>NC_134540.1:104443738-105830404 GCF_050624435.1 Tenrec ecaudatus | reverse complement strand
ATTGCTAAAGACATCGGTGGTTTCAACCCACCAGTCCTCCTAGAAAGAAAGACAAGGCTATTTGCTCCCAGAAAGATTTATCATCTTGGACCCCTAACATGGGGTCACTAGGAATCGGAATCAACTTGATGGACGTGGCTTGGGCAGATACATACAGCTACGGATAGCAATATAGATTAGCTCTAGACATAGATGAAACACATATAGACATAAATGAAGAAATGGATAGCAGACTGCTGCATCTTCCTCTCTGGGAGTTTCAAAACCCTGACCTTTTGGTTAGCAACTGAGAGATATACCACTGCACAGCCAGGACTTCCTTTTCTTGAAGAAAACTAATACTCAGAAACACAAATCCATCCATCCAGTTGATTCCAGCCCACAGCTACCCTAAAAGGCAGGGTAAAATTTCCCCTCAAGGTTTCTAAGACTGTAACTCTTTAAGGGAGTAGAAAGCCTCCTCTTTCTCCAATGAAGCAGCTGCTGGTTTTGAACTGCTGGCCTAAACCACTGTATACCACCAGGACTCGCTTTTTCTTAAAGAAGGACCCCCAACTTGTAAATGACTCAGGATCCTACCACAGCTGGATCTGATCCTCACCTGGGACTCCTCAGACATTCGAACGTGCTAAGACTGACATTGAACCTATTCTCTCTCTTTCCTCCTCCTCTCTCTCAACCTATCATCCCCTCAATCTGGCCCTCCTTTTGGACCTGCATTTAATGAATGTTCTCACCATCTCCCAAGTCAAAAGATGGGAGTGTTGGTATTCCTTGGTCTGTCATCCACATCCAGTCAATCCAGGGCAGAGGAAACCCCAGCTCCAGAAAAACTCTCTGGACTCGGACCTTTCCCTCTTCCCCCACATTCTAAGGATTTTTGTTTTTATCTTTTTGGGAGGAGGGGGCTTTCAGCCCTGAGTGCCCTGCTTCTAGTCTCGCCCATCTGCTGTCATTCACCGTGAGCGGTGTAAAATACCCCACAACAGTCCTCCAGGTTTACCCTCTTGGACATAGATTCCTTAGGACAAGGGCAGTTTTTAAAAATTTGGTCAACTCTCAGAGGCAATCTTCCAACGCCAAGCCCTGGGTGGCTCGCCCTTCCTAGAAAACCTTTGAACATGCTGTTCTCTTGAGCTGTACCGTCCTCCCCACCCACTCCCACACCCCAACCTCCTGTGTGTTTACCCTTCAAAGTCCAGCTCAAACATCACCTCCTCTGGAATCCTTCCTCTTCACCCCTGGTCAACTGATGGCTCCTTGCTCTGGGTTCACACAGTCCTTTGATCATTTGTGGAATTCAGCAGTTTTTTCTACTACTGTTTATTTTTGTCTCCTTAACTGGGCTGGGCTCCCGATTCATCTTTGTCTCCTCTTTTTCTCAAGAACGCACGGTTGGGAGGCTGCATCGTTTCGCACTCATTCTCTGAGCACAGTCTTGGCTCAGGCGGGACTGCACAGTGCAGTGGTGGGGAGCACAGCACTTGAGAGTCAAGGGACTGATTTAAGCCCTGGCGTAAGCTACTTACTTACTGGCTGTGGGCCTTTCAACCACATTCACGTCTTTCTTTGTTTCTTGGTCTCTTCATCTACTAAAAATATGGGTAACAATTGTATTGTATGTTATAAACAGACATAAAGAAGTTGGAACAACGCATGCTATGTAGTAAACAATAAATGCTACCTTTAAGACAAAGCAAAACAAAACTGTAGCCACTTTCAGGAACCTTAATGATCTCCATTGTTTTTAAGGCTTTAGTATTGGCAGAAACACATTTATAAATAAATTTCTGCAGAAACGCCTACCAATAAGCAAAATCAATGGCTATTTAAATGGGACTGATTCGGATGATGACCGTGGTAACAATGTAAACTGTGACTGGCAGAGAAGAGGGAGGAGGAGGAGGAAGTTTTACTCAATGACCAATTCTTTCCTGGACTCCACCATACGTTCCCTCTAAAGGCCAGAGGAAACCATTGCATGAAAATGTTACCACACCTCCAAAGGCACGGCACACACTTGGGGGGTGAGATGATGCTGAGGTGAAGCCTGCAGTGACAGACCATCCACGTTGAGTCTTGAGGAAAATATTCATCTTGAAGATTAATAGTAATCTGATTAATCTTCAGTTAATCTAATTAAAGAAGGCAGACAACAACAGAAACAATAGGCAACCACACAGATATCTCAATTGGTTCAGCTTATACCATCCTGACAGAACGATTTAAGTTGAGCAAACTTTCCACTCAATGGGTGCTAAAACTCTTGTACACAGATCAGCTACAGGCAAAAGCAGGGCTTTGGATGAAACTTTTAAACACGTGGGATCAAGAACCTAAAGTGTTTCTTCCAAGAACTGTAAGAGGAGATGAAGCAGGGCTTTCACAGTGTGATCCTGGAGACAAAGCACAAAAGAAGCCATGAAAGAGGTGGAAGTCAACACAAAAGCAGACCTTAGAGTGAGAGCAAAGGTCATGGCAACAATTCTGGGGGATGCTGGGGCATTTTGCTTATTGACTTTTGGGGGGCCAAAGAATCACAATACTACTTATAATGAGAGTGTTTTGAGAAAATTAGTCAAAACTTTAACAGAAAAAATGCCCAGGGAAGCTTCTCCACGGGGCAATGCCCTCCTGCTCAGCCCTCTCATGAAACAAGGACAATTTTGTGAGAGTCCTGACCAGGCTCCTCCTAACTTTGTTTTCTTTCCTAATCTTCAAAAGCAAAAGAAATCCTTAAAGGACAACAATTGTTCTCCAGTTGATAACGTAAAAAAGACTTCACTGGCATGGTGAAGTTCCCAGAACCCTCCATTCTATAGGGAGGGGCTGTGCGCCCAAACATCGTGGGTTACAAAAGTGTCTTGAACTTGTGTTGAGAGAGGCAGTTTATCATTTTATCGTTTAATTCCATTTCCCCTTCATATAAAGGAGAGAGTACTTCCTCAGGTGGCGCATAAAGGTGGACCGATGGAACTACAGCACTCCACCCAAAGCCTCCACCCTGGAATGCAGCAGGCAAGCTCGTGTGACAGGAACGCTAAAGCAGCGGTCTCCATCTGTGGGTTGGGAGCCCTTTGAGGGTCTAACAACCCTTTCACGGGGGTCGCCCGATTCATAACAGTAGCAAAATGACAGTGATGAAGTAGCCACAAAAATCATTTTATGGTTGGGGGTCACCACCACCTGAGGAATTGCGTGAAAGCGTGGCGGCGTTAGGAAGGCTGAGAACCACTGGCCTAAAGGCTCTACCAACCCAAGAAGAAGAAAGAACAACCTCTTGGTAGGCAACCAGCTCCAAGCTGTCCTGCTTAAGTTCATAAATCACATCGATGTTCGTCTTCTAGGATATGTGTTTTTCCTTAGCAGGAAAACCAATCTTTACTAAAAGACATCCTGGAAGAAGCCTTGGATTATTCATTAACACTGGGGGGAAAGGAAAGTGCCCCTTGATGCGATATTCCAGGAAAGAGTTGATCACAAAATTTTATGCATCCCCAAATACAATTAGTCAAACGTCCACGCACACAGAAACCCGCGCCAAGCGTTCACACTGGTCTATCAAATCTAGCGAAGGCGAGAAACAGTCTTCAGAATTCACCTCATGTAGAAAAGCGACAGGTAGGTGTCCTGCAGATGGAATTGTTTGGAAACTCCTAGAGCACCCCTTCTCCCAGGGTGTTGGGACTTCTTTTGTTAGCAGAGGCCGGATACACAGGAAAATGCAGATTCAAATCGAGGCTACTTGAGGATGCAGCTGCCACACTGGAATTTTTCTTTCATCAAAATGCACCTGGGAATCCGTATAAAGACAAGTTGGATCTGCTTTATGAACAGGCTATTTCCTAAGGAAGTAAACTGGAAGAGACAGCTCCACAGCGAAGCCTTAACCCTTAACTCCTGGATTTTCATCTACGGACATAATAGAAATGTGTACATTGGCTACTTATAGTTTTAAGTCTGTTTACTCTAGCTTTAAAAATTGCATATAGTTTATGCCTCTCTCTCCAAATTTCTTGTTTCTCTTTACTGAATTTCAGTTAGCTGACAGCTGGATAAGAAATGTAGTTCTATGATGGGCATAGAAACTAGAAGTAAGCAGATAGAGGGGAACAAAGCCTGGTCTATAAGCAAAGATGAAATATCGTAATAGCACGTCTCAAGTCAGTGACTAAGAGGTGGCCTGCTGTGGGGCTGTGGATGATTTGATATGGCTCTCCTAGCGATAGTCTTTGTAAGCCCACCAAACAAGGTGCAACTAAGGAGCTAACGAACAAGCAAAGCCCCAAAGACAATACTGGTGACTATCTGATCTTGGATCAAGCAAAATTTTCTAAGTATGAAAGTAATAAAAGAAATCAGGATGGAAAAGAAGGCTATGCTTCTCATATACATTTGAATTTCTACTAGTAAAGCGAGCATCATAGCAAGAAATCCAGCAAAATTAAAAGACAATGACAAAACGGGCAAAAAATTGAAATGAAGGTAACAAAGGTATGTCTTTCACATGGGCAAAAAATTATGCTAAAGGATATATAAAATACACACTAATAGTCACTGCTTCTGGGAGTGTAACGAAGATTAATCATCAAGCAATAAGATACCATTCATAAAGTCTTGAAAATAAATCATTCTTGCCTGAACAAATTCACATACATGAATCTAGTCAATGAAGGTAACTATAGTTCAAAGGAAGATTTGGGAGCAGGGATAGCCTCTGTCAGCTTAATCTCTAACAGCCTAAATAAATTCTGGCACACACATGCAGCGCAGTATTATGTGCATATTAAAATCACATATTTGCAAAAGCAGGGAAAATATTAGAAAAGACTGCATGTTAAAGCAGTAATAATTTCTTGGCAGTAGGTGGGAAATTCATCTTCCTTACGATTCTTTGTTGTCGCTATAATACTTACAAATTCTACATATGAATGGCAACAAATGTCACATTTAACAAGCAAAAACAGCCACTGTTTCTTCCTAAGGTGGTAGAAGAAACTGAGTCAACAAATAACTATGAGTATAGAAAACAGGGCGTGAAGCAAGTCATCTGTTTCTACTTAATTTTGGCCACTCCTTCCTGTTTCATGTCTGTGAAATAGCTACACCAGCCCCACAAAGGCGAAGACCTCCCAGAACAAAGGCAGTCCCGCCCAACAATGGAACATTTCAGAATTCTCCGGGGATGTTTAAGAATGCGAGCAGTCCAGCTTCCAGGAGTTACAGCAAACACAGCAATGGTTTGAACCCAGGACAGACTGCTCCTTGCCTAAATATCCAGCAATCTGAGCATTCAGTTCTGTAAAGGGCAATCGTGAAGGCAAACTCTTGTCTTCCAGTTTTCAAACATTTCAAAATAATCTTTCTGGCAGGGCAATCTGGTACTCCAGAAACGTATCACAAATGAAACACGTGAAAATCCTTCAAAAAGTAAATGTCCTTTGGCCTGGTGACTCCAGGTCTAGAAATGTGTGCCGAGAAAACATTTGGAGAAATAACTAATGCACAGGGCATGTTGGCGTTTTCAATCAGAAAGGAAATAGGGAAGAGTGGGTACTAAAAAAGGCCTATCAGTAACAATCAAGCCCATTCTTATTCATGGCACCTTGTGGTGTTACTGGGTCGAATTGCTCCTGAGGGAAGCAGTTCACCAGGCCTGTCTTCCAGAGAGCTACAGAGTGGGTTTGAATGACCAACCTCTAGGTTAGCAGCCAATGAATTGTAAACTTCTTACGCCATCTGGGCTTCTACAGTGATTACCCCAAAACAAAATACTCTTTGCTATCCCAGTCAATACCTACTCCTAGCAACCGGGAAGAACAGGGTAGAAGTTCCCCCATTAGTTTCTGAGGTTGTGACTTTTTACGGGAGTAGAAAACCCCATCTTTCTCCAACAGAGAGTGGCTGGTTGGTCTAGAACTGTTGACCTTACAGTTAACAACCCAATTTATAACCACCATGTCAACAGGGCTTCTGATGGATGTAGGTCACATAAAATAGACTGCATCCATACAATGGAACGAGACCATTAAGAATGTGTCATAACATTCCAACCACTGTGCAAAGCAATATGGCACCGCCTCAGGCAACCTGGAGTAGAAACTCCACACCATCCAGGAATCCCTCTGCAGGGTACATATCCTAAGAAATAAGAGTTATAACACAAACAAACATATGAACACCCATGTTCAGTGCGACATTTTTCATAACAGCAAGCAAATGGAGGCAACCTACATGTCTATCAATAGATGACTATATAAAATAACCTGTGGGAACTGCATATCAAACAACCAAACTCACTGCCATTGAGTCGATTCTGACTCATAGTGACCCCATGGGACAGGGCAGAACTGTGCCTGAGGGTTTCTGAGACTGTAACTATTTACGAGACTAGAAAGCCTCATCTTTCTACATCACAGCAGCTGGTGGTTTTGAACGGCCGACCTTGTGGTTAGCAACTGAACACATAACCAGCACGCCATACTGTGTGTTGCTTTAAAAAAAATCAGTAATAAAACCATGAGACTCCTCACGGATAAACCTAGAGAACATCGTGTTAACTCTTGTAATGGCTGATGGCAAACCACGAGGGGCGCAGAGTAATCAAGGAGCTGTGGAAGGATAAACTTTTGATTAATAATTTAAGCCTAGATCCAAAGTTGAGGATTCAAAATGTAACACACACACCCCCCCCCCCAATTTAAGATGTTTTAAAAAGAACAAACATCTTCCCCATTCAATGGGGAACAAGGGATGCAATATAGAGAGCTAATAATTAATACGGAAATCTGTCTGTGAAATGGTGTCGAGTTTTAAAAGTATGCTATAAGACTATATAAGAGTCTTCCTATTAAACTTACTCATTTGTTTTTTTATTAACAGCACTGTACATGTATGAAATTCTGGAAGATTTTGCTTCTGGATCTTAACTCAGTGGTTTTCTCTGTGTACACTGGATATGGCATGATTAGTTTCTAAATGTTTACTACTTCGCCGTCTGCTTCATTAATGCTAACATAGATGCATCTCACTGGCAAGCAAGACTGACAATTTATAAAAGCCTCAGGGACCAGTCCCATTCTGCAGCTAGCTTGCTCTGGGCTGCATCCATAAAAAAGCACAGGGCAGTTACAACACAGGAAATGGATCGACGGCCCTAAGCAGACAGTGGCTTGGACACATCAGCCCAGTTTATTGCTCTGATTGGAATAAACAACGAAGTCACTGAGCATCATTAGAAAGCTATTAGAAATGAAACAGAAAACACAGTCCATCTACAGGGCCACAGCCTCCTGCCTTCCACGCAGCTCAAGGCTGCTATCACACAGCAAGAAAACGTTGAGAGGACGAAAATAATCAAGATCCAGCTCTCACTTTCCCAACGGCCTTTAGGAAAGGGGCTTGAAAAAATTCATGGGACGATTTCTGAAGCTTTCTCATGTACAGGACATTAGTCGTTTACCACTAACCATTTACTTGGCCAGTTACCCTATTTCCACGGCATGCCATCCAGCGCCACCTGCAAACAGACACACAGGCATACCAGAGCAGGCCTAGGGCTCCTCTATCACCTCCCGCTGTGCTCTGTCTGCGTGGCCACACGTCCTCAGAAATCAGTGACTGTCGAATACGTATGTAAGAAATGCAGGGACGCCCATAGCCAGTAGGCTTTTCAATCAGGAAAGAAGACTATTCAGCCCAGATAGACGGAAGTGGTCCAATCAATCATTGACAGTAACAGGGCTGAGAAAAATGTCAAACAAGTTGACTAACTCTAGTAACAGTAGAACCATGAAAAATCTCAAAGTTTTAAGGAGGCAAAGCAGTTTAAAAAAAAAAGTGACTGTCAATTTTACAACGGCCAAAATCATAGCCAGATTATTCTAAGATGTCACAAAGTAGCCTATAAACCAGCGTTTCTCAACCTGTGGGTCGCGACCCCCCTTTGGGGCTCAAATGACCTTTTCACAGGGCTTGCCTAGAACCATCAGAAAACACATATTGGTTTGCTGTTGTTATATTAAGACTGTTACCCATGTTACACCATGCTTCAAGACAAAATTTCATTTATTTGTAATTAGAAATAAATATTTTGCAATATATAATTACATATTGTTTTGTGTTTAATCACTATGCTTTAATTATGTTCAATTTGTAACAATGAAAATACATCCTGCATTTCAGATATTTGTACTACAATCCGTAGCAGTAGCAAAATGACAGTGATGAAGTAGCAAAGAAAATAATTTTATGGTTGGGGGGTCACCACCACATGAGGAACTCTATTAAAGGGTTGGTTACAGCATTAGGAAGGTTGAGAAGCAGTGCTATGAACAATTTCCAAAGAGTTTTTGATAAGATAACAACAATTAAAGGAGAGATGGGAGACTTTCAGAGATTCATGAACATCTTAAAGCCAAAAAAATATATATCAAGACTTCTCATAAAATGTAGGTAAATTTAGAAAGGACATAGAAAGCACACACTATAGCTTTAAGAAAGACCCATAAAACGGACTTACCAGTAACATTTAAAACTCTGCTCATCAAAAACTAAACAGACAAGCCTCAAACTGGGAGAAAAAACTCACCGTATAAGCTGACCAGGGACTTGCATCTAGACTAGGGATCAGCAAACTTTCATAGCCTCTTACAGTTCATAAGCCAACATTTGCCAACCCCTGATCTAGACAGTAAAAAGATGCTCAGCATCAGAGGTTATCAGTGAAACCATAGTAAGACCTTACTCCACACTGCACAGCTACCAGGATGGCTAGCGTTAAAGGACTGGCCATACCGAGTCCTTTAAAGAAACGGACACTCCCCTACATTGCTGGTGCGGGGGATAAAATAGTACAACCACTTTGGAAAACCATTGGTAGTTGTTTGCTTGCTTGGGGTTTTTTGGTAGTTGCTTAAAAGGCTAAGCACACATCTCCCATAGGACCCTGGGAGCAACTCCCACAACCAGGCCATTTATTCGAGAGAGCTAAAACCGGTGTCCACCCAAAGCTTGAATCTCCAAAAAGAATTGGAGCAGCATTTTTTTTTCCACAGCACTTTCTTTGCAATAGAAAAAACTCCATGGACACCCTGGATAAAGCGCTTGATATCAACAGAATGAAATAGGCATCAATATAATGAGCTAGGGATCAACCTAATGAAATAGGTATCCACACCAAGTGCCTCTTGATAAGAAACCCCGAGAAAGATGCAGCGTCCCTTCTGTGGTGTTTCTGCTAACATGGCATAAGCTGACTGTAATCGGGACAAAACATCTGATCGACCCAATTAAGACACCTTCGATAAAAAAGCTGGCTCGTATTCTTGAAGAGTGTCATGGTTTTAAAAGAATGAGAAATGCTCCCAAGCAGAGGGGACCAATGAGTAGACGGTACAAACGCTTAAGTTCTGCGATGTTGAAACCCCTTCATAAACAAATGAAAAAGGCGATGTTGAAACCCCTTCATAAACAAACAGACGAAAAAACCTCACTGTCACCCCTGGGAGAAAGATGAGGCTGTCTGCCCTCCCCCCCCCCCCGCCCCAAAAGACTTACAACCTCAGAAACTCACAGGGCTGTTTTAGCCTGCCCTACAGAGTTGCCATGAGTCCAAATGAACCGGGTGGCGATGAGTTTGGTTCCATTTATACTGCCTCTCAAAACGAAATGAGCAGTGCCCTCAACAACATCCGTATAGTAGACGTCACTTTCACAAGGACATTTCGGAAGAGGTCCTTCAGAGGTAGCCCAGGTAAAAACACCAAAGCTCCATGAGGAGAAGAAATTTCATTGCCGCCAAGATGAAGCAGGCTCGGCGGGAGGAGCCCACGGGTCCTTCAGTCTGTCCTCTGTGACTAGTATCTTCACTCCACAGAGGTACTATGTGACAGAGGCGGGGGTCATCCGCGACCAGGAGCAGGTGAAGTACAGGTCTCAGCGCTAAGACACAGGCTAGAGTAGTCATCTGAGCTAGAAGGGCAGTCACCCTCCCATCAGAGCAGAGGAGTCTGACAAGGACCCACCTGTGCCTAAGAAAGTCAGCTCCATTTGCATGGAGGTGCCCCGATGGAGCTCCAGTGAGCAGGATTCCCTTAAGAAAGGGGTTGAATGGATCAAAAACAAGCCCCCCAAAAGATGTCATTGGGTTAACTCCAGCCATTGGACCAACTCCAGTCATTGGGTCTATGCAGCCCCTGCAGCTGACCCCCGCCCCTCACCCCTGTGTGTAGAACTGTGTGTCCCCCACGGTCTTTAACAGATAGACTTTTGGAAAAGAGATCCCGAGACCTTTCTTTCTTCTGGAAGGAATCAAGCCTCGTACTTTTCTGTTACAACTGAGTGCGCTAATCATTTGCCACACCCAGAGATTCTCCAAGGCCAATAAAAACCAAATCTACTGGCACTGAGGTGATCCCAACTCATAGCAGCCTTATATTTGGCTTTGTGAGGCTATAAATCTTTATGGGAGCGGCCAGCCTCATCTTTCTCCCAGAGAGCAGCTGTTAGGTATGAATCTCCAATCTTGTGGCTAGCAGTCCAATGCTTATCCAACAGGGTCACAAAGCACCAAAACAAAAATCAAATACCCACACCATGGAACAGGGCTCGGCTGGGTAAGATCTAAAGGTACAAAAAGCCGTTGTCAATTGTGACAACGGCAAACCCACGGCACATTGAGTCTTACCAGTGTAGGCCCAGGACAAAAAAAAGGTGAAAAATATACTTCTATTCGCTGAATGGGTTCAGAGGCTGAGAGAGATTATTAACGATAAGAATTGGTAGCAATGAAGACTGAATAACCCCAGTCGAAGGGAAGGCACATCAGAATTTTAGGTGATTAGATATATGGGATGGTGCAAGTTATGGCCCCAAAAAGAATCAATAACAATAATATAGAATATATTGAGTGTTCGGGGGGTGGTAGGGTGGGGGAAAGAGGGGATAAAGGAGAACTAATATCAAGGAGTTCATGAAGAAAAGAAAATATATTGAAAAGGATGATGGCAAAATTATACAATTATGCTTGATCTAATGGAACTATGGATTGAAATAATATCTGTAAGAACTAATAATTTTTTTAAAGATGGCAGTTATTCTTTGGGTGAAACCACCACCACCACCATCACCCCAAAACGACTTCAATGTAACAGTGAGTATAACCTACCTTCTCAGCAGTTACTGCTAGCGTTTCCGAGTTCAAGTTCAGGGCAATGAACCCTTTCATCTGAATTCACTCCACTTACTGAGCATTTACTCTGAATCCAGGCACTGCTCCAATTTTCAGAGGCAAAACCCAAAACCAAACTCACTGCCACGAAGTCAATGCTGACTCATAACAACCCAGTAGGACAGGGTAGAAACCCGCGTGGGTCTCCGAGACTGTAACTCGTTACAGGAGTAGAAAGTCTCGCCTTTCTCCCTCAAAGTGGCTGGAGAAGAGAGATACATGTAAACAGAAACTACAGCAGGGCTGCAAGTAGATGAATCAGCGTGGTCCAGAAACCCTCACCGACAAGATGATCCTGAGCAAAGACCCAAGAGAGGTCAGAGCATGGCATCGTGTGGAAGCCCTGGCCAGCCTGCCCCAGGCAGTATGAAGGGCAAAAGCAGCGTGTGTGGCTAAGAAAGAAAATTAGGGGACAGGGGATCAGGTGGGAGGAGGCTTTCCAGGGCGAAACACTGAGAATTTGACCATGCATTACTGAGGGTTTGAGCAGAGGCAAGACGAGGCCTGGCTGGCTCCTTTTCCAGCCAGCGTGCGAAGAAGTGACTACGAGAGCTCGGGAAGACTAGTTCTTTCCACGGAGCAGCACTTCAGCCACCACCATGTAGAGTGATGTCACCTCCTTTACTGCTGGTGCAGGAAGGGGTGGGGGGCAGAGGGGACCAGGCACCATGCACAGAAGCAGCGTTCTGAGACCCAGCGTTTCCGAGACCCTGGCAGAAGATGAGTACCCCGTGCAAATAAAATGAGACGAAAATAAGTACAATCTCTTACAGGCGGGTTAGCTGAGGGCAAATTGGCATTTGAGGGCAGAATCTGGCAGCATCCAAAGGGATTGCAATTCACAGCCCAAGTAGGTGCTCAGGGCCACCGGGTTACAGACTGCACTGCCCGGGAGAACAGAAATGCCACCAATGAGCTGCTCCTTCTAACAGAGGTACAAGTTACTCTCGGAAGCATGTTTTAAATATGTCAGAGATTAAAATATTTAACAGCGAATACAGCACCACTTAAGCTCCCTAACCACACATAACACTGACTTCCAAAATGCATCTGATGCTTCAAAGGATGCTCTCCCCATCTCTCTCTCCCGAGGAATTTTAAGAGCTAGCATAAACCCCTCCACTGTCCAGGGTCCTGCAGGGCTGAGACAGCCCAATCCCATCCCCAGGTCCCTTGGGCATGCACACACTCACTACTCAGCCTCACACCAGGAGGGCTTTCCGGGGTACCCAAGCATGGCATCACCGTGCCCAGGAACGCTTACTTACATGTATTACTTCCCACTCGTTTTGACAAACACGGCAATAAGAACAGAAGGCAAAAAGGCAAGGCATCCTGAGGGAGGAGGCTGCCAACCTGCAGCTTGCGCGCGGAAGCTGCTCCTTGTGAGGAGGCCATCAGGAGGCACACCCATCTGTGACTCTCCGCCTCCTCACGTGCGCACGGTGAAGGCAGGAGACGCACACAGGCGTCCTGCCCAATTAAGCTTCTGTTGAGAGGACACATCCTTTTAAAAAGTAAACCAGAACAACGGCGTTTCTCGTGGCCATGCACAGCCTTCTTCCATGCCCTCTCTGAGTTTCTCCCCCCTGAAGGGAAGCACTGACCACAAGCCATTAGTAAGAAAAAACCTCGTCAAGTAAAAGGGAATGAATAATTCACCACCCAGGTAGAGTTCAACTACATAACACTCAGATATTTCCAGAGGCATTGAAAGATCGCAGACATGCATAAAGCTAACTTTAAAAAAAACTATTCTGCAATCAAATATTGTATTCAATCTCCTTTCTCTACAAGTAATTCTCACACGTACTAACAGGAGCCTGGCCATTTCAGCTCAGGAGCACTAATTGCCCATTTTTAACATAGCGACTGCACAGCATATTGAAAGAGGTTTGCTCTGCAAATAAAGATGAGTTTATGTACTCACGATCAAACTACATGGTAATTAAGCAAGGCACCATTTACCAGAGAGGAGGAGATCAATAGGTCGGAATCTTCTTTTGTCCAAGTGTCTGCTGGATAATCCAGGACATTATTCTCTGCTTGCTGCTTGCACATATAAGCACAGTTCCTCTCCAGCACCGTGTGGAGGCCTTTAAACAGAATCACACTCGTGCTGCAACCCATCCCCAAGGTGTGGCTGTGCCGAGCTCTAGCAAGCTCTACTCCATTTCCACATCCTCTGCCTCGGCTCTTCGCAAACAGGCTCCCACCGCACCATCTTCAAGACGCGCAGTTGGCAGTGCGGGAGCAGGGAGGCTCCCGGCTGCTGTCCTGGAGTCCTCGCCTGCACGGCTCCCTGACAGAAACCCCGTCTCTGCGTGTAAGGCAGAAGGGCCGGTACAAACCCAGGAACAAAGCAGAATGATACCCCTCAGATGCACCCAAACCTTCAGAGTATCAGTTAGGGTCCCTGCCCCCCACCTCAATAGACAGCTTCACTGTGAAGACCTAAGCCCCAGCAAACCGGAGATTTTCAGGCGGCTTCGGGAAACTGCCGGCTGCCGTGATGTGCTCAGGATTGTTCTGGCTCTCAGAACCTGGCCAAAATGAAAAAGACAGCGCCAGACAGCCACCCTGCTGCAGATGCTGCTGGAAGGCACAGAGAATGCTCATCTGCTGCAAGGAAGCACTCTCCCAGAATGCTTAGCCTAGCATTTATAGGAGCAAACATCTCTTTCCTTGACCTAAATATGCTGTTTGTTTAATCCTGCATCAGCAAGAAACAGAGAAATGTGGGGTGGGGGGGTGGGTGGGAGGGTGTGCAGACAGAAAAGAAAAACCCCAAAACGAGTGAAATCGTTAGGATGCCTGCTGCTATGGAAACAAGCAAAGCCCACTTCAAACAACCTTTTGCATGTATGGGGAACAGCCTGATGGCAGCAAATCACTGGAGACACAAAATTGCCTGGTCGCTATCCACCGCCACTTCTTTCTTGGCGAGGGAAATGGCTAACAGGCTTGTACTGTTTAAAAGGATGCTCCCAAGAGGATCGGGTAACGGGCTGTCTTCAGTCGGATATAAGCTACCTGAAACAGCACTCCGACGTGCAGTGGGAAATGAAGTAGTGCAGCCCACCTACTCAGCACTGCCAGTGCCTAAGTAACCCACGTCTCTCCACCAGGGCCCAAAGTCTGTGGCAATGTAACACTACATCTTTTTTTTTTTTAAACAATTTATTAGGGGCTCATACAACTCTTATCACAGTCCATACATATACATACATCAATTGTATAAAGCATATCTGTACATTCTTTGCCCTAATCATTTTTTTCTCCTTTTTTCTTTTTTTACATTTTATTAGGAACTCATACAACTCTTATCACAATCCATACATATACATACATCAATTGTATAAAGCACATCCATACATTCCCTGCCCCAATCATTCTCAAAGCATTTGCTCTCCACTTAAGCCCTTTGCATCAGGTCCTCATTTTTTTTTCCCCTCCCTCCCCTCTCCCCCCTCCCTCATGTGCCCTTGGTAATTTATACATTGTTATTTTGTCATATCTTGCCCTATCTGGGGTCTCCCCTCCCCCCCTTCTCTGCTGTCCCTCTCCCAGGGAAGAGGTCACATGTGGATCCTTGTAATCAGTTCCCCCTTTCCAACCCACTCACCCTCTACTCTCCCAGCATCGCCCCTCACACCCTTGGTCCTGAAGGTATCATCCACCCTGGATTCCCTGTTTCTCCATATGTACCAGTGTACAGCCTCTGCCCTATCCAGCCCTGCAAGGTAGAATTCGGATCATGGTAGTGGGGGGAGGAAGCATCCAGTGTAACACTACATCTTAAATGAATCTTTGGCAGTAATAAAGCTTATGGTGGCTAAAAAGATCATGATAAACACACAAAAAGACCCCTGCCACCCACAACACGCACCTAAGGAAATAAGTAATTGCTCTGGGGAGATTTGGCTTGGCATTATTCCAAATTCCACAAGGCAACAGATGGGGTTCATTTTCTACCTATAGATTTCAAAGATAGAATGAATGATCATGATTGCGTACCTGAGGGAGAGTAACAGGAGCTGATGGAATTTAGTAAAAAAGACACTTTTAGGGCACATCGTCCTGTCTCATAATCCCACAATTTGTTTCCTACAGTTAGCTTGGGCTGCGAGCTGTAAGGCTAGCAGTTGGAAACCACCAGCCACTCCAAGGGGGAAAAAAGAGGCTTTCCGCTCCCATAAAAAGGAAGGGCGTTGGAAACCCACAGGGGCAGTTCTCAGCGTCCTAGAGGGTTGCTATGAGTCAGCATCAACTCAATGTGTGAATCTATTTTGGTTTTGTTTGACAGTTTAGCCACAGGTCCCATGGAACAACAACAAAAAGAATTAAATACACATAGTTTTGGTCTAGCTGCCTTAGGCAAAATATAACAGCCCCCTAAGATCAACAGAGGGGTGACGGGGTTTCTGTGCACAAAACAGAGCAACTCCACATGGTCTGGAACACTGGGCTGAACTATAGGAAGGTCTCTGGTTCAGCATTACACCCAAGGCCTAACATCAGGAAACCCAGGTCCTCGTGTGGTCTCACAATATACTAAGGGAGAAATAAGATGACATGGAAACCCGCCAACACAGAAACTGAACACTGTCGAGTAGACAGCCCTAAACTAAACACACAGGTGAAATGGCCTGCACCGAGGACTGGGAAAATCCCCCAGGTAACCGACAACAACGACTCATAAAGTTATCGATTTCAAATAAGATGATGATTAGAAATCAACTTAGAAAAAAAAAAGAGGACCTGATGCAAGGGGCTTAAGTGGAGAGCAAATGCTTTGAGAATGATTGGGGCAGAGAATGTGTGGAAGTGCTTTATACAATTGATGTATGTATATGTGTGGATTGTGATAAGAGTTGTATGAGCCCCTAATAAAATGTAAAAAAAAGAAAAAAAAAACAAAGAAAATGATTAGGGCAAAGAATGTACAGATGTGCTTTATACAATTGATGTATGTATATGTATGAGCCCCTAATAAAATGTTTTTTAAGTTTTTAAATATTAATGTAAAATATTAAATAATACCTGATTAAAACCAATAAATATATTATTTTAAATATCCAAAAAAAAAGAAATGAACTAAGAAATAGCTATTTCAGGTAGAGAGAAAATGGTTTGAGAATGATGAGGGTAATGAATGTGCAAATGTGCTGTACACAATTGAGGTGTGTATGGATTGTAATAGGAGTTGTAGGAGACCCTAATAAAATGATTTTAAAAAATAATAAAAAATTTTAAAAAGAAGTAGCTATTGTTTTATAGTCCACAAAGGGTTTGCTGTGCATCTCTAAACAGTCGATTGCTTGATGAACTTGATTTCTGAGCATTGCTTTGGTTCTACTTCTTGAGTATACATGGACCATATAACCCTGGGTGAACCTGGAGCTGCCCTCAGGATGTGCCTGTGAGGCCTGGGGAAGGCACTCCACGCTGTACAAAACCTCAGCAGGACCTGAACAAATAACAAGGTCAGACTGGGATTTGCTGGTCCCGGCAGAGGTCACAACAAACCTCGGCCGCACAGGTACAGCAAGCGGCCATAGTACCCAAGGGCCAAGCTTGGGGGCGCCTGACAGCAGTCACTTGCAGTTACTATCTCCACATAATGCTCTCTCCTGGCCAAGTGTCTTTCTGTTTAAATACCAAGAAGGCACCTTAATTAATTGTGGAGGTTTATTTCATACTCCCCACTCCCCGGGGATGGGGGGGGAGAGAACATGCATAAAGAGAAATCTGAAGTTATACAAACAATTTTAAAAATCTAGCACCACCTACAAACTGGAATTCATATTGCCTCTCACACAGGTGTGCCATCAACCTCAGTCCAAGCCTTGGGTCTTTGGGGGCCAGGGAAGGAAGGAGAATCTCTCCATAGCATGGTGGCTGAAATAAAGACACTGTTTCATGATAGCACCCACCTACAGTTCTCATCACTCACACAAACGAAATACATGTAGGATTCCGTTTACTGTGTCTTTCATTCCACTTAAATGCCATGTGATGGCATTTAAATCCATATGACAAGTTATTTCCATCCTTAGACAGTCCATAATGCTTATGTCTTAAAGCCGGGGCTCGTCCATATTGTTCATGTGTTAAAGCAGTGAATTCTGCTGAACAAAGAAGGTTGGCCTCTCAACACTGCCATTGTCGCCTCAATCAATTGCCTCGAAGGTGAGCAGAGTCTGGAAGGAGGCCTAGATGACAGCGCCTGCTCTTGGTCTCCTTTCTCTCTTCCTGCCCAAATAAAATTGCTTTCTTGCCTGACACTAAGAGTGAAGAGTGGAGTGATTTCCCCATAAATACAAGCATCTTGTACTCAAAATTCCGGCAGTTGGGACTTTCAGATCTAATGAACTAAACTCCAAATTACTTCAAATGACCAAAGGGGCATATCGAGATGATGGGATAACAAAGGGGAGTTGAGAGAGCAGGTAAAAAAGGAGGCATGCAGTGACAATTAGGGGTGGGAGGAGCTTTTTAATATTAGGGAAATATTAAATAAGGACTTTTTTAATAAAAGAAAGGCAAACACTCTTCCAATTGTCTACTGAGGTGCACATACATCAAAAGAGAAGGGTGGAGGTAGACTTCTTGCATCATCTAAATGAACCCATCAGTTACCAGCCACCTCTCAACACAACCACCACGAGCTCCAATGCTTTGAAAGACCAATAGTGCCAGCTCCCTCGAAGGGACACCTGGAGATGGCAGGTGGGCCCAGAGGACAAAGGTACAGCAGGGGCTCTAAACCCAAGAGCGCACATCCGCCCTCCGCCTGCTACCTGGACCACTGTTGTGCAGCAAATTAATTTCGCTAACGCCGTGTCCCTAAAATCATAACCACACACAATACTGAGGTCAGAGCTGCTGCCAATGTTCTCAAAAGGAAATGTTCTCTAAAGAAAAGAATATTACCACCTGTTTCCCCATGCTGGTGCAAGAAGATCTGACAGACAAATGGTCCCTGGGGGCCGCTCTGAGCCGCCAACACTCACAGGCTGAAAGATCAAGTGAAAAGACAGAGGAACAAACACATCACATAATGGGGCAGGGGGTGGGGTAGGAGAGAATCATCATGCACACTGGATACCTAACAAAGATTATTGGGTCCTGTGCTATCCTCCAGCCCATTCGGAATTTGAGTCCAACAGTGTGGGGGGTCTGGTTTTGGGCAAGAGGCAGAATTAAACAAACAGCTTTTCAAATAAAACCACTGGGGTTAAGAACACCAATTTACTTACTTGGCATGGCTTTCCCAAGCCTTCTGGGAATTAAAAAACAAAACAACAACATGCAACTTGGGTACAGATGAGGTGAAATAATAGAAAGTTTAGGAGAGTAGTCTTTTGTCTCTCGATCTCTATCCCTTAACAAAGGGCAGACAGACCCCAGGCATAGACTTCATAATATTTCTTTTCTACCTTCTCATTCTATTTACCCTTAGAACCAATGTACCATCACAGACAGAAGACAGCTGAGATTTAAATTTCTGTCCCAAGGGCAACCTCCAGCCTTTCACAGAGGGCGATCCCATGAATGAGGTGTGTGGATCTGTCCGCCATCCGGAAGCTGCAAAGACTGCTAGGAGAGGTCGTGAAGCAAAGTCATGGTTTCAGAGGGAACTCCGTTCTTTGAAGAGAAACCAATAAATCCATACATAAAAGTCCCATGTCAAATCCATAAATGCTAGTCCCGGGCTAAAAGAGCCTACTTGTTGAGAGCCTACCTATTTGCAAAGACTTACAGCCCGTCAGAAGACATCAGGAGGGGGATGCTATGCAGAGTAGTGCAAGACAGGGGATGGTACAAAATAGCAGGGTGGACATGGAGAGCGCCAACGGACCATCTGCAAATGAGGAAGGAAGGAAGGAAGGAAGGAAGGAAGGAAGGAAGGAAGGAAGGAAGGAAGGAAGGAAGGAAGCCGAGCAAATTCCCAATGGCAAAAAGAAATCGGAACTAACAGTGTGACCTCCTCTTGGACTCCACCAGTCTCTTCCAAGGAATTCTACTTTGGCACGCATCTGAAAAGATAACTTAACAGCAAAGTACAATGAATTTCAGCAACAGCGGATGTACACAGCCCAATGCATCTACAAAAGCACTTGAAGAACAATCAATGCTGTTCTTCAAATACAAAACAGAAGCTATCGAAAAGTTGTTCCCCGATGTGATGACAGCACAGGACTGAAAATGTAGAGCCTACAGACGTCAATCGCTTCTCACTTACATTTCAGTCACTAATTAGTAGAAAGATTTCACTGTCACGTTGTCACTGCTGCAATATTGTTTCAAGGTAAACAACGATTGCTTGAGCACAAAAACAAAGCAGGAACACAAAATCGGAGTTGGTTATGTTTTAAACTATTACAAGACAGATTTTCAGTTGAAATAACAAAAGGTAAGTAATAAGAAATAAACTTATTGGAGAAATAATAGAGATATACTAAAGATTACCCCTGGAAGATGCATGAGGATGACCTCCATTTCCAAAATTTCACGATGTGTTTGAGAGCTCAGGGTAAAAATGGTTGTTGTTGTAGCTGTGAGCCACTGCGCTGAGAGCAACCCTACAGGACAGAGCAGAGCTTCCCCCAAGACTTTCCGAAGCAATAAACTCTATGGGAGGAGGTGGGCAGGTTTTTTATGTCACGGAATCACTGATAGATTTGAACAACATTTTGGGTTTGCAGTCAAGCACTACCACTGTGCCACCCGGGCGCCACAGAGTAAAAATAACCAAAATGAAGTAAGCAAATCTAGAGATAACAAGAGTCTAAGCCTGCAGGAGGGGGCTTTGTAGCACACCTTTTGGTATCTCCAAATACCTCTTGGAGGACAAGTCAGAGAAGGACTAGAGAGATACAGATGATCAGTAATACAGTGGGCTGCTAAGGGCAAGGTCCACAATTTGAACGCACCAGGCTCTCCAAGGTTGAAAGATGCAGCTTTCTACGCCCATAGCGTCCCATAAGCCCCCAAGGGCAGTTCTACTCTAGCCTACAGGATGGCTATGAGTCGGAATAGACGGGAAAGCAGTGAGGGGCTGCAGGGAATTCGGGGAACTGGGAATATAGCTAATGGATAAAGTTCCCTCTGGAAGTACTGAAAATGCCCCACAGTTGATGATGATGATGACTCTAAAGCTCTACGCATATACCAAAAGCCAGTGAACTACATACTCTAAGTGGGGGACTTCCATGGGATGTAAAGTTTATCTTAATAAACCAAAAGAAAACCCCAAACACACTGAGGCTAGATGGATTCTGACTCAGGGCAACAATATATAGTACAAGGAATGTCTCCACAGTGTGTTCTTCACTAGTGTTCATAAAACGCAAATTCCCGGGCCTTTCTTCTGCAGCAGCACTGGTAGGTTGAAACGAACAACTTCTAGGTCGTTTTTGTCAAGTGCAAACTGCTTAGGCCACCCAGGGACCTAGAGATAATAAAACCGTTTAAAAAGATAGGACATACTAAGGGTGGACTTATAAAAAGTTAAGTTTCTCTTGATAATATCCTCCCCTCAACAGATTTATGTCCCCAAACATAGCACTACTGCCAACACAATAGATTCCCAAATGTGTTTCTAACACTTTATCTATAAAATAGAGTATGTAAGAATGGCAAAATAATTTCTTTCTCAAAAGCCAGTTGAAACTACTCTGTCTTAAATTCATACAGCATGTAAGAGAAGCCTTAGCAGGGTCCACAACCTTGATGAACTCATCGCAAGGTCTAAGTCCTGGGGTCCAACCCATCTCTCCCATTTCATTAAATAAACTTACCTTGTAGATATTTTCTCACAAATTTTTGTTTTCTGCTTTAATAGAGCTCCCAAGATTCAAGAACAAAATATCTTTTGGAGAAAAAGTCAGAGGAGGTCTAGAGAGTTACAGATGATTAACGGGGGAAGTGAGTTTGTATCAATAGCAGCACTGACTCTACTTAGACCAAGCTAAAGGAAACCAAAATCTTCACAATAGATAACTACATGATCAATGGAAAAGAGACTGAAGCTGTCATGGATGTCTTCTTCCTTGGATCCACAATAGGTGCCATGGAAGCAGCAGTCAAGAGACCACACAATATACTGCATTGAGTGCATCTCCCACACAGGCCCTCCTGAAAGTGTTGAAAACAAGGATGTTACTTTCAGGACAAAAGGATGTTACTCGAGGGCTGGCTCAGACGTTGGCATTTTCAGTTGCCTCGTGTGGATGTGAAAGCTGGAGACCAAATAAGGAAGACTGCAGAAGAACCAGTGCACTTGAATTATGGAGCTGCAAAGAATACTGAAAGTACCATGGATTGCCAAAAGAGTCAACAAATCATTCGGGGAAGAAGTACAGCCAGAATTCTCCTTAGAGGCAAGGATGGGAGAACTTCATAAGTACTGAGGAAATCTTGTCAAGTCCCCGGAGAAGGACGTCATGCTTGGTAAAGTAGTAGGGCAGCGAAAAAGAGGAGGGTCCTTGGCAAGATGGACTCATACAGTGATGGCAACAATAGGCTCCCATATCAAAACCCATTCTGAGGACGGCCCGGACCAGGCAGTGTTTCATTCTGTGGTGCGTAGGGTCGCTGTGAGTTGGAACTGACTTGACAGCATCAAACAACCACAGGCCAAGCTAGTCATATGTGCAATAGAGGAAATTTAAACATTAAATGTAAATTTAACTGTAAACTATAGTTATCCATCTTCAAGGCAAAGGTTGTAAAAATAGCACACTGCTAGATCCAGCTTTGTCTCTCCAAAAAGTGCAGGTCTTAGTGGGGTGCGTTACATGGGAACTAACTCCTGGTACTTGCAGGCACTGAGCACAGAATTTAGTTATATGACATGTTTTCATTCTCAAAGCAAGCATCAAAGGTAAATATTATAGATGATCTCATGTGGGACTGCCATCCTTTGACCTTGCTACCATACATATGATTCCTAGAGAAACAGTCTTTGCTTGTTACTACTGAAGTATTGCAAGCAATACTGACCCCCTGTGGAGTGGGACGGAAAGATCTACCTGCTAAGTTGTCAAGGTTGGAGGACAAGTAAGTAAACCACAAGTTCAAGTGTCTATGTAGACCAGAAACTTTCAAAGCTTTTTCCTCATGAAGTACGTTTAAAAAGTAATCAAATCATGACACACAGAGAGCAGGTGACCTCTATATTCGCTTCCAGTGGAAGCAAGGAGGCAGGGAGATGAAGAGAAAAGGAAAGAGGAGAGCGGGCATGACTGCAAACCAAACGTACGGCAACTCACACACTGGTTTGTAAACCTATTCATGCTTCTCCTCTTCTCGGTCAGGTTGCTGTACTGTGGTGGTCTGCATGCTGGCATGTTTCTGTGATGCTGGAAGCTTCGCTCCCAGTACGTCAAATACCAGCAGGCTCCTCCCCGGTGAACAGTTTTGACAAGCTTCCGGGTCAAGTACAGATGAGGCAGAAGGAATAGGCCGTCCACGTGGGAGGGACTAGGTGCTGAGAGCCTCAGGAATAGGAGCAGGACACTGCTTGGTGTGAAAACATGATCTCCTCGGGCTGGCAAGCACTCAGAATACCACTAATGAAGAGCTGTCTCCTCATGGCAGAACTGATGTTAAGGATGTGGACAGAGCAAAACTTTGGACTTTCCTTTGCTGACGGGGCAGAACTCAAACTGAGAGGAGCCAGCTGCAACTATCCATTAATTAAGCAAAATGTGAAATATGCAAAGTATGAGCCTAGGAAAACCGGAAGTTGTCAAAAATCACACAGATCTAATAAAGTTGATGCTGAGTCAGAATGACCCACTGGGCCAGGGTCTCCTGTGGGTTTCTAAGACTATGTCTTTATGGGAGTAGAAAGTTTCATCTTTTTCCTTTGAACAGCTGGTAGTTTTGAACTGTTGACCTTGGGGATCATAATCCAAGGAGTAACCACTATGCCATTACGCCCATCAGGGCTCTTCACCTACACCGCTACACCTCAAAGAAAGACTAAAAGTTAAAAAAACACCGGTCTATATTGATGATAAAGGGAATAGGACCTCTCACACATTGCTGACGGAATCCCCTTTGAGAACTTGACAGGTGTTCAAAATGTTAAACACAGAATTAGCGAATGAACTACCAATTACACTCCTAGCTGTCACCCAAGAAAATGAAAACATATGTCCACACAAAGACTTGAACACAAATACTCCACAGCGACATTACACATGGGGGCCAAATGGTAGAAACAGATCAAATATCCATCACTCAGTGAAGAAATAGACAAAATGGCTTATTTATACAATGAAATGCAATGCTATTTGTCGGTAAAATGGATGAAGTACTAATACATGTTCCAACTTTAATGAACCTCAAAGAAATTAAGTGAAAGAACCTAAATACAGATATCATACATTGTATAATTCCATGTATAGGAAATATCCAGAAAAGGAACTTTTTACAAACAGAAAGTAGCCTAGTGGTTTGCCCATTGGGCTGCCAACTAAAAGGTTGGCAGTTCAAGCCCATCAGCTGCTCTGCAGGAGAAAGATGAGGCTGGCTGATCCCATACAAATGTGCAGTATTCACGTGCCCTCTGCTCTATGGGTCCACATCTACAGGGATGTGGGGGTAGAATGTGGGGGTAGGGCTGAGGGGGTAGGAAATAGGAGCAACTGCACACAAGCCTAAGAGTTCTTTTATGGGCAGTAGGAATGTTCTAAAATCACATTGTAGGGATGTTTCCATGACTCTGTTATTTTTACTAAAACTCATTCCATTTTACACATAAAATAAAATAATTTTGTGGTGTGTAAATTATGGCTCAATAAAGCTATTCAATCAAAGACAAGAGAAAAACACAAAGAAAATCTAGTGTCACAGGTCAAAGAAACTACAATGCATTGGTACGTAATACTGAACGTGGCTGTCTGTATACACATTCAGCCGTGGGTGCTAAATACAGGATGTCTAAGAACCAGACAAGCCCAGCAAATGGGATGCCTTTCTTCCAAACCCTCAAGAATATGTTTGCTGGGAGGCATTAGAGAGAATGACCGGCTTGGGTAAAAGATGATTTGCTTGATTGTGTCAGAAGACAGAAAAGATGGGCCAGCACCAGCTTTCGGATCTCAGCTGAGTCACTAAGGACCAGGATGCTGTTTTGACAATTCTTTTAGGAGAGAACAGTCAGGCTCTTTTGTGTTTTAGAAGGAAGAGAGGAGTGAATGCTTACTCGTAATGCTGCCAAGGAAGAAAAACAGATACCTCTTTGACCCCTGGCATCCAATACAAATAAACACATCACTGAAAGTGTGTTTGCCCACCTTTAAAACAGGCTTGCCCTTGAACTGCCAAACCCTAAACCACAGGAAGTCCTACTATTACAATGTAAAAATAAGGGTTCTCAGAAAATAGGAACACTCCTTTCATTAGCCCAACCATTTGAAGTTTGGAGTGTGTGTGTGTGTGTGTGTGAGAGAGAGAGAGAGAGAGAGAGAGAGAGAGAGAGAGAGAGAGATAGAGAGAGAGAGAGAGAGAGAGAGAGAGACAGAATGGCTCAGATTTTGAAGTCTTTTGTTGAATCTCAGATGATAATGTCTCCGCTTGCTACTGAGGGTTGAACAGGGCAAGAACTAATCTTTAGCGCAAAGGTCGGGAGTGTCATGTTTTAGGAAGACTTGTCCTCCAAAAAATTCCATGCATCATAAAAGGATGCCGGCAACATCGGTCTTAGGATAAGCATTGTTTTCCGTAATGAATGTTTGAAAGCCTTTATTGTCAGCAATAAAATAGCGTTGGTTCTTCTATACTATAAAAACACATCCTACAATAAAACTCTACCTTGCAATTGTATGAGCTCAACTCCACAACTGTTCAAACGTGGCCCGTGAGAACGAATTAGGCCATGAGGGCGCGTGGTCCCCTGCATTACTCTGCCTTCACAGATGAAAAGGCCAGGCCCGAGAGAAGGAAAATCGCTGGACCAAAGTTGGACAGCTGGACAGGAGGTACCAACCCGGGACTCGCTGATGCTTTAGTTCTACTCACAAACAACAACTCCGTACAAGTTTCAGAAACTATACATCTTAAATGGTGCAAACAGCCTCGTTTTTCACCCATGAGACAGCTGGTGAGTTTAAACCACCAACCTTGTAGTTAACCGCCCAGCATCTAAGCCATTATGCCACCAGCGCTATGGGACATTACACCCTGTTCATAATAAGAACACAGGAAGAATAAAAAAGTATGATTCAGAAGAAGAACATGGATTTGTAGTTGTTTATTTAGTTACATTAGCTCCTTAACAGAAGTCTGTGGTTAGGTTTCTTTCATAAACTGAAAGGCAAAGTACGAGTCCCAGAGCCCACTAGCAGCATGGCAGATGTTCAATACGTGGCCTGGTGTCATTTTTATTAATCCCGGGCCTCAACCATAAATTCTAAAATGTAAAGACTCCACGTGAAGGGGCTGTTACATGTTGCTTTCGGTACATCCATCCCTCACTTCCACAGAAGAGCAAGTGCTCCTGAGGAAGAGTCACGGGGACTTCGAGGATGATGTCACCGTGACCTGCTCCTGAAACTCCAAGGCACATCTCTGAGGGAGGCAGAGAGCAGACTCTGCTACCTTCCACAAAATAAACCAACTCCACAGCTTCTGGGAAGACATCGTTCTTAATTTCTCAATCTCTAATAACTCAATTACATCTATTATGTAGCCAAAGAAATAACTTGATGGCTGAATATTTCCTGGGGAAAACCAATTATACATTTCCTTCCTTTAACCAATCAGAGGCGCCAATGTTTGTTAGGGGCTGGAGGTCACAGGGGTCACCAGGAGATGCAGGCACATCCTTATGCTGAGAGCCCTCAGTCAAAATTGTGCCATTGAGAAAGACGGAAATGATATATTGACGTGACATTCTGATACAAATTTAACGAATGTTAAAATCGATCCCCTAATCCACTCATGTACAGCATCCTAAAGCATCAGAGTAGGGTTGGTGTTTTGTTGTTTTTCCCATGGAGGATATCAAATTGGTACAATTTAAAAGAACTTCCAAGGAGTCTCTTTCTAAATGTCACATACTCTTTTGAACTTGGCAAACAACAAAGACATCAACTGAGATACAAATCTTTAGTTGGGTAGCATTTATTGAATTCAAAATCAACAGAAACTAGGAAAAGGGAAATTACACATGTCCACAGAAAGTTCCAACTGCCTAGAACTCAAAGTTTTAATCAACTTAATTCAACTTCATTAAACAGTCAGAAGCAGATCCTAGTAATATTATGAAAGAACAAGTCCTTGTTATGAAAGCTAAGGGTTTTATAACACATGATGTTTTCTTATATCTGAGTACAGACTCAGATTTAAATGTGTGTAGTTAATCTTCCTTGGATGAGAAATAAAAACTGAAAATTCATTTCTGGCACTTTTCTTTTTTCTAGATCATATTATTCAGCCAGAGTCCAGTAGTAGAGAAAACAAAAACACCCAAGCACACTGGCAGAGAGTCAACGGCAGTTTAGAGCAAGCTTTTAGGACCGGGTAGAACTGTCCCTGTGGGTTTCCAAGACCGTAATAGCTCTTTATGGGAGGAGAGAGATCCATCGCTCTCCCCAGAGGGGCTGGCAGTGTCAAACTTCACACCTTGCAGTTAGCAGCCCACCTCATCACCACCACAGCCCCAGAGACCACAGTGGTCAAGAAGACAAGGAGAATGCTCCATCTTGGTTCTGGAGCAGTACATCTGAACTTGGAGGTTATACTTAATCCAAAAACCTAAACCACTGCCGGGAATTGATCTCAACTCACAGTGACCCATGCAGGGTTTCTGAGATGATACACATTTATGGGAGTAGACAGCCCTCTCTTCCTCCCTTGGAGTAGCCGATGGCGGGTTTGAGCCAATGACCTTACAGTTAACAGCCTAAAATCTAGCCATAGCACCACTAGGGCTAAGGGCTAGAGTAGATGGACAAAATCTGAACTGCACTAGAAGAGAGAGCCAGATCTTAGTGCACGGCATTACCCTAAAATAAAATGGGCTATTTTGGGAGGGGATTAAACTCCTTCGTCAGTAAGTGTTTACACTTTAGTGAGGATGTCAGTGAGTCATGAAACATGGCAATAAAAAGTCAACTCAATACCATCAAAGGCCCCATAGTTAGATGTCAGATAGGCCAATGAGAGTTCCTATGCTGGGCTCCAAGGGAGGTCCTAGAAGACTTATGTGCCTGCTTTCTCACGGTGCCAGTCCAGATAACACCACTCACTCACCGCTAACGAGCTGAGGCAAATTCCTGGAGACCCTTTAGGACCGAGCAGAACTGTCCTGTGCGTTTCCGAGAGTGCGACTGTTTACGCCTGTAACCTACTCCTGTAGGGGATTTCGAACCGCTCACCTTCTGGATCGCAGCCAACACGTAACCACTCCACTACCTGGGCTCTTATCACACCAAAGCGCAGGCCAATTTTAGAACTGGAAAATGCCTGGCATTTCACTTAGTACGGCACTGTTACAGGCGAGGATACTGAGGCTCTATCGGATTTACTTCTGACATGACCAAATCACACAGTAGTAATGAGTGACTAAAACTGCGCCATCTGGTCCCATTACCCCCACGGGTCCTGGTAGCTTAGTCGTTATGAATTGAGTTTGCAGTTGGTTTGCAAACGTGGCAGTTCGAAACCACCACCAGCTACTCTGTGGGAGAAAAACAGATTATGCACCTCTGTAAGGAGCTAAGGGTCTCGGAATGTCACGGGGCCAGTCCCACACTGCCCTAGACGGTCGTTATGAGGGCAGCGACTGCATGGCAGCGAGTGTGCGTTTTGGGAGTCTCAGTACTCAGACTTCCAGATTCGAAATCTTTCTACTCCATCAGGGTGCTCCTCTGCTAACACCCCACCCCACCCCAAGAACCTCAGACATCAATTACTCATAGCAACGTCAGCTAAGAAGTAACAGAAATGCTTTACCCTCGCAGGAGAAAAGAAAATGCCCGGCTAACTTCAAGGAGTCTGCAACTTGGCTGTGATTGGAAGACCCAAGTCTTTCTCTGAATGACTAATCAAGATGTATATTCAAACCATGTGCTCCACCTAGTGGATTGATGGCAGAGCTTCACGAGGAAAGAAATGCACTTTTTTTTTAAATCATTTTATTGGGGTTTGTACAACTCTTACCACAATTCATACATTTTTGTGTAAGCAAGCACTTTTGTACATTTGTTGCCCTCAACATTCTCAAAACATTTACTTTCTACTTGAGCCCTTGGTATCAGTTCATTTTTCCCCTCCCTCCCCACTCCCCGTAACCCCCAGAAATGCACATTTTTAATACTGGTGAGTTCACACTGAAGTATTCAGTTGCTATCATACCCCAAACAGCCTTGCTTAAAAAGAAATTATTGGGATTACACACTTTCAGGAGCCAAGGATGAATTCATTCTAAGTAGTTGAAAATGAACTCCAATTTTGCTCTGCCTCCTTGCCCCCCACCCCAAACACCCTCCCCCCCCCCCCCCGCCCGATCTTCCCAGAGTCAGCAAGGTGGGCCATTTCCTAAGGAAACAAAGTCAAAGCTCTCAGATGACACTCACCCAGCGGGTTTAATTCAGACCTGACTTTGTAGCTCAAGGAGATGTGATAGCCCCTTTGATATTAATGCAATGACTAATCTTCAGGCTAAGACCAAGTGTATACCCTCCTCTCAAAGACAAGAGCAAGAGCCGGTGGGTAAAGCCTAGATGTCACACGGCACTCCTGTCAAGTTTCTTGAGTAAACCATTTGGTGTGCCTGTTTCTCATCTGTAAGATGTAGACAAGAATACCATGCCTACAGGAGCTGGGAGGATGAAGAGCAACGACACATGGAAAGCACCCAGCTAGCTCACTTCCTGGACTCGCCAAGCCGACCTTGAGACTCAGACACACTGGGGAATGTGCATAGACTCACTCCTCCAATGCCGCGGCCCCCAGACAGTGCAAGCCAGCTACTCACAAACAGCTGGCTCGTGGAATCGACTCCGCAACACCAGAGAAGAAAGGCGGGGTGACATATGTACTTCCTTAAGATGGCGCCCCAAAGAGGGCGAATTCGCGGCAGTGAGTCAATTCTGACTCAGCAAAGCTAGGGACAGAAGGGAGCTGGCCCTGTGGGTTCTCAAAACTCTATGGGAGTATGAAGGCTGACGTTTCTCCTGTGGAGCAGCTGGTGGTTTTGAAATGCTGCCTTTGTTGTTTGCTGTGTACCCCACGATGCCGCAAAGACTCCTCTTTAGGATCACAGCCACTGAAACCCCCAAGAGTGCAGTTCTACTCTGATGCACATGGAGTCACCTTGCCCAGAAGTAATTCGGTGACAATGAGTTTGGTTTTCTCTGTCTTCCTTCCTTCCTTCCTTCCTTCCTTCTTTCCTTCCTTCCTTCCTTCCTTCCTCCCTCCCTTCCTTCCTTCCTTCTTCTTTCTCTCCTGCACCTCCAAATTCCTACTAGAACAGATAGTACAAATGGGGAGCAGAGGTACTATAAGACATGGAGATCAATCATAATAAGGAACAATCAAAATGCCAGGAGTTGTGGTAAAACAAGTAGGAGGGGCTTTTTCTAAATCATTAGTCCATTTGGACTTCCTCCAGCTACCACTGTGGAGCCAAGAGATTATCTTTCCATCACCCCAAACACATTACATTCCCACATAACTCTCCAACTTCCAGGCAACCCACTTCCTGAAAAATCAAAATACAGTATTGTTACTAGGGTGGACTTCTGAACCTAGGGTGTTCCTGAGCTCTGCCCTCAGCTTTATAATTTGTGTGCTAATTTTCATGTTCACATTCACCCAAGACTTGTATTTTAAGGGCTGAAAAAAAGAGCAAATTCAATAACATTAATGATGAGGCCTCTGTCATAACTCTCTATTTTGAGTGAACACATTTAATCTTAACAGTAAACACCCTCCACTCCAATAAAATGAACCATAAATCAACACAAATATCAATGAATACTGCAAGAGACTGATGATCAAGGCTCCTTACCCCAACATCCACCCTCCCTTTTTGACCTGGGCTGGCTCACTCCTCCTTAGACAACCTGGAGGTCCACCATATTGATGCCGAACTTCGTGCGGACACCGATCGGCATAGCACACTGCAGCCCAGAACTCCTGCCCTCAAGTGACCCGCCAGCCTCAGCCTCCCGAGGAGCTGGGACTGAAGGCCCGTGCCACCACGCCCGGCTACCTTCCCTTGTTGATACAGTACGAGAGTTTTAGTGGACTGTGACCACCCAACACAAAACTAGGTTCCCAGTCTCTCACGCAGCTAAGCACAGGATGGCGGCAGAGTGCTGTGTACAAGGCTAAAGCCGTGCACGCCTCTCCTTGGCAGAAGCTGGTGTGGCGTCTACATCTACAAGGAGGAAGCACTAGACTGAAGATGAGAGAGCAACAATAGACCAGGAACCTGAAGCCCTTGAAGAGTAGTCATAAATCAACCCTCAACCATGTATACTTGGACTGTTGGGGGAAAGAATTTAATTTCCACCCTCTTTTATAAGCCACAGCTCTTTGTCCTTTATTAGGCAGACAAACTTATCTCCCAACTAATATGACTACAAACCTGTTAACAAATACTTTGCCCAGTCAGCAAATATTAAAGACCTATTATGTGCCCAGCTGCCAAGCAGAGCACAACAGAGTCCAGCTGTGGCTCTTAGTGACCCTCTACAGACTCTAGAACTACAACTGACTAAAATACTGTCTTATCCTCAAAGGGTTTATAGGCTGGTGACCTTTTTAAAGATTTTGGACAATTACATTTTTTACAAATAAGAAAAAAAATATTCAAAGAAAGCTATTTTAACTCAATGGTTTAAGGTTGTTAGATCACATATCTGATAAGGACCTGTATCCATAACATAAAAAACCCACTGTCATCAAGTCCATGCCAACTCACAGTGACCTATAAGGGTGTCTTAGGCTGTAAGTCTTCCGGGAACAGACAGCCTCCCCTTTCTCCTGTGGGGAGCACCTGGCGGGTTAAGCTGCGCACCATGCGGTAGTCCATCACTAACTAGACTGTGGCACCAAGTCTCGACTAAAACAAGTCAACAATGAAAAAACAGCACACACAAAAATGTTTTTTTAAAGCATTCACCAAAAGTACAGATGGCAATGAGTACAATAACAGAAGTTGAAAGCCATTAGTAAGCTGGGAAATCTAATTTGAAATGCAAGGTCAGCAGTTCAAACCTACCAAACACTCCAAGGTTGAAAGATAAGGCTGTCTTCTCTGGCAAAGGTTTACAATTCTCAAAAACCTAAGGGGGCAGGGGGTGCAGTTCTACTCGCTCCTATCAGGAGAGTTGGAATTGACTCAATGGCAATGGGTTGGGTTTAGGTTTGGGGGGAAGTACTAGAATTGATAAAATTAAAGACTGATCATATTTACTGTTGGAGAAAATGTGAAGCAAACAAACTCGCAAATATTGCTTATGAGAATGTAAACTGGCATAGTCATTTTGAAAAAGTCTGACAGTTTCCAAATAATTTAACAGAAACCACCCATATGAGCCAGTCATTGTACTCCTTGATCATTTCCCAAGGTAAATTAAAACATATGTCCATACAAACACTTGTCATATGTATAAATGTTCATGACAACTTTGTTTGCAATAACCCAAAACTGGAAATAACCCAATGTCCATTAACAAGTGAATGGGCAAATTATAATATATCCATGAAATCAAATATTACTCATCAACAAAGTAAAATGAAGTACTGATCCATATAAAAAATAAATTACGCTCAGAATAATTATGCCCCCCAAAATACTGTATGATTTCCTTGTGTAAAAAATAATTTATAGTAATTGAAAGCAGACCCGTGACTATATTGGGATGAAAAGGGGCCAGGAGGAGTTGAAGGAATGTATTACAAAAAGGCAAAAGGAGACTTTGGGGGTGATGGGTATGCTCATTGTCTTGAATGTAGTTATAAATACGTCAAATTGCAGCCAATGGAATGTTTTCAACATGTGCGATCTAATGCACGTCAACCATCTTCACCAAAGCTACATAAGGTACGCAGGCAGCAGGCATACTCATTCAACAGACTCTCAGTGTATACTCAACTTGTTATCACCTGAGTCAATCTACTTGAACTTGGACCTAAAGTTACCAAAATACTCCATTCTTCACCCTGAACTAGAAAATATTGCTAAGTCACTTGTAACTCATAACAAATCTGACTTTTAGAAAAAGTAAAGAGCAGACATTTCACAGTCCACCTCCCTTAAAAACGGAGAGGTTTGAATTTGCCCAGCTGCCATTTTTGGCAACTTCCATGGGAAAGCTCACTACACTAAACCCGTGTACATATATGTCCTGTAAAGGGGGAGAAAAGAATGAAGCCTAAATGTTACCAAACATTAATCAGGAAACCGAGGTTGTCCTAACTCCACCAGAAGAGCATCTCAAAATACAATAAAAAATTCTCAATTATCTACTGGACGTCTTACAAGCTAGCGGTGCTTGGTGTATGGGATTCATTGTTATTCCACAGCACCCTGTCATTGATTAGAAAACAATAAAGAAACATTTGATTTTTTAAATTCACTTGACCTATGTCTACTTAACTGTTCTTGGGAATTTGGAATAAGAATCTCTGCTGTTTTGTTTACAATATCCAACACAGAGCACAAAAGTTTTCAGGAAACATCTTTTTCAAATTAATGTTTAATGCGTTATTAAGGGGGGGAATCTGTGTGGGCAATAGATCAAGTAAGTGAAATACTTTACTTCTGAAGTCAGAAATGTTATTGTTTTACACACATGATAATTATATTTTAAAATGCTCCAATATATACAACAGGAGTCTTAAAAGTCTAACACTCCAGTTCACAAAAGAAACCCTGTAATTTAGGGGTGTTAAAAATGGTTCTCCAATCTAAGTTTTAAATGATACTTTTGCCAACCATGACTCATGGGAAGAAATAACTGCTTTTCATTTCTTAATACTTGGCCGTTTCACTGTTAACTATAAAAGTGAAATACTCGCAAATGAAACTGGGAAAATGTTACAAAGACGACACCTTGCTAGGAAGTCATATCTGTGATAATAGTATATTGCAGTGCTCTGTAAATACTGACATTAAATTACCATTCTTCTAATAGGCAGTATGCTAGGTGGGGAAATATAATGCCCAAGTCAAAGTCAAGCCCATCAAGTCAATGGCGAGTCACGGTAGCCTATAAAGAGCTTTTCCTGGCTGTAACTCTTCATGGGAGCAGATAGCGGCATCATCCTCCCATGGAGCAGCTGGTACGTTTCAACCAGCACCTACTTTGTAATTAGCAGCCCAATACCTAACCCACAGAGCCACCAGGCGCCTTAATGTTAGGTGCCTTAAAGTTGGTTCGGACTGATAGTGACTCGTGTACAAGGCAACGAGACACCGCCCGGTCCTGGGCCATCCTCACAACTGCTACACCGGAGCCCATTGTTACAGCCACTGTGTCGGTCCATCTTGTCCAGGGCCTATCATTTTTCATGGCCCCTCTATTGTGTTTCCGCATGATGCCTTTTCCCATCGCCTGGTCTCGCCGAAAGTACGTGAGGCTGAGTCTCACCATCCTCACTTCTAATGAACATGCTGGCTGCACTTCTTCCAAGTGCTTTATTTGTTCTGTCGGGATGCCATCACTCACTCACTGCCATGGAGCCAATGCCCACTCACAGTGACCACATAGGACAGAGGAGAGCTGCCCTGGGAGTCTCGGAGACTAACTTTACTTTTACCCATTTTATTGGCACATAATCCCCACACCGCACAATTCAATTGTTCCATCATATCTGAAGAATGTACACTCATTACCACTGAGACTAATTTTTTTCCTTTAAAGTTTTCGCTTTTAATTCAGAGCCACATGTATGTACCAAAAGAGCCACGTGTGGTCCCCGAACCACAATTTGCCGACCTCAGTTCCTGTAGAAGCAAAGCCTCTGCAAATGAGAGGTCCCTGACAGGGACAGGGTACCCAGCCAACGAAAGAATACGTTCACCTGTGCTTACTTAGTACTCCGTGGTGAAGTTAGTTTCACCACCTCCCTAATGTGATCACACATCACACACACACACCAAGCCCACTGCCACGGGGTCATGCCCAGCTCTTAGTGACTCTGTATGAAGCAGGGTAGAACCGTTCCTTAGGGTGTCCCAAGCTATAGCTCTTTACAAGAGCAGACAGCCCCATCCTCCACTGGAGCCGCTGGTGGGTTTGAACTGCCAACCTTGCAGTCACCAGCTGCACCTAAAACTAAATTTTTATGGGAATAGAAAGCCCCGGCTTTCTCCTGAGAAGCAACTAGTGGTTTTAAACTGCTGCCATTGCTGTGATCAGCCCAACAGGTCAGGCTGGGGACTTCGAGCTTCACCTTGTTAGTTCTTTTGGCAGTCCCTGGTCCTGTCAATGTTCTTCAGCAGCACCCTAAATCAAACACATTGATTCGTCTTGAGTCTTCCTTATTCACTGTTCACCTTTTACATGCATATGAGGCAATTGAAAATTGGCTCCGGTCAGGCCCATCTCAATGCTCAGTGGACCGGCCTTGCTTTTCAAAGCTTTTTAAAAGGTTTTGTGCAGATTTCCCCAATACAAAGTATTCTTTGATCACAAATTGTTGCTTCCGTGGGCACTGGTTGTGTATCCAATCAAGCTGAAATCCTTCACAACTTAAATCTTAAATCCATTGATCATGATATTTATTGGTCCAGTTAGGAGAATTTTTCTTTTCTTCACATGGAATTATAATCCACACTGAAGGCTACAATCCTTGACCTTCATCAGCAAGGGCTTCAAGTCCTCCTCACTTTCAGAAACCAACGTCCTGTCATCTGCACATTGCAGGTTGCTAATAAATCTTCCTATAATCCCGATGCTATGTTTTTCTTCATATAATCCAGCTTCTCTGATTATGTGCTCAGCACACAGATTGAACATATATGGTGAGAGAACATAACCCTGACGTACAATGTTCTTAATTTTAAACCATGCAATATTCCCTTGTTCTGGTCACACAACTGCCTCCGGATTCATGTCTGGGTTGCACATGAGCACAATTAAGTGTTCTGGAATTCTCATTCCTCCCATATACATTCATGATAGGCAAGTATAATAAAACACAAGTGAACATCTTTCTGGTATTCTCTTTCAGCCAAGAACCACCTGGCATCAGTAATGCTATCCCTTGTTCCGCATCCTCTCCTGAATCCAGAGCTCTCTGCCAAGGTACTGCTGCAACTGTTGTTGATCTTCAGCAAAATTTTACTGGCATGTGATATCGATGATCTGGTTCTATAATTTGAACATTCTGTTGGCTCACCTTTTCATAAGAATGGGTACAAATATGGACCGCTTCCAGTCAGTTGGCCAAGTAGTTGCCTTCCAAATTTCCTGGCACTTGCTTCCAGTGCTTTATCAGCTTGTTGACACATTTCAACCGGTATTCCATCAATTCCTGGAGTCTTGTGTGGGAAAATGCTTTCAGTGCAGCTTGACCTTTTTTCAGCACCATTGATTCAGTAGCTGACAATGTTTCCAAAGTAGGTTTTCAGCAGCTACTTCCTTCTTCGTTGTCTGTTCTTAGTACTGAAGTTCTATAAAACCTCTTCACTTTGGGTGACCCTGCTGGCATTTGAAACACCAGTGACAGGTTCCAGCATCACGGCTACACACAAGCCACCATAGGATGACAAACTGACAGACAAGTGGGAGTAGGGTAGAGGACCGCCTCCTTATTCTGGCCACAGCTTTGATACAACTGAGGAAAGTTTTATTCAGAGTGTGGCTTACTCGTAGGAAGCTAGCTCACTTCTGTTGGATACAGGTCCTCCATCTGGTCTGTCGGACCTCCTGTGACCTTGCCTGCCAGCCCCAAGAGCCATCAGCAGACTGCTGACCTTAGATTCATTTAGCCAACCTTGGATTCATTTGATCTGCATCCACCAGCCTGTGGCTTTACAGCTTCCTATTTCTGATTCTTGTTAGGCCTTGTAGTGACACAAGTCGGGAGAAGTCTCTAGCTAACATCTGACTCACAGGCTTGAACCAGATTGAACTTGCCCACATCTACAACCCGTGCAGCCCTGCACCGCCTCCCTCTGAACAGGCCTCCCTTGTAGACTAGGCAATACTGCAGTGACCACCCCTCCACATGGACCAGGAGGCTGCACGGGGCAAGCAAGGGCACCGCATGCACTTCCTGGTGCCAGAGGCCTCTAGTAAAGGTGTGCTGGATGAATGAATGTGAGCCACTCACTGACCGTTTACATTCAATTACCCAGTTGTGATTCTTATTTATGTGACAGATGAACCCTGCCATAATCGTCCTTGCTAACAATAGCCTAGGCAGGGCTGCTGGTCACAAGCATGTTCAGCTGCTCGCACAACACAGCGAGGGACAACCCTGATTGCTAACTGCCCCCAGTGGCTTAAAGCACAGTGATCCTCAACAAAAAAACCAGGAGGCAAGAGCCAGTGAATCCCCCAACAGTTGTCTCCTGAATGCAGAGAAGCCATGGGAGCTGCTGTGCATTGGGCGTTTGGTTAGCAATCTGAAAGCATGAGATGCTCCCCAGGAGAATGAGGAGGCTTTCTGCTCCAGGAAAGATGGATAGTCTTGGAAAGCCTACAGCAGAACCAAATTCTAATCCGTCCATGGGGCCTTGCAATGAGTCAGAAGTGACTCAGTGTCAGCTGGTTCCATAGCCAGCACTGAGCCCTGCGGGAAACAAAGGTTAGGAGCTTGGGGGCAAGATAGGTGGTTGGAATCTGCCCAGAGGCCCCTGGAAAGAAAGCCCTGGCTTTCAAATGATCATAGCCACTGGAAGTCCATCAGAGCACAGTCCCACTCTGATGCACATGAGTCCCCATGAGATGACGCTGACTGGCTGGCGACTGCCTTTTTCTTGCTTATTTGTTTGTAAGCTTGCACCAGGATGGCTGGTACACAGTAGGAAAGTAATGCATGCTGAGGTGAGCTTTCCAGCACCTGTGGTATCTCAGCCTCCTCAGACATGTCCACACGGAACTAGCACCCACTGATGGCAACCAGATAGGAACAGCAGAACATGCTTTTATTTAACTGGTTTATTGGCATGTAGCTCACATATCAAATGATTTAATCATTCAAGCATATTAAGATCTGTGCAGTCTTCATCGCAATGAGCTGATAGTTGGGTCGGCTTTTACTCAAGTATATACAGTACTGACACAGTTACTATCTCTATAGATTCACCAATCCTGGATTTCACACACAGAAAATCATATAAAACACAAGGAAGCAAAAAACAATGACAAAACAGAAAAATCTCAGTTGAAAGAAAGCAGAAAATATTAGAAACGGAAACAACTTTCAAGTGGGTCAATGTGGGATCAAATGATAAGGCAGCACACATTTTAACCTAACTACATCTGCTATAAGCAACTTTAAAATGGTCTCTGATAGCGAGGTTATACGAGGGAGTACCCCCCACCTCAAAAGAGGCGGGGGGGCTCCACTAGGCAGAGCTTTCGTACTGAACATTTTTCCCTGCTAGGCGAGCATCCAGCAACTCGCTCTAAGCTTCTGCACCAGTGGTGTTGTCTGGGAAGGTTCTCCCTGGTCACAGTGAATTTTTTCATTAAAGCAGTTTCACTCGAATCTTGTTTGTATGTGGAGATTTAGGAGAACAGTGTGCAGCTGTAAAATTTCGTTTCCTGCTCTAGAAAAATGCCGCAGAAACCATTGTGATATTGAACACAGCTTACAAGGACAGTGCTACGGGGAAAACTCCTGTATGAATGGTTTTCTAGTTTCAAAAAAGGTGAAATGTCGATTGATGACAAACCTCATCTCGACATCCATCAACTTCCCAAATGGGCAAAAACGTAGACTCAGTGCATTTGGCATTCATTCCACCAGGTCAGATTGTTGATCACGCTTTCTATTTAGAGGTTCTGAAAAGATTGCATAAACAATATGCAATAAAGGCCTGATCTGTGGCAGACGGGGGACTGGTTTTGTACCACGACAATGCACCTGCTCACACAGCCATCTCCGCGTGGCAGTTTGGAGCAAAAAAAAAAAAAGAGCCCACCTCTCGCCCCACTCACCCTACTCACCTGACCTCACTCCATGCTACTTGTTTTTGTTTCTGTGAATGAAGAGGGACATGAAAGGACAGCAATCTGATGACCTCAAAGAGGTGAAGGAAAAAACTAGTCAGCCATCCAATCAGAAGAGTTTGAAAAAATGTTTCCAAGAATGGAATCGCATATTTGACAAATGTATTAAGTTTAATGGAGAGTACTTGGAAGGTGATAAGGTTGCTTTGTTAAAAAAAATTAAATGCATAGCTTTGAAAAAATTCTGGGTTATTTTTTGGGGGGGTGGGGGTGGGATAGCCCCTCATACATATCCCTGGACTGTTATCAGATGGGATTCACCATCAGCGTGATTCACGTGGGAACTCTGCAAATGGACTCTGGGCCTCCACTGTCACCCATAGCCTTCTGCTCAGAATTTAAGATTTTTATTAGCATTCCTTCCTTCAGATCGGGATTTTATTATTTACAATCCTTGGATCACACAGGCTGGTGTAATTCTCATGGAAATTAGTTGATACTGTTACCTTCCTTAGATGGCTGCTTGTTTGAAGACCAACACATGGCAACCCTGTTGTCTTGGAAACTCGGAAACTCACAGGGGCAGTTCTACCCTGCGCTATAGGGTTGCTGTGAATAACACTTTACCATGGTACCCATATGTCTTCAGTGATCTCTTCATGTGGACAAGTATTTAGAAGGGCCATGTCTTCAGAACCAATTGTTCTTAGAACTAAGTGCGAGCCCCAAATCCATAATAGAGCATTCTTTATGAAAACTGGGATTATTTCGTAGTTCTCTCTCTTAGAGCAATGCACCATAACTACTCACTAACACTTTATCCAAGGACAGCATTTGCCGAAAAATAAGTAAATCTATTGCTAACTGCGAAAATACAGAGAACAACTGGGCTAACTTTAAAAAGACACATATTTTGGGCTCCCTTAAAAATCACTTCCACATTGACAATGGATTGAAGACCAAGAGCAGGCAGACATTTCCCCCAAAACTGCAGTACAGTTTTTAAAACCATGAGCACAAGGGAAGCTAAAAGAATCACCACCGCCTGCCTGTTTATCAACCACAGCTGCTACATCACACACACACTCATGCGCCTCCATGTCCTTCGACACATGTTTTCCAGGACAGGGCAGCAGTCTAGCCCCAGGAGAAAATGGAGGTGGGGAATCGGTGGGTGGGAGAGTTCCCACCATTCATGCCAACCCACAAAAAAAAGTACCCACAAGCTATACTGTAGCACCCAAGCCTGTGGACCTTTACAAGAGAGAGCTCATGACGTGAATCTTCCTTTTCAAAAACAGTGCCAACTGGTCTGGCAGCAGCCAAATGATCAGGAAATGTCTAACAAAGGCGGAAAAGGCAGGGATTCCTGTTCTAACACCGGTTTGCCCAGCTCGGAACAGAAACCAGCCTAGAGGCTTCTCTCTGCTTTGGATTTCTCCCCTGGGGAGGTGGGGCGCACACCAACCAGTTTTGCTGAAATGATGCAAATCAGCCGTGAGTAGGAGGGTCCTGGCCTGGGGGGGCCACCACACATTGCACACCCCCTCACAGCCTGTCACTGCCCAAGAGGAGATTAGGAGAGGAAGTCGTTTGTTGGTTTTGAGGTTTTTCAAGAAGAAGAAAGGATTTTACACCCAGTGTGCCAACCTCCTCAGTTATACTCAGGAAAACAGCAATTATAATGGTGCACACCTTGCAGGACCTGTCTTGGAACAATTCAACAATTCCAGGAGGTACCTGGCGGGGAGGGTTCACAGAGGAGGTGGTCCTCAAAGGGCCTGTGAATCGCGGCTCCATCAAATACCACGGGTGTAAGTAAAATACTCAGACACCAACTCACTTTTGTTTAGAGTCTAAACCCAGAGACCGACCTCAGACTCTGGCTTTAAACGCTCATTTACTCCTTTAATTGGTGACCCTCCCCCCTCGCCCCGACTGTAGTTAGGCATCATGAGCCAAGTCAGCTCAGAAAGATACCATGGCAGAGGGGAACAGAACCACAGTGTCCTCAGCTCTCTTGATGGGGGCAGATGGCCAGACCTTGCCCTGGGAGACCCACTGGTGGGTTCTGACCACCAACCCGTGCTTCGTTGCCGAGCGCCTGCTGCAAACAGGGCTCCATCTCCTGCCCCCTGTGCATTTTTGAATTGATTGTTGGTGGGTTTTTTGGTTTGTTTGTCTTAAGAGTTGAGCTGAAATCCACTTGGCAGCAGTAGGAGCTCTAATGGCATGGTGGTTAACAAGTTGAACTGCTAACCACAAGGTCAGCAGTTCAATACCACCAATTGTTCCGCAGTAAAAAGATGAGGCTTCCTACTCCTGTAAAAAGTTAGCCTAAAAAAAAATAAGAGTTAGCCTCAAAAACCTACAGGTGTAGCTCTACCCTGTCCTGTAGGGTCATTATGAGTCAGGGGCTGGGGGGTAGAGGATGGAGAAGAGGAGGAGGATGGACGAGGTGGGGAGGGAGGAAAGGACACAAACGAGACACTATAACAGGTATCACGAGAAAGAGCTCGGGCTGAATTTCATTGTGTGCCCTGGAGATTTTAGGCATGTTTCTTAAAGGTATCTCATGAGGGTATGCTCTAAGGGAAAACCCATCCTGAACTCTCCTCTCTAAAAGTTGGGTGGGGCAAAGTTTAATCTCTTACATCTTTAATAATTAAGAGACCAAAGAAAACAGGGCCACAGAACGCCGGAGCCCTGTGCCTTCTCTGGTGCCTGAGATCAACACGTACAGTGGAGCTAAATACAGAAAGGGAGCCAAGCTTGGACACAAATGCAAACACTTTAACACTCCCCGGGATGGTGTGCTAGCTACGATGCATGTCAGTTGACCCTTGAAGTAAAGTATGGCTTCTGGACCCAAAAAAGAACATATATACTTTTTATTGCCCTGAACTTTCCTACGGGAGCAACTTAAAGTGAAGGACCGTGCCAGCAGAGGGCCACCAGACTGAGAACCGTGGAGCTGGGCCAAGCCCTACGCCGGCCACCGCTCAGCTTTCACATGAGCATGTTTATGACCGTCAAGGTTCTAGCCTGAGCCAACAGGAAAGAAAGGGAATCCTTTTTCTCTCTTTTAAACATTTTCAGATCTAAGACTGTCTCTATGGTCATGTCTTTCGAACAAAAATAAACACACAGTACACGAACTAACTCCACAGCCAAACTTTCTTGGACTAGGGGGTTCCAAGAAGTGCCAACCTTAACCAACAGCCTTTCCCACAAAATGTGCTGTTCTCGGGTGCTTTGAATCACTGTGGACGACAGCAGCCCCGTGTGGCAGAGAACTGCTCCACAGGCTCTCCTACACTGTCTTCTTCAATGACACTGTCAGGTCTTTCTTCCACTGAGCCCCTGGCGGGGTTCAAACCACAAACCTTTGGATTGGCGGCCAAACGCTTAGCCACTGGGCCAGCAGGGCTCCTACAAAGTGGACCTGGACACAAAGTCAACATGCCCCTTACCTTCCTTTTAGCTCACCTCCTGGGAACATCGTGTTCATCTTCCCACTAGGGCCACTCACCAGCAGGGCTCCTCATTAGCCAAATACCCGGCGGACACACACTCAGCCTGGCAAGGGCCCCCGTCAGTGGGCAAGCGAAGCGGCCACTGATGCTCAGAGGCGGTTCTCGCTGATGCTGCACACCATGGCGTTTCAAAGCTCCGGAAAAGGTTCACAGAGGGTTAGAAAAAAACAGTTGCCAGTTTCCATTTCATGGTGGACCTCGCAGTTTATTCGTTTGCTTCGTTTTCTTTTCTCCCAAGTCAAAAGAACCCTGGGCAAGATTCTCGTTACTTTTTACGTATGGGAGTGAGAACCAAACCTGGAGTCAGACTGTGGGTTACTCGGACGCCAAGTTTCTCCTGGAGCCTTGGTGGCAAAGTGGGCTCACGGCAAGATCAGCGGTTCAAAACCACCAGCCACTCCACCGGAGAAAAAGGAGGATTTCTTTTCCTGTCCAGAGTTACAGTCTCTTTCGGATTAATAGTTACTTAGGGACTTGGCAGGAGAGCTTGGGTAGCAACGGGGAGCTACCAAAGAAGAAAATGTTCTGAAATCTGATTGTGGTAATTATTGAACAACTCTTCTTAATTTGCTTAAACTACTAAATGGTATGATGCCTGCACTGTGTGCCAAGAAAACTCTGAAAGAGCTTGTTAAAAGAATGGCAGTCATGGAAACCCACAGGGGGCAGTTCTACCTGTCCTACAGGGTTGCTGGGAGTCGATACAGACTCCATGGCAGGCAGCTTCTTTGGGGGAAGCGTCTGCTGATCCTCATCCCTTGTTTCCACTGCTTATTTGCTTTTTTACCACTTGGTTATGTTCTGGTTCCTCTCTAAAAAAAAAAAAAACTGGAATTTTTTTTTCAGATGGGGAGTTCCATGCTCACTGAAGTAACAGACACGCTGCACTGTAAATACAAGTATAAGAAAAAGGTGTACAGGGATCTCATCTCTATCCTCCGAGCCCCGGTATCATACCTTCAGTAACACTATACTGACCCTAAGTGCCGTTTCTCAGGTGAAGCCCCTAAAATCAGTGTCTCCCAGGTCCAGACTGGCAAGTGCAGCCTCTGAAACTGTGATGGGGCCGCGACAGCGATGTGGGAACTTGTTAGATACCCCACTACTCCTCAGTGCTAGAAATCAAGTCGCTCACTTAAATTTGTTTGTTTGTTTTTAAACCTGTAACCTGTATTGTTAGTTTCCAACGCTGAGCCACTTCACTTCCTGGTATACACTAACAGCAGCCTGGAACCTCCTTTTCCAGGAAGTCTTAGAAAGAATGCTCCCTGACTGGAAGTCGACTGCCTCCTCCTCTTCCTCCTCTCCCTCCTGCCCGCACTGGCCTACACCCAAGGTCCAGCAGCACCCACAATAAAGAGTAAGGGAAACGTCCATCCTTTGAACCACTGAGAGTGGTAACTCCGCTCTTAGAAACATGAGAGGAACACAAGTTGTTTTACGAAGATGCTTGTCACTGCAAAGGAAAAAAGTTGAAAGCAACCTGTATAGTCAACAGTGGGCAGCGAGGGGTGGGCTCAATCCTGCCTGGCAAAGGTCACGTGCAAGGGCATCATCGTGCAGTCACCTGGAGTCATGGGGACCCTTCCTGATAGATCGCATGCAATATCTATGTAGACATGTGGATCACCTCGGTACAAAGATCACTATAAAAACACCTTACAGAAAAGAAAAGCAAGGGGGAGGGGGACGAACGTATACTGAAAGCCAGTGCAGCCTGGCTCACACCGTCCCAGCGCCAGCTGGCTCCTTACAGGCAAATCCTTCCCATTAGTTTCGTGTTGCTCCCATATCCCTGACTCATACACAGCTTTCCCTGGAGGTACCCTTCCCAAACATTTCCGATGGGTTCTCAGCTGGGATCGATGAGGGGGGCTCTGACACAACACTTCCGTCCTCACAAGGTCACCATGTCTAGGTCTTTCTAGAAATTGTCACTTTTAATAATTATACTTGCACCTCCACTGTTCTGTCCCTGAGTGTCTCTTAAGTTCCCACTTCGTAAAATAACAATATCAGCACCAAAAGTGGAATTCAAATCACTGAAATCTAACTTGGCACCTGCTAAGAGCCGCTCAATAGTGCACGGCTCAGAACAAAAAGAAAAACAATAGTTAGAAGTACCTTCTGGCACTGGGTGCGTTTCCATCGATCATTTGGGTGCCCGGTTCCAAAGGGCAGTTTTATCCGCAATTGTCATTATTCAGCTCTGTCATTCAAAAACGAGGTCAAAACTAACCACGAAGCAAACAATTGCAAGGTGCAACATTGAGTTAAGATGAATGTGCCGCCACCGTGTGGTCCCTTCACTCTCTCACCTTGGACTCTGGCTGAGCAGGAGGTCCAGGAGAAACTGCCGCTTTCTCAACAGAGCAGCAGCCTGTTCAGGCAGCCAGTGCCTCCAGAAGCCTAGTGGCCATGGGGGAAGGCCATACAAGAAGACGGCAGGTCTAGTTTGAGGAAACCAATGAAAGGCTACTGATGTAACAGATACATTCTTTTTTTATAGTACTTCCCGTCATCAAGTCAATCCCAACTCACAGCGATCCTATAGGGCAGGGGAGAACTGCCCCTGTAGGTTTCCAAGACTGGGCATGTTTACGCGAGTAGAAAGCTCCGTCTTAATCCCACGGAGCGGAAGGTGGTTTCGAACTGTGGACCTTGTAGATCACAGCTCCTCTTTCAAATCGCACACATGCTACATTCCCAGATTAAAAAAATTAAAAGTGCCATCAAGTCGATCCCAACTCACAGTGGGCTTATAAAAGGGAGAACTCCACAATTAGGTTTCCACGGCTGTAAAGCTTTGTCGCTGGTGGGTTCAAAGTGCCAACCCTGTGGCTAGCAGCCGAGTGTCTAACCCTGGGCTACCAAACAGAAGGCAAGGCCCTGCCGTGGGGTCAAGTCTGACTCAGAACAAGCCCAGCGGGAGCCCTGGTGATGCAATGAGTCAGGTCACAAGTTCCCAAACTTATTCAGGAAAAAATAATGATATCCCCTTAGCAAGTCAACAATTTTATACTACAGCCGACAATCCAGGATAATGTGCAGTTATCTGCTATTACAACACCCCTACGCCACCCCCACCCTCGAGAGGCAGTCTCATCTAATGTCAGAAACACTGCGTTAGGTATTAGGTGTTACACTGCCAGGTCTGCAGTTCAAGCCCACCAGCCACTCGGAGGGAGAGCGATGAAGCGTTCTGCTCTCCTAAATATCTCTGGTCTCTGAAACCCTCGTGAGAAGTTCAACTCGGCTCCCTGGGGCTGCTGTAACAATCGACTCGATGGCACTGGGTTAGACAGAGTGGAATGGCCCCACAGGGTAGGTGCCCACGGTTACAAGTCTTTATGGAAGCAGAGTGCTACATCTTCCTGGGGAGTGGCTGATGGGCTCAACGAGCAATCTTTTGTTTGAGAGCCAAGGTTTCCACCCACTGAGCCGCCAAACCCAAACCAAACGCACGGGACAAGTTAGGGCTTCCCCTGAGTTTCAGAGAGTAGAAAGCCCAGTATTTCTCAGGGGTGGGAGGGAGCATTACAGCTGATTGTGATGATGCATATACAACTCTTTCAAAAAGCGATTTAACAATGGGAGTGTATGACATGCGAGAAAACTACTGAAAAAAAAAGAAGTCAAATGTGACCTATGGCTATCGCGGGTGAAGGAGTTTGTGCTTAGGGACACTGAGTTCATTTTAGTGGTGGAACAATTCGGAGAGAGATGACAATAATGGTTGAAACACGGAGGGTCTAATCAATGGCAATGAATTATGCATGTAGAAGTTGTTGGACTGGAGAATGTTCTCTTGTGTATAATTTTTGCCAAAATTTACGAAAAATACATGGCTAACGATGAGTATGGGAACAAAGAAGATGTTCTGAAATTGATTATGTAGTAAAGATTGTACAACTCTTCCTGATATGGTTGAACTGCTGAATTATATGATATGTGGATGAAGTATAGATAAAACCTTTCTACCTTGCGGACCTGGTTAGACCAGAGGATGCACAGCGGTGCAGTAGGGATCTGGAGACACAGGGAATCTAGGACGGATGAACCCCTCAACACCAGCAGTGGGAGTGGCGACACCTGGAGGGAAGGGGGTATAGAAAGGGAGAACCGATCTTGGGGATGTATGTGTAACCTCCTCTCTGGGAGATGGGCAATGGGAAGGTGAGTGAGGGGAGATGCCGGGCAGTGTAAGATAAGATAAAATAATTATTTATAAACTATTAAGGGTGCAGGCGGAAGAGGGGAGCAGGGAGGGAGGGGGAGGGGAGGGGAAAAAAAGGAAACTGAGCTGATTCCAGGAACCCAAGTGGAAGGCGAATTTTGAGAATGACGAGGGCAACGAATATATAATAAGAGTGCTTTACTCAATTGATGTATGTAAGGATTGTGGTAAGAGTTGTATGAGCCCCAATAAAAAGATTTTTAAAAAAAGAAAAAGAAAGCCCTACCATTCTCCCTCAGAACCTCTGCCTGGTGGTGTCGAACTGCTGACCTTCCAGTTAGCAGTCCAACGTGCACCCACTATGCCCCATGAGGGCTCCTACTGCACCGCCGGGGCTCCCATATTCCCAGAGGATGATCCTTTCAAGTCCATTAGGAGTGTACTGGTTGTTCAAGTTATAAAGTGCTAGGGACGCTCTCCATAGGCTGCAATGCAGTGGAGTATTGAATGTGGCTCTTATAGCCATAGCCTTGGTTACTCTCACCAAGCGACCTTCATTTTCCTCAGAGGTCTGCGTAAAAAAGTGAGGGAAGATACTGATTGAATTATAAGATTCATCTGTGATCAACAGCTAACAAGGTTCACTGTGATTGCCACCTGATGGGTACAAAGCCAGTCATCTCAGAAGCAGGTGCAGTATCTCACTACAAACAAGAGAGGAGAGTCAGGAGTGGAGCACATCTTTTGGACCCCGAGATCCCTGTACATTGAACCTCCTTAATCCAGGAGACAGCTTTGACAACAGAGAAGTGGCACATCAATAGCAGCAGAACCAGGAGCCAGAGCTTGAGAGAACAGGGGACCTCATAGCCCACAGAACAAGTAAAACTGAGTATTTGGAGACAGAAGGCTGGCTCATGGAGTCGGGGTACCTTTAGGCACTTAATTGGAAGAGCTAAGTTTGCTGACTCATGGAACTGGAGCTAGACACCTTTGGGCTGACACTTTCATAGTGGAGTGGCATGCCCTTTGGGCATTTAACAGGAGCCTTAAGATGCTGAAGGTCAAAGAGAGGACCATCTATGGGTATAGCAAAGAAGCAACTGTCCTGACTCAACAAATGCAGCCTGAGTATTTCTCACCCGAATTGTACCCTGCTTGCTTCCCTAACAAAACTCCATAATCCTATGTATTTTCTGTAAGTTCTGTGTAGCCCCTGCCATGAACTATAGGACCCAGGTGAAAGGTAGAAAGTGCTGCAGAAGGAACAACTGGTGTCAGACGAGGGTAAAAAGGGACTGAGGATGAAGGCATGTCTGACCTCTACGTTGTGGCAATCAGCCTTGGAAGCCAGAGGTCAGATGTGGTCCCCTCGTTTCCTCATAGATCAACATCCTCATCATCCATAAGAGTGCAAAGCAGCAATGGGGGGGGGGGGCAACTGTTTTTAATCCAATATGTAAATATATGTAAAACAACCTATAAAGCCTTCAAAGTTTATAGAGGATATTTCACTCCCATAACGTCAAATGAAACCTGATGACATATTTGAGGCTGTCTAAAATTTCAAAAGAGTACACACAGCAGGTAAATACAAATCAAAAATTCAAACGCACGTGGCATGTGTAGTTCGTATGTGGCACAAAGCGTGTGGAATGCCGGTAAATGCTTCCTGAAAATCAAGTGCCTACAGTTCATCCCATATTTCAGACATGTGCGTGAAGAATACACAGAACTGCTTCCTTTATGGTGATCAACCAGTAGGAATAAATAGGAGACAGACAAGGAAAGTCTGCCACCAGCGACACAGAGCATGGGCTTGAGTGACTCGCTGACTCACTCGCTCCACCAGCACTCACTCAAGAAGCACACACTGAGCACCCAGAGGGGCGCTGTGAGTCAGAAGTGACTTGATGGCAGTTGAGTGTTTGAAGAGCCTGAAACTTACACTCTGTGCCCACACGTCTTCATCCACATCCTCCAGCAGCCACAGCAGCACCACCAGCTCCAAGGTGCCTTGTACTCCAGCATTAGGTTACACTTCACAGTCATGGTCTCGCAAAAGGGTGGTTCCCCTTTAATCCAAAAATGATCTATTCTCCAAGGCAAAGCCCAAAACGTTTCAGAGACAGAACCAGTATGTGAACCAACCACACAACCTTCCAGAAGTGAGAGTGAGAAGAATGGGAGCCAAGCAGGGTACTTCACGTATACACGAATATGAAGCCGTCTGCCACCACAGCAGGCTCTACGTGTACAATTCAAGGACATTAGAAGACGTACCGGTTTTTATTCTGTTAGCACAGGGAAGTCTTGAGCTGGTTAATCAGGCAAAGAGAATACAATTTCACACACCCCCCCCAAAATTCAAACCCATTGCCACCGAGTGCATTCTAACTCGGTATCCTGCAGAAGTGCTTACCAACTAACAAAGCAACGGGCGGCTCAAACCCACTGGCCGTTCTGAAGGAATAAGAGTCTTCTGTAGTCTTCCATGAAGATGACAACCTTGAAAACTCAACAAGAGCGGATCTACTCAGTCTCTCAAGGTCACTGAGTCAGAATATACTCAATGGCAATGGATTTGTATTTTGGTGTGTGTGTGAGAGATTACGTCCATGTGCATGTATATGTATATGAGCATAATCACCACAGCAAATATTTTTAAAATTCTTATGTGTTTGTATATGTATGAGTATATGTGTATAATCTATATGAGTATACTAGGGAGTACCCCCCAAAACAGAATCCCCACCAAAGGTATGTATTATAATTTTTTTACAAAACAACCTTATCGCCTTCAAAGTACTCTTCATTATACTTAATACATTTGTCAAGTCTGCACGTCCATTCTTGAAACATTTTTCAAACCCATCTTTTGAATGGCTAACAGCACCTCCCTCATTTTTTCCTTCACCTCTTCTACATGGTCAAATCACTGTTCTTTCATGTCCTTCTTCATTTCCAGAAACAAAAAGAAGTCACACAGAGCGAGGTCGGGTGAATCAGGTGTGTGGGGTAAGAGAAGCAGTCTGTTTTTGCCAAAAGCTGGTGCACTGAGATGGCGGGGTGAGCAGGTGCATTGTTGTGGAGGCAAAATCAGTGCCCGTCTGCCACAAATCAGGTCTTTTTTGTTGCACCCTGTTAGGCAATCTTTTCAGAACCTCAAAATAGAATGCTTGATTAACAGTCTGACCTGGTGGAATGAACTCCAAATGCATGACCAGTCAACATTTTTGTCCTTTTGGGAAGTTGACGGACATCCAGATAGAAGTTTGTCATCATTCGACATTTCACCCTTTTTGAAATGAGAAAACCACCGTACACTTCCGTTGTTCCCACAGCGCTGTCCCTGTGAGCTGTGTTCAACATCACAACAGTTTCTGCGGCACTTTTCCCGAGCAGGAAACTCAATTTCAGAGCCCAAGCTGTTCTCTTATATCGGCCAATGTAAAAAAAAAAAAAATGAGATTTGAGCGGAACTGTTTCTATGAAAAAATTAATTCCCTGTGATCAGAGAGAACCTTTCCAGGCAATACCACTGGGTGCACTAACTCAGAGAAAGTTGCTCAATGCTCACCTAGAGCAGAAAATGCATTCTACGAAAGCTCATCTCCACCCAGAACAATTCTGGTTTGTTGGAGGTACTTGTACAATCACCACAATATTTTTAAACAGAATTAATCAATTATGAGCCTAATTAAAAAATTAAACTGTGAATCATTGCCATCAAGTCAATTCCAACTCATAGCAACCCCAGAGGACACGGCAGAACTGCCTCGTTGGATTTCCAAAGTGTAAATCTTTATGAGAGCAGAAAGCCTTATCTTTCCCCCTCGCCACAGATGCTCCTAAAATGCCCTCTAAAATCCTTCTAAACTGGGGCGTGTTTTAAATTCACTGATTTCCACGCATGTTCATTCTTCATGTAAACTGCCCCTGCAGCTTCCTCCGAGTGCCGGCCGGTGAAAGGTTTTTAGGACACACATCCTCACTCGGGGCTGAGGGCTCTGAGGCTCCCCATTCCTCCCACTACCTAACAGGGACCTGAAGTCCCGGCTTTCATGCCACAGAAAGTATCACCCAAAACAAGCGAGCGGTGTTCTTTTTTAACATCCAGAACTTCAAGCTATCAAAATGCTAACAAACAGCTAAAAGACAAACAGCCAATCAAAACAACGAGCAAAAGACTGCAACAAAGAGGATTGTTCCAATGCCAAAAAGCACATGAGAAGATGCTCAACATCATTAATCTTTTCCAAAACCAAATCCACTGCAATTGAATGGATTTCAACTCAGACTGACCATACAGGGCAGAGTGGAACTACCCTACAGGATTTCTAGTACTGTAATCTTTACCAAAGCCAACTGCCTCAACATACTCCCACGGCACAACTAGTGGGTTTGAGCGCCAGCCTGCAGGTGAGCAGCCAAGCACGATAACCCCTGGGCTCCTTCATTGACTTTTCTCACAGATTCACCGCGATCCTATAGAACACAGAATTGCCCCTTTGGGTTTCCTAGGCTATACGTCCTCATGAGAGCAGAAATCCTCATCTATCTCCTTCGGAGAGTCTGGTTCCAAACTGTGGCCCTTGCAGCTGACAGCCACACTGCACTACGAGGGCTCTTTTCATTAACGTTTAGAGAGCTGAAAATCAAAACCACAGTGACACGCCACCTCCCTCTTATTAGAATGGCAAAACAAATCGATAAGAACAGGTGCTGGCAATGTTGTAGAAATACTGAAACCTACACCCATTGACAGGAAGATGGGGAAATGGTACAGCCACGCTGTGAAAAAGTTTGACAATTCCTTAGAAAATCGGACTGTTATATTGACACCCCCCACCCCAATCCCAATCCTAGGTACACACCCAGAAGATGTGCAGGCAGGGACTCAAACAGAGACCTGTACACAAATGTTGACTGTGGAACTCTTCACAATAGACAAAAGGTGGAAACAACCCAAGCCTTAAATGGATCAATTAAATGTGACCTATATACATTATGGAATGCCACTTGAATGGGTGATATTGATGAGTGGATAAATCAAATGTGATCTATATATTTCACGGAATGCCTCTTGAATGGGTGATATTGATGAGTGGATAAAGTAAATGTGATCTATATACATTGTGGAATGCCACTTGAATGGGTGATATTGACGAGTGGATAAATCAAATGTGATCTATATACTTCACGGAATGCCTCTTGAATGGGTAATATTGACGAGTGGATAAATTAAATTTGGCAACTGGACAAACAGAAAGTGAAATAGACATATACACAATGTTGTAAGTGGAACACTACTGAATGGATACCACTGGCGAACAGCTAAAGTATGAATGGATAAACAAAATGTGTGCATAAACGGACTACTACTCAGCCATAAAGAGAAGTGAACTCCTACTGTATGAAATAACATGAATGAACTTTGAAAACACCATGATGCATAAGAAAAGCCAGTCACAAAGCGCAAATACTCTGAGCTCACTTTGATTACATAAGTTTGTGTCTAAAACCCTAAGTTTATTAGGGTTTATTAGTGGTAAGCAGAAGCGTGGCAGTGACAGGGGGCTGGTGGGAGAGTTTTTGCTTAGTGGGCACGGAGTTTGTGTTAATGGTGGTGAACTGATAGGGACAAGGATAACAAGCAAAGCGGCCCTGCTTGAAGAAGGGGACCAGTGTCAGTAGCCTGTACATGTCGAAATGGTCGACTGGACATATGCTTTGCTGTGTCTATTCTCACTGAAAGTTTAAATATGCTTTTCAGTCGAGTGACAAAAAGTCCAATAGATGAAAGTCCTAAGCAAATTAAGGTAAAAAGAAAGGTGAATGATGAACACAATCTACAGTGGCATAGTGGTTATGCATTGGACTGTGATCTGCATGGCCAGCAGTTCAAAACCACCAACAGTTACTCAGAGAAAGTCTGGATTTTCTAATCCCATAAACAGTTACAATCTTAAAAACGCACAGGGGTCACTATGAGTCAGCATTGATTCAATGGCAGTGAGTTAGAGGGAATTTAACCCTACTACAGAATTTAGTCATCCTTATACCTATAACTATCTCGACACAGACAAAAGTGGCCTCAGCTACTAAGAATAATCCACACTAGCCCATAAACTCATTCCAAAAAAATCAACAATAACTGTGTTTCCCTCTCAAAGACAGGGGATACTGTTTGAATTCCAGAGGTCACAAATAATCAGAACCCATATTCAACTGCATTTCCCGCCTAATTAACTTGCCTGTGAAACCCCCAGGACCCACAGCCACCGCCGCAAAGGAGAGAGACCCCAGGACCCATGGTCACTGCCGCAAAGGAGAGAGACCCCAGGACCCACAGCCACCGCCGCAAAGGAGAGAGACCCCCAGGACCCACGGCCACCACCGCAAAGGAGAGAGACCCCAGGACCCACGGCCACCACCGCAAAGGAGAGAGACCCCCAGGACCCACGGCCATGGCCACAAAGGAGAGCGAGGAGGGCCAGCTTTGGGGAAAGGGGGGAGCGAGTCAAGGAGCAAACGCAACCGAGCTGATATTCCGCCAGGGCACCATTCCTGATTTACAGATTCAAAGCATCCTTATGAACTGTACGTCACCAGTATTTTCCTCTGTCAAAATGCTTGGACTCTAAGCAGAACTGGGTTTTAAAGTGATGATGTGGGCAGGAGCCCGTAGCCTGTGGGAAAAAACCCAGGGGCCTGCAGGATCTGGCGAGTATTCAGATAGTCGACAAGCTCTTGGCCACCGACAGCCTCCAGTCTGCATCCTCCTGGTTCATGGGCCCCTCTGCCCCCTCACACACCTCCTGTTCACAGAATAGGCTATAGGAATCCCACGGTACAGACATGCCAGGACATAGTTTTCCTCCCTCTAACTCAACTCTGCCCCCACCACCCCATGTCTTTCAAGGAATAATAATCTAGGTACCAAATATGCAGAGTCTGAGTCTCCATCTACTCGCTGACCTCCCCCCCAGGAAAGAAAGACTACAGGTTTTATTACATCTTTACACGAGGGCTGGCCTTTCATTGGGAAGGCTGCTAACAGGGGTGGCACTGTGTTCCTAGCAACTGTTAATTACTAATAAGACGGCCTTCATCAATTCAGCCTGCCAGATGCCGAAGAGCAAGCTAGATGTTGTATGTATGCCACCTTTCACCAATCCAAGGAGCCCTTCCTGCTGGTACAGCAGTTATTCATTGGGCTGCTAACGAAAGGGTCAGCAGTTCAAAACCACCCGCTGTACCTCAGGAGAAAGACGGGGTTTTCTACCCCCATTACGAATTAGTCTCGGGAACTCACAGGGGCAGTTCTACCCTGCCCTGTAGGGTCACGAAGAGTCAGCATCGACTCGATGGCAGTGAGTCTGTTTTTCAGTTCACCAGTCCAGGTGAATATAAAATCAGTGGGAGCTACAAGTGGCCTTGGGATCCCTTTTGACTCATTCTTGTCAGAAACCACGGCTGTGGTTACGCAGTTCTCATCCTTACAGCCATCTCAAAGGAGGTCCAAGTGGGAAACTTATAACGCTTCCAGCACGTTCTGTGCCTTGTTCCCCTTTGACTCACCTTTCTTGGGCATTCCTCGTCACATCTCAGAGGAGAGCTGTCTCCTAGCAAAAGTAAAACTAAGGTAATACTGAATAAAGTCGCCAGTGGGCCAAGAGCTATATGCACAATGAAAGGAGAACACAGAGAGCCAGCCACGGTGGCTTCACACAAACAAAGGAATGACTAGCAGCCATCTGTGCGGGTCTCAATAGCGATCAGACAGGCCGATGTCCGAGATAGTGCGGGTTCCGTTCCAAACCACCGCAATGAAGTGAATGGTGCGCTAAAACAGGTCACACATAAATGTATGTTTACCTTATACTAGGGGCATGGGGGGGGGGGGGAGTTTTTTAAATGTTAGTGGAGAAAAACGATTAACGCTTCATTCCACTTTCGCACAAACTTGTGGAAGCCTGCCTGTACTGTAGCCCACGAAGTGTGCGATCACAGCGTTATTAAAAAGAAAATGATTAGGGCAAAGAATATACAGATGTGCTTTATACAATTGATGTATGTATATGTATGGATTGTGATAGGAGTCGTATGAGCCCCTAATAAAATGCTTAATTTAAAAAAAAGGACAAAAAAAATAAAATAAATACTTGGAAATACCATCGTGCGAATGACTAAAATGTGGCACGGAGACAGAACGCGGGCACACGCCATTGGAGGAAGAAGGACGCAGACAAACTTACTCCACTCAGGGTTGCCGCAAACCTTCCAATGTGGTTTAAAATTTCTACAAATGTATCTTCCAAGTGCTCTCAAATTAGGGGTGTGAAAGCAGGAGGCTTTCACAGCGTTTGTGGGGAAACGGAAGCCTCCTCGGAGGGGGAAAGGCTTTCCTGTTACCTCGTAAGTCAAACCAGGTCCACTACCGATGTCTTGGTTGTCCCCTGAGCCCCACTCCTTAACAGCCCTGAAAATACCAAGTCTGGTCAGCGACCTCTACCTGACATAGACTGCTAGTGACATCGCCAGTAGTGATCTCCCTCACAGCTTCCACTACGTTCACTCTCCTACTGCTAAAATCGGGCAAGAAGCACGCTAATAACAACTTCACCACATCAAGGATCAGAATGCCCCCAGATGAGAAAAGTCAAAACTCACAAGCCTTTAAAAATTCGCAGAAAAAAAAGACAACAGCCTTTGTCACTTGCATATTGTTCAAAACTGCAGCAATTGGGACTATAAATAACTTCCCACCCAAATCACAGATGTCAAAAAAGGACAGAAGAATCCCAGCAAGCCCAAGACATATTTCCAAAATATCCCATGATGTTTTTAAAGAAAAACTTAGCGCATAAATTTAATTATTCAAATTCAATTTAACTTAATGAAATGTAATTATATTAACTTATTTCCATTGTTTTCCAAGACGTGCTTTCTATAAGCCACTTGAACCAAGAAAGCCACCTGGTTTTACTTAAGGCCAACCGTAAGAACTTTCCAAAGCGAGTGGGATCCAAAGACAGAAGAAAAGGTGTCCCGGGGTTCGGTCACTCATAAAGGATTCTGCTTCCTGCCCCAGCCTAGAGTCGGGATCAATTACTGTAACTAGGAAACCTCGGCTGTTACCAGGCTCCCAGTGATAGAGCAACATGTGGCCTGGGCCCATCAGATAGCACACTCAGAGGGAGATTGCCGAGGGGGGAGCAACACCCTGATAGCCTCCACCCCGACCCCCCACCCCGAATGCCACCCCAGAAGAAAGTAGCAGGTGGGTTTGTAAGCAGGCTAATTCTGCACTGAAAAAACGCACAGCAGATGGAGCTGAGACTCTTTCAACCCACCACACCTCAGAGAAAATTACCTGCCCCAGACACCGAACAAGAACAACGCACGGAGGAGCCCGGAAACGCGTGGAAGGATCTCTTACGGTCAAGGGGAGAAAGGTGAACAATATTCTTCCGAGATGGTCTTCCCAGATTTTGGCAATTTCCCCTTCCTCCTTATCACCATAAAAGAACTTCCCGCGCTTTCGCTGCAGCAAGATCAAAGGATGCGACTCTTCTGGTTGCTTGTTCTGAATCCGTTTAGTGAGGATTATCCAGGGCTATTTATACACCCCCCTCCCCCCAGTGCCTGCAAAATGACAACCGTGAAGGCTCTGGGTTACAAAGAAGAAAACACCTCGTTTCTAGAGTAAGGACTCAACACACATAGGGTCCTATAATCGTGTTAGCATAGAAATATTACTTACCATTTTCTGAGTCCCTTACGGTGGGTTAGCTTCAGGCCTAGCTGAAAATCTGAGAGAAGGTGGGCCCTTGAGGCTGAAGGTAATCTGGAGCTCGAGGCCACAGTCACTGAAGCTGGCATCTTGACAACCTCAAAAGCTGACCCAGATGCTCAGCTCAAAGAAGCAGAAATAGTACAAATCATGATACAGCGGGTTTCACAGAATAGCCACATAAAACACTCTAGTTCCTAACTCAAAACTGCGGTAAGCCCACAGCGAATGGTTAAATACTCACGTATGGAGCCTTGGTAGTACTGTCAGGGAAAAGATGGACTGTTAACCTGAGGTCGGGATCTCAAACCTACCAGCAGCTCTGCAGGAGAAAGTTGAGCCTGTCTGCTCCCATAAAGACTTAGAGTTTGGGAGACTCTACATACAAGGTCACTGTGAGTCAGAATTAACTTGATGGCAGAGAGGGTGGGGAGACCCCACACATGCACACACACACTCTCTCTCTCTCTATTTATTAGTTTGTACACACACACACACACACACAGCAGAGAGGGTGGGGAAACCCCACACATGCTCGCTCTCTCTCTCTCTCTCTCTCTCTCTCTCTCTCTCTCTCTCTCTCTATTAATTTGTACACACACACACAGCAGAGAGGGTGCGGAGACCCCACACATGCTCTCTCTCTCTCTCTCTCTCTCTCTATTAATTTGTACACACACACACAGCAGAGAGGGTGCAGAGACCCCACACATGCTCTCTCTCTCTCTCTCGCTCTCTATTAATTTGTACACACACACACAGCAGAGAGGGTGCGGAGACCCCACACACGCACACTGTCTCTATGTACATATATTGACTGGTTTGTCTGGCAGGCAGAGGTACAGAATAACATCTCATTCCTTTCTTTGCTGCTACTTTGGCCCAGGTGTACGTAGCGCAGGCTGGATGAAACCGACTCCTCTTTTTACCTTGGCTACTTGTGTTCTCCGCCTCCTCGGGGAGATTCTTAACTACTGGGATCACCCACAGAACAAGTGTTATCAGTTACACCGACATTTTGCAGCTACGGGTGAGGCTGATGGAGAGAGGAAGAAAGGACCAAACCGCCTTTGATCTGAGTTTGCCTTTGCCATGAGTCATGTTTAATCCCAAGGACCAGTGATCTGCGGATACACTACAGCCCAGAGGAGACAACAGGAGATGCCTCTCAGTAACGTGGAGCTTCTCCATCTTCCTCCCTGACGTGGGGGAGAGATATTTACCCATCCAATTCATAGGCACAGAAAGTAAATTCCACAGTCCTGACTTGCTGCTTACTAGTAGGGAATTTTTGCACCCCCGGAGGTTCTGCTATGAAAATTCCTTAAATAAACCTATGAAGGAATGGACATCCCATCGCCACTGCTTGGGAGTTCCATGGCATACGTGATTAGTGAAGGGAGGCAGCGGACGGTGTAAAATATGAAAATTAAAATAATTGATAAATTACCAAGAGTTCACCAGGGGAGGGGGGGAGGAGCTGATACCAAGAGCTCAAGTAGAAAGAAAATGTTTCGGAAATGATGATGGCAACATATGTACAAATGTGCTTGACACAATTGATGTATGGATTGTTATAAGAATTGTAAGAGTCCCCAATAAAATGATTTATTTTTAAAAAAAGAGTTACAGTCTCTGAAACCCACAGGGTCAGTGCTACTCTACCTTAGAGGTGACTATGAGTCAGAATTGATTCAATGGAAGTGAGTTTGCTTTATTTTTGTTGGTTTTCAAGTACCACTTTTTTTTAATTTAACAATTTTTATCTAAAAAACAAAAACAACAACAACACACACACAGGGATGTGTCAAGAGCTGGAGGAGAAGGGAGGGGCAGTGCCCTGTGGCTCCCCAAAGGGAAGTCACCCCAGCTGTAAAGCCTGCTGCCCGAGCTCAATCCCTGCCCTATCCCTCTTTCCTCCTTCCGGGCTCCATCCACAAAGAGCCCAGAGGAAAAGAAGTGCCGGGATCCTGATGCCTTCTCCCAGTCTCCTATTTATTTTTGCTGCCTGGCACATGAGTTGAAGAACAAATGTGAAACAATGACACAGTAAGAATAACCAAAATCATATTCAACTATTTATTATAACTGTTACTAGCCCTGTAAGGAACCTGGTGGTATAGTGGTTACACGTTGGGCTGCTAGCCACAAGGTCAGAAGTTTGAAACCACCAGCCACTCCTCAGGAGAAAGACAAGGTTTTCTACTCCCGTAGAGAGTTATACTCTCAGAAATTCACGGAGGAGTTCCACCCTGTCTGATAGAGTCACTATGAGCCAGCACCACACAATGGCAATGAGTCTTTACTAGCCCCATGCAGGGCGACAATATTCACTACTACTTGGTACACAAATACAAGTAGGAACACAAATATAATAGCCTCGCAGCACAGAAAAGTCACGATGGGACCTTACAATCAAAATGAAATCAAACCTGACTCGTACTTTTGGACAGAGGCCAGCCCTAATTTGTCCTACTACAAATAAGTGAGGTGTCTGGGTAATGCTTACAACGGGCCTTTGGGACACTACTTCTCTGAGTGTAAGCTTGAAATTTAATAAAAGGTTCCCCCAGGCCAGAATAAGAAAGAGCACTATGAATTTGCCCTCTGAGAGGGTGAAGTTCTACTGGAGACCAACAAGAAAGAGGCTTCCCACAAATATTCCAAAACAAAATCTGCATGCTCCCCCCGAGGAACCAAGAAGGGGATGAGAGCAACGCCATTCGCTGCACAGATAGGAAACGGGGATGTTTGCTTTGGCTGGGGTTGCTGCATGAGTGGGGGGAGCGACTGTCTGCAGGACTGAGCTGCACCTGATAAGAGAAAGAGAGTGGGCACTGATGAAAGCCAGGGGGGGCCGCTCACACAAGGGGCTGCCAGGCAACTTCAGTCAAAAACGCAGGGTAAGAATCCAGGAAGATGGGGGGGGGGGGGTAAGTGACTCAAGTGCCCCCAATTTGGGGAGCCCAAAGTATTTTGGTCACAAGGCCCTGCCTACTCCTTGTGTGTGCAGGCAACGGAATGCCTTTCTGTTTATTTTAACGCAGTATCTGCTTTGTTTCAATTGGCTACAGGGACAGAGGAGGGGAGGCGAAGAGACCCAGGGAATTCACATGGGGAGTTCAATGGAAAGCGGGTGTCGTCTCCTAGGGGCTGTGGGGTTAGGTGTTGGGCTGCTACCCACAGAGTCGGAGGTTAAACCCACCACCCACTGCTGCCAGAGAAAGATGAAGCTGTCTGTACCCTTAAAGACTTAGTCTCAGAAACCCTTGAGAGTAGTGGTTCTCAACCTGTGGGTCGCGACCCCTTTGGGGTTCCAACGACCCTTTCATAGGCGTCACCTAAGACCATCGGAAAACACATATTTCCGACAGTCTTAAGAACCAAGACACCGCTCTTCTGTCCGTCTCCAGGCAGGTCCGTCCACATGCAGATACACCCACATATGAGTCCCCAGCATGAAGACTGTTACCCATGCTACACCATGCTTCAAAACAAAATTTCATTGACTTGTAATTAGAAATAAATATTTCACAATATATCATGGCATACTGTTTTTGTGATGAATCACTATGCTTTCATTATGTCCAATTTGTAACAATGAAAATACATCCTGCCTATCAGCTATTTACATGACGAATCATAACAGTAGCAAAATTACAGTAATGAAGTAACAACGAAAATAAATGTATGAGGGTCACCACCACGTGAGGAACTGTATGAAAAGGTCACTGCTTTACAGGGCTGCTGTGAGGCGGAATCGACTCAGGGGCGGTGGGTTTTATACTAACATAAACTGTATGTAACTAGTTAGACAGTGAAACCTGCCAGAGCTGGAACCTGTGTAAGGCAGAAGCCGGTCAGAAAGGAAACACTCATTTCCTACTAGAACGGATGACAGTCAAGGGGGAAACCTGTCAAAGGCGGAAAGCTAGGAGAGCCAGCCAAACAAGGCAGCACACAGGTGTCCCTAATTGATTCACTAGTGTCCGCATGGCTCTTGGCTTTTCTGCAGGCTTCTCACACTCCGGAGCGCTGCTGGCTTAGTGTTTACATACTGGGCTGCTAACCACAAGGTCAGCAGTTCAAAACAGTCACCTGGCTACTTTGCAGAAGCAAGCCTCGGCTTTCTACTCCCATAAAGAGTTACCATCTCGGAAACCCAGGAGGGCCGCTCTACCCTGTCCTACAGCGTCACTGTGAGTCGGAACTGAATCAGAGGCAGTGAGTTGGGCCTTGGGTTCTCGCAGACTGCTAGTAAGATACACAGCCTTCTCCAGTCTGAAATGAAGACAGATACCAGAGTCAAGCAAAGATCACTTGGACCAGACGCTACACGGCTGCAGAGACTGGAGCGAGGATGTGGGGCCTGCAGAGACTGGAGCGAAGAGCAATGATGTGGGATTTATCATGAATTCCTTCCTGGTTTTTTTTTTTCTGAAATCAGCTTAGCACCAAAAGCACCATCAGCCCAAAATATCTGCTACACGAAATAAATGCAGCTAGTGATCAATGCCGCTGCTGCTGAGTGAAACAGAACTCGATCTGGTTACTGTCTTCCACACCAAATGCTTTGAAGAAGACAAATCTAAATTCCAGGAGTTCTTCCAAATTAGCAAACACAACGTATCTTGGGGTGGGTGGGTTTTTTGTTTTTGTTTTTTCACAATAAAGAGAGCACCAGACTAGTTTAGAATGTATGTGCACAGACTACTTTCCAAACTGCTCGTGTGGGATGTGACTGGCCACGGAGACCAATAACAGGCCATTCTCCTGCCCCAGGCTTACAGTTACCAACTAGTCTGGCATTGTTTGGGCATGTGAAATGGTGCCAAAGAAGTTGTTTTAGAAGTTGTATTTTAATACCACTAATCTTAACGGAGAGTGAACAAAGTGAGTTGTAAATATGAAATACACAAAAGATTATAAATATGTTAATACATTTATAAATGATAGCTAAAATGATTTTATATATTATTAACTTTGAGGGAAAAAATATTTGAATCCATAATGATTCAACTAGGTGTGGTCCAAGATTCACCAAGAGTAAAACCAGCTCCTAGTCACCCAGAAAAAAGACATGAGTAATCTAAAAGTGATTCTTGGGGGCAAGACACATCCCTCCCCAATTCTGCTTTTCTAAGTTAAAATATACTCCATGGAGTGCACACCTATGAGGGCCACAGCCTAAGGGCACCTCTCTTAGCCACGAAACGCCACGGACTGACAAGGAATTGATGCTGACTCACAGCGGCACCTTGTGGCTCACAGTAGAACAGACACACAAGAAACTACATTCCCAGAAATGAGCCCCAGCCTCAGGAAGAGGCTAGCCACAAGTTAAACCCCGACCTTGGGAGTCTAGAACAGGGCCTGAGTGAAGAACCAGACTTCTGCCCAAGAACTGGACTCTCAGAGCCTCACTTCCCTCTATGCAGATTAGAAGTTAAAAAGGTGATTCTCTAGGTTGGGTGAAAAGAGGATTATAGAAAGGAGGGCAGCAGAAATCAGGCACCAAGCCTTGAAGACTGAGAAGCCCAAGATCGGTTGAGCTACCTTTGGGGGAGGCATGCCAAGTCCTTATAAACATTTCACTTTTTGCTTAAATTACTTCTCTCACACACAACCAAGAGCCCAAATTTTAAAAAGAATTCCTAACATGCACACTGAACAGGCTAAAAGGTCATCTCAACGTTTCAGGAGCTCACCCAGCAGGCCTGCCATCTTGCAGCACATAGAACAGAAGGTGGGGCAGGGAGGAGGACTCGATTTTTTAATTCCAGGAGCCCTAATGGAGCAAATGATGTGCTGGGCTGCCATACAAAAGCTGTGTGATTCAAGCCCCCAGGGGGTCCAACGGAGAAAACATCTGGCGATCTGTATCCATAAAGATGGCAGCTTAGAGGCTAGTTCTGCTCTGTCCTGCAGGGTCCCTGTGAGTCAGGCTCAACTCAGCAGTCCAGAACATTGTTGAACTCTCTTACATTCACGCCACTGCCCCATCACTCCGGTAGGACAAGTTTGGGCTCAGCTGGATTTCATTTTACCTCTGAGTTCTTGACTTTGTAACTCATTCGAATTAACTTTGCACCTTGCTGCTACACAATAATCCCCAAGTAAAAGACTAATATTTATTTTAACACCTAGAAGTTTCCATAACACTAAGGGCTATGTTTCATAAAGAAAATCATAACTCCAATGTATAAAAGGGGGAGCCCTGCTGGTCTGGTGGTTACACATTGGGTTGCAAACCACATGGTCACCAGTTTGAAACCACCAGTAGCTCCTCAGGAGAAAGACTGGGCTTTGTACTCCTGTACACAGTTAGAGTCTCAGAAACCCACAGAGGTTCACAATGAATCAGCAGCGACCCCATGGCAGTGATAGCAAGTATCCAATAAAGGCTAAACGTGTACATTATGCCTTTGAAAGTGGAACAACTTCAAAGCCCTTTCAAACAATAACTATGCCCTCCTTAAAGAATAATCTTTTTAAGAACATGGACAAGCCGCCCTGAGGTCTCACCAGGATTGCAATACATGGGAAGACCAGTGGCCACTCTGCTCAGACGGTAAACTAATTGACGTGCATTTAACTGAGCCAGAAGATACTGTAATTCACATTGATGTTTCTTTTATTGATAAGACACTGGAATTTTATCAAGCTGAAAACTAAGGAGAACGCGATGCGTAATCCTAAGAGAATTACACAACTTTTAATAGACAAGATTTCAAAAGGCAAAAGAATGTGCCAAAAGGAGTGGGTGGAACTATTACTTCCGAGTGTTTGTATAATCTGGCTTTCAACACTGCGTATAAACAACACACCACGAACAATACGCAATGCCTCAACTTCAAAAACGTCAGCTCCACTGCAGATCATGCTTGACATTGAGATACCAACCATGTCCGAGGCTATGGAGTAGTGGACTGGGTTCTGCTGCTCCGTGTGAAGAGCCAGACTTGGCAGCTGCTGTGTCCGTGGGCCCTGTACAACCTGCCCTCACCCTGCACTCTCAAACATGCCCCTAGAGTGGACCACACCCCGGTCACTCGCCCAGTACAGCCCTGGAAACACTTGTGTTCAAATGAGACCATAGGATGGGACAAAGTCAATGACACCTGCTGGGCAGCACTGCCCATCTGCGTTGTAAGGGCTGGACCCTTGGGAGGAACCGTAGGCCAAGTGTGACAGCCACATACTGGCCCTGCTGTGGCCGTCTTGCTGCCCCTACCAAAGCCACCGCTACGCTGGTCAGCCTAAAGGACACTGTGCAGCTGTGAGGCTACTTGACCTCGCCAGAGCGTATACGACCTGGGGGTACTACCAATCTCGTTTCTGGAACACTCTTCCTTCGGCCTCCCTGACATCTCACTCTTCCGTTGCCTCTTATCTTTCTTGCTGCCAAGTCCAACCTTCCAGGAGGTTCCCACGTGTGCTACTGGGTTTGTGAATGATGATGGAACCACTTCTCACCTCCCTGTGCACATTCTCCCTAGGAAATCACATCAGCTCCTTTGACTTCAAGGACCGACCGACCACCCACGTAAGGCCACGGAGGCAATTCTGACTTACAGAGGTCCTGTGAGATAGAGGAGAACTGCTCCCACGGGTTTCCAAAACTGGAAAGCTTTACAGGAGCAGAAAGCCTGATCTCTGTCTCTCTGCTGGTGGGTTCGAACTGCTGACCTTTAGATTAGCAACCCACTGTATAACCCACTGTCCTCCTTGGAAAAACCACACAAAAAAGCCCAAATCAAAGCATGGAGGTGATGCTGACTTGTAGCAACCCGATAGGACAGGGTAGTGTCTCCAAGGCTGTGACTCTTTATGGGAGTAGAAAGCACCATCTTTCTCCCAGGGGGCAGCTGGGGGTTTCAAACTAGTGACCCTGTGGATCACAGCCCAACTGGTAACCACTACGCTCCTTGGAATGACCATAGGAGGCTTCAAATATTAAATCATGCTTCCTCCTCCCACGTATCCCATCTTGGAGTGGTCACACCCACTCAGAGGTTAAGAGGTGCATGTAAACATGGTCTCAATTCTTCCCTCCCTCCCACATCTAATCAATCACCGCTCCCTCTTGAGTTTCATACATGGAATCTGTCTACTTCTGGCCATTCCCACTGCTGCGTTCCTCGTTTAAACCAACAGACTCTCCCACCGGGACAATGTTATTCTAATTGCCGGCCAATGGGATGCCTGCTTCCAGCCTTCCCTCCTACATCTCGCTCCCCACTGCAGCCAAATGACCTCCCCAAACACAAACCCATCATGCTAGCGTCTTGCTTTAATATTCTCCAGGGGCTCCCAACCAACCTGTGGATAAATTTCACAAATGTATAATGTCTTAAACAGCGTTACGGAGATAGAATTCACATAAAACGCACCCGTTAAACGTACAGCATTTTGTAGTTTTTCTTTAAAAAACCAGAAAGCATCCAAATCTCAGGGAATTCCCCTTTGAGCCTTCTGAAGCCCTCTCCTACAGTCACAGAGCGATGCAACCATCACCAAGATCTCATTTTAAGGCACGTTCGTCACCCCACAAAGGAAGCCCTGTCTCCCCCACTCCACCCCACCCCAGCCCTACCAGCCCTTCTATCCCTGGCAACCACTAATCCGCTTCCGTCTCTACGGATTTGCCTGTTCTGTAAACTTCATGTGATGGACTCACACGCCAGCAGGCCTGCCCCCCCCCCCCCCCCCCCCCCCCCCCCGTCTAGAATGCCTCCCTTGCTCCTAACTGCCTCGTTCCTGCATGTTCCTCTGGCCTTGACCTAGAGTCATTCCCTCTGGTCCAGGGCAGCTGCCTCTCCCATGTTAACACATACCCCCCTTTGAAGCCTTTATCCCACAATATTGTAAATGCCTGACAATCTATTTATAACCTGACCAGACAGCAGTCTATGAGTTCAGGCATTGAATCTGCCCTATTTACAACTACCTCCCCTGGGTCTGACTCAATGGCTGGGGTGTCGCAGGTACTTAGTGAATATTTGTTAGATAACTGTGTCACCAACTTGACCGCTTTGTAGGTTCCCCCTACATATGGCAAGTGAATTTGGCAGGAAATATGTTTATGCAGATTTTTCAACTTTAAAAATCTAACACAGTTTAGTCTCATTCCTTACAAGGCTCTCTCGCTATCTTTATGATACGTTAACATTGACCCCCCAAACGTGCCCTGTTGGCAGTTTCTCTGTAGATGTTTACTAGATGAACCAGGGCCGCCACACTGCCTAAGCATGACGGAGGAAATGAGGAGCACGCGTGAGGGACAGATGCGAAGCAGTCTGGCACTGACAGGTATACACTCCCTTCCACCTCCAAAAAAAGAGGGAAAAAATCATGGTACTCTTCGGCAGCTTCTCTTTGATAGTCTCTTTCCCTTCAGAAGCCCTGGTGGGGCTCTTGGTTAGTCACTGGCTGCAAAGGCAAAGGACATTGGCTGAAACGCACCGGTCGCTTCCTGGGGAAGAAGATCCGGCTGGCTGCTCCCATCGCGAGTCTCAGAAAACCTTCGCTGGGTCTCTGGGTGTCGGAACCTGATGGCTTGGGTTTTCTCTCATTTACGGGCAAGGCTCTCAAACATTTGCATTCTCTCTGTTTCTCTGAGTGTGCATGTCTTTCTTGTCTGTGGGTGTCTCTTTGTCAGTCACACACACATTTCCCGCAAGTCATGTGTGACTCATGGCAACACCATGTGTGTCAAAGGGTTTTCAAAGGCTGATTTTTCAAGACTGGGTGATTACCAAGCTCCTCCCTTCCAGGTACCTGTAGGTGGGCTTGAACTTCTAACTTTTCAATTAGCAGCCAAGTACATTAATCATTTGCACGACCTGGGGGTCTGCACACACACACACACACACACACACACACACACACACACACACACACCCTCACTCATTGCCAGAAATCCCTCTCTTCAGACTCCTCTTGCTTAGCTAGCTAGCACCTTCACCAAAGGACAAGATGTAAAACACACTGAGTTAATTGGTCTTTCAACTTGTCATTACAGAGCTTCCCAACTCCAAACAAACCTGGAATGTTCAGGCCTGGACGTGTGGAGATTGGGAGACCTGCTTCAAAGGGTAATAAGTCACAACAGAAGCACGGGCGCTCCCTGGGAGGTCCAGCCCCTGCCCCCATCGCTCCCTGCTCCCAGACCCAGCTTCCCTCCTTCATTGCATTGCATTTTCCATTCCCACGTCTTTCTAGCCCATTCCTGCCTGAACTATTCCGGGACCTGTGTATGTTTTCCAATTTTCCTCCAATAAATGTGTATTGCTTTCATATGACGGGGCGGGGTGGATGGGAGGAGTTCTTTCCCAAAGCACCCAGGAATGGTCCCCAGCCCTCAGTCAACTAGCCCCTTGGAAACCTACTTCCGCGAGAATTCTGCCCTTTTTAACTGACTTGCGTGCATTTTCTTGCCCGGTTCACTGCCCCAGTTCTGGCAGACTTGGCCCGACCTCATGGGGAAAAAACCAAAACGACCTGTGTGGCTCTTCTTTGTGTCTCACACGCTCTGCGTCTCTGCCTCTGACAAGACTCCCCACCACCAGGCTGGCATATACACGAGAAACTTCCAGCAGCGGAGGATGCAGTTCCTTCCTCTCCTTCGCCGGGCATCTGTCTGTGCCCGCACCCTCTGGCTTCCCCAACAGGATATCTCCATCCGCTGCCTGCTTTTTGTTCATTGCTCGGAACAGGAAAACTCGCTTTCCTGCTTTCTCAATACCCAATGGGTTGGTCCGGTGAGCGAAAACATCCCCTGAAAACCCACTCCAAGGCTACACAGAGAAACAAAAGCTGCCCCCCACCCCACATTGTTGGCAGGGGGCTAAGGGCCACACCAGTTTGAGGGTTTTGGAAAATCGAGAGCAAAAGGTGAAGCTAGCTGCCGGCCCAGAGTCCCAGAAATGCACCGGGCTCCCCAAGAAGACACTCTGTTTCACAGAAAGAAAAACCAGCCGCGGGCTGACTTATACGGCAGTGCAGGTAAAGACCAGTGGATTAAAATACTAGAGGTGGAGAAAGGTGACAGCAGAGGGATCATCTTCCATGATCAAAGAGGGGTGCAGAGCCACCGAAAGAGGCGCATCTACGGCAAGGCGTGTGCAATATGTCTGGACAGACAAAAATTAAAAAGCAACCCCTGAAAAATAATGATCCCTAATTTATGTCAAGCAAACCTGGAAGGGCAATCCTGGTGGTGACTCCTCCCCAAGTCCCGGAGGTCCTTTCCAGTCTAAAGGACCCCTTGGGTCAGGCAGTATGTGAGTTCTTTCAGGAGCTGGCCTGGCCCCCATCTGGGGGTGTCTGCTCATGGTCCAAGCACCTTCCTCCACACTGTAGCGCCCCCAGGGAACAAGCTTCCATCTCACTAAATCAGCCACTCCGTAGCCCACACCAATTCAGTACAGGCCATGTGTATCAGACTAGAACCGTGGGCCAAAGGATTTCCAATGGTTGTCTTTTTGGAAGAAGATCACCAGGCCTTTCCTCTGCAGTGTCTCTTGAACCTCAAGCCTTTGATTTAGCAGCTTACCACAGTATCTCCTCGTATCATCCAGGGACGCTTCCCTTTCCGTAGGGCTCCCCTTTCCTAACAGATTAAGATGAGCACCCACCTGCCTCCCCAAACTGAGCATCCCCGGTTCCTGCTGCTCAAACCAACATTTCTAATAAAATATCTCACCTACCACCTCCATAAACCTACAACTGGACTTCTCAACATGTACCAACACCCATCTTTTTGCTCCAATTCACTGTGGACTACCGGTTTTATCAAATGCAAATCAATCAATAAATTACTAAACAATGAAATAAAAAGGACATGGAGAGTTAAGCCCTGGATTTTCATTAGATTCCATGGACTTAACATTGCCCTGTGAATTTGCTAAATGTTTTCAACACTTGCTTTTCATTCCTCAACTTCTATCAATGCAGGTCAGTCAGAAGAGTTCACAGACTGTCTTTAAAGCAGTTCTGCCTTACAACACGAAATGAAGCTTCGGATCCTCTTGTCCTCACTCACGGGGTGATTCTGCATTCTTTTGCTTTCCAGCAAGACCTGCGACTCTTCTTCCATTTAGAGCAAAGTCACATGCCGCCTCCTCCACCACCATCATCTCCCTTCGCCAGGTGGCTTCCTCCTGACACTCAAGGATGGAAATAAACACTTAGGAGTGAGTCTTGGAATCGAGGGTTCTGCTAACGTGTTTGGACGTAGAGGAAGAACATCAGGTACTCATCCTTTCCCCAGATGGTGGCAATTAGGAAGATGAAACAGCAAATAGTGAGTGAGAGAGAGATAAAAACAGTTATCACCATTACTGCTGTCATCATCTTCATTAATAACCAAGTAGCAATAACAGTAGCACTGGAAGATGGAGTTTCAAAAGGGAGACATCTGCGGTCACAGGAAGCAAAGAAATCCAAGAGGAAGAAAACTTTCCCATCTATAATGTATCAACACATGCAGTGACTTTGGAAATGCGAAGAAGCTCACATGCAAGGGTGCACTGGGATCCCTGTCGCACAGAATAGTCACAGCTGTTTTCCCTTACCTAATGTAGGGACGTGAAATTGACTGGTACGGCTCTTCTATCCAGAGTCTTTGTAACTCACACCAAACGACTGGATGGACCGTGCAATTAAGGGGTTGAGGACACTGACTCTTGGGGATTGGTTGGTTTTGCCATTCTGCTGGGTATAAAGTGGGCCATTTCTGAAGCAGGAGCAGAGATTCCCATGAGTAGCAAAAAGAGGAGCCATGCAGTGAGACCATGAGGCTGCAGAATGAGGAAGGCTGAGCGCCTAGCGGCAGGAGGCTAGGTTGCAGAGTGGGTGATTAGGGGCGTGTGTCAATGCTAAAGGAGCCGGTAGAGGTCAAGGGACCACACAGCTGAGAGGCTGAGAACAGGAGTGGGAGTAGTGATGCCATTACGGTAGGGGGAAGATTGGGGGGTGGGGGGTGGAGAAATCTGATCTCAATGATCAACGTATAACCACCATCCCCCCCAGGGGGACAAACAACAGAAACATGGGTGAAGGGAGACAGCTGTGGGTATAAGATATGAAAATAATAATAATTTATAATTTATCAAGGATTCACAACAGTAGGAGGTAAAAAATGAGGAGCTGATACCAAGAGCTCCAGTAGAAAGAAAATGTTTTGAAAAGGATGATGGCAATATATGTACAAATGTGCTTGATACAATGGATGTATGGATTGTTATAAGAGCTATAAAAGCTCCCAATAAAATGATTTATTAAAAAAAATTTTAAGTGTTGTGGCAGTTACATAATCTGTCAATTTGCAAAGGGGTGGAGCCTAGCCTATCAATCAGATCACAGCCAATGAGGCCTCTGTGTGGGCATGGCTTTCTCCTGAGGATTCTGGAAACTGTCATCCTCCCTGGAGGTAAAATACACACTCACTCCCTGCAAGACATTCCTGTTGACAAGCCGCATGGAACTACACTGATAGAGCCAGAGCCCAGAGCTGGAGAATCCACGTGGAGAACCACGCCAGTGCCGAGATTCTTACACAGCCACTGAATCCACAAGACTTTCCACCCACTGGCCCATGACCGACCAGACCAGAGGATTTGGTCTTCCAGCATTTGACACCATTACATGGCTGCGTGAGTCTAAAGAGGAATTTATGGACTAGTATCGACATATGAGGTAAGATTGGATTTATGGACTTGATCTGGACTGGGCTAGGATGTTTTCTTAATTCCTCTTTGATATAAAGTTCTCTCTTAAACACATGTGTCTATGAATTTGTTTCTCTAGTCCACATGGATTAACACAAGTGCCGTGGGAGGGTTGGTTGGAATCAGAATAAGATAAAGAAGGGTGGAGGAAGGAGACATGTCTGACCTCTGGTTCACAGGACTCACATTTGGGTAGAAGTGAAGGTGGGTTTTCCTTCCCCTTTATGTCGGGGCGGGGGGAGAGAGGTCAGACACGGCCCCCCATGTCCTTTCTTACCACAAGTAAACTACGCAAACATGTATGAACAGGTAACAAACATGAGTTGTCTAACTACATATCTTGTCCTGAAATAAGTGTTCGTGAGCCAACCATTTTGTAAAAATTCTGTCATTTTTCCCCTGAAAGAGGGAAGAGAGGAAAGAATGTTCCAGAAGAGTGATAGCAAGTGAAAATGTCCGTCTCGGGGACACCGCGGTAGAGAGGGCAGCCGGCCTGGGGCGTTGCAGTTTAGCACACAGCTTAGGAAAGGGAATTTTAAAGACGCCTAGCTGGTTCTTAAGCCTGTCTGCTGTCCCCGAACTATCCTCTCATCTTGAGGGCCTTAACAGCTCACTGCTACTGTCATCCCGCTCTCTGGTCGTGGTGTATAATGGTGGATGGGATGCTCATTGGTCTGAAATGGTTTATCTGAACGTCAAGGACTAGATAAATTTTCTATGTCCCCTGCTAGATCTGATGTTCTCAGATTTCTGCATCACCACCCTCCCAGTCACACATGACTGCAACCTTAGTTTATATTTAATGTCCCCACTTCCTGCTATGGGGGTAGGGGTTAGGAATAACTGTTTATTGAATAAATAAGTACCTTTAGCTAATCAGCTAAGACTCCGGTGACTTCTGATACGGCAGCCTGGTGGCTCAGCAGTTAAGCGCCCAGCTGCTAACTAAACGTCGGTGGTTAGAATATACTTTACATAGAGCTCCCTGGGAAGAAGGCCTGGCAATCTGCCTCCACAAAGATGTAAGCCAGAAAAAAGCCCTATGGAGCAGTTAAATTCTGTCACCTGATGTGGCTGTGAGTTGGAAGAGGTTCCCCAGCACACAACTCCTTAACCTTTCTTTATGTCAGGGCCTTCTCGTTGCCCCCTGCCTCATTCACAGCAAAAGCCACAGCCCCTGACACCCCCCCCACCAACAGCGTCCCCGCCCCTAAGCTCCAACAACACTGTTACCCTGTGTCCTACCAAAAGTCTGTCCCAGGTGCTTTTCGGCCTCTCTGATGCCACACAAAATAAAGTCACACTCAACATCCTGGTCTTGGTCCACCCTCTCCCTCCTTAGGTGACCCTGTTCTGTGCACTCTTACCTCTCCCACACTTCACAAGACTCAACCACTCACGATTTCCGCAGCACACGCACATCCCATCATTTCCTTCCTCCTGGTCTCTCTGCCTAGGACGCCCTGACCACACTCTCCTTTCTCAAGTCCACCCTCAGCGCTGAACACCAACTCCTTCATTTAGGTGTTTTGTTTTTCTGATTCTCTCACCTGAAGGTCATCTCCCTTCTAATGGTTTACTTAAGACTCCCTAGTGAGTCACTCTTCTGTTAAATGTGAATAAATCTTATTCTGCAAGTGTCCAGCCCTGTCAGTCTCTCCCCAAAGCAGCCAGCACAGTGTGTGGCTCATGGGTACAGGTCAGCAAATGTGTTCTCTTAACTTGATAGGAGTGACAGTAACAGTTTGTCACTCAGCACAGTGGTAAAGGTTCCACGTGATTAACGTAATCAATGGCGGTGAACTGTGAACATATACAAACTGTTGGCAGTTTTGTTAAAGCAATTTTTATAATAAAAATCTTTCTATTAGAATATACTTCAAACACCATTAGCACACAGTGCATGCCTATCTATTTGTCAAATATTGACTCACTTCTTTTTTGTTTTGTTTGTTTGCTGTTTCATTAGGGGCTCATACAACTCTTATCATAATCCAAACATACATCAATTGTGTCCAGCACATTTGTACATATGTTGCTATCATCATTCTCAAAACACCTGCTTTTCCCCTTCCTCCCCGCTCCCCACCCCACCCCCCCACCTCATTTCTTTTCCCAAGGGATCATTACCATGGTCCACACCTGTCCTTGGCAGCAGCAGGGGGGAAAAAAAGAGAGATACAATGAAATAAAAACTAAACCAAATGCATGTACTTTGACATAAGAACCAATATTAGTATTTTGTGAATAGGATGTTTCTTCATGCTCAGGAAAGGAGAACTTTTCTAGCAAGAATGGTCGATACTATTCTGTGCGTCAACATTGTTGTCATGTGCCTTGAGTCGGTCCTGACTCACAGTGGCACCTTGAACCGCAGAACAAAGCGCATCACTAGCCTTCTGCAATCACTAGAGCACCAGCTCACTTCTGGCTTCCAAAAGCCCCCAGAATCACTATTCAGTTTCTTCTACGCTTAACGAAAACCCCAGGCAAAGGCACCACGCAAATCTGTGTTCCCAGAAACAGAATCACAGATAATGTTGCATTAAAAAACTTGCAATTCCTTTTCAGGCAGAGTTCTCAACAAATTTTACTTTGAAGCATCTCAAAAACTAGTCTAATTTTTTAATTCTGTAGACAACACAGTTTGCTTTCTTCCTTTCTTTCTTTCTTTCAATCTTCTGGCATCCTCAACTACGTACATAAATAACGATCGTATCGTACCACATACTTAATGGAAGTTCAGTATGTTAACATACTACTGTCTGACTTCACCTACTTAATGACTGAGTCTGTAAATTAGAAGACATAATCAAAATCTAAAGGCCTGCATGTTTTAGGGATCTCTGCATGTAAGAGACAGTCCAGATGACATAGCCAAGGAAAATCAATCTTTTAAATGCTATAACTGTGCTCCCTAGCTCACTTCACAGTAAATTACATGTGGGTAGATAAAAATCCTCACTTGAAGATTCTTCGGGATGTTCATAGAGAGATTACTCCAAGTATCCAGTTTCCCCTCCTTTGAGCCTTGACCCACAAATCTCATTGTACTCCTACCACTGCAACAATGTTTCCCCTGCCCTACCCGCTATCTTCCTGAACAGCATTCAATCACCGCTCCTATAGCACTCTATCAAGCTTTGCTTCCTGGGTCTCCTGGAAGCAGAATAATAGAGGGCAGGTCTTGGGTATATCTCTCTTGCCCAGAAAATTGACTTGGGCTTCAGAAGCTTCCCTCAACACCTACCAGCTCAGGCCACAATTCCTATTTTTCCTACCAACAGTGCAAAACAGCCTAGGGCCCAAGGCTGCCACAGAGGCAGACAGCCACCCAAAGGCCTCCCCGGGTCCCACCTGTGCGCCTCCTCCTCTTTCCTCTCTAGAGCAGATGCTCCTTGAGGACCAGGTTGCTATCTGAATCAAACATGGACCATTCAGTGTTTGTAGGGTCAATGGATGACCACTGGCCATGGAGGATCTATCTTAAAACTTAAAAAAAGCACAATAACCCTGTACCTTTGTCTACTAGTAATATTTGTTAGATGCTGAAACACATCTCTAGATCTGCTAGGTCTTCAACTAGAAGATAAACAGAGGAGCTACAATCCTTGAGAAGCTTCAGCATTTAAAACACACACACACACACACACACACACACACACACACACACACACACACACACACATACCCTTCTCATGGTGTGGGAAAGACCACACGGCAGCCGGGAGCAGAGCAGGCTGAGGTTCCGTGTGGCCTGCTCCCAGCCAGATGCAAATAAAAAGGATTTGGTCAGAGAGCAGATGCTTCGCCCAACCCTGGCCTGCTCAGTGCGTCCCCTGTTACACAGGTGACAGACTCCACCTGGGCCACAAACTGAGACCAAACCAGAGTCATTGTCACAAGGCAAAGTGAAACTCAGGCTTTCCCACCTTAAGCCTAATGCTCACCAAGACTCCATACTGCAAGGAGGATGGTAGTTCCGGTATTTGCAAATTTTGGAAACTACTCTGAAAACCTGCACATCAGATGGAGTTGTCCAGGTCTATCCAAGAAGCTCACCTGCACCATGCCACCTCTGGGGCATTCAGAAGCCCATAACCTTGAGCCCTCCTCCTCCTAGGTTTGAAAGCCTAGAGCAGGGGTCCTCAAACTTTTTAAATAAGGGGCCAGTTCACTGTCCCTCAGACCGTTGGAGGGCCGGATTATAGTTTAAAAAAAAAACTATGAACAAATTCCTATGCACACTGGACGTGTCCGCTGCTAAGCAGGACAGGCAGTGGCGGCAAAAACACCCGGCGGGCTGCATCAATGTTCTCGGCGGGCCGCAGTGGCCCACAGGCTGTAGTTTGAGGCCCCCTGTCCCAGATCAAGCTAGGGAGTTAATCAAATGTGCTGCTGTTGTTGTTAATTCAACTCAGGACCACCCCATGTGTCATCAGTTGAATTTTCAAGACTGTGCCCTTTTGGAAGCCAGTCAACACGACTTCTTTCCCAGGCATCTCAGGGTGACTTCAAACCACCAACCTTTCTTTCAGCTAGTGGTTCCCTCGAGATTTCAGATCCTATGTGACGGTCCCCAATTCAGGAAAGTATCCCTCATCTCTCCTGCCACCTCTCACACATGATGCCAATCTTAACACCAACATGCTCACACAGTCCCTGCAGGGGACACTAGCCTTGGGCCAGGCATCACGGCACCTCTGAGTTTTCAGGGGTGAACTAATAGACCAAACAGTCCAAACCACTGCTGTCAAGTTGATTCTGATGCATGGTGACCACGTGTGACAGAGGAGAACTGCCCAGAGGGTTTTCTTGGCGGTAATTTTAACAGAATCCTATCACCGGGCATTTCTTCGCTCTCTAGTCTGAGTGAGCTCATGTGATCAACTTTAGGTTCGAAAAACAAACAAAACTCACAGTCAACAAGTTGATTCCAACTCATAGATTAACAACCAATAAGACCCAAACCAACCCATGGCATGGCGTCCATTCATATTCACAGTGGCCCCATACAGGGTCTGAGAGGCTGTAGTCTTCACTGGAACAGACCGTCTCAACTGTCTCCAAGACGTGGCTGGGAGGATTGAATCACCGACCTTGCAATGCAATAAATTTACTTGACAGTGCTACCAGAGCGCCTAGCAGCCAACAGTGAATTAAAAGTATCTTTTTAAAACGTGGTACCTCAATTGGTTTTGCACAAAGCCACCTCCAGAGATGGCAGTGAAACACACACAGGCTAGAGTTTCCAGGGAAAACATCACATAAGAAGCAGTTACTTCTAACATACTGGGGAGAAAAAGCTCTAATACCATCCTAAAGGACTTAGGCGGTTTTCTTAAAAGAATAACTCAATAGAATAAAGATTATTAAAGGAACACATTAAAAGCCTGGAAAATATCAAATTCCATAAAACATCAAATCAAGGCTAAAATAAAATAAATCCTGCTTGGGGGGTGGGGGGGGAGGAAAGAACAAAGTCTGGGGGGAAAAGCGAGCCTCAGAGATGAAGCACCCTGTCAATTCTAGCGAGCACAATGGTTTATAAATTAATCTAACGCACTATCAATATTATGGCCCCTCAGCTGTCACCATGGGAACTCTGCTTCCCACTAAAGAAAACAGGAGCCCATAGTGACAGATCAAATAAGTCTTCTAAACAGTCTTAGAAAGGCAACGCTTCTCCGTACTCTTATTTGAACCAGATTGCCATGTGCAGCTGAATATTCATTCCGGTGCGGGCAAAGCAACCTGAAAGGTCAGAGGATATAGATTCATGCAGCTAGTTTACACTACAAGATTTTAGGCTGGTAGGCCCAGGAAGGTCTCTTGAAATCCCATAATTATTTTAACCAAAGTACACATAAAATCAAAATCTTCTACGTCTTAAATAACATTATTCAACTACTAAATTCTTCCTTCTTGCATGTGACTACAGAGATCATCTTTAGATTAATCTTTAAACTTTTGTTTGTTTCCTTCATTTTTTGGATTAATTTTAAAATTCTTGTTCCTTATTTCTTTCTCCTTTTCCTCCACATATTCTTAAGCAGCCTTGCAGTGGTCCCTTCTTGGCTTAAGGAAAAACAAATGGCAAGCTCAGCAAGACAGACTCAAGAAATATAGAGAAGCAAGGAGCTCCCTGGTGTAACTTGACGTCTTCCAACCAGATACTATCGGATAATCAGTCTGTAAGGATCCTTGATGACACACAAGGGCAAATAAAGTGAGTTCAACTATTTCCTGTCAGAAGGGCTGGGAGTCAGTGAGCTAGATTTTGTTCTTGGCTCTCATACTGAGAGCTGCAGTGAGCAGATAGTCACTAAGCCCTCGTGGCCTTGATGTTCCCGTCTATACAATGAGGAAGCTGGACCGGAGGGATACCGCCCACCTCTAAGACACGGCCGTCTCATCTCTTTGAGTCCATAACTTCTGCCAATCTAGGGCACTCACAATACTCTCCCAACAGGTACTTTTAGCGGTTCAAGTGAACCGTATACATTTTTGAGAACCTCAATTAAACACAAAAACAAAAGCCTGGATGAACCTGAGAGCAATGTGAAATCATCATATTTGACATGCTTTGTTTCATCTCAGCATGACCAACGTCTTTGCTTATGACATGTTCATAGGTACATAACAGAAGATGTACAGGGATTTTCTGGTAAAACAAAATGTATGTAAAGAGAGTCGGTGCAAAGCGGGTGCATAAGCAAACGTGGTGAAGAAAGCTGATGGTGCCCGGCTATCAAAAGATATAGCGTCTGGGGTCTTAAAGGCTTCTAGGCCATCTAGCTCAGAAGCAACAAAGCCCACATGGAAGAAGCACACTAGCCTCTGAGATCACGAGGTATCGAAGGGATCAGGTATCAGGCATCAAAGAACAAAAATCATATCATTGTGAGTGAGGGGGGGAGTGCAGAGTGGAGACACAAAGCCCATTTGTAGGCTACTGGACATCCTCTTACAGAAGGGTGTCAGGTAGGAGACGAGCCAGTCAGGGTGTGATATAGCAACGATGAAACATACAACTTTCCTCTAGTTCCTAAATGCTTCCTCCACCCCTACTATCATGATCCCAATCCTACCTTACAAGTTTGGCTAGACCAGAGGATGTACACTGTTACAGATAGGAACTGAACACACAGGGAATCCAGGGCGGATGATCCCTTCAGGACCACTGGTGAGAGTGGTGATACTGGGGGTGTGGAGAGAGGGTGGGTTGGAAAGGGGGAACTGATTACAAGGATCTATATATAACCTCCTCCCTGGGGGGCAGACAACAGAAAAGTGGACGAAGGGAGACATTGGACAGTGCAAGATATTACAAAATAATAACTTATAAATTATCAAGGGTTCATGAGGGAGGGGGGAGCGGGGAGCAAGAGGGAAAAATGAGGAGCTAATGCAGAGGCTTAAGTGGAGAGGAAATGTTTTGAGAACACGATGAGGGCAATGAATGTACAAATGTGCTTTACACAACTGATGTATGTATGGATTGTGATAAGAGTTGGATGAGCCCCTAATATAGTGATTAAAAAATAAAAATAAAGAGTCGATGACATTCAAGCTGAGGGCAGGGCAGTTTGAGAAGGGAACTCAGCGGGTGCATTCCGATTCAGTTGGAGATTAGCATTCAATAACTGAGGGATGCCTCTCCAATCACACTGGCCAGCCTGCCCCCCTCCATGCTGACACCCCCCAGCATTATCTTAATTGCATTTATCCCTGCCAACTTCCAAGAAGGAGGAGGGCGCAGGGAGATCCAAACAAACCATTTGGTAATGCAGAGCTGTGATCAGATAGTAACTCTCCTTGCTATCAATCAACAGATAAGAAGGAGCTGATTAAAGAGAAAGTGACAGAGATGTAAAAGAAACATAGTTTCACCATGCAAGCCTTTATGGTTGGCCAGATGAAAAGACCTTCCAGTGGGGGGTTATTATTAGGGTTTTTGTTGTATTTTGTTTTCAGATAAGGGAGTTACTAAATAACAAACACACGAGTTAGGCCTTGGTAATTAGCAAGAGTATGTTCTCACCTTCCATGGGATTGATTGCCAGCGATTGTGCCATCTGCCTAGCCATCGGTTCAAAATCAACTGCCACCCTGAGGCTTTCTACTCCCATAGAGTTGCCGTCTCAGAAAGTCATAGGGGCAGTTCTCCCCTGTCCTGTAGGGTGGCTATGAACTGGAGTCCACTCAATGGCACTGAACTGACCATCTGTCTATCAGAAGAGACTTGCTCATTGCTATGATGCTAAACAGGTTTCCATGGAGCTTCTAGAAAGACCTGATGAACTACTTCCACGAATCGGTCACGGTAACCCAATGGATCACCACACTGCAATTACAACCAGTCATGCTTCTGCACAGGCAGGACTGGAAGCAGGCTGTTCAGTTGACCTGGGTTTACCATGAGTCAGGGGCCAATTCATAACAACAGCAATAACAACCAAACAGGACAGCCTTCGACATGCTAAACTTCTACCAGATCATGAACCTGAAAGTCCACGCAAATAAAAAGAACTAGGTTGTATATCGAATGTTTGACTCCTTTCAAATATTACTCAAAGATCACACCAATTTACCCACCATCTGACCAGTAAACACAGAGACAGTCCCAAAATAGTACACTCTTCTCTGAGGAGAGATCACCGAGTGGGTACCAGAGATGTCAGTGCGGAATGAATGACCTAATGGAGCCTGTGCATTAGGAACATTAACCTGGCAGCAGGAAGTAGGCTGGAGGGAAATAAATAGAAACTGGTGTCGGACAAATACTTTTGTTTCAGGACAAGCCCGCATTGAGAGGATCAAAAGAGTATCGAAAGTGGAAACATGTCTGCTGCAGGGTATCCAGGATTCACTTATTCATCTAAACAATTGATCCTGAGCCCTGCTACGTGCCAGGCCCTGCAGAGCCAGTGGTAGAGCAACAGTCCAGAGAGGGACACAGGCTTTAAACCAGCATGTCTCAACCTGTGGGTCGCGATCCCTTTAGGGGTTGAATAGCCTTTTCACAGGGGTCGCCCGATTCATAACATTAGCAAAATGACAGTGATGAAGTAGCAACGAAAATAATATCATGGTTGGGGGTCACCACAACATGAGGAACTCTATTAAAGGGTCGCGGCATTAGGAAGGTTGAGAACCACTGCTTTAAACAAACATGAGTATGCCCACAAATAAACATATAACCAGAGCTAAGCAGCGCAGAGGGAAAGGACAAGAGGGCCTGTTTTCGTTTCGTTGAGGAGCGGCCTGACAAATGATGGGGAGTTAGGTGGGTAAAGCTTATTTCAGGCAGAGGTAAGAGCTTCTCCAAGCTTCTGTGTGGAAGAAAGACGACTTGACATCCATGAATGGCGTAGTGGTTCCATGCTACATCGCTAACTTCAAGGTCAGTAGTTGGAAACCACTAGCCGCTCCTCAGAAAAAAGAGGGGCTTTCTATTCCCGGACACAATTACAGTCTCGGAAACTCACAGCGACCCTTCTGCCCTGTCTTAGAGGGTCGCTGCCAGTTGGATTCAACTTCAAGGCAGTGGGTTGGGTTGGGTTGGGTTTGGGTTTTTTGGTGTTTTATCATCCAAGATGGGTGCTGACTGGAGAGAGAGAGAGAGAGCCACAGGGGGGTGGTGTCTGGGACACAGAACTCCATTCAGTCAAGGGGAACTCATTTCCATTTCATTGGTAAGCCCTGGTGTCCTCGGGGCTAGGAATGGAAGCAAGGAGGCCAGAGAGGAATAGCCCCTACTACTGCGGGGACCAGGATGGGGGCAGGAAGTGAGCAAGAATGACAGTCGTCATTAACACGGTTCAGTAAGCCTACCTCTCCTCCAGGCATATGGAAAGGATGGCGCTTCCCTGCACCGTGGCCCAGAGTGACCCGTGGGACTTACCTTAGCCAATGAAGTGTGAGCGGAAGTAACAGGTGGCAAGTTGAAGAGCAGTGAAGGGTTCATCACACTCTTTCCCCCAACGAGGACCGACCAATCAAGCCCAGCAACTATCCCATCAACGAGGAACGGCCAATCAAGCCCAGCAACTATCCCATCAACGAGGACTGACCAATCAAGCCCAGCAACTATCCCATCAACGAGGACCTACCAATCAAGCCCAGCAACTATCCCAGCAGCTCAAGACCCAGTCCACTCTAGATGGAGGTTCACCAAAATACAGGAACACAAAAAAAGGGTAGCTTGGTTGGATAACTGTGACAATTTATGTGTCTTGTATGCTGAACGCTAGGGACTGTCTCCACAGACAAGCCCTAGTGCCACACGGGTTAATGAAAAAGCAGCTCTGAGCTGGAGGACAATCAGAACTGAAACTAAGATTTGGAAATTGTTTGCAGAGAAGGTGGTGGCTCGGTCTTGAGAGAAGAGGAGGCCCCACCCTCTGCACCCGGGGTGGAGAACAAGCCCAGAGAAGTGCCTGCGAGCGGCGGGTGAAGCAACAGGACACAATCAAGAACAGCACACAATGGTCAGCACTCGTTTGAATGCGTGATTTGTAGTAACTATTAGACTGTAATTTCTTCTTGGCTCTTTGTTGACTAGTTGTGTTCTTTTAAGGAATTGTTTCTTAATGGCCTTTCCTATTTTTCAACTGGAGTGTTTATCTTCTTTACCAGATTAGTAAGAGATATGTATTTTAGAAAATACAGTGCTATAATTAGTTATAGGCAAAAACAGGTTGCTAATCACATTCACTCTGGTTCAGAGTTTTCCTACATAAGTCAAAGCAGCACTACATCCTATGGAGTGTTCAGGGGGGGGATTTTTCAAAAGCAGAGTGCCAGGCCTTTCTTCTGAGGAGCCTCTGGGTAGCCTAAAACTTCCACCGATCTAGTTCGTAGTCAAGTGCATGAGCCATGTACACCACCAGGGACTCCTAAGGTATAGATAGAGGGGCTAATGTGGTTTCCAAGCTTGTTGGACTTTTAAACTTGCAGCATTTACGGTACACAAACAGAAGTGTGCATGCTTCCTTAGGGAGGCGTCAGACAGACCCATCAGGGGCACAGGATATGAAGTCACAGTGTACAGATTTAAGATCCAGCCTCTCCACTTACGGAGTGATTTAACCTTCTACAAGTAAAGCCCTAACACAGATAGCCTGTGACACAGCGGCTCAGCACTAGCTGCCCACTCAAAGGCTGGCAGTTTTAATCACCCCGTGGCTCTGTGGGAAAGGCCTGGTGATCTGCCACTGTACAGGCTACAGCCTAGGAAACCCTAGGCCAATTCTCCTCTGTCACCTGGGGTCACTGGGAGTGGAAGTGAACTCCACAGCCCCAAACAACAACTACACACAACCTAAGACAACTCACTGTCATGAAGTCAAGGCTGGCTCATAGCGACCCCATAGGACAGGGCCAGGGTAGAACTGCCCCTGCAGGTTTCCAAGGCTGTAACCCCTTGTAGGAAGAGAAAGCCCCATCTTTCTCCCTCACAGTGGCTGATGGTTTCGTACTTCCGACCTTGCGGCCCGATTCATAACCACGATACCACCAGGGCTCCCTAGGGCATAATAACTGCTCATTAAATGCTGGCTTCAGGTGTTTGTCAAGTAAATACTTTCTTAAGGAGTTCCAGTGAAGAGCAGGGCTACAACTGGAAGGTCGGTGATTCAAACCCACTAGCCGTCTTGCAGGAGAAAAGACTTATAATCTGTTACCCTAACGATGACAGCCGAGGAAACACTATGGGGCCACTTGAGTCTGTCCTCTCAGGTCATTCTGAGTCAGAATCTACTGGTCGTCATCCGGCGCCACCACTTGACATGTATTTCATCTTTACAAAAGTTCTGGAAGAATACAAAAAAAAAATCCCAATTCTTAGAGAAACAACCTGAAATTAAAGTGACGTCCTAAGGAAATCAGAGCCCGTGTCAAAGTCCTCAGGTAACAAGGGACAAAGCCAAGTGTCAGCTCCAAAGCCGAGTCAAACTTGTTTCTTTTTTACCCTCAGGTTTTAGACGCTTCTCTTCACGGTCCCAGGATTATGCACTCATACTTTCTGGGTTTATTTCATTTCTTTTACAGCAAATCAAAAAACAAACTCTCTGCCGTCAAGTCCATTCTAACTCATAGCAACCTCAGAGGACAGAGTACAACTGCCTCTGTGGGTTTGAGTCTTTAGGGAAACAGAAAACCTCATCTTGGTCCTTTGGAGCAGCTGGTGGGTTTGAACTGCGGACCTGCTTGCAATTATCAGGCCAACATGTAACTCACTACACCACTAAACTCACTGCCATCCAGTCAATACCTAATCATAGTCATAGCCGCCCCCTGTGGGTTTCAGAGACTGTAATTGTTTACGGGAGTAGAAAACGCAGTCTTTCTCCTTGGTGCTGCTGGTGGTTTTGAACTGCCGACGATGTGGTTCGCAGCACAATGCATAAACACTACACCACCAGGACTCCTAAAACTCGGGCTTCTTATTTTACACTGAACACTTAAACTTAGCTAGATTTGGTTTTAAGTCAATTTGGCTATAATTTATTTTAATGTGTGATAGAAGGTCGTCGCTAACATTATTTACATATTTTTGCAACACGGTTTCCCAATGGTGGATCCCCCCTTTTTGGCTGCTGATCCCATTAGGCCCTAAATGTTGAGACACACAGAAACCTACTTCTGGCCTTTCTCTTCCATTTCACAGACAACGACTTCTGTCTTGAACTTGCATGACTGAAAATAGCCAGTCTCCTGGCATGACCCTTAGATTTAAGAAACAATACGGTCATGGCTGGTGTGCACCTCTTCACTAAGATAGGCTGCAAAAGGGGAAGGGGAAACATGTGTTTTATGATTTCATCTAATCATTAAAACTGTCCTAAATTCAGAAACTATATTTCTCAAAACTACCCTTCCTCCTAAAATGTAGTCTCTTTTCCCAAACGTCCCTCTTCTTATTTCAGCCTGCCAAAGTCTACAAGTATTTGTTCTTTTCTTTCTCTCTCTCTCTCTCTTTTTGGTTTACAATAGTCCTGTTGGGAAATAATTCACATATCATACAATTCAATAGATCAATCACATTAAGGAGAGTTGTACAGTCATCACCACAATCAATTTCAGAACATGTTCCTCTTTCTTGTCCTCATCATAGTTAGCTCCCCATTTCTCTCTAACCTCCCCTGTCATGTCCCCAGGAAATTATTTATCCAATTACTGCCTCTAGAGATTTACCTACCCTGGATTTCTTATACAGAAAACCATACCAAAAACAACAGAAAAAGACAAAATCAAACAGAGAAAAATTTCAATAAAAAGGAAAGCAGAAAATAATCAAAGCTGGCACAAATTTTAAACAGATCAAAAGGGAGATCGAATGATAAGGTTACGTCTTAACCTAACTGCATCTGCCACAATTAACTTTACAATGCTCCCTGTCTGACGGCAAAGCGGTTCACATGCCTGGACTGTGGTCGGAGGGGACTCACCAGAGGTTTCATCCCCATGGGGAGCCTGCCAATGGATTTGGGGCTTTCACTGTAGTCCATAGCCTTCTACAAATGAGGTGCTCAAATCTAAGCACTAATACTCCCTCCTGCGATCTTGGAGTTTATTATTTACAATCATTGGGTCACACAGGCTGGTGTGCTTCTTCCGTGCGGACTTGGCTGATGCCTCACTTAGATGGCTGCTTGTTGTAAGACAAGCTTGTAAGACCCCAGATGCTATTCTGATAGCAGGGCACCATCCGATGTCTTCATCATGCTTTGTTCTTTTCCTGCGGTGGGGAGAGTCTCCCTTCTCCTTCTAATTTTCCTATCTTCCAGGTCCAGTTCAAGTCTTCATAAGCCCTTTCCCAAGTACACCCTCTGCAGTCAAATCGAGTATGACTCACCGTGAGCCTGGAGGATAGGACAGGACAGGACTGCCCATGTTACAGAAGCAGACAGCCTCATTGGTCTCCCTTGGGGTCTCAACACCGGCCTGTCGGTGAGCGGCTGAGCTCGTGGCTCCAGGGCACCAGGGCTCCTCCCATGTACAGCAGTTATGGTAATTACTTCTTCCTCTACTCTCCAAGCCACACATCTGGCTCTTCCTTCCTATGTGCTTTTCTGTACAGATAGACATCTTTTTGAAGATGACTGGCCTATCCACCTACTTACATCATAGACTCTTCAAGGGCACAGGTCTGAACTGCCACCACATCATGCTCTCAGCGCCTGGCAGAAAGCTCTAGAATAAAGCAGGCTCTCAATAAATGTTAAGATTTCACAATGCCTTCCCTTCCTTTGAAAATTCAAAGCACTACTAATGGGCCTCCCTTTGCCTAACATTCAAATGAACCAGAAACCAAAGAACTAGAACCTGTTGTCGATTATCTAGTTGGAGATGGGCCTCCACCCTGCTTCCTGTATTTGGGACATTGCTCTTTGTTAAGGCTCCAGTGGAGGGTGGAGAAAGACAGTGAGGTGAAGTTCAGGCCAGTTCAGTTGTCGGCTTACTAACATATCTGATTTAAAATTACAGCCAAAATGAGGTTTCATGTTACCTGAGGATTTCAAAGAACACCACTTGAATCTCATGTTACCTCAGATAATACTGGAATCTTGAGTTAACTGAATTGGGAGGGTGAGGGAGGTCCCAAGCACATTCCCAGAGAGATAATTATCCCACCTTCCCACTGTCCTCCCACAGCAACACAAAAGAAAATTTAGTGACGACCTGACTTGATTTTGTTTCATTTCATAGTGCAAACTTCCAAGCGGTGTGGGCTAGTGTCACCAGCAGGGCCTTGACATTCAAGAAGAGTTTGAAGCAGACCATACTGAGATAACATCAGGAAAGAGGCCAGGTAGCCAGATGACTTGTACATTAATACACAGGTGCAATGTAGCTAATAAACCCATGCCATGGCCAACGTCACAGAAGTTACCAACATTTACACAAATATTGTGTAAGAGAAGAGGGGGTTTTAGGCTTTGAGTAGCACCCTCTTTTAGATCTAGGCATTAGGATACTGTCTGCAATACATCTGAAAGATTGGAGGTCAAAGTCCTTCAGGAGCTTGAAAAGGAATCAGAATTCAACTTAGCTCAAGGAAATATTACTAGCTTTTCTTCTGAGCTAGCCTTTGCATGTGCTGAGTCTCCTGACGATTGTTCTAAACCAAATTGTTAGGATATTGGGAAAAGTATAACCAAAAGTCATAAATTATTATTCCTAAAGTTAAAAATATAAATAACAGTACCTTTACTGCTCTTTTGAGTTTAGTAGTTATGCCTAGTAGTTAGGCTTAGCAGTTCTGCCGAGGTTGCTAACTCTAAGGTCAGAAGTTCAAAACACCCAGGCACTCCCTGAGATAAAGATGGGGCTCTCAACCCCCCTGAAGAATACAGACTTGGAAACTCACAGGGGGCAGTTCTAGCCTGGCCTGTAGGGTCACTGGGAGTCGGCACTGACTCTACCCCAGCGAGTTTGGTCTTTGGGCTTTACTCCCCTGATAAAAGTGGCTTAGCCTGTTGGTGAAGAAAGGCACGTACAATAATCTAGTGAAACCCTCATTCCGTAGAACAAGAAAGCTGAGGTTCACAGAAGAGCCAGCCCAACATGACTTAGTAGCTAGGGCTTATGTAAAATCCAAGTACAGTGTTTTGGGAAATCCTTGGGTAACATAAACTTCATTTTGTCTGTAATTTTTCATTGGGTACGTAGGTAAACTTTACATTTATTTCTCATTTCATCCTGACAACAACACTCTAAGGTAAGTATAATTACTTGCCATGTTGCCCTAATGTAGGACAGCGGCAGGCTCTGTCCTGTCCTATAGGATGGCCATGAATTGGCAGCAACTCAATGGGAGTGCATGGGGTTTTACCCAGGAGGAAACTGAGACACAGCACGGTTACGTTATAAATTTAAGGATGCACAGCTAGCAAGAAGGAGAGCTGGGGACACACACCTGGCTGCCAGACTCCAGAGTCATGTTTTGAATATGTAACCCTCTGGGAGGGAAAAACCCAGGACTCTTGACCCCACCGTACGGTCTCTCCATCAGGAACAATCCCGAGGCCCATGAGATAGCTAACTATCTGAAAATTCTGAAAACATTCTTAGTATCTTGATTAAAACAAACTAACAAGCAATGATTTTTTAAAAATAACCCATAACATTTGAGTAATTCACTGCCGTTGAGTTGATGCCGACTCATAGAGACCCAAGAGCAGGATAGAACTGCCCCTGTGGGTTTCCGAGACCAACTCGTTACAGGAGTAGAAAGCCTTGTCTTTCTCCTGCTGAGCAGCTGGTGGTTTGAAACTGCTGGTCTTGCAGATTACAGCCAAACTGGTGACCGCTGTGCCTGGGCTCCTCCTGGACATTTGAATAGTATGTGAACAAATAACTTGACAATGGCATTGTAGTTCTACAAGAAAATAGGCTTAAAAACACATGTTGAGCAGGTAAGAATGAAATGGCCAAAAGCCTAAGTCACAATCATGTTCTAAAAAGTGAGAGAGGAAGCACGTTTGGCAAATTCTGATTAATTTGGGTACTGGAATACAGGTGTTCATTATAATACTCTGCTTCTTGTAAGTTACATTCAAGTTGTTCAGAGAAGTTCATGGAAAATTATTTTTCAAGAGCCATGAATCTGAGCCTATAAAAATGAATCTGTGAAAGTGTGCTGTTTAGCAGCAGTCTTTCTTGCCCACTGAACTATCTAATGTCATTGTTTCTGATGTCACCTTCATGAATTCATCAATGCTTGAAGCATGGGGAGAGCTAGTTAAATCCACACAGTTTTGTTTTGTTCAGCCTGGCAAGTTGATTAGTCAGCTAGCTGAGACGATGTGTTGAGCATGTATTATGTTGTAGGCCTAGTGCTGATCCAAGTCACCTAAGACGGAGCAGAGGAATGCTTTGGTCCAAGCAAAGGTGGAAAAACCATGAGATCCTAAACCTGGACTTCAGTCCTTCTCCGAGTCCTGTGAGGCTCCGGATTACCTCCTCAAGCCCTCACACAGCAAAGCCAGGCCAGACCCTTGGTTGCACACGCACCTGCTGTGACTTCCTGGCCAACACTAGGGAGCAGCAAGGGGAAGCAGGCAGTGGCAGACTACCTGATAAGAGGGGGAGGGCATGAGGCTCACAGGTACGTTTTAGACTCTTTCAGCATCAGTAAGCTACAGGTGTCAAAATCCTCACTGCAATGAAGAACCATTGCAATGAAATTCCCACTTCCACACTGGCCTGGCCCAGGCAACTTGCCTCGCCAGCCTTCTGGCATTTTATATTTGTTTACATACAGGTTCCTTCAGACAAATGACCGCTTAGAGACAAGGCTAAGAAGTTGAGAAACCAGCCAGGCACCTGGCTATTATTCATCCTTTAGGCTATCATCATTGATGCCACAGTGATTTTTACGAGGGTATCCTGGGAAAATAGGTGTCCTATTAAAGTGTCATGAGGCAGCACAGAAGGTGTGTCGCATGCAGGAATGGACGAGGCCACCCTCCGACAGGCCATAGTCCCATACTCAAGGACTACTGCGCATTAGGACTTAGCAGTCTGTGCCTATGTTCACATTCCCGTGTTCCCTCTAAATGGCTTAACTCACTAGGAGATGTCTGTAGTCAAAAACCCTGGTGACACAATGGTGAAAGTGTGTGGCTGCTAAGCAACAGGTCGGCTTCTCTAATGCCCAGAAGTATGCTCAAAATTCATAGTACAATAAAGCTAGCAGTAATAAACACTAGCTCGAGGGGGGAAGGGAAGCCCAGGTGGCATAGCGGTTATACCTTGGACTGACAGCTGTAAGGGCAGCAGTCGGAAGCCAGCAACTGCTCCCCGGGCAGAGTTTGTGTCAGAAACCCGCCAAGGCAGTCGACTCTGTCCTATAGGGTTGCTCTGAGTCAGAATTGACTCCATGACAGTGAGTTTGTTTTGTTTTCTTTTGTTGTTGTTGTTGGGGGGAATCAATTTAGTGAATAAGCCTATTCATCGATGGTAAAAGGAGGCCTGATGGCTGAGTGGGGTAAGAACCCCAAGCTGATTACCAAAAGATGGGCACCTTGAACCCACTCGCTGCTCCAAGGTGGTGCGATGCGGCAATCTGTGTCTGGGAGGATGTACAGTCTCGGGGACCCGAAGTGGCAGTGTTAGTCTGTTCTGGAGGGCACTGTGCCTGAACCAACCTGGTGGCAGTGCCTTTGGGATTTGGTTTTATCTTCCACGAAGATCTGTCAGCACTTTGGAAATCATGACAAAGTAATACGTTTTCCTGACTCTTCTTATGTTTCAGCAGCCTCATAAAGACGGCAGCCCCCAGGGAAAAGAAGCAAGTTTGGTGTGAGAGTAGAAATGAAGCCGTAGTGCTGTGAGTTAATGTACCCTTCACGAAAGGGGAGAAAGATACAGGAAGTTGTGCTCGGGCCAAAGCAACAGAAGTTAGTATTCAATTATGGAAATGATGGCCAGGTTTTAGTCTGTTCCTGCCTCCTGCTTCCTCCTTACCATCAACTGGTCAACTTGGATACTCGGAAAAAAATGAAAGCCCTGTTGATGACGGATCAAATTGGAGGCTAGACAAGCACAGTCTGAGCACTCTGGAGTGAGGTGGCAGGGCTGACGATCGTAAGAAAAATCAAAATGAGTACACTGGATATGCAAATTAATGAAGTTTCCTCTCTAATCGCCACACAGAGTTTTCATCACTCATGAGAGCCTGGAAGGGCATCAACATGACATCAAAAAGACACCTCAGTCCATGTATTAAAGGGCCAATAGGTTTCCCCAAACCTCCACCCTGCCGTCCCTCCCACCCTACACACAGAGCCCTAGGAATCCATTACAAGGTCCATTGTCTTTCACTGTCCCAACCAACAACACAAACAAGCCCCTTTCAAGAAAACAAATGCCTGCAACAAGCAAAGCAAGGAGCTCAGCTCAAAGTCTCCAGCTGTGCTGGAGAGGATGCCGCTCTGGAGAGGAGGCCACGGTGCAAATGTCCTTCAGAGTCCCAGCCCCACCCCTGCAAAAAAAAAAACAACAAAAAAACCAAGCAATCCCACTGGGGCCGCATGTCCAAAAGTAGCCGGGCCAGCCCTGGCAGGGGAAAAGTTGATTTAAAACTTTATCTTCTTCACACTCAGCTTCCTGTCATGACCTGATTAATTGGGGGGTGCCTGCGTCAAAGCTCCGAACTTCATAGTGAGGTGCGCCTATGCTGAGATTAACGAGGATTCCCATCAGGCCCCCTAACCTATTTCCTAAGAGGCAGCCAAATCTCAGGTTGCCAGCTTGGGGTGCTGGGAGAATACTGAACGCTCCTTCCCGGAGTCTGAGCACCCACAGGGTTCGCTGAGCGTCCGTCCACACTCAGCTGGCAGACTACGTGAGGAAGCCCCCACCCCGCTTCGAATTCCCCCAGCAGCCTCCAAGCCCCTCATGAATATGGGGAGAATTTTTTTTAAAGGAGGCCCTGGAAGATGGGGTGAAAGAGGAGAAAGCTGCCTAGCTGACTAAAGGTAGGTAAATCCCGAAGGGATGGCGACCGCACTCCCAGGAAATGTACCAGGAGGGAAGGTGCTGGCAGCAATGGCAAGAGGATCCCCGGACGCTGGGAGAGGGTGTGGGAGTTGTTGCACCCCCACAAAACCTTCCCATTTCCTCAGTCCAACGCGCCTCTCCCCCCGTCCCCCCCCCAACCCCTTAATGCTGCAAAGCGGGAGCAGCCGAGCGCCAGGAGGAGGGGACAGCGCGGGGGGAGGGGTGCCGCGGGACGCACGGCCCCTGGGGCTACCTGCGCTCGCCGCCGCCTCCGCCCGCTCTTACTCACCAGGAGCACCGAGCCGCGCACCACCTCCGACACGCTCTGCCGCAGCTCAGCCGCCGTGCCCGGCTTACTCAGCGCCCGCGTGAACTTCCGAGTCTCGGCCGAGGCGGGCAGCGGGGGCGGCTGCGACATCCTCACCGCCGCGCCGCCGCCTCCGGCTCCCACGCTCCCGCTCCGGCGCGCCGCCGCCAGGTGCACCCGCCGCCGCCTGCCCGGCCCGGCCCGGCCCGCTCGCAGCTCCGGGCCCGCCGCCCTCGGCTCTCGCGCCGCTCGCTGCGGGCTCTGGCGGCGCCCCCCGCGCCGCGCCCCCCGCGCTGCTGTCACGGCCTGCGGCTCCGCCGGCGGCGTCCGCAGCCCCCCGCGCTCCGAGCGGCTCCGGGGCTAGATCCAGGCGACTGCGCGTCCGGCGGCGGCTCCCCCATGCCACCCGCCGCCCTCCGCGGCCGCTCGCCGGGCCGCCTCCTCGGGGCGGGGTGTCCGGCGCGGCGCGGGGCGGGGCGGCGAGGAGAGGCGGGGCCGGCGAGGCGGGCCACGGGGGAGAGTGGCCGGCGGCCGCTCGCGGGTCACCGCGCCGCTCGGGACCCCTGCGGAGGCGGCGGGGGGCGCTCTCAAACCCGGGACTTGTCCCTGCGTGGCAGCTCCGAGATGCGCGGTGAGGACCACGCTCCCTGCGGGGAGGCGCGCAGCCCCAGGGCGAGCGGGGCTGAGTTCTGGAACTGGCGCTGGAGCACCGTGGGCCCTGGAGGTCCTCGGGGACCGTGCGATCACTGGTGGGGCCCAGGCTCCGCGGCCCCACGCCCCCCGTGTGTGCAGCGACAACGTTTTCTTAAAGAGGTGTTTGCGCACCCACAGCCCGGGGCTCGTCCGCTTCGGAAGCCGCCCCGGTGGGCGGCCTGGACTTCCTTCCCCGGCCTGTGGCATAGATCACCGTCCTCTCCTCGCCCTGAATCCAGGCATCTGATTCCTGGCGGGGAAGCCTTTCGGAGCCGAAGCGAACGTCCCAAGCTAGGGTAGCTGGATGGAAGGACAGACGCTTGCTGGCGAGGGAACAACTCGTGGAAGGGGGGTAGGGGGGGAGTCACCCAAACCCCCGCGGACGAGAAGCTGCGCTTCACCCGGGATGTGATGCAGGACTTTGGAAACTCGCTCATCTTATCCGGAAGATGAGCAAAATCATCAGGAAGCAAGCTTCCATGACATGTGCGTTTTCGAAGCACGTGGCACCACTTGGCCCGAACTCGGGGCTCGTGGTGCCCCTTCCGTGGCCTGCCAGCCCAGCGGGTGACCCAGAAAGCTGGCCAGCCACCACTTCTCAGCAACTGCTTTCTAAAGCATGCTTGATCGTTTTTCCGCCTCTAAGAACCTCCCTGCGGCTTTCTCCCTTTTTCCCTCCTCCGAGAAAACTCTACGCCTAACCCTGACAGGGACACCCAGGTGAAGCAGGAATCGCGCGGCAGGGAGAGAGCCGTGGCGCATGCTCAGTGGTTTGGGCTTGTGCGTGTTCCAGGGGCGGGAGCCCCTTCTAAGGGGAGGCTCCCTTGATTGGCCAGGATTCTCAGGCCACGCCCACCTCCTGCTGATGGATCGCTTTTTACCTGCCAGGTTGCACCGGGGCGCACCCTGTGATTTCAGGCTCCTGAGCGTTCCGGAGAATCCCTTTGCTCTTCAACTTAAGTACCCTGAGACCCAGCAGCCACCGTCACCATTGCGAGGAGGCTACTCTGTGCGTTCCACCCCACCGGAAAGCCAAACACCAGGCGAAAGCGTAATCTTAAAGTGATAGAGAAAAATACCTAGCTCCTAGTCCAAGAAAGCAAAACACCGCCGTGTGGAAGTTAATAAGCAGATCTGAAATATAACACAATTGGAAGTCAAGGCATGTTGGATTATTTTCCTAGTGGTTTGGGACCGCAGGATGTGGTGCTGAAGGAGCTGACAGATGGGAAGATAAACAAGTCTGGTAATGTATAATAAAAACAATTACACACTAGCCCGTTTCCTTTGTGAAATCCAATGGCCTAGAGACGATTTCCCAGGCCCTAACAAAAACAGGAGGGAGAAAGATCTGGCTTTCTACTCCCATAAAGCGTTGTAGTCTCGGAAACCCACAGGGGCAGTTCTACCCTGTCCTACAGGGTTGCTATGGGTCCAAATCGACTCAAGGCAGTGACCCCAATAGTCTAAGCCTGATTGCCTTTCAAAGAGAATAACTGAGGTTTGGGGTGACGCACACCGCACATTTATACCTTCACTCTACGCTGAGTTGGTTTATTTTTCTGATCTGTTAGCTACTAGGATGAAATTTATGAAGGAACATTTCCCTTTAAGGCTCCGACACTAAGCAAGAAGTCCCAGACACTACAAACCTTTCCCAGGCCCTGCTGCCTTTGTTCTCTAATCTGTGACTACATCCAAAGAAGGCAAGCAAGATTTTGGGTTGGTTGGTTTTTCTCTTAATCAAAAATTAAAGCAAAAAAATGTACCTCATCCTGAGAGACTGGAACTCCCCAACATTGCTGGTGGGTCTGTACATGAGTACCAACACTGTGGAAGCAATATGGCGCTACCTCAAGCAACTGGGAACAAAAACTCCATCGGATCCAGCAGTACCTCTGCTGGGTATATACACCGAAGGAAGTAAGAGCCATTACAATGGACACATGCACTCCCATGTTCATCAAAGCACTGTTCACAGTAGCAAGACGTTGGAACAGTAAAAGATTACTTAAAGACAGTGGTACATACACACATGGAATGCTACCCAGCGCCAATAATCAGTGACGAAGCCACGGGACACCTCATGATAAGGATGGACCTGGAAAACACTGTGCTGGCTGAAGCTAACTGATCACAAAAGGACAAATAATGTACGAGGCTACTACGATAAAGATAAAAATCAAGAGAACTCACATCCCAGAGGGAACTGCTTTGAAGGCGCGGAGGGGAGGGGAGGGTGGGAAGATAGTAGGCAGTGACCTGGGTGAGAGGAAGGCTAGAGATCCCTGAGAGGGAGAACAGAAATCAGGACGTGAAGGATGGGATACAATATGGAAACAGCGGGAGTGGTTTGAACTGTCCAATGCAGAGTTAATGGTCTGAAATGTAAAGACACACACACAGCCGCCCCCATTTAATTCACAATAAAATTTCATACTAAAAAGGGGTGGCACTCGAAATGACAGGGTTTTCTTTTTCCCTTCTCACCCCCCTTTCTCTTCTTCCTTCCCCTCCCTTCCTCCTTCCCTTCTCTCCCCCCTCTCTTCTTCCTTCCCCTCCCTACCTCTTCCCTCCCTTATCTCTCTCTCTCTCTCCCACTTTCTCTCTGCTTTTCTTTCTGGTTTTTGTTTGTTTTTGTACGTATTTAATTTCTAATTTTAAGAATGATAAGAATACGGGTAAGAGCATATACCCCGAAAGTAAAGACTTTCCCCAACCTTCTACTAATGTCATCTAAATCTCCACAACTCCTAATTTTTATCATTGCTGGCTAAAGTAGGATATTCTAGAATTGCCTGGTTATCATTTAGGAAGCAAGGGGCACACTGTGCCAATAGTTGTCACTGACAGTGTCTAGCCAGGACAGGTTCTGACAGAGAACAAGGTATAGAAATACAAAAAAACATTTTTAACTAGCGTATTCTATTAGAAAAGCCCCAGAGAAACAGGCACATGTCTAAGCAAGGCTGGTAGAAATGCAAATTGATAACAACTTTAAGGACAGGAATTTGGTAAATATCTACTATGATGTGTGAGTCAGCAATATCAAATACTATCCAGCAGGTAAATAGCTACAGAATTATTATCATTTCAAACTATTTGAAAACACTTAAATACTCAAAGGTTAGCTAGTGACTAGTTAAAACTATATACAAATGAGGGATTATGTAGCTTTAAAAATGAATGAGGAAGTTCAGATGTAAATCCATACAACTATGGTCAGCTATCAGGAGCCCTGGTGGAGTCTTAGGTTATGCATTTGGCTGGTAGCTGCAAAGTCAGTGGTTCAAACCCAGCAGATGAGGTTTTTTAACCCCCGTAAGATATACGGTCTTAGAAACTCACAGGGGCAAGTGCTACTCTGTCCTAGATGTTGAGAATCAAGTCTATGACAGTGATTTTTGTTGGTTTTTTTTTTTTATGGTCAGCTGATTTTCAACAACGGTGCTAGGTCCATTCAAAAAGGAAGAGTCTCTTCAATCAATTGTACTTTTTACACGCACAATTGGGTCTATACATGCACAATAGGGTTTCTATATACAAAGGAATGAATGAATCTACATCCGTCTGGCCAAAAAACCAGCCCACAGTGGATCAAGGATCTAAAGGTGAAAATCAAAGCAATGCAATTCTGGAAAGGAAAGCAAGGGGTGTGACTGTGGAACGTAGCTTTTATGATGAGTTGTCAGATATGGATGTCGCTTTGATTTCAGTGAACTGCTGGGGCACCAGGCATCTTGCTTGTCTTTGAAGTCTGGCTTTGTGGTTTGCGTTGGAGTTTGTGGTGAATTAATTCACCTTTGTTATTTTCTTTTGGAAGTTAGAGATTAAGATAACTTTTACTGAAATGATTCAAGTAACAGAAAATTAAATAGATTTAAAATAAAAGAAGTAGAAGGGTAGGCTAAGAACTATTACCGTATATACTCGGATATAAGCCGAGGTACCTAATTATTACCTGGGAAACCAGAAAAGCTGATTGACTCGACGATAAGCCTAAGGTAGAAAATGCAGAAGCTACTGGTGAGTTTCAATAATCAAAACAAATGAAAATAAAATTACTAAAAATTGAGACATCCGCAGGGTAATATATTTAAATATTTATTTTAAATAAAAAAACATTTAAAAAGGACAAGTCATTTAACATTAGTAACCCAGCACAGTAAGTGGAAAATAGGTTCTACAAAAGCAATAAGGTATCCACAATGATACCTTAAGAGTACTATTCCCTGAGCTCAATCAGCAACCAAGCTAAAATGTAGAGTTAAAAGCCTTCAAAACTGGATTCCTCATCATCATCCGGATCCCAATGCAGAGCTTCAGCTGGTGTGAGGTCATCATAGATGCTGTCCTCACTGAGATCGCCATCATCACCATCACTGCTGTCATTTTCATACAAAGCGCAGTCTTCACTGCCATCCATAGCATTACTAATACTACATATCTGGAAGGCACGTCACATCATGTCTTCTGGAATGTCTTCCCATGCATCTCGAACCCACTTTGCTATTAACTCTATTGTCAGGATTCATGAGATTTCCTCCTTTTGTTAGTCGGGCTTGACCAGATGACATCCATTCATGCCATATCCTTCGCACACGGTCTTTAAAAGGCTTATTCAAAGACACACGTCATAGGACGGCTCTGATTGGCTAGATGTGAGTAAATAAACATTCAAAGCCCTGCAGTGTCAGCGGGGCTTTGAATGAACAGCGGAGAAATGGCAATCACCCGCGAGATAACAGGCACGACCCGTGTATAAGTCGAACCCCAGTTTTTCACCACATTTTTTGTGCTGAAAAACTCGGCTATACATGAGTATATACGGTAAGATTTCTATGATTTGTGTATAATTTGTTGTAGTTTATTTAGTAATGAACTTTGAAACAATGATTAGTGTGTAATTTGGGGCAGAAGAGCAGAAATGTGTGTGAAAGAATAACTATACTGAAAATTACTCTTGTGCATCTCAGGGGAAAACTGAAGATAAACCATATCACCGCGTCACCCCCTCCGAACACTGACACTGCTGAAGCATCCGAGTGGAGAGCACCAAAGAAACAGGACGTGATATTTATTAACTGATGCCCTGCCTACTTCACTGCACCCAAGTCAACACTGGCTCACAGCGACCTTCCAGGGCAGGCTAGAACTACGCCTGTGTGTTTCCAAGACTGTTACTGTTTAGGGGAGTGAAAAACCCTGTTTTCCTCCCATGTAGTTGCTGGTGGTTTCAAACTGCCAACATTGCGGATTGCAGCCCAACACCTAACCACTAGGCCACTAGGGCTCCTGCTAACTTAGTTACAAGACTATTAATGTTCCATTCTCAGACACCCCCACCCTCCTTTCCAAATATCAAAGTTCCCTCCTTTCTCCATTTGAAGAGACAGTTCTGTATTGGGCTGGGCCTACTCTCTCTTTGAATAGCAATCTCCAATTCACCACCACCACCACTTTCTCTCTCTTGAATTGGCATCCTCAAGGCAAAATAAAACAAAAAACCCTCACTGCCAGTAAGTCAATACCAATCCATCGTGATCCTGCAGGACAGAATAGAATAGCACTTGCCGGTTTCTGAGACAGTAACTCTTTAAGGGAGTAGAAAGCCTCCTCTTTCTCCCATGTAGATGCTGGTGGTTTCAAACTGCTGACCCTGAGGTTAGTGGCCCAACTGTAATGCACTACGTCATCAGGGTAGGCAATCCAAATGACTTGAGTTTCATGAACAATGTGGTAATAAAAGTTCAAGTAGCAAAAGGCAAAATAGATCAATGGTACCTCATTAAAAAGAAATACTTTTGTGCATCAAACAAATTTCACTTCAGTAACTTAACAGCAAAAATAAATAAATAAACAACCAATCGGGAAATAGGTGATGGACGTAAGTAGACGTGTCACCTAAGAGGCTATGCAAATGGTCAGTGAGCGCAGGGAAACCACTCAACATCATAGTCATCAGCTCTGGTTCTACGTCTACCTTTTAATTTAACATCTGTGAAAATCACTTCAAACTAATTTACATGTCTTCCTCATGTTTGGTGGAAGTAAAGATGTGCATAACAAAACACTCCATTAACAACCATTTCTCAATATAAGACATGAAAATAAAATAATTTATAAAGTATCAAGTGCTCATAAGGGAGGTGGGGGAAGGAGGGGAATCAATGAGGAGCCGATACCAAGGGCTCAAATAGAAAAAAAATATTTTGAAAATAATGGCAACATATTTACAAATGTGCTTGGCACATGGATGAATGGATGAATTGTGATAAGAGCCATAAGAACCCTTAATAAAATTATTTTTTAAACCTTTCTATACACACAATGATGTTGATTACAATAATTCTCTCTATTCTTTTCCAAATATTCCTGCCACCCTTATCATTAACTCAGTGCCCTTTGCCCTGTCTCTCTCACCTCAGTAACCACTAATAATCTTTGGTTTTTACATATTTGCTTATTTAATAAAAGTGAGCTCAGACAGTATTTGTCCTTTTGCAACTGACTATTCTCAGCATGATATTTTCAAAGTCTATTCATGTGGTGGGTGCATCAGGACTTAATTTCTCTTTACAACTGACTAGTGTTCCTTTATAACTTGTTCCCCCCCCAAAAAAATTAATCCCTCTTTTACTGTGCTTTGTATATCCAGTCACCTGTTGATCAACATTCTGGTTGTGTCCACCTTTGGGCTATGATGAAAAGTCGTATAATGAACATTGTTGCACAAACTTCTGTTTACATGCTAGTCTTCACTTCCGGGTAAATAACTAGGGTTGGATTCTTGGGTCACATGGTAGTTCTATGTTCAATTTTTTTTTAGGAACTGCCAGCCTTTTTCCACAGTGACTACACCATTTTATATTTTTTCCAAGTTCTCTACAACTTTGTTCATTTCTGGGTTTTTTTGTTTAATCATTGCCATTCTAATGGAGGTGATTTGATATCTCTTTGTAGTTTTGGTTTGCATCTTTGGCTTGTTTGGTTTAATGATGTACCAGGAGAGACCAGTCCCTGAGGGAAAACATCATGCTTGGTAAAATAGAGGGTCATCAAAAAAGAGGAGGACCTTCCACATGATGGATTGATTCAATGGCTACGGCAGTGGGCAAAGACTGTGAAGATGGCACTGGACTGGACAGTGTTTTATTCTCTTATCCTTGGAGTCACTGTGAGTCAGAAGCAACTCCAGAGAACCTAACACTGTGAGGACTCGTGAAAGGAGCCCTGAGTCAGAATGAATTCAGCAACAGTGGTTGTCGTTTAGTTGGTTGGAATGATTAACGATGACACTCTCAGGTACAGTGGGCAAGTATGAGGCTTCTAATCTAAAAGCGAACTTTGCAACCTACCAGCAGCTTCTCCGAAGAATTTACAGCCTTTGAAACCCTATGGGGCAGCTCTGCCCTATGAGTATAGCAATCATAAACTTTTTTTAAACATTTTATTAGGGGCTCATACAACTCATCACAATCCATACATATACATACATCAATTGGATAAAGTACATCCATACATTCCCTGCCCCAATCATTCTCAAAGCATTTGCTCTCCACTCAAGCCCTTTGCATCAGCAATTATAAACTTTTATGTACCAATAGAATCTTCCTTAAAATATGAGAGGGCTTTAAGGGTAATTTAATGGAAAAAATGGAATTAAAAGGTAATGGAACTTTTCCAAACTATTTGAAACCCCCGACGCATACAGAGAGAGAAAGAGACCTCAAAGAGTTTATGAGAAAATTCACTATCTTTAAATTACATTTTTTCTATGAAATTTTTAAGTCCCCTCATATGTATGTACACATATAATTTATATACTGTTTGTAAAAGGTACACCTGAGTCATAAAGATACAGAAACATGAAATATACAAAATGAAATAAATTTATAGACAAATACTAAAATAAATCTTAGTACAGCTATATATTGTTATCAGACTAATGAGATTTATGATGAAAAGCATTAGCGTATTAAAGGGATTAAAAAAATAATATCAAAAAGAAAATCTCAAGTCTTCAATCCCCCAGACAGGTATAACAATTCCAAACTCATATGCAGCTAATAATACCTTCCTTAAATTCTCTGAAGAGATGCGCTGTCTAGGACACTTCAGAAAGAACAATATCTCTCTAAAGTTATCAAATATTTTTTCCTTGAGGCTTTACATTCAGATTATAATTATTAAATAGCTCAATGTGATCCTGGTGTTGCTAACATTGAGAAAATATTTTGGAGGGGAAAAATGTGTAAGTGCATGTATACACTCTGAAAGGTGATGTTCATTAAACAGATTTTTTAAGCCATAAAGGAACACTTAAAATATCCATTCAATACCTCTCAAATATGTAGAAATTATGACCACATCCCACTGTCTCCTATATTTCTTAAAATTATTAATATTTATAACTCAACCATTTTAGACTTAGTAGCATAGAGTATCATCTTGGGTTTGAACAATCCTTTTTAGAATATATAGTTGGTGTGTCACAAAACTAATACATGGGAAATGTTTTGAAACTAGTTCTTGTTTCCAGTCTGTTAACACACAAATGCATTTTATCTTCCTTTCTTAAAAAGGCAAGTAGTCCTTATGATTCATTGGTTCAGAACAAGGCTCTAACAGAAAGATTGGCAGTTCAACCCCGCCAGGTGCTCCACAGAGAGAAAGATGTAGCAGTCTGCTTCTGTAAAGAATGGACCCACTGTCATCAAGTCAATTCTGAATTATCATAGCTCCTGAGATTTTAACTCTTACCAGTCACAGAGAGCCTCTTCTTTACCTGTGGAGGAGCTGATGGGTTTGAACTGCAGACCTAGAATTGAACCCCCAACGCCTAACCCACAATGCCACCAGGGCTCCTTATAGTGGTGGATCAAAACAAACCAGCACACTGTCATCAAGTCCATTCTGACTCAGAGTGACCCTACAGGACACAGCAGAACTGCCCTTTGGTGTTTCCAGGGGCGGGCGAACCTTGCGGATGTCGTCGTGAGCAGCTATCGTGGTGGATAGTAACGAGAAATGCTCTAGAATAGACCTCTCCTTTCTAAACTTCCTGGTCTGATCTGGCTGAGAAGGAAACCCCGAAAGATCTAGGGACCTGAACAGGCTCCCTGTCACGTGTGTTCCTCATTTCACTCGAGGAACATTCTCCAGACGGCAAACCCGAGTAAATATCAAAGTTACAGGCCTCCCTGACAGACACAGCTTCTTGTACAGCAGGCATTCTGTGAAACACGGGCGATCCTTGGTTCAGCTCCATGATGTCCAACCATGCAAACCGGCCCTGGGAAAACCCTGCTGAGGATGGCCAAGATGCAGAGCGAAAAGGAGCTCCCCTCACACATGGAAAAGTACAGCTCCTTCCAAGAAGAGATGGGAAGGGAACCTTGCACACATAGCTCTGGTTACAAGTCCCATTTGCCAAACTCCCCAGACAGTGTCCATTTGCAACCAAATATTTACATGGAGCGACCTCAGTTACTATGGCAAACACAGTGGGTGTTAGCCTGAAAGAAAATGGGACTAAATATTTTGATCTTACAGCTTGTACTTTTGAACGTTTTAAATCACATTTAGTATCTTCTCCCTAACGCATCAGTGTGTGTGCCCGGCAGTAAACCCAGCGACGGCTCTGGCACACGTTCCCCGCCAGCGTGCTGCTCCCTGAAGGTAGGGACAAAGGGAAACAACGTTGAGCAGTCTGGATGTCGGCATCGAACTTCCTGACCTGGCAGAGTCTCTTCCCCGGCAAACCTGCAGGCAGATGCGGTTGTTAAGCAACATCTTTCTTCCGTTGACTCCGCACTTTTGTCCTTCGCAACCAGCTGCGCCAAGGGCCCACTTGGTGAATCTACAAAAACTGGATCACTTAGCCCAGGACATCAGGAAGCTTTTTAATGTGTGAACATAGCGTAGGGCTTATGCACTGGGCTGCTAAACACAAAGTCAATAGTTCAAAACCACCTGCCACTCCGCGGAAGAAAAACAAGACTTTCTACTCCCATCATGAGTTGCTTCTTGGAAACCCATAAGGTCAGTTTTACCCTGACCTAAAGGGTCAATATGAGTCTGAATCAACACGATATTAGTGAATACAGGCAAAACATAAAGAATCACTGGAATGATGCTACGTATTTGTAGAATGATTTCTAAGCCAGGGATGGAGGGGCGGAAAGGTGAGCAAGCTCGCGGGATACCTGGGTCCAGGTGAGCCTTTCCTTCTTTGCTCCGAATTCTTTTCTTGGTCACTGAAATGCTCGTTAAAGCTTTGGTTTATTTAGACGATTTTCTAACGCATCAGAAGACAAAGTTATTACTCTTTGTATTGTGTTTCCTGTATGGTGCGCTTTTAAAATTATCACTAGTAATAGCAATTAGCGATGCCTAACCTGTGAAACACTACATGGATTCCTGTCTTTTTTTTTCACACCAAATATGTATTGAGAACCATTCTAAAACTGAAGATTCTGCTCAATTAAAATAACATAAAAACTTGTATCTTTATGAAGTTTATGTTTTACTACAAGAGACATTCAAGATACAAGACAAATGAGCAAAATGTGGGATACTTTGATAGAAGCAAGGGCTAAGATAAAAAAATAATTAAGCAAGGGAGGGGGTGAGATGAGACTGAATTTAGGTAGCCTGGGTAGAAAAGACCTCAATTAGAAGGGAACTATGGTGGCTCAATAGGCTATTCATTGGGCTGCCAACTACAAGGTCCACAGTTCAAAACCACCAGCAACCCTGGGGGAGAAAAAATGAGGCTTTCTACATTGGTGAAGAGTTAGTCTCAGAAACCCACAGAGGCAGTTCTATTCTGTCCGAAAGGGTCGCTATGAGTAAGAATTGACTCCATGGCAGCGAGTTTTTAATTAAATAAAGGCATGAAGGTAGTGATGGAGCGATCAATGTGAGGGTCTAGGAACAGAACCGCTCTGGTGCCTGGCACATTGGAGGCACACAATGAGTGAGGAGAAGCAACGAGTAAGAATGGTGTGTGTTATTCTCAGTCCTCCTTGATGAGCAAGGAATTCCTTCCCAGAGAGGTTGTGTGACATGTTGGAGGTCACACGAAAGCCACAGCCAAACCCAGGGCTGCTACCGCTGGTGACCATGAAATGACTAGGAGGGAAGCCTAGGTTTATTCTCCTCCGTGATTATTCAGAATAAAATGATAGCGTTATTTTCAAAGGGTCACTAACGAACAAAATCATGAATACTGCTTGCCATCCCAGGTCCACTAGTTACTAATTATATCACTTGAGCAAGTGACTTATAATGCATGTGCCTCAGTTCCCTCACCTATACAATGGGCACAACAATGATGTCAAACTCATGGAGTTCTTAGGAAGATTAAGTGGTGAAGTGCCCACAGCATAAGACGTGCTTAATACATTCTTTTTACATGAAAGTATTAGGGGTATAAAAGTTACTTAACAAAATGATGTTTTTGCAAAATCCCAGCTAGAAAATATGAGCGGTGTGGCCCTTGGAGAAGTGGGGCATCAGTGTGTCTGCCCCGCAGCCGCCCTGGAGTCACCCGAACAAGTCATGGTGACAGAGGAGGTGAGTCCAAGACCGGTGGAAGGCCTTTTTTCTGGGCAAGTGGAGAGGCAGCAAAAAAGAGGAAGACTCTCAGCCAGATGGATTGACACCGGGGCTGCGGCAACGGGCTCCGCTGTTACAAGAACTGTGAGCACACAGCACCTGGCTGCATTTCATTCTGTTTTCTGTAGGTCTCTGTGAGCCAGAACACACGTGGCAGCACCTAACAAGAGCAATCTTATTTCATTCTGACCACAAAACCATAATGACGACAATTAGTTTTATTACATAAGGCACATCATATAACCATCTCATCTGAAATTGAGATCTGGAGTATATATATTCTAATGGTCCTAAAATATGATCATATTCAATTTAACAGTACATAAAAGCTGTTGCTTCTAGCCAAGAGAAAAAAAATTTGGTGCTATTTTTTTTTCTGTTTTCTTCTAAAGATTTAAGTAGTAAAATGTATGCAACAAAAATTTGACAACCATTTAAGAATATTGTGTTAAGATTTAGATAACATATTTTGCCATTTAAACCATGTTAACATGTACAAGTCAATGATACTACTTGTATTGACCATGCTGTACACCCCCAGCTGTTTCTAAAAGCTTCCCATCACCCCTAAGAGAAACAGCACCCCTTAAGCAATCACTCCTCCCGCCCTCCACCCAGACCCCGGTAACCAGGAATAAACTTTTTTCCTATAACTTTGCCTCTTTTTAAATCTAGACCCCATTTCATATGAATGTGGTCTTCCACTACATGTCCCTTATGTCTGGTTTATTTCACTCAGTCTGATTCTGCAAAGCTCGTCCAGGTAGTAGCATGTATAAAAACTTCATTTAAACATAACACTCTGCTGAAATTACTCTGTTTTCATGGGAGGTCACCATAACAAAAATCAAAGCAAATAAACAATGATACTCTAATCAAGTGGGTGAAAGAGGACTAGATACCAGCTTCCTTCGGAGAGGATCGATTGATTGATTTGCACTTTTCCCAGAAAGATAAGAATAAAAAGAGTTTAAATAGGTCCAAGGGGTAGGCTATCATCAACAACTACAGAAGTGAGAATTAGGAAAGGGGGGGGGAAGCTGTTATGTTGCTCACTTATTATGCCTTTTCAAAATATGACACTCCTCATAGCAGAAAAATGTGGATCTATAAATGTCTTTTTTTCCAGGCTTGAGCTCTGGAAGAATGTTGGCAATGGTGAATGGTAGGGAGCAGCGCCAAGGGAACCGTGGTTACCACTGGCCCAGAGAGGACAGATGTGGAATCCCCTAGTGCCCTGCAGTCGGCCTTAAGGCAAAATCTCTCTTCCCTTGGGGAAAACCCCCAGCATTTGAAAGGACCATGTTTCTGTTCAGGCCCGGTGGCCTAATTTGAAGGTCCCTGGAGAAGGACAACATGTTTGGTCAAGCAGAGGGGCAGCACAAAGAGGAAGGTTGTCAAAGACACGGACTGACACAGCAGCTGCAACAATGGGCTCAGACTAGGACCGATTGTGAGGATGGCGCAGGCCCATGCAGGGTGCGGTTCTGTTGTGCACAGGGACCGCTGTGGGTCAGAACCAACCCGATAGCACCTAACACCAAGCGTTCACGATGAAAATACGAGGGCCCGTGTTAAAATCATTTTAAAGATTCCCAAACAACAACCACGACACATAATCAACCAAACCTTAGCATAAGGAGGGAAAGCAGCCGTGGTGGCAGAGTGGGTTAGGCATAGGGCTGCTAACGACAAGATCAGCAGTTCAAATCCACCAGGATCTCTGCCAGAGAAAGACCTGGTTTTCTGCCCCCATAAATGTTTGAACAACAGGTCCTGACACATCTGATTTATCTCTAGCCAGGAAACAGAGCATCACCATGGCATTATGAGTACATGGGGATGGTCCTGCCATATGACTGGCCTGAAAACTTCCGGACAGATGGAAGAATGAACAGCTATGCAAAGTAGATCCTCATGACTAATGAAATAGAAATGTACATATGTATATCCGTATGTGCCCAAACCAAGCAACCCATGGCCATGGAGAGGACTCACCTCACAGAGGCCTGGTTCTGCCACTTCATGATCGCTGGTCTGCTCACACCACGGTGAGCCCGGTGTAGTTTGAGTGCCTTCCAACCTCGGAGCCTCATCTTCCGGCACTATGTTGACCTTGGTTGGGATAAAAAGGGTTTTCATTGGCTAACTGTTCGAAGTGGATTGCCAGAACTTTATTCCTAGTCTGTTTCAGTCTGGACGTGTTGCTGAACCTTGTCCACCTTGGGTACTGGGCTGATGCTTGAAAAATCCGTGACTTGGCTTCCAGTATCAGAGAAACTTTTCCTTAGCAAATCCCAAAAATGTCTTCAAGAGCAAGTTGGAATGGAAACATCTAGTAAGGACTTCAGTGAAAATATCTTAATTCTACAAATTTTATAAAATTTAAGGCTATATAAACACATAGTCATTGCCCCTCAGGCCCAGGAAAGAGCCATGCAAAGGGGGATCCTGAGGATTCTGCACACCCACTTCTGTTATCAATCCCATAGCAGCGGCACCCTCAAAAGCATTGTTCAAAGAACGCAGTCAGCAGTTTGCCAATTGTTGTGCCCTACTTTGTTTTCTTTTGTTTCATGAGTGCCTTCAGTCAAAAGACTCCTCCTCTGCTGTAATGGAGTCTCATTAAGAACTATGTGCTTCTTCCTCCTCCCATCTCCCTTCTTTCTGGCGGCTGCTTTTCTGTTCCTCTTGCATTCTGGGAGAACTTGCTGTGGATCCCTGCTGTTGCCGACAGGTTTCATCAGCCTGATGGAAAGGTTTCTCCTTCTCAGGCTCTCCTTTGGCAGCTGCTGATTTTCAATTCCTTTCAGCTTCCTAGTCTCCACTCAGGGCTTCCCCGACCCCAAGCTGCCGCATCCAACGTCCAAGCATCAACCCTCATTAGGTAATGGGCACAGACAGACAGTGGAAAACCAGCCACGGACCCTCTTTCAACTGCAAGAAGAAAGAAGATCTTCTGATCAATGAGAATAGCAATCCCGTTTCCAATGCCCCAACTTTGATATCTATTCTTTGACCATGTCTCGTCCTCAGACATGTCTGATTTGGCATGAGTGAACTGATTCAGGGGTCTACTGGCTTTCAAATACGGCAGTCTCCAAACCTTTAGGCACATTAGTACTTCGTGGTCAAAGTTTTAGCTTACACAAAATGGAATTCGACTCTCAAGGCTGGGAAGTGATATTTTCAAAGAATGGTCTGCTCAGAGTAGAAGGCTTCTCCTCTTACCAAGCGTTAAAATGGGCCTCCCGAGGAAAGGCTGGGAAGCGTCTCTAGCTAGAGATGAGCAAACTGATTTTTGTCCATGGGAACTGCCATTGTGTGGATTTCAACTCTTGGCAGCCCCCTAAGACAGAGTAAACCTGCCGCTCTGGCTTTCTGAAACGTTACCTCTTTACCGTAGTACTCACTCTCTGCTCTCACGCGCATGCCAACTCCTGGCGACCCTGCTGGACAGGGCAGAAATGCCCCTGTGGATTTCGGAGACACGAGAAGCCCTCCTCTTCCCCCCTTGGAGCAGCAGGTCATTTTGAACAGCTGACCTCATGGTTAGTCACGCAACAAGTAACCTCTACACTTTACAGAGAACCTTGTCTTTTTCCTGGGTGGCAGCAAGAGGCTGCAAACCGCCGACCTTGCGGTCAGTAGCTCAATGCGTCAACCCGCTCGGACGCTCAAGTTCCTGGAACTCAATCGAAGAAGTAAGAAGCTAGCATACAGTGGAATATGAAAGAACAACGCTTTTTGGTTGTTATTGTGGGTTTGTTCCATCAAGTCAGCTCTGAGTCACAGCATCCCTGGGTACAACAAAATGCCTGGTCCTGCTTCAGCCACACAATTGTTGTTTTTTGAGTCCATGGTAGCAGCTAAGGTGTCGGTTCATCTCAACTGCCTTAAAAGAAGCAAGATAGTCAAAAGGTCACTAGACTCGCAGTCAGACACAATGCGATTTAGGGGATGATTTCTTAAGTCATATTTTTCTTCAGTTGTAAAAATGAGAGGATTGCTAAGGTCCTTTCAACCTTAATATTTGAATTCTATGCTCTTCTATGAATTCCACAGTATATCTTTCAACTCTGCATCTTTCATCTTGTACCACATATTTTCCTGGCCTCTTCTTTGCATGTCTGTGTATCACAGCAGGAAAAACTGTAAGGACCACATTCCAGTAGCATTTAACTCAACAAGAGACTTTGGACAGAAATGGGGAATTCCAGCCACAATTATAGTTCTGGGCTTGATTTTTCTGTGGCTTTCAGGTAAAGATAGGTCCATTTTTTGTTATAGTCTAGACTAGGGGTCGACAAACTTTTTCTGCAAAAGGTCACATAGTGAGTAGTTAGGTTCTTCAGGCCATATAACTTTACTTTTGTAGTGCTAACGAAGTCAGAGGCAGCCATTTACTTTTTTGAAAAACTCAAGAAGCTGATTCTAAAATGTATGTAGAAATGCAAGAAGCCCAGAATCATCAAGATAATCATGAAAAAGAACAATAGAGTTGGAGGATTCATGTTTCCCAATTTCAAATATACTACAAAGCATCTTTTGTTACTGGCATAATGATAGATGTAAATAGCAATAGAATAGAACTGAGATTTTTTTTTTTTGCCATTTGATTTTTTTCTATAATGGTGACAAGGCAGTTCAGCGACAGGGGGCGATTTTTTCAATCAGTAATGCTGGCACAACTGGATATACAACTGCAAAAGAATTAAATTGGACCCCACTTCAAACTGTATGCCAAAAATAATTCAAAATGGATTAAAAACCTAAATGAAGGCACTAAAACTCTACAATTGCTAGAAGAAAAACATGGTGGTTTGGGGATAAGCAATGTTTTGTCAGGTAGGTCATCAAATTCACAAGCAACCAAAACATCAATCAAGCTTCACTAAAATGAAAAAATATACTCCAAAATCATGTCATCCAACAAATGAAAAGACAATGGACAAAATGGGAGAAAAATTTTTGCAAATCATATATCTGATAAGGTACTTGTATTTAGAACATACAAAGAATCCCTATGATCCCATAATAAAAGAAAAAGAATCCAATTTTTAATATGGGCAAATAGTTTCACTAGACATTTTTTCCCAAAAAGGTAAATAACTGAACAATAGGTTGTGGAAAGATGCTGCACATCATTACCCAACAGTGAAATGCAAACCAAAGTCACAAGGAGATAAAACTCACAGATGGTAGCTTCGGCCCATTGGTTTCTTAGCCAAGCACATACACCAAATGTCTGAATCTGTAGTTCCACTCATACTGAGCAGTGTTACCAGGGAAACAGCACACCATCCATAGGATAAAACGAATCCATCTCGTGATAGATGGTTATAATAAAAATATAGATATTAAGAAACATTGAAGAAATTAGTAGCCTCATAGACTGTTGATTGGAGTTTAGAATAATACAGCCATTTTTAGAAAACAGGTTGACAGTTCCTCAAATGGTTGAATATAGAGTTATCGTGAGACTAGTAGGTGCCTCCGAGTGCACCTATTATAAATAAAGTGCTCTCTGAGGCATAGACCCAAGAAAGTTGAAAACAACTGTTTTCAACTTGTACATGAATGTTTATAGTGCATTATTTATAGACAAAAAGGAGAAATAACTCAAATGTCTATAGACTGATAAATGAATTTTTTAAAGTGTGGTATATCCATATGATTGAATAAAAATGCAGCATTGGTATAGTTGGAAGATGGATAAATCCTGAAAACACCATGGTTAGCAAAATAAATTAGTCATAAGTGATGAACCATTTTATTATTCAATTTTATGTATGCAATAAGCACATTGATACAAGTAGAAAATAAATTAGTGGTGGACTAGAACTTGGGAGGAGGTGGTGGGAGTTTGAGTAGTTTGAGTAGAGGCAGATAAGGGCCATGTGATTTCTTTTTAGGGGTAATAATGTTTCCAAATTGTAATGATAGATGCATTATTTATGGGTATGCTAACAGCTATTAAATTTAAGAAAAAATCTCAAATTTAAAAAAATCGAATCTCCTATCATAAGACCCTGGAAAAAGAAACGCATACTAAACCCAAAACAAGCAGGAGGAAGGAAATAAGGATTATAGTGGAAATGAATGAAATAGAAAATTAAGTAAACAAAAAGTTAGTTTTTAAAATAAAAGTCTCAGGCCAAGGGAAAATATATCTAAACAGACAATGCCCTAGACATAAAACAAAGCTCAAGACATTTTTCAAAACTGAGGTCATACAGAGTATGTTCTCTAACTACAGTAGAATAAAATTAGAAATCAGCAATAAAAATATAATAGCAGTCTCATAAAAGTATTTGGAAACTAAGCAATAGTCTTCTAATAATTTCTTGGTCAAAATAAAGTCTTCAAAGGCTATAAAACAATATAGAATGAAGATTAAAACACAACATACCAAAATTTGTAGGCCACAGCTAATATAACGCCAAAAAGGAAATTTATAGAACCGAAAACATGTTAGAAAAGAGCCAAACATCCCAAGACAATGATCTAACTTTCCACTTCAAGAACCCAGAAAAAGAACAAAATAAAGGCATAGCAAGCAGAAGGAATAAGCTAATAAAGAGGAGAAATCAAGAGAATTCAAATCAGAAGAACGATAGATAAAGTCAATTGAAGAGTTGGTCAGTAATTTCCTAAGCGCTAATTCTTTAACAAAAATCAATGAAATGGACAAATCTTAACAAACAGAAAAAGAAAGAGCACACAAAATACAAACATCAGGAATAACCCAGGGATGTCATGACAGAACCTGTATAAAAAGCTGCTCTGCATGCATAAAGTTGGTAACTTAGGGAAAAATTAACCAATTCCCCCAAAATACAAAACACCACACTTACTTAATATAAAATAGTTCATTTAAATATCCATCTAATGGTAAAGGGTATTTAATTGATCATTTTTTAAATTTCCAAGAAAAGTCCATGCCCAGATTGCTTTACCAGATAATTCTACTGTTGACAGGAGAATGAATACCAATTTTACCTAATCACCCCCAGAAAAACAAAGAAGGAAGTTGTGGTAGTTACATAATCTGGTGTCAATTTGAGGATTCAGAGTGAAGGAGTGGAGTCTAGCCTGTCAATCAGGTCATAGCCAATGAGGCCTCTGTGTGGGCATGGCCTTCTCCTGAGGATTCTGGGAACTCCTGTATTTCCTCCTTGGAGGTGGGAGACACACTCTCTCTAGGATCACTCCCTGTAAGACTCTCTGCTCACTCCCTGAGAGATGCTCTACTGACAAGACACATAGTGCTATGCTGATAGAGCCTGTACCCTGGGAGCTGGAGGAGTCACATGGAGACCCCTGCCAACACTGAGATGCTTCTGCTGCCACTGGATCCACAAGATTTTGTGCCCACTGTGAGCTTCCTGAATTCGGGGTCATTGCATGTGTTTTGTGAGTCTGAAGAGGACTTTATAGATTGGTATTGGACATATGAACTTATATCGGATTTATGGACTTGATCTGGACTGGGCTGGGATGTTTTCTCACTATTCGATTGCTCCTGTATATAAATTCTTTCTTATACACATATGAGTGTCTATGAATTTGTTTCTCTAATCTAACCAGACTAACACAGAAGTAATGTTTAATAATGCAATTTATTCTGGTACCAAAATTGCACAAAGTAAAAAGAAGAAAACTGCTGGTCGATTCCTCATGATTGTAGATGCAAAATTATCTTAAGATGTTGGCAAAGATAATTTACCAGTCTGTAAAAAGAACTGTGCATTATAATGAAGCAGGGCGATTTCTTGGGATCAAGACTGATTCAATATTTTTACAAATAAATGCAATCCACCATATTAACAAGATCCCCGCCCCCCACCCTGCGATCACTATTACAGGGAAATTTTAATAGCTCCATGTTTGCTCATGGAAAATACTGAGTGTAATTTAAATCGACAGGTTCATTATTTAAGACTACTTTCAGAAGAAAAAATTTAAATGAGTACTAATTCAGACAGATGCAACTGGGACAAAGACTGGCAGTTGAACAAATATACCTCTATCTCCATGGATTCTTTTTGGTCTAGTTGTCTATCTCTATGTTACAATTGTAGGAAGGCACAGATGCATACAGTCAGAAGAAGGTGAAAATGGCAGAGTAGGTTTCCAATATTGCAAGTAATGCAAGGACTTGAAAGTCCTAACAAGATTTTTTTTAAAAAGGAATTATACAATCATATCAATCAGTATATAAAAAGCATTTGAAAAATTACCGTAGTTCGTGATAAAGACTCAGAAAAAAGAGGAATAGAAAGGGTCTTATCTCGTAAATAAAATATACCATGCTAAATAATGTGCATACAGATTATCTAGTAAAAGTGGCATTTAAGGTTAAAGTATTATTATAAATAATCGTGGGGAACAAAGGTTATTATAAATAAATGTATCACTAATTTGTTCATTGTTATTATTCATTTACAGGGTTGTGATTTCTTCACTTGAAATTGATACTATAGTGAGTTTATTAAAAAGAGAAAGATTTTCTGAATGGATGGTATGGGGGGGGCAGGGTACTAACCCACCCGGGGGAGAGTATCGGTTGTGTCCCCACAGATCTGGAACATGCATACGGACCCCAACACGGCACACTAAACAAGGAGGGCAACGCAAAGTACAGAGGTCTACACAAAGAGGCTGGACGACAAGCTGGCCCAAACCAGAATTAGGCCGACCCCCACACTCGAAGGGAATACCACAGAAAACAAAAATAGATCATCTGGAGTGGGAAAGGAACTGACCCACCACACCACATCCAGAAGGAAGCTGAAACAAAAGAAGGAGAAAGGACGTAGTGGAGTACACCTGGGTCCACCAAGCCCAAAGTCGATAGACCAGCTAGAAGGGCCCGTCATACAGAGAGGACCATTCAGCTGACCACACTAGGAGATACGACATCCTGCACCAACACATGGCCCTACATGGGACAGCACCTGAGACACAATGGGGGATGGGCGACTGGGCTGACCCCGCCACACTGAGGCAAACACTGGGGGCGTGCAATGGAGCAGCGGAAGAAGCAGAGCAAAGGGAGCCCAAGGGAGTATAAAGGATGGTCTAAAGGCCAACAAAAGGACCTTGAACTACTAGCAATTTTTCTTTTAATATTTGCTATCTTTTTGCTTAGTCTTTTTAAATTTGTTTTGTTTTTTACCTTGTAAATTTTGTATGTTAGTGGCTTTTCTGCTTATCAGCGTGTCGATGTTGCTTCTGTCAAAGCCATGTTCATATGTGCCACTTAGGCACTGTCAAAGTCATCTGCATTTGTATGCACATATTACTATATCAGCAGGTCCACCTAGACAAGATAGGCTGGACAAATAATGAGAGAAGAAAACAACAGGACCAATGGTTCTGGAGGGACATGAGAGCGTGGGAGGTAGGGGAAGGGAGGAGGTGTCGCCCAACACAGAAACAAGGGAACAGCGAATGGTTCTAAACCAGAGGAGGGAGGGGAGGGGAGGACTGGAAGGGAGTGACCAAGAGCAAGGTAACTGAGAGGAACTACTGAATCCAGAATGAAGGCCAAACATGGTAATGGGTCGGGAGGAAAGCGAAAGGAAATAGAGGAAAGGAGTAGGAGGCAAAGTGCATACAGAGAAGCCTAAATACAGACATGTACATATGTAAATATATTTATGTTTATGGGGGCAATAGATTTATATGCATATATTTATAGGTTCAGTAGTAGGGTAGCAGATGGACATTGGGCCTCCTCATGCATAATCCCCCAATACAATAGCACCTCGCCCTGCTAAGCAGCCATTGCAGGATACCCATCTTCCCGACATGATCACTGAAGACAGCCGTGTGTGTAAGCAAATGTGGTGAAGAAAGCTGATGGTGCCCGGCTATCAAAAAAAGATATAGCGTCTGGGGTCTTAAAGGCTTGAAGGCAAATAAGCGGCCATCTAGCTCAGAAGCAACAAAGCCCACAGAGAAGAAGCACACGGCCTAAGCGAACACAAGGTGTTGAATGGACCATGTAGCAGATACAAAGGAACAAAAACAATCATTGTGTGATCACCTTCCTCACATAATGGCTGAAGACGAAAGTGTGCATAAGCAAGTGTGGTGAAGAAGGCGGATGGTGCCCGGCTACTGAGAGATATAGCGTCTGGGGACTTAAAGGCTTGAAAGCAAACAAGCGGCCATCTAGCCCAGAAGCAACCGAGCCCACACGGAAACAGCACACCAACATAGGTGACCATGAAGGACAGAGAAGACCAGGTCTCCAACATCAAAGGTGGGGTGGTGGTGAGAATCACATCACCGTGAAAGAAAGGGAGTGCATGATGGGGACCCAATGCCCACCTGTAGAGAGCTGAACACCCCTTCCAGAGGGGTAGTGAGGAGTAGATGGGCCACACAGGGTTCAGTGTAACAACAATGAAACTCAAAACCTTCCTCTAGTTCCTGAACGCTTCCTCCCCTCCCAATCATCATGACCCCAATCCTACCTTGCCTTGTGGACCTGGTTGTACCAGAGGATGTACAGCGGTGCAGTGGGGATCTGGTGGCACAGGGAATCTAGGACAGACGAACCCTTCAACACCAGCGGTGGGAGAGGCGACACCAGGAGGGAAGGGGGTGTAGAAAGGGAGAACCGATCTCGGAGATCTATGTGTAACCTCCTCTCTGGGAGATTGTCAAGGGGGAGGCGGGTGAGGGGAGACACCGGGGAGTGTAAGATAAGATATAATAATTATTTATAAACTATCAAGGGACCAGGGGTGGGATCGGGGAGGGAGGGGGATGGGGGAAAAAAAAGGGAAACCGAGCTGATTCCAGCAACCCAAGTGGAAGGTGAATTATGAGAGTGACGAGTGCAACGAATGTATAAGGGTGCTTTGCTCATTTGATGTATGTACAGACTGTGATAAGAGCCTTATGAGCCCCAATAAAAAGATTTAAAAAAAAAGAAAGAAAGAAAATGATTAGGGCAAAGAATGTACGGATGTGCTTTATACAATTGATGTATGTATATGTATATGTATGGATTGTGATAAGAGATGTATGAGCCCCTAATAAAATATAAATTAATTAATAAATTAATTAATTAAAAAAAAGAATAAGAACGAACCCCCCCCCCAAAAAAAAGAAGTAGTATGGAAAGAACTTTAACAGTTTTATTGGATTTGTCGGGCTTTATTGAGTATTGTTCATTAATACTTTAAAACTCTTTCTTATAATCTAATTCTGTGTACCTCTTTCATTGTTCTTATTTAAGTATTAACTTATGAAATAATAAACTACCTTTTGGTATAAAAAAAAAGAGAGAAAGATTTTAATGTTATAGCTTTAAACATAAATGATCAACATCAATCCCGTGGCCTAATACATTAAACTTTCAATTAGCTGCGACTTGTCAAAGATCAGTTGGCCTCTGAAACTGGTAAAAGATAGATTCTCACAGCTCTGCTTTAGGAAGTCAGGAGTAAAAGGATGATCCTAAGCCATTTTGAAGGACGAACCTTTGGAGAGGTGGATAATGGTTTTTCTTTCTTTAAAAAAAATTTTTTTAATTAATTTATTTATTTAAGGATAATGGTTTTTCTAAGGAATGGGCAGGTGTTCCTCCAGCTCTTCCATTCTTTGTCAAAAATAAACTTCCTAGGAGGGCGGCTGCCAGGTAACACGCACAAGATCTCAACAACTGCCAGAGAAATCCTATCACATGGGAAGTCCTGCACTCCCTGGAAGCCAGAAAAGCAACTTAAAATCTAAGTACACCAATGGTTCTTAAAACTGGAGCTCAGAAATGTCTGCTGACTGTTACTGAGTGCCCTTCACCATGGACCAGCAGCCCGAGCTGCAAACCTCTTACCTTAACTTCTAAGGGCCTGTGTGGATAGCAGACCATTCAGAGACTTCCTGCAGACAGCCTCCTACCTGGTACAGGAGGCCCCTCTAAGCAACCCCCTCCCCCATCCTTTATTCTTTATTTCTCTGTTGTTTTCCTCTCTCTCTCCCTTTCTTCCTTTCCCAGCACCTTTCCCCCCAGGTCCCGCCCCCCCCCCATCACCTGCAGAGTGGATGCAGGCACACACACTGCCAAAGGATTGGGAATTGCCATCCAATCAGCAATTTTTTTTTAATTCTCTTTTTTTTGGGGGGGGGGGTGGTAGGGGGGCGGCGGTTGTATTTCTGTTTTGTTTTGTTTTATTCTTTGTAAAAGAATATGATCTCTCTTATTTTCTCTTCTGGCGTGGGTCCCATACCCCTGTGGATGCACAACCTCCTGGGCAGACAGAGACACGCCTGCCAACTCCACCACAGATCCAGGCACAACCACTAAATTATCAACTTTGGTTGTTTTTTTAAACAAAATGGAAGTTTTGCTTTCATGATGCAGTAACAACAGACTCTGCAGCCACACCCCCACCACACCCCCATCTCTTGCTGCTGAGTTCCTCTATCTCTTTATACTTTTGCTTCTTCTTCATTTTCTTCCTTTTCCTTCTATCTTCCTATCCGTCTTTCTTTTTCCTTCCTTCTCTCTGTACTTTCTCTTTCTAATTTCTTCTTTAATGCTACTTTTTCTTCTAAACAAGTATGTACATAAATCCCTTTCTTCTGGTCTAATTATTTGCTTACACTTGTCTCCTGCTCCACTCACCATCTCTTTCTACTCCTCTCCTTTTCCTTGGGAAAGATATTTACACAGTATCTTTTAATTCCTAATACCCCTTTTATAGGACATTTCCCATTATTTTTAGAAACCTCTTATCTTATTCAGATGGCCACTTATTATTATTACTATGACTTTATTCTCTCTCTTCAGTCCCTCTGCCCCCACATTTCCAACTTACTCATCTCGACACCCCACCCCCCTCTTTCTCCATTTCCCCTCGGTGTGTTTTCTGGCTTTTATTTTCCCACTTCACTCAAGAGAGTCCACTACTTCTCCATGACCAAGTAGCTCACACACAACTAATAGCTGTACCACAATGCTGCAGAAACATCAGTCGACTGCAGTACACCCCAAAGATCAAGCAAAACAAGCACAACAGAGAGTCCCCCAAACCCAATGGAGTACTCTGAAAGACAAGCACTGAAAATACCATAAATAGAATTTAAAATAATTATGTTTAGGTGTCTTTACAGTATGCTGGGAATACTCTTCCAAATATGGGGGGATACTCATAAGTACAATGGAAGGAATTAAAAAATGAGAATCCCTACATCCAAGGAAATCCCAAAAGATAAGCAGTAAAACAGAATTAGACAGCATGGTAAGACTTGAGTAATGAAATGGAAGAAAAGAGAAATCAAATCAGTGGGTTCAAAGATAATTATTCTGACTATAACTGATGCGAGAAACAATCAACAAACATCAACTGGTGAGAGAAACAGTCAACGAAGGAATCTGAAGTAAGCTTGAGAAGGGTGTGGAGAAAGCAATCGACATCTCATCGTGATGCTGGAACAAGAAGAAACAAACAAAATCTACAGGGGAATTTATATGAGAACCCATGGAATAAACGTTTCCCAACATCACAATGGTTAAGAAAATAACTATTCGAGAAGCTGAGAGAACTCCAAACAGAATAGATTCCAAAAGAAACACATCATCGAATACCATGATCAAGCTCTCCAATTTCAAGGAGAAGGAGAGAATCCTGAGGACAGCTCGAGAAAAAGAAGCGTCACCTGCAAAGGACAACCAGTAGGGAGAAGCTCAGTAGAACCAATGCAGGCAAGAAGACAATGGAGTGGCATGTATTAAATTCTGAAAGACAAAACTGCCAACAAAGAATCCAATAACCAGCAGATACAAAGGAAAAATAATGGTATTTCCAGACAAGGAAAAGTTAAAAGAATTCATAAAACAAGATATGAATTCCAAAAAAATATGAACAGAATCACTATGAACGAAAAGGCAACAACGATCCAGAGAGCAACATACCGGGCAACACCACTCAGAAACCAATACAATTAACAGCAGCACTAAACACAAGCTGGAGTTAGAGGGGGCATAAAACCACGAATAAAAGCACACACACACTCACAACCCACAAAAACACACACAGCAAAATGACATCAGTAGATCTACATACCGCATATACTCAGTATCAGCCGACCCGAATATAAGCCGAGGCACCCAATTTTACCACAAAAAATGGGAAAACTTATTGACTCGAGTATAAGCCTGGGGTGGGAAATGCAGCAGCTACTGGTAAATTTCAAAATAAAAACAGATACCAATAAAATTCCATTAATCGAGGCATCAGTAGGTTAAATGTTTTTGAATACTTATTTCAAAGAAAAGCAGTAAAGTAGCTCTGTAAGTGGAAAGAGGGTCAACAAAAACAACATGGTGTCCACAGTAACTATACACACAGTGTGACTACATGCGCTCGTTACTCCACACGCTGCCTTCCCACATGGACACAACGCGGCTTGTAGAGTTTGAAGCCAAACGCAGGCTGATGATATTCCAGAACGCGATGCCGTGACTTTGCATAGACAGCCTGTGTTGGGGCTCCTAATATATGCGCTGCGTTGTGTACGCGCTGCGTCGCTGCATGCGCTGCGTCCCTGCATGCGCTGCGTCCCTGCATACGCAGCGTTAACGCATGTCTGGGAAGTGCTAACACAACACATGCAGTAACAGTGCGTACACAACGCAGCGTGTGTATTATGAGCCCTAACACAGGCTGCTCTGTACCAGCATTGCCAACACTGGGTCCAGATAGGGCAATAAGAAAATAACAAATAAAATATGCAGACTAAGCACTGTAAATAAACATACTGTACATCCAAGACCACAGACAGACCGGTACTTGTGTTCAGCCACGCTTGGGCGGAGCAAGGGGGCGTGACCACGCACAGGTAACGCTGTAAAGGCTACGTCATGGGTCACAGCCTGGAGAAGAACGGAGAAGAAGAGCGGCCGCATCGACATTCATCTGACAAGGATGCGGTGCGCCCCAGGTGCCAGCACCCAGAAGCCGGCAGGTTCTTGCCCAGTACGGCTGCCGGCGAGCAGGGAGAAAGCAGAGCGGTGATATCAGCGGTCATCCGACCACCCACAGAGGCTGCGGGCGCCCGCAGATGAGCGGGAGAGACAGGAGAACACCGCACTGCACTGGGGAACAAGTAAGTGGGACCCTCACTCGAGTATAAGCCCAGGGGGGCTCTTTCAGCATAAAAATGTGCTGAGAAACTTGGCTCATACATGAGCATATACAGTATATCAATAATGACACTGAATGCTGATGATTAAATGCATTCCTCAAGAGACAGAGAGTAGCGGACTGCGTTAGAAAGCAAGACCCATCTATGGGTTGCCTACCAGAAACACATCGTAAGCTCAAAGACTTAAAACCCTAAAAAGCAAAACATAGAGAAAAATCTACCAAGCCAATGGCAACCATAAAAAACTTAATAAAATGGAGCTTGAGAAAGAAGAAGCAGGAGTGGCAAGATTAGCCTCTGATAAAATGGACTTTAAAGTAAAGAACATGATAAAAGACAAGAATGGATATTACATAATGATTAAAGGAACAAAAGAATATGAAGATGTGCCCATAGTAAACATATACACCCCCAATGAAACACCCTCAAAAGGCATCAGTCAAACCCTACAGAGTTGAAGAGAGATCCAGCCAGCACAATAGGAGACCTCAATACCGCATTCTCAAGGGTACACAGATTATCAGGAAAGAAACTCAATAAAGAATCAGAAGAATGAAACAACACAGCCAGCTCCACCTCCTACACATATACAGGCAACTCCTGACAACAACAGCACAGTACATGGTATAGAGCAGACTACATGTTGGCCATAAAGCCACTCTTAATAAATTCAAAAACATTGAAATGTGCAAGCCATTTTCCCTGACCATAATGTTCAAAACTGTAAATAAACAATACAAAAATGAACATAAGGCCAGATGTATAGAGACTGGACAACATACTACTTAATAGATCAAATAATGACTAAATTAAGAAATTCATTAAAGCAAATGAGGACAAAAATTCAGCATCACCAAACAAACCTTTGGGACACAGCAAAATCAGTGATCAAAGGATAATTAACAACAATCAATGCACAGATGAAAAATATAGGAGAAATTTCAAATCAAGATATTAATAACACACCTCCAACAATAGAACAAGAGTAACAATAGAAATCTTTCCATAAGAGGAGAAAATAACCTATAAAGATGGAGCAGAAACAAATGAACTGGAAAACAGAAAAACAATGGTAAAAATCCACAATACAAGAAGTTGGTTCTCTGAAAGGACTGACAAATGACGAAACACTGGCAAACATAACAGAGGGGGGGAAAGATGTAAATATCTAGAATTAGAGGGAAAAATGAGATCACAACAGATCCAAATGAAATAAAAGAATAAGAAACGCCTATGAAATACCGTACTCCAATAAGTTTGATAACCTAGAAGATACGGAAGAACATCTAGAAATTCACTATCTCCCCAAATTAATGCAGACAGATGTAGAAAACCTCAACAGAACAAAAGAAATAAAGGAGGTCATCAAGAAACAGGGGATTTTCCATCTAGTCTTACTCTTTTGTGTTTTTTTAAGATCAGAAATGAGTGTTAGATGTCGTCAAATGCCTTTTCTGCATCTATTGATATGATCGTGTGGTTCTTATTCTTTGTCTTTTTTATGTAATGTAATGGATTACATTGACTGTTTTTCTAATGTTGAACCATGCTGTGTCCCAGGTATGGATCCCACTTGATATGTTGTTGGATTTTATTGGCCAGACTTTCTTTGACAGTTGTGCATGAGGGATCTTGGTCTACAGTTTTCTGTATTTGTGGGGGGTTTTGCCTGTTTTTGGAACAAGGGTTATGCTTGCTAAATTCAATAAGCTGTCCATTTTTATATTCTGGAATAGTCTAGTGAAGTCTATGAAGAATTGGTAACAGAATTGGTACAATGATAGATACAGACACCAATGGATCAGAATAGAAGTTCCAGAAATAAATGCATCCACCTACAGTCAACTTATCTTAAACAAGGGGTCAAAAGATATTCAGTGGCAAAAGGGCCCAGGCTCTTCAACAAATGGTGTGGGAAAAATCGGATCTTCATCTACAGAAGAATGAAGGCCTATATCTTGCCCCATGCAGGGGCACGCACACACACGCTAGCACGTGTGCACACACACGCATCCTTCAGTTTCTCATATTGGGGGAAGAGGGAGAGGATAACATAGTTCGTGTCATTTGACATTTTTTCATGGTCACCCCAAATCAACACACTCCTGCAAGATAGATCAGATGGATCAGCGACCTAAATGTAAATCCCAGAGCAATAAGAATCGTCAATGAGAAAACTGACACATCAAGGCCTTATTGCAGGACATACACACACTAAAAAATATAATAAAGGAAGCACACAGAGCAGAAGGCAAAATAGATGACTAGGACCTACTGAAAATAAGACACATCTACCCATCAAAAGACTTCACCCAAAAAGTATTATAAGAGCCCAAAGACTGGGGAAAATCTTTAGCAATGACACAGTGGACAAGGGACTAATTACTGAAATCGATAAAATTCTGAAATATCTCAATGAGGAAAAATATATAATCTCTGATTAAAAGTAGGCAAAAGACAAACAGGTGGTTCACCAAAAATGGCATCCAAATGCTAACAATCACATGAAATAATGTTTATGATCACTAGCTGTGTTAGTCTGGGTAGACTAGAGAAACAAATCCATGGACACATATATGTATAAGAAAGAGATTTATATACAAGAGCAATTGAACATGGAGAAAACATCCCAGCCCAGTCCAGATCAAGTCCATAAGTCTGATATTAGTCCTATGTCGATATCAATCCATAAAGTCCTCTTGAGACTCATGAAACACATGCAATGACACCGAATGCAGATCACAGGCCAGTGGGTAGACAGTCTTTGGATCCAGGGTCATTGGGAACATCTCAGCGCTGGCAGGGCTCTCTCCATCAGGGTGGGTCCATGTGTCTTGTCAGCTGCTATGTCTCCCAGGGTGTGAGCAGTCTCCCACCTCCAAGGAGGAAATACCAGATTTCCCAGAATTCTCAGGAGAAGGCCATCCCCACACCAAGGCCTCATTGGCTATGATCTGATTGACAAGCAGACTCCACCCCTTCACTCTTAATCCTCTCAAGCTGACAATTGCATAACTACCACACCAGCCATCTAGGATATGCAAATCAAAACAGCATTGAGATATCACCTCACATCCACAAAAGTCGCCTAATTTTTTTTTAAAAAGTAGAACAATAAATTCTGAAGCTTGTGAGGAAAGATTGGAACTCTTATACACTGCCAGTGAATATTTTCTTATTATTCACTGCCAGTGTATTTTCTATTATTTTATTTGTTTGAAAATTTTCTCTGTTTTATTTTGTTATTGTTGTTGGGGTTTACTTTTCTTTTTTCTATATTTTCCTATATATGAAATCCAATATAGCTAAATCTATAGAGACAGTATCTAGATTAATAGTTTCTTAAGGCTATGGCAAGGGAGATTTAGGTGAAATAGGGAGCTAATAATAATGAGTACAAGACTGAAGAAAATATTCTACAATTAGTTGTGATTATGATTTCAAAACTCTTTAATATGTTGAAAATATTCAATTATATGATATGTGAATTATATGTCAATAAAACTGTTAAAAAATTTTAAATGCAGCAACGATTAGTCCACTGTAGTGCCTGATTTTCTGCTTCCTCTTTGAGACTATGACACTTTGCTTATTAGAAACCTCAAATTCCGAACTCTCTCTGTAGTTTTAACAATCTCCATTTTTTACAAAAATCATTTTATTGGGGGCTCATACAACTCTTATCACAATCCATACATCCATGCATTGTATGTCAAGCCCGTTTGCATGTTTTTTGAAAGTGTGTGCCAGTCCCTGGGCTGAGTGTTTTACAATTAAACACAAGTAATCCAAACACATGCCGGTAATAAGTTAGTTCCGGAGACCTTGAAGAACCAAGATAAGCATTCTCAAGGGAGGATTTTCCAGTCCTTGAGGCTATGAGGAAGCATAGGACCAGCTAGAATGAAAGAAGTACTCGGTGAGACAGATTGACACGATAACATTAACAATGGACTCCGGGCTACCAGCAACCATGAGGATGGTGGAGGACTGGGCAAATTTCATACCGGCATCCCTCAGGTCACCATGAGCTGGAGCTGACTCAACAGGATTCACAGTAATAACAGATTTGTTTGTTCATTTTGTTGTTAGTTTTGCTATTGGCACTTAGAAATCATAACCCAGGAAGCTAGATGCAGGGCTACCCCATATGATTATTTCATTTTTTACCACAGCAAGGGAATGGGTGGAGCCAAAATCTAGGCCGTGCTCTACTTACCGAGCAGAGACTTGCATCGGTTCTGGAGAAAGGCTCCATGTCATAATTCTACTCAGATGTCTTTGTACAACTTGCCCAGAAGGGATATGCTATTGCAATTCAAATACAGTTGTCTCTATTGCTTGCTGTAGTGCAGCTGAACATCCTGAAACAGGACAGAAAATCCAGAAGATCAAACAACTACTTCTCATCCATACAACTTTTGAGCGTCCCACTGGACATAGGTTAACAACAACAATTTCATGGTTTTTTTTAAGCTTAGCCGTTGACTGTGTTTTATGTTAAAACACTGCTATTTATCTTCTGCTACTTTAAAAAATAACAGTAAAATTGACTATTTAGAGTATATGTTTTAACATATTTTGGTTTGTGTAACCAGCACCATGATCAGGATACAGAATAGTTTCAACAGCACATAAACCTCCCTCCAGTTATCCATTTGTAGTCATTTCTCCCCTCCACTCAAAACTCCTGTCAAATATTGTAAAAAAAAAAACAACTATGAAATTTTTTCCTCACTGTAGTTCTTCCTTACATCACATATAAAATATGAGCTTTAAATTGATTAATAACTCTTTGTCATCAAATTGATTCCAACTCAAAGCGACCTTATAGGATAGGGTAGAACTGCCCTTGGAGAGATAAAATGACAAAACTCTTAGAAGAAAACAAGAAAGCAAAACTTCAGGATCTTGCCTGTTGGTAATGGAGGCTTACATATGACACTAAGGAAAAATAGAAGATTATCAATCGGACTTCATTGAAATGAAAAACTTTGGTGCAAAGGACATTACCAAGAAAGTGAAAGGATGATCTGCAGGATGAAAGAAAAGACTTGGAAATCATTTGTGTATAACTGATGAAGGTACAATATCCAGACTATATAAAGAACTTGTACAATTCAGCACCAACAATAAGCAATAGTCCAAAGATTTAAACAGACTTTTCTTCAAAGAAGACAAACAGCCACTTGGTTATTGTTAGCTGCTGGCGAGTAGGCCCAGTTCCTGGGTTCCTAAAAAGTCGCCCGGTTGTGTGTTGTCTTCATGATCCTGCATGCCGTAGAGCCCACACTCTTCTGGAAGGTTCACAGTGGTTTCCTGGAATGCTCGGCATCTGTGGTCCCGAGAGAAGTGTAAATCAAAGCAATCATGTGACAGCGCTTCAAACCGACTTGTCCCTCCTCACTCCTGGTACCGCGGAACAAAACACCGTCTTGCCCCAGGTCTTTCTCACAATGAGTGCAACCTTTGGTTCTGTTGCTAAAAAGCGGTGGTTTCTTGACACTATTCATCTAGTTGCAGCCACGTCTGAAGCTGGAGTTTCCATCTCTGTAACCTGTCCCTGGAGACTCCGGGCTCGTTGAGTTTGAACCACTTGGGAATGACGATTTGGGCATCCTCCAGGGACTCACATCATGCTATTTTTCAACTTTCTCTGGATTTGAAGGGACGAAATTAGTCGGAAGGCGCAAGATCCAGGCTGTAGGAGCGGGAAGTCATGTTTCCCAACAATCCTTGCTGCCTTCTCATGATGGCAAAACTCCTGGGCACAACTTTCCTGGCATTTTTTATCACCAAGGCAGTCTTCAAGTTTCTTATAACTTATTCCTAATGAACCTACACGATGGTCCTGTGTCCTTCTAAACAATCTACCAAGATGAGTCCTTTGTAATTAAAAAACACAAACTGTCACCCTACCTTTCTGAGCTGATTTCTCCTCCTTGAATTGAACCGTCCCAGCAAATCCCCTCTCTGAAACCACTATTTTGATTGGATCTTTTTGGGGAAACACCTCCCAAGACAAAGACTAAGAGTGTAAGACGAAGAGAACTTGTGTGCAGACACCACGGATTGCAGGAACCTGTCCAAACATCTTCTGCTTGGAATAAACCTGTGCAGGTTACGTTACTTTGAAGACTAACACGAGGCTGACGCAAACCATGGTATTTTCTATTGCTTTATATGCACATGAAACTTGGACCTTGGACAAGGAAGACTGCATTTGAACTCTGGTGCTGGCAAAGAATAGCGACGCTACGATGGAGTGCCAAAGGAAGAAACAACTCTCTTGGACGAAGTAAAGTCAGAATGCGCCTTAGAGGCAAGAGTGGCAAGACTTCGTAGGATACACTTTGGACACGTTGTGAAGAGAACTAGTCCTTGGAAAAGGGCAGCAAGATGGACTGACACAGTGGCTGCAACACTGGGCTTGGGAATAGGAACAATTCTGAGCATGGCTCCGGAGCAGGAATTGTTCCATTCAGCTGTGCATAGGGTCGTTATGGGCTCAGTACTGAGTCAATGGCACCCCAAAACATGTATGAACTGGAGCCCTTGTATCAATACTTTTTAACGTATGCGTATATTTCCTTTTGTTATGAGGCTCCAATGACGCTCAGGTTAAACCTTTGCATCATACCTCCACACTTCTCATATTCTGTTCATTATTTTCCATCTTCTTTCTTTAATTTAGATTGAGTAGACAGATAATCTCCAGTTTACAAATGCTCGTTTATGGACAACTCATAGTTATGAGCCAGCCCCTATAATCTTAGTATGTTAACATTTTAAGGTACATAAAATAGTTCATAATATTAAAGAGCGCTACTTTGTGAAGTGCATCCACATAATTGTTAGTGGATAGTGATATAACGTGTTTTAGTATAGCTAGAAATGTTTCTTTTTTTTATGCCTAGAGAGGTACACTATATACTAAGACAAACATTTGATTAAGTGATAGTAGATATGAAAGGAACCCGATTTTCCCACCTAGTCTACAAATTCAACTTAAAGACAGATTTAGGAACAGAACGCATTCATATTCTATATTTATATTTGCTCTGATTTGCTGACCTGTCATTTGCATTCCGCTATGGAGCCTATTGCAGTGATGTTTTTGTCTTGGTTGTACCACTTATATTCTATCTTATCATTGTAAATACACATTCTAGAACTGAAAGTTCCATTTGGTTCTCCTTTCTATCTTTCATCTCTTGGCTGACAAATCTTGCCATTTGTCTCAAGTCTTCACCCCTAGCTTCTTTGGGGCCTGATTGACGTGCTTTCTTGATCCACTAGAACCCCGGACCTCGACACTAATCTGTTCTAGAAGAAGCACCGAAATGTGATGCAGCCGAGTTCTGAATCAATTTTTCCCATAAGAAATAACTGAAAACAGATTAATCTGTTCTCGACCACCAAGTTTTCTTTTTATACAAAACATTACACAGAAATTTCAAAGTAAATACATTCAGAGTTAAATAAATAATATAATTTAAATAAGAAACACATTTTAAAAATTTTAACAACGATAGTATGGCCCATACCTTGAGATTGAGGAGGATCTGGATCTGGGACAGGGATGTGGAGAGGAGGTGTGAAGAGAGAGTCACTATTTGGAAGGGGAATCCCCTTCCATAAAATCAAATGGTAGCTGCTTTTCAGGTTTTTCCCACTTCTTTGCCTTTTTTCACTAGGACCTGACTGGCTTTCTCTTAAAAAAAAAAAAAATCTGTTGATTGTGGTCTGCTGTTGGCGTTTCCTTAACTGTTTTCTAAAGGGTTTACTAAGTTATCCTCAACATTATCAAGACCATGGTTAGCCAGTTCCTTCTCATGATGAGTCTTGTTTTTAAAACTCTTTCTTGGGACCCATTTTTTTTTTAATCTAAACAGTACAAAAACTAAGATAATTATAGCAAAATGCTTGGAACACAACCGCAACTAACACATGCCAATCAACGCCAAATGACCAAAACATGTTACAAAACTCACGTGTGTCGGGTCAGATTCTGATGTCTTGTTCGAGCTCCGATGCAAAATGTTCTCAACATTTCATGTTGGAATCTGATGATGTCAAGTACTGATGTGGCCAGGTGCCAGGTTCTACTGTGCTTTAACATCTGTTAACTTGGCATTGGTGCCTTTTTTCTTGCTAGTTTAGCGTTTCCTGGTTCTTCAGATACTTAGTTATATTAGGTCATCTCCTGGAATTTTTTTTATTATGAGTTGCTCGGTCTGTTTTAAATCCCATGGGAAAATTAGAATTATTGGTATTATTATTTTGATTAGTACTCTAAGGTGCAGGTGCCAGGCCTGGGAGCTGTGACTGTAAGGGTCCATTTTCAAGGCCTTCACAGAGCCTTGAGACCTGTCCGCTGGGCGCACCTCCTGGTGCCAGTCCGGAACCTGGGTGGTGGCTGTCCTACCGGTCAGTTCTGCAAGTCTTTAGTACGCTGTCTGTGATTGTAAGAGGGAAGTTCAAAAGGTTTGTGGGAAAACAGAATGAAAAGATAATAAATTAGCTCAGAAGTGAACGGATGAGTTCATACACTTTCCTGAGGTGTTTCCTCTCTCGACCTCCCTGATACTTTCTTGTTTCCATAGGTTCCCTATTCGTGGTCTTCCACTGGTGTGGCAGTTACATAATCTCCTGTCAACTTGATCGAAAGGGTGGGTCTAGCCTGTCAATCAAGTCGAAACCAATAATGCCTCTGGGTGGGCATGGCTTTCTCCTGAAGATTCTGGGAACTCCTGTCTTCCTCCCCCTGCTGACAGGACACTTGGAACCAAACGCTGAGATGCTGCCACTTCTACTGGATCTACCAGGCATTCCACCTACAGGCCTGTGATCTTCCTGCACTCAGCATCATTACATGTGTTGCGTGAGTCTGAAGAGGAATTTTTAGACTGGTATTGCACATAATTGTTAATATAGGACTTGATCTGGACTGGGCTGGGATATTTTCTTAATATATAATTACTCATTGATATAAAACTCGTACTCGTATATGAGTATCTCTGGATCTGTTTCTCTAGTCAACCCAGGCTAACACAACTGGGAAACTGGGACTTTCAAGTTATCATGGTTTCCTATATGCTTCCCACACATCCCCCATGTTCAGGACCAAGAGGTGGGAGGACAGAGAGGAAGGGAAGCATCAGGGTGTGGTCCTCATCTGGGACCTCGGCTGTCCTGGTTGAAAGGGCAGGTGTCCCTTCTCCAGAGTGTTAGGTGCCGGCAGGCCCGCACTGCTGCTGCTGTGGTTAGGGTTGCAGGGGGAGGGGGGGTGACTCAGAGATGAAGAAAAGAACAAGAAGAAAAGTGGGGTTTCTCTCAGTCTTTCTTTCTTTCAGAAGTATCTTTTCCAGTTGGTCCAGTAGAGAGTTCTTCTTAGCGCTCTTTCTGCCTGTGATAGTGCCCACTTTGGGCATTCAGACAACCTTGAGGCCAGGTCTGAGGGATGTTGTTGGGAGTTGACATTGAGTAAATCTCCACCCAACCCACTGCCATTGAGTCCATATGAACTCACGGTGTCCCTACACAGGGTTTCCAAGTCACCAGATCTTTATGGGAGCAGACACCCTCATCTTTCTCCGAGTCAGTCAAATCTGAAGGGGGGCAAGGAAAATCGTTCAGTTCAATGGTAATTAAAAATTTGGTCTTCTTTCCCAGTTCATTTACTACCATTGACTTTGTCAGAGTCTTCAAAAATGAGGGGGCTTCAAGAAGTTTATGGGAAAACTGAATTAAAAGCAAATGGGGTTTTTCTATAAACTCTTTGAAGCCCACCCCCATCCCCTCCCAGCCCCCATAGCTGTCTCATATGAATTTTATAGCTGCATTCACTGGGAGACTGAGATGGGATGGAATATGCTTCGTCTACTTTACCCAGGACTAGGACCCCTAAACACAAGGCATTTTAACAGTGTTTTAATAGATACTGACTTTTTCAGAAATGTAAGCCACATGTAAAATCAGAAAAGATTTTATTTGGCTTTGTTTGAAAAGGTGTCCATTGGCATGTAAAGTCACTAGGGCAATCAAAGCCAACCCAACCCCATGGCCTTGGAGTCAAGTGTAACCCACATTTTTCCTATATAGTTTTTCCGAGGCTGAAATTTTCATGGAAGCAGATAGTCTCATCTTTCTCCCACAGTGTCTTTGAACTGCTGACCTTGCAGTTAGCAGCCCAGGGTTTTCCTGATAATGCTACCAAGGCTTCTACCAAAGGCAAGTCTATCCATGATATGTGGGCTGTAAGCGCCCCCCCCCCATATTTGAGTCTGTATTTGTAGCATTATATTCCCCAGTGATTTGATAAACATCCTCATTCCTCTTTATGTCTACTTTGTGCCTTGCATAAAACTGAAATATTGAAACACACGATTTGATTATAAATGATTTTGCTTTTATTTTCCTTTAGAGTATGCATAGGAAAAGTCATATTGATATTTTGTTCAATGGTACACTTGGGCAGATTGAAGGTAGTGTTCAGTCTTTCGACACTCCTGCTAGTGAGGTGACTGGCTGGGTCTCTGCCCTGCATGTAATGTTCATGACTCTCCAGGCGTTTACTCCAGCATGGAGGTCCCAGGGTAGCTGGATTTCTTCTGAAGCAGCTCAGCATTTTGTGGGTATTCTCTGGGATCTAGGAGATCACTACAAAGCTGCTGACAACCTAGTTTTAGAAGTCCCAAAATGCCATAGTCTATGGTTCGAATAAGTCACCAGGCTAGTCCAGATTCCAGGAGAGAACAAGATGTTAAGAGAATACTTTGTAGATAAAGGCAATGACTTGCAGGCCAACACCCCCTGACCTCAATCAGTGAACAAACGTTTTTAGCAACAAGTGGGCCTTAATCATTCAAGACTCTTCATAAGTCATATAGAGAGGAACTCAGAGGGTTGGGGGTGGGGTGGTTGGTTTAGAATGTATGTGCTACCTTTCTTGCCCTTGAATGTAGCTGCCAAGGATGTCCTTTGAATTGCCTTTGTGTGCATAGTAAATGTATATTTATTCAATATCACAATGATAAACATTTTATGTGATAGAGTTAAGTCTCTGCCCTTCAAAGTTACAATGTTATAAAAACATGCATATGAGAATAGGGACAAACTGAAGGGCCCCAATACATGCCATAAATACACTATCAGACATAATGAAAAACATACAACCCACAGAAAACAAACCAGATGACTGGGACCTCGTGAAAATTAGACATGTGTGTACATCAAAAGATTTCACCAAAAGAATACAAAGGAACCCATAAACTAGGGGAAAAATTGGCAATGACATAATGATACTGGACAAATTTCTAAAATCTTATAGAAGACTTCAACACCTCAATAAGAAAAAACCAGGAAGACATGGGGAGCTGATCTCAGGGCTCAAGTGGGAAGAGGAGGCTTTGAAAATGATGATGGCGGCCTATGTGCAAATGTGCTTGACACACTGGATGAATGTGGGGATTGTGATAAGAGCTGTAAGAGCCCTCAATAAAAGTATGCAGGGGAAAAAAGGAAGACAGAACCACACAAACAAATACAAACAGAAACGTATTTCCCTCATAGAAAAAGCACATGGCAGAAGTAAAATGACTTTACAGATATTTCACTAAAGCTAGAGAGAAAATAGACAAGAAGAATACTGGAATGTTTCTCCTGAGTGGAGGATGGTTAGAGACATTGGATTGTTAATGTTTTGTTTTTGAATGTTTTTTTTTCTTCACAATCTTCTCATTCAGCAGGTGTGTCGTTGAGTGCTGTCGGTTGAGTTCCAACTCACATCGCCCTACGTGTAGCAGAAGGAACCCCCGCCTGGTGCCGTGCCAGCCTCACAATTGTTCTTATGGCTGAGCCACCGTTGGAGCCACTGCGTCCACCCACTCTGTCTTTCCCTTCTTGCTGCCCTGCTACTGTACCTAACGTGATGTCCTTTCCCAGGGATTATTCTCTCCTGATAACTTTCCCAAAGGACCCGAGACCAAGGCTCACCATCTCCATTCTAAGGAGCCTTCTGCCTGTACTTCCAACACAGATTTCTTTTGTTTCCTGGCAGTTCCTGGTACTTTCACATCCTTTGTTAACACACAATTTAAATGCACTGATTCTCCTTTATTCAATGTCTACCCTTCACATGCTTATGGCGCGGTTACAAATGCCATGGTGTAGGGCAGGAGCACCCTAGTCCTCAAAGTTGCTTTTTAACACTTCAGAGAGGGCTTGTGCATCAGCTTTACTCCGTGCCATGCCCCATTTGATCTTGACTGCTGCTCCCTTGAGCAATGATTATGGCTCCCAGTAAGATGAAGGAACTACAATCCTTTGAATCCGAGTCATTCAATGTATCAAGTTAATAGGTAATAGAACAACTCTTAACGAGTGAATTTTTTTGGATCCTTCAGAGCAATGTACTCAGTAAATGTTCATTTATTTATATTTATTTTTTTGCAACACATACCAGAATTTTATTCCCTCCCATTGCCAAATAGCGGGCAGCCTTTGATTTTTTAAGGAGCCCTGGTGGCCTAGTGGTGAAGTGCTTGGCAGTGAACCGAAAGGTTCGAATCTACCAGCTTCTCCAGGTGAGACCAATGCGGCAGCCTGTTTGCACAGAGCCTGCAGCTGCGCCCAATGGGCTCCTTACGAGTGGGAACTGACCCCACGGCAGTGGGTTGGGCTTGGGGTCTTACTTTCCGTTACCGGTCCCTGTCCCATACCAACACCTCACAGTCTAGGCTCAGGATTGTAATTTTCTCCTCGTCTCACATCATACAAGGCTTCCTTCCCCCTCTCCACGAGGCAGAATCAGGTCGAGCTTTTGGAAGAATAGTCTCTCGTCTTCCAGAATGAGGAAACAGAAGGACGAGGAAAGCAGCGCGGTATACGGCACGTCCACAGCGTTTCCAACTCTGCCGTACACTTTCCCGATTCCTAGCTCCCCACGGCCAGAGCGGATGGAGGTGAGCACCCGAGTGTTTAGGTCGCCCCCTAAAGCCCATGCCCTGGTTTAATCTGGAGGAGCAGCCTTGGAAGAGAGCTTCACATTCCACGTTCATATACCAGGCTCCCCTTTCCGGGGCCGGGGCCAGACGCGGAGACTCAGCCGGGAGGTTCGGTGCCATGTCATAGATGCAGTTGGGAGTAAAGGCGTGGTTTGCCTTGTGCCCCAAGGAGGCACAGTACTTGGACACGTGGTTGTAGGGCTCAGTCACGCCAATGACCGTCTCTTCATCGAGGGAGAGGGGGTTTCCATTAAGGGCCCAGTCCCTGCTGTCAACCTCTTGGTGTGTAATTCGGACCCCATTATAAAATGACATAACAGTATAGGCCCCACAGCAACCTTTGAAAACAGCCCTTCTCCGGCACGGGAAATGAGAGATGCAGCAACATAAACCCTCGCCGATTCATACGCATCCGGAAGGAGAGCATTGGTGGCGCTGCAAGAGGAAGTTGACTTATCAAAATGGTACAATGACCTGCCAGGCACCACTTCAAAGTGAGGCCTCCCTTCCTCAGTGGATGTAAGGGTGGCCAGCTTTCCTTCTATCATCTCTCCATCAATGAATCATCCGTAAAGGGGGGTCCTCTCATTCGGGTACACGTAGGCGATCTTCTCTCCCGTCATCTCCCCAACCTCACTGACTTCTCCTACCAGGCTACCGCCATCTGGGTAATAGATCCGACAAACTCCGTGCCGAATGTTATCTTTATATTGCCCCTTGAAGACCAGCCTCCCGTCCGTGTCGTATTCCTGGGCTGGGCCATTCGGAGAACGCCCCCGTCTTCGTAAGTATATCCTCCCTGACCCTGCAGGGCGTCGTCCACATAATACCCTTCCAGGGTGCTGCCATCAAAGAAGAAGGACTTCCCCCGGCCGTTCTGCTCTCCGTGGACAAAGTTCCCCTGGAATCTGTCTGTGGAGGAGTAGCTACCCGTGCAGAATCCGTGCGGCAACCCGTCGTCATCCAGCTGCCCTTCCTCCTCTTCCTCCGCGATCTCGCCGTCCCTGTCCCCGGCGGCTGGGGACCTTGCCTCGCGGGCTCCCGCGGCTGAGCGAGCGCTGGGGCTCAGCCCTGCGAGTTTGGAGGAAGAGGAGGAGGAGGGGAAAGAGGAGGAGCAGTCGGGGCTGAGTCGCATGGCCTCTCCCTCCAGCCCTTTCAATTCCTTGGCTTCCAAGGGCTGCGGCAGCGGCCGTTCTGCCAAACGTTCATTTATTTTTAAAGAAAAAACCACCAACCAATAAAATATGGGCAAAATGTTGGTGCATACCAACATTTCACCACAGAAGACATTCAGGCAGCCAGTAAACATATGAAGAGATGTTTGAATGATGAGCCATTGGAGCGATGCAAATCAAAGCAACAATGAGCTACCACCTCACGCCGACATTAATCTCAAATTCAAAAAATCAGAATATTGGCGAGGGTAAGGAAGCCTGGAACCCGCAGACACTGCCAGCGGTACCCTAAAATGGAAAGTAGTTTGGCACTTCTTCAAAAATTGGGGATAGACAAATCATGTGACCCCCAAATCCCACTACTTATACACACTCTAGAGAAATAAGATCTGCAATACAAATAGCTACATACGCACTCAAGCTCATCACAGGACTAGTCACAATACCAGAAAGATGGAAACAGCTTAAATGCCCAGCTGTGGAAGAACTGACAAATAAATTTTAGTACACACCCACAATGGAATATTATGCAACATTAAAGAATTATGGCGAATCTGCAAAACATATCATAATAAAGATGAAACTTGAGGACCTTTTATTAAGAAAATTAATCACAAAAAGAAATATTAAGATTATGATTATATAAACTCAAGAAAAGGTTTTCATACTAAAAGAAACATGGGTGAAGGGAGACAGCAGTCAGTGTAAGATATGAAAGAATAATAATTTATAATGTCTCAAGGGTTCATGGGGGCAGGAGGGTGGGGGAGGGAGGTAAAAAGTGAGGAGCTAATACCAAGGGCTCAAGTGGAAAGAAAATATTTGGAAATGATCATGACAACATATGTACAAATGTGCTTGACCCAATGGATGTATGGATTGTTATAGGAACTATAAAAAACACCAATAAAATGATTCAAAAAAAAGCAACCAAAAAAAAAAAAAAAGAAAGAAACATTTTTAGAGGTCTACCAGCCATGGGAGGGGAAGGGAGGAATGGGAAGCCATGGCCTAGAGGGCAGACAAGTGCTAAGCTGGATGAAGAGGAAGGCAACACACAGTAAAATGATTGAGGAAAATGATGGAGGCAGATGAGGACAATTCCCCGCAAGTTTGCAAGAGTCAAAGGCAACAGAGACAAATACTGTTATAAACACAATCCTGCAACAGTGAGGAATCTACAAGTCCATGCTGGGACAGGCTGGACAGGTGTGTGGGGGAGGTACATGGAGTAGACCCATAAAGATATATATATAGGTTTGACGGAAGATATTTCTGTTTGTGTACTTACTACAAGTACACAAATGCGTACTCTACTGGAAATACTGTGTCCGTGCTTTGCTGGAACTGTATCAATGTATGTGGCAGGATATATAGAGAAAAAGTTATGAAAACTTCTTAGACATAGCCAAACACTCTCAGAGGACGAGGCACTCAGCCCATCATCCCAGGAGACACGAAGGTCAATTGGCACAATATGGTTCACAGAGACAGCGTTCTACATGCGACTTAGTGAATGAGTAGAGACTGGGGTGTTCAGAGATCCTGGACAGACATCTAAGTGCAACTATTGGTCTCTCCTTGTGTAGAGGAAAGAAACTAAATCAGAAACCTCACTCCCACTGCATTGATTCGGGTTCACGGCGACCCTGTAAGTCAGCATAGATGTGTCCCTGTGAGTTTCTGTGACTATAACTCTTTATAGGAAATATTAAGATCTTTCTCCGTGTGGTATCAACCACTTCCCCACTCGTGCTATTCCGAGGAAAGAAGATGGATGAAAGTCAAAAGACACATGGAAGCAATTAGCCCACTGCACTAATGGACCACACAGATATCGGCTTCCACAACCCCGAGACTCGAAGAAGTAGATGGTCCTAGCCACCACTAACAATTGCTCTGGGGGGAAAAAATCACATCAGAAAGTCGTAGTTAGGGTGGGAGAAGAATGTGGAACAAAACTCAAAATCATAAAAGAGACCAGACTGGTTGGATAGAGACAGCTGAGACTAAGACTGGTCTTTTCGTCACCCTTCAGGTCTAGAACTGAAGCCACGGCCTGCCTCATGTTAGAATGATTGCCCATTTAAGATCAATTGTTTGCAAGATGGAATTCTTAACAGCTTCAATCTTTTTTTTAAAATAGTTAATTGGCATGTGTTTCACATATAATACAATTTAATTGTTCAATCAAATTAAGAAGATTGTAATGATTATCGCCACGATCAATATCAAAACATTTTCATCTCATATGCATTGTTGTTAGCGCTCCATTTCCCCTCATCCTCCCTTGCCATGCTGTTGAGGGATTCAACCCCCATCTAGTTACTGTCTCTGTAGATTTATCTATCCTGGATTTCATACACAGAAAATCAAACAAAGTACAATCAGGAAGCAAACAAACAAACAACAATGACTAGACAAAACAGAAAACCCCCAAAGAAAACAGAAAATATTAAAAACAAACAACTTTTAAATGAGTCAAAAAATTACATTTTAACCTCACTGTAGCTACCATAATCAACTTTACAATGCTCTCTCTGACAGCAAGTCTTTCCACAACCCTGGACTAGGGTCAGAGGGGATTCGTCGGAGACTGAACCCATGCAAACGGATTGTGGGCTTCCACGGTCATCCATAATCTTCAGCAAACTGAGTGTTCACGATTTAAGCTCTGATACCATTCCCTCCTTTGGATTTGGGTTTTATTATTTACAGTCCTTAGATCACACAGGCTGGTGTGTCTCTTCCATGTAGAATTAGCGGATGCCTCCTTAGACAATTCGATCTTATCTCCATTTTTCATGATGTTACCTATTGGTCCATTGGTGGATATTTTTGGTTTCTTTACATGGAGTTGTATTCCGTACTGAAGGCAAAAATTCTTGTTCACCAGCACCATGTATACAAACACCTGTAAATCAAGTAACATGCAACAGTTACTATAAAAGAGGTTTTATGAGTCCAAGGGAGAGAAGTACCTATTTTCATCTTTAATTCTCCTTGATTTCAACCCTGCATTCAGTTGGAATCACCCGGAGAGCTTTCAGTCCTGGTCCTGATGAAGCGATCACTGAAGGTATGCGTGCTATAGAAAAGTGTGATGCACAAACCAGATGGTGCTTGGTTATCAGAAAGAATATCACCTGAGGGCTTAAATGCTTATCTTCAAACAAGCACCCCTCTAACAGAAATGTTAACTAAGTCCACATGAAAGAAGCACCTGTGAGATCTAAGGATTGTAATAATGAAATCAAAATCTGCAGGAGGGAATGGTGTCATTTAAATTCTGGACACTCAGTTTTCAGAAGGGTATGCATGACAGTGGAAGCCCAAAATTCATTTGCAGGGTTCCCACATGGTTTAAGTCTCCAGTGAGAGAAAGCGTTTTAAAGTCAATAATAGCAGATGTACTTAGATTAAAATGTAATACCTTATCATTTGATCTCCCTTTTGGCCCATGTTAAAGTTGTTTCATTTTTAAGATTTTCTGTTTTATTGAGGTTTTTCTAAGTTTTGTCTAGTCATTGTTGGTAGTGTTTTTCTTCTTGTTTGTGTTTTGTATGGTTTTCTGTTCATGAAATCCAGCAGAGAAATCTATAGAGACAATAATCAGATTAATAGTTCCTTAGGGACATGGCAGGGGATGATCGGGGGATATATGGAAGAAAATGTTCTGAAATTGTGGTAAGGATCACACAACTCTTCTTAATATGATGAATGATTAAATTGTATGCTAAGTGAAGTCTATGTCAACAAAGCTTAAAAAAAAAGACACTTCCCCCGAATTTTTTTCAATCATGGAGAGTGTCAAAGAGAAGGAAAAACATATTTCTGCTGTACCAGAAACTCTTAGATAAAAGCAAAGGAATTTTGCAGCATAAATTGTCAAGCACCTCAGAAGGAAGTTTGCCCAAAATATGCTTCAAAAGGCAAGGAGAACGCTTCCCTATGAGGAAGCTAAGCACTATCCTAATGAATGTGGGCAGATGTATAGCCTGAGATTTGAATGACTCGGGTAGCTTCCAGGTACCTAGAGAACCCAAGCTGGCATTTGCTAGGAGCCAGAAGTTGATCAGTGTCGTGAAGCCAAAGATGTGAGAGATACTAGAGTCTTTGCCTATCCCAGATCTTCAACGGCACCTTTGTTAAACTCAACCAGGCTTTAGTTAACAGGCTATGGGTTGTGAAGCCATATGTTGCATGAGGTACCCAAACTAGACATCAGTGAATGAGCTGACCTACAAACCTGGCTATGACATAATCAATAAGAAGTGTCATGACAGATATCCAGTTGATTGCCAGATCTTTTGGTAAATATGGCACCATTTGCATGGAAGATCTCGGTCAAGAGATCTGTATTATTGGGACATGCTTCAATGAAGCAAACAATTTCCTGTGGCCATTCCAATGATCTTCTCCGAGGGGTGGAAGGACCACTCATTTTGGAGGAGTTGAGATGCTGGCAACAGATCTTATTCGAAGCATGAACTATGGTTACGGTGTCTACCATGATTATTTTTGTATTCTGTTGGCTTACTAAAATAGTATGTTTTCAATTAGAAAATAATAATCATACCTCCTCTCCCAGATTCTGATTTAGTTATCAGATGGATCCCAGACATCTTTATTAAAAACCAGTTCTGTTGATTCTAACAGAAAGCAAGCATTGTGCCCACTGCCCAGTGCCCCTGCATTCCCAATGACCAAACTCACTGGTCCCACTGTTAATGCTTTTCCTGGGAGGCAGGAACTCAACAGGCCTGAGAGAGCCAGGAATTTATCGTTTTAACAATTTACCTGGTGTGTGTCCCACCCCTCCCCAACTACTTCATGTGTCACAAAAGAATTGATATCCATTTCAATTGTACTTTTTCTCCTTTTAAAATCTCTCAGACCAGGGTTTCTATCTGGTAAATAAAAAACAGAAGAGTTTTTAAGGCAGTGGCTCTTCTTTGTTTTCTATTTTAAAAATTAAATCTATTCACTTATTTGATGATCGTTTCCTTCTCATTTGTGGAATATCACCTAAACAAAGAAAAACACTGTAACTGGTTGCACATCCCACCACATACAAACAATGGCAGTCTCAGCAAACCCCTCTGTTTGTGATTCTTTCCCCGTCTTTGCCTCCACCCACCATCTCTGCTTCTCCTCTTGTCTCTCCCCTCTCCCACCCCATGTAGTCATAGTCTTCATCTTTTCCTTCAGCGTGAAAACCATTTTTTCTTGTTTCTCACCTTTTTAATAATGGTGTCATGAAATATTTGTCTTTATGAGATTGACTAACTTTGCTGAATAGAATGTCTTCCAATTTTGTCCGTGTCTTGGGGTGTTTGATAGGCTTATTGCTTTCAGGGATGCATAAAATTCCATTGTGTGGGTGGACCTGAGTTTATTTACGCATTCCTCCCAGAATGTTTGTTCTTCCGTCTTTTTGCTATTACTGAAATTGCTGTGATAAACATGGGTGTGCATATATCTGCTTGTGTTTTGTTTTGGGTTGTGGATTTGTATCACCCTAAGACCCTGCTTTTGAAAACTGAACTATAATTTATTTGGCAGTGCTCTGAAAGTCAAAGAAATATCTGAGTTAACTCGGAAAGAGTTAACTCGGAAAAATATGAGATGTAAGTGACTTGCTGAGATCTCTGTTCTCTTTCCCTTCTACCTGTCAATAAAGTTCAGAAAGCAAGTTTTATGCATCAAGGAACTATTTTTTATCAAGAGATGCTTCATATTTCTCTCTTTTGATATCATTTATAAATCTACCATACTGAGCTGGGTTGTTTTTTTTTAAGAAACTGCTTTTTCTTTATAATTTTCATTACCTTTCCTTAGCCTTTAGGTTTTTATCATAAATCCACATTTCTCTAATCTAGAGGAAGCAAAATTATGTATAGGAATGGTTGCAGCTTTAATATCATTTTCATTATATTATAAAATAGAGAATGACCCTATATATACATAAATATATAACAATAGGGATATAGGTCTATGTACATATATTTGTATGTTAACTATTAAGGTAGCAGATGGACATTGGGCCTCTACTCAAGCCCTCCCTCAATTCATGAATTTTGCTCTAATAACCTGGCATTCTGTGATGCTCACCTGCCTGACATGATTGCTGAAGACAAAATGGGTGCATTAGCAAATGAGGTAAAAAAAAAAAAAAGGTGATAGTACCCAGCTATTAGAAGATATAGTGTCTGGGGTCTTAAAGGCTTGAAGTTAAACAAGCAGCCATCTAGTACGGAAACAACCAAGCCCACATAGAAGAAGTACACCAGCCTGTGATCACGTGGTGTCGACGGGATCAGGTACCAGGCATCAGAAGATCCAAAACAAACAATCATACGAGGAGGGTTGGAGGGGAGACCCAAAGCCCATCTGTAGACAATTGGCCGTCCCCTCACAGAAGGGTCACATGGAAGAAACAAGTCGGTCAGGGTGCAGTATAACACTGATGAAACACACAACATTCCCCCAATTCTTTAATGTTTCCTTCCCCAACTACCATGCCCCAGTTCTTCCTTACATATCTGGCTAGACCAGAGCATGTACATTGGTGCAGATAAGAGCTCTGAACACACAGAATCCAGGACAGATAAAGCCCTCAGGAACAGTAATGGGAATATCGATACCATGAGGGTAGGGAGAGAAGGGTGGAAAAAGGGGAGCTGATCACAATAATGACCATATTACCCCCTCTCCCAGGAAGACGAACAACAGAAATGTGGGTGAAAGGAGACAGAAGACAGTGTAAAATATGGAAATAGTAATTATTTACAATTTATCAAGGATTCATGAGGGTGGAGGGTACGGGAGAGAGGAAAAAAAGGAGGAGCTGATACCAAGGGCTCAAGTAGAAAGAAAATGCTTTGAAAATGATGATGGCAACATATGCACATGCGTGATTGATACATTGATGTGTGGATTATTATAAGAGCCGTAAGAGCCCCCAATAAAATTATCTATGAAAAAATTTTTTAAATAGAGAATGACTTTAAAACAGCAACAACTAGACTTCCCTTCCAACTCACCAGCTTGCGTAGGTCCTCTTCTAAAATTAGGCTCTGACCTACTTCATGTCAGTTATTAAGAAGTAAAAGGGGGGAAATTTAACCTAACTGTAAAAATGGCTCCTTTTTTACATTGGAATCAATGGAAATGAAGTCACTGTGAAAATGGGAACAGAGAAAAGATAATTTATTAAAAAAAATATTCACAATAACTACACATACAGTAAGAAGGGAAAAAGTGTTTATCAAAACCTGCAGATACAGATACAGAGATGATACAGATATATATAGAGAGATAGATATAGATATAACCTAAATGATCCAAGCTTAACGATTTTATACTCCTATTGTTAATGGAGTGTGACAGTTACATAATCTCTTGTCAACTTGCAAAAGGGTGAAGTCTAGCCTGATCTGGACTGGATTGGGATGTTTTCTTAATGTTCAATTGGTCTTTGCTTAATGTTCAATAAAACTCTCTCTTACACACATGGTGTCTCTGGATTTGCTTCTCTAGTGAACCCATACTAACACATGGAGGCTAAGATGTCATGAGCCATTCCTGAAGGTATCCAACATTCTAGAAAAATGAGGGAGGGGTGACCATAGGTGAACTAAAAAGAAAACATTATTCTCTATGGTGGGAAAAATCTCACTTCTTTTGACTTCGTTTTGGTTGGGCCAGAATATAATCCTATTCCTCCTCTGAGCTTCTTTAGGTGGGATGTTTACCTCCTTGCTCTTTTCCTGTCTTTGCTCTGGCTGCCTATTGTAATAAGAACACATGGCTTTTAATTTCTTAGAAACCCATAAACACGTCCCCACTCCCAGCTAGTCCTAGAGCTTTGGGACTTGGCTCAAGGGAAGTCCCTCTGGGACATGGGGGTACAGGGAACGGTGTAACCCTTTGCTGGGCATGCCAACACAGGAGTGTATGCTGGGCCCCTCTAGGGTTTCCTGTATAGGCGCCAATAAATTTCTTCCCTTTTGTTTAAAAAAAGAGAAAGAAACCCGTAAACTTGAAACTGAAATAAAAATTGTATTTTTTACAGAAGCTCTTTCAGTCAAGCTTTTTAGTTCCCTTCTTCTATAACTTCCAGGCTAATCCAATTACCGGCTGTCTATAGTTGTGTTTCAACATTTGAGGGGTAATATAGAGCAGAGAAGAGGCTGGGTGGCTCAGTGGCTAACACGTTCAACCAATGGAAAGGTTGGGGGTTCGAGCCCATCTTTCACTCTAGGAGAGAAAGCTGTGACACTCTGCTTCCATCAGGATCACGGCCTCGAAGTCCCTGTGGGTCAGTTTTCCTCTGTCTTCTAGGGTCTTGGTGAGTTGAAATGAACCCACCAGCAATAGGTTTGGGTTTGAGTAGTTTGACAAAATAAAGTGAACAATAAAAGTCTCGTTTTAAATGGGGAAAACTTTAAAAGAGATACAATTGTGCCCACATGACCACAGGGCAGCCTTGCAGGGGGGTAGTGGCACGTAATTATTAAAGATGTTGCTCTGAAATAATGGTGGTCTTCCTCCCATTCCCCTCACCCTAACCCACTTGGTTTAGATAGGCTAATATACTGATCATTTCGGTCTAAATTGTGTTATGCTTTACATTTCAGGTCACATAGACTTAATGATTTCAAATAAAAAACCAGTCGCTGCTGCACCGTCTCCTTGTCCTGAAACCCTATGTGTGCCAGAGTAGAGGATCGGCCTGTAGGATGGCCAGTGGTTGATTTTTCAAAAGCAGATCACCAGGCTACCCCCTCCACACACACAAAGTACCTTTGAGTGGGCTCAAACCTTCAACCTTGTGGGTAGCAACCAAAGGTGTTAATGATGTGCAGAACACGAGGACTCCAAATGGAATTAAAGTCCTTCTTTATCAACACGGCAAGTTCACAGAGCAATAACATACTTTAAACCAGAAAGAACAAATGTTGAATTCATTTGAACAAAGAATAGCCATCGCTATCAAAGGGGAATCAAAGCGATGGGTGGGAGATGCTGACTCAGCCTCTCCAAGGGTAGCCAAGGATGGGCAGAAAACGCGCCGAGATGAGATCAGCGTCCGATTGACTAATGAGCAAGGTGAGCTGAGGCTTATCCTCTATCGTGAGCCATTGCAGGGTTTTAAATGTTTTTTTAAGTACATCAAAGATTCTTTTCAGGTGTGGCTGACATCTGCCTCTCTCCCAATCCGACTATACTGTACATGCTTCCAGAATCAAAATCCCTTTCCAATTGACAGACAATCCCTGACAGGGAGGGGAGGAACCCTGGTGGCTCTGCAGGTTAAGCGTTGGACTGCTTAACAAGGTCAGCCATCCCCACCACTAACCAACCACTCTCTGCTTCCATCTAGATGTGCAGTCTTGAAGACCCAAGGAGCAGGTTTAGTGTGTCCTACAGAGTCACCGTGTGTCAGAATTGACTTCATTGGCACCCGGTTTGGTTTTCTGTTTGAAAGTGGGAGTACCCACTGAGCAAGGTAAGCACAGACTTCCCCGGGCTTACTTACTAATCTAGAGTGAACATTTTCACCTGCCTATTGGGTAATCCAACCCTGCACGAGATGCTTCTTGTTGCTGTTGGGTGCCACTGCGTGGTCCTGACCCACAGCGACCCTGCACACTACACAGTGAAACACTGCGAGGTCCCGCGCCGACCTCACAACTGTTCCTGTGCTTGAGCCCATTGCTGCAGCCACGGGGTCAGTCCATCTCCTGGAGGGCCTTCGTCTCTTTCGCTGGCCCTGGACTTTATCAAACAGGATGTCCTGCTCCAGGGAGCAGTCTCTCCTGACAGCATGTGAGACAGAGCCTCACCAGGAGCTTATACTTCTTTCAAGACGGATTGGTTTGTCCTTTTAGCAGTCCATGGTATGTTCCATATTCTTCACCAGTGACACGATTCTCACATCGATTCTTCTTCACTTTTCCTAATTTAATCTCCAACTTTCACATGCGATGAGTTGCTTGGTGGGAAAGAATTACAGAGCCTGAGTCTCTGGCAGAGTTAGCTGAACACAAGTAGACTAGGACAGTTGAGCTGAAGCCAGAAGAGAAGCCAGTAATCACAGCCTTCTGTCATAACCTTCCCAGTTTCTCCGAGAACACGGACATCTACTCAACAGTTGTGTTGGGTGTTATGAGTCCAACGAGACAAAAATCTGTGCTAGCAAATTCTTTCCTTGAGACTGATGGGGGAGAAAAGTTCCAAAATATAGATTTAGCATCAAGGAAAAGTTCGACAAGAGTAGATTTCCCCTCACTCCTTTAAAAAGACTTTCTACAATTGGACTGCCTCACCCTGAGTTGGAGACTCGGCTTCACCTGTCCTGCACTCGGCAGCCCCCTAATGAATTTTCACTTCTTGCAAACTCTAAAATAGCACACCTGTGGCCGTAGAGCCACTTCTGACTCACGGTGGCCTCCTGCGTTACAGAATAAAACGATTCCCTGGGGTTTTCTTAACTGTGGTCTTCACAATAGCACTGCACCCATGGGTGGGTCACCTTGGGCAACCATTGAGTTAATGACTGATTGTAAAACCCTGGCAACCCAGAGAGGCCTTTTCCAGGTCCAGCCAGGCCTGTTCAATCTTATAACAAACAAACAAAAGCCACTACAACCTCTGTTGGCTATTCATTGCTTTTCCCTGCAAGCAAGTACATTTAAGTGGTGTTTGTCCTGGTGCTAAACAATGCCAGGTCTCATGAAAGCAAGTGCACCTATGGTGCCCATGCAGTTAGTCTACCAGTTGGTCCTGGATCCCTGACTTGTTTCAATTCGTTCTCTTCAGGCCAGCAGAGCAGCTCAAGGCTCTGTCCAGCTTACCCATTTCCTTCCAAACCCTGTGCCCAAGGCTTTGACTTTTTATCAGGTTTTCTTTCCATGGGAAGTCATAAACTTCAGCTGCATGGCTGTAGCCAACCTGGTATTTTCATGTCATTCCTGACAATATTGTTCTTTGGTCGACCAATGGTAGTCATGGCCTGATGTCATTTACAGATGTTGTTCATACTCACGCCTCATCTGCACCCCAATTGGACTCAGGTTTTGCACGTTCCTAGTGCTTCTATACAAGGGAATGGGGGTGGCATCTGAGCTCCCCTGACTTCCCCAGAGGGAAGAAGACTCAAACTTGACATTCGCCCAAGGTTGATTCCTATGAGGCAGAGGTCAGCTACTTCTCCACGCTATAGGTGTCTTACCAACTCTGACCCCAGCCTTTCCTCCCAAGGCTGACCTACATCTCTGCTGTGCTCAGTAATTCATTGCAGTGACAACAAAGAACTCATAGATGATAATTATAATGTTGTGGGGTTTATTGGGGGAGGTGAACAGATCAGAGGTGCTCAGGATACAGTTCTTTCTGGCTGTGTCGGAGAGCACACCTCTTTCTCTGGGCCTTCGCCTCGCGGTCTCACAGCCCCTTTGACTCTCATCACTCCGTCTTTTGCTCCGGGTCTTGGTTCTGCTGCCACTCTGCTGCCACTCTTGTGCCACAGCTTTCTGGCCCAGGTTCAAGGAGGTTCAATGCGCAGGGATCCCAGAGTCCAAAAGATGCACACCATACCTGCCCTGTCTTTTTTGATGGGAATTAAATCCTCACTTCCCCTTTCTTTAAAACAAAACAAAACAACAACAACAACAAAACCCAGTTTTATTGGCACATAATCCATATATCATAAAATTCAATAGTGCAAGCACCCCACTTGCCAAGTGTTTACAATCACAGTTAACCCTGTTAACAATCATTCAAAACTGAATCCTGCAACCCCATTGGCACCTTTCCCCACTTTGCTCTTACCCACACCCACTAGGAAAAGTTGTTTGGTGGGAGTCACGACGTCTCTGGCTAGAAGGGTCCTGTTCAGTCATTACGGCCTGCGGACTCACATCCCTCCCTCGCCTGGAGACCGCTGTGCCCGAGGAGAGCAGGTACTGGGCACTCCTTCAGGTTACCACTAGGAAGGGCATCTTACGTACGTCTGTCTTCTTGACTGGTGTAGAGGCTACTGGTGCCTCCCCCTCTTTTACACACACACACACCTCACATTCACTTCCAAAGTCAAAGGCTTCCTTTCTCAAATAAACCACAGGTATACCTCAACTGAAGACATATTCAATTATTGTGAATTACACTTATGACTATCTGCTCGGGGGGCATTGTATACCTTATCAGTAGTATATACTACATACAATGTTGCAGTGAATAATTGGCTGGTGTTATCATTCTCCTATGCCAATCTTCAATGAAAAATTATAAAGGGTAATAATAATGAACACCTTTAAAAAACAGAGACGTCTGAGACACAGCAGAATTAACTTATGATAGTCGTTAGAACAAAGTGTTGTTGTGAATTAGGACTGCATGTTCTTGTGGTGTAGCAGTTATGAGTTGGGTGGCTAACTGCAAGGTCAGAAGTTCGAAGCCACCAGTTTACCATGGTAGAAAGATGAGGCTTTCTACTCCCCTAAGGAGTTACGGTCTTTGAAACTGAGAGTCATTTTGAGTTTGGAATCACTTCAAGGACAATTAATTTTATTTTGGTTTAGCGCTTGCCCTTATATTGGGGTCAGCCATTGTGAAAAACTGTGCTCACTGTCGTGCACATAGTTGCTCCTCAATAGATGGATGAGCAAACACATCCTTCGCAGGCCACCTGTTTTGTAGATAGGATTTCTGCATCGGAATTGATTGACCTGGAAGGATTTTCCCAGGAGCAATCATCTCCTTCTATAAAAATTAAGGCCTTTCCAACTAAGAGACCTGGAAAAGAGGTTGTAAGATGAAAATATTGAGAGAGAGAGAGAGAGAGAGAGAGAGAGAGAGAGAGAGAGAGAGAGAAAGCGTCCACTGAGTAAATGGCTGCTACAGCAAAGTGTGGTGAGGAAACTAGGGGGCTCCCTGCTATCAGAAGGACTAGTGTCTGGAATCTTAGAGGCTTGTCTTAAGACAAGCCGTCTTCTACGTGAGGTGTCAACTAAGTCCACATGGAAGAAACGCACCAGATGGTGTGATCCCAGGACTGTAAATAATGAAATCCAAATCCAGAGGAGAGAATGGCATCAGAGCTTAAATTGTGAATAGCTGGTTTGCAGAAAGAGATGAATGACAGTGGAAACCCCAAATCCATTTATTTGGAGGGTCCACACATGGATTAAGCCTCTGAAGAAAGATCCCCTCGGATCAAAATTGAGGGACATGAATGGCCCTATTATCAGGTAGAGAGCATTGTAACGATGGTCATGGCGGATGTAGTGAAAGGTTAAAATGCAATATCGTATCATTTGATCCGCTTTTGACCCATTTTAAACTTGTTTCAGTTAAAAACATTAAGTGAAGGGAAATTCACATGGATTTGTCTTCTGGTGACTCCTCTCTGACCATGGACCAGGGTTGGGAATAGCGTTGTTATCTGCAGAATGCACTGCAAAGTGGGTTATTGCGGATGCAGTTAGGTTCAAATTTAACACCTTGTCATTTTCTTTCCCTTTTGATCGATTTAACACTTACTCTAGTTTTTAATATTTTCTGCTTCCTTTTCTATTGACCGTTTAAATCTGCTCTCCTTTGCCATTGTTGTTAGTGTGTTTGTTTTTTCCGTATGTAAAATCCAGGGGAGGTCCATCTAAAGGAACTGGATTAGTGGTTCTTGTGAGTGTGGCAGGGGGAGTTTGGGGAAGTGGAGAGCTAATAACGATAAGTACAAGGACAGCAAACATGTTCTAAAGCTGATTATTGGTCATGATTGTCCAGTTCTTCTTGCTGCGATGAGCTGATCAATTGTATGATGTGTGAACTATATACCATCAGAACCGTGAAGAGAGAGAGAGAATTCTTTCCCCCCTGTACCAGCACGAAGGGGAGAACTAAGATCATAGGTTAGTTATGAAATCATTCAGTATCTCGAGCCAGCACATTGCCTTTTATGGACACCACTGTGGAGGGCGCTGCCCGGGGAGTGATTTTCCATCACATTCTATATAGTTCACAGCTGCCAGTCACAGCAAGCAGAGCCAGAAAGAAGATATTCAAGCCTGTGTCATGTGGTACAAAAGCATAAGGCCAAAATCATATATGGAAGAACATTTTATTTACTCTACGACCAGAAGAACGCTCATACCCCTCCCTCCTGGTTCGTTGGCAGTGTGCTAGGATCTCTGTGTTGCAAGTGAGGAAATGAGTCACACAAGCTGCCAAAAGAATGTGCCGAAGCCTCGGAGTCTGCTGTCGGAGCAGGGCTGGAAGAACACGCTCCTGACCATTCCCCTTGCATGTGCCGGGGAGTGAAGGGCTTTCCTCACAGTTTCAGAAGGAATTTTGTTTCAAGTGTGTTTCTGTAAGAGAACAAGACTGCATGATGAATGAGCCACATGAAGGCCAGTGATGAAATGTGAACACTGGATTCCCATCCCTCAACAACGAGGAGTTTAATAGAGCTGAGCACCTGTAAAATGAGGTCTCTACCTTCAAGCAGTTACCCTGCTGGGAAGTCTCTGAATCCCATATTCTTTCTACAGGACTGGAGCCTAGGAACTGGCTTGATGAGACAGACCAGCGCAGGAGGGTCTGCACCTGGAGTCTAGACATGGTCATGACAGATGCTTGCAGGGAGGAAGCCACAGGCAAGCAGCTCCTTGCCTGCTCAGAAAGGCCTGGCTGGCAATGGACCAGGCAGTGCTGAGCCTTTGGGAGATCCAGAAATGAAGCCAAAGTGGGTGTTCTGCAGGCAGCCGAGGCCTGGCAGCAGGGAGCAAGTCACAGATGGTGCTATGAAAAGACAGGTTGTAAACCTGCCACTCAGGACTCACTAAAGGGATATTTACTTGTTAAGACTTCTAAAGAATTATAGTGCGTGTGTGCAAAAGAAAAAAATGTCGGCCAATTTTTGAGGAACAAAGTGTTACAAAGAATACACTGCAGTAAAAATTTAGGACTGAGAGAGAAAATCCATGTGCCAAGGAAACAAAAATGCAGACGAAGAGGTCAGTTACCAGACGAAGGTTCAAGAAAACCCAACACCACAGCACGCTTGAGGAGGACTCGCCAGAAGCAGACTTTCAACGTTCCTTGCATCTGAAAACACGGGCCCGGTGGGCCCGGTCAGCTAAACTTTGGACTCCCCACCAGCCATTCCAGTCAAGATATGCATAACTCCAGAAACTTGGTATAGGTCACTCTGAGTGCGTCAGGGTGGGGCCCTTTATCCACACTTATTCAATTTGTATGCGGAGCTGGACTATATGAAAAAGAAAATGAAGCTTCAGGGATGAAGGAAGGCTTATGAACAACCTGAAATATGCAGATGACACAACTTTGCTTGCTAAAAGCAAAGAGGACGAAGAACTCACTGTTCAAGATCAAAGACTAGTGCTGCCTTCAGTGTGGATTTCAACATTACAACTCAGTGTACAGAAAACCTCAATCCTCACGACTGGATCGAGAGACAATATCCTGATAACAGGAGACGAGAACGAGATAGTCTAAGATTTCACGTTGCTTAGAACCACACCCGATGGTAATGGAGGCAGCAGCTAAGAAATAAATGACGTATTGCATTGGGCAGATCTGCTGCACAAATCCCAAAATCAAACTCACTGCCATTGAATCGATGCGTGTTCATCATGATCCTAGAGAACAGGGTAGAACTGCCCCATGAGTTTTTCAGATTGTAAGTGTTTATGGAAATAGAAAGCTTCAACTTTCTCCAGAGAAGCTGGTGGTTTCAAACTGCTGACCCTTCAGATCACAGCTCAACTCGTAACCACTGCGCCACCAAGACCTCTTTAAAGTGTTGAATGGCAAGTGTGTTACTTTGAGGACTAAGGTGTGCCGGACACAATCTGTGATCTTTTCAATCACCTCACATGCATGTTAATGTTGGACAATGAATGATTAAGGAAGCCTGAAGAAGAATTGGTATGTTTGAATTATGGTGTTGGTGAAGAATATAGAAAATGCCATACGCTACCAGAAGAACAAACAGATCTGTCTTGGAAAAATATACCCAGAATTCTCCTTAGAATCGACGATGCTGAGCCTTCTTCTAACCAACTTTGGTCACGGTATCAGAAGGGTAAAGGAGAGGGGCAGCAAAAAGGAGGAAGGCTTCGACAAGGTGGACTGACACCGTGGCTGCAGCAATGGGCTCCCACAGAGCAACTGTGGTGGGGATGGTGTAGAGCACAGCAGAGGTTGGTTCCGTTGCACATAAGGCTGCTCTGAGTTGGAACTGACTCGACAGCACCAAACAACAACAACATGAGACAGAATTGCTATCCGTGGATTTGTTTGTTTGTTTGCAGGACAGGATTAGCCAAGAATGGAAGGTGGTGAGCTGAGGTTGTTTCCTGAACTAAGGAGAGAGGACATCATCCCACTATAGGATTAGGGATGCTGAGTGGGCCGGGGAGTGAGGCAGAGGCAGGATATTGCTAAGGAGTAAAGGGAGGGAGGAGGGAGGAGGGAGGAGGGAGACAGCCCTTCTTAAAAATTGGGACCCTGATGAAAGGGCGGCCAAGTTTCCCAAAGCAGATTGGCAACCAAAGCAAACTTCCCCACCTCCACTTCGTAGGAAAACGGAGGCTTAACTGAGAAGTTAACTGGATTTTTGAGAGCTAATAGTTTCTGAGATCACCCTTGGCTCTCGTCTATTTTGTTTTTGTCAATCAATGTCTGAGATACAGACACAAGATTCATAGCTAACAAAATAGAAAGTGATAAAATTTGGGGAAGCTAGAAAAGCTTTCCGATGAAAACAGGCCTTTAGAACCCCAGACATTATTTCTTCTGCGAACCCGGCACCCTCCAGTTTCATCAGCACACTTTGCTAACACACCCTTATCTTCAGTGGTCTCTTCCTGAGGGCGAGCATCAAGCAGGGCCGTGTCATAGGGACTAATTGTTCTTCCGTTGGGGCTAGAATTAGTGCAAGTCCCAAATCCACGCATGCGTCTATGGTTTATGTATAACTCTGGTTAGAGACATCATTGTTATTTTACATTATAGAGAATTATCCATCCTCCTCCTGGGTCATTACTTCCACTACCATCAAATCGATGCTGAATTATAGCCACACTATGGACAGGGTAAAACTGCCCATGTGAGTCTACAAGCCTGCAAGTCTTCAAAAGAGTCGAACGCCTTATTCTTCCGCTGGGGAGCTAGCTGGTGTTTGGGAGTTACTGACCTTGCTGTTAGCAACCCGCTGTGTAATCACCACACCTGTAGGTTTAGCCAATGGTATAGAGTTTAAAGCACTGCTGAGAAATGGAAATTGTACAAGTATATGAATTGTGGTACATAAATTGTTGACTTAGACAGCTTAAACTCTGAAGGGATTGGACACTATTTACATCAACTATGGGATTGGCATTAGGAAAATCTTCCAATAATATTCATTTACAGAAGCAGAGTCACACATACCAGATTAATACATGTCATAATGAAGCAAGGAGAAAATTAAAATAGTAAGCGTACGGTAGAGCCAGATCACCTTTAATTGGGCACATTCAAGGCAAGAGATTTAAACCAAAGTACAATGTTGGCCAGTTCTAGGCCCTTAGGAAAGGGCAGTCATCTGTTTCCTCTCACCCTCGGGAGTTTCAGCCTTAGGTCTAATGGCTACAGATGAGTTTGAGGCAAAGCCCAGCTCACTTAGTGGTGTTTCCACATCAAGTCCTACTGGTATAGCCTACGAAGGAGGTTGGGTGCCTCAGAAGAACAGAGTCTAAGTCCCAGTAGTCTATGGCACATGGACTGGGTAACCAAGGACTATGAAGAAACTAGGTCGAACGTGTCCAATCAGGAACCTAGAACCAGATATATTTTCCCTTGGTCCAGGAGGCCTGATCTCATCGATGGTTTTGAGTTTGGTTTCACATTTTTCTCCGGCTCTGTCCAGGACCTTTTCAGAGCTGTTGGTGGTGTGGTACCCAGACATCATCTCGTCATCTCAGCCTTCTGTCTCAGGCCTGTGGAGACCCCTGTTTGTGTGATATGTTACTCCCCTCATCTACAGACCTTTCCGTCCTCACTCTTCTTGCTTTCCAATGGGAAGAGACCAAGAGTTGCACCTCGTGGATGGGCTGACCGTGAGCTTATAAGGCCCCGCTGGCTAGTCTCTAACGTAGGACAGCCCACATCGTCCTGCGAACTATGCTATGGCAATTGACCTTGGGGTTCCCTGAGACTATGTTCATGACCCCCCAGGCCTCGTGACTAAAATGTTTGGTTAAGTCTAAGGCGTTTGTATAACTTTTCCCTCTTTGTGTTCCACCATATTTAAGCTTCTATGCTTATATTTGTACAAAGATAACCACACGTACACAAAAACCCTCTTTCAAACTCATATCTATATGCACACACATACACATATATACACACATATACATATATATATTCATTGGTATATTCCCACTCACTATCCCGTATGTGTTTAGTCTATGTCTGTCCAAGCATCTACTCTTAGATCCCCACTGTCGCAGGCTTATGCATATAACAGATTTACCTTTGTTGCTTTGAACTCTTGGAAACCTCCAGTGTCTTCCCGTCTCCATATTTTCCCCTAATCTTTCCCTTCTTGTATATTGCCTTTCCTGTCACCCAACTTAACCCTTGTCTACCCACTAGCCTATGGCTTCCCATTTCTCCCCTCCTCTTCTACTTCTGGTAATAATTATAAAATATTTCTTTTAGTGTGAAAACTGTTTCTTAACTTTTTATGATAATGATTTCATATAATATTTGTCCTTTTGTGACTGACAAGTTTCATATAACATATTATCATGTTATGAGGTGTTTCTCAGTGTGTTAGCCTGAATTGACTAGATATACAAATCCAGAGACATTCATATGTGTGTAAGAGAGAGTTTTATATCTAATAGGAATTGAACATTGAGAAAACATGCCAGTCCAGTCCAGATCAAGTTCATAAATCCGATATTAGCTCATATGTCTCATACCAACTGATAAATTAGCTCATACCAACTGATAAATTCCTCTTCCGACTCATGCAACACATGTAATGACACCAAATGCAGGAAGCTCACAGGTCAGTGGGTGGAAAGTCTTGTGGATCCAGTGGCAGTGGAAGCATCTCAGCGCTGGCAGGGGTCTCTGCATGGATCCTTCAGCTCCAGGGCTCTAGTGTAGCAACATGTGTCTTCTCAACAGGAAGATCTCCCAGGGAGTGAGCATGTGTGTCTCCTGCCCCCAGTGAGCTATTTGTCTCCATCGTGCCTCCAAATGAGGTCATCAAGCTGCAACCTGATTGACAGGCTACACTCCACCTCTTCACTCTTAAGTCTCAAATGGACAACAGATTATATAACTACCACACTCAGATTTATCATTATTCTATTGAGGGATCCCTGGTGGCATAGTGGTTTACACGTTGGGCTGCTAACAGCAAGTCAGCAGTTCAAAACCCCCTGCTGCTCCAGGGGAAAAAGACGAGGTTTGCTGCTCCTGTAAAGATTTAGTCTGAGAAACCCACAGAAGCAGTTCTTTTGTTCTTAGAGGGTCACCTTAAGTCAGAATTGACTAGATGGCAGTGAGTGTGTGTTTTAAACTTTTTAAAAGTAGTCCATTGTATGCAGATACCAAAGTTTATCTGTCCATTCTTCCATGGATGGACATTTAAGTTGGTTGCAGTTTTTGGTATTGTAAACAATGCTGCCAAGAACATGGGTGTGCATATGTCTAGTCATACAGTGACTCTTCTTTCTCTAAGATATGGATCAGCTGGAGAAATTGCTGAGTTGTATGGTATGTTGCTTTCTGAGGACGTGCTCCCAGTGGCTGCACAATTTTCTCGTCCCACCTGCACTGTCTGAGGGTGCCTACCCCTCCACAAACTCACCAGCAGTTGTTGTTTCTTGTTTTTAAACATCTCTATTACGGTTGGGCTGAGGTGATATCTCCCGGTCATTTCCTTTATAGCTCTCTAATGGCTAAGGATTGGGAGTGTTTCTTCATGCTTGTTGACTGCCTATGTGTCTCCTTTGGTGAAGTGTTTATTCTTGTCCTCTGCTCATTTTAAAATTTAATGGTCTTCTTATTGAGATATCTATATTTGCTATACATTTTATAGCTTTGTCTCTTATTTGATGTTTTTACCACACTCTGTGGGTTTTCTCTTTATTTTTGGTGAAATAGTTTGTTGCATATAAGTATCATTTTTAACAGCCCCACAAATCCTTTATATATTAAGTATTTTATAATTATTTATACATATTTTATACTGTCCATTCTATCCCTTCACCCACTATCCTGGTATTCATCCCCTTGAGGAGGGTTATTCCATCATCATTGGTATCCATCCCCCTTCCCTGTCCCTACCCTTCGGAATTGTTAGTCCCATTACTGTTTCTAAGGGGGATTGACTATCCTGAATTGTGTATTGAAAGCTCTCATCTATACCGGTGTACATACACTGGTCTAGCAGGATTTGCAAGGTAGGACTGAGGCCATAATCATTGGGGAAGGAAGGCTTAAAGAAGTAAAGGGCTGTTGTGTGTTTGGTCGGTGCTAAACTGCCCCTGGATGTATTTTCTCTTCCATACAGCCCCCCTGCACAGAAATGTCCAATTATCTCTAGATGGGCTCTAGGTCTTTACTTCAACCCCTCACCTTCACCTCAATGAGAGTGTTTAGTCTTAGATTTCTGATGCCTGCTCCCAATGACACCTGGTGATCACACAGGGTGGTGTGTTTCTTCCATGTGGGCTTCGTTTGACTCCCAGCTAGATGGGTGCTTGTTTGGCTTCAAGCTTTTAAGACCCCAGACACTATATCTTTTAATAGTTGGGCACCATCTGCTTTCTTCACCACATTTGCTTATGCACCCAGTTTGTCTTCAGCAATCATGTCAGGGTGGTGGGAATTGCCCAGTGTCACATTATTAGAATAAAGTGTTCTTGTGTTGAAGGAATACTTAAGTAGAGGCCCAAAGTCTGTCTGCTACCACACTGTATTGCCATGTAAATATATGTACATGTATTAATTCCAATACCCCTATTATTATGAATGAATATGTTCATATATATACACATTTATGTTTATACCTCCATAAGCAGTTTTGCTTCCTGCATCTTTCCTCTATTTCTTTTTACCTTCTTCCTGTCCCACTATTATGCTCACCCCTCATTTGCCTCTCAGTAGTTTATCTCAGCTAGATTATGGTTGTTCCAGTACTACCAGGAACTCTACACCCACCCCCTCATAATCGATTTTTAGATCCCTAGCTGTTCCTCTTTCTATGATGTTATTTGCTAACTGCTCCCTTCCCCCTGCCTACTCCACCCCCAAGTCCTCCCGGAACCACCAGTCCCATTGCTTTCTCCTCCAGCTTGCTTCGCATGCCTATCTTATATAGACAGACAAAATAGAACAATGAAGACAAAATGAAAACAAAGAAAAACAAACAAACAAACAACCCTATACACAGTTCCAGGTCTGTCTGCTGACCTTCATGACTCTCCCCACGAGTGTGGCGAGGCTCTGAGCATGCCACTCTCAGTCTGAAGTCTGTTTTCGGGATTCTTCATGGACTTCGTTCATGACTTTGCTCCCATTGCTGGTCTGTTATGTTCCCTTCTTGCTTCACGCCATGTTGCGTGTTTCAAATTATGTTTGATAATGTACTTATGCCAAATCCTAAGTTTTCATTGGTGATCTTTATAATCTAAGTTTTATATTTAGGTCTTTGATCCATCTTGAATTTGTTTAAACTTTCTATATACTTTAGAACACAGTATGTTGGGTGGCGTGCACTGTATGTCTGTGAGGTCAGCTGGTTGATGGTATTGTTCTTGGAGTGTTAGTTGCACTTCATTCTTTCCTTCATTGACAGGCATATTAAAGTATCCTGTTATTATTGAAGACCTTTCTATTCCTCTCTTCAATCCTGTACAAGTTTGATTAATGTATTTTAATACATTTTCATTGGGTCCATAGATATTTATTATGGTTATACCCTCTTGTTCAATGGAAATTTTAATTATCATATAATACTTTCTTTGTCTCTTATGCTGGACTTTACCATAAAGTCTAGTTTATTAGATGTTAGTAATGTCACTTCTGCTCTTTTTTCAATTGCTGTCAGCTTCATGTATTTTTTCCATCATTGATTTTTAGTCTATTTTTGTCTGTGTGTCTCCCGTAGATAGCATGTGATGGGTCCTGCTTTCTTATTCATTGTTACTCTCCTTCTCTTGACTTGAGCATTTAATCCGCTTACAGTTAGCATAATTATTGATTGGTATGAAATGATTGCTGTCATTTTGTTGTGTATGTTTATCCTTTCTTTGTGGTGTTTGACTTGCGTACAGAAGTCATTGTCTAAACGTTTTCTGTCTTTCTAATACCTCTTAGAAATGACTCTATTGTAAGTTCAGGTTCAGTATGTCTGGGGGCAGAAAGCCAATGTTCAGCAAGGAGTTGAACCAGAACGAACCCTTAGCAGTCCATTTGTTGTACTCCTTGAATGAGTGGTGCAAATATTAAAGTGCTGTGGCATGTAGATTTCACTGGATATATTCCAAAGGAAAAAATGGGGCAGCTTTAGAAATAAACTCTTCACATTTACAATACACCAGAATTGGTAAACGTATCAGGACAAAACTATATGTTCATAGGAAAATACGTCAGGGGGTTGATAGCTTTCCAACGTGCTTTAGGGATCATACAAGCAAACGTGTCTGAAGAGAATTGAATATGATTGTTCTAGAGCCTTTAGGTCCACTGTTCAAGTTACTACTGCTACCGAAAGAATTACCTCCTAATTTACAGCTTAAAACAACAACCATTTTCTCTGTGCTCACAGGTTCTGGGGACCAGGAAGCCCAATAGAGGATAATGGGGATGTTTTGTCTGTTTTATAAGGCGTGGCACCTCAACTGGGCAGGCTTGAATGCTGGGGGACTGGAGTAATTGGCATGGCCAGATGATCACCCGGCTGGGGCCTGGATTGGCCAGAGGGCCTGCAGGTGGCTCCAGAGAGTTGGCCTTCTTCCATGGCTGCTCAGGGCTCTGAACATGAAGGAGGAAGAGGCATCTCCCGTTTTTGCCCATTCTCAGAAGTAAAGCCACGCCATTCCTCCACACTCTGTTGGTTGAAGCCATTCTAAGCCCACTTCCAGAAAGGGGAGGGGCTTCGTAACATAGGAGCCCTAGTGTAGGGGCTATGCATTGGGCCGCTAACTGCAAGATCAACAGTTCAAAACCTCCAGGTACTCTTCAGGGACAGGTAAAGTCTTGGAAACTCACAGGGCAGTTCTACCTATCCTATGGGGATGCTCCGAGTCAGCCTTGACTCGATGGCAGTGAATAGCAACAAACAAGTGCTGTATTTCCAACACTTATTATATATCATGGGCCTCTAAAAGGCTCATGGGAACATTCTCTTATCTTTTAAGTGCAATTTCCACTAACTTTTTGAATCCACCTCATGCTGCTACTCAAAATATGGTTCTTTCCCCTAATGCCTGCCACTTATTATCCTAAATTAAGTCCTGGTCTCAAATTAATCACTTTATAGCCGTGATGGTTATCCACAAATCTCAGCGTGCTTTATGAACACTACCAATTAGGCAGGCTTCTTGGGATCCATTTTGTTCATATATGCTATCTTAAGAAACCGAAACTGACATAAGCACTTAGACCCAGTGCAGCCAAGACGGAAAAAGAGGTGGTTCCAATGAATGCCCGCCTTCTTGTCCATGCTCAGGCTTGGACTCCCAAAGGGCAGTGGGCCTATGATGCAACGCTACCTGGGGAAGACTGTGGGCCTCCCATCATGTTCTTCTCTGGTTCCCACAAATGTGGCTGGGAACACTCCTGAGGAAATCGCCAGTGTCTCAGAATCGGTTGTTTTATTTTCCCTCTGAGAAAATCTCTTTTTTTGTGGGAAGCTAACATGCCACATACTCTAATTTTTAAAGATTGTGATTGTAGAATTTTACAAATTCCTTGTTTGTCTATGTGCGCAATGTGAAAGGAGCTCATTAATTTGTGAAAATATAATAAAAGTGATGGGAATTGTATAAATAAATCACTGAGTGAGTAATTTCTTAAAAATGGAATGTTCTGGAAATTTCATGAAACCTGAGTATCAAGGATGAACTAAGTTGCAGATTAATACTGTGCTCATGCAGTTTTTTTAATCATTATTTTTCCAGAAAAAAATGTCTACTGGTAAATTTTTAAGTGTCATAGTAGCAGGGTTTAGCAGGTAATTATTCCTAATTATTCTATCTCTGGTTTTTTTTTGCTACTCAAGTTACAAGGCAGAGATGGTCTCATATTTATTTTCTGTCTCTCACAGTTCCAATCACTGGAATAGATCCACAGCAGGACTTAAATTTGATATCTACCACCTCTGACCTATTAGAAGGGGCACTGGTCATAACTTTGCCTGGCTGTGCCTGCTACTTCAAATTGCCAGACCCGATGTGGTCCCAGGAGCACTCCAGGAAAGGAATCAATGGAATGGGGGGGGGGGGTTTCTTTGGGAGCCCTGAGGCTTCTTATTACCTAGTACAGAAATATGTCTGTCGTGTTTTGAAAATCTGTGTAGCAATATACCAGGGAGCCCTGGTGGTGTGGTGGGTGACTGGGTGACGTGCTGATGACCTGGGTTGCCGCTGGGGAGATAATCTTACAGTCTGTGTGAGGCAGTAAGTAAGGATTGCTGACTGCAAACTTGGCAGATCAAACCTCCCAGCTGCTCGGAGGGAGAAAGATGAGTCTTTTTACTCTTGTACATTGTTTCAGTCTCAGAAACCGACGGGCAGTTCTGCCCTGTCCTACAGGGTTGCTATGAATTTGAATCAATTCAGTGGTAGTGGATTTGGTTTGGTTTTGATTATTTTATTATGGAGTGTGATGGTGTAATAGCTAATGAGTTGGGCTGCTAACTGTATGGTCAACTGTTTGAAACCGCTAACCACTCTGCCGGAGAAATATGAGGCTTTCTGATCCCGTAAAGAGTCACAGCCTTGGAAACCCACAGCAGGAGGTTCTACCCTGTCCTCTAAGATCACTGTAAATCAGAAGTGACTCCATGGCAGTGCATTTGTAGTTTTGGTATGCTATATTTCCAAATTGTTATTCAACTATGTACATGCATGTGTGTATAATTGACTCTAAAGTTAGGATCAATATTGAGTTCACTTATGGGGCTTCTAAACGTATAACATTTCTGGGTTTTATTGGCTATAGTTAGGGTTAGATTCTTGTTCTGGCAAATATCAGTTATTTTTGAATTAGAAATTATATGCCCATTAAGTGCTTTTTATGAAGCAGATAAGTAAAAAATAATACAATACATAAGCAGTACTATGATTAAGAAACTGGGTTCTGGTGTCAGATGGCTTAGGTTTACATCCTGGCTCTATAAATTCAGTCTGTGTGGCGTGAGGCAAATCAACCACCCCACTTCACTTTGATTCCCTCATCTATCGCAGGGGGAAGAACACTATTGTAATTATGAAACATTCTGCACAGTTGCTCATAGGAGAGCCTCACTGAATATTAGCTGTTTGTTAGAGAAGTTGTGGTAGTTACATAACCTGTTGTCATTTTGAGACTTAAGAGTGAAGGGGTGGGGTGTAGCCTGTCAATCAGGTTGCAGCTTGATGACCTCATTTGAAGCCACCAAGGAGCTAAATAGCTCAATGGAGGCGGGACAAACATGCTCACTCCCTCGGAGATATTCTTGTTGAGAAAACACATGGAGCTATGCTAGAGCCCGGGAGCTGGAGTAGCCACGTGGAGACCCCTGCTAATGCTGAGATGCTTCTTTCCGTGCCACTGGATCCATAGGACTTTCCACCCACTGGCCTGTGATCTTCCTGCATTTAACGTCAATGCATGTGTTGTGTGAGTCTGAAGAGGACTTTATAGATTGGTATCGGACATATAGGCTAATATCAGACTTATGGACTTGATCTGGACTGGGCTGGAATATTTTCCCAATATTCAATTACTCTAGTATATAAAGCTCTTTCTTATACACATATGAGTATCTATGAATTTGTTTCTCTAGTCAACCCAGACTAACACAGAAGTATTAGTGTGCATATAATAATTCTAGAAATGGAAAGGCAAAAACAGACTTTTAAACAATTTCTTGAGATCAAATCTCACTCTTTAGGTAAAACCTAACTCTTTCCAGAAAAGTAATACTAACATTTTCTTTTTAAGTAACTGATATATAAGTATTTTTTTCTCTTTGTCCTTCTGACTTTAATTTCAGATCACCAAAGTAAACATTTTCTCATCCTAACTTATTTTATGGGGAAAAATCAAGTTATGTATAATTTTTTTAACAGGCAAATTTTGAACGTAGTACAAAATCAAACATCTCAAAAGGAAGTAAAGTAAAAAGTACATTTCTGAACATCTCCCACCCCACCCAAACTCCCAATCCACTGCTATTAAGTCGATTCTGACTCTTGGTGACACTATTGAGGGTCTCTGAGGCTGTACATCTTTACTAGAGCATATAGGCTTATCTTTCTTCCTCTGGTCTGCTGGTGGATTGAACTGCCAACGTTGCACTCAGCACTGTAAGACTCACCTGACTACCTGCCCCAGACTGTAAGATTACCTTCTGAGAGGCAACCACTGTTATCAGTTTCTTGTATAATCCAGAAATAGTCCTTTTACATGCAAGCAATATACATGTATTTCCCCACCTGCATTTATGCACACAGTAGTACGTGACGTACACTTGCATTCCTTAATGTATTTTCTTTTTCCAATGCCACATCCACTGTTTAGATGTACCAGAATTTATTTATTTCTCTCTCACTGCCAATGAGTCAATGCTGACTCATGGCGACTCCCTCTGGGTTTTCCAGATGGTAACTATTTACAGGAGTAGAAAGCCCAGTTTTCTCCCGAAGAACTGCTGGTGGTTTTGAACTGCTAACCCTGAGGATCGCAGCCCAATGTGTAACCACTACACCATCATTGCTCCAGAATTTGTTTAGTGGTTATTTAATGTCCTGTCAGTGAACATTTGGCTGGTGCCTTTTGCTATTGCAATGTATTATGAGCAATGTCTCTATATTTATACACAAATATATCTGTAAGACAAATTCTTAGGTGTAGAATGGCTTAGTCCAAAGCATAAGCATTTTAAAATTTGTTAACTAGTTGAAGATTGCTTCCCAAAGAGCACGTACCAATTTATCCTCCCACCAACAATAATACTGCTTCCCCATCATTGTGGTCAATGCATTGTTAAACTTTTTGAATTTTAGTAGCATCCCATTAAACTTTAAATTTTTATTTCTCTTACTAGAGTGAGATTGAACATTCGAGTGTCTATGAAAAGCTTATATTTCCTTTATTATAAACTAAGGATCCCTAGTAATATAGCGGGGTAAGCACTGTGCTAACCGGGAGTCTGCAGTTCAAGCCCACCATCCACGACAAGGGAAGCACTGTTTCCATAAAGGCTTCATAGCCTCAGACTCCCTTCAGGGTCAAGTCAGAGTGGATTCAACTGCAGTGGACGTCCTTTCTTTTGTTTTAGTAAACGGTTCCAATAGATTTCCCATATCTCTAGTTCAATATTTTAAAATCTGGCCATGAATGTGGCAGATACATGTCTGGTTGTTTATCTTTGTTTTGTTTCCACCGTAACAGTTTTATTGGGTTTTGTTATAGTATGTTTTGTCTTGCAGAATATTTTTGGTCCAATTTATCAATAAGGACCAAATTGTTTCAGTTCTCCAGGAGGAGCTGTCTGTTGGCGTGCACAAAACTATGCTAGTGGATGGAACAAGAAGCTGCAGCTTGGAGAATGTAAGTATTTTCAAGCCAGAGGCAAAAAACTTGGTTAATAATCAATATGGGGCCAGCCTCATTCAGAGTCAAACTGACCCCTCCCTAAAAGTATGTGCTACAGAGAACAACACTAAACCTACAGGTTGGGGGGGGGGCTGGTAGACCACGCCCACACAGAAGCAAACCAAGAAGGAAAAAGAAAGGGATGGTCTAGACCCCATAGCAGCACACCACGCCCAGAGGAAGACGTCCCTGCACAGAACCACTAAGGCACAGAGAGGGGTGTAGGGGTGACAACAGTTCAAGGCATGTTGTCCCCTTACTGGAGCACATCACCACAGGGGACAATACTAGGGACACATGATGGGGAGTTAGTCCGGTCTGAACCACTCTCAGTGGGGTGAACCAAGAAGGGAACATAACAGATTAGCAATGGGAGCAAAGCCAAGCCACAAAGCCCCTGAAGAGCCCAAAAATGGACTTCAGGCTAAGAAGGGCAGCTCCTGGAATTCCCCCAGGACCAGTGGGGGACAGTCGTAAAGGTCAGCAGACAGACCTGGAATTACATATGGTTTTTTTTCTTATGTTCAATCTTTTGTTTGGTCTCTGTTATTGTTGCTTTGCCTACTTATATAAGATAGGCATGGGAAGCAAGCTCAAGGAGAAAGCAACTGGACCAATGGTCCCTGAGGGATTTGGGGGAGAGGGAGGCAGGGAAAGGAAGCGGTATTTAAACAACGCCATTGACAGGGGAATGAACAACTAGGGGATTAAAATCAACAACGAGGTGAATATAGATATCTTGGGGGTGTTGGAGCAACTGCAATCTAGCTGAGAGGAAGTACTAAGAGGTAGAAGTAGGGTGAGCTTAATGGTGGGGCAGGAGGAAGGTGAAAGGAAACAGAGGAATGATCTAGGAAGCAACGCTATGGATAAAGGTATAAGCATAGGTGTGTACTTACATAAATATATAATGAACAAATATAGAGATATTGGCCTATGTACATATATAGCAATACACTGAGGTAGGGGATGAACTTTGGGCCTCTGTTCATACCCTCCCTCAACACAAGAACACTTTGTTCTAACAAATTGGCATTCTGTGATGTTCACCCTCCCGGCACAATTGCTGTATACAAAATGGGTACCTGAACAAGTGTGGTGAAGAAAGCGGATGGTGCCTGGCTGTTAAAGATAAGTGTCTGGGGTTTTAAAGGATTGAAGTTAAACAAGTAGCCATCTAGCAGCAAAGCAATTAGTCCACGTGGAAGAAGCACACCAGCCTGTGTGATCATGAGGTGTCATTGGAACCAGGTAAGAGGCATCAGAAGACCCATAACAAACAAACAAAATACTATATTGGTGAGAATGAGGGGGTTGGAGCAGAGACCCAAAGCCCATCTGTAGACGATGGGACATCTCCTCACAAAGGGGTCACAGAGAAGGGATGAGTCAACCCAGGGCACAGTAAAGCACTGATGAAACAGACACTATTCCTCTGGTTCCTGTAGGCTTCCTCAACCCCCACTATCATGACCTCAGTGCTGCCTTTCACTGCAGGCTAGACCAGAGCACGCGCACAGGTACAGATAAAGTGAAACGCTCACGAAACATGGAATCCAGGAACAGGAATGGGAGTAGAGATATCAGAAGGGTAGCAGGAGAGGAGGGGAAGAAGGGAGAATCAATCACAATGATCAACACATAAACACACACACACACACACACACACACACACACACACACACACACACACACACACACCCTCCAGGGGGACGAACAACAGAAACCATGGGGGAAAGGAGACAGTAGTCGGTGTAAGATATGAAAATAAAAATAATTTATAATTTATCAAGGGGTTATGAGGATGGGGTGGGGGCAGAGGAGCTGATACCAAGGGCTCAAGAGAAAGTAAATGTATAGAAAAGAATGATGGCAACATATGTACAAATATGCTTGATACAACTGATGTATGGATTGTTATAAGAGTTGTTAGAGCCCCCAATAAAATGATATTTTAATAAAAAATTTAAAAATCAGCCCCAATAAAAAGATTTATTAATTTAACAACAACAACAACAAAAAGACAATACTAGAAAAATTTAGGGAAATATTTAGAGCAGCAAATTTACTCTTAAGCTTGCTTCAGCCAACTCATGTATTGCTCTTTCCTGTAAGGGCAGGCAAATTTAAGTTTTGCTCATGGAACACTTTACTGTTTATATCATTACAAGGATCTGTAGTGATGATATGCTGATATGACCCATATTTACATTAAAATTGCTCTCTAAATGCTGCCATTAGTTGATAATTCTCTGATCATCTTTGTGTTTAACAAAATTGATAAAAATTGCTTTTACTGTTTCTTTTTAATAAAAACCTTTTGGTGTTCCTCAGGAAAAAAAATTTAAAAATCAATATGGGGGACGGGATGGGGGAGAGGTAAGGAAAAGAGACCTATCAAGCGTGACTCAGACTTTTGACCTGAGTAGCCAGGTGTATGATGAGTCACTGACTGATATGGACAAGACTTTTTTTCATATACAGATTTTTTTAATGTATCATTTTATTGGGAGCTCTTACAGAGATCCTAACATTCCACAGTTCAATCACATCAAGCAGTAGAGTACAACTGCCACAACAAGCAGTTTCAAAACATGTTCTGGTTTCTTGAACAACTTGATATCAGCTCCCCTTTATCCTTTTCCTCCCCACCATGCCCCCTAGGAACCCTTGTTATTGATTTATTTGTTGTCATATCTGACCCCATCCAATATATCCATTCACGTACAATTCTGTTGTTTGTCCCCCTCAAGTGGGGTTATACAGCCGTCAATGGTATAGCTTCCACTTGACTGTCTCTCTTCCCAGACCCTTAGGGATCCATTACTCCCTTTACTGTTTCTGAAGGATTATCCATCTTGGTTTTCATGGATCAAATTATCTTAATTATGCATATGAACATACACAAATCTAACAAGATTAGTGACATAAAACAAAAACCATAATAGTAAGGGAAGGAAATATTACAGAACTAGAGGATAGTTATGTGGTTCATCAGTGCTGTACCGCACCCTGGATATATCATCCCTGCCATGCGGCCCTTCTGAGAGGGAGCAAGTCTATTACCTGCTTTGGAAATAAGCTTCCACACACCTGGTTTTATAGTGTAATTCACACGAAGGGCTTGTTTATTTTTTGTCTACTGATGTTTTTTCGCTCAAAGAGAAATATTGAGTCAGACAAACCACCTAGTATGCTCAAAACAATCATAACCATGCTTCACATATTCATGGGCAATGACTTAGACACCAGACAGCTGCATAATGTATGCAGCACGGTGACCTCACCCTTTATCTGCTTTGAACAACACACACCCTGCTGGACATAGGAAAATCATTGACACATTTCTGACTCTAGGAAAAAATTTAATTTGTTTGACTCGTTTTCAACAGGTCCACAGGTATTTGTGAACCTGGAAGTTCAAGTCGGTTAGGCAACTTGGCTGTGAAAACAAATTTAACAAATAAGCAGACTGGTTTTTCCCTGTCCCAAGGGCCATGACTTGTAAGCTCAATTGGTAGGGGCCAGGAAGAGGAGTGGCCTTTAAGAGCATTTATAAATATAGAATTCCACATGGATGATTAACACTTGTATGCAGTGTTGGCCCATGGTGTAGAGAAAATCTTTTTGAAGTAGAAAATAAGCAATGGTAAGCCATTTTAAGTAAATATTTGAAAGCCCATTTTAATCCCTGTTCATACGCATATGCACACACACACACACACACACACACCACCCATATATGCCTTTGACAGTGGTACTCATGTGCAGCATTATTGAAAATATCTAAGATTAGCTGCCACCTAGCAATTAAGTTCAAGGACTAAGGTGAATTAGCAACTCATTTTGCTATCATTTTTACCTAGGCTCCAGTTAGTTGTTTTCATGTCTTTTATTTCCCAGCATAGTGCAATATTTGAAGTGAGACTGCGTATCCCACGAGCCATGTGTTGAAACAGCGAGGGACAGGAGTGCCAGGACTGATGGACCGGAAGGAGTGGACTCCCGCTGGGGAAGATGTCTGCGTGAGTCTGAGATTTTGCTCCCTGGGTTGAAATGGCCACCCCATTGCGATGGCTCTCGCTGGCACAAAGGAGCTCTGTGCAGGTGATACTGTTCAGATGCTTTATGCAACTAGAGGTTAAGGGTGAGAGGAAACCAGCCTCCAGCAACCGAAGGGCCATTAGGCGCGACTGTGCGGCGATAACATGCAAGATGACAGTGAAGTCAGAGAGGACAGGAAAGAGAGGGGAGGGAATACAACAGGGAGACAGACACATTGATGGCAGCATGCGCCCCTCGGTCCCTCTTCATGATTCACTTGGAACTGGGAGGAGAGAGAGCTTTTAGTTACTTGGGACGTTTATAGGTAGCCTAAGACATGCATGTTCAGTAGTTACATGTGTCACAAGGCGGGTGGTATCTACATCAAGGTCCCTGAGCTCATTGGGGAGGAAACCTAATACCTGCATTGGGGGAAGGTGTGAGGACAAAAGGATACTGTCTGCTTTCTGTAAGGAGATGAAATCAACCCCGGGCTCACTTTAAGGCAGCATAGCTGATTAGGGTAGAATCGGTGGGGATGGAATTTAAAGCAGGATGATGTACTTTGACTTTACCTCTAATTTTCCAAAGTGGAGGCTTTCCTACCATGGGATACTAATCCTTGTCATATTTCCTTCAGCGTTAGTTCCCCACGGTTAAGGATCTATTAATTCGCATAGCCACATCATCACACTGTCTAGAACTGCCCACAGCATGCCAAGCAGGCGTCCATGACACTGGAGAGACCTTGGGCCTAAGGCCATGGCCTGACAGGTGCAGATGGAGCATACTAGACAGTAGTCTCTGCTGGAGTGCAAGTGTCTCTAGGACAGGGACCCTACCTTAAATGGTTTCCATTCGACTATTAACCTACAAGGTTGGTGGTTCCAACCTTTCCCATGGTGCCACAGAAGAAAGATCTGGTGATCTGCTTCCACATAGATTGGTGGTTGTTGTTGTATACCAACAAGTCAATTCTGACTCATGGCAACTTTATGAATTTCATAGAACTCCCCCCTGGACTTTCCCAGGCTGTCACCTTAACAGGAGCAGATTGCCAGCTCTTTACTCCTGTGGAGCCACTGGTGGGTTCAACTGCTGACCTTTCAGTTAGCAGCTGAAGGATCAACGGCTGCACCACCAGAGCACCTTTCTGTACAGATGACAACTCAGTACATCCCATAGTACTCAGTGCTACTTTGTAAAACACGAGGTCCTAATGAGGCAGAACTGGCGTGTCAGCCCTGGAGTTTCCGTTTGTTTGCTTGGTTGGTTTTTGGTGCCCTCAGTGGGTAAAGTCCTGCCTGACACACACTGGTGGCGAGTCTTTAGACACGGGTTGAGTGAAAGCTAGGTACACTGAATATGAGGAGGGGAGTGAGTGTCTAAAGGAGGTGGAGTGCAGGATCCACCTTCTCCAAATCCCCCTGAAGCGCAGATCTGGAGAGCAATCTAGTTGGGTAGGGAACATAAGGAAAGGGCACAATGACATTTTTGGGAAATGTTAATAGAGAATGACCTCTTCTGGGAAGTATTTAAAAAACAGTCTGATAGCAAATCTGCAAGAAAAAACTGTAGCAATCTTTCTTTTTTATTTTTCACTTTCCTCAAGAGTGAGATAACATATAGCGTTCATCGTTAAGTGTACAGGCAGTGAAAGTTGTTTTCAAGTTATGTTGAAAACTCGCTTGCTTGGTTTTACACGTTTTCAAGGGAAATTTTCGGTTTTACAGTCCAGCAAATGTGGCACTGTATTCTGTAGCTTTAAGCTTGCCAGCCAGACCTTAAAACTAACAAAGGGCACCCTTCACACTTCTCCTCTCCTCACTTTGCATGTGACCAGCTCTGTGCTCAGAGCTGGAAGTGCAGCCGCGAGCAAGCTGGGCAGCCCCGAGCAAGCTGGGCAGCCCCGAGCAAGCTGGGCAGCCCCCGGCCTCAGAGAGCTGACGCTCGGGGTTTTGCAGAGGGACATTGGAGAGTAAGGGTAAGCAGAGGAATAAAAGTGAGGAATCCAAGAGTCACCAAGACCCCGAGGAACTGCAGCCCAAGAAAAGGCAGCCTGCAGAGATCAAACATCACCTGAAATCTAACTCAGGAGCTTCCCTCCCAAACAGGCATTCTTCCCCATGGCCATACCTCCTCATCCCCCAGAAGAACATGCTTAGCTACTGGCCATCGAGAAAACGAGGAAATAACCTTGACTCCTTCACCAAGTCCCACCTAGCTTTCTAAATACCTTCCAAACCTATCTTCTTTCCACAGTTTATTCAATACACTAATCGCACTCCAATCAAGATATCAAACTTCCCCACAAATGTCTTTAGAACAACAAGAATAATTTATTATACAAAGTCTAGATTGAGTTACGAAAATTACTTTGCTATTTAAATTTAATCAGTTTTAAGACACTGAACGTTTTCAATTCTGATCATCCAGTAGGCGTTCCTAACAATGATTTAAATATACACTCAACCTAAAAAAAAATTAAAAATAAATATACACTGAACCTCCAGGATAGAAGAATCGATTGCTGTGCCTCGGATGAGCCCCAACCCCTTAGCAGTCAGTTATAAGTTGATGTGGTTTCAGATGGGAATGTTGCCTGCCTTGGCAGACTGCGTTCCCACGATGGCTACACCAATAGCTCTCATTCCACATGGTCCTCAGTGATGCCATCTTGAGGTGCCTCGTTTCTCTCCCCTCCCATCTGGGGTAGCCTTAGTGCCCTGCTTGTCTCAGAGAATGTCGTCGAAGTGACATTCTGGAACTTCCGAGCCCACAGTTAGCCTTGCAGCTTCGGCCTGGAAATCTTGAAACGCTCATGCTCTTGGGGCACAGCGGAATGGCAAAAGGCCACATGGTGAAACCAGGAATGGGGACTCCGGTTCACAGCCGCAGCTGAGCTTTCCCGAGAGTGAGCCCCGGGATGTTTAGCCCAGTGGACTCTTCGGATGACTGAACCTTCTGCTGAAATGTGACTGTAACTGCATCAGAGAGCAAGGAGCCACTTTCCAATTGAACTCAGTCAACCTACAGGACTGTATGCTGCTTGCTACGAAGCAGTAACTTGCTGGCTGCAAGGGGATTCCTCATAACGTCCTATAGGATAGAGTAGAACCCCTCTTAGGATTTCCCAGGCTGTTAACTCAATGGAGGCAGGTGCCAAATTTGCTCCTCGGGCATGGCTGGTGGATTCAAAGCTTTGACCTTTTGGTTAGCGGCCGAGTTCTTAACCAGTGTGCCACCAGGGCTTGAGAGAACTAAATTACTGGACATTCTGGGTGGGATAGTAGTGGAGGAAAAGAGTGCAAGACTATTTGGAGACTATGAAGAGTATTGTATAGTAAAGATGGGGAGAGGAGCGTGCACATAAAGGAGTAACAGATGGCACACATGAGTCCTAAACACAAGTGTGCAGTGAACAAAAAGATCAAGGGACACTGGAAAGACTTCCTGGAGGAAGAGAAACGTGGAGTGGAACTTAAAAGTATATCCAGGCAGAGAAGTATGAAGCATGGCTGGGGATGGGATTAGCAATGGGCCTAGGATCTAAAGAGAAACTAGATTTGATTAGAACACAGACTTAATGGGTTGAATAATAGGCTGAACTGCCTGTCAAGAGAAAGGTTAGTACAAGTGTTTTAGGTTGAAGAGGCATCTGTGTTTAGGTGAGAAGGGAAGCCACAGGAAAGAATCGCAAAATAACTTCAATTGTGTGTGGTGTGTAGATATAAAACCTTTTAAAATGATCATTTATCTGGGTAAAATCCAACTTCCTCAAAGGGATTCCCACATTTATTAGGAGGAAGCAAGAGAAGCATTCAAGGACCTACAACTCTTTGGAGTAACACAAGAGTGATGATCATCTAAAGTGGTTCCACTGTAGCATAGGGGACATCTCCCCAGCAAGAGTAATCGATTGAGAGGTAAAGAAGATGCCAATACCTAAAGGTGAGAACAGGGCAATGGCAGACACTTCACTTAGTTTTGAAGCAAGTTTCTGGAAAGGTCCATAATCGTCCTTAGCTACATACTCCAGGCTTATGATTTTGCAAACATATTATAGAGTGGAAGCAGATGCTGAAATGAAGTTTGAGGTACAAGACACTGATTGCTGAACAACATCTGTGACTGGAGGGGGGAAAGTAGGGTTGAGCAGAGAAGGAAGCAGACATGAGATGCAGACTCAACAAAGCCTTGGTCCATTTGGTGGGCGCTTGGAGCAAATACTGTCCCTTAGAGCTGTCTCTCATCAGGTCAGCATGACTGGGTCTTTTATAGCCACAAGGAGTCCTGGTGTACAGTGTGTTAAGCATTGGACGGCGAACTGAAAGGCTGTCCCAAACCACTGGCCATTCCACAGGAGGAAGATGAGACAGTCCACTTACCGTCTCAGAGACCCCCTGGAGTAGTTCTACTCTCTTCTATGTTAACTTTGAGTCAAAGTCAACTCAAGGTCAGTGGCTTTGCTTTATATATATATTAAACATAAATATTATATAATACCAATATAAAATTATATATAGATATTCACACCTCACTTTTCACTGGATGTGTGCTGCCCCAGAACGGGTGTGGCTTACCAAAAGAAGGTAAACCCAAAGTCAATCAGTGAGAAGAAATATTTTTCTTATTTGAGCTTTGACTGATGCATACTTTGGGGAGTTTGCTTGCTTATGAGCTACAGAAAACAAATCATTTGCATCGATCATTGTTAGGAAGATGATAAGGATTTGTAGGAAAAATGGAAATTCCCAACCCAAGGGTATAGATTCCACATTTCTCTGAAGTCGGAATCTTTTCTCCTGTTGGAGAGTGCTGAAGCAGTAGGCTTTAGTCTTGAAAAATGGGGTCACAGGAAGAGGGGGTGCTGCAAACCGGGGAGAAGGAAAAATAACAGCAGGGGCACTGCCCTTCTGAACAGCCTATTTTTATTTTAAGGCTTAAAGATAATCTTAGATTTATTCCACCTACATAGTTCCAAAAAATCTGAAGTCGATGAAAACTTGAATTTCCACTTTGCACTTACCCCTTTTTGATCGACATTCATTTTTTATAGTCTTTGAATTTATGGATTTAGTCACTTGTGTGTTCAACGGGATCTGGATTCCACTGACACCACCTAAGGAGCCGCGTTGAGAACCTGAGACTGGTTCAGGAGGGGGATACATTTAGCCAAAGCCCATGACATTAACCAGCAGCTTGTGTTAGTTTGCTTACTGTGGTGGCTTGTGTGTTACTTGGCATGCTGTAAGCTATGTCACTAGTATTTCAAGGGCCAGCAGATTCACCCAAGGACAAAGGCACCCCGCATCGTTTACAATCAGGAAAGGTGTACATTAAGGTTGTATCCTCTCACTGTACTGATTCAGTTTGTATGCTGAGCATATAGTTAGAGAAACAGGATTATGGGGCGAAAAATGTAAACTATTCACCTGTGTTATATGTGTACTAAGTGCCAATAAAGGTGTTTTAAAAAGAAGAATGCAGAATCAGGATTGGAGAAAGTCTTATTAACAGAGTGATGGATGCAGATGACACAACCTTGCGTGCTGAGAGTGAGGAGGATTCGAAGCACTTGCTGATGAAGACCAAAGACAGTTGCCTTTAGTAGGGATGGCAACTCACGTAAAGAAGACCAACGTCCTTACGACTGGAGCACTAGGTAACATCCTGATAGCTTTTAAACAAAAGATGAAGTTATCAAGAATTTTGCCTCCACAACCAATGCTCATGGAAGCAGCAGTCATGAAATCAATCGACTGGTTGCTCTGGGTAAATCGGCTGCATAGGACCTCTTTTGAGTATTGAAAGGCAAGGATGTTACGCTAGGGGGAGGACTGAGGTGCATCTGACCCAAGCCATGGCATTTTCAATGGTCTCACAGGCATGTGAAAGGTGGACATTGAATAAAGAAGACAGAAGAAAAACAGAAGCATTTGAATGGTTGGATTATGCTGCTGGAAAAGACCACTGAAAATCCCATGGACTGAATTATGCTGCTGGAAAGTACCACTGAAAGTACCAGAACAAACCTATCTGTCTGGGAAGAAGTGCAACCAGAGTACTCCTTAAAAGCAAGATGGCAGGACTTTATCTGACACACTCTCAACATGTCATCAGGAGAGGCCAGCCCCTGGAGAAGGACATGATACTTGATAGAGTGGAGGGTAGCAGAAGGAGGAAGGCCGTCCACAAGGAGGACTGACACAAGGCTGCCATGATGGCCTCAGGCATGGGAACAATTTTTAGTGGGGTGCAGGGGTGAACCCTGCTTCCTTCCATTGTGCACAGCGTCGCTGTGGATCAGCATGACTCGATGGCACCTGAAAACAACATAACACTAATTTTTAATGGTTTTTTTATTCACTGAATCTGGATGCTCCATTTTAAAAAAAGTAGTCTTTATAGGAAAATCGTGGAGAATTTCTACTCTCTGAGAAGTGACCCCCTGCTATATATACTTGCCCTTAATACCACAGGCACGGGCCAAACATTGGACTTCTTATTAAGAGCACTCTCAACCACATTCTGAGTTGTTCTATCAGCATGTTAGAAAATAGATTTACATTTTAATACAAACCACAGCTTTACATTTAGAAATACAGAAATACAGTTAGAAAATAGATTTACATTTTAATAAAAAACCACAGCTTTACATTTAGAAATACAGTTAGAAAATAGATTTACACGTTAAGAAAAAACCGCACACTCCTTTTACCTATTGATTTTTATAGTCAATCAGGTGTGATCATCAAGCTCATCTGGTCATTGCCACCAAGGTGGTGAAACCCCCGATCATTCATTATAGCTATTTATAAAATTGTAACTACATTTACTCTCTCTTAGCTGGCAGTCCTTGTTATCCAGTGTTTCACATTTATGACAATAGGGGGAAAATCTACTTTCGTACAATTTTGCACATTAGCAACTTTTGTGTGCAGGAAGGAACACTGGTGAGTGAGGTGGAGCCACCCTGGCTGTGCTCGTTGAGGGTCTGTGCTAACGTGTCTGGGCCACGGTGGGCACTGCTGTTGCACTTACAGAGCGGGACAATTTGTCAGTAACGTAATGATCTTATGTAGTCAGCCAATTGCTCATAACACTGATTTTTGCATACCAACCTGATCATTAGAACTCTATTGTGTTGATAAGAGCAGGTATGCTTTTAATATTCTTGCTTTTTAAACCACAAAAACTTTAAAAAATGTTCCTGATGGCTCATTGATTAAAATACTATACTGATAAACTAGAGAGAGCAGTCCAAACCCAAAGATGTAGCAGTTTGCTTCCATAAAGGTTACTGCCTTGAAAAGCTTTATTGGCAGTTAATTCTACTCTGTCCTAAAGTGGATATGCTTCCAACAGGCTTGACAACACTAGTTTTGTCTTGCTTTCTGAGTTTCTTAAAAATGAGGAAAAGGCCATGTGTTGTGTGTTTTGTCTTACACATGAAATGAATTAGCTAAACTGATCCAAATGCCTGAGTAAGTATCTCTCTTTTTTATTTTCTTCACAAAACATAATTACAGTGTCTACGCTGTTTATACTGTAACCTCTTTATGAATGCAAACTCTGTGAGTTAGTATCATTTGGAATTTCTGATGGTATTTCATGTCCCAGCCATAAGGACCCACCACCAAGAATGCAAGGATTTCTCTAGTCCCTGATAAGTTTGTTTTTCAAGGTGAAAGTAAAATATTATGTGTTATGTTTGGACTGACATATGTATACTGATTCTTTTACCAACCCATGCCCTTTTAAATCCAAGTCTCTTAAAATTTTTTAAAATTCCTAAATATGAGTGTGTTAGGGTTGACTAGAGAAACAAATCCAGGGACACTCTTATATGTGTAAGAGAGAGCTTTATATCAAGAAGTAATTACATATCAAGCAAACATCCCAGCCCAGTCCAGATCAAGTCCTAAGTCTGATACTAGTCCATAAGTCCAATACTAGTCCATGAATCCCTCTTCAGATTCACACAGCACATGCAATGATGCAGAATGCAGGAAAGTCACAGGCTGGTGGGTGCAAGGTCTTGTGGATCCAATGCCAGTGGACACATCTCCAGAACTGCCTCAGGTCTCAGCATGGCTTCTCAACAGGAAGGTGAAGCCAGAGAGAGAGGGGAGGTTCCTAGGACCCTCCTTATGAGAAGGTCATGTCCACAAGGAGACCCCATCAGGTTGATTGGCTAGATTCCACCCCTGCACTTCAAGTTGATACACAATTATGTAACTACCACAATGAGTTTACCTAAATACATATGTTTGTATTTTATTTCCTCTGATACTGTATTGAACCTTAGCATGTATGCATGGCACATTAGTGAATTATTTATTGAGCTATACATAAAATAGTGGCCCAGTTGTGTTGAGCTGCTAATGGAAAGGCCATAGGTTGGAACTCACAAACCCCTCCGTGGGGAAAAAATGTATCAGAAATTCTATGAAGTGGTTGTACCCTGTCCTACAGGACTATTCTGAATCAGAATCAACTCAAAAGCAGTGAAGTTTTTATACCCACAAAGTAGCTCCAAACACTGAAAATTTAACTATAAAAAATGAACTCACTGCCATTGAGTGAATTCTAACTCGTGGAGACCCTAAAGGGCAAGGTAAACTGCCCCCTGTGGATTTCTGAGACTGTGACTCTTTACAGAGGTCAAAAGCCTCATCTTTCTCCCACAGTGTGGCCAGTGGTTTCAAAATGTTGATCATAAGATCACAGCCCAATGTGTAACCACTACACCATCAGGGCTCCTGGAAAATTAAATGTCAATATTGTTTACTTGGAGATGTCTATAAGAAATTAAATGACAGGTACATGGGAAGGCTGTGAGAGCACGGTCTAGCACACATTCCCAGCACCATCGAGTCAATACTAACTCGTAGAGAAGCTGTGGGACAAGGGAGAATGGCCCCTGTGGGTTTCCAAGACTAGAACTGTTTATAGGAGTAGAAAGCCCAGCATTTCTCCCCTGGAGCAGCTGGCGGTTTGAACTGCCAAACCTGCGGGCCACAACCCAACGCATAACCACTATGCCACCAGTGCTCCTCCTGGCACACACTAAGTCCTCAATAAAAGTTTGTTTTAAAAAAAATAATATCGATGTCTTAAATTCATTGTATGAATAAATGCTTAGTGTGTATTTACTAAAAAGGTCATCTTGCTCGGTTGTATAGAAAACAGAAAGTTGAATGAGATGTATATAGTGTTAGTCTGGGTAGACTAGAGAAACCAATTCATGAAGACACTCATCTATGTATAAGAAAGAGGTTTATATATAAGAGAAGTTGAACCTTAAGAAAACATCCCAGCCCAGTCCAAGCCAAGCCCATATGCCCGATATCAATATATACAGTTCTCTTCAGACTCACGAAACACATGCAATGATGCCAAGTGCAGGATGATCTCAGGCATATTGGTAGAAACTCTTTGGATTCAGTGACATTGTAGTAAGCTTCTCAGCGCTGGCAGGGGTATCTATGTTTCTTTCTTTCTTTCTTTCTTTCTTTCTTTCTTTCTTTCTTTCTTTCTTTCTTTCTTTCTTTCTTTCTTTCTTTCATCTATCACAAAATGTTTGACTTAAGAGGTGCTACCCAAGTATGATAGAGTCAGAAAGATCGGGGAAATGTTCCTAAGGAAAAAGGCATTTTCCTGGGCCCTGGAGGACGGATGAGTTTTCAAGAGCCAGCATGAGAGAGAAAGGTGAGATACCTTCTAGGAAGGAGAGAGAGCAGATAAGCAGAGGAGAGAGAGAGGAGTAAGTGCAGAAGCAGGATTATCCAGTTTGCATGGGTCACAAATGGCAGAAGAGTTCTTGGAAGGTAGCCTTGAATGCCTGGTGAGAGCCAGAACATGGGGGATCTCAGAGGCTGAGCAACGAGGACACCTTAAATGGGTTTGTACCTGAAAGAAAACAACCAGAGGAAGTTTCGGAAAGATTAACCTGGGAACATTCTACAACTGTAGGAAGACCGTGAATCCGCAGGTCACAGACATAGGCTGGCTTTAGGCTCTAACCAAATCTTGGTTTTTAAGTTTGAAGTCCAGTAGATCCCTCCCCCCATTTTGATATTGTTTTGAAAGATCTTGCTGCTACTCCTAATCTTATCTGGAAGTTGAAGAAATTTGGCAAACAAAGGAATATTTATTTATTTTCTAAAAATAATATATGTTTAAGATCCTGTCACTGGGATGTGTAATTTTTTGTTGTAAGTAGTGATTTTTATAGTGATAGCATGCTTACCAAGGTGTCGGTTAATACGTTAATCTGTTTTTAAATATTCATTCATCTACTCATCCTAAAAACCTAGGTAGTAGATGGATGTCACTATTGTTACCATTTTAAGGTATTGGTCAATCAGAAACTCAGAAAGACAAAGTAATGTAACCAAGGACCTATAGTTGGTGGATGGAACCAGTTGGGGACCACAGCAGTCTGGCTTGAGTCTCTACTCCAGGAGCCTGGCGGGATCCATAGGGAGTCTGGGGAATTGAAGTGGCATGCCCAGGTATGGACAGAGCTAGGAAGCCAGGCATCAGGTGGAAAGGGCTGGTTTCTTCTCCTCTGGAGGCAGTCAGTTGTAGTTGTTATGTTGCGTCAGTTCTGACGGAGAGCAACTCTGCTATGCAGAACAGAATGAAACACTGCTACTCCTGCTTTTGCGGGAGCCCTGGCAACATCATGGTTCCACGCTGGTCCAGCAGTTGGAAACCACCAGCTGATCCACAGGAGAGAGGCCAGGCTGCCAACTCCCATCAAGAGTAATAGTCTCCGAAACCCACAGTGGCAGTTCTACCCTGTTCTGTAGGATCGCGATGAGTCAGAATCAACCCAATGGCCGCGAGTTTGATTTTCTTTCTTTTTTGTGATGTTAGTTTGGTAATTTTTTTCCCATCCTTTGATGTTTAGTCTCTGTCAGTCTTTTTGTTTAAGGTTTTTCTTGTAGACAGCATACGAATGGGTCTTCTTATACAATCTCCTCCCCAGTGGCATTATTGATATATGTGGATTTGTTGCTATTTTGCTGTGTGCCTTTGGTGGTGCAATTGATTTCTTTGTTCTTCCTGTATTTCGGCGATGCTCTGACGAGCGTTTCAGGTATGTTGGTTTCTGGATGGTGTTATCGTGTATGTTGATCTATCACTTGTTGTTCTTATTGTTGGTTCTCTGTCCAAAGGATTCCTTTTAGTGTTTTTGTCATGCTGATCGTGTTTCTGAAAATTCCTTTAATTTCTCCTTCTCTGGAAATACCATTATTTCCTTATTTCGCCCTCATGTTTGAAAGACAGGTTTAGTTTCACCCGAGATAAGATCCTCGGTTAGCAGCTGTGTTTTGTTATTCCTTTCAGGGCTTTATATATGTCATTCCTTTGCTTTGCCTGTGTGTGTTCTGCTGGAAAATACACTCTTACTCTTATTGGTTTTCCTTTGCAGGTGACTGCTCTTGGGATTCTCCCTGGTCTTTGATATTGGAGTTTGACTATGGTATGACATGTGGTTTTTCTTTTGGGGACCTATCCTATTTAGGATCCTCTAAGCTTCTTGAATATTTTTTTCCTCTTTCATGGTATTACCGAAGTTTTCTTCTAAGAGTTCTTACACTATTTTCTCTGTAGATCTTTTTGGTCTCTTTTTGCTCCAGAATCCCAATAAGATGAAAGTTGTTCTCTTGATAGTGTCCCACATAGTTCTTAGGCTTTTTTTCCGAATCCTCTGCTCTTTTTGTTAATTGCTTCTCTCTTTAGTTGTAGTCAAGGGATTTGTCTTCCAACCCATTAATTTAGCCTTCCATGTATTCATTTATATCACTCTGATCTTTCGAAGTTACCTTAGTGTTCGTCTTTGGGTTTTCTATTTGTTTTTTTCTGTTGTAGTATTTTTAGTTTTCCTAATTCTTTCTCAACTCCTTTGAGCTCTTGCTCCACTTGTTGGAAGGATCTGAATATCGTTCTTATGAATTGCACTTCTGGTCATTTCTGAATATTTTCTTCATTAAATACTTTTGGATTTGGGTATTGTTCTCTTGTTTGTGTCTATTTTTCTTGATTTTGCTTTTGGTTTGTTTGGTGTTTGTGTGCTCTGATGTTTTCTGCTGTCTCTGCAACACTGTGATGTAGCTGTTAAGGGTGGGAGGGAGGCTAGTTTGTATGAAGATATTTCACTGTGTTTTAGGAGAGGCTTAATAGGTACCTCAATGGGGAAACAGGAGGAAAAGAGAGATAGAAAAAGAGAAGAGAAAAGGGAGGGAAAAAAATAGAAGGAAAGACCAAAATTTATGAAAAATTTATTGAAACAAATTTGATTTTGGGAAAAGTGATAAGAAGTAATGTTATCGTTGGCTGCCATCAAGGTGGCTTACCCATCACGACCTTGTGGACAACAGAACAAAACACTGCACAGTCCGGTACCACCCTCAGAATAGTTCCTGTGCCTGAGCCCATTGATGCAGTCACTGTGTCGATCCATCTGATCCTCTTTTTTGGGACCACTCCACTTTACCAAACCTGATGTCATTCTCCAAGGCCTGGTCTCTCCTGACAGTATGTTCGCAGTATGTAGGACAAAGTCTTGCCCTCCTTACTTCTAAGGCGCACTGTGGTCTGGTTTCTTCCAGTACAGATTGGTTTGTCCTTTCAGCAGCCCATGCTACTTCCAATATTCTTCTCCAGCACCACAATTCAAATGCATCGATTCTTCTTTGGTCCTCTTTATTCCATGTCCAACCTTCACACGCATAGGATGCTCAGAAGAACACCCTGGCTTGCTGAAGGAGCGCCTCAGCCCTGAAAGAAACAACCTTGCTCTTCAGTACTCTAAAGAGGTCTTGTGCAACATAGCTATCCAATGCAATATGTCTTTTGATCTGCTGCTTACCTGAGCATTGAGTATGGATCCAAGCATGACAAAATCAACCTTTTCTCTAAGATATTACCTATTGGCCCAGTTGTGAGGATTTCGGTCTTCCTCACATTGAGTTATAATTCATGCTCTAGGCTACAGTCCTTGAGCTTTATCAATTCCTCCTCATTTTCAACAAGAAAAGTTGTCATCTGCATACCACAGGTTGTTAATTAGCCTTCCTCCAATCCTGATACTGCACTCTTCTTCATATAATCCAACTTCTGATGATTTGCTCAGCATATAGATTGAACAAGTATGGTGAGAGGACACAGCCTTGTCAGACACGTTTCCTGATGCTAACCCATTCAATATTTCCTTGTTCTTGTTGTACAACTCCATCTTCACCTTCCAAATGAGCACAAAGAAGTGTTCCAGAATTCCCATTCTTCTCCAGGTGAGCCACAGTGTGTCAGAGCTCACACAGTCGAAGGCCTTAGCATAGACAATGAAACACAGTCAACATCTTTCTGGTGTTCTTTGCTTTGAGACAGGGTCCATCCGACATCAGCAATGATATCCCTTGTTCCATGTGGTCTTCTGAATCCAGCTTAACGTCTGGCAATTCCTTCTTGTGATAGTTAGGTTATTGTGCCCACCTGGCCAATAGGAACACGTGGTCATAGTTTGATTGGAGGGCAAAGAGATAAATAGCTCTTCAAGGGCCACCCCTGTCTCTCTTGCTCTCTGGTGATCAGACCAGTGTGTGGCTGCTTTAGCTAGCTTTCTGTCTCAACCTCTGTGCTACACCACCTGAGGACCAAGCCAACCTGTGGATAATGGATCATGTCACTAGAGCTTGAGGCTCCTTCAAAATCTGCTTCGCTATGCTGCTGGTGCATATATCACTTAAGCTTGAGGATGGTGGATCCTGTCACCTTGCATTGCTTGAATTCGATATCCCATGTGGGCTTGCTTCACTAAACTTCCAAGCTACTGACTGTTGACCCACGCTGCTGTTTGCTGCCTGTGGGCAGACTCTGCCTTCCTTGCCCGAGGGAGGACTTAGCTGTCTGCTTCCTTGACTTTGCACCCAGCAGCCCACGTGAGTCAAGGACTTCCAGTAAATTAACTGTTCCATGAAAGTGAGTTGAACTGAGCCCTCTGTGCTGCTGTGTGGACTAATTAGCTGTTATACTCCTTCTCACTGTATAGACCTTCATATATATAATCAAGTGTCTTGGTTTTGTTTCTTTCGAAAACTCTGCCTAACACACTTGTCAAAGAAATGGGTATAAAAATATGTTACAAGAGAAAAGAGGAGAAGAGAAAAGAAGGGGGGAGGATCACAACCAAAAATAACCAACCATAAAAAACAATCTAAAACCCCTCCTGCTTGCTTTGGCTCTTCCTTCAGCCCTCGAGGCTTGCGGTTTTTTCAGGTTTCAGAAGAGCTAGGAGCCAGGGTGGGCATGGGGGGCATGGTAGAGTGTGGAGGCAGGGGCTTAGGAAGATGATGGATCTGGAGCTGGCAACACACACAGAGATAGTAGTGGCAGATGCAGCCTGTGCAGGGGCCGAGAAGTAGGAGTTCTCCACATGGGGAGTGCATCCAGAGGCAGCTGGGGATCCAGCAGGCGGGAGGACTCAGGAGTGGCAGATCTCAGAGTCACGAGGGTGCTTGGTGGAAGCTGAAGCTCATGTGAGTCAGAGGGCTCTGTCAGGAGCAGAACAGGTGGAAGCTGGGGCCCTGCGGGGTGAGAGAGCTCTAGAATGACTTTTCTCCCCATCAAGAGCATGCCAAGAAGGATCTGGGGCCCAGGAGGGTCAAAGAGCTCAAGACTGGCTGCTTTCTAAGTTAGGCGCATGCGTGACAGCAGCAACTGCTCACAATGGCCAGGAGGGTTGAGGGGGGCCTCAGTGTGGGGGCTCAGGATCAGGTCTCCCTGAGTGCACACTGCAGCAGCGGTGACTGCCTGTGTTGGGAGAGGAATCAGTGGTGGCCCTGGCCAGTGGTCAGCTACCTGTTGGGGAGCACACAGTGATAGTGTCTGAAAACCAGGGGCTAGTACTGAGTGCCTCCTGTGTATCTTAGCCTCTCTCCGCTGCCTTGCTCCAGATTCTGGAGGTGGCGGCCTTGGTCCATTTAACTTTCAAGTTGTCGTCCATGTTTCCAGGGCTTATTGGTCTCATTCGTTTTCTCCTGATGGCTGAAGAGGGGCTTCTCCTGTCCCTGTGACTGTTAGTCATCTTCTCAGAATCCCCATAGTTTCTGTTTCTCGTCAATTTAGGGGTACTACAACTTGGAGTGAAGGCTCTGCCTCATTGTCATCAGGATTTTTACTGCTCCTGCCTAAATTCAGCCACTTAGCCATAGCTGAAAAGTATTTTTGTCATTAAATATAAATATTCCTCATAATTTCTCAAATAGTAGCTTTAATTTGTGAAAATACATTGTTTTCTGCTTAATTTTTAAAAATTGATATTCACCCTTACATACATATATAGCAATGATGGTAGAGAAATCGTGTTAGAGGGCTTTTGTCTTTACTTGGTCCAATTAAACACTCATGTTTCTGTAAAGTGTGCTTGTTGTATGCTCAGAATTAAAGCTGCAGGGAAGTCCAGTGAGGCATCACAGACGTGAGCTTCCAGAAGCACCTCCAATTCATCGTGTGTTTGATTTTGAATTAATTTTGGCCACTAAGTGTTCATAAAACTTTTACTGTTGCCAACATTTTTGTGACACCCCCCCCCATCCACTTTCACTTATATAATCTCATATGGGGTCACAACCTAGTTTAAGAAATTTTGGCCTACATGACATCATATAGCTCAACTTTCTAATTGGATGTGGAGGAAAGATGATGTGTGGCACTTCCAGATTTGTCCCTTACTCCTTCCATTGGGATTCTCCAAGCACCTTTCTTCTTTTGTCTGTTGGTTGCATGCAAAGACTTTTCCAAGAACTCCAGGTCTCTAGATGCTGAAAGGACCACTAGATGGGAAGATACTGAGTCTCTGAATGACTATATGGAGCCAAATCTCTTTCTTCCAGTCCATATTGTACTGTGATTTTTTTAATTGTTATTGAATGAAGCCCTTGAGATTTAGAGATTACATATTAGAGTTGTATGCCTCTTCTGACAAATCAATAATTATTGATTATATTGTTAAGGATTCTGAAGATACAACCTGCCCTTAGTCTGAAGCCCCATTCTGTAGCACATTAGACACCAGGGCTGCTCTTGAAGATATCTATACACTACTAGTCTCCAACCAAAGTCATTGCTGTTGACTCCGTTTCCTGTTTCATTTGTAATCAGTTGACTGAGTCCAACCACCTTAGAAAGGGATTTCTATTGAGCAAAGCAGTTAGCTCTGTTCTGATAAGAAGCTTTAAATGTCCATGGTTCCCTGGTTAAGCATTTTGTCACCTCTGTCTTCCGCAGTTCTGTCAACAAGACTTGGAGCTTCACTGCCTCTGGAAAATGCCTGGAATCTTTCCCATGTCTTCTCGAACACGTGCTTTGAGATTAAGAACTGTCAGTATACAGTTGAGTGCCAGGACATTTGGTTATATTATTAGCCCATTGAGTTTCTGGATAATTAGAAATCTATTTTAACATCAGCCGCAAGCTCTCATTTTGTGTCCTTGGGGAAAGATGAGAGCAAATTCATCCTATTTGTTTTTGTGGAATGATGTCAACCAGTAATGTGAACAGAAGTAACCAAAATTCTCGTGTTACACACTTCAAAATCCTCAGGAGACATGGTAAATGAATGAGTTTTTCTGGATGCTCAAACTCCCTAAATATATATTTTTACCAATTTAGTTACAAGGACTTCACTGATGTAGCAACCCTGTTCCGTCTGGATACTGTTCTTTGTATGCTTCCTGGAAGGGGCTCTGAAGCAGAAACCACGTCTGCTTGGTAACACTGTGTGGAACTGGGGACCGCGAGTCTAGGAATCAGATGCTGACTGTGGGGGTGACTAAGAGTGCTTTGTCATATTTTGCTTCCAGCAAAAATTTCATGGTTTTACCAAAATCCATGTGGGCTTGTAAATATGTATTCTGTCTAAAGCAACATTATTTAGAACTGATGATCTAAATAACCCTGGACCTCTCAGGAATTTGTGAATGCACTAGTTTGAAAGGCTTGTCATTTTCTAATAATTACCTTTCATTCATGTGAAAGATTAAATGAGAGAATAGCATGGCACAGAGACATCTAAGAACCATAATTCTATGTCTTCAAAATGATGGAATCACATGTATAATCTTGTATAGAACTAAGAATAACATCAAGGGATTTAAGTCTAAATATTTAAGAAGCCTTCAAGAAAGGAGATGTTATTGCTTTGACATTTATGAATGTAAGCTAAATAATGCTACTGAGGATTAAAATTATTCTAGAAGAAACATAGTTATATACACATAAAAGTTTCATGAACAATAAAGTACTATATAAATGGAGGTAATCATTGACTTTTTTATAACCCATATTCATTAAGCATCTACAATGTGCTGGGAAATATTCTTAGTCACTTACATGTATCAGCAATCAAGTCCATGAAGCATGTATTCTAGTGCTGGATAAACAATATATAGTATATTTCTTATGTTAAGAAATTACACATAATTATTTGATATAAAATAAGGTAAGTTACGAATATTAAAAAATTATGTTTGCTGTTATTTTACAGAATAGTTATAGCAGGTATTTGAAGAGATGACGTTTGACAAGGGCCTGAGTGCTGGGAAGGAATTGTGTGGATGGCTGAAGGAAGAGGGTAAGCAGACGGAGGGGATTCTTCAGCCTACAGATGTTGCTCATGGCCATGAGCTTGAGTGAGTTTATCTAAAACGAATTCTGACAGAAGACAGGTAGACAAAAGAAGAGAAACGTGTAGGTCACACCATCATTTAGAGGGTAGAATGAAGAAGCAAATAGAAATCAAGAAACAACAGCAAATTGGATGGGAGGAAATTGAGAGTGTAAAGAAAATGTTTCATAATGGATGGATGGATGGATTGTGATAAGAGTTGTATGAGCGAAAAAGCTCGCGCCGGCAGTGACTGCAGAAGCGAGAAGCGAAGTGTGGCTGGAAGATGGGGAAGCACAAGAAAACAAGGAAACATGCGACCGTGAAGCGAATGCTCAGTCTCAGAGACCAGAGGCTTAAAGAAAAAGACAGATTAAAACCTAAAAAGAAAGAAAAGAAAGACCCCAGCGCACTCAAAGAAAGAGAAGTCCCCCAACACCCTTCCTGCTTGTTCTTCCAATATAACACACAGCTGGGCCCGCCTTACCACATCCTGGTTGATACCAACTTTATCAACTTCTCCATCAAAGCCAAACTGGACCTAGTGCAGTCAATGATGGACTGTCTGTATGCCAAGTGTATTCCTTGTATAACTGACTGTGTCATGGCTGAAATTGAGAAGTTAGGGCAGAAGTATCGAGTGGCCCTAAGGATCGCCAAGGACCCAAGATTTGAACGGTTACCATGCACGTACAAAGGAACCTACGCAGATGACTGCTTAATGCAGAGATTAACGCAGCACAAGTGTTACATTGTGGCCACAGTTGACCGAGACCTAAAGCGAAGAATCGGAAGATCCCAGGAGTCCCTATCATGTACATTTCTAACCACAGATACAACATTGAGCGGATGCCAGACGACTATGGAGCCCCGCGGTTTTGATTCTGAGAAGACAACAACCCTGTCCCTTCAGCGGACAGGACGCTCTTTTTCCTGTGCATTAGAGGCCAATGTGCAATTAGATGCTCTCAGTGTTTGGTACTGCTTCCAAAATAATTTATCTCCATTTACAGATTGTTGCATTTTTAATAAATCAGATACTCAGAAAAAAAAGAGTTGTATGAGCCCCCAATAAAATATTAAAAAAATAAAAGAAAGTGTTTCAATAAGGAATCTTGAACAAAAAAATGTAATATTGTTCCCCAGGGAAACAAAAATTATAATTTGATCTCCATATCACCCAACACAGAATGACAAGTGCCACATGGATTAAAAGCCTAAATGAAGTGCAAAACTTCAAAAAAAATTTGATGAAAGTAAGCAAATGTCATCGTATGTCATTAAAAAGGTACATATAACAGTAATTACAAAGAAAAATACACTAATAAAAATTTAAATTCTACTAGCCAAAAACAACTATTAAAATCACAGAAAGAAAAAGAGGACCTGATGCAAGGGGCTTCAGTGGAGAGCAAATGCTTTGAGAATGATGAGGGCAAAGAATGTACAGATGTGCTTTATACAATTGATGTATGTATATGTATGGATTGTGATAAGAGTTGTATGAGCCCCTAATAAAATGTTTTAAAAAAAAGAGATGAAAATGATCAACCTGACAATAATGGTTAAAAAAATAATAATAAATAAATAAAATCACAGAAAGACAAAGCACAAACTGAGAGAGAGCTTACATTTGCAGCATATAGAATCAACAGAAACTTATTGAAGTCTATAAAGAACTTATCTTACAAACTAGCAACACAAAGAACATACCCAATAGAACAATGGGTAGGAGCAAAATCAACAGCAATGTTTTATTTTGATTATGATTATTAAAAGAGCCCTGAATGGACAATAAACATGATGTCAATTTCATTCAGAAAAATTTAGAAAAATGAAAATTGAAATCCCTAACACATACCATTTATATCCACCATATAATCATAAATGTAAAATCTGACAATACCAAGTATCAAAAATATAAAACATGGAAGCTGTTATTCTTCTGATGGGAAATTACACATAATTGGCACAATCACTTGGGGAACAGTTTTTTTTTAATATAGACCCCCTATGATCCACGGTCTTCTTCTATCTACATATTATCTCCTTCCTGGGGGATGGACAACAGAAAAGTGGGTGAAGGGAGATGTCATACAGGGCAAGATATGAAAAAATAATAATTTATAAATTATCTAGAGTTCATGAAGGAGTGGGGAGCAGGGAAAGAGGGGAAACTGAGGAGCTGATGCCAGGGGCTTAAGTGGAAAGCAAATGTTTTGAGAATGATGAAGGCAATGGATGTACAAATGTGCTTTACACAAATGATGTATGTATGGATTGTGATAAGAGTTGTATGAACCCCTAATAAAATGATTTTTTTAAAAAGAAAAAGAAAAGTCTTGCACATGTACACCAGGAATCATAAATAGAACACACTTACTAATAGCCACAGAACTCCTTAGAGGCCATGTTGGCAAGACCACCTTACAAACTGTGGACATGTTACCAGGAGAGACCGGTCCCTGGAAAGGACATCACGTTGTGAAGTAGAGGGGCAGCAAAGAAGAAGAAGATGCGAGACGGATGGACACAGTGGCTGCAAGAACGAGCTCAAGCTTAGGAATTACTGTGAGGTGGCACATGATTGGGAAGTGCTTCACACTGCTATGCACAGAGTCCCTGTGGGTCGGAACCAACTGGTTGATACTTCATAGCAGCAACAACAAAGTATGGTATAAATGCGCTATCAAACAACTGAAAACACACAGCAGCCGAGGACAAGCTAGATCACTGGGCCCTCTTAAAAAATCAGACACTGTGCATCAAAAGGTTTCACCAAAAGGTCAAATGAGAACCCACAGACAGGGGAAAAGAAGATACCTACAGAGAAGAATAAATAAGACGAAGCTCTAATTTTTTCAGCAGAAACCATGCAGGCACAAAGGACGATGGGATGTCATATATAGATTCCTGAAAGAAAAAACTTGCCAACCAAGAATCGTATGCCAATCAAATGATATCTCATGTGCACAGGAGAAATAAGGATATTTCCAGAGATGAAGAAATTTGTGCAAACAAGAACAACCTGACATCACCACCACCAACACCCAAAAATACTCAGAGGTGGTCTTTGGACAGAGAATCAAAAACCATACAATAGCATACATTAACCTGCGAAGACACCACCACCCAGAAGTCAACCCGTTTAAAACAGTATCCGAAGTAAAACAGACTCAGAAGACCGAAAATAGGAAGTCAGAGATAACATTCTGCAACGCAGATAATGACTCCCATAGAAGGAATAGAGTAAGATATAAAACATTGAAATGGAGACTAAGTCAAGTAGTTTTCAGGAGAGACAGACTGTTTGAAAGAAAATAATAGACTGTACAGATGTGCTTTATACAATTGATGTATGTATATGTATGAACTGTGATAAGAATTGTATGAGCCCCTAATAAAATTGTTAAAATTAAAAAAAAGAAAAGAATAAATGACAAGGTAAACTCAAAGAAAATGGGCAAGCCTCATCAAAATAAAAGAGGAAAGCCATAAAAACATAGCAAACAGTAAAATAACAGCAAAAAAAGAAAGACAAGAAAACAAAAGAAACTAAACACAGGAAATCATGAGGAATAAAGATACTAACACCACACCATTAAAAAGCAAAATGACTCAAGAGGGCACTAAGGGACAGGAAGGTAAGAAGGGAGGGTGGTGAGAACAAAGAACAGGAGGACCAAAAGGAAGCTCATACATGGGAGGTTTAAGGGGCACCGTCATTGTTTTGATGGTACGGACTGTACAACTCATAATATGGTCGTGGGTTTTTTGTTATCCTCCACTAGCAAAAGGGGAAGATTAACAACTACTAAAGTTAAATTTTAAATGCGCCAGAGAGATTGAGGTTCCTTACCCTAAACCTTCGTCTGAGTGGCTACTGTAGGAAAAAGAGTAAAAGTGAAACTGAAAACTGACCGGCATTCTTGTCTGACATGTAACTAGTGTCAAGAAAGAAAGAAAGAAATGAATCAGAAAACAGAAAAACACAAGAAGTTGGTTCTTTGAAAGATTAACAAAGCTTACAAATCACTGGCAAATTTAACCAAAGAAAAGAAGAAGATGCAAACATCACAACTCAGGAGTGAAATGGGTGCCATCAGAACAGAAGTTACAGAAATAAAAATGACAACACTAGGAAGGACCGGAGTCTGACAAATTGGAAAACCTAGGAACAAAAGACTAATTTCTAGAACCACGCTACCTACCTAAATTAATGCAGACTGATGTAGGAAATCTCGACAGGCTCATAACAAAAGAAGAAATAGGTCAAGGCATTAAAAAAAACTCACAACAGAAAGCCCAAGATCAGATGGCTTCACTGGAAATGTTACCAAATACTCAGAAAGGAATTGACACCAATTCTACTCAAACTATTCCAGAATATTTAAAAAGTAAACTAAAAGAACCCAGCAAACTCAAACACGAAACTTCATTTTATGAAGTGAGCCTAATTTCAACACCAAAACTATAGAAATGACTAGAATAGAAAATTATAGACCAATATCCTTTATGAACATAGATGCAAAAATTCTTAGCAAAATCCTAGCCAATATAATCCAACAAAATATCAAAAAATTGTGGTAATTATACAATTTCATGTCAAGTTGATAAATTAGAATGAAGGGCTGGACAGGGGAAAAGCTACTATATATAAACATTCCAGGGGTGAGGTCCAGGTAGTATGGGCAGGGGCCAGACCTAATCCAGGGGTACATAAAATGGGGGTGTGTGTGCGAAAAGAGAAATGTGTAGCAGGGGAACAGGGCACTGATCTACCCAAGTGGAGGATATTCATATCTCCACAGGGAAAGAGGGACCAGACTTCAACCCGGTGTTCTGGGATGCGAATGGAACGTGCCTGCATGGATCGGGGAGCCAGTGGAGGGGTCTGAGAGCCCGGCCCCAATCCCAACTATGTGGACAACTGCCTCTCCCCCCAAAAGAATTCCCTTCAGAGGACAGCACTGAAGCTACAGCTCAGGGAGAGGGACATGTCCGATCAGAGCACATGGGAGCAAATGAAGGGGGAAGAAGAGAGAGTGGAGCACATCCTGGTCCACCAAGCCTGGAGGATGATATCCCTGCTCCAGACAGCCAATGCACAGAGTGGACCATATGACTGGCCCCACTATGAGACTTGCCATACCTCACTGACCCATGTCCCTATGGGGGGCACCACTGTAGACACAGTGTCTGGATTGGCCCAATCTAACTCCACCGCACTGAGGCAAAACACTAAGGGTATGAGGCAAAGCAGCAGGGGGAGCAGAGCAGGGAGGTCACGAGGAAGTGACAAGGATAGAATTTGGGACCAGGGCATGGCACCCCATTGGACTCGACTGGAGGACACTCCTAGAGGTCAACAAACAGAACATGAACTATTTATAGGTTTTTCCTTTTTTAAATTTTTATTTTTTATCTATCTATCTATCTATCTATTTATTTATTTATTTACTACCATTGGTTTTTTTGTTGTCATCATTTTGTTTTCTTTTGTCACTTTGTTTGCTATGTCTTTTTTGTGCATATTATTATCTCTGCTGGTTTATCTAGATAAGATAGGCTGGATGAACAGCCTGGAGGAGAAAACAATGGGACTGATGGTTCCAGGGGGACATGGAAGAGGGAGAGGTGGGGGAAAGGAGGTGGTGTTGACCAACCCAGGGACAAGGGAGCAACAAGTGATCCAAAATCAGTTGCAAGGAGGGTGCAAGAGGTCTGATAGAGATTGATCAAGGGCAATGTAACCGAGAGAAATTAATGAAACCCAAATGAAGGCTGAGCATGATAGTGGGACAAGAGGAAAGCATAAGGAAATAGAGGAAAGAACTAGGAGGCAAAGGACATTTATAGAGGTCTTAATACAGGCATGTACATATGTAAATATATTTATATATGATGATGGGGAAATATATCTACGTGCATATATTTATAGTTTTAGTATTAAGGCAGCAGATGGACATTGGGTCTCCACTCGAGTACTTCCTCGATGCAAGAATACTTTGTTCTATTAAATTAGCATTCCATAATGCACACCTTCCTGACATGATTGCTGAAGACAAAGCAGGTGCATAAGCAAATGTGGTGAAGAAAGCTGATGGTGCCCCACTATCAAAAGACATAGCATGGGTAGGATACAAGCCAGTCAGGGTGCAGTGAAGCAATGATGAAACATACAACTTTCCTCTAGTTCTTAAATGCTTCCTCCCTCACTATTATGACCCCAATTCAATCTTAAAAATCTGGCTAGACCAGAGGATGTACACTGGTACAGATAGGAACCAGAAACACAGGGAATCCAGGACAGATGATCGATCCCTTCAGGACCAGTGGTGAGAGTGGTGATACTGGAGGGTGAAACGAAGGTGGAGTAGAAAGTGGGAACCGATTATAAGGATCTACATATAACTTCCTATTTGGGGGATGGACAACAGGGAATGGGGTGAAGTGAACATCAGACAGTGTAAGATATAACCAAATAATAATAGTTTATAAATTATCAAGGGCTCATGGGGGAAGGGGACAAATGAGGAGCTGATACCAAGGGCTCATGTAGAAAGCAAATATTTTGAGAATGATGGTGGCAACAAATGTACAAATGTGTTTGACACAATGGATGGATTATGGATTGTAATAAGAGTTGTATGAGCCCCAATAAAATTATTTTAAAAATAAAAAATGAAAACCAAGAAAAAAATGTTTTGAGAATTATGAGGGCAACAAATGTATGTATTGTGATAAGAGTTGTATGAACCCCAAATAAAATGATTTAAAAAGTGTAAAATAAAGAATGAAGGGGTAGAGTCTCACCTGCCAACCATGTCACAACCTGGTATCCCTTGTTGGTGTGGCGTTCTCATGCAGATTCTGGGACTTCCTCTCTTCTTCCCTGGAAGTGGAACACACTGTCTCAGCAACACATTCTTGTTGACAAGTCACAAGGAGCCATGATGATGGCAGTCAGAGCCCTGAAGACGTGCCCAGACCCATTGGAACCATAGGACCTTCACCTATAGGCCTGTGGTTTTCCTGCATTCGGTACCATTGCATGTTCACCATGAGTCTGAAGAGGATTTCATGGGCTAATATTGGACTTATGGGTAATATCTAATTTATGGGCTTGATCTAGGTTGGGATGTTTTCTTGATGTATAATTATTTCTTTATATAAAGTTTTCTCACATATATAGGAGTGTCTCTGGATTTGTTTCTCTAGTCAACCTGGGCTAACACAATAATAGATCCTGATCAGGTGGGATAAATACGCAAAAATAGTTCAGTATTTGAAAAAAAAATCGATGTAATCCACCATATAATAAAATAAAGGAAAAGAACTACATGATTATGTCAATCAATGCAGCAAAAGCATTTGACAAAATCCAACACCTATTCCTTATAAAAACACTCAATAAAATCTGAACATAAGGAAAATTCTTTAAAATAAATAAAAACCATATGCAGAAAACCAGTAGCCAGCTGGCTTAATGGAGAACAATTGAGTGCAGACCCTGGAGAGTATGAATGAGAGAAGGATGTCCTTCATCATTTTATTCAATATTGCCTTAGAAGTCTCAGCCAGAGCTATTAGACAAGAAAAAGAAATCAAAGGCATCCAGCTTGGCCAAGAGGTAAACCTCTCTCTATTTGTAGATGATATGATTCTATACATAGACCATCTCAAGACTAGATAAGAAAATTGTTGGAAATAATTGAAGATTCAGCAACATGGCAGACTACAGGATCAACAACAACAACAACAACAAACTGGAGTGCTCTCTAATAATGAGGAGAGAGCTCTGAAAAGGAAATGAAGAAAACAATATCATTTAGAATAGCCACCCAAAACCTGGGGTGCTTGGGAATAAACCTAACCAGCGAAACAAAGGACTTGTACAGAGCAAACCAAAAAACACTCCTACCAGCAAACAAAAGAGGGCTTGGGGATCTGTTTCCAGAAGGTGACATCCCTAAGAAACAGTTCTACTCTGCACACAGGGGGTTGCCATGAGGTCGGATGAGTCAACAACAGCAACAAAAACAACGGAGTACTCTTAGGAAGCACATCTCTCTTGGAGTATGAGTTCTAGAAAGCAGTTTTCAGATTTATCACATGGAGAAAGGCTGCAGGAAGGGAAGCCGTTTGGTCTAAAGAGACATGCGGGGTAAAGCATAGGGCTTCCGATCAGAGAATTCCGTTTGAGTTGTGCCGCCTTCGTTTACAAAGTGCTCATAGGATCAGGCAATGTTTCTTTCTATTACATAAGGTCGTCGTGAATTGGAGCTGACACCACAGCAACTAATAACTACAACAGTCGAGAGCAATTTGCTTTCATCTCTTGGAGCTTCACTTTCCTCTGCAGCAAAATGTCCCATAATAAAATCGATTTGAGGGACGTTAAAGGAGGCCTGGTGGCATCATGGTTACGTGTTGGGCTGTTAACCTCAAAGTCAGCAGTTTGAAGCCACTGGCTGCTCCCAGAAGAAAGATGAGGCTGTCTGCTCTCATAAAGTTACAGTTTAGGAAATGCACAGGGCAAGGTCTAGGGTGTCTTATAAGGGTGCTTTGGGTCAGAATTGACTGTGGCAGTGAGCTTAGTTTTTGGTTTTAATGATGACTGAACGTGGTACATGTAAAAACCTTGGGCATATACAGGTATTCAACTACTGTGTCAAATCACTGTTGTCTTTCCAAAACCATGTCCTGGGCCCTAAAAACACCCTCCAAAATAAGAAATTGAAAGAGACCTGCCTAAATAGAAGACTATACTATGTTCATGGATAGGAAGGTTGAACATTGTGAAAATGTAAAAACTACCCAAAGCAATCTATAGATACAGTGCAGTTCTTATCCATATCCCAGCATCATTCTTTAAAGAGATGGAAAAACTAAACACCACTTTTGTATGGAGAAGAAAGAGACCCCGGATAAACAAAGCACTACTAAAGGAAGAACAAAGTAGGAGACTTCTCACTTCCAGACCTCAGAGCCTACTACACATCCAAGGTAGTAAAAAGGGAAAACTTAGTATTGGGGTATGATAGACACATAGACCAAGGGATAAAGAACCCAGAAATAAAGACAGCTACCTAAAGATAAATTATTTTTGACAAAGGACCAAAATACATTAAATGGAGAAGAGAGAGAGTCTCTTTAACAAATGGTGCTGGCAGAGTTGGATTTCCATTTGCAGGAGAGTGAAAAAGGACCCATACTTCACTCCACATACAAAACTCACAATGGATTCAAGACCTAGATGTAAACCTAGAACTGTAAATATCATCAACAAAAACTAGGGAGAGAGTTATAAAAACACTATCAAACATAACAAACACACACACATAGCAAAACACAAAATAGATGACTAGGGTCTCCTAAGAAATAAGACATGTATATGCAGCAAAAGACTTCTTCAAAAAAGTAAAAGGAGAACTCACAGACTAGGAATAAAATTTTGGCAATGATGTATTGGACAAGAGTCTACTTCCTCAAATCTATAGAAAATGTCAACATCTCAAGAAAAAAAATTAATAAGCCAATCTGAAATGGGGAGAGGTCATAAAAAGACAGTTGGCCACCAAAGAGGACATCCAGGTAACCAACAAATCAATGGGGAAATGCTCTCTATTACAAGCCATTCATGAGATGCAAATGAAAACACTATGATCCCACCTTACCTCACCATTAAAAATGAAGTTTAAAGATACAGAAATTTTAAAATGCTAGAGAGGGTGGAGAATGCTTGTACAATGTTTGTGGGTCTGTCAAACTTACAACCACTGCAGAAAGCAGCAGATGCTTTCTCAGACAATTGGGAATAGAAATACAGAATTACCCAGCCATTTTTCTATTTGGTATACACCCTAAAGAAATGAACACAGCATGAGCAGATATATGCACAACCATATTCATTGCAGCACTATTCATAACAGCAAGAAGATGGATAAATAAACTTGGATACATGCACCCAACGGAATACTATAAATTCTAAAAAAAATAATGATGAAGCTGTGAAACATCTCATATCTTGGAGGATTTAAAGGACATTACGCTGAGTGAAGTTAGCCAATCATAAAAGGACAAATATTGTACGATTACTTTTATAAAAGAAAAAAAATCAAGATCCAGGCTTTCCTACCAAAAGAAACAGGCTTTGGTGGTTATGAAGAAGTGAGAGGGGTAGGAGGAGAAAGGAAGTAATAGGCTACTGGGTAGATAGGTGTGCACATAGGTGAGAGTGTATTAGTCTGGGTACTTTAGAGAAGCAAGTCCACAGAAACTCATGTATAAGAGAGAGTTTTATATAAAGGTGAAGTGCACATCAAGAAAACACCCAACCCAGTGCTGCCCAAGCCCCCAAGTCCAACATTAGTCCATACGTCCGACACCAATCCACAAGGTCGTCCTCCATCTCACAAAACACCCACAATGATGCTGATTGCGGGAGAAAAGCCAAATCAGTGAATGTGTAAGCAACTCAGAGCTGGCAGAGGTCTCCACACAGCTGCTCCAGCACCCAGGGCTGCATCGGGGTAGGTCCATGTGGCTTCCCCTCAGGGATGTCTTGCAGGAAGTGAGCGTTGCAAACTGAAGCAGGGAACTGGCTAAGGCAGCTGCACCCTGGTGCAACCATCACAAAACAAGAGACCCGAGAACTAGAAAGGTGAGGCTCACTGAGCCATTTATCTCCGCCCTTCAATTAACCCCACATGTTTATTGGCCAGGTGGCACAATAAACTTTAACTATATCAATCCACCCCTTGCCAACTTGGCACCTGTATGTTATTCTTTAGCGTCACAATTGGAATTAAGTAACACCTACACCTTAATCCTTTGAATATGTTCCCCCACCTATGAAAGTTTGTAAGCCAACTACTTCATGCCTTTATCCCCCCAATTTCGGTATCCAATTTATATACTGCCCACTTACATCAATCCAGTGCTCTGAGAGACAATCATATTTTTCGACATGAAGAGTCTTCATTCCAGTTGGAACCTTGTGAAGTCCATATCCATAAGCAAATCCTGACAGGCCATCCATAAAGTCAGCAACAATGTGCACCAGTTCACAGGCTCAAAAATCTCCATCTGGTTGGGTTCTGGTCAACTCAATGTGGGCTGCCTCACTGAGGCTCCACAGGGTGCCCATTGGTCACCTTGCCTTTAGGCCATGGGCTCTCACAAATACTCAACAAGCCTAGACCCCATGCGCTAGGTCAGGAACCTTAGACCAGTCAACCCGCTCTCATCTTCTCTTTTTCCTGTAAACCAAGTCCACAGGTGTCAGTGGCCAAACTCAACCTGTCTCTTTATTGCTGCATTTCTCCCACTTCCACTCAACAAGTAGCTCCAGGTGGTCACCTAGCAAGCATTTTAGCCTGCTCTCAGGCTCCCTTTAACATTCAGGCCCAGAGAGGAGTTTTCTTCATGGTTCCAGATTTTTTCCAGCTTCTGACAAAGACCATTGGTTCCTGAGCACTCCAAAGCACTGGGTGGAGCATAACTTTTCAAAGCTTTGTTTGCAGGTATGACCTAAACCCACCTAAAGAGCAAATTAAAAACAACAACAACAAAAAAAAACCCAACCAAATGTTAATAATTGAAAGTAGGTGGGCTTACAAGCTTTCTGTTTTCTTATTTCCCCCAGAAAATCACCGAGGAAACAGTGCGGCTTTATCTGGTCTCTGGTCAAAGAAGAAAAACTACCATGAGGGAGAGGTCAAACAAACATCTACTCTCCATCTTATGATTTGTTTCTCCAGTGCCCCACTCCCGAGATATCATAATGTGTTAGTCTGGGTACTTTAGAGAAACAAATCCACAGAAACTCATATGTATAAGAGAGAGTTTTATATAAAGGTTAAGTGCACATCAAGAGAACATCCCAACCCAGTGCTGCCTGAGCTCACAAGTCCAATATTAGCCCATATGTCCGACACCAATCCACAAAGTCCTCCTCCATCACAATAAACTAACTACCTCAATAGCCCCGAACACCGTACGGAGCAGTTCTAACCTGTGCATGAGTGGAAATCAACTTCAGACCAACAGTCAACCCCAGCTGCCTGCAGTGAGTGACAGAATCATTTCTTGACCCTCAAATGTATGAGTGGGCTTCAAAGAGTTCATGGGAAAATGAAATCCACCGATAAAGAATGGACTATTTCTCTGAACGTTTTTAGGCCTCCTTGTATCTAGTTATGCTTCTGCAGAATGTCCTCAAGTCATGACTTCTTTGAAAGAGAGAAGAGATAACCCTCGACAAGGTGATGATGATGGAGCACAGCACAGGAGGGAAAGGAGTGGGGGCGCAGAACTTCAGGCAACAGTCCTGGCCTGGCCACCCTCGCCGGAGCCTGCTTTACCTCAGGGTGAAAGCACTCCTGCATAGAATTGAGGTTAATTGCTACTAAAATTATACTGGATTTTTTTTACTCTTTATTGTCATATGAAATAATGTAAAAAACTGCAATTAATTGCCTTGTGGAAATTATAGATATATATATTCTCCACCAAAAGAGAAGTCGCTAGCATTTGTCCTCAGCAAGCCTTGTGAAAGGAGTTTTCTTCACTAGAAGAGTCGGGCCTGGCCAGCTTCTAAATCAATATTTATAAGAGCATCCTATCTTTCTTCTTTTCCAACACCATCATTACTAGGTCAAAAATTCATTGCGTTTCTAAAGGTCTGGTTTCTCTTGTGTGCGACCTGGATCCCAGGCATTCATACCTAACAAATCAAACCCATGCTGATATGAATGGAGTTTCTCACAAGAATGATCTCAGCCCTGAGCCCTTCCATTAAATTAGGTCAGCAAACTCTGTTTCTCTCTCTCTCTCTCTCTCTCTCTGTGTGTGTGTGTGTGTGTAAAAGGTCAAGATAAATATTTTAAGCTTTGAATTATCAGGAGGCAAAAGAGAGACTATTAAATAAATGATTGTACAATTGGAAAAATATAATTAATAAAACATCCAATAAAGAGAGTGTTATATAAGTGTATATATAACTATTTCAAGTAGCTAGTAAAATTATGCATGTGAACATTGGACAAGGAAGACAAACTTATTTTTGATGCCTTTGGATTATGGAAAAGAACATACAGAGTATCATGGACTCGCAGAAGAATCAACAAATCTGTCTTCAAAAAAGTACAGTCAGAATGCTCCTTGGAAGTTAGCAAGGTGAGACTTTACCTTACTTACTTTGGGCAGGTTACAAGGAGAGGGCATCATGCAAGACAGAAGATCCGTGCAAAGGAGTCAAGGAGATGGATGGACACAGTGGCTGCAACAATCGGCTCAAACATAATAACATTGTGAGGCTGGTGCTGGTCTGTAGTCATAGGATTGCTATGAATTGAAACGGACTCACTGGCATCTAACAAGAGCTAAAAATATACAAACCAAGGTGCATAGGGGTAGTTGTGTGTGACAAGTTTGGTCTCTACCATAGTTTGCCAACCCCAACAGCTCTTTGTCTCTTCTTAGCCATAACCACCACCTTCCCATGTGAGACCGAGTCACCGGGCTTAGGATTTAAGACCACAGTCTTAGGGAATAGTTAAGTCCGTTGCCATCACTGTGTGAGTCTGAGTAGACTAGAGAAACAAATCCAGGGAGACTCACATGTGTGTAAGAGAGAGCGTTATATCAAAGAGTAATTGTATATTAAGAAAACATCCCAGCCCAGTCCAGATCAAGTCCATAAGTCTGATATTAGCCCATATGTCCAATACCAATCTATAACTTCCTCTTCTGATTCATGCAACGCATGCAATGATGCTGAATTCAGGAAGATCACAGACCAGGCATCATCAGAACAAAAAACGTACCATAGTGAATGAGTGGGTGAGTGCGGAATGGAGACCCCAAACCCATTTGTAGGCCACTGGACATCCCCTTACAGAAGGGTCTTGGGGAGGAGATGAGGCAGTCAGGGTGCAATGTAGCAATGATCAAAAATACAACTTTCTAGGTCCTAAATGCTTCCTTCCACACACACCCCCTCCCACTGTCATGATCCGAACCCTATCTTGCAAGTGTGACTAGATCAGAGGATGTACACTGGTACAGATGAGAACTGGAAACACTGGGAAGCCAGGGTTTATGATTCCCTCAGGTCCAGTGGAGTGAGGGTGATACTGGGAGGGAATAGGAAGGGTGGTTGGAAAAGGGGAACCTATTTCAAGGACCTGCATTTGACCTCCTCCCTGGGGGATGGACAACAGAAAAGTGGGGGAAGGGAGACGTGGGCCAGGGCCAGATATGAAAAAATAATAATTTATAAATTACCAGGGGTTCATGATGGAGTGGGGAGTGGGGAGGGAGGGGGAAAATGAGGACCTGATTCCAGGGGCTTGGGTGGAGAGCAAAAGTTTTGAGAATGATGAGGGCAACGAATGTACAAATGTGCTTTACACAATTGATGTATGTATGGATCGAGATGAGTGGTGTATGAGTCCCTAATTTTAAAAAAAAGAAGTGGGGGAAAGTGGGAAGATGCCATTATATTTTAATCATTTTTTCTACACTTTAAAAAGATCCCCTCATATTATATTTAACCTTAAATAATACATTGTTTAATGGTACTTTTAAAATATTATATGCCATCTATGTAAAAAAAAGAAAGAAATTGTTTTAAAACCGACTGTGGTAGTAATTATACAATATTGTTTTATGTGATTGATGGAATGTTATGATATATGTAAGAGCTCCCAATAAAGTATTTTTTTTTAAAAAGCAGGAAAGAAAGATGAATGGAAATAAGGGAAGCCAGGGAGGAAGTAGGAAGAGTGACATTTACATTGAGGGAATTGCAATTAATGGTGTGAAGCAAAATGTGCATAAATTCATGAATAGAAAACTAATTTACTAGGGAAACGTTCACTCAGACCACAATATAGAATAATAATAATACCCTAACACATAGGTATAAAAGGAAAAATAAATAAGCAAACCTTTGTAGTTGCAGTCTCAATTATGTCCTTATCCCTAACAAGAAGAAAGAGATCTACCCTAAACAGACACATCACCAGCAGTGTCAATGCGTATCATCAACTACTGTCTAGAATTGCCTGTTACTTTGTCCCTTCTAGACTGCACCTGTCGGATGTTAAATCACATCCAAATTAATCATTCTCTTCAGACCTCTGGGCGGTTCATTTCTGGGGATAACCCGACCCTGAGAGGGCTTTAACTCTGAGCCCTCTATGTCCTCATTTTGTGCCTTCTCCATGGGCCTCCATTATCTACACGCTCTGGTGCCTAATCCACTGAGATCACTGATGGAAATGTTTGAAGACTTTGAAGGATGAGTGGCGCATAGAAACAAGTTATTGCTGTTATTATTGTTGCTAGGTGCCACTGCAGTGGTTCCAACCCATAGCGAACCCTGTGAACAACAGAGTGAAACGCCGCCCAGTCCTGCACCCTCCTCAGAGTTGTCCCTCTGCTCGAGCCCATTGTTGCAGTCACTGTGTCAATTCATCTCATTGAAGGCCTTCCCCTTTTTTGGCTACCCTTCTACTTTATCAAACATGATGTCCTTCTCTGGTTTCCCCTGACATGTCAAAGTATGCATGACAAAGTCTTGCCATCCTTGCCTTTAAGGAGCATTCAAGTCATACTTCTTCCAAGACAGATTTGTTTGTCCTTTTAGCATTCCTTGGTGCTTTCAGTATTCTTCTCCAGCACCACACTTCAAATGCATTGACTCTTCTTCAGTCTTCCATATTCAAAGCAAGTCAAAGAATAGTATTTCAGTTTGATTGTATCGAAGTGTTTTGCTGCTGGAATAAGATTAGAGTTTTCATACAAGTATTAGGATGCATTTACTATGTCAAAATGTGCATTGCTATGTTCAATTTGCAACTCTGAGGCCAGGATTTGTATACCTTCTGATATGATGCAATAAAAGTACAAACTATCACCTATGAAGTTATCTTGGAAAATATATTTAACTCAAATCATGAAGAACCTATTAGACAAATGCAACACAGGGAGCAATCTGTCGATAACTTGTCAAGATTTTTCCAGAAATTCCCATGTGATAAAAAATTTAATAAGAAGGGGGTTGGGTAAAGACTGTTCTAAAGGAAAAGAGATTAAAGAACCAGCATTAAGCACACCAACATCAGTGATCAAAGGATTGTAAATCATATCATCTGAACTCAAAAGAGGGAATGGTGTTAGAGTCTAAACTGTGAGATTCTGGTTTGCAGAATGCTATGGTTGACAATGGGAGCCCAAACTATATTTGTGGGAACTCCATAGGAAATAAGCCTCTGGTGATGGCCCTATATCCATAACGGAGGGATGGGGGAAACTGGTTACAGTTTCAGAAACAGAGTACATTGGAGCGATGACTATCAAAATAAGAGACCTGACTCCTGCAGTTAAAGTCTTGTTAGCTGAGCCCTCCTCTGATGCACATTAGGCCTGATCTGGTTTTTGAAAGTTTTCTGTATTTTTTTGTTTGTTCATATTGGGGTTTATCTCAGAAATGTTTTGTCATTGGGGGTGACCCTCTTGAATTTTGTTATATGTTTTTCAGTGTATGACACCCAGGATTGATGAACCTACAGGAACAGCAAGTAGAATAAGGGACTGGAGGGGGACAGTGGGGGGGGGGGAGCACAGTAAAAAGGAGCTGATGTCAAGGAGTTCAAGAAGGAAGAGAATATTTTGAAACTAATTGTGGAGGCAATTGTACAATACTGCTTGATGTGATTGAACTATGGAATAATATGACATCTGTATTAACTCCCAAACAAATGGTTTTGAAAAAATAATAAAGAATCAGCATTACTTGACTGAAATATGTGATCTCCTAGAGCAGTGGTTCTCAACCTGTGGGTCGCAACCCTTTTGGGGGTCAAACTACCCTTTCACAGGGGTCGTTTGCCTAAGACCATCGGAAAACACATCTGCCTGAAGGTCTTTTAGGAACGGAGACACCGCTCCTCTATCCATCTCCAGGCAGGTCTGCCCACATGCAGATATGCCCACATATGAGTACCCGGCTGCAAGACAAAATTTCATTTACTTATAATTAGAAATAAATATTTCACAATATAGAATTACATATTGTTTTTGAGTCATCATTATGCTTTCATTATGTTCAATTTATAACAATGAAAATACATCCTGCCTACCAGCTATTTACATGATGATTCATAACAGTAGCAAAATTACAGTGATGAAGTAGCAACGAAAATAATTTTATGGTTGGGGGGTCACCACCACATGAGGAACTGTATTAAAGGGTGGCGGCGTTAGGAAGGTTGAGAACCACTGGACTAGAGTATTTGCATACTGACCCAGAAGTTGGTGGTTGACGCTGCTCACTCAAAGGTACTTGGGGTGTGGGTGGGGAAGCCCCGGCAACCTGCGCTGACCAGTCCGAGCCACATGGTCGCTGTGGAGCGCAGTTCCGTCTGCTCGGAGAGACACACGGCCTTGGACTTGGCTGGATGGAAATTTTCATTTTCATTTTGGTTTTCAGAAACATAACCAACTGCAATGCGCGAACCTCAATTGGACCCTAGATCCAACAACAAAAGAGACCCGTGTCATCCTAGGTCTTGTCTGCTAGAACTCCAGAAGGCGTCCGCAGTGGCCAGCGTGGGGTGGAAAAACAGCCCCGCTCCGATGGGTCAGGGAGAAGCGTGGAGAGTCATTCCCCCCAAAGCAGTTCGTGTGCCTGGGCTCCAGCACCCAGGAGAGCTTTCACCATCCCAGGATCTGTACCCCCAGAGAGGGTGACAAATACTTCATCTGTCAGGAACACGGATAATCTTGCCTTCAGCCTCTGACGCCGCCAGGGGTGCTCCTGGCTTTGCCTCGTACTTGTCATCTGGGGGAGAGAGGTGACTGCCGTACATTTCTGTGAGGGGGGTGGGGAAGTGAGGTGGGGCTCTGGGGGACCTCATGAGAGGTGTACGGCAACCCAGCCACAGTTGCCACCTGCCGTCATACAAGCCGGATGGAACTAGATGAGCCGTCAGAGCTGAAAGAGCAGGTGCGTGCGGTGGGAAGTGAAGGGGCGCCCCGGATGCTCCCGGGCAGGTCACTAGAGGGCGGTGCGGCCACAGACTTGCGGTCAGAGAATCCGCTCCACCGGTCCATGGCCGACCCGGGCAGTCACAACCCCGCTGAGCATGTTTGCTCATCTGTAAACGGAAATGACAGCGGTATCTGCCGCTCGGGTCTGTGACTTACACGTATGGACTGTGATAAGAGCTGTATGAGTCCCCAATAAAATGATTAAAAATAAAAAACGAGGGAAGAAGCACGCAGAAAAGGACGAGTGGCTACACAATTCGAAAGGGCAGCCAATGCCGATAAATTGTACACGTACGAACTGCTGAATGGATGCATGCTTTGCCGGTATAGTCTCAACTAAATCAAAGTTAGAAAAGGAGGGGAAAAAATCCCTCACGGCCACAGAGCTGATTCCAACTCATACAACCCTATAGAGCAGGCTTCTGAGGTGGTAAATGTTTACTGGAACCAAAACGCCTCATCCTTCTCCCCGGAGTGCTTGATGGGGTTCGAATTGCTTGCCGTCAGGTTAGCACGCCAACATGTAACTCCCTACGAGGCCAGGGCTCAAAAGATGTGCCTGTCATCTTACAAACCCAGTACACCTTAGCTACTATTCTCGTTCATGGAAATGACATTTTATTCCCCAGAAAACAAAGGAGATTGTTGTGCCTGTACATATATGCCGGGGAGTGGACAGCTCAGTGAGACAGAGCAGCACAGACTTACATGGAAACCCACCATGCAGAGCCTGAGCAATGAGGTTGGGCAGCTGGAGACCTGTGCCACAAGGGGCTGGCACCACCATATACAGCCCCAGGTTTTAACCCTTGGAGCCCTGGTGGCATAGTGGTTAAAGATCATCAGTTCAAAACCACCAGCAGCTCAACAGGAGAAAGATGAGGTTTTCTACTCCTGTAAAGAGTTACCGTCTCAGAAACCCACAGGGGTAATTCCACCCTATAGAGTCCTATAGAGTCGCTATGAGTCGGAATTGATTCAATGGCAGTACGTTTGTTTGTTTTAAATGAACGTGATAGATGTGTGCACCTGTGTGTGTCTCTGTGTTAGTCCGAGTTGGCTAGAGAAACAAATCCAGAGACACTCATATGTGTGGTAAGAGAGAGCTTTATATCCAAGAGCAATTGTATATTGAGAAAATATCCCAGTCCAGTCTAGATCAAGTCCACAATTCCTATATTATCCCTTTTGTCTAATACTAAGTCCATAAATTCCTCTTTAGACTCACCCAGTCACATGCAATGATGCCCAATGCAAGAAGATCACAGGCCGGTGGGTAGAAAGTCTTGTGGATCCATTGGCAGTGGAAGCATCTCAACGCTGGTGCTGGTCTTCATGTGACTCCTCCAGCTCTCCGACTGTCTGAACAGCAGGAAAGGGAAGACAGAGAGAATGTGTATGTGACTCCCCTTCAGGAAGGAAGAGAGGAAGTTCCCAGAATCCTCAGGAGAAAGCCATGCCCACAAGGAGGAGTTATCAGGCTGTGACCTGATTGACGGACTAGACTCCACCCCATTCACTCTTAATATTCTCAATTGACAGGAGCTTATGTAACTACCACAGTTTGTGTTGCATGTGTTTGATATATTGTCCTATTTAGTGCTCACAAAACCTCTGAGGCTGCCATTCTGTGTTTACAGATGAGACAATTGAGGTGCAGAGGAGTTAAGTGGGCCACCCCCGAGGTCACAGGTTAAACAACCAATGGGGGTAGAGCGGGGATTTGAATCAGACCTGGGGGGCCTCAATGAAAGCTGAGGGCAAGTCTCATCAGACAGATCAAACACACAGTCTGGGCTGTGAAGCAGCTAACAACAAGGGGTTCCTGATGGCAGCCCAGGATAACAGAAGTGATGTCCATCAGTATAGCAAGCAGTGTTTGTTCGTCTCAATAGACATAGCCCTGTTGTCAGGCCCCACCGAGTCAGTTCTGACCCATAGCAACCCTCTGCAAAACAGATGGTCCACTGCCCAGGCCTGAGCCATCCTCACAATTCTTCCTAGGCTTGACTCTTGCCGTCATGGTGTCCATCCATCTTGTTTGGGGCCTTCCTCATTTTCACGGCCCCTCTACTTTACCAAACATGACGTCTTCTCCAGGGACTAGATGATATGTCCAAACTATGAGTTACACACACACACACACACACACACACACAGAAGTACACGTATAACGTACTTCTATAGATATAATGTATGGAGCAGCACTGGTGGCATAGTGGCTGCTAACTGCAAGGTCCACAGTTGGAAACCACCAGATGCTTCTCAGGAGAAAGACAGAGTTCTCTACTCCCGTAAACAGTTACAGTCTAGGAAACTCACAGGGTCAGTTCTGTCCAATCGAGTTTCTATGAGTAGTAGGTATCGACTCAATGACAGTGTGATACAATATATATTATATTAGAGTAAGTAAATAAGCATTATTACAAGGGTTCTGGGGAAAAGATGGGACTTTCTACTCCTGTGAACAGTTACAGTCTCAGAAATTCACAGGGGTGACTCTACCCTATCCTATGGGGTCACAGTGTGTCGGCAATGACTCCATGGCAGTGAGTTTTTTGAGTTACTAGGGTTCTCGTTCATCCTAGAGTCCTCGTCCATTCGAGGGTCCTCGTCCATCCTAGGGTTCTCATACAGTTTAGTTCAAACAAAGCATTTTTAAAGAAGTCTGTGATCAATGGATGGCAGCAATTCTTCGAGTGGTACATTTGCCTTCATCTCCTTAGGGTGCCTTCAGAAAAAGGAGCCAATCGAAACAATGGTCCCCAAGGACATCTACTGTGCTAATGAAACTCAAAGCAGAGAGGTCGGCTCCAAACGTTATGGCAGATACTTCGGGGACTCCACACTGAACCCTCAAAAGGTCATGTGTTATGAGTTGGGCTGCTAGCCACAAAGCCAGCAGTCCCAAACCACGAGCTGCTGCTCCGTAACCCCACTCTCAGAAACTCACAGGAGCAGGTCTGCTGTGTCCTATGTACATACGGTCACTATGAGTCAGGATACACGGACTCAAGGGCAGTGAGTTGGAGTTTTGTTGGTCAGGGGTCATCTGGATAGATTTTCTCAAAGGATGCAGGAAGATGGTGGAGACCAATTAGGAGGAGGTTCGAAGACAAAAGAAAGTTACACTGGTGAGAAATGGATAGAAAGCGAATGGTTCCCTGTCCTCACAGTGCCCATTCTAGGGCAGTCAGAGCTGCTCTGTGAGAATTTCATCGAGAAGCCTGACTCCATCCACCCTACAGCCCTGACCTTACCCTTGCAGACTTCTTTGTGTCGTCAAAACCCAAAGAACATTGACAAGGAACACGATTAGAATCCCTCTAGAATGCCCGACCTGCCATCTTGGCATGGTATAAATCAGAGACAGAGCTCTTCAGGGAAAGGTAAGAGACATGGAAACATGGTCTTCCGAGGTGGGAAGACCTGGCTAGAGGATAAGTGGGGAAAAGGATAGGCTGGCCTTGGCTATTTTTGTTTAGTAAGAGTGTCTCAAAAATTTTTTTTAAAAAGTGTCTCTGATTTTGGCGGAAATACTTTTTGACTTGCGTCTCTATTGGCCAGTGAAGTCTGTGAAGGGCAGGGCCTGTGTTATGCAGAATCCCGTTGGATAATGAAAACTCAACCATTCCCCACAAAAGGCCGAGACTGAAAAATGTGAGACCCAGAGAAAGCAGATATTGAGTCCCATTGAGCCCCAGCTCTCCCAGGCTTCACTGTCATTGCCAATGGGTCCATTCTGACTTGTGGTGACCCATGTGTATCAGAGCGGAACCAACCCCTCCGTTTTCAATGGCTAATTTTTTCAGAAGCATATTGCCAGGGCTTGCTTCCAAAAGTGTCACTGGGTGGATGCAAACCACCAATATTTGGTGCAGCCAAATGCTTACATGTTTTTACCACCCAGGGACCATACACACACACACTAAGTCTCAGGAAGATGAAGACAGTCCCTGGACCTCACTCAGGCCCACCTGAGTGGAGGAGCTGGACCTCTTCGTAGGCGTACAGCTGCATTGGTAGATGAATACACAGGTGGAAAAGGAGCCCAAATAGAATCCAGGTACAAAGAGAGCATAGTCCTTTTACCTAACACATAAGACTGCTAACTGCAAGGTTACCAGTTCAAGGCTGGCAGCGGCTCTGCAAAAGATGAAGCGGACTGCTCCCACCTTTACACTCTCAGAATCTCTGTATTCAGTCTCCATGAGATGACTCAATTGGGTGGCAGTGGGTGTGGCCAGCTTTAGTGATGAATCTTCCAGGGAGTAACGGACAGAAGGAGATCAAGATGAAGCTGGAGCTGAGGGATGAGGTAGTTATGAGGTAGGTGTTCGGGAAGTTCAGAGGTGGGTGGTGCTGAAGCTAGGTGAATGAATGACTGGCAGTTTCTCTTGAACACCGGCCAAATGAGGAAGCAACAGACTTAAAACAATTTGAAATTTTGTTTATATGATACTAAGTTTGTGTCAACTCGGCTCCGCCAGAATTATCAGTGGTTTGGCAGTAAAAGTCCAGTAAGCCCCCACGGTGTTAAGAGCACCCAACCCATCTGCAGAGTAGCTAGTCAGATTAAGGCTCTGGCAGATCCCCTCTGGCCACAGGCAAGACACGAACAGATTTACTCTCAGACACAGATTATTGTCAATTTGATTATGGTGGATGGAACCATGGTAATAATGAGATTGATCAGTGGAGCTCCTGCTTTTAAAAAAAGTTTAATAAATCATTTTATTGGGGGTTCTTATAGCTCTAATAACAATCCCTACATCAATTGTGTCAAGCACATTTGTGCATATGTTGTCATCATCATTCTCAAAACATTTTCTTTCTACTTGAGCCCTTGGTATCAGCACTTTTTTTCTCTCCCTCCCCAAATCCTCCCACCCTTGTGACTCCTTGATAAATTATTATTTTCATATCTTACACTGTCCACTGTCTCTCTACACCCATGTTTCTGTTGCTCATCCCCTGAGGCTGTGTGTGTTACACGTAGATCATTATGATCCGTTCTCTCTTTTGCCGCTTCTTCCCCTTCCTTCCCTTAGCATCATGGTATCTCTACTCCCATTATTGTTCCTGAGGGGGTTTATCTGTCCTGGATCCCATGTGTTGGGAGCTCTTATCTGTACCAGTGTACATTCTCCAAGCTAGCTGGATTTGCAAGGTAGAACTGGGGTCATGATCATGGGGAAGAAAGCATTAAAGAACTAGAGGAATGTTGTGTATTTCATTGGTGCTATACTGCACCCTGGCTGGCTCATCCCTCCCTGTGATCCTTCTGTGAGGGGATATCCAATTGTCTACAGATGGGCATTGGGTCGCCAATCTGAGCCCCCTTTCTTTGTAAAGATATGATTGTTTTGGGTCTTCTGATGCCTGATACCTGATCCCATGGACACTTTGTGATCACACATGTGGGTTTGCCCTTTCAGGTGGTCTTTGTTGCTTCCCTGCTAGATGGTTGCTTGTTTAACTTCATGTCTTTAAGACCCCAGATCCTGTATCTTTTGACAGCCAGGCACCATTTGCTTATGCACCCATTTTGTCTTCAGCGATCATGTCGGGAAGGTGAGCATCACAGAATGCCAGATTATTAGAACAAAGTGTTCTTGTATTGAGGGAGGATTTGAGGCCCAATGTCTGCCTGCTCCCTTGATGCCTAACCTAGAAATATATGAACATATATCTATATCCCTATCTTCATAATTTATTTACATATATACATTTTTTACATATATACAATTTATATCTCTATAAATTCCTTTTGTCTCCTAGTTCTTTCCTCTACTTTTTTACTTTCCTCCTGTTCCACTTAAGCTACTTCTTGAACTATCCTGAATTTGCTGTAAGCTGAAGTATTGCTCATCTGTTTCCAGACAGAAATTTATTCTCTGGCCTTGTAAATATTGATGATGCTCTTTCTTTATTGTGCATTTTTGTGTTTTTATTTTTGTATTATTATTTTCTTCTTGCCATTTTTTGTTTTTATTGTTTCTGTTGGGTTTCCCAGTTTGTGAAGCACAGAGGAGTGGATGCATAGAAAACTGTAACTGGGGGTTGGTTGGTGAAGGGGGGGGTGGGAGCAGAGGCTGGGAAAAAAAGGAAACTGTAACTGATGAAAAGGTTGATCTGGGATGTGGAGGGGGATGGAAGGTGGGGAGATTGAGAGGGCTTGGGGAGCAAACAATGAATACAGAAGGGAGAAGGGAGCACCAGAACAGCTTGTGATTATGTATGTACAAATCTTTTAAAATGTGGTTTAACCATGGGAGTGTATGATATGTGAATATTATACCAAGAAAACTAGTAAAATAGAAAAGAAAAGAAACCCAACTTGCCAATGGTTCCCATGTGTGAAGGAGAAAGAGTTGTTGTTTAGGGGCACTGATTTTATGTTGATGGCGCTGGAATAATTTGGAAAAGGATATCAATAATGGTTGTACAATACCAAGATTAGAATCAATGGCACTGAATTATACAGGTAGAATCTGTAGAATTGGAGAATGTTTTGCTGTGTGTATTTCTGCCACCATTAAAACCATTGTAATTACACGAATAACAAGGAGCACAAGGAAGAAAGAATATGCTATAGAATTGGATGTGGTGATAATTGTAAACCTTTTCTTGATAAGATTGAATTATTGAAATGTATGCATGGAGAGGAAGTGCTAATAAAGCTGTTTTAAAATTGAGTCTAGAGAAACAAAATCGCAAGGATGAGTTTTCTAAATTGGTTCTCAATTGTGATTAGTTTTCAAGGTACTGGTAACTCTGTTTCTGTCAACAACACTGATCCTTCTGCCTCTATTCCTGAAAAGGTCACTTCCTGTGAATCCAGGAAGTGAGATGGCATTGTTAATACACAAAATATAACCACCAGAAGAGGAAATGAGGTTCTGGGTGATCTCTATTTGATATTTTCCTGCAATTTTGTCAGGGTGAGAAGTATAGGAAGTCTGGTTGTGTGGTCCAACTTATGAGACCAAAAGCCCTACTCAGGGCTTTGGAGTTACAACTCAAGCTTTGCTTACAAGACCTCAATGTTTAACAGAGCTGAGAAAAGCAACAAAGCTTTATTCCAGTCTTGTCATTATGGTTAACTGTGCTTTGAGGAGGCAGATCTTCCTCAGTTGTAGTTTGAGTGCCGTCCAACCTGAGGGGCTCATCGTCTGGAGCTATATCTGACAATGTTCTCCTGCTAGACATATGATTTTCAGTGGCTAAAATCTCAGAAGTGGTCCGCCTATTCTTTCTTCCTAGACAGTTCTTAGTTTATACACTGTGGTAGCTTTATATACTCTGTTGTCAATTTGAGACTTATGAGTGAAGGAGTGGAGTCTAGCCTGTCAATCAGGTTGCAGAGCTTGATGACCTCATTTGGAGGCACTAAGGAGATAAATAGCTCCTTGGAGGCGGGACACACGCTCACTCCCTGCGAGACATGCTTGCTGAGAAGACACTTGGAGCTAGGCTAGTGCCCTGAACAGGAGGAGCCAGGTAGAGGGCCCTGCCAGCACTGAGATGCTTACAATGCCAATGGATCCACAAGACTTCCCACCCACTGTCCTGTAATCCTCTTACATTTAGCGTCATTGCATGTGGTTCGTGAGTCTGAAGAAGACTTTATAGATTGGTATCCAACATATGGGCTAATATCAGACCTATGGACTTGATCTGGACTGGGCTAGGATGTTTTCTTAATATTCAATTGCTCTTGTAGATAAAGCTCTTTCTTATACACGAGTGTCTATAAATTTTGTTGCTCTAGTCTACCTGGACTAATGCATACACTCTGTCCACCTTAACTGACCCTGCTTGTCAGGGGAGAATGCCCCTAATAAATCATCACAGGTCCAGTAGGCGCAATTGTACAATGATAATAAGTAAAGATTATAGTAAAGGCATGGAGAATATGAGAGACAGAAGAGAGATTGAAATGGAGTCAGACACATTTCATGGTTGCATGCTCACCGCAGCCCTGCTTGGTGGTTCACGTGGAGATGGGAGACAGGTCGGCAGGAGAGAGCCAGAGAGAGAGCTGGAGAGAGGATAGCCTGAGGGTTTATTGCTAACCAAGGCTTATGTCTACTTAGGGGGCGTTGTTACAGGTTACCACACACATCACAGGAAGGGGCTGTACAACAGGCAATACAGGCAATAGAAGGGGGATATCCAATGGGCATAGGCATGACAGGAAGGGGATGAGCTAGGGGTGTGCACGCAGGTTGGGGAGGGACTAAGGGTATGCAAGAAAGGTGGACCCTAAATTCATGATGGCAACCTAACCTTGGTCACCCTTGCGTGGGCTTGACCTCCCTGGTGTCTCCTACAAGGAAACAACTACTATCCTTATCAGAAGGAAGTGGGCCCTACTTAATTGTGGGATAAACAGTGGTGTCTGCTTGCTCTAGATGGCAGACAGCTCTTAGGGAGAATAAGCCCTGATCTACTCCTGATCTATAGTCATTTGCAAGCAGCTAAGTTTGGCTTATATTTGGGGGCGGCAGTTTGGGAGAAATCCTTCTGTTCCCCACAAATGCTGAAACCAGCTATATTAGTTATCTAGTGCTGCTATAATAGAAATACCACAAATGGATGGTGTTAACAAATTTATTCTCTCCCCATTTTGGAGACTAGAAATCTGATTCAGCATTTGGCTCTAAAGGAAGACTTTCTAAGTTGGCTCTGAAGAAAGTGTCCTGCTCTCTTCTGAGCTTGTGTATCTATCCTCTTGATTTCTTGCTGTCTGTCATACCTTAGAAGGGAAAAGTCAAAGATATACTCTGTACTAAGCATTCTTCATTAACATAACAAAGATAAACCATTTCCAAATGGAATCATAACCTTGGGTATAGGGTTTTGGAATTACAATACATATTGTTTGCGATCGTAATTCAATATGAATCATTCCACCCTTTGGACCAAAATTTACGGTATGTCGCTGGCATGTGCAAAATCCATTCACCCCATCTGCTCATCATCAAAGTTTTGCATCAATTATAAGTTAAAAAGTTCATCTCCTGTAATACCATAGAAAAAGGAAAGGAACATAAGGAAGGAAGGAACTTAAGTTGTTGGGAGTTTTGACTAATTGTTTAAGCTGTTGAATTAAAAAATAATAACCTTGTGTTAGGGTAGGTAGACTAGAGAAACAAAATCCATAAGCACTCATAGTTTATAAAAGTTTTATATAAAGGGTAATTGTACATTAAGCATCCCAACCAGTCCAGTCCAAGTCCTTAAGTGTGACATTAGCCCATACATTCGACATTGATCTACAAAGTCCTCCTCAAATTCACAGAGCCCATGCAATGACGCCGACTACAGGAGGAAAGCCTAATCGGTGAAGATGTAAGCATATCAGTGCTGACAGAGGTCTCCACGTGGCTTCTCCAGCACCTAGGGCTGCATCAGGGTAGGTCCATGCAGCTTTTCCTCAGGGATGTCTTGCAGGAAGTGAGCCTTGCCAGCTGAAGCAGGGAACTGGCTAAAGCAGCTGCACCCTGGTCCAACCATTAGAGAGCAAGACACCAGACAGGCGAGGCTCGCTGAGCCATTTAGCTCTCTGCCCTTCAATTAATCCCATGTGTGTTCATCGGCCAGGTTGGCTGTAGGAGGTCTGCTGGTCAAGGTGTTTATTAATGGGTGACTAATTAGTCTCCTGTGACTCTGTTTACCTAGCAGCTAAAAGCATTGCTAAGTAACTCAGTTCTTTATGACCTTGCAGCTGAAAGCAGTGTCAGATAACTCAGTTCTTTAAGACCTCTTTAAGATTCTTTTAAACCTTGCATGTCCTTGTGCTTATCTTAAAATATAGTGGTTATTATTCAAGTGTTTAAAAGTGTGCCTAGTTAAGTAACACCTGCATAGATATGAGGTTCAGAATGTTTTTTAAAGCAAATTCTTTGATGTTTATTCTGTAACCATCCCCTTGTGGAAGAAGAGTATAAAAACCAAGCTTTAATATACTCGGTACTTTAGTCCATCAGATTGAAGTCCTCCCAATCCCATGCTTTCTTTTCCTTTCATCCGCACGCCTCATTTCGGACCCAGCTTGATGCGGGACAGCTGCTCTAATCACCTGCAGTTGGCACAATAAACCTTAATTATCACAACCTGAAATGTAAACTTCCACCTAATTCATATTTTTTTAAAAGATGAGAAAATTTCATCTTATGAAGCACTGAGGTCAAATATGAGTGAGACTTCAGGGGCAATTCACCTAGAGGCAACCCGTTCCTCTGTGAAACTGTGAAATCTAGACTACAAGTGACCTCTTTCCATATAAAATGATGGGATAGTCATTACATTCATTCCAATTACAAATGGGGGGAAATAATGAGAGGGCAAGAAGAGATAATAGGCACCAAGCAAGTCCCAAACGCAGCCGAACAATTTATACTCTCTCCCAAGACTTGGAAATAATTGTATATAATTGTACATATGTATTTACCTTTGCTACAAATATATTCATGAATGTGATGGACCCTTAAGGGGGCCAAGTTCTGAAAACATCTTAGGCGTAGCCATATACCAAGCTTATTAAATAGAGACTGGCGGAATGTCCCAGACTATGGCGCGTAGTCACGCTTCAGGTCTGGAAATGAACCCACCCCAAGGCTCAATTTTCAGTCAAACAACTGATCCATAAGGGAAATAATCACATTAGGGAGGTAAGAATACCTGAGAACTATCAACCACTTGAGATAAAAAAGGTAGCATGTGCCCAAGAACAAAGTTAGAAGGTGCAGAAAGGAGGAATAGAAACAGAAAACATGGGGAGGAAATGGTATAAGTGATGCTATATTGGGGGAATTGCAATGCATGAGATGAAACACAATGTGTATGAATTGTTGAATGGAAAACGAATCTCTGGAAACCAGTTCACAATACAAAATTGAAAAGAAAATAATTCTTTGTTCTTTGAGACCGTCTGGGCAATTGTTTTGATCAGTCCTCTAGTTTCTGGGTAGAGACCTCGAGGGCCTGGGCTTCAGCTCCAACTTCCAGGCCCACTGGAATGGCAAGATATATTTACATATACATATTTACCTTTACTACAGATATATTGATATTTTGAATGTGCACACTGCTAAACTGAATAAAGGTTTTCAAAAATCTAATGTAAAAATTAGGGAAGTTTTCAGATTTCTGTCCACCCAGCCTTCCATGGAAGCAAAATTAATTACATACGTAATACTTAGTAAAGCAAAATAATTACTGTAAGGGTTTCCTAGTTTTCAGACATAAGAAAACCTCCTTCCTTCCTCCCTTTCAATATAAGAATCAGTTACTTCAGTGATTAATGACATTATTTTGGCTACAGACTATTATATGGATTAGAGATGTCAAGGTTCTGCGTATTTTAAATGGTTCTCTTTGTCTTCGGTTGGATTCTGTAGAGAAGCAAAATCAGTGGAACATATATATACACACACATAAAGAGCCCTGGGTGTTGCTATGAACTAAACATTGTACTACTAACTGCAAGGTCAGCAGTTCAAACCCACCAGTCATTCTGAAGGAAGAAGATGAAACTTTCTGCTCCTGTAAAGATTTGAAAACTCAGTGAGCAGTTCTATGTCCTACAGAGTTGGTATGAGCTGGTATAAATGGCAGCAAGTTTAGCTTAAATAAATAAAATCATTTTTTAAAAACTCCAGACCAACGTATCTCTAGACGACTGACTGTTACTCTTATTTTCAAAGAGCTTCAGATACAATACACGTGAGCACATGCACACACATGCATGCATGCACACTGATACACACACAGACCTAGAGAGAGAGGGAGGGAAAGAGAGTTAGCTCAAGAAAGTGATTCACATGGTTGTAGGAATTGGCTAGTTCTAAGTCCATTGGCCAGATGTCAGGTGTGGCAGTTATATAATTTCATGTCAACTTGATAAGTAAGTATAGGGGGTGGAGTCTCACCTGTCAATCAGATCACAGCCTGATGATGCCTCCCTAAGGGCGTGACCTTCTCATGAGGATTCTGGGAACTTCCTCTCTCTCTCTCTCTCTCTCTGCTTCACTTTCCTGCATTGAGATACTTGGAGAGCTGGAGGAGCCACATGGAGACCCACGCCAGCTCTGAGATGCTTTCACCGCCATTGCATCCACAAGACTTTTCATCTACCAGTCTGTGATCTTCCTCCATTTTGCATCATAGCATGTGCTGCATGAGTCTGAAGAGGGATTCATGGACAAGTATCAGACTTAATGGCTCATATTGGACTTATGGACTTGATCTGGACTGGGCTGGGCTGTTTCTTAATATAGAGCTTTGATACAGAGCTCTTGCTGGTACATATGAGTGTCTCTGATTTTGTTTCTTTAGTCAACCCAGACTAACACATCAGGCTAGACGTCTATTCTGACTCCAATAGCTGCAGGGGCTGAGAAATCCAAGACTGGCAGTTCAGACAACAGACTGCTGGTTCACAGGCTGCAGAAGCGGACAAATCTAAGATTGGCAGGCTGCTGGCTCAAGTCACAAGCTTTAGAGGTCAAATGATGAAAGTCAGAGGCAGGATCCTGAGTGAGAAAAATGCTCCAGAGTAATGACATTGCTAACAGTAGAACACATAATTACTACATTACTAGGGCTCCCCAAACCCTTAGACAGAGTGAAGCACATATGAAAGGAAATGTTTTTCTCTGAGGTTAGGTATATGAAAAAAATGTTCTTAACACAGGGTCTTGACACGAAACTTTTATCAGAAATTCTCAGCAGTCTGAGAGAATGTTTTAAGATCTCTTGTGAAAACATCCATACTTAAACTAACCAATGAAAACAGCCCAGATTTGCTTGAACCTTTATACAGTCCCTCCCCGCTTTTGAGCTGCTATGTCTCTGGCTTAGCTGATCTTGCAACTTCTAATCAGGATGCTGTATCATCAGTCCCTGATTTTATCCCATAAATATGGTGGAATTGCCGGCATTTTGGAGTCCTGGATTTCATTTGTTCTCCATTCCCACTATTTCTGAACCTTCAATAAATCGTGTTGCTTTTAGATTAAGAGCAAATGTGTCCTTTCTTGTGAACAAGTCTTAATATTATTATGAAAATCACTTTGCTATTCTGGTTGCAGTCAAACAGCTTCTGCAAACATAAAGAACTTTTAAACTACCATTTTATTACAACTTAATTGAACCCCAAATTAAACATAAACTGTAACTCAGGATGATTGTGAACAATTTCACACATAAACAACCTGAAGGAGAGAATAAAAATTACCTTTGCTTTTGCCCTCTGCAAAGAGCCCTGGTACCTTAGTGGGTTGTGTAGCCCTAAGGAAACCACGAGCTACTGGTTGGGGGAGAGATGAGGCTTTCTATTCCCTGCCGAGAGGGAAGTCTCAAAAACCTACAGGGCTGTTCAATCCTTACAGAGTCACTATGAGTTGGAATCTTGAGGGCAGTGAGTCAAGGCGTTTTGCTCTCTAGAAATGTTAAAAGTTTGGTTTACTGGGAGTTCTATAAAGGTAGGGATTGTGTTTATTGATCCAAGTTTTAGAAAATCCAAAATGTGGCTGGTCATTATAAAGAATTATCATGTGTGTAGTTCTGAAATCCGTCTTTAGCTTCATAGTGCTACATTGTCTAGATGTATTCTTTAGAAAAAAATTTAAGTGTATCTAAAATGCTTCTCTAGTTTAAAACATTTTTAAAAACTTACTTTTTCTTATCAAAGAAAAATAACGATGAATAAAGTTTCAGTGTTAAGTTAAAAAAAAATCAAGGAAAGCAAAAAAAAAAAAAATCAAGGAAGACGCACTAAAAAGAAGACTCAAGTCTAGAAGGAACTGCCAGGGCAAACGTTACATCGGCGTCGGTCCGCCACCGAGTCCCAGCCGGCCAGTCTGCGTGGGCACTCGGGAGGGGCCATGGCCCCAGGACCCCACACACAGCGCTTTTCAGGGGAGACCCAGGTATGGGGTGAGCCGCTCGACAGCCGCGCTGCTCCACGACGGGGTGGCTCAGGCAGCGCCGCGAGGGCAGCCGACTGACCCCTCGGGTGGGGGCACCGGCAACGACAAGGTTCTACTTGTCCACAGCCCCCGCAGGAGCGAGCTGCTGGCCACGGCCCGGGCAGACCGAGCATGCGTGGGCCTCGCTCGGCGCCCAACGGGCGTGCTGTCGCGGGCAGAGTGGGGCGGAGCGCGCAAGGAATCCCCAGTGCCCGCTCTAACTGGCGCTGTGCGGGCACGTGCGGACAGGGAGAGACGCGCGTGCACTGCCCCCACGGAGCCGTCGAAAGCACCTGGCGGGGCGGCCGCCCTCCCGTCACGGACGTACTTCCCTTCGCGGGCAGGAAGGGGGGGGGGGACGCAGCGCGTGCGTCCCGGTGGCCGCGCATGCTCCGTACGTCCGGCGGCCCCGAGAGCGCGCGGCTCGCCCGGTCCACCGCCCGGCCGCCCGCTAGTGCGCCTGCGCGTCCTACGGGTCTCGCCACTGCCGCCTCCCCTCCCCCTCTCCCCCCGCGGGGGCTCCGTGCCCGGCGGGACCATGTTCACCAGCACCGGCTCCAGTGGGCTTTGTGAGTACTGGCCGCCGGCGTCCTGACTGCCCACCCCGCCCCCATACGACCCGTGGGCACCTTCTCGGGCGGGTGGGAGCGGCGGGGACCCTCGGGCTCGCTGGCGCTTTGAGGACGGACTCTCCCGCCCCTCGGCAGTTCCTGCCCCTGAGGGGCCGCGGGCTCGGCCCCCACCTCCGCCGCGGTAGCCGGAAGTAGGAATGAGCGCCGCCGCCAGCCGCTGCGCTCACCTGAGAGCCGAGTGCTGGACAGTTGGGGTCGGTCGGGGTGCCCCGGCTCCTGGCCCTGGGGGAGGTGTGTGCCAGGCGCAGGCTGAAGGTGCCAGGCTGAAAGCAGGACTGCCCGGGCAGGCGGTGCTGCCCCTTCGCAGTCACCCGGGTCCATTCATTTAGGCTGCAGCCCACCTCGTCCGGGGAAGTGCATTTCAGCCTCCGACTCCTCCGTACTTAGCTCGGTGCATTGCCCGGTCTCCCTTACGAGTTCTTAGGCAAACTCAAGTGATCAAAGTATTGTAAAGTGGGAAAAAAGTTAGGAAGGAATTTGGCCATCAAGTACACTTTGCTGCTGCCGCCGTGTCGCTATGCTGTTACTCGCGTGTCAGTAGTGGTCAAGCTCAAGTTTGCATTAGAGTTTTTTAAACCGCGGTTTACGCTGCTCGCGGAAATTCCTTGTATGTCATTGATGTTTCCAAGGGCGGACTGTGTCTGTATGGTAACTCAAGAGGACTGAGATTCGGCACTGATCCGTCGACAAGGAACGGTTTGAACAAGCATAATTTTGTGATTGTTTTTGAGTGTTTCCTGTCTGTACACGTGAAGTCAGTGCTGACAGAGTATGGAAGCATTTGACATCTACCTGTCAGAATGAACGATGGCTTGTGATTGTCACATCTTTTTTTGTGATTGCTAGAGGAGTCTTGGTGGCTTAGTGGCTGCCAACCTCAAGGTCAGTAGTTCAAAACCAGCCGCTAGGGGGGTGGGGGACAGGGGAGACTTTCTAGTCCCTAGGTAGTTACAGCCTGGGAAACCCGCAGGGCCTGTTCCTCCCTGTCCTATAGGGCTGCTATGATCGGAAAGGGCTGCCTGGCAGTGAGTCTGACTTTGTTAGTCTTACACATGGAAGCCATAAGGCATGATTTTATATCATTCTTAGTTTCTCAGCTTTCAAAGTGGGTTGAATGTTTACGATTTCTTTAATTTCGTACTTACAAACAGTGGTCTCAGAGTATATAACAACTACTAACGACTTAATCCTCCCCAAATCAGCCCTTGAATGAAGAGCATTATTACTGTTTATGAAACAAATAGAGGGTGATATAATTTTTCTACCACCACACAGTAAGCTATGCACGGGCGGGTTTGTGTGGAAATTGTTTGCATAATTCCTCACTCTTACTAGTTCTTTCAGCATTTTGAGCCATCCTGCCTGCCATCAGCATTAGTTAACCAGTGCTATTGCAACAATGATCATAAGTGGGTGACTTTAATAAGCAAATTGATTTTCCCTCACTTTAATTCAGGCCACTGCCTCAGGGGACAGCTGTCTGCTAAGGGGAACCTCCGGATCCCCACATGGCACCTTTCCTGTTTGGGCTTGCTGTGTGCTTCTCTCTCTGTCCAATCTGCTCCTCGTGTATCTCAAACGTCACCTGTGATAAAACGCACCCTGCCCGGCTGTGACCCCGCCAGTGTAACAGAGCTCATATTTGCAAGTGAGATGACACTCGCAGGTATACTCTAGTCCAGTCAACTCAAAATGGCTCTGCATCTTGCAGAAGAGCCGCCTGATTTCTTGCTTGTAATTAAGGAACATGTGTGTGCGTGTGTATATATAATTGTATTTTTGCACTTTTGTTGAGAGTATACACAGAATATATGAAGGGTAACACACAACCCCCACCCCCCAAAATGGAAAAACGGTCTCGAGCGGAGCTTTTGTAATACACATTTTTCCTGCTAGGCGAACATCAAACAACTTGCTCTGAGTTGGTGCACCCAGTGGCGTTGCCTGGGAAGGTTCTCTCTGGTCACAGTGAATTGTTTCATGACAGTAGTTTTGCTCAAACTTCATTTTTTGTGATGGCCAATTCAAGAGAACAGCATGGGACTGTGAAATTTTGCTTCCTGCTCCGGAGAAAAATGCCACAGACACTGTTGTGATGTTGAACACAGCTTACAAGGACAGCATTATGGGAAAAACTCAAGTTTATGAGTGTTTTTCTTATTTCTAAAAAGGTGAAATGTTGATAGGTGAAATGTTGATTGATGAGAAACCTCGTTCTGGACGTCCATCAACTTCCTGAATGGATGAAAATGTCCACTCATAGTTCATTTGGAGTTCCTTCTAGCAGGTCAGACTGCTAATCAAGCTTTCTATTTAGAGGTTCTAAAAACATTGCATAACAGTGTGTGACAAAAAGCCTGTTTGTGGCAGACAGTGACTGGTTTTGCCAGCATGACAATGCACCTTCTCATGTAGTCATCTCAGCGTGCCAGTTTTGGGGCAAAAAACAACATGCCTCTCTTGCCTCATGCGTCTTACTCACCTGACCTTGCTCTGTGCAACTTCTTTTTGTTTCTGTGAATGAAGAGGGGCATGAAAGGACAGCGATTTGATGACATAGAAGAGGTGAAGAAAAAATATGAGGGAGGTGCTGTCAGCCATTCAAATTGATGAGTTTCAAAAATGTTTCCAAAAATGGAATTACAGATTTGACAAATATATTAAGTGTAATGGAGAGTACTTTGAAGGTAATAAGGTTGTGTTGTATAAAAAATTTAAATACGTAGCTTTGGGTGGGTGGGTGATTCTGGTTTTGGGGGGTATCCCCTCGAATACCAGTCCATCTGTTTTTCCATAGCCAGTTCAGTGACATGGATCACACTCACTTTGTTTTGCAACCATTCTTCCCCTCCTTTTCTGAGTTATTCCTCCTCCGGTGACATAAACTCCCTGCCCTCTCCATTTCCTTCTGATAGTTCGGCTGTTGCATTATGAATTTGTTCTGTATGGATAGACCTTAAGCTGGCACTACCAGTTAAGGAGCCTTGGCGGTACTGTTGGGCAAGTATTGAACTGTTAAGCTTAAGGTCACTGATTCAAAATCACCTAGGAAGTAAAATGAAGCTCTCTGCTCCCATAGAGATTTACAGCCTTGGAAACTATATAGGCATTGACTCTATGGCAATGGAGTGGGCATCTGGGATTTAGTTTAAGAAAACTTCAGGGGAGATTTTTGATTTAAGTTTAAAAAAAAAATTAACTTAGGGGCTCATTCAGTCAGCCTGCATTACTCCAGAAAAGCTAGGTTCCATGAGAATTTGCAATTCTGATCTGTATTCCTCCCTCCTTTGATCAGTATTCTTTGATATAATCTTAGATCAAAATGTTCAGTAATGGTAGCCAGATACCCTCCACTTCTGATTTCAGGTACTCATGGAAGAATTAACCACATATTCTATTTCCCCTTTCTATTCCTTACCCCCCTACCTTCTCAGGTGGAGACCAATTATTGTACCTTGAATTGTGACTTGCAGGCTTTTAAGAACCCAGGCACTATGTAGCAAATGAAGAGAACAGAAGCAGTAGACATGTTATTAGGTCAGTTTACTGGGATGTTCCATAAAACCATGGCCCTAAACCTCCAAGCCAAGGCATCAAATCCCATGATGCTTAGGGTTGTGTATACCCAGCCTCAGCAGCATTTGCCATTGTTGTAAATAATGCCATCACACAACTTTGGTCTTGGCTGAATCTTTATGCAAGCAGATCACCAGGCCTTTCTCTTAGGAGCTCGTGGGTGGGTTTGAATCGCCAACCTTCTGTTTGTAGCTGAGTCCTTAACCATTGTGCATCAGGCCTCCTTAAGCCACCTGTAGTGAGGCTAGGATTCTAACACATATTTTGGGGAGAAACAATAGAATCCATAACACGGAGGCATCTTTTGGATGCTTTACCCGATTAGCTATTATGTTGCATTGGCAGAGTTTATACAAGTTTGCCATAGGTGGCTCGGAGGAGAGTTAATTATTACCTCTGACACAAGGTTGATGAACTTTGCATTCTAGGCAAAAACTCTTGCCAGAGAGAGCGGTTTAGACTTAGGCCTCCACTGCTGCCTCACCCTATTTCTGAAATAAATGTAGCTACAACCTTAGAGTTGACAGGCTGGCCATTCCTCACTGGACAAGCCTGTTGAGCACTACCGTGGGCTGGGACTGCCAGGAGTGCAGCGTCCTTGTTTATGGTGCTTCCCAGTTTCTCTGAGACTTTTCTGTTCCGCTGAGGTGTGAGCAGTTAGCTGTTTTAAAACTTTATTCTGGAAAGGCTGCCCACAGGAAGGGAGATGGCTTCCTTTGGGTGGAGGTTGTGTGACCTTTGTTAAGTCAAAATTCTGACTTCAAGGAAGAAGACTACACCTGTCTATCCCTGCCCCACTGGGTGATGAGTAACATTCTCTCTGTCCAGTGGCGAATCCAGGCCATTTATTACTGATGCATCAGTGTTACACGTTTCCCTCTCTCTCGTTCATTAAGTGTGCCCTAAGCACTCAGGTAAGCCACACACTGCTCATGCACAGAGGGTAAACAAACAGCATACCACTCAAAATATATTAACAAGTAATGTGATTGCCCCTAGTGATGAGTGTTGTGCAGAAACAGGAGGGTAATGGTGAAGGTTGGTGTTTTGGGGAGTTCACAGTTGGAATAGTGCTTGACCAGGGACCATAACTGGGAAGGTGGCATTTGAGCGGAGACCTAATGGTTTGAAGGGGCGGGCATACCAGGCTTGGTTGTAGAGTCTCCATTCTCCTAAGAGAAAGAGCAGTGAGCACAGACTGGGAACTACAGAGGCCTGGTGCAGCCAGCACAGTAGATCTGGGGAAGGGATGTGTGACCATTTCTTTAAAAATCTGTTGCTTGTCTGCCCACTCATAAAAGGATGACTGGATAAAAGTCCAAAGACTAGTGTTTATAACTTATTTTATATTCTTTGCTATTGAAAAAATACTATCATTCAACTATATGTTAAGAAACATGGAAAATAGCAACGATGAAAAATACAACTTTCCTCTAGTTCCTAAATGTTTCCTCCCCCCCCCCCCCATCATCCCAATTCTACCTTGCATGTCTGGCTAGACCAGAGGATGTACACTGGTACTGGAAACACAGGGAATCCAGGGCAGATGATCCCTTCAGGACCAGGGGTGTGAGTGGTGATACTGGGAGGGTAGAGGGAGAGTTGGTTGCAAAGGGGGAATTGATTACAAGGATCTACACATGACCTCCTCCATGGGTGATGGACAACAGAAAAGTGGGTGAAGGGAGACGTCAGACAGTGTAAGATATGACAAAATAATAATTTATAAATTATCAAGGGTTCATGAGGGAGGAGGGTAAATGGGGAGGGAGGGGAAAAATGAGGAGCTGATGCCAGGGGCTTAGGTGGAGAGCAAATGTTTTGAGAATGATGAGGGCAATGAATGTACAAATGTGCTTTACACAATTGATGTTTATATGGACTATGATAAGAGTTGTATGAGCCCCTAATAAAACGATTAAAAAAATAAAATGATAAATCTGGAAAAAAATGGAAAGTAAATGTTTAGAAAATAATGATGGCAACATATGTACAAATGATGTATGGATTGATACAATTGATGTAGGGATTGCTATAAGAACTGTAAGAGCCCCCAATAATATGATCTTTAAATAAATAATTGTGAGTTATGGGGAAAACAAAGAAACATGACATTTAGAACATAGTTCTTACTTGTAAGTGTTCCCATTGCATGTTGATATCACAATATATTCACAGTGTAACAGTTGACTTAACTGACAATTATCACATGTCTAATGTGTGCCAGGCATAATTCTTATACTCCAGGGTCTCAGGGCTTGGTGGGAGAATAGTAACAAGAAAACAGCCTCAGAATTTGTTGAAGGTGATGGGCTGGTGGGGAGGTAGACACAACTAGTAAAGGCTTCTGTCAGTAGGTGAGATCTGTGCAGATTTTCCTGGAGTAAGAGGCGTTGATAGCCTCGTGGGTAACTCCTTAGGCTTCTTAAAACAAGGTCAACAATTTGAAACCACCAGGTTGAGGCTTTCTGCTCTCCTGTACAGAGTTAGCTGCCTTGGAAACGCACAGGGGTGGCTCTACTCTGTCCTGGAAGGCTTAATGAGTTGGAATCGATTTGGTGGCAGTGGGTTTTTCTGGGAAGGAACCCCCATGGCACTGTGGGTTCGGCATAAGACTGCTTAACCACAAGGTCAGAAGTTCAAACCCACCAGCCATCTGCAGGAGAAAGATGAGACTGCTCCTGTAAAGATTTACAACTTCAAAAAACATACATGCTGTTGCTATGTGAGTTGAAATTGCCTTGAAAGCAGTGGGTTTTGGGTTTCTGAGGAATGAGTAAGAGTTGGTTAGGCATAGAAATGAGGAGAGAGCTCTGAGGGACAGAGTCTGGGAAGGACTTGGCAGAGGGAAGAGGATAATTAGTGGATTGTTTGATGATGACTAGTGTCAGCAATTCCTAATGACTGTGCCGTGACGTCATTCTGAAAACAGTGTTAAGTGAGGAGAGAACTGGACACGTAACCTGTAGGCTCAACATTTAAAGAGGAAGGAGGAGGGGAGGCTGGGCTGAGAAGACTGAGGAGTGGCCAAGGAGGTAGAGGGACACTGAGGAGGGAAGAATTTCCGGGAAGGAATAGTTCAAATCAACAGTCCTAATTTTGCAGATCTGAAAAAGAAAACAAAAGATTGACAAGTGCCCTTCTGAGGAAGAGGTCATCTAGAACTTTGCTAGAATAGCTCCCATAATCGGGAAGGGAAATCAGATTATAGTTGGCCAGGGCATAAACAGGTTGAAAAGAAGAGACAAAAGCTTAGAACGTGTCTTCAAGATCCTTGCATATAAAAGGAAGGGGAAGTGAGTTGTCCTTAGAGGTAATTAAAAGTTTCAAGGGAAAGCTTCTTGAAGTTGAGAATAACTTGTTTCAATGTAATGGGAAAGATCCAGTGGAGAGGGAGGGCTAGGTTGAAAGGGTGATAGCGATGGTCTAGAGCCTGAGCTAGAGCCCCAATACAAACCCCACTGCTGTCAAGTGGCTCCAGCTGAGAGTGACACTGTTGGACAGAGTAGAACTGCCCCAGAGGGTTTCCACAGCTGTTCTTACAGAAGCACACTGCCACAGCTTCTGCAGAGCAGCGGGGCGGTGCAAACTGCTGGTGATTTGGTTAGCAACTGAGCTCCTTAACCACAGAGACGCCACAATGGGCCCACAGTCTAGAGCACTAGGCAGCAGTGTCTCATAGCCGTGGGAGGTTGCTGTTCAGAGGTAGCCCAGTGGTTTCTGAATGTTCTCTCTGTCCCCCCAGGCAACTGTCTGAGTTTATAGGGTCCTGCGTAGGGCCTTCCCTCCCTCTGTCAGAAGCCCCCCGCCCCAATCAGATTCAGAAAGGCTAATGGGGGTATCAGAATTCTGTAATTTTAAAGGCTCCCCAGGAAATTCTAATGGATGTAGATCAGAGCAAGAGGGTGGTCATCAGGAGAGGCAGAGGGCAGTGGGTGATGGCTGTGTCATGGGTTGAGTGGTAAGATGCGGGATATCTCAGGTAAAGTAGTAGCAATGGGAATGGCTAGAGAGAGGAGAGGATTCTAATGATGTTTAAGCAGGTGGTAATGGTAGTTGTTGGTGCCATTGAGTCACTGTGGTTGCAAAGGGGGTGCTAGCCCCCACCACTAATCACGGGTTCAATAGGCACAATTGTATGGTTATTATATATAAATATTATAGTAAAGTTATAGCATGGGAGATAGAAGAGAGATTGAAATAATGGAGTCAGACACATTTCATGGTAGCATGCTTACCTCCTGGATGGTCATGATCTTACCAGCCAGGGCTGTGCACAGTGTGGGCCGAGGTGAGGTGGAGCAGGAACCTGGCAGGATGCTCGAGGACCCTGTTTATTGCTAACCAAGGGTTATATCTACTTCGGGAGTGTGATTGCAGGTCACCACACGTCACAGGAAGGGGCATACACATTATAGGAAGGGGATGTACAATGGGCATAGGCATAACAGGAAAGGGATGAGCTAGCACACATGATAGGAAGGGGAGGAACTAGAGGTATACATGTGACAAGATGAGCGGACCCTAGATTCATGATGGCGGCCTAACCTTTGTCACCCTTGGGTGGGCTTGACCTCTCTGGGGTCTCCTACAAGGAAACAGAATCCAGAGCCTTGCGGCCCCTTCTGCTTCTTAAGCTGCTCCTTCGAGGCCCTGCAGATCTCCTCTGGCCTCAGGACTCCATGTGTGGGGGTGAAGGGCCCTGCGGTGCCTGCGTAAACCTGAAACTTCTTTTACCTTTCATCAAACTCACTTGGATCATGACCAGGCTTCAGAGTAAAGTCTCTCTCATGGGGAGTCAAGGACTGAGGTATATTTCTCCCACAAGAGAGATCTAACAGTTGTCTACCTACTGATCCCTTATCAGAAGGGAGTGGGTCTTACTTGTGGATAAACAGTGGTGACAGGAACCAGACTTGCCTTCTCTACATATTATGACACCAACCTTTCCTCCCATGACACTTTACTTCTCTGGTGGATTTGATAATTTGTTATAGTAGCCACAAAGATAATACTAACAATAAAGGGGACTTATTAGGGAAGTTAATAGGTTACCACAAGTCAGGATCAGCAAACAGTAAGGACACAGTCCCTGGTCCACAGCAACCCCTCTCCTTAGACAGCAGCTATCCAGTCATCAGTCACTCAGCCATGTGGTCCTGTGGCTTTGGCTTCACCTGTTATTACGTCTCACAGTTTCATAGTCTTGGGCCAGATGAAGACAAGGTAGTCCATAGTCTCAATGCTGCCCCCGAGTCTCCGTGCCACAGTCTGGTGCTTATGGCCTTGGTGACCTCCACCACTTCAGATAGAGATTTCAGACATGTTCTTCTAAATCAGTGGTTATCAGCCTTCCTAATGCCACAACCCTTTAGTACAGTTCCTCATGTTGTGGTGACCCCAACCATAATATTTTCATTGCTACTTCATAACTAATTTTGCTACTGTTATGAATCATAATGTCAATATCTGATAGGTAGGATGTATTTTCATTGTTACAATTTGAACATACTTAAAGCATAGTGATTAATCACAAAACAATACGTAATTATATGTTGTGAAATATTTCTAATTACATGAAATTTCATCTTGAAGCATGGGGTAGCATGGCTAACAGTCTGCATGCAGGGTACTGGTATGTGGGCATATCTGCATGTGGGCGGACCCTTCTGGAGATGGATAGAGGAGTGGTGTCTTGGTTCCTAAGACCTTCAGAATTGTGTTTTCCAATGGTTTTAGGAGATCCCTGTGAAAGGGTCATTTGACCCCCAAAGGGGTCTCGACCCACAGGTTGAGAACTGCTGTAATCTAAATGGTCCTGCGATTCTTCTCTGTGTCCCAGATGACTCTTATATACTGAGAAATGGCTTCAGTGGTGGTGTGGTTTGTCTTTTAGCTGACTATTCCGCCAAGGAAAATGAAGGATGGTGTCTTAAGCCCCACCTTCTACTCACGTAGTCTTGACCATGCCCCCAAGGAAACAGGATGTGGTTTGGTTCACATGTTCTACTAATGTCAGGACTTAACCCCACCTTAATCCTGTAACAGAAAACTCCCTCCAAAGTGAGATCATAACATAAGCATAGAATCCAGAATTATCATACATCACATAAGGAATTAAGGCTAGAAGGGCCATATTAATGGACTATATCTTGGGAGTAGCGGAGCTGCGAGAGTCCTGATGAGATTATAAATGAGAAAACTAACTGAGGTCCACACTGGGTGAGCCTGGAAGAAAGCGCTGCCAGAAATGGACGGACAAAGTGGGAGATAAGATGGATCAAGGGTTTGAAGACGGCATCCCATTTCAACCATTTGAAATCAAGAGGCCAGCATTTGCCAAGGACACAGTTCAGAAGAGTTAGGAATGAAAGCGGCAGGAAAAGGGATAAATGCTGGTACATTGAGGGGACGGCAATGCATAAGATGAAACAAAATGCAGATGAGTCATTGAGTTCCAAACTGATCATCTACTTAGTAAACCTGTACTCAGTTCACAATAAAGATTTTAAAAATAAATGACAGGAGAAAATTTTGAACTTAAGGTTTCAGCAAGACAAAGCTTTCTCTGAAATTTGAGAACATCCTTGCTTGTTGATGTCAGCGTCTGGTAGCCTTAGGTGTTCCGTAGTTTAAGGCAGAACAATTCCAGTTCTGTCACATTTTCCCATGGATGTTAGTTATCCCTGTGTGTCTGTGTCTCTTCTCTTTTTAATAGGATGCTAGTCGTTAGGGTAAAACCCACTCTACCCCAGCATGACCCATGTTAAACAACTATTTCCAAGTAAAGGCCCATTCATAGGTATGGGCCACAGAAGTCAACAGTGTATTTTGGGGTGGACTTTTCCCCATAATACCTGATCTACTTCATTCCCAACTCTTTTATATCCTCAGTGTCCACTGTATTTGGCTTCGATAGGTTATTAGTTATTTTAGGGAGAGCAGTTTCAGTGGATCATGGAGGACCAAACCATCTCTTGTTGAGGTATGAAGTCAATCATAGGATAGAGAGTAGGTTGTAAGGGATCAGTAGGTGGACAACTGTTAGATCTCTCTTGTGGGAGAAATATACCTCAGTCCTTGACTCCCCATGAGAGAGACTTTACTCTGAAGCCTGGTCATGATCCAAGTGAGTTTGATGAAAGGTAAAAGAAGTTTCAGGTTTACGCAGGCACCGCAGGGCCCTTCACCCCCACACATGGAGTCCTGAGGCCAGAGGAGATCTGCATGGCCTCGAAGGAGCAGCTTAAGAAGCAGAAGGGGCCGCAAGGCTCTGGATTCTGGCTCTTCAGGTCCACTGCTGGGAGGCATGACCGACGATCCTGGTCAGCCCCATTGACTGAATTGAATTCACCTGGCCCAGATGGGCCAATCCAGGTGTAACACCCACCTAGGTGTACCACCCCTTCCTGGCCGGAAGCTCAAACTTCTGTGCATGCGCAGTGGACGCTGCAGTCCCTGTGCTAGCTACCCAACACAATCAGCCAGCTGTATCTAAGGGAGACCCAGCTGGATTCACCCCTTTGAAGACTCAGATTCTCTTCATTACCCAGGGTGACATGTTAACTGAAATCCACACACCATGGAGGTGGAAAACAATTTTATTGTCTTAATTATTGTTTTCAATTTTATCTCTTTATGTTCTAATATCTATTGCAATGGCTATACACAACTCACAAACAAAACTCATGATTGAAGAGTTTATTAAGGAAGTTAACAAGTCATAATGCTAGTGAGAAACACTTAGGGTTGAGTTTATTCAGGTCTGCTAATGTTAATTCAGGTGTCCTCTGAAATGCTCAAAGGGCTTATCACTTATACTTCTCTGGAAACCTCAACCCAGAGGCATCAAGCGCCATGAGTCTGCAAGCCCAACTTCCTGAGTTGAGAGCCCAGAGGCACGCAGTTCCACAAGCCAGCCTCCTGCACAAAAGTACTCTGCTTTACTTGGTGGCATTGAGTAAGCAAGTAGAGATGGGAAAAGCCTGGCGTCAAGCTCCATGGAGATTGCCACCGAGTCAGGAAGCAGTAGCCAAAGAGATAGGTCCTTCCTCCAGAGTCAGGATTGATAGCCTTCCCCTAGAGCTGGTGCTCAGAACCGAGACTCCTAACCTCCTAAACTGTAAGGAAATAAGTTTATTAACATTATTTGTGGGTTGGATTTCTGTTACAGCAGCAGCACTAGATAACAAGGAGAAAATATGTGTGTTTGATAAGCTTTATTCAGGCTCTTGGCTGTGAGTTTGATGCTAACGAATTAACAACTTATATTAATAAAATGACTTTGAATAGAAATACACTTAAGACAGACTTAAGTCTTGATTGGTTAATTTGGTTGTTAAAAATGTTTGACCACAAAACATTTGAAACCTCATCCTGTATCTCCCTGAAAAGCAATAGTTCAATATTCAGTAATTCAGTGTGTGTGGTAACTCTTTAGAAGATAAAGGTGAATAATGAGTATGATCTATATGAGGGGGTACCCAAAATAAACTGGAATTTCCCCCCCAAAAAACCATGTATTTAAATTTATCTACAAATCACCCTTATCACCTTCAAAGTACTCTCCATTACACTTAATACATTTGTCAAATCTTTGATTCCATTCTTTTTTTACATGTTATTAGGGACTCATACAACTCTTATCACAATCCATACATATACATACATCAATTGTATAAAGCACATCCATACATTCCCTGCCCCAATCATTCTCAAGGCGTTTGCTCTCCACTTAAGCCCCTTGCATCAGGTTCTCTTTTTTTTTTCCCCCCTCCCTCCCCTTTCCCCCCTCCGTCATGTGCCCTTGGTAATTTATACATCGTTATTTTGTCATATCTTGCCCTATCCGGAGTCTCCCTTCCCCCCTTCTCTGCTGTCCCTCTCCCAGGGAAGAGGTCACGTGTGGAGCCTTGTAATCAGTTCTCCCTTTCCAACCCACTCACCCTCCACTCTCCCAGCATCGTCCCTCACACCCTTGGTCCTGAAGGTATCATCCACCCTGGATTCCCTGTACCTCCAGCCCTCATATGTACCAGTGTACAGCCTCTGTCCTATCCAGCCCTGCAAGGTAGAATTCGGATCATGGTAGTTGGGGGGATGAAGCATCCAGGATCTGGGGGAAAGCTGTGTTCTTCATCGGTACTACCTCGCACCCTAATTAACCCATCTCTTCTCCTAAACCCCTCTGTGAGGGGATCTCCATTGGCCGACACTTGGGCCTTGGGTCTCCACTCTGCACTTCCCCCTTCATTTAATATGGTATATATATATACACACATATATATACATATACACACATATACACATACATACACACACTTATATCTTTTTTTTTTTTGCATGATGCCTTATACCTGGTCCCTTGGCACCTCGTGATCGCACTGGCCGGTGTGCTTCTTCCATGTGGGCTTTTTTGCTTCTGAGCTAGATGGCCGCTTGTTCACCTTCAAGCCTTTAAGACCCCAGACACTATCTCTTTTGATAGCTGGGCACCATCAGCTTTCTTCACCACATTTGCTTATGCACCCATTTGTCTTCAGCGATCCTATCATGGAGGTGTGCAGTCAATGATATGATTTTTTGTTCTTTGATGCCTGGTAACTGATCCCTTTGGGACCACTCGATCACACAGGCTGGTGTGTTCTTCCATGTGGACTTTGTTGCTTCTGAGCTAGATGGCCGCTTGTTTATCTTCAAGCCTTTAAGACCCCAGTCACTATCTCTTTTGATAGCTGGGCACCATCAGCTTTCTTCACCACATTTACTTGTTCACCCACTTTGGCTCCAGCCGTTGTGTCGGGAGAGTGAGCATCATAGAGTTCCAATTTAATAAAAGAAGGTATTCATGCATTGAGGGAGTGTTTGAATAGAGGCCCAAGGTCCTTCCGCCACCTTAATACTTGACCTATAAATATAGACACATAGATCTATTTCCCCATCCTCCTATATATATTTGCATGTACATGTCTTTGTCTAGACCTCCATGTTTGATTCCATTCTTGAAAACATATTTTGAACTCATCTGTTTGCATGGCTGACAGCACCTCCCTTGTTTCTTCACCTCTTCTAGGTCATCAAATCGCTGTCCTTTCATGCCCCTCTTCATTCACAGAAACAAAAAGAAGTTACACAGTGCGAGGTCAGGTTGTCAGGTGCATGGGGAAAGAGAGGCATGCTGTTTTTTTGCCCCAAACTGGCACATTGAGATGGCTACGTGAGCAGGCGGATTGTCGTGCTGGCAAAACCAGTCTCCCTCTGACACAGATCAGGCCTTTTTTGTCGAGAAAGCTTGGTTAACAGTCTGACCTGTTAGGAAAAACTCCAAATGCAGTGGGAGTTGATACTTTCATCCATTTGGGAAGTTGACAGACATCCAGAATGAGGTTGTCACCAATTGACATTTCACCTTTATTGAAATGTGAAAACCACTTGTACCCTTGAATTTTCCCAAGAACCCTGTCCTTTTAAGCTATGTTCAACATCACAATTTCTACAGCATTTTTTTCTGAGCCAGAAACAAAGTTTCGCAGCTGCACGCTGTTCTGTTAAATCGGCCAGCACAAAAAACAAGGTTTGAGCAAAACTGCCTTTGCAAAAAGATTCACAGTGACCAGAGAGTACCTTCCCAGGCAATGCCACTGGGTGCACTAACTCAGAGTGAGTTACTCATTGCTCCCCTAGTGAGGGGAAAAATGCGTACTATGAAAGCTCTGCCCAGCAGAGCTTTTTTCTGGTTTTTCATTGTATACGCACATTTATATAATTTTTAAAAAAGTAATACATACATATAGTGAAAATATATAAGGACAAAGTATCATTTTACCCTCTTCTCCCAAATTAGACATCCTAGGAGTAATTATTTTCAAGTTCCCTTTTCATTCTTTTTCTTCTTTCACAGTTTTATTGGCATACAATCCACATATCATGCAATCCAATCGTTTAATCATATCAAGAATAATTGAACAATCATTACTCCAATCAATGTTAGACCTTCTTTTTTTCATGGTTAAGTCTTTTAAAGTGAGTTGTGTACTCACCATCAGTTCTCCCCCTCTCCCTGAATACTTTGTTTGCTCCTCCAACCCCCTCATCCTTACTGTCTCCCACTTCCCACCCCCTCCTATAAGCCCTTGCATCACTTATTATCTCTATGCATCTACTCCTACGCTTTACAAACTGGAGAACCCAAGAGAAACATTAAGAAGCAAACAAGTGGGAAGAATAAAGTAATACCAATGCAAAGATAAAAATACAAATAATGTATAAGAAAAAAAAGACCTTTAAGCCTTTAAGACCCTAGCCGCTATACCTTTTGAAGGTAAACAAGCGGCCATCTAGCTCAGAAGCAGCAAAGCCCATGAGGTGTTGAAGGGATTAGATATAAGGCATCATAAGAGCAAAAAAAAAAATCTTACCATAGTGAATGAAGAGGGAAGTGCAGAGTGGAGACCCAAAACCCATTTGTTGGCCACTGGAGATCCCCTTGCAGAGGGGGCTAGGGGAGGAGATGAGTCTGTCAGGGTGCGATGTACCACCGATGAAGAATACAGCTTTCCTCCAGTTCCTAAATGTTTCCTTCCCCCCCTCCCCACTATCATGATCTGAATTCTACCTTGCAAGTCTGGCTAGACCAGAGGATGTACACTGGTGCAGATAGACACTGGAGGCACAGGGAATCCAGGGAAGATGATACCTTTAGGACCAGGGGTGTGAGTGGCAATACTGGGAGGGTAGAGGGAGAGTGGGTTGGAAAGGGGGAACCGAATACAAGGATCTACATGTGACCTCACTGGTGGATGGACAACAGAAAAGGCGGTGAAGGGAGACGTCGGACAGGGCAAGATATAACAAAATAATAATTTATAAATTATCAAGGGCTCGTGAGGGAGTGGGGAGCAGGGAGGGAGGGGAAATAAAAAGAGGACCTGATACCAAGGGCTTAAGTGGAGAGCAAATGCTTTGAAAATGATGAGGGCAATGAATGTACAGATGTGCTTTATGCAATTGATGTATGTATGTATTGTGATAAGAGTTGTATGAGCCCCTAATAAAATGTTTAAAAAAGAAAGAAAGAAAGAAAGGACCACCATCAGTATTTAAAAAGCCAGGGAAGAAATCTTTGTTATGGAACAAGCAAGAAGTACTCACAACTAGAACAATTTCAGTTTGGGTCAAGAGGGTGGCCAACTGAGCAGCTATCAAGTTCGGTCCAGTATAATCACAATTACAGTGATCTAGCTCTACATGATCGTAAAGCTGTTCAAGACCCTTGCCTGTGACTAGAGGGATCTGCCAGCCACTTACTCTGACTAGATACTCTGCTGATCGGTTTTGGGCTCCACTGTCCTCCATAGCATTCTACAAATTGGGTGTTCATAGTTAGGCTCTTATACTTTTCTCTTTGTCATTTTTGAATTTTGTTATTGTCATTTTTGGATCACATATGCTGGTGTGCGTCTTCCATGTTGATTTGGTTGACTCCTTGCTTAGATGGCTGCTTGTTTGAACCAATTGTTTATTCCAATTGATAGCTGGGCACCATCTGTTTCTTTAACATATTTTGTTGTAGCACCCTTCTCTTCAGTGATCATTTTATGAAGGTTCGTATTGAGCAGGACTATGTTATCAGAACTAATTGTTCTTGGATTGGGGCTAGAGTTAAGTGAGGCTGTAGAATCCATCTGCTTGTCCCTGGGATATGCATGGTGGCCATATTGTATCCAAATCAAAACCCCATGAGACCAACTACCCCAACAACAGCAATAAACTAACTAGCAGACAACAAAAACCAAGCAAACTAAAGGCAGGGAAACAAAACCCCAAAGAAGCAGAGAAGTAAAACATTGCCAATCATCTCCCTGGGGTGTAAGGGGATTGACTGCGCTGGTAACATCATCAATTTTCCCAGTGACACAACAGTCTGGACACCGTTGATTCTTCTGGTAATTAATATTACAACATTAAATGATGTCGTTGTGCTTCCTTACTAATTCTTATATATTCCCCACAAGAGGAGCCGAAGAATTGTATTCCTCTCACCTCTCCTTTATCTCTCATTGTTGGCTTGGTCCACGCTGTAGTGGTTTCCTTGATCAATTTAAATCACGAACACGAGCCCCCCATATGTATTCATTTATCAATTTATTTTTACCATGAACAGTAGACTGCCATGAAAATGAGAAAATAAGATCAGAACTATGTCTACCTCTTCTGTACTTTAATTCCTCATTTCTGAATTGTAGATGTGTGTTTCCAGTCTGTTCTTTGTTACTCAAGCTTTGATTATATACAGAATGTGAAAACCAACAGCTATGTTGGCATTATTATTCCTACTCTGTGTTTATTGTAGACCCAAGGAATCTGGATGTGGTAGATTAAAGGAGCGTTTCTGTTTCCTCACTACTTTAGGGGCACACTCCGCTGGCACATCTATAACAACTTATCTCTTATGTTAAGTCTTTATCCTTTTCTTCTTGATGGCTGCGTTGTTGTCCTGGTACCCCCTGGAGTACGTTTTTCCTTGGGTATGAGGGGGTGAACTTTCTCAAGCCTTGTTTGGCCCTCTTGTCCAGTAGTGATGGGCTGAAGTCTTCTGTTGCAGATAATGGTTTCCTCTTTGCTTGCAGTTCTTTCTCCCGAGAGGCCCCTGCCATAGTGTACAAGCAGTTCTGGTTTCCTTCCGTAGAGGGTGCAGAGGTGGGGAGCTGTCAGCAGACGAGCCACCGTGAGCATTTTCCACGGTTGTCAAAGCTATAGGGGCTTAGCTCTTTTTACTGACTACTTCTGCGGGAGGGAAGCTGCCATTTTTACCACCCCTCTCTTATCATTCCCTAGGAGTCTACTGAATGATGTCCTTTTATCCCAAGTTCTTTCCTACTTTTTTGCTTAGATGTCTGTTGAAGCAGATTTGCAGCACAATTCTTAATTTTTATGTTTTATTCTGAGGACAGATTCCTCCTTACAAACCAACCGGCATAGTTCCATTGGGATAGATTATGTGTGTGTGGGGGGGGATGTGTCTGAGGCTGGGGTTTGGGGGAAAAGCCTTAGTCCTGATTATGTCAAAGAGAAAGTCTCATAGTTGGAAGTCTGGAAAACCTCTTCAATAGTTGCTAGTTTCAAAGACAACAGGAGGCCGATCTACCTACCAGGAGCTTTCTGTCAGTAACAGTAGTTAGACTTTCACAACTCAGTTTTGTTATTACTGTACTCATCTCTACAATAACACTACTGCTGGCACAGTAACACTAGTCCATTTACTGTAGTGATGGAAAATACCCTCTGGAATCCAGTTTTTAAATAAACCATAGTGAGATGATTTTAAGGTACTCTTCTGGGAGTGATTGCTGTTTGGAACCAGTGGTGTTAATCTGATGGTTGCTCGGGCTTTTTTCCAGGGGCTGGTCTTCATTCCACGGCTTCGCTAGGCCCCTTGGGAAGGACGCGCTTCTCTCTAGAGTGTCGAGGGTCCCTTTCCCAGGTGTTTTGAGAGCTCTTTTACGACTTGGGGAAGGAGGGAAATAGATCAAATGTGCTAAGTCTGCTTTCTTGAACTGGCCGTTGACCTAGCTCCTTGTGGTTTGGTCGTTACTTTTATTTGACCCCTCCTTTTGGGATTCACAGAGCATCATGGGGGACATGTCCTCCTCTCCGACTAGTCAGCATTCTCAACATCTACTCACGTCCAAAGCTGAAGGGATGTTAAATGTGGTCTCTTAGGCATTAGCACCAGAGAGAAGTGAAAGGGGCCCCTTGGACCATCATGGTTTCAAAATCAGCCATATGGTTTCTGTATCTCGCAGATATGTGTTCTGTTTGTCATCTTTACTCCAAACGGACCACTTTAGTCTATGTTTTAAGAAAATCTGCTAAAGCAGATAGCTCTCCCCCTCCTATTTATCTTTTCAGATGTCGTAGTACCATGATGGGCAGTACAAATGACTAATGCACTCAGCTGCTTAGCCATAAGTAAAAAAAAAAAAAAAAAAAGACCTGGAGATCTGCTTCTAAAAAACTACCATTGAAACCCTGGAGCTCTGGTAGCACAGTGCTAAGCACAAGGCCATCAGTTCGAAACCATCTACTCCTTCGGAGAAAGGTGAGACTTTCGATTCCCATAGAGGTTCAGTTTCAGAAACTCTCAGGGTCAATTCTTCGCTGCCTTAGAGGGTCACTATGAGTTGGAATTGACTAAGTGGCAGCGAGTGAGTTAACTGTAAACATCAAGGAGCACAGTTCTATTCTGACACACTTGGAGTCACCAAGAATTGAAATTGACTTTGAGGCAAATACTTATTATAGAGCCTTTCCCAACTTGTCACAGAGCTTTTATTAGTAGTAGTTTCACCCAAAACTCACTGCCATTGAGTCAATTTCGACTCCAGGTGACTCTATAGGACAGACTAAAACTGGCCCTGCAGGCCTCTGACGCCAAATCTTTACAAGATCCAACGGCAGCGTCTTTCTGCCACTGAGTGTCAGGTCATGTCCAATTGCTGACCTGGAGGCTAGCAGCCCAGTTTGTAACCCGCCACACCACCAGGGTGTTTTCACTCTTCTTGGCCTTGTGTCTTAAATTAACATTATGCTATAGGCACTGACCTCAGTGGTACTTCTCTAAGTGAGATGCTGAAAAATGACAGCCCTCAGTTGTGTTTTATTTGGTGTGCACATGCGGTGCACATGTGTGTGTGTGTGTGTGTCTAGGATAGGAAGGGGAGAGAGCATAGTGATTTGTCAGAATTTTACAGTTGGGACAGTTCAGACAGAAACCTAGACCTCTGACCTCTTTTGAGGTAGGCTAGCTGGCAACATTAGAGCTGAATTCTTAGGTAACAAAAACGTATCTCCTGAACATTTTCTTCCCCTTTTGCTGTCTCCTCAATTTCACAGACACCCTTGTAGGCCCCCTAGACATTTGAATGTATGCTACATTTTCTTGCCACTTATATCAGATGTTAATCCATTTTAAAATGACTTTGACTTCTCTCTCCAAGTATATTGTATGGGTCCAGAATGTTCAACCAGCTTCTGGATTTGCTGTCTTTTGGAGTTAAGATGGTACAGTTTCCTACTGTTCAGTGATGTACCCCATATTATGTACAATGGCCATAACTTTCCTACAACCCTTGGCTTTTAAAATGACAATTTCACTATTATATATTGCTTGTCTAATGAACACTTAAAAAACACTGCTTTTTGTAACCACTGGCATGAAGGGGTTCATGTTTGCATAGTACCCCCCCTGAGAGGTGTAAACCTAACAAGTGGTCAATCTGCTGGCAGGTCCCAACTGAAGAGACATATGCCTCATGCCTCAAGTCTCATCCCATGGTTGGTACTTTGCAGGTTTACATCCTTTCCTCTGGGATGCAGAGTTCTATGCTAGGCTCCACTTTAGAGCTTCCTTTTTGGTTTTTGTTGCTCATTGTTTGTTCTTGATTTGCATGTCTAAATATTACAGGTGTGGAATACATTTTGCTTTTTTAATCTAGAGGACAAGTCCTCTTTGATCACTCCTTCTGCCCTGAACATTGCTCCATATCCTCCTGCTTGTTTTCCTGATAAATTTGGTAACCATTGAAACTCATACCAGTTCTTTATTAGCTGCCTTCCTAAGCCAGCCTCTCAGCCAGGCACGGTGCTTAGGGACTGTTCGAGGAGTGGTCCGTGTGACAGGTAGCCCTGTGTCATTGAATCTTCCCTAAGGCATTAGGGACCAGTGGGGGGTTTGTGGGTGGCTTTCAGCATCCCACTTCCAAGCTCTGTAGGGAAACAGGAGTGAGCAGAATGAACTTGGGACTGTTGCTGAGCAGTCTGTGTGGAGATGGTCACAAGGAGCTGCTCCTTGGTTGCTAATGAGAAGTTTTGCTAAGTGTTCTCTTAGGAAGTTCATAAGCCCAAAGAATCAGTGAGAATGGTGTTAAGGTGGGACCCTGCATTTTTGTGACTTCTACCCTTTCACCACTTAGGTTTAGTTTAGATTGTTTTTCTGATGAAAAACTTAAAGGGAGCTTGAGTCATTCACCAAATGGCAAGTAGTCAGAAACGGGAAGACCTGTACTGCGTTGGAAGAAGGGGCCCCTGCTCTTAAGAGTGTGAACCACACTGGGGTGTTGGGGAGTTTTAGGGGCCTGACTTGTGGGGACCAGCAGTGCTGCTAGTTTACGGCCTCTCTCATCTCCCACACGTTTCTTAGCCCACATGGCTGAGCTTCGTAAGACCTGCAGTGAGGGTCTTCCACCCTGAAAGATGCATGTTAGCTGAGGTAGAAAGGCACATCGCATGAACGTCACCATTTTAAAGTGTACAAACCCGTAGCTTCCAGTACATGCACAGTGTTGTGCAGCCATCAACCACTACTACTCACTTCCTGAGCAGTTACCGTGCCCCAAAGAACTCCATACCCATTTGGCTGTCACGCCCCATTGTCCTCTCCCCGCAGCCCTCGTCAACTGCTGATCTGTTTTCTGTCCCTCTGCTTTTGCCTGTTGGACACATCTTCTCTAAATGGAGTCGTATATTACCTGGTTTTTATACCTGATTTCTTTCGTTTAGCCTTCGATTGTCAGGGTTCAGTCTTGTAGTAGGTATCAGAATTTCATTCCTCAGCGCCTAAATTGTCAACATCTGGTTTGCAAAAGACTGTGCATGACAGTGGGAGCCCAAGATTCATTTGTGGAACTACAGAGGAAATAAGCCTCCGGGGATCTCCCTCTACCCTTCATAGATGGATGGGAGGAAAGTGGTCACTACACAGTGCATTGAAGAGATGACTATAGAAGATCAAAGGGATAAATCTGACTGGAACCAGTTAAAGCTTTGTCAGTTGATTCCCCTCTGATGCATGCTGGAGCTGATCTGGTTCTCAGCCTTTTTGTCTTGTTTAGTTTTATGTGTGTTTGTTCATTGTAGGGTTTATCTCAGAGGTGTTGTGACATTGGGGTCACCCTCTTGAAATTTCATTATATGTCTTTTGGTATATGAAACCCAGGATTGATGAACCTATAGGGTCAGTAAGTAGAATAAGGATTTCAGGAGGGGGCCGGGTACAGTGGGGGGGAAGGGGGTGATGATACAAGGAGTCCAGGAAGAAATATAATGATTGTGGTAGCAATTGTACAATACTGCTTGATGCTGTTGGACTATGGAATGATATATGTATTAGCTCCCAATTAATAATGCAATTTTGAAAAAAGTTAAAGACTTCATTGCTTTTCAAGGCTGAATAATACTCCATTGTGTGAATATTTCACTTTTTGTTTATCCATTTGCTAGTTGATGGACATATGGATTGTTTCCATATGTTTGGGTATATTATTAGCATGAGCATCCATGTACATGCTTCTGTTTGAACATCTGTTTTCAACTCCCTTTGTGCATAACTTAGGTGGGGAATTTCTGGGTCATGATAATTAACTTTTTGAGGAACTAAAAAGTATTTTAAGTATTAAACTCAAGTATGTAAGATTATTATAGCTCCTTGTTACATGCTAGTTTTTTTGTTTTTTTCTCTCTTCTTCCTTTGAAACATTAACGCTTTGTCAATTGCCTCCCCCTCTGATGCATGCTGGACCTGATCTGGTTTTCAGATGTTCTGCATTTTTGTCTTGTTTATTTTTGTTTGTTCATGGTAGGGTCTATCTCAAGGGTGCTAACACATTGGGGTCACCCTCTTGAGGTTGTGTTATATGTCTTTTGGTATATGGAACCCAGGATCGATGAACCTATAGGGCCAGCAAGTGGAACAAGGGTTTCGGGTAGGCAGAAAGCCTGTTCTCACTATAACTAACAGTTGGGCACATGGTTTCATCTCTTCGTCTGTTTTGTCATGCAGAGCATGTAGATAATTCCTACCCCAGGGTGTTGTAAGGACTCTTAGGGATGGGATTACACAGAAGAGCTTTTTATAGGACTGTGCCGAGAATATAATAAGTAATCCCATGTAATGTAATAATTATTTTAGGATGATACACAGTAGCCAATGTCTGACAGTGATTGCCACTCATTGCCAGAAGAAACGGCTGCATATGTCAGCATGCCAAAGAGAAGTTAGAGCAGGTGAATATCCCAAAAGGAAACATCTTCAGCTTCTGTATTTTATATTAACGTTGCCATCTAGCTTGCATTTTTTCCTTTTAAGATAATGTATCCAAAAAAAGATAATGCGTCTTCTCTTAACATTTGTAACATCCCTATTTTTATAGATGGAACATCCTGTTGTGGAGAGTGATTTTTTAAACCTTTTGTTTGATCGCTGCTGGTGTTCATTATACACGAGCCACTTCCTGTTGCTCTCGCTTAGAGGCCCAAAGGTGCCTAGTGACTTACCCCATCGCAGTGCTTAAGGATTTTATGAAATGCTTTTTATTAATTAGCAACTAGATATACAGAGATTGCTTATTTGAATTCTTAAAATAGATTTCTATTTAAAAATAAAGATTACCTATTCAGAGATCATCCAGAAATGATCACCATTAATATTTCGTAGGCACTTAAGAAACCCCATATAGTTTTACGTATTTAAAACAAAGCCAGTAATAGCTTGAGAGGGTTTTTGCTGCCATTAGACAAAGGGGAGTAAAAGAAAAAGATTGCTAGCAGGGTCACAAGTCACACATGCACGGGTCTATTCAACAAAACCTGTCTTTACCTCCGTGAACGACTGCAGACAACTTCTCTTAGTGATGCACGTTCTTTAGTCTCACTTGGGTACCTCACCCCCCCCCCAAAATAGGCCCAATCAAAACAGTGACTTCTGAGGGTATCTGCCTGACCAGTTCAATTCAAGTTAAAGATATCAGCTTAGAAGGTTATGGTGTTTTTTAGGATCCAAAGGGGGTCTGCATAGATTTTCCTAAAGGATGCAGGATGATCATGGAAGAGGTTTTGAGACACTTGAAGCTGGAGTGGTGAGAAAAAGGCCAGGAAGGTTGCACCAAGGAATTGCTTTTTCTCTCATAACAGTGCACCTGCTTGATCTTTGAGGGCAGCAGGGGCTGTCCTCAGAGGCTTTCATTGGGAATCCTCACTCTGTCCATCCTACAGCCCTGATCATGTCTCTGCAGACTTCTTTTTGTTCCTTAAATTCAAAGAACATGGAAAGGAACACAATTTGAGTTCCTTGAGGATCTCTCAATGCACCTTTGACATGGTGTAACTTGACAAGCATAGATTTCTTCAGGGAAGCAGTGGAGAGATTAGAGACCTAGCAGAGGAGAGCTAACAAGAATAGCTTAATAAAAGACCTTGAACTATTTACAGGCTTTTCTCCTTTTTTTGTCCTTGTTTTGCTCTGTCTTGTTTTTGTTGCTTTGTTTTGCTATGTCTTGTTTTTTTGTGCATATTATTATCTCTACTGGTCTATCTAGATAAGATAGGCAGGATAAACAATCTGGAAGAGAAAACAACTGGACTGATGGTTCCCGGGTGATATGGGAGAGGGGAAGGCAGGTTTGTTAACAAACCCAGGGACAAGGGAACAACAAGTGATCCAAAATCGATGGTGAGGAGGTTGTAGGAGACCTGGTAGGACTTGATCCAGGGAAATGTTACTGAGAGGAATTACTGAAACTCAAATGAAGGCTGAACATGATAGTGGGACAAGAGGAAAGTAAAAGGAAAGAGAGGAAAGAACTAGAGGCAAAGGGCATTTATAGAGATCTAAATACAGGCATGTACACATGTAAAATATATTTATATATGACAATGGGGAAATCGATCTATGTACATAAATTTATAGGTTTAGTATTAAGGTCGCAGATGGACATTGGGCCTCTACTCAAGCAGTCCCTCAATGCAAGAATACCTTGTTATATTAAACTGGAATTCCATGATGCTCACCTTCCCGACACAATCGCTGAAGACAAAGCAGATGCATAAGCAAATGTGAAGAAAGCTGATGGTGCCTGGCTATCAAAAGATACAGTGTCTGGGGTCTTAAAGGTTTAAAGATAGGCAAGTGGCTGTCTAGCTGAGAAACAACAAAGCCCACATGGAAGAAACACACCAGGCTGTGTGATCTCAAGGTGTCGATAGGATCAGGTATCAAAGAACAAAAAATCATATTATTGTGAATGAAGGGTAGTGCAGAGTGGAGACCCAAAGCCCATCTGTAGGCAACTGGACACCCCCTTACAGAAGAGTCGCAGGGAGGAGATGAGCCAATGAGGGTGCAGTATAGCACTGATGAAACATCCAACTTTCTTCTAGTTCTTTAATGCTTCCTCCCCCCCACTATCATCATCCCAATTCTACCTTACAAATCCGGCTGGACCAGAGGATGTACACTGGTACAAATCAGAACTGGAAGCACAGGGGATCCAGGACAGATAAACCCCTCAGGACCACTAATGAGATAGCAATGCCAGGAGGGTGAGGGTAAGGGTAAGGTGGGGGATAAGGGGGAACCGATCACAATGATCTACATATAATCCCTTCCCTGGGAGATGGACAATAGAAAAATGGGTGAAGGGAGATATCAGACAGTATAAGAAATGAAAAAATACTAATAATTTATAAATTATCAAGGGTTCCTGGGGGGGGGGGGAATTGAGCTGATACCAAGGGCTCAAGTAGAAAGAAAATGTTTTGAAAGTGTTGACTGCAACAAATGTACAACTGTGCTGGACACAATGGATGGATGGATGGGTAGTGATAAGAGTTGTATGAAAAAAAAAAAGAAAAAAAAAAGAGTTGTATGAGCCCCAATAAAATGATTAAAAAAACCATACAAGTTTGTATAGCAGTACTTTTTGACTTCTCCTTACACTTACCAGTTCGTGTCAAGTTGATTCTGACTCAGAGTGGAACAGCCCGTTGGGTTTCCAAGGCTATAATGTTTAATATTTGATCCACCTGTGTTGTGCATCTTTTGCAGAGTTCAGTATTTAATATTTCCACTCACAAATGCATTTACTTTTGTCGCACTACCGAGGATCCTTGCCTGCTGTTATTGCCGCTTGTGACTGTGTATGTGGGTGAAATTCATTCGGACTGTGGAATGGCAGGGCACGAGGAAGCAGTCTCACTGGTTTTGTGGTGTGGGCGTCAGGCCGCCAGCTCTGCCAGCCAGTGGCCATTCTTTTGGTGCCTCTTCTGCCTCATGTCAGCACTCTCGACCTCACCTCTTATCCCAGCCACTTCCTCAGAGTCTTGTTGGGTGTAAGCTAATCTGGTTTGGCTGTGCTCACCTCTCTGATCCTTTCATAGACTTTCCTGCCTGTGGCCACTCCAGACTGGCTCTTGAGGGATGGAAGGTGATGGATGAAAGTGCTTTCTCTGTGTCCTCCCTGAATGAAAGTTCTGAGACCTGATCACCACCAGAAACGTGTGTCACTCATAGCGAAGGCTGGTTTGCTCCTGGATCCTTGTATTGATGTTCCTCCCCCAGGCCCTTCACTCCTCCCTGGGATTATATTCCAAAATGAACTGCTTGCATTGCAGGCCTTTACTTTACGGCTAATGAATACTATGATCTTGGACAGGTAACTTATTCTCAGAGCTGCAATTTTCTCATGTATAAATTTGGAGAGGGTAGTATTTACTCTCTATTTATCTACACACACACATAATTTTTTTAGGATTTAAACTATATTATTTACTCATTCACCAAATATTTATCAAAACTCTGTGGGTTCAAACTGTCAGCCTTTCAGTTAGCAGTTGAACACTTGAGCATTCTGTCACCAGGGCTCCTTACATGATATACAGTGAAAAACAAACCCTCAAGACAGGGAGGGTGGAGGGTGAGTGGGTTGGAAAGGGGGAACTGATTACAAGGATCCACATGTGACCTCTTCCCTGGGAGAGGGACAGCAGAGAAGGGGGGGGGGAAGGGAGACTCCGGATAGGGCAAGATATGACAAAATAACGTTGTATAAATTACCAAGGGCACATGAGGGAGGGGGGAAAAGGGAGGGAGGGGAAAAAAAAGAGGACCTGATGCAAGGGGCTTAAGTGGAGAGCAAATGCTTTGAGAATGATTGGGGCAGGGAATGTATGGATGTGCTTTATACAATGGATGTATGTATATGTATGGATTGTGATAAGAGTTGTATGAGTCCCTAATAAAATGTAAAAAAAGAAAAGAGGAGAAAAAAAATGATTATGGCAAAGACTGTACAGATGTGCTTTATACAATTGATGTATGTATATGTATGAACTGTGATAAGAGTTGTATGAGCCCCAATAAATTGTTTTAAAAAAAAAGAGAGAGAGGGAGGGAAAACTGCTTCTACCACCATTACCACAACACCCCTGGAGAGTACTCCCAACTCCAGCTCACTGTCATCAGGCCTATGCCGACTCATAGCGACCCCGTAGGACAGGAGAGAACTGCTCCTGTGGGTGGATATCTGAGCCTTTTATGGGAGGAGAAAACCTCATCTTTCTCCCACACAGCAACTGGTGGTTTTGAACTGCTGATCTTGTAGTTACCAGCCCAACTCGTAACCCATCAAAACCCATTGTTCATCTGATATATAGTAGTTGCTTATTAGTGTTGGTAGGATGATTGGTATCAAGTCATTAATTTAGTCATTTGGTGACATGGCATTAGGAATGCAAAGCAAGGAGGTTTGAGGAGGGAAGAGGAAGTGGTATAAAATAAAAACCTGGGAAGCATATGCATTATGCTTTTCAATTCTAGACAGTATGATTGCTGGTCAGTATTGACTCTCAGTGTGAGGCTTGAGGCTATGGCTATGTAGGGAAATCTTGCAGCCCAGTTGTGTGGCTTTCTAAAGTAATACTGAGTTGCGCTGTGGCAAGCAAATAAGGGTCAGGTCTAAACCCTTGGTGCATCTAGCTCATCCCTTGGAGTGAATACAGATGTTGATGAGAAAGGCCTCAACTCACTGCTATCGAGTCAGTTCCAACTTGTCATGACCTTGAAGCTGCCCCTGTGGGTTTCTGACGAGACCGTGAATCCTTACAGGAGCAAAAAGCCTTGTCTTTCTTCTATGGAGTGCCTGGTAATTCTAATTACTGACCTTACAGTTAGCAGCCCAACTCATAACCCACTATGCCACTGGGACTCGATGGAAGGGCCATTTGGTTCATTTCCTGCTCTGTCTTCGGCCAGTCAGAATAATAAGGGAGTTTGCCTTTAATGGAGGAACTCATTCTCCAGAGGAACCCCCGTGGCATAGTGGTTATGCAGTTGCACAGCTAACTTCAAGGTCAGTAGTTCAAAACTGCCAACCGCCCTACAAGAGAAAGATGAGGCTTTAACTACTCCCATCGATAATTACAGTCCCTGAAACCCACGGAGGCAGTTGTACCCTGTCCTGTAAGGTAGCCAGGAGTCAGAATCGACTCAGGAGTTTGAGTTTTGAGTACTCTCCAGGAGTGTGGTGGTGGTGGTGGTGGTGGTAACAGCAGCTTTCCTCTTGCTCAACATTCTTTATTTCTCACAATACCTGGAGGTGGCTTTTAACATCCCCGTTTTGTAAATGAGACAAGCTGAGACTTAAATTCCTCAAGATGGAATTTAAAAGGGCCCAGCTCAGAGCCCTCGTGCTAGCTTTTACTACTTTTGAGGTCCTAAGCAGTGGGAAATCTTTGCTAGCACTGTGAGCTTTTAGAGTCCGTAAAGTCTTGAGTGTATCCTGGCCACGAAGAGAAGCTCATGTGGTTCTAATTCAGATGTTTGCGAAACCTTACCAGAGAGGAAACAATTGGACTATTTTTATGTACTTAAGCAATAACCACAACATCAACTGTAACTGATAAACTTACCCACAGGGGATTTCTTTTGACTGCAAGATTAAAGAGTACCTTGGACAATCATGACTACTTTTCTGCAATCTTACTATTGATTATCTGAACATTTCTTATGAGCAAGGTGCTAGACTTTCTGATCTATAGATAGAAGATTAAGGGCATGTACCTGCTCTTTAGGAATCTTTAATATATGTGGGCAGACCACACATATACCGAGTTCTATGTAAAGTATTGTATGCAAACAAAGCTGCAGATGGGAGTAAGAGCCTTAGGCCAAAAGTGAAGTGAAAATTGAGCTATAATTTGAAGGCTGCATAAGGGTTAGATAAGGGAGTAAATGCACTGGTAAGAATCAATTTTTTTTCTTTTAACTTTATTGTGAATTAGGTGAAGGTTTACAGAGCAGATCATAGGTTTACATTCAGCAATTCATACACATTTTGTTTCAACTCATCTATTTCAATCCCTTCAATATCCTCTCACTTATCCTACTTTCTCCCTTTGCTTCCTATTTCCATTCCTCTTTCCTAACTTCTGATGTTCGGTACATGCTGCCCTTTCTGTCTTAAGTAGTTGATTACTGTAACACAGGTGAGTTCGGTTCCAGACCTGAAGGAAGGGTGACTAAGTATCTGACCAGTGAACCTGTTCTCTGCATTGTTTTGGTTTTGTTTCTCTTTTGTCACACACTCTAATCAGGGCCCTTTAATGTGACCCTTTTCAAAGGAGTTGGCCGTGGTTAGCTGGGCACCATATAGTTCTGGTGTCAGGTTTGTGGACACTGATGATGTTTGTGCGGTCCACTCATGAACCCTTAGGAGTTTATAAATTATCATTTTATCTTCTTGTACACTGCCCGGCGTCTCCCCTCACCCACCTTCCTGTTGCCCATCCCCCAGAGAGGAGATCCCCGAGATCTGTTCTCCCTTTCTGCACCCCCTTCCCTCCCAGTGTCGCCATGCTCACCGCTGGTCCTGAGGGGTTCATCCATCCGAGATTCCCTGTGCCTTCATTATTTTTTGCAAGCCTTCATGGGGGGGGGTGTTAAGCCCCGGAAGTTAACCCCCCAAAAGCATAAAGTGGAATAAACAGAAAACAAATCACACACACCCCACTCCCCAAAAACGTGCCAAAAAAAGATATCTAGGAGGTTATGAGATGGCCAGTTTGATTACAGCAAAGGATTTATACATGAGAACAGTGGGAGGCAATGTTATACAGGCAGGAGGACCAGGCTGTGGAAACATGGAGATCCAGGCTAATGGGACAATTTGAACATTAAAGAAAGAAGCTATCTGTAATTGTATAGATGTAACTATGATACACTGACTCATTAAAATTCTGTCAACACAGCGATACTGAACTGAGAAAGAACAATATAATTTCTTTATATGAAAAATGCTAATAAATACAGAAGTAATGCCAGAATTAGAAAATTCACATTTGTAAACCACAGTGCTTGTCATTATTGACTCAGGCGAGGATTATTAACTGAAATGAAAACCATGCTTTTCCTTAAAATGGAGACGTTTTTATAATGAAAGAGCGGGGAAAACAATGATATAAAGAAGGAGGCAGTGTTTTTCGACGAGGTTGTATTTCTGCTATTTTATAACCAAACCTCCTGTACCACGTGGGTCTGAACACTGGCGTGTTTATGAACTGTGGGTAGTCCCTACCAAACCGGCTACTGATGAATGAGTCCACTTACTGTGGTCCTGGGTGGACAGATTAGAATGCACTTTATAGGGTCTTCAGTGGCTGATTGTTTTGGGCAGCAGATTGCTGAAGTGCCTCTGGTTCGATTTAAACTTCCATCTTCTGGTTAGCAGCTTCGCACATTGACTGTTGGTATCACCCAGGGGTTATACGATTATTTCTATAGAGAGTAGTAGGAGCCCTGGTGTAGTAGTGGATGACAAAATGTCAGTGGTTTGAACCCACCACTAACTCCATGGAACCCCAAAGGGTCAGTTCTGCGGGCCTATAGGAGCCCTGCGGGTCAGAATTGACTTGAGGATGGGGAGTCTGAGTGTGATCTAGAGCGCTTATTTTCAAGGAGTGGTTTCATAGACCTGTGCTCATTATGCTCTCAGCACCCACTATTGGATGGGCACTCTAGCTGAACATGTCTGTTGTTTCATTCTCACAGTACCCCTGTGAACTTTTGTTGACAGGATCAGAGGAGGCAGTGATTCTCAGAGAGATCAGGAAATGTGTCCAAAGGCACACAACGGAAGTGTCACCAAAAGACCAAACTTAGGTTTTTCAAAATGTCCTTGGACAGTGTATTTACATCATATTGTTGTTGTTAGGAGCTGTTGACTTGCTTTCTATGCATAGTGACCCCCTATTTACCACAGTGACACTGCCCGGCCCAGCTCCATCCTCACAATCAGGCCTCTATTCGAGCTCATCATTCAGAGATGGTGACCCATCTCACCAAGGGCCTTCCTCTTTTTCCCTGGCTCTCTCTTAGACACAGCATGATGTCCTTTTCCAAGGACTGGCCCCTCCTGATGACCTGTCCAAAGTATGTGAGAACGTCTCTCCATAGGTACCTGTAAATGACAAGATCAAGGGGCACAAGGAGTAGGGTTGTCATCAAAGTCATCTCAGGCTCTCAATCTCAAAGTGGGAATGCCTCAGGCTGCAAGTGCCTTCCTGGTGGAATATCCCAGCCGACCACTGCATTTTCAGCTTTTTAAATGTTCATTTAATAAATATGTTTATGCATGTGTCTGAGCCCTGGCCATTCTCCGAACTAACAGTTTGACTTGATAGCATACACCCACACCTCCTTGCATTGGTTTCCCAGGGTACGCTGGTCATGGACCTTTGCAGGTAGATGCTTTGAAAATAAAGTTTAATAAGAACTACATTTCAGAGCTTCTGGATTTTGCCTTCAATTTCTTCCAAAAGAGGTGTATTGTATTCCCTTGGTTTTCAGCCTTTTTAAGTCCCAGTCATACCAAAATGTTTTCCTTTTTCTCTCTCCAGATAAGGCACCTCTGTCTAAGAGTCTTCTACTGGTTCCCAGTGCCCTGTCCCTTTTACTGGCCCTTCTCCTGCCACACTGTCAGAAGTTCTTCCTGTATGACCTGCAGGCTGTTAAAAACGACTTCCAGGTGAGCTGGCTTCATTGGCATCTGAGAAGGGGAAGGGGGAGGGGCCGTTATTTTGTTTTCACTAACTTTTCTGCCATGACTGCTAGTCACACAGAGCCCCTAAATTGGTAAGAAATCCATTTTAATTAACAAGACAGTTCTGGTTGTTGTTGGTTGGAGAGCAGGCTCTCGGGAGTGCGTTAGCTGAGGACCCTCACTGGCATAGTGGTTATAATTTTGGCTGCTAAATACAAGGTCCAGAGTGTGAAATCACGAGCTGCACCATGGGAAAGAGATAAAGCGTTCTACTGCCGCAGAGTGAGGGTCTTGAAAACTCGCAGGAGGAATTCTACCGTGTCCTATAGGGCCACTATGATAAGTTGGAATGGACACAATGGCAGTGACTTTGGGTGTGGTGCTGGTTCAAGAGAGTGGTAGGTGGGTGAGTGGACGCCACTCTCTGTCAGCAGAGGGGTAGGGGTGGGGGTGGTCGATGGGTGGGTGTGGGCACAGGAGTGTTCTCACTGAGTGTGCAGGGGTGGATAGGACAGGGGTGAGGCTAAGGGGGTGATAGCATTACAGGTGATAGCCTGGGTGGGCAGTAAGAGTAAGGGGCTTTCCACCCCTGGCTATCGGAGGGGAGGGGACAGAGTGTGTGCTGCTCTGTCACCGGATGTGCGTGCCAAGGCACTTCTTATTGACTGCAGCCAGCAGATGAATCTTGGTCCTATAAAGTGAGAGATGGGGTGCAGGAGGCCGGGAGTCAGCTTAGATAGGGGAGCTCTTGCCAATAGCGACTGGATCTGATACTTAGTGTGTACTACACTCTGATGGTAAGGGTATTGGTTCTGAGGTCCCGGCTCCCTTCTTGCTTTGTGGGTCCCAGGATCCCTGGAGCTCTCGCCTTCCTCCCTGTATTTAACTTCCTTACAGCCAAACCATGTTCTGCTCACCTTGCCTCTCCATGGTTATGTCTAGACGCCGAAGCCTGGTTTGTGACCCAAGTGAGTTTTTGTAAAGGATGGTGGAAGTTTCAGGTTTTACAGTCACTGAACACAGGCAACCTCATGGGACTGCACACCCACACTTGGCAACGTGAGGCCAGAGAGACCATGTCTCTGCAGAGCAGGCACAAGACAGGAACCAAAGGGGAAGAAGGCCTGGGGGCCTTGCGGTCAGGGTAGTTGAGGCCTCTGGCTAGGAGGTGTGGTTGAAGGCATTGGTTGACCCCATTGGCTGAATTAAGCCCACTTGGGCCTAGTTTGGACCGCCTTGGTGTACCACCCACCTGGCACGGGTTTGAATTGGCGCATGCCCAGTAGACTGTAAGGCTGGCATGGAGAGGGACAACCCCCTGGTCCTTATTTCTCCCTACCTAACACCTGACTCCAGGTCATTTCTTTTCTTTTTTTTCTTTAACAGATCACTTCTTATTCATTGACTTTTTTCAGTTTCTTCTTCCACTTGGTGTTTGATCCAGTTATTTATTTATTTTTGAAACATAGTTTATTAATGCAGTTTCCCCCACAGCAGGACACAGAAAGAGAAACTGGTAAAACAGTCACATTAGAAAATGATGACCCTTTCATCTGATCTTTATGAATACACAGAAAATAAACCGTCCTCTTGAGTCGTCCTTGGGCCATGAGGAGGCAGTGGTACAAAGGCTGGTTTTTCCGTCTTTTTAAAAAAAAATCATTTTATTGGGGGCTAGTACAACTCTTACAACAATCCATACATCCATCCATTGTGTCAAGCACTTTTGTACATTTGTTTCCCATTATCATTCTCAAAACATTTGTTTTCTACTTGAGCCCTTGCTATCAGCTCATTTTCCCCCTTCCGTCCCCATTATCCTTTCCCCCATGAACCCTTGATAATTTATAAATTATTGTTATTTTGTCATATCTTATACTATCCGACGTATATGTAGATCCTTGTAACCTGTTCCCCCTTTCTCCCTCACCTTCCCTCCACCCTCCTGGTATCGCCACTCCCACCACTGGTCCTGAGGGGTTCCATCTATCCTGGATTCCCTGTGTTTCCAGTTCCTATCTGTACCAGTTTACATCCTCCCGTCCAGCCGGATTTGTAAAGTACAATTGGGTTGATGCAGTTCTTTATTGTTCTTTTTGATTTTCAGGATTCCTGGGTTGTCATTTGCATCTGAATCACTGAGTTCTTTGGGTCTGTGGTATAGAGGGATGGTCTAGAGCAGTGGTTCTCCACCTTCCTAATGCCGTGACCCTTTCATACAGTTCCTCCTGTTGTGCTGACCCCAACCATAACATTACTTGTGTTGCTACTTAATAATTGTAACTTTGCTACTTTTATGAATTGGCATGTAAATATCCGATAGGCAGGATATAAAGCAATAATTATATATTGTGAAATATTTATTTCTCATTACACATAAATGAAATTTTGTCTTGAAGCACGGCGTAGCATGGCTAACAGTCTTTATGTGGGCGTATCTGCGTGCATCTCCTACTTGGAGACGGAGAGAGGAGCTGTGTCTCGGTTCCTAAGACCATCAGAAAGATGTGTTTTCCAATGGTCTTAGGCGACCCCTGTGAAAGGGTCATTTGACTCCCAAAGGGGTCGCAACCCACTGGTTGAGAACTTCTGGCCTAGTTTGTCTAAGCTGCCATTGTGGTCTTCCTCCATAATGGTTGTTTGAAAATCATGTTTCAAGTTTGTCCTTGAGCATAATTATAAAATATAATTTATATTATATTATATTAGTTTTACATTAACTGGGGAAATAAAACTAACAAGTTGATTCATAAACCCAATTTTTAATTTTTTTATAATCTTTGGACTCTTAACTTCTATAATTCCCCAGATTTTGCCACGTTTGACTACTGTAGTTTGAAAATGACATGTAGTGATAGAGGAGGTAGACCTGTCTTTCATTACTTCTCAGTGTGCTGTTCTGCGAAGATGACAATCATTTCATCTTATGTTTGTAAAGTGCTCTGTGGTTTACAAAGCACTCCCATGAGTACTGTCTCGTTTAGTTGTGTTGTGTGTTCATGACAGTCACTACTGTTGAACCCTGATCCAGCTTCCACAGGCACTTGCAGGCAGCCACCTCCATTTTGGCTAGATTGACAGATAACATGAAAGGTAGTAGCCATTCTGAACCTTGGATACGCTGATGACAAAGACGCCAACTGGTATTTTGCTTGGAGTAGTAAAGATGTGAAATTTATGACAGTTGGTATAGTCACATTTTTTTTACTTGTACTTTTGCTATTTCTCTTGATAAAAGTATGGGCTGTATGAACTTAAATAATTAAAATACTTTCCATGTTCCTCTAAAGATAGGATTTACAGACACACACACACACACACACACACACACACACATATATATTTACCCATCTTACAGGTTATTGTCAGGGGAAAATAAATCAAAATATTTTGTAAATATTGAGTTTGTCTTTAAAAATTTGGAAACTATTTAGGAAGATTCAAATTTAGCCTTTCAGTGGCTAATTCTTTGTATGCCCATTACTGGTTGTCACCAAAAGTTTATTTAAATAAATTAAAAGTAAATTTATTAAACTATTTCAAGCCTAGTAATACAAGAGGCTTCAAAAAAATTGTGGAAAATGAAATGAAAAGATAATGGAATTTTCCCCCAAATTTTTGAAGCTTCACATTTCATAAGAGGCACGATAAATTGTCCTCATGGATGCTATGAATTAAAGATGATAATTAGGAGCCTAGGTGGTGTAGTGCTTACACAATGGGCTACTAACTTAAAGGTCGGCAGTTCAAAACCACCAGCTACTCCATGGGAGAAGATGGGGCTTTCTACTCCCATAAAGAGTCATAGTCTCGGAAATCTACAGGAGCAGGTTTAGCATGTCCTAAAGGGTCACTATGAGTCAACATTGAAAATGCCAGTGAGTTTGGAAAGGTGGTCATTAGCATGTAAGCTCAGAGAGGTGTAATTTTCTTTTTGGGGCTTATACTCAATTTTTTTTTTTTAGTTACAGCTTTGTTTTATCCAATTGCATAAAAATGACCATTTCGACCATTTCACAGCTTTTTATTCCAGCTCATGTATATAATTAAGATGTTTATCTTATGTAGACCTAAAATATAGACCTAAAATGTTTTGCAGGAAATTTTATATTATCTTAGTGAAAATACATTGTATTTCTATAATAAGCAAAAGATTTTAAAGTACCCTTTGTGCTGTGTAGAAAAGACTTTCATATGAGAGAGTTGCATGAAATTTTTAGGGAAAACATAAATGTAATTTTCCTTTTGTATGTACAGCCATATTTTGCTTAAAATTCAAACCCAAAATAGATAGTATAAAGAAGATGTGCTAAGGAAGAAACCTAAACACCTTTTAAAAGTTTTTATTTATTGTTCTTTTTAACCCCCTATCTAGATTTGGAGGTTGATATGTGGAAGAATAATCTGCCTTGACTTGAAAGACACTTTCTGCAGTAGCCTGCTTATTTATAATTTCAGGATATTTGAAAGAAGATATGGCAGCAGGAAATTTGCAGTAAGTTTTCGTGTGTGTTGCCTTTGCTGTAGGGGTTATATGAAAAGAACTACTTTGGTTTTCTTTTTTCCTTAAAGTAGATTTATTTTGTTAATTCTTCTATTGTTATTTGATTCTTTTACATTATATAATCCTATATCTGAGTTGGAGCATGGATATTAACCAAAGAAAAATGAAAATATTTAAATCTTTGTCATAGTAAAACAATAACAGTTATAACTACAATTTTGGGTGTGAGTGGGTAATAAAATGTTTTTTATTCAGGACTGATTTTAATGAAATATCAGTCACTTATTTTGCTTGCTGGGTTGTATGCTACTTGCTAAAAATAACGGTGCTCTTCATTTCTTCAGCATACTTAGACATTACAGAAGTCAATGTATTTGAGCCGTATGTTTCACTACCCCATTGTGAAAAGCTTTATTTTAATTAAAAGCAATCCTTTATTTTTTCTCTTTTAAAAAAATATACCTGAGCTGGTTCCGACAAATAAGAAGGTTAGTTTACTTTTTGAAGTGCCATCTGTGTAATGTTCTGCTGTTTTATCTTTTAGTCCTTCTTGCTGGGCTCCTGGGTTTTGTCAGCCTTGTTTGACTTCCTCCTCGTGGAAGCCATGCAGCGCTCCCTTGGGATCACCGCAGCCACTGATCTGCCTTCTGGATTGTAAGTAGCTCTTACAGCTTGGCGTCATTGAGAACCACTAACAGCTCCTCTCAGGTGTCCTTACGCAGGGAGCAATAAAACAGTATTTTAAACTTTTAGGTTTAGTAAAATTGAGTTTGTGTAAAAATGAGTCAGTCTTTGCTTGTATTCTCATTATGTTTTTGTTACAGAATCAATTTTACTTTAAAATTTTTCTTTCTGATTCTAATTTCATATTTTAGATAATGTTTCATTGAACTTACTAAGGAGGTCTTAAAGAGAGAATCAATTTGTGTGTTATGTTAGGGAATTATGGTCTTCGTACTTTTGTGAATTAAACACAAAAATACAAAATCTCATCAGTTTAGGTAACAAAAAAATTTGAGGTTAAACTGATGCACCAAAGAGTGAAAAAAAAAGAAATCAGTACATAGGTTCTCACTTTGTAGTTAACCTGTAAATGTCAACGTAATTCAGAATGTTTGTGCTTTCCTATTGTGTTGTGATTCTCAGGAGAAAAGCAAAACAAAATAAACATGTTACATGAAATAACTAGATTTAGGAGCAGTTACCATACATATAGATTGCCTTAAATAATTTCAGAATTAAGAATCTAGTATTAGATTTGGGAGATGAGATAGTATAAAATATAAATACTTATCATCTAACATTTTGTGTACTACAGTCGTATAATTTTAAAGATTTTTTTGAGAACTACTGGTTAATTGTGTAATGTTGATTTAATTCACTTTAGAACTCTTTTAAAAGTAAATAAGTGTCCATATTTGTAGTGTTAATTTTTTTATAATGCTATAGCTAGCTGCCCTTAATGGAAATGAACAAATCATAGTTGGCATGAGCATTAACCCTTACAGTCTTAATAATGTATGATTTTGAATAATATTTACAAAGAGATTGATAAAGTTGTGTTTAATTATCCTGAAGATTTTGTTGACTTCTATGGGTTGTAGTTTTATACTCACTCCTTACTTACCAACATCATTTTGGTTCCAAAGACCAAGCTATGCGAAAGTAAGCATTATGAAAAAGTGGAGGGTGTCCACATCAGACGGCAAAATGGAGGACTGCCGCATTACTACATAACCCCAGATTATGTCATTACCAAGCTGCCAAACCACCCGAGATGCACAGCCAGCCCAGGTGACATGTAACCTTGATAGAATGTCAGATCATGAGAGTCAGTAAGTGAGTAATCGGTATAATTAGACTCAGAAACTTCTACTGATTGTTCTGCTGTTGTGGAAAAGAGTGTACCATATATACGTGAATATAAGCCGACCCGAATATAAATCGAGGTACCCAATTATTACCTGGGAAACCAGAAAAATTGATTGACTCGAGTATAAACCTAGGGTGGGAAATGCAGGATGTGAACACAGAGACCAGAGGGGAGAGGCGGAGCACAGCCACATACACATCCTTACCAATTCAGCTGTCGGTGTAAGTGAATCATGACGGGTGCTTCTGCTAATTGGAGCCATCTATGTCATAGGACGGCTCTGATTGGTTAGATGTGAGTAAACAAACATTCAGCGCCCTGCAGTGTCAGCGGGGCTTTGAATGAACAGCGGAGGAACAGCAATCACTCCTGAGATGTTACACCTCGCTGGGGTACCACTGACCCGTGTATAAGCCCAACCCCAGTTTTTCAGCACATTTTTTGTGCTGAAAAACTCGGCTTATACACAATTATATATGGTAGTTGTCAGCAGTGATTTCCTGTTGATTCAGAAGAGCAGCCAAGCCCGCTGTCATTAAGTTGATTTTGACTAAATCAATTTTTTTCCAAAAACATTTCTCATTCAGGCCAGTTCTCTTAGTATTCGGACTTTAGAAGTGTGTATGTCAGTCATGTGTGTTTGTATTAGAGTAAATTACTATTCTTTTAATTCTTATTTACATTGACCTCATTTTGATGTATTAGAGGTGAAGGGCATTGATACTCATTTATTTTTTATGAGAGATTTTATTAACTGGTATAGAAAGAATTGATTCAGTTTTGAAGTTGATGGAAATACTTTTACTTGTACTAAAGGAAGAAAGGTATTTACCTGTTTACATCTATTTATACATGTTTGTAGCAAGAGGTGCAAACTTGAGTTACAGAAATATGATTCACTTAAGCTCTCACTTGGATGAAAATATCTTTTCCTTCTCAAGTTACTAAATATTACAGTATGTTTTTTTTTTAGAATTGTGAAGATTTCTTAAATAGAGACTTCTTGGAATATTTGCTGAAGTAAACATTGACTTTAATCAATAAGCGTTGAAATATATATATATATATATATATATTCCAAAACATCAACACTTGGGGAGGAAAGGAAACTACTTTCTTTATTTTCAGTGAAGAGTGCCCTGCAGCAGGGAGTGTTTTCCACACAGTTTTGCTTTTCTTTTCCATCAGTGCCAAGTTTATATGCATTCTCCACAATTCTTCACTTTCTATTGAGTGCTCTTTTCCGCTCTGTAAATTTTAGTTATTTTACTGTTGTTGAGAATATGCCCACCAAAACATATACCAGTTCAAGTATCTAATGTGCCTTGTAGGGACCTTGGTTATGTTCTTGAAGCTATGCACCGTTTTATCCTCCTTTCCTGAAAGGGTCCTCCCTCAGTAATAGGAGCCAGTTGCCTCCCATTTATCAAGTTGCTGTTGACAATTAAATCCCATAGAGATAGTTTGTTTAAAGAGTATAATACTCAAGACAGACTTTTTCCTAGTTAAGCTAAATCATAGTTCAATTTTGAGTTGACTTCAGGGGATATTTTTAATTTAAGGTTTAAAGATTATATCAGGGAGATAGTTTCAGGGTTCATCTCCCTCTCCCCCAATGGCTTGTGTGCATAAGAATTTAAAATTGCAATCTTCATTTCCCCCTTTGATAAAGTGTGCGTGCGTGCGTGCGTGCGTGTGTGTGTGTGTGTGAGAGAGAGAGAGAGAGAGAGAGAGAGAGAGAGAGAGAATATGAATGAATGAATCTTGGGATAAAATGTTCAATAATGGTAGCTGGTCACCATCCAGTTCTGGTGTCATGGCAGTGTGGGCAATTAGCCACACATTCCATGTCCTCTTCTTATTCCCGACTGTCTTTCTGTGGCTTCAGGCGAATGGCGACCCATTATGCCTTGCACGTTCTCTTGCAAGTTGTTAAGACCCCAGGCTCCATATAATGAGCTAAGAGGTAGATCAGAAGTACTGAATATGTTACTCTGCCATTTAACTGAAGTCTCCTGAAACCCTGAGCCTAAACCTTCAAGTAAAGGAATCGGCTCCCATGAGGTATTGTTTGGACAGAAGCACCCTCAGCAGCTACTTTCTTTTTCCTTCTGTTGTCATTGTTTGAATGTACCTATGAGTCATAACTGACGTGATGGTAGGGAGATTGGTTTGGATCATGCACATTTTGCCAATTCAACTTTTTACAGTCGTACAATTTATTGACAGTAATCACAATGGTCTACTGTACAACCTTACCCTTAATCAATGTGATTTTCCTATCCCTGTTAACCCCCTTTTCTCTATCTCTTCTGACCCATCAATAAAACTTTGGTCTCTATTCATTTGCATTTTCTTGTCCTTTTATTATACAATATTTGACCTTTGGTGATTGGCTGAGTTTACTCACGTACCGTCTTTAAGCTCCATCCCTCCTGTAGCAAGATTTCATTTCTCCTACTGGCTGAGTAATAGCAGGAAGTTTGAGCCCCTCCTATTTTATTGTTTCCTGTCAACATTCTTCAGCTATTTGGACATCTTTTCATTCCTCTGAAACTTTGGTTTGTATTGTTCTGTTTGGTTTTTGCTTGCTCATATTAGGGTGTATCTCAGAGGTGTGTAACCCAGGATTGATGAACCTATAGAGGCAGCACGTAGAATAAGGTTTTTTTGGGGGGGATTGGGGGAAAGAAGAGATGATGTCAACTGATCCATGTAGAAAAAGAATATTTGGAAACTGATTATAGTAGCAATTGTATAATATTTTTATAATATTTTATTGGGAGCTCTTACATATATCATAACATTCCATCAATCACATAAAACAGTATTGTACAATTAGTACCACAGTTGGTTTCAAAACATTTTCTTTATTTTTTTTACATAGATGGCATATAATATTAAAAAAATACTATTAAATAATGTATTATTTAAGGTTAAGTATAATATGAGGGGATATTTTTAGAGTGTAGAAAAAATGAATTAAAATATAATGGCATCTTCCCACTTTCCCCCACTTCTTTTTTTTTAAATCATTTTATTAGGGACTCATACACCACCCATCTCGATCCACACATACACCAATTGTGTAAAATCACATTTGTACATTCATTGTTCTCATCTTTCTCAAAACTTTTGCTCTCCACCCAAGCCCCTGGAATCAGGTCCTCATTTTTTCCCCTCCCTCCCCACTCCCCCCTCCCTCATGAGCCCCTGATAATTTATAAATTATCATTTTGTCATATCTTACTCTGTCCCACGTCTCCCTTCCCCCACTTTTTGGTTGTATGTCCCCCAGGGAGGAGGTCAAATGCAGGTCCTTGAAATAGATTTCCCCTTTCAAACCCACCCTCCCTATGCCCTCCCAGTGCCACGCCAATGGTCCTGAGGGGATCACCCGTCCTAGCTTCCCTGTGTTTCCAGTTCTCATCTGTACCAGTGTACCTCCTCTGGTCTAGTCAGGCTTGCAAGGTAGGATTCGGATCATGACAGTGGGGGTGGGGGAGTGGGAGGGGGGAAGGAAGCATTTAGGAACTAGAGGAAAGTTGTATTTTTGATCATTGCTACATTGCACCCTGACTGTTTCATCTCCTCCCCAAGACCCTTCTGTAAGGGGATGTCAGTGGCCTACAAATGGGTTTTGGGTATCCACTCCGCACTCCCCCGCTCATTCACTATGGTAAGATTTTTGTTCTGATGATGCCTTATACCTGATCCCTTAACACCTTGTGATCACACAGACTGGTGTGCTTCTTCATGTGGGCTTTGTTGCTTCTGAGCTAGATGGCTACTTGTTTACCTTCAAGCCTTTAAGACCCCAGGCGCTATATCTTTTGATAGCCTGGCACCATCAGCTTTCTTCACCACATTTGCTTATGCACCAGTTTGTCTTCAGGGATCATATCAGGGAGGTGAGCACAAATTGATATGGTTGTTTTGTTCTTTGGTGCCCGATAACTGATCCCTTCAGCACCTCTTGGCCACACAGGCTGGTGTGCTTCTTCCATGTGGGCTTTATTGCTTCTGTGCCAGATGGCCGTTTGTTTACCTTCAAGCCTTTAAGACCCCAGATGCTATCTCTTTTGATAGCCGGGCACCATCAGCTTTCTTCACCACATTCGCTTATGCACACACTTTGTCTTCAGCGGTTGTGTTGGGAAGGTGAGCATCATAGAATGCCAGCAATTGTATAATTTTGCTTGACGTGATTGAACTATGAAATGATGTGTGTGTGTATATACATAAAAATTTCAAAAGTACAAGAAAAAGTTTGAGGATTGGCTTTTCTGTTTCTGTATAAAAGGCGTTGGCATTTTAATAGGACGCGCATTGCATCTTTGGATGGTATTGCCATCTTAACAATATCAAGCCTTCCAATCAGTGACCATGGAACATCTTTCTGTGTATGTAAATTTTCTTTAATCTCATTCAGCAGTGTTTTATAGTTTTCATTCTATAACTCCTTTGTATGTCTGGTAGTTTTACTAGGTATTTTGTTCTCATAAATGGTATTGTTATCCCAGTTTCTCTTTCAGGCTCCTCATTGCTGATGTTTTGAAACTCAGCTTATTTTTATTTGACCTTTTACCCTGCAGCTTTGCTAAGTTCCTCTATTACAGCAGCTCTCAACTTGTGGGTCATGACCCCTTTGGGGTTGAACGACCCTTTCACAGGGGTTGGTCGATTCATAACAGTAGCAAAATTAAAGGTATGAAGTAGCAATGAACATAGTTTTATGGTTGGGGTCACCACCACATGAACTGTATGCAAGGGCCACGGCACGAGGGAGGTTGAGACCACTGCTCTATTAGCTCTGGAAGTTTTCTCGTGGGTTTTCTATATATAGGAGCCTATCACTCTCACATTTTACTTCTTCTTTTCTCACTTGGTCATATTTTTCTTGTCTTATGTCTCTGCCTAAGACTTCTGATTCCACAGTGAATGGAATCGATGAGACTAGGCACTATTGTCTTATTCCTGATTTCCAGGGAAAACTCCCAGTCTCCCTCCATGAAGTGTAACGTTTGCTGTTGTTTTTCACACATGCCCTGAACCATACTGAGGAATTTCCCTTCTATTCCAATCTCCTTAAGGGTTTTCATTAAGAAGGTTTGTTTAATTTTATCCAATGCCTTTTCGCTTTTTTTTAACTTTCACTATTGAAGCTTCTCTTCTGAAGGTTCACTAGTAACTAATTTATATTTTCATTCATCCTATTTGACCTTTCAGCAGTACTTTAAGTGGTTTTGACTCCCCTGCATTTTCACGAAACAGCCCACCACACAACTTTCTCCTGCTTCTGTTTGCCTGCAGCTGCACTCCTAAGTTTATTCTGAGTGGTTTCTTGGGGGTAGCACATCCACTCCCACGGCTTCAACAACAGCTAGCAGTTGTAGTTTGTTTCCTAATTCTCTGTTTCTCAGCCATACTACTTTTCTAATATTTTTGGAGGCATTTTCTAATAATTCTGGTCTAAAAACTCATCATGTTTAAAATCCAAGACCACAGGAGGGGCAGCATCAGAGCTTAACTTGTGAACACATGGTTTGCAGAAGGCTCTGGATGACAGTGGACGCCCACAATCCCCTTGCGGGGTCCCTACAGGGATGAAGCCTCCAGTGAATCAATCCCCTCTGACCACAGTCGAGGGGTGGGAGTAGCCTCGCTCTCAGACGGAAACCACTGTAAAGTCCACTCTGGCAGAGGGAGTTAGGTGAAAATGTAATACCTTATCTTAAAGTTGTTTCAGTTGTTAATACTTTCTGCTTTTTTTTTATTGAGGTTTCTTTGCTTCGTCGTCGTCGTTGGTGGTGCCTTTGTTTCGCTTTCTTTCTGTTTGTATTTTGTATATGAGATCCAGAATGTGTAAATCTATAGAGTCAGTAACTGGATTAGTACTTTTTACCTAGGGCGTGGCTGGGGAGGTAGTAGGAAATAGGGAGCAACTACAGTGAGCACCAGCAGAACACGTTCTGAAGTGGATTGTGGCCACGGCAGCACAGCTCTTCTCCCTGTGACTGGCTGACTGAAGTATTGATACCAGGAAAACCATAAGAAAAAAGTATGTAGACCTTGATGGAGCATACCTTGAGAAACAATAGGTTCACGCTTTAATAATTTTGCTTAATAAAGACCTTTATGATCTTACAGCAATAAAAACTCAAACCAACTCTTCATATGTGGAAGCACTCAATTCTGACTTTTTCTCTTTTCCTACTCTCTCCTCCTGCTCTGCTCCTCTTTAAGTAACGCTATTTACGTTTACACAGTCACTGGAGATCAAAACAAAACAAAAAACTCTCCCTGGTTTTATTAGTGGTATAGGGCACCAGATCTTAAATAACTCATTCCTTCATTTCATTCTCTCTTCTATCATCACTACTCTAATTTTTTCTGCAATGATTTTTACAGTAAATCTTGTAACCTGTCCATTTTAAAGTATGTCAGTGCCTTTTATAAGTTACACACGATGGTTAACATTATATGTCAAACTAGTTAGGTTATGATTCTCATTGGGCTTCCTGCTTATTTATAGTGTAGTTTGGTGAGCTTAACCCTGCTATGCTAAAGCCTCTTTGTGTGAGCTAGCACCTGGGGCAGCACATGGGCTACAGAGCCTGTAGCAGATGCCTTGAAAGACAGTGTTGAATGCCCCTAGGACTCGTTACCACAGCCCCCCTCCACATTTTAGCGTCTAGACCTATAATCAGACTATAATCCAGTTCCAGCAAACCCTAAGAGGTGAAGTACAAAGTATGGCCCAGAAAGAAGTACACTATACTCCAAAAGAACTGCTCGATTCCTTAGCCCTCAAACCTAAACAGTGGTCTGAGGGGCTTAAAGACAAAAAGAAGAAAGTGAACCTGAAATGGACTTGGAGTCTTGTGACAAACAAGTTCACTTCAGACATACACACACACACACACACACACTGCTCGACTTTTCTAATACATACCACTAGAAACCTGGTGGGTATATGTGGGGATGGCTGTTGAGGGTGTGGAATAGTGGTGAAAGGAACATGAATTTGGATCTGTCTGAGTTTATTGGTGTGCGCCACTAAGCACAGATCTTTTTTCACTGGTTTCAATTCAAGAAGTTAGAAAAATACCTACTCGTTTATTTGGTTGGCTCACTGAAACCTGTATGAAGTTTTGGCCTACACAAAATCAAGTCGAAATGGCAGATCGATCTGCCTTGGTATACCACAGAAGAAGGTATCCAAAGACTTAGGGAAATTGGTATGTAGAGTGGATTGATAACATCCATGAGCCCATCCTTTACTAGATGGTGATGCACAAACTTGGGAAGGGCCCCAGGGCCCTTAAACATGGCTGTGATGGCTATCTTCTGTAAGTCACATTTGCCGGTGGGAACTGCCCTAAATGAAGTAGGGCACCTAGCTGCCGTTGGTTGGTTTGAGCCTGTGGTGGCAGGGGCCATGTGATAGCACTTAATCACCAAAGACAAGGCAGGCATTTTTACCAGAGTGGAGAGCAGAGTTAAGCCATATAACCTCAGAGTGAAATAGGTTTGAGATCTAAATATTTCCTTGGTCTCTACAAGCAGAATAATTCTTGGGTCAGTGACTGGCCATCTAACTTGAATTGTCAGAGTGTAGAGCAGTGGTTCTCCACCTTCCTAATGCCCCAGCTGTTTAATACAGTTCCTCGTGTTGTGGTGACCCCCCAACCATAACATTTTCATTGCTACTTCATACCTTTAAGTTTTCTACTGTTAAGAATCTGGCGACCCCTGTGAAAAGGCCGTTTGGTCCCCCAAAGGGGTTGCGACCCACAGGTTGAGAACCGCTGGTGTAGAGCTTTATGGCCTTGTCATTTCCCAGAGTGAGCCAGTTTATAGGTCTACCTACTTCAAGGCTAGGTTCCGATACTATACTGCCAAAGTCCTGATAGTTTCAGTTGCTTTGTGTATACGTGACTGGTGGGCATATGATAAGGAAGACTGAATAAGAATCAATGCATTTGGATTATGTTGCTGGTGAAGAATATGGACCAGCTTATGGACTGCCAACAGAACAAACAAATCTAGGACGTCCAGCTAGAATGCTCCTTGAAAGCAAAGATGCGAAGACATTGTCTCAAATACTTTGTTTTGTTTTTCTTGGATATGCTATCAGGGGAGACCAGTCCCTGGAAAGGGACATCATGCTCGGAAGAGTGGAGGGTCAGTGAAAAATAAGAAGGCCCTCAATGCGATCGATGGACACAGTGGCTGCAACAATGGGCTCAGACATAAGAACGATTGTGAGGGTGGCGCAGGACCGGGCGCTGTTTTGTTGTGTTGTTCACGGAGTCTGTATGCATCAACTGGACCAGCAGCACCTCACAACAGCAGCATACTGCTAAAAATTTATATCACTGACCCTTCTTTCAGACTTCCCCCAAAGGACAGTCTTCTTCTTAGGAAAGTGGCTGATTATTATAGGTCTCTCAGGAAAGTGGCCATTTACTAGGGAAAAGGAAATAAATCAGACATTTTGGAGAAAACTGGACACTGGCTCTGAATTAGGGAACTGACCCTAAGGCAAGGAGACACAAAGCATCCCTGCGGCGTATCAGTAGAGCAGGGATGTGCAGAAATAGTTTATTTCGGAGCTATAAGTGCAGCGCTGGCCCCAATGAGGTAGATGTTAAAGATGACCCAACTACCTCTACGTTTCAAAAACTCCTGCACCACTCCATTCTCCCTGCTACCAACCACCCCTCAGTATGCTTAGTCCTTGCGCCTCAAAGCGCCATCTTTACGCTTCAACACTTTAAATAGGTTTTGTGCACCAGATTTACCCAATCCAATGTGTTGTTCGGTCTCTTGACTGCTGCTTCCATGAGCATTGATAGTGAATTCAAGAGAGACAAAATTCTTGACAGCTTCGAACTTTTCTTTATTTATCATATTACCCGTTGGTCTAGTTGTGAGGATTTTGGTTTTCTAAAGAAACATAAACATTGAGTTGTCATCCATACTGAAGGCTGCAATCCTTGCTCTTCATCAGCAAGTGCCTCAAGTCCTCCTCACTTTCAGCACGCAAGGCTCTGCTGTCTGCACATTGTAGGTTATTAGTGAGTCTTTCTCTAATCCTGATGTTCCATTCTTTTTAAAGTAGTCCAGCCTCTTGGATTACTTGTTCAGCATACAGATTGAATAAGTGGATTCCCTTGTTGTATTTACAAAGCTGTCTGTCCAGGTTCTGCATGAGCGCAATGAAGTGTCTGGGAATTCCCATTCTTCTCAAGGCTGTCCATAGTTTGTTATAATCCACACAGTCAAAGCAATGTGTAAGGTTTTCAGTGGCTATTTTTCCTAAAGTAAGCAGCCAATTCCTTCTTTACTGTTTGTTCTTAGTCAGGAAGCTCTGCTGAAACCTATTCACTTTGGGTGAAACCTGCTCACATTTGGTGACATCTTTCCAGTATTCTCTGCCTTCAGGCATGATGCATCTGGCATCAGCAGTGATAGGCCTTGTTTCATGTTCACTTCTGATCCAGCCTGCTTTTCTGGCAGCTCCCTGTCAATGTACTGCTGTAACCATTGCTGGATGATCTTCAGCAACATTTGACTTACATGTGAGACTAATGGTATTGTTCTTTTGAGTCATTTTCCTTTGGAGTGATTACTGGTATTCCGTCAATTCCTGGAGCCTTGATTTTGGCTAATGTCTTCAACACAGCTTGAACTTCTTCCTTTTTAATCATTCGTTGTTCTCACTGGTTGTAGAGCCTTGCAAATCCCAAATCCACAGTTTATGTAATGTCTGCAGTGCTTCTTAAAGTAGGCGGATACCACTCCTTCTGGTGCCCTGGAATGAAGCAGGGAGATGCTGCAAAAACAGATACCTACTCTTTATTCTGGATTATGGTCTGTAGTACAAAATCTTTTAATGGCAATGGGACGTTGAATAATTTTTTTTTCTGAAAAAGGTGTAGTAGGCAAAATATGTGGGAACCTGTTAACTAACTAGGCTATAGAAGCTAAGAAATTAGGTCAAGTAATAAACTACCAGCTCAAGGCAGAGGTCAGGCAGAGGCAAGCCAAGTTCAGATCAAGAGTGAATTTTGGCAAAGTTGGTCAGCACAGCTACAGAGAAGCAAACTGTTTGAAAGTGAGAAAAGTTGGCACACTGGCACTCGTATAAAGACCTGAGTGCTGTACCAGTGGTATTTTATAGTGTCTTTAAGAGGCCATTGCATCATTCTATTAAGCTAATTGCTTCAAGTTGATGGAGAATATGGTAAGATCAGTAAATTCCATGAGCATAAGTTTGTGTACTTGTTAGTTGTATCATCTTATCTGCAAGTCTGACTTATAATTAAAAAATCATTTTATTAGGGGCTCATCCAACTCTTATCACAATCCATACATACATCAGTTGTGTAAAGCACATTTGTACATTAATTGGCCTGGCATCGGCCCCTGGCATCAGCTTCTCATTTTTCTCCCTTCCTCCCTGCTTCCTCCTCCCTCATGAACCCTTGATAATTTATAAATTGTAATTTTGTTATATCTTACACTGTCTGACTTCTCCCTTCACCCACTTTTCTGTTGTCTATCCCGCAGGGAGGAGGTTATATGTAGATCCTTGTAATCAGTTCCTCCTTTTCACCCACCCTCTCTCCACCCTCCTGGTATCGCCACTCTCACCACTGGTCCTGAAGGGATCATCCACCCTGGAGTCCCTGTGTTTCTGGTTCCTATCTGTACCAGTGTACATCCTCTGGTCTAGCCAGATTTTTAAGGTAGAATTGGGATCTTGATAGTGGCGGGGTGGAGGGGAGGAAGCATTTAGCAATTAGAGGAAAGTTGTATGTTTCATCGTTGCTACATTGCACCCTGACTGGCTCATCTCCTCCCTGCGATCCTTCTGTAAGAGGATGTACAATTGCCTACAGATGGGCTTTGAGTCTCCACTACGCACTCCCCCTCATTCACAATGATATGATTTTTTGTTCTTTGATGGCCGATACCAGATTGCTTCGACACCTCGTGATTGCAGAGGCTAGTGTGCTTCTTTCATGTGGGCTTTGTTGCTTCTGAGGTAGATGGCCGCTTGTTTACGTTCAAAACTTTATACCCCAGACACTATATCTTTTGATAGCCGAGCACCATTGACTTTCTTCACCACATTTGCTTATACCCCCATTTGTCTTCAGCGATTGTATCGGGGAGGTGAGCACACAATGATAATGATTTTTTGTTCTTTGATGCCTGATAACTGAACCCTTCGGCACCTCATGATCACACAGGCTGGTGTGTTCTTCCATGTGGGCTTTGTTGCTTCTGAGCTAGATGGCTGCTTGTTTACCTTCAAGCCTGTAAGACCCCAGATGCTATATTTTTTGATAGCAGGGGACTATCAACTTTCTTCACCACATTTGCTTATTTACCTGCTTTGTCTTCAGCGGTTGTGTTGGGAAGGTGAGCATCATAGAATGCCAGTTTAATAGAAGAAAGTATTCTTGCATTGAGGGAGTACTTGAGTGGAAGCCCAGTGTTCATCTGCTACCCTAATACTAAACCTATAAATATATGCAAATAAATATATTTCCACGTCCTCATATATAAATATATTTGCATATGTACATGCCTTTATTTAGACCTCTATAAATGCCCTTTGCCTCCTTGCTCTTTCCTCTATTTTCTTTTACTTTACTCTTGTCCCACAATCATGTTCAGCTTTCATTTGGGTTTCAGTATTTCCTCTCGGTTACATTACCCTTGATCATGTCCTACCAGGCCTCTTACACCCTCATCACCCCCAATTTGGATCACTTGTTGTTCCCTTGTCCCTGGATTTATTAGCACCACTTCCTTTCCCCCCACCTCCTCCTCTCCAATGTTCCCCTGGAACTGTTGTTCCCGTTGTTTTCTCATCCAGATTGTTCATCCAGGCTATCTTATGTAGACAGACCTGCAGAGATAGTGACATGCACAAAAACAAGACAGAGAAAAACCAAGCAACAAAAGAAAACAATAACAACAACAACAAGCCAATGACAAACAAATAAACCCAAACACAACAAGAAGAAAGAAAAACTTGTAGTTAGTTCAAGGACTGTTTGTTGGCCTTTAGGAGTATTTTCTGATCAACTTTCATGGGGCGCCAAGCCCTGGCTCCAAAGTCTATTTTGGGTATTCCCTGGGGAATTTGTTGCTCTGTTCCCCTTGCTGTTCTGTTGCATGCCCTTAGTGTTTTGCCTCAGTGTGGTGGGATCAGATTGGGTGCAATTCCCACACTGTGTCTCCAGTGCTGTCCCCTGTAGGGCTATGGGTCACTGAGGGATGTTGTGTCTCATAGTGGGGTCTACCATATGGTCTTCTCTGAGGATTGGCTGCTCTGAGCAGGAATATGGTCCTCAAGGCTTGGTGGGCCAGAGGTGATCCATTCTCTCTTCCTCCCCCTTTATTTGCTCCTGTGTGCTCTGATCAGACATATCCCTCTCCAGGAGCAGATTCAGTGCTGTCCTCCGAAATAAATTCTTCTAGGGGGAGGGGCAGGTATCCACGTAGTTCGGATTGGGGCCGGCCCCTCAGACCTCTCCATTGGTTCCCTATTCTGTGCTGGCATGTTGCATTCACATCTTGGAGTACTGGGTGGAAGCCTGGTCCCTCTTTCCCTGTGGAGACATAAACAGTACCCTCCCTTTAGGTGGGTTAGTGCACTGTTCCCCCGCTACCCATTTCCTTTTTATTTTTTTCCCTTACACACCCCCTCGCCCTTTTTAGTTGTATCCCTGGATTTGGTCTGGCTCCTGCCATACTACCTGGTACTCGCCCCAGGAATGTTTGTATACAGTAGCTTTTTCTCTACAATTTTTTTTAAATTACAGGTCATGCATAGTTCAAGGAGCTATGTATAGGTACCAGCTTGACAAAGTGTGGAATTTGATAGTTAATGTTATGTGTCAACTTGATTAGGTTATTATTTTTTAGTGGTTTGGCAGACATTGAACAGATTGCTTTTCCATAATGTAATTTAAAGTTATCGTTTCTATAATATGATTTGATGTGATCAACCAATCAGTTGTAAAGGAGTTTCCTGTGGGATGTGGCTTACATTCATTATGCATGGGTTTTCTGGTAAAGCTGCTCTTGATCCTGCAAACAACATGTTATCATTTGACCTTTGTTCTTGAGAATGGAGCCAGCTGCTGCTGCCTAACCTATGATTTGGGGATTTACCAGCTCCTGCAGCCCTGTGAGCAAGCAGCCTGCTGATTTTGGGTTCATCTGCTCCAGCAACCATGTGACTCAGAAGAAGCCTCCAGCCTGACTCTTGGCTTACAAATGTGGGAGTTGTGATCCTCATAAGCTATTCCATTGAGCTAAATCTCTAACAACCCCTCCCCCTTTACCTCCTGTGTGCGTACACATATATATTTGTATATTCATATATATGCCGTGAACTTTATGTGTGTGTGTGCCTCACTGGTTTTGCTTTCCTAGGGAACCCAGCTTAAGGCAGAACCTTTCTTATTATATTAGTCTTCCTTTCAAAAACTTTTAAGTCCTCATTTGTTTCAGAATAAAAGTTAGACTCCTGAAGATACCACTGAAATACTGGGAATTACATTGACTTTGCTTACTAGACAGACCAAAGTAGAGATTCTACCTCTGCTACTTACTTGCTATGTGTGGTATCGAACAAATGAATTCTTCCTAATTTCTTTCCCAGTCTCAGTTTGTAGTTGAAGTATTCTGTACTTCATAGTGGAGAAGATGAAATAAATTCACTTTTGCAATAAACCGTAGACTCAAACCTCTAATTTATTGGAGGTTCTTTCCCTTTCTTTCATGATCTGACCCCAACCCAGTGTTTTAAGCCACTTATTAAAACAAAACAAAACAATTTACTCATTACGTGAATGTTTCTACAAATAATAATATCCAACAAAAGAGTTTCTATGGTTTATTTTTTCTAGGAAAAAAAGCACTTAGTAATACAGAATATCCTTCAAGCTTACCATAGGGTAGTTATAAAGTGGATTTTGAAGAGATTGAAGGGGAAAAATAAGCAAAATTTCTTATTATCATAGCATTTCACTATTTATATTACTTAGTGATCGTAGACTACCCGATCGAAAACTTTTTCTGCGCACACTCCGGATATAATTGCGGTACAGCATAACACTAATGACTCGCGCTTGAAATTGTTTTGAAACAATATAGTAGAGAATAACATCCAGGCACGTGCTGAGGTTCATGAGAAAGGTGGTAAAGGCTCCCCAGGGACTGTAACTGTTTTCTTCCCCTCCCAGCATTAAGAAAGCAAAACAGATGTGGAAAGGCGTAAAGCAGACAAGCACTTGCACCACAAGAGTGATGATGATTCTGATAGACTTCTCCTTGACTTTTGGTTTCAGCTTAGATGTCTTGCCATGAAGGAGACTGTGAATAATGACCAGGTAGCACCCAATCATGATGAACAGAGGAAGCAAGAAGAAAAAGACCAGTCGAGTGAAGTTCAATATGTTGATGGCTTTCAAGTGGATAATGTCAGAAATCTTTAGGCAGGTGGCTGGCTTGGAGGCTTTATCTGGGTCTTCATATAAAAATAGCAGAGGGACAGTGGTCATTAGAGTCATAACCCAGATTCCCACACATGCTAGCACAGCTTTACATGTTTTTTTCAGTTCTTTGGCGTATTTTGGCTGCACAATGGCCATATATCTGTCAGCACTAATAAAAGCAAGAAGCCAAAGAGCAATACTGGGGTACAGTATTGTGAGAGCACCGAGAATATGGCAGAAGTCCTCTCCAAACGGCCATTCATCTTTTGCATAATAGAACATTCGGAAGGGTAAGCTCAGTATGAATATCAAGTCCAGTAACGCCACATTCATCATATAGATCGTTACAGTCGTTCTCTTCTTGGTGGTGCAACTGAAAACCCATAACGCGGTGACATTAACGAATAATCCGATTATGAAGATACAGCTATAGAAGACGATGGCAGCAATTTTGTATTCCTCTGGGTGTGAGGCGTTAAAAGCTCGAGGCTGATCTTGATGGTTAGAAGTAGTCATCTTCTATCTTCTTGGTCGGCATGGTCTTAGAAACTGAAAATCAAAATAGTTAAGAAAATGGAAGGATTAGAAATACACTGAAACAGTATTGAAATATAATATTTTAACATTCGCATACTCTACTTGTCATTAGTGAATTTAAATGTTGGGAGCAGTTTATTGAGCATCAGTATATGTTGTCTTGTTAAAATAAAGATAATGACCATGACTGGCTAATTATAGAATATTTACAGAAATTTTCACTCAAGTGAAATTTTTTTCCATTGTTTCAATACATGGTATATACTTGGTAAAAATTTGCTGACTTAATGAAGCGAGAGAAGAAACCTTTGGAAGAAAATTTTGCATTGTTAGCCATTATCATTATCATCATTATTATGATTCTTAAAACAAGTGACAGACTCTTCCTTCATAATACTTTCTTCTCTAAATTATCATGATCTGGAGAATCAGATCAAGAACTTGCCTCTTAGAACACTAGATAAGCATTTTTAGAATGCATACTTTGGAGCCTTGTGCTGACCGAGTCTTTCAGATTGTGTTTACCCACGACTTACAAGCTAATTACATGTGCTGTAATGGTGCACAGAAAACAACAGTTTCTAAGAACCTTGAAAATAATATATTTTCAGTATAATTTTTCATTTACTCTACTTAGATATAGAAGCAAAGGAATTTTTGTCAAATCAAATTTTAAAGTCTCAAAGACAAGTGTTAAGAAATGTGCGCACCCAACCCAGGGACAAGGGAACAATGACTGGTTCAAAACCAGTGTCAGGGAGGGGATGGGATGACTGGTAGGGAGCGACCAAGGGCAAGGAAACTGAGAGGAATTACTGAAACCAGAATGAAGGCTGAACATGGTAGTGGGACAGGAGGAAAGCATTAAGGAAATAGAGGAAAGGAGTAGGAGGCAAAGGGCATACAGAGAAGCCTAAATACAAACATGTACATATGTAAATATATTTATGATTATGGGGGGATATAGACCTATGTGCATATATTTATAGGTTTAGTAGTAGGGTAGCAGGTGGACATTGGGCCTCCTCACGCACACTCCCTCAATACAATAGCACCTTGCTCAGCTAAATGGTCATTCCATGATATCCACCTTCCCGACATGATCACTGAAGACAGACGTGTGCATAAGCAAACGTGGTGAAGAAAGCTGATGGTGCCCGGCTATCAAAAGATATAGCATCTGGGGTCTTAAAGGCTTGAAGGCAAATAAGCAGCCATCTAGCCCAGAAGCAACAAAGTGGTAGTACATGGAAGCAGCACACCAACATGTGTGATCATGAAGAGCCGAGGTGATCAGGTTTCAAGCACCAAAGGTGGCGGGGGGAGGGGAAATCATATCATCATGAATGAGGGGAGCACATGATGGGGACCCAATGCCCATCTGTAGACAACTGGACATCCCTTGCAGAGGGATAGTGGGGAGGAGATGAGTCACTCAGGGTTCAGTGTAGCAATAATGAAACTCACAACTTTCCTCTAGTTTTTAAACGCTTCCTCCCCCAACTATCATAATCCCAATTCTACCTTGCAAACCTGGTTAGACCAGAGGATACACAGCGGTACAGATGGGAACTGAAAACACAGGGAATCTAGGACAGATGAACCCCTCAGGACCAACGGTGAGAGTGGTGATACCGGGAGGGCAGGGTGGGTAGAAAGGAGGAACTGATCATAGGATCTACATATAACCTCCTCTCTGGAGGACGAGCAACAGAAAAGTGGGTGAAGGGAGACGCCAGGCAGTGTAAGATAAGATAAAATAATAATTTATAAATTATTGAGATTTCATGAGGGAGATGGGAGCGGGAAGGGAGGGGGAGGGAAAAAAGGAAAATAGCTGATTCCAGGAACCCAAGCGGAAAGCGAATTTTGAGAATGATGAGGGCAACGAATGTATAAGTGTGCTTTACACAATTGATGTATGTATGGATTGTGATAAGAGTTGTATGAGCCCCAATAAAAAGAAATGTGCGCACTTGATGTGTATACAGAAATTAATTTCCATGATCAAAAAATGTGGAAAGTAGTGTGATTTTTAATGGAAAGTAGTGTGATTGTACATGAATACTACTGACCCTTTAGTGTTAAATTTCCACCACCCATGTTGCGACACCAGTAGAGGTTTTAGACATAGACTGAGCACAAAGGATGGAACCTTGTGGCCTCCCCTTGCAATGTGGAGGAGTGTGCAAAGTTTCATGTCCTGTTGCAGAGTGGGTTGTGTCTCTCATTCAGCTCGGTATCTCTCGAGCAAAGACGGGGGAGGGGAGAGGGGAGAGATTAGCAGCCTGTCATCAGTGACATCCTGGGCTGCTCGTAACTGAGAAATAATTTCAGCAATTGCTGAAATTTCTCTCCCCTTTCTTCCTTTTTTTAAAATTTGGCCAAAGTTAGTTTGCCAAATATTAAGGTTAAATAAGATTTAGGAAGCCTGTATTCATTGTAATTTTCAAATATTTGTACGACTGGACTGTTAATTTCTATCAACTGATGAAAATACTACGCAGAAAAATGAAATCACTAGTAGCATACAGAGGAGAAAACGTTTAGAGGCTTGACTCCATCTTGTACTCTGTTAAATTAACTTTCATATTGTTTTTTCTCACTTTTGGTGTTAAATTTAGACCCCCCCTTTGAACAGCCTCCCTCCTAATTATGCTGTAGACTTCCCACCACACTTATAAACCATTTTTCACTAAGTCTCTTTTTTGTTCATTACATTTGTACACTTTCTTATATGGCCAGTTTGTCACCAACTTTTGCATAAGTCATTAAAAATAGGAGTAATGCTTGCATTTTAAAGGCATTATCAGTATAAGAGGGACTCCTTAATTGTGCATTCTAAAAATGCTTATCTAGTGTTCCAAGAGTCAAGTTCTTTATCTGTTTCTAGATCGATGATAATTTAAAGAGAACAAAGAAAGAAGAGTTTGCCACTAGAAATGCCTTGCACATATGAAGCCGTGTAGAAATACTGAGAAGTCACTGGCTTTCACATCGACTTTTAAAAAGCTTTCCCTGGTTGAATAATTACCTGTGCTCTGTTTCCCCCCTTAAAAACTATTAAATACATTTTGTGAAAAAATGCATTTGAAACCATATGATAGAAAATCCTAAATATATTTATGATATATTGTATCAGCATTTCCCCAAATAAAAAAACACAAGCTAATAATGTATAACAGTACTGAAAATAAATAAATCACAGTAATTATATGGAAAGATGATAGCATGAAACATTTCAATGTCTTTTGCCAAAATGGCTTCAGGAATATAAAATTATTAACACTGTTTTTCATATTTAGTAAGTAAAGCACTTGTGGTCATCTTATCTCTGCTGAGGCTCGTAAGTGCTGCTTACCTCATGTCCGTGCCGAAGCTGTGTCAGAGACGGCCGTCTTTCAGTGTGTCCAGTAGCTTGTGTTAAGTCAGCTCTTTCTACACGCAGTATCTTTGCAAAATGCCAGATTACTTTTGTTTTAGGCTCTTTCGTAGCTTTAAACTGTTTCGAATCTAGAACCTGGTGAAAGAGATGGTGGTGATGCTTGTTCTGCCGTTGTTAAACTGCTCTGTCTCTTTCAGGAAGTACTCAGAAATAAGGGTGTTTTTTTTCTTTTTTTACTTTACCCTGGATGTGGTTTTTCCCCTTTCACAAATGATTTGTTTATGAAATCACGTTTAGCATAAGCTCCCCTTGAAATAATGGCATATATTTAAGAGACTCATACAAAAAGGGGGAAATTACTTCAATTTCTTAACTTTGATGCCGCAAGTCTACATTATCTATGGGAAAAGAATGATATTTGATGTTGAATAAGACAGAGTTCAAAGCCCGCCTTCTCCAGTGCTTCTTCACTTTCTAAGCTATGTGACTTTTTTTTTTAAGAGACAGCAGTGTCATTTTATTGGGGAGCATTATAAATCATCTCCATGGGGCATAAGGTAATTCTATAGTAGTATCAGTAGTTTAGCCAGTGGTATAAAATTTTAAAAACCTTTCAAAAGACTCACTGCCATCGGGTCACTGCCAACTCATAGTGACCCTATAGGACAAGGTAGAACTGTCCCTCTGGGTTTCCAAGACTGTTAACTCTTTATGGGAATAGAAAGCTTCATCTTTCTCCGAAGGAGGGGGCTGGTGGTTTTGAACTACTGACCTTGTGATTAGCAACCCAAGTCATAACCATTACACCACTAGAGCTCCAGTAAAACATGGTTAAGAAAAGGAAATTATATACGTATAGGCAGTTTTTTAGACCATAATACGTGAATTGATTTGTACAGATTAAAAGATTAAGTGACTACACAATATTTAGACAATGTGGCCTGTAGATAGGGCATAATTTTCAATAATACCATTCACAAAGGCAGAACCATGCCTGCTAGACTAACACATGTAACAAAAAACAAAGAAGGATAAAAATAGGAAACATGGTCATCCTGGGTCACCATACCTTGGGCACCTTCAGAGGAAGAGGTCTCAGCCAAAGTCCAGTGACCACCAATACCATGACCTTGAAGCAGTCATCTGATTCTCCTCAGACGAGGGCATTTTTAGAGAATGTGTTAATTCCTTAAAGCTGCTGCTGATGCGTTAAGGTAAAGTCTAGTTTGCGTAGTGGGGTTTCTAAGTTGAATCTACTTGGTGTGGGCTATGAAGGACGCTGTGTACCTTGAAAGGGCAGAGTCTAAAACTCCAGTCTGTAACAAGCAGTTGGGTCACAACGGACCGGATAGAAACTAGATCAAACGTGTCCAGTTAGGACCACAATATAGGCGTATTCTTTCTTTGCGGTCTACATAAGTAATGTTGAGCCTCTTTCCCAATGACTGGTTGCCCTGACCAGTTTATCCATCAACAGAATTGTAATCGTATCCTCTGAGATAGGCTTACCTTCTCCCCGACTCTTGGCTTGAATTTCTGGTGGGTTTGCTAATCACACTTGTAGGCATGTCTGTTGATTTGGGGTGACCATCTGCTTGGTCTTCTCCTTCCATCCTGAGAAACTGACCGCAGCTGAGGGAAAGCCCCTTTCTCAAAGTGGGTTTCTAAGATGCACAAGTAAAGGGGTGGTTTGTGCTCATGGAGGGGCCCTGGTGACGTAGTGGTTAGGAGTTGGGCTGTTAACTGCAGTATCAGCAGTTCTAAACCACCAGCCACTCTGGGGGAGAAAGACTTGGCTCTCTATTCCTGTCAAGATTACAGTCTCGGAAACTCACGGTGTTCTACTCTTCCCTGTAGGGTTGTACAGGGTTGTTATGAATCAGAATTGACTGGATGACAAGCGAGTTTGGTTTCAGATCAAGTTCATGGTTGCTAGGCAGGCTGTGCAACCTTGTGTAGAATCTAGACTCTAAATAAATGACCTGTGCTTGTGTCCCTACTTAGTCTCTGGAATATACTGATAAAGTCCATCAGTAGTACTGTGAGGACTCTAAGTTAGAAAACCCCACAAACCCCACTGGTTAATGTAGTGCCCAACACTTTATATGTATTCCCCTAAACACGGCAGCACCTACACAAAGCTCCAGGAAATCGCCTTTTACTTGTAAGCATTTTGAAATGGTTAAAATTTACACCTTCGCTGTGTATTTCTGCTTATCATATAGATTTATCCCCTTTAGTTGCTTAACATTCTAAGTCACCAAAGCTTTGTTTCCCTTGTTATCAGCTACCAAAAAACAAACAAACAAATTCACTGCTATAAAGTCAGTGCTGACTCTTAGTGACTCCCTGTGAGTCACCAGACAGCAACTGTTTACAAGATAGAAGAGCCTAGCCTTTGTCCCGAGGAGCTGCTGGTGGTCTCAAATGGCCCATCATGCAGATCTCATCCCAACCCATAATGACTACACCACCAGGGCTCCTATTTTATCATAAAAATGTCTCAAAATAATTCTTATGGCTTTAACCCTTTGCAAATGGCTCTGGGAGTCTGTACTGGAATAATTTACATGTTTGGAGTATTTTAGTTTTCTAAGGGAAATGAAACCAATGGGAAGGGAAGTGTTAGTTCAGATGCTGCCTTATTATATCAAGGGTTTGGTTTTTTTTTTTTTTTTGCTTTCTCTTTTCTGTTAAAAAAAACAGGAAAAAAACCCTCTCATTTTTGCTTGTTCTAAAATATTAGTTTTTAATATTTTGTTATATATGATGTTAACCTTTAAAAGAACTTGAATTTAACTGCATGCGTGTGGTTTGAATTTAAGAATTTAAGATAAATTGAGTGCCCATACTCTTTTTTTTGTCAGACAAGACAGTAATCAAAAACCACGGCCACAAACATCAGTTGGTTCTGACTCATGGTGACTTTATAAAGGGTTTCCCAGGCTGTAAACCTATACAGAAGCAGACAGCCTCAACTTTCTCTCGTGGAGTAGCTGGTGGGTTTGAATCACTGACCTTGCTCTTGGCACTTGCACACTGGAAGAGGTGATGTTTTATTATCCACCCATGGTGATCAGAATAGTCTGGCACCGGTACAGTGGCAAACATGGAGTTTACTGAAACAGAATGTAGAACTCCAGCAAGTCCATTCAAACTCTGGTAGCTGATCCTTGACAAAAGATCAAAGTCCACACAGTAAGGAAGAAGCTGTTTCTCTAACACATGTTCTGGCACAACTAGATATCTTTTGCATAAAAGTGAAACAGGATTCATATTTCACATCAGGCACAAAAATTAACTCAAAATGGTAATAGACGTAAATGTTAAGGCTGCAGCAATAGAGTTCCTGAAAGATTATGTGGAACAGAATTAGGCATACATCTTGACATAAATGGCTGGTTGAACACAACTAATAATACCCAGATGCATAAAGAAGATCATTTATGTTGTGGGACCTCCTAGATATTAAATAGTTATACCCATCAAAAGATTTTACCAAAGAGTAAGCAGAGGACCTACAGACAAGGGAAAACTTCTCTAGCAGCAACCCACGCCAACAAGGACCTAATAGGTAAAATGTACAGAAGCGTTCAACAACCCAACAACGAAATACTAAGCAACCCAACCGGAAAGTCGATATGAATGGACATTTTACAAAACAACACGGATGGCCAACAACTACCTGAAAATATGCTGGTGACTGTTAGCCATTGTCCGCAGCCGTCAAGGCGGTCTGACTCACAGCTACCTACTGAGAGATTCTGAGGTTGTGGATGTTTATGGAGCAGACAGCTTCCTCTGCCCCGGGAGCTGATAATATATTTACGCGGTCAACCTGGGTGGTTAACCGTCCACTGCTTGCCTGGCAGTGCCATGGTTGTTGATAAGTGGCTCTCAGTGGGTGATAACCCACAGTGACTCTGTGTGTAATCAACAGAAGGAAACAGTGCCCCGTGCGGTGCCATCCTTAGGGTCGTTGTGGCGGAGCCCATGATCGCAGCCACTGTGTCAATCCGCTTCCTGTAAGGTCTCCCTCTTTTTCAGTGATCTTCACAGGACTTTGGGCAAATATGTCCTTTTCTGTAGATTGGCCTTTCCTACCAATATGTCCCAAAGTGCGAGAGACACCGTCTCATCAGTCTGACTCCTAAGGAGCATTCTGGCTGTACTTTTTCTAAGACACATTTGTTGGATCTTCTGACAGTTCATGGTACTTTTCAATATTGTTGCCAACACCATCATTCAAATGCACCGATTCTTCCTTAATTTTTGTCCAACTTTCACATGCATATGAGGCAATTGACCATCTCATGGCTTGGCTCAGGCGCACCTGCATGCTCACAGTGAGATCCTTGCTCGTCGACACTTCAAAGAGGTCTTTGTGCCGCAGACTTACTCAATTTTTCGACTGCTGTTTCCATAAGCAGTGATTGTGGATCTAAGCAAAATGAAATCCTTAATAACCAACTTTAATCTTTTTTCCCCAGTTATCCTGATCTTATCTGTTGGTCCCAACAGATTCTGTTTTTCTTTCCATTCCAATCACCAGTAATTATCAATGCATCTTGATTGCCTATATGATCAATTTCTGACTGGAGGAATTGGTAGAATTCTTCAGTTTTTCTTTGGCTTCAGTGGTTGGTGTGTAAATTTGAAGCATAGTTGTATTATCTGGTCTTTCTAGTTCCTAGATGTTTGTAAATTACAGACAGCATTGTACTTCAAGATACATCTTGAAATGGTCTTTTTGAAGATGAAAGTGAAACTGTCCTCCTTGCTCTTGTCATTGCCAGCACATTAAGACCCTGTGATTGTCTGACTTCAAATGGCCAGTACCAATCCATTTCAGTTTTCTACAGCCTGTGATCACAGTCTTTATGTGTTGTAGTTCATATTTGATGACTTCTAATTTTCCTGCTTTGTACCTTCCACATTCCACCTTTGAATAAATATTTGTCTCTTATTTTGAGTTGTGCCTCATCAGCAAAAGAAAGAAGGGTGGCAATCTATTTCCCCCAAATCAACCATTGAAAATCTACTGGAGCCTAGTTCTACTCTGATATTCACGGGGTTGCCAACTAATTTTTAATGACAAAAGTGTGACACCTAGTCACAAGATTTTTATCAGAAGATCATTAGTATGGTTTGTTTACTTAGAGTTTTCTGTGTACTGTTAGTCATGCAAACAGCTATTTACCTCACCGAGCTAACAAGAATTACTATTAGTTCAAATATCTAATGCTCAACTTTATAGAATTTAAAAAATATTAAGATATGTAAATATAAACAGGCCTAGTTAAAACATGTACCTAATTCTCTAGTTTCTCTGTAGATAAAGTTTCAAAGTAAGAGGGATATGAGAATTAAATCAGTGCATTCCAAAGTCATTCACATGTGCAAGTAATCTTATTTGAATAAAGTATTTGCTTTATATGAACTAGGGGTCTTCAAACTTTTTAAACAGGGGGCCAGTTCACTGTCTCTCAGACCATTGGAGGGCCGAACTATAGTTTTTTTAAAAAACTATGAACAAATTCCTATGCACACTGCACATACCTTATTTTGAAGTAAAAAAACAAAACGGGGCAAAAACACGCGGCGGGCCGGATAAATGTCCTTGGCGTGCCGCATGTGGCCTGTGGGCCGTAGTTTGAGGAGACCTGATATGAGCTCTAAACAAGTTGACTCAGATGCATAGCAACCCTGTAAGACAGTGTAGAACTTCCCCTTGTAGGTTTCCAAGACTTTCAATCTTTCTGAGAGTAAAATAGCCTCACCTTTCTCCTGTGGAATTGTGGTTGGGTTCAAAGCACTAACTGTGAGCTTAGTCAACTATGCCACTAGGACTCCTTTTGTCTACATGAGGGGCTGTGAAAAGTATGTAGAGAAAAGCAATGAAAAGCTCGTGCAAACTTTCCACAAACTTTTAAAAGCACCTTCACATATAGGAAAGGAGCCTTGGTAGTATAGTGGTCATGTGTTGGGCTGCTAACCACAAGGTCAGCAGTTCAAAACCTCCAGCCACTCCTCTGGAGAAAGATGAAGCTTTCTACTCCCATAAAGAGATAGAGTCTTAGAAATTCATAGGGCTGTTCTACTCAGTCCAGTGGGATTGCTATGAGTCAACATTGACTTGAGCAGTGAACTTGGTTTTCCTGTATATATGAAGGTGGCTTGGTAGGATAAGCATTGGGCTACTAACTGCAAGGTCGGCAGTGTAAGCTCACCAGCTGCTGTGAGGGAGAAGCATAAGGTTTTCTACTCCTATAAAGAGTTACTTACAGAATTGCACCTGAACTGATCCCACCACACTGAAGCAAAACACTAAGGGGGTGCAACAGATCAGCAAGGGAATGGAGCGGCAAGGTCCCCAGGGAATGCTGAAGGTGGACTTTGGAGCCAGGGCATGATGCCCCAATAGACTGGACTGGAAAACACTCCTAAAGGCCAGCAAAAGATCCTTGAACTAACTACAGGCTTTTCTTTCTTGTTTTGTTTTAGTCATTGTTTTGTTGTTGTTGTTGTTTTGTTGTATATTGTTGCTTGGTTTTGCTCTGTCTTGTTTTTGTGCATGTTTTTAGCTCCGCAGGTATGTTTAAATAAGATAGGCTGGATGAACAATCTGGAGGAGAAAGCAACGGGACCAACAGTTCTGGGAGGACATGGGAAAGGGGGAGGTAGGGGGAAAGGAAGTGGTGTTAACAAACCCAGGGACAAGGGAACAACAAGTGATCTAAATTGGTGGTGAAGTGGGTGTGGGAGGCCTGGTAGGCCATGATCAAGGGTGATGTAACAAAGAGGAATATCTGAAACCCAGGTGGGGACTGAGCATGATAGTGGGACAGGAGGAAAGTCAAGGGAAATAGAGGAAAGAGCTGGGAGGCGATCGCATTTATAAAGGTCTAGCTAAAAACATGTATATATACAAATATATTTATATATGAGAATGGGGAAATAGATCTATGTGCCTATATTTATAGGTTTAGGATTAAGGTAGCAGAAGGACATTGGGCCTCCATTTCAAGTACTCCCTCAATGCAAGAATACTTCTATTAAATTGGCATTATAAATAATAAATAAATAGATAAATAAATTGGCATTCTATGATGCTCACCTTCCAGACACAGCCGCTGAAGACAAAGCGGATGAATAAGCACATGTGGTGAAGAAAGCTGATGGTGCCTGGCTATCAAAAGATACAGGGTCTTAAAGGTTTGAAAGTAAACAAGCGACCATCTAGCTCAGAAGCAACAAAGCCCACACGGAAGAAGCACACCAGCCTGTGTGATCATGAGGTGCCGAAGGTCTCAGTTATCAGGCATCAAAGAACAAAAAATCATATCATTGTGTGCTCACCTCCATGATACGATCGATCTCTGAAGACAAATGAGTGCATAAGCAAATGTGATGAAGCTGATGGTGCCGGCTATCAAAAGATACAGTGGGGGGGGGGGGAATCAGTGCATAGTGGAGACCCAAAGCCCATTTGTAGGCTATTGGAGATCCCCTTGCAGAGGGGTCTCGGGGAGGAGATGAACCAGACAGGGTGCGATGTAGCAACAGTGAAAAATCCTCTAGTTCTTAAATGCTTCTTCCTCTCCCCATACTGGGAGGGTAGAGGGAGGGTGGGTTGGAAAGGGGAACCAATTACAGGGATCTACATGTGACCTCCTCCCTGGGGGATGGGCAACAGAAAAGTGGGTGAAGGGAAACATCGGACAGTGTAAGATATGACAAAATAATAATTTATAAATTATCAAGGGTTCATGAGGGAGGGGGCAGTAGGGAAGGAGGGGAGAAATGAGGAGCTGATGCCAGGGGCTTAAGTGGAGAGCAAATGTTTTGAGGATGATGAGGGCAATGGATGTACAAATGTGCCTGACACAATTGATGTATGTATGGATTGTGATAAGAGTTGTATGAACCACTGATAAATTTTAAAAAAGCGTTATTACAGTTTCACAGTACAGAGGGGCAGTTCTGCCCTGTCCTAGAGGGTCACCTTGAGTCAGAATCACCTCGATGGTACTGGGTTTTGGTGTATTTGTTTATATAAATAAAACATTTTATAGAACTAAATAAATTAAATACTGAAGTTATTAAAAATAAATGAGAAAGATTCCAGGATGGTTAGACAGGTAAGATAATATTCAGGTAGTTTTTGGAGGGAGAAGAGGAAATGTGGTCATTGAAAGGAGGCAGGAATACTTGGGGCTACTTTAGAAGCTTTATAGTGAATGTATTTAGACAAGGTAACAATCTTTTTTCTTTTTTTTTTACATTTTATTAGGGGCTCATACAACTCTTATCACAATCCATACATATACATACATCAATTGTATAAAGCACATCCGTACATTCTTTGCCCTAATCATTTTCTTTTTTTACATTTTATTAGGGGCTCATACAACTTTTATCACAATCCATACATATTCATACATCAAATGTATAAAGCACATCCGTACATTCTTTGCCCTCATCATTCTCAAAGCATTTGCTCTCCACTGAAGCCCTTTGCATCAGGTCCTCTTCTTTTCCCCCTCCCTCCCCGCTCCTCCTCCCTCACGAGCCCTTGAAAATTTATAGATTGTTATTTTGTCATATCGTGCCCTATGCGGAGTCTCCCTACCCCCCCTTCTCTGACGTCCATCTCCCAAGGAGGAGGTCACATGTGGATCCTTGTAATCAGAAGGTAACAATCTTTATGTAAAGCATTAACTGAATTTTATTTACTATAGGAGTTACTTACATGGTTAATTGGACATGAAATAGTTTTAAATTCATATGTATGCTGTCAAATGTTAGGATGCTGATCCGTATTTCATGGGACCTTTGCAATCAGCATTATGCTCCTGCTGCCACCTACCGATGACAGTGAAAACTTAGCTCTTTTGTCCTTTGCCTGATTGAAATTGAAGTACGTTTTAAAACAGTTCTAAGGGGATTGGTGAAGGAAATGGAAGCATTGTGATGTTGATTTATAAAATATTTCTGTTGTTACAGAATAGTCATGCCCTGACTCTTCTCAAACCTTTCGGCTCATAGATGGCTTCCTCCTTTATTGTAAGCAGCCCAAACAGTTTTCTTCTGGGGGCCATGCATTCTTGAGAAGAATTTATAAAACATTTACAAGCTTCTTTGTGTTTTGTGTTCTATTAAGAGTTAAGCATAGAGGTTTGAGGTCTGTTTGTCACATTTGAAGGTAAGGAAGAATGTCAGAGCTTTCCCAGGAGGCTGGGAAACCACTGGTGCTATCAGGGACACACTTACGGTGGACTTGGTTCTGAGACATCAGTGGGTCCTCGCAGTACCTTCCCCTGCGATGTCACCTGAAGACAGTCCAGCACATTTACTGAGCTTAGGAGAATGTGTGCTAGAACACAAAGAAGCAAGCCTTGGTCCAGGATCAGAAGCCATTTTCCGTTTCTGGGACTGCTTGCTTATGCTCTGAAAATGGTTTTTCTGTATAATCATAATAATATGAAAATGAAAAGAGAACATAGACTTTAAAAAATCATTTTATTGAGGGCTCATACAACTTATGACAATCCACACATTGTGTCAAGCACATTTGTACACATGTTGCCATCGCTTTCAAAGCATTTTCTTTCTACTTGGCATCAGCTCCTCATCCCCCTTCCTATCCTTCCCTCCCTCGTGAACCCTGGATAATTTATGAATTAGTATTATTTTCCATGTCTTGAACTATCCAGTCTCTCCCCCCACCCCTTGTCTGTTGTCCATTCCTTTTGGAGGGGGTTATAGGTAGGTCATTGTGTTTGATTCTCCCTGCCCCCCACCTCCCCCTCCCCCTCCTGGTATGATCACTCTTATAGTTGGTCCCGAGGAGTTTACCTGTCCTGGGTTCCCCGTGTTTCCAGCTCGAATCTGTCCCTATGTACGTGGTCTGGTCTAGCCAGATTTGTAAGGTAGAATTAGGATCATGATAGTGGGGGGAGGAAAGTTAAAGAACCAGAGGAAAGCTGTAGGTTTCATCGGTGCTACACTGCACCCTGACTGGCCCGTCTTCTCCGCACAACCCTTCTGTAAGGGATGTCCAATTACTTATAGATAGGCTTTGGGCCTCCACTCTGCACTCCCCCTCTCACTCACATTATGATTTTTTGTGCTAGGTCTTTGATGTTTGATACCTGATCTCATCACCTCATGATCACACAGGCTGGTGTGCTTCTTCCATGTGTCCTGTTGTTTCTCAGCTAGATGGTCTCTTGTTTATCTTTAAGTCTTTAAGACCCCAGATGCTATATCTCTTGATATCCGAGCACCATCAGCTTTCTTCACCACATTTGCTTATGCACCCACTTTGTCTTCAGCAATTGTGTCAGGAAGGTGTGCATCGCAGAGTGCTGGATTATTAGAACAAAGTGTTCTTGTCTGAGGGAGTACTTGAGTAGGGAGGCCCAATGTCCCTCTGCTTTCTTAATACTGTACCTATAAATATATGTACATAGATCTATTTCCCCATCATCACATAAAAATATTTACATATGTACATGCCTGTATTTAGATCTTTATAGATGCCCTTTGCCTCCTAGTTCTTTCCTCCATTTCCTTTTATTTTCCTCCTGTCCCACTATCATGATCAGTCTTCATTTGGGTTTCAGGAATTCCTCTTGGTTACATTGCCCTTGATCAAGCCCTGCCAGACCTCCTACATCCTCTTGCCATAGGTTTTGGATCACTTGTTGTTCCCTTGTCCCTGGGTTTGTTAACACCAACACCACCTCACCCCCGCCTCTACCTCTCATATGGCCCCCAAAACTGTCTTCCTGTTCTCTGCTCCTGTTTGTTTATCTGCCTGTCCCATCCAGATACACATGCAGCAACAACAATATGCACAAACACAAGACTGAGCACAACACAATAGAAAATAAAACAATAGCTACAACAACAACAAAAACAAGGCAATGGCAGAAAAAAAGAAAACCCTATAAATAGTTCAAGGTCTATTAGTTATCCTTTACAATCGTTTTCCAGTTGCGTCTGATGGGGCGCCATGCCCTGCCCCCCAAGCTATTTCTGGTGTTCCCTGGGGACTTCATTGCTCTACTCCCCTTGCTGCTTGCTGCACGCCCCCAGTGTGCTCTGTGTCCCCAGTGTTGTTTCCTGTGGTGCCATGGGTCAGTGAGGAATATCATGTCTCGTGGTGGAGTCGGCCTTATGGTCCTTTCTATGCATTGACTGCTCTGAGCAAAAATACTGTCCTTGGGCTTAGTGGACCAGGATGTGCTTCACTCTTTCCCCTCCCACCTTGTTTGGTCCTGTGTGCTCTGATCAGACACGTCCTCTCCTTGAGCTGTAGATTCAGTGCTGTCCTCTGAAAAGAATTCTTTGGGGCGGGGGAGGGTGGTGGTGGCTGTCAACTTGGTAATGGGCCTGACCCCTCAGGCCTCTCTGTTGGTTCCCTGCTTCATGCCAGTGTGTTGCATTCTTGTCTTGGAGCACTGGATTGAGGTCTGGTCCCTCTTTCCCTGTGGAGATATAAACAACACCTTCTCCTTGGGTAGGTTAGTGCCCTGTTCCCCTGACTACCCATGTCTCCCCCCTCACCCCCAACCCCCTTTAAGTTGGCTACCATATGTATACCTGGGTTTAGTCTGGCCCCTGTCATATGATCTGGACCTCACCCCAAGGATGTGTGTATACAATAGCTTCTTCCCTAGGCCCCTTTTGAATTTTTTGAGCTCACCTCAGCAGACTCGTGTTATACTTGACCTTTTGTGCTTGGCTTACTTCGTGGTACAAACATGCAATGGGGAATTAAACATCCCTAAAAAGCAATGATGAACGCATGAAGCACATCACCACATAAGAAGAACTAGAGGAAATTGTGCAAAGAGAACATACACCTTTTATAGCCATTCTGCTTTGTGGCAAGTTCAAAGATTTGTGGGACTGATGAAGGAAAAGGTCCACTAGATGGCAGTGTTGCAAAACAAAATTCTTTATTGGCGTGTGAGTTGGTTAAACTAGGGAAACAAATCCACAGAAACTCATATGTATAAAGAGATTTTTATATAAAGGTTAAGTGTACATTAAGAAAGCATCCCAACCCAGGGCTGTGTAAGCCCACAAGTCCAACATTAGCCTATATGTCCAACACCGATCTACAAAGCCCTCCTCCATCTAATAAAACACACGCAATAACACCGACTGCAGGAGGAAAGCCCAATCAGTGAGTGAGTGAGCATCTCAGTGCTGGCAGGGGTCTCCACACGGCTGCTCCAGCACCCAGGGCTGCATCGGGGTAGGTCCATGTGGCTTCTCCTCAGGGTTGTCTCGCAGGAAGTGAGCCGTGCAAGCTGAAGCAGGGAACTGGCTAAGGCAGCTGCACCCTGGTCCGACCAGCACAAAGCAAGAGACCCGAGAACTAGAAAGGTGAGACTCACTGCACCATTTATCTCTCTGCCCTTCAACTAACCCCACATGTGTTTATCGGCCAGGTTGGCACAATGAACTAAACATCTCAATTGGGTAGTAGTGCCCATGTAGTTGTTAAGTTATTGACTGTCAACCAAAGAGTGGAGGTTTGAACCCACTAGCCGCTCCATAGAGAAAGATTTACAGCCTTAGAAACCTTATGAGGCAGTTCTGTTCTGTCCTATGGGGTCTCTATCATGAGTCAGAGCTGATGCAACAGCAGTGGATTGGTGCCTCTACAGGGATGCGGGAGAGGGGAAGACCACCAGGAGAGACCTTCCAGCGGTTGCAGCCTGGGGACCACCATCCAGCAGTAGGAGAGGACAGAGGATCTGGGGGAGAGGTGAATTGGGCGGGAGGCTTTCATATCTTGGTGAGCTCACTGGGTCAGAGCTCCAAAGGACAGCTGTGGTTTGGATCTTCAAGTAGGAAAACCGTTTTCAACTGTTTAAAAGGCTACCCTATGGGAGAGGAAGGAGATATTTCCTGGGGTGAATTAAGACTGTGGGCATGTGCCTCATGAACATAGCTGTAGGCTTTTGGTATAAGATGTAGCTTAATAGTACTAAGAACTGCCCCAAGGTGAAGTGATCTCTCTTGAGATGTTCTGAATTCATGAGACTGAAGAAGTGGAAGTAAAGGCTGGAAAACCACTAAGGAAGATGTTGCCGAGGAAATGCCTACAAAATCCCTTTAAACCTTTCCTGGGCATCTCCGACTCCATATTCTCCTTCTTTACTGCAGAAGTTCGAGGTAAGGCTGGAGAACTAAAGAAATTAGTAGGAGTTCAGTTAAGAGACAGGGATGTGAGGGAAGTTCTGTACAGCCTAGTACTAGCAGAGCAGAATTTGCTTTTAAAACTGTATTAACAAGGACCCAGTTCACTACTATGCACAGTTGTTGCAGTTAGAAAGTTTGAACTCATCATCCATTGGTTACCTGGTGATCTCCTTCTGTAGAGATTACAGCAGTTGTACAAGAACTTTGTGGCATGGGGTTTCTCTGCATTAAAAATGAACTAGCCAGCACCAGAGAACTAGCAAGGTCAGTAGTTTGAAACCACCAGCCACTCCTAGGGAGAAGAACGGGTCTTTCTGCTTCTGTAAAGATCCTTGGAAATCCATAGGGGCAGTTTATAGGCTCTCTGAGTTGGCTTACACTTGATGGCAGTGGGTTTCGGTGTTTTGTTTTGAATCTGGCAACCGATTTAAAAATATGTTTTAATATTTCTTATAATAAGAAAGAAAAATTTGAAAATGATGGTGTCAGCAATTATACAACTATGCTTGATCGAATTTGAACTATGGGTTGTTGTAATATCTGTACGAGCTCCCAATAAACTGATTTTTAAAAGATTGAGTTGACGTTCTTATAAACAAAGAGTTTTACAGTTTTTGACTATATACTTCCAGAAAACCTTTTATAAATACTTAAAGAGGAACCAAACTCCCCACTACCATTGAGTCAATTCTGACCTTATCTAGGGTTCCTGAGGCTGAAGATCTATGGAAGCAGACAGCCTCTTCTCTGTCCCACATTGCTACTGGTGCAATTTGAACTGCACACCTTGGACTTAGCTGTCTGATGCTTACCTGACAGTCTCACTGCAGCTCCTTTAAAGAAGTACAGAATGAGAAAACTCTGGCATCATTGAAATGAGGTTATTAAAAAACAACAATGGCAAAAAAACAACAAAACCAAACCCACAACCATGGAGTTGATTCCAATTTATAGTGACCTTATAATGGGTTCCAGGAACAGACCACCTCACTTTTCTCTCATGAGTGGCTAGTGGGTGTAACCCAGCAACTCTGTGTTTAGCAGGTCAACACTTATCCCGATAGCGCCACCAGAGTATGAGTGGGTAGGGGGCCATCTTTGAAACATCAGTAAAATGAAGTATTCCCCCCAGTTACACTTTCTATTTATGGCTAAGCATCTTTGCAGAGCTTTGGGGTGAACTATTTAGCTGCTACGTTTTCTGGAGTGAGCACAGTCAGTAGTTTAATGGCTTTGCTTGCAGTCACTCAGGAAACCCCTAGAGAACCGTGTTTGACAGAACTTGAGAGAAGCTGCAAGAAACTTGACCAAGTGGGGCCTCACACCAAAATGTTTTTGTAATAAAACAACTAAAAGAGAGGTGTTATCGTTTATACAGGGAAATCCAGAAGTTCGGGTACGCATGGACTATTTTCAGAACGTGTGCCGTCAGCCAGCTGTCTAGACTGGTTCCCCGTGACTCTGGTTCCCACATGAGTCAGAGAACTGGGCTCCACTGGGTTTCCAGTGGCTGAGCGTACAGATACACATCACCCGGTCTTCTTTGCAAAGAGCCTCTGGGAGAATATCTACTGACACCCTTTGTTTAGCAGCCACCTAACTGTTTAACGGTTTACACCAACTATAGTAACCCTACCTGCTACTGTGTGTGCTTATTATTTGCATAGAGAAATATTCCTTTTCCAAAAGAAAATATTAGACAATGAATGTATTTCAGTGCCATTGGTATAGCAATGATTATAACTTTTATCAGGTAAATATATAATAATTTTAGGTTCTAATTATGAGTGGACTAAATGCAGCACAGTTGGAGAACTGATGCATTTAGATTGTGATATTGGCACAGGGGCTGCCAGGAGAGTGAACAAGTCTGTGTTGGTGACATGTAGCTGGAATATTCCCTTGAAGGGAGGATGGTGAGACTTTGGTTCATGTGCTTTGGGCATATGTCCTTAAGAACTTGTCCCTGGGGTGGGGTGGGGGGTGTGATCAAACTTGGTGAAAAGTAGAGGGTCAGCAAAAAAGAGGAAAACCTCAATGAGATGGATTGACAAAGTGACTGCAACAAAGAGCCTCTGGGGGTGAACTTATCATGTCTTAGGATTTCTATGCTCTATCCACTGTCCATCTGCCAGGTTGTCGTACTGTGGTGCTTACACAGGGAGGCTGGTTCTTGGGCTTTGATACTGTTGTAACAGTACCAGGCAGTTTTGACCACATCGGCTATGGGAGGGAGCTTCAAAAAGTTTGCATAAAAATGAAATTAAAAGACAATAGAACTTTCCCACTAATTATTTGAAGCACTCTTGTATAATAGGCTCTGCGATCGGGAAGTGTGAGGCCTTCTACTTTTATTGGCTTAGGTAGTGCTGTGGTTTTCCTACGTTTCTCTCATTGCCACAGAAAGTTAGTGATTGCCTTTTTTATATCCTTAGAAAACAATGATGGACTCTGGGCCAGGATTTCATTATATCTATAGATCACTTTGGGTAGTATTGGCGGTTTTAACAATGTTACGTCGTCCTATCTATGAACATAGCCTCTTCCTCTAAGATTCCTTGGGTTTCCTGCAGAGGACCTCTGGTGGTATAGTGGTTACATTTTGGGCTGTGATCTTCAAGGTCAGCAGTTTGAAAGCACCAGCCACTTTTTTGGAATGAAGGCTGGACTTCCTACTCCCATAAAAAGTTATGGTCTTGGAAACTCGAAGCAACAGTTTGACCTTGCCCTATAGGGTCACTATGAATCAGCATCACCTCCATGCCAGTGAGAGTTTAGTTTCTTGAAGTAGTGTTTTGCAGTTTTCTGTGTGTAATTCTTTTACATGCCTGGTTAGGTTTATTCCTAAGTGTTTCATCTTTTCAGCGGCTATTGTAAATGGTATGGTTTTCATGATTTTTTCCCAGAGTTTTCTTTGGTATTTTTGATTTTATATGTTGATCTTGTATCATGCCACTTTGCTGAATGCCTTCATTCCAATAGCTTTATTATAGAGTCTCTGGGGATTTCTGTATATAAGATCATATCAAATTTTGCTTCTTCCTTGCCAATTTGGATGGTGTTTCTTTAATTTTCTTGCCTTACTACTCTGTCCAGGCCTCCAGTAAAATACTGAATTAAAGTGGTGATAAAAGGGGGCATGTTTATCTGCCTCCCATTCTCAAGGGGGATTTTTCCAGTTACTCCGTGTTGGGAATAATGCTGCCTGTTTGTTTAGCTATATACTTCTGATTATGTTGAGAGTTTTTTTTAATTCTTATTTTGCTGAGCATTTTATCATGAAATGTATTGGACCTTCTCTCCATTGATTGATATAGTCATGCGGTTCTTTCCCCCAGTTTTTTTGTGGTAGATTACTTTGATTTTTTGAAAGCTTTTGTGATTTATATCGTAGATCAACAGTGTTCATTATATAATTTATACACATTTTGTTTTAGTCCTCTCAATGTACCATTGCTGACCTCATTTCCCCCAGTGTTTCCTGGACCCTTTCCTCCTCCTTTCCTAATGCTGTGTCTCTGGGAAAATGATATCTTTTTTATTTTTAAGGGTTTATTAGTCTGATATGAGGATGAATTTGGTTTCAGACATAAAGTGTGACTAGTCTTGGGTTGTCTGGCAGTCTCTATCTGAACAATACACCTGGTCCTTTTTGTAATTTTGAATGTGGTTCCACATTTTTCTTCCATTCTAACTAGACACTTCTAATTTGATCTAGTTCAGAGAAATTGGTAATGGTAACTGGGCAACATCTAGTTCCTTGGATCAACGAATTGTGGAGACTCATGTTTATGTGGTCTATATTAGTCCACTGGACTAATTGTTTCTATGTGTCTTTAATTTTCTGCACTCTTCTTTCCTCTGGACAAGGAGAGGCCTATAGTTGTATTTTAGTGGCTGCTCATGAGCTTTTTAGATTCCAGTTGCCCCTCACCAAAGTTAGATGTAGAACATGACCTTTGTGAACTATGTTATATTGATTGACTGTGGTGTTTCCTGAGACTATAGTCCTGAACTCCTTGGTCCCGAGGCCAGGAAACTTACTCCTTCATTTTGTTTGATTACGTCTAAGAAGTTTTCATAACTTTCCCCCTGTTATATGTCCTATCATATTCATGGATATATTTGCAGCAAAGGTAAATATTAACACAAATACAAATATCCTTTGTCAAACATATCTATATATATATATATCATTTTATTGATATATATCATTTTATTGAGGGCTTGTACAACTCTTTTTTTTACAAACATTTTATTGGGGGATTGTAGAACTCTTTTTTAAAAAGGCATTTTATTGGGGGCTTTGTACAGCTCTGATCACAATCCATACATACATCCATTCTGTCAAGCACATTTGTACATTTGTTGCCATCATCATTCTCAAAACATTTGCTTTCTAATTGAGCCCTTGGTATCAGCTCCTCATTTTTCCCCCTCACTTCCCACCACTCCCTCCCTCCTGAACCCTTCAGAATTTATGTTATTATTATTTTGTCATGTCTTTGCACTGTCCGATATCTCCCCTCACCTACTTTTCTGTTGTCTGTCCCCCAGGGAAGAGGTTATATGTAGGTCCTTGTCATCGGTTCCCCCTTTCCACCCCATATTCCCTCCACCCTCCTCATATCGCCACTCTCACCAGTAGTCCTGAAGGGTTTATTGGCCCTGGATTCCCTGTTTCCAGTTCCTCTCTGTACCAGTGTCCCTCCCTTGGTCTAGCCAGATTTGTAACAAACCTCTATGTTTTTATGGGTACTCTCCCACTTTCCCTCCCTCATCTGTTCAGCCTGCATATCTACTCAAGCATCTGCTCCTAGAACACCTTAATGGTAGGACTGTATATACCATAGTATTTTCCTCTGTTGCCGATCATTCTTGCAGACTTCACAGTGACTTCCCTTGCCTCCATCACTTTTTACCAAGCTCCCTCTTATTCTATGTTGCCTTCCCCTTCACCCAAAATAACACTTATCTTCATCCAAAATAATCACTTGTACTAGTGACTTTCCCTTTCTCCTTTTCCCTCTCAGCCTTGGTAACCATCAAAGAATATATCTTTTAGTGGGCAAACCTTTTCTTGATTAAAAAAAATCATTTTATTGGGGGCTCATACAACTATTAACACAATCCATACATACATCCATGTGTCAAGCACATTTGGACATTTGTTGCCATCATCGTTCTCAAAACATTTTCTTACTAATTGAGCCCTTGGTATCAACTCATTTTCCCCCTCCCTCACGAACCCTTGATAATTTATTAATTATTATTTTTCCATCTCTTGCACTGTCCGATGTCTCCCTTTACCCCCTTATCTGTTGTCCATCCCCCTGGGAGGGGGTTTTAGTAGATCATTGTGTTTGCTTCCCCCTTTCTCCTCCCACCTTTCCCTTACCTTCCTGGTATCGCTACTCTCAATATTGGTCCCGAGGCATTTATCTGTCCTGTATTCCTAGCTCTTATCTGTGCCCATGTACATGCTCTGGTCTAGCCAGATTGATAAGAATAGCCATCTCATACTATTGCAACGGACTAATTTCACCCAAGCTTCAGCCCTCCGGGTTCATCATCCATGTTATCAGGCGTTTCACCGGTTCATCATTCTTTAATGTTGCATAGAAGTCTATTGTGATTACGTACCAAAGTTTATACATTCTTCTACTACTGGGCATTTAGATTGTTTTCACTGTTTTGCTATTATGAATAGTGCTACTACGAACATGGTGGCAATATCTGTTCATATTGCAGTGCTTAGTTTTCTTGCACATTATGCTAAGTGGAGAAGTAGAAGGACTGCTGGGTCATTCAATATTTCCCTTCCTGACTTTTTGAGAAGTCCCATGCTACTTTTCACAGTGGTTGCACCATTTTACAATCCTGCCAGCAGTGGATAAAGGGTCTAGTCTTTCTGCACTCTCTCTAGCATTTGTGTGTTTAACTTTGATGTTAACACTTGGTTGGGGTGCTATCTCATTGTTTGGTGTGCTGCTCTAATCTGTTTTATCAGAAATTAAGATTTCCTTTTCCTGCTTTATTTAAAATTGAAGTTAGCTTGATACTTTTTTCCTGTCCTTTAATTTTTAGCATGTTTTTGTCATTATGTCTAGAATATCTCTTGTAGATAGTCGTGTTTTCTTACACACTATGCTACTCTCAATCGCTTGACGAGTGCATTTCATTCCTTTACACCCAGTGTAATTATTGATAGGTCTGAATTTATGGCTGTCATTTTGCTCCAGGCATTTTTTTTGGCATTTGTGAGTGGTCTACTGTTTTTTGTTGTTCTTCCACGTAATTTTCTGTGCTGAGTTGATGTTGTTCATGAGTTTCATCATTTTCTCTATAGCTGTTGTTTTAGTGTTTAAAAATCTTGATGATCTCATATTTTATTTGGATGAAGTCTATTAATTTTCTTTGAGTTTATCCTGTAATTTATTCATTTCTTCCCATGTTTAAAGCAATCTCCTCTATCTTGAAATAGACTTGACTTCTCCATTTTAAGGCTCTGTAACTACACTGGTGGTGTAGTGGTTACGTATTGGGTTTTGACCTAAACCCATGTGGGGCTAATTGAAGGGCAGAGAGATAAATGGCTCGGTTAGCCTCGCCTTTCTAGTTCTCGGGTCTCTTGCTTTCTGATGGTCGGACCACAGTGCAGCTGGCTTAGCCAGTTCCCTGCTTCAGCTGGCAAGGCTCAGTTCCTGTAAAACATCCCTGAGGAGAAGCCACATGGACCTACCCCGATGCAGCTCTGGGAGCAGGAGCAGCCGTGTGGAGACCCCTGTCAGCACCGAGATGCTTACACGTTCACTGATTCGGCTTTCCTCCTGCAGTTGGCATCATTGTGTGTGTTTTATGAGATGGAGGAAGACTTTGTGGATTGGTGTCAGACATATGGGTTAATGGTGGACTTCTGGGCTTGAGCCGCACTGGGTTGGGATGTTTTCTTGATGTGCACTTACCCTTCACATAGAACTCTCTCTTACACATAGGAGTTTCTGTGGATTTGTTTCTCTGAAGTACCCAGACTAATACAATATATTATAATTTTACCTGTTTACAATTGTGTGGGTGGACAAAGTGTCAGGAGGAGATCAGAGTTCTGAATGCCCCTTTACAAGGTGTAGAAATATCTAGTACTGCTGATCCTCAAGGGAGGTTGTTGAGGGAGTTGGGTTGTAACTTAGGTTATTTCTAGGATTTCACCATTGCTTGATATGTATTTAACGTTCTCAAGTTTGCCAAGTCAATCGCCACTTCTGCTTTCCAGTTTAGAAAAAAAATTACCGACATCAACTTTATTTTCTGTGTCTTTGTGAATTTGCGCCTTTAAACAAAAACTGTTAAAGTCACCTTAAAGAGATTTGGGGAGAGAACAGAGTTGCTTAATCCACCAACTTTAATGCAGCGTTATTTTACGTGTGTGTGTGTGTGTGTATGTGTAAAGAGCACTTCAAGTTATGTAAGCAAGTTATTTTCTCTACATTGATAATATCTTGTCATCACCTCAAGTACCCAACAGTTTTATTAAGGTCATTTTCCACTGTGCTATCTTCAAACAATTTTCTTTTTTCCTAAAATAAGAGATAGTATGGCACGAATGAGAGACTTTGTATCACTGTTATGTTTTTCTTACTTCCTGATCCTGTTTGCTGAGACTCTCAGTATTGCAGTTGGTGGGTATCCATACTTGCTCACACCCAGTCCTGCCAACCGTGAGCTTCTCTGCTGGCGTTAGCCCTTGTTTCTTTACACACTGTGTCTTAGGCATCTACCTCCTGTTGTCTGTAATCTGTGAGAGATGAAGTGGGTGGGAAGGAGATCACTTGGTTTCCGGGTTTGTGTGTGGGAATTTAATGTGCTTCTAATCTCTGCAAATACCACAAGATACCCTCGTCTCGCTGTTTCAGAGCGTTCCTGTTGTCATTGATGTACACGCTGTATGTTTGCTGCACACCTTGCTTTATCCACATTTTCTAATTCTTCCTTTCTGAATTGCAGGCACCAAAAACTTTCTAGGAGTGGCCATAGGTGATTCACAACAAGAATATAAATAATAAGCAATTATTGTTGTGCCATGAAATCTAGGTTGACTTCTTAGGCCTATTAAGAGTGATTAGTCTTAGATATTTTATATTGTCTTTTGTAGCCCTCTGCTAGACGTTCAGTTGTCGTTTCAGTGTCAGGCGTTCAGGGTTGCTTCTCAGCCTAGGGTGTGGCTACAGAGTTGGTACCCAGAGGTGATGTGTACTATCCCGTAAATGCCAAGGGGTCGGGCTCCCTGGGCGACAGTCAGTTGGACAGTAGCAGCACACCTGGATCATTTGTGGTCATTGGGGATATCAATTGTTGGAATGTTTTTAAAGGAAGTGGGTATTGCAGACAAAGCTAAAATAAGTGATTTTATTTTCTCCTCTGGCTTGAATTTAGGCAAAAAATATTCACCATCTTTATAGTTACTGTGTAAGTGATGATTGGTGGCTTTATTTGAGAAGGCCCTTATAAGACGATGTTTCTCAAAATGAAGAGCCAGAAGAACTCTTGCATTTGAAGTGAAAGCATTAATGTGTGTATAATACTAGTAACAATAATGTGCGTATAATATAACAACAATCGAGTGAACATGTTAAACGAACAGAGATTGTAAATATCTTCTTTAATTCTTAAATAACGAAAACCTTGTTAAGTTAGTATGGTTATTTCTTTCTTACTGATAAGAAAACTTACTTTTACAAATATGATGAAATCTGCCCAGGGCCACATAACTCAGTTGACTAGAAAAAAACCCTGGAATTTCAAGTTAGATGACTAGACTCTAAAACCCATTCCAGATCAAGCAATATAAGTTCATAAGCTTCTGGTTATCATTTTGCAGATAATTATGTTTCTGATTATAAATCACACCAAATACTCAGATTTTCTGTCCTTAAAAAACTCAACTCTGCATGAAGCTTACAATTATTTTATTGGGGGCTCTTACAGCTCTTATCACAATCCATACATGTATGCATTTTGTCAGACACATCTTTACATATGTTGTGATCATCTTTTTCAAAACATTTTCTTTCTACTTGAGCCCTGGCATCAGCCCCTCAATTTTCCTTCTCCTTTACCCCCCTCCCCCATGCCCTCTTGATAATTTAGAAATGTTTTTTTCTTTTCATGTCTTACACCGACTGCTGTAGCCAAATGTTTGGATTTTAAGCTCTGCTCCTCTCCTCACTCGCCCCCCCCTTCTCCTTTTCTTTGTCTCCTCCCTTTCTCTGACCCACCCGCTCTGTTTCCTCTCATCCCTTCCATTCCTTCTATCCTCCAGTGCATTCTCATTTGCTTAGAGCAACCAGGGATTTTAGTTCGTTGTTTTTTTGTTAATTCTTTATTGTGAATCTGATGGGGATTCACATTTCAGATAATTAATTTTGTGTCTAATAACTTAAAACTGTTTATCAAATCTTCCAGCACTTGCCTACCCGCCCCTTTGATTTCTCTTCTCCCTTATCCAGGTTAACACCTGTTTCCCTTCTAGCCTGTTGCTTCACCACCCAAACCAACTTTCCTTACCCCAGGTAACCATCAAAACCTGCTCCTTCTGGCATGAAAACTTTTGTCTTGGCTTTTCCTTCCAATAGTGGTCTCTTATACTAGCTTTCCTTTTGTGATTGACTCAGCACAATGTCCTCCGAGTCCATCGATGCCATGAGGTGCTTTACAATTCTATTATTATTATTTAGGACCACATAATATTCCAATGTGTGTACGTACCAAAGTTTATCTGTTCTTCCCCAATGGCCGTTTAGTTTTTTTTCCAGTCTTCTTGCTTTTGGGAACACTGCTGCGATGAAGATGGGTGTGATGTCCATGCTAATGGCTCATAGTCCTTTTTCTTTAGGCCGTGTACTCAGCACAGGGTACGCTGGATCGTGCGATGGTTCTCTCCAAAGTTGTTTCACAGAGTGCCATACTGCTGTCCAAAGTGGCTACACATATTTACAGTCCCACCAGCAGTGCATGAGGATTCTCATCTCTCTACACCCTCTCCAGCATTTGTTGTTTTCTGGGGGTTTTGTGTGTTTATTGAACTTTGCTATCAGTGCCAGTGGGATGTAGTATCTCATGGTTGATATGCCTTTCCCCCCTTTCTGTCTTTTTTATAAGCTGCTTCCAATCTGATACTCATGAGAAAATGTAAAAATTTGAACACATAATCCAGTCACTCTTATATTTTCAGAAATATCTCCTCCAAATAACCAAAAAGTTCTGAAGCTTTTTATTCCATGAGGTGTTTTGGTTGCCGTGTGTCCAGACTTGTACTTGGTGCTGCATGATGCCAGCAACCATTGAGTACACAGCATGCGTTTTCCATGTGGGGTCTGGTCCAGGCCCACTGCTGAGCGTACACAGTCATGCGTCCCCTTCATCTTCACAATGACCCTGTAAGGTAGAAACTGTCATCACCATTGAGGAAACAGGCTCAGAAACTTTAAGCATTCTCGTCTGTAAGACGGTAAAAGAGAAATCACGATGTTGGGAGATATGTAACGAGAGGAAGTGGCTTCTCATGCATTTCACATCACCAACATCATCGGAGGACAGAGATTGCTGATCAAGTAGGCCAACATATCAGAAGTGTCTGAAGCCCCATTTCATCAGAAGCAGGTAACTTTGGGATTGTCAGTTATTTGCCAAGAGAGACCCAGAGGCTTTCAACACTGTAGGGATTTCATAGACAGCTTGAATGACCAGAGCTGCTTTCTTGGGACACATTGTCTCCTCTTTGAAAGGGTCTGTAAGCTGCAATCAGAGGCATTTGTCTCATGTGAAGCCACGTGATCATGTAGTTACATTTTGGGTTATGAAGCGTTTCTCAACCTTGGAACTGCTGACACTTGGACTACATCATCCTTTGCAGTGGGGGCTCTCCCCATTGCATTCAGTAGCACTCCCACCCCACTCTGGACCATCACACGCTCTAGCGGGCAGATCCCTAGGAACTGCAGTTGTCACTGGTTGAGAGCCACTGGGCTACACCATGAGCTCTAGCTCTCTGGGAGCACCTGTTTTTGACTTCTCATAACATGCATGGTACTGGTTACCAATCAGAACCCTGAGAAGAGTCATTAGCCCACACCCAGTAAGGGCTGATGAGCTAGAAAGCTGAAGATCTTTTGAGCGGGTAGAATCTGTCTAGTAGTTGACTGAAATAGCTTGGCTAAGGCTATTAGTAAAAGTTTGCTCAAACAAGTTTAACATCTGCTTTCATTTCTGCTTTTGAAAGTTGCTTTGCTACTCAATTCCTTTATTTTAGCTATCTTCCTCATAGGACTTAAATATTTGCGCATGTGTCAAATTTTCCAGTTTAATAGGAAATATGTACTGTTGATCCAGACTGTTATCTTAGGCCAGGGTGCTGGGAGTGTGCACACTGGTGAGGGCAATCCAGGGGACAGCAAAGAGGCACATTTATTACTAGTGAAGAGAACGAGAAGTCTGGCCATAGTCAAGGTTTCCTTCGTCTTGTTTACAATTGGGAAGTTCACCTTATGAAAGATTTCAGATTCCTATCATTCTATTGTTCTAGGAAATTTTTTAAATGCTGACCATGTCTTGGTAACCATAGCAAAATGTACAACACACACAACTTATCTCATGCTTATCTTATGGTTTACTCTTATGGCATGTGGAGTTTGCTGAGTTCTGAAATGTCTAAGGTGCTTATCTGAAGTCACAGGAGAAAGGCCTTCTCGGTTAGCAGAACACAGGTCTGCCTCTACTGACTGCTTTCTAGTTGAGGGACCCACTAGGACTCATTCTGGCCGAGAGAGCAGAAAAGGAATGTGTTAAGGACTCAGAAAATATCTGAGAGGGCAAAGCTAAGATCAATATTCAAAACCCTCCCTTTGCTGAAAATGGTGATATTTATTTGCTTGCTTGCTTAGTGTTGAAGTCAGCAAACAAAATATAAGCTTAAGGGCAGCTTGTTCTTTTGTTCTCAGCTGCCTCCTTAGTGTCTAGAATAGTGCCTGCCAATAGTACCAAAGCCAACGTCACTGCCACTGAGGTGATTCTGACTCAGAGATACTGCAGGGCAGAGCAGAACTGCCCCTCTGGGTTTCAGGGGATGTAATCTCTACAGGATCCGAAATCCTCATCTAGCTTCTTTGGAGCAACTGCTGGTGGATTTGAACAGCTGACTTTGCAGTTAGCTGTCCAACTTGTAATCCACTGGGGCTTGTTGGCCTATGCCATCCACGGCCATCAAGTCACATCTGACTCATAGCTAGCGACCCTGTACAAGTTTGCAGGACTCTGTAATTCTTGTAGGGAACAGACAGACGGTCCTCTCTCTCTGGAGGAGTAGCTGGTGGTTTGAACTGCTGACCTTGTGCTTTGCTGCTCAACACTTATCCAACAGGTACCACCAGAGCTCTTTAGCAAGCCTTCAATAAGTAAGCATTTATTGAATAAATAAATTACTAGACCAAGAATTTGGTTGTCAATATCAGTGCCAGAGACAAAAGCAAAAAGCATATGCAATATTAATGGTAGATATTCTCTTTGGAGATATTTTGACAGCAGAATGTACCTTTTCTTTTAAGAAATCGTAATAAATATATACAGGCAGCCACTGGGTTGTGAACGAGAGCTATTGCTATCTGTGTCAGGCAGAGTTTGTAGGTGACTGTGGCTCTTGCTCAGTCTTACGCTAGTGCAACAAGGGAAGGCGCTCTGGTAGCGCTGACAGATAAGCACTGCATTGCCAAGTCGGGGGAGAGTGGACACTACCTGCTTCCACAAAGATTGACAGCCTCGGAAATCCTGTTTAAGGTCACTATGGATCAAATTGAGGGTAGAGGGCTAGCACAGGGAATGAGCCCTGTACAAAAAGACAGTACTTGTTTAATATTGTGTCTCTTAAATGAAGGTCCGGGGAGGTAAATCAGTGGATGAAATGGTTTGCATTTTCTCTTGGTATAACACTTAAAACTTCATTATGAAATGTTCAGTCACGGGAGCAGTGAGGATAATATAATTAGCCCCAGTATACAGATTGAATAGTTGATATTTGTGGCATCCATTCTGCCGTCTTCTAGTCTTCCATATTTTTCATGGGAGTATTTTGAGGAAATGTCTAAACATCATAATATTTTTATTCCTAAATATTTTAGTAATACTAAGAAAAGTTTTGTTTTGTTTTTTAACTCCAAACCAAACTCACTGCCATTGAGTCAATTCCAACTCATAGTGAACCTATAGGTCAGGGTAGAACTGCTTCCGTGGATTTCTGTAACTCTTTGCAAGAGTAGAAATCCTCCTCTTTACCCCCGTGAAGAAGCTGGTGGTTTCAAACTGCTGACCTATTAGTGAGTAGCCCAACATGTTACCCACTATGCCAGGGTTTCGTCTACAAAATACGGGCATTCTATATAACCATATTAGAGCCCCGATGGCATAATGGGTATATTTTGGGCTGCTAATCACAAGGTCAGAAGTTCAAAACTACTAGCCACTCTGCAGGAGAAAGTTGACACTTTCTACTCCTGTAAAGAGTCAGAGTCTTGGAAACACACAAGGACGCTTCTACTCCAATTTATAGGCTGGCTGTGAGTTGGAATCCACTCCATGGCAGTGAGGTTTTTGGTTGTTGTTTATGTAACCATATTATTGCTGTACGTAGCAAAATTACTCATTGTTCTTTACTATTTTTACACAACCAGAATTATATTCATTTTATCCTGCTACCTTTAAAACATTCTTTTACATTTGCTTTACATCTGGCTGTTACATGTATTGTATTTGTCCTTTTAATGAGGCACTCCTTCCTCATTTTTGGTAAAGTAATATATCCATATACATAAAATTCTGTTGTTCAGTTCCATTGGATGGGGTTATATAATCATCAACACTATCAGCTCACCTTTTCCTCCACTTTGCCCCTCTCTTTCTGTACCCTCAGGGAACCAGTACTCCTGTCGCTGTCTCTGAGGGGTCATCTTTGTTGACATCCATGTACTGAGAGATCTAAAATATTCCATTGAACATATGCAAATTAACATGACGAATGAGTTAAACACACAAAACCCTTAATAATAAGGGAAGGAAATCTTAAAGAACTAGAGGATAGTTATGTGCTTCATCAGTGCCATACTGCACCCTGGGTATATCAGCCGTTCTGTGTGGCCTTTCAGAGAGGGGCTGTCCAATTATCTTGGAGGAGATTTTGTTGCTTCCCTGCCAGATGGCCGCTTGCTTATCAATAAGCCTTTAAAACCCCAGATGCTATGCCTTTTAATAGCCAGGCACCACCAGCTTTCTTCACCACATTTGCTTGCACCATTTGTCTTCAGTGATTGTGTCAGGAAGGTGAGTTTCACACAGTGCCACATTAGTAGAACAAACTGTTCTTGTACTGAGGTAAGATTTAAGGAGAAGCCCAAAGTCCATCTGCTTCCTTTTTACATATGCATATATACATGTTTTAACAAATACACACATATAATTGGTAAAGTACTTTGAACTGATATGATACACTAGACTGGCTTGCTTGTGATCTGTTTCAGAATCCTCCTAGAATACCTTGCTGTAAAGCAGAGGTTACAGAGTTTAATGCTCTCTTTGCTAACCTCCTTTGCATCTAGTGTTCTGGACATGACATAGGTTTAATTAGTAGAACTTGCACAGTTACTGAATTTAGATTGAGCTAAGTAGCATATGAGATCAATGTTTTGCTAGCGCAATTCTTCAAACCTTACAGGGCTCTGTAGGTCAAAGTTCAAACAGCTCGTTAATCCTTAGATGCTGTGGAAGGGTTTAATTCTGAAACCCACAGCCAATGTGATGACTTGTGTTTCCCCCATGTCGTGAATGTGGCTGTGGAAGCAGTTTTCTCAGTAGGTCAGTTCTTGCGTAGTGCTCTAGGAGTCTGTTCCTAGAAGCACAGGCTGTATCAGCTTTTCTAGCCTTTTCAACAGTTTGTAAGCACCTATTAAAACTTTTCTGCTCAAAATAGCTTGAGGTTTTTATTGCCTATAACTGAACCTTGACTGACAGAACCAGTAATTTAAAGAACAGAACTTCTTTGACTTCACATGTCCCTATAGAAAGCAACAAACTTGGACCTGAAACATTTAGCTTTGAGTCGGAGCATGGCTTTTCACTGTCCTTTGTGCTAAGGGATCAAGTTATTTATAGGAGTGTGCATATGTGTATATATGAAACCCTGCTGATCTTTCCATGTGGACTTCTGGTATAACCTGTTATGTGCTGGGGACTTTGTCACCAAAAACCAGTTATTTCTAAGCCTTCTTGAAGGCCTGTGGAGACGTCGTGTTAGCATGTGGCCCCAGTATGTCCCCGTCCTGTCTTTTCATAAGATTTAGATTGCTTCAGATACCTGATTAGAAACCAACTAGTACCCACACAAGAGCTGTAGGTATCTGCTACTGTGAATTACCCCTTTTTGCAGACTCATTCTCTGAATTGCTGCTTTCACTCCTGATATAACTAGAGTATAGAAGCACAGGTAATATAGGTACCGCTTTAGAAGCTTTTACTGCAGAAGCTGTCAGCGCAAGTGCGTAGGCTAGCAGAGTGATCGCCATCTATGTCCTCTCCACCCGCCAGGGGCGCTCCGCCCTTCAGCCTAGCTTGAATCAGCTCAACCTTTTGTGAGAAACATGAAACCCAAGTCACTTGACAGCCGCAATCCAAATGGGACTTTTCTCTCTAATTATAAGTAGAGTGTCCCTGTAGGTCGTAACTGGCTGCTTTGGGGGTTCTAAGGATTAAGAAAGGAGGGTAAAGAAATCCACCATTTATCCCCGAGTCTGCTCTGTACCAGCACCATTCAGAGTGCTTTACATATGTTACATATTGTTCTCACCACAACCATGCAAACACACTTTTACAGCAACCCACTTGTGAACTGATTACTCTTCTATTCAGCCAGACACTTCAAAGGAGCCCTTCCACCAGAGGTTAAGAAGCAGCAGTCACTGCAGTGGCATTGGTCCCAGCAAGTAGGTGACCCTTGCTTTTTTGTCCCTTCTCAGAGACCATTTTTCTCTGAGGCAACTGGGGCAGTGTAAAGGATTTCCCTTACTTTATTGGAATTTGTTTCTACTTCCTTTTTACTTTGGAATGTTAGCACGTGTGACAGGGGAGGAGAGGGGCAAAGATGCCCTGGTCTCAGCAAAAGGCTGGCAGTGGGGAGAGCCTACCGGAAGTAAGCTGTCGGTTTCTCTTTTAAAGGAAAAGTGGCTAGCCTTCTTTATATCCCTTTTTTACTACTTTCATGTGAACCTTAACCACATTGAAATACTCCTAGTAAGCCGTAATGCAGGCACTAACCGTGTTTTCACTGTAGGACAAAGCAGTGTTTGACTGTAGGAGTTGAGGGAACATTGTGGAGCTAGTGCCCTCAAGCATCAAAGTAAAAACGTAAAACAAAAGTTACTTCTTTGGAGTAACTCTAAAACTCAGCCTCTTTGTAGTTTGTAGCCTCAGTAGTTTCATTCTGACAGATGTTTTTTCTTCTTAAAACTTTCATGGGAAGAAAATCATTCTTACAAGATACAGAAACCAGAGCTAAGTATTCTCACACTCTGAGAAATCTAGTAAAAGCCAATCAACATTTGAGTTTTTGTTTTGGATCCACTCTGGTAGATTCTGTGCAGGGCAAAGTACTCTGAACTCCTGTCCATGAGCTGCTTGCAGTTTAGTTGCGTAGACAAGACCTCTAAAAAGTATCGTTAACGGTGAGAAGCAACACAATAGATGGGCCCCAAAGAGAAAGAAGTGCTGTGAAGTTTTTGAAGAAAGTAAACTAAAACAAAAACAAAGTTGTGTACTGTGTTTTTCCACATCTTACGTTACTTCATACTTGTTACTTCCCTCTAACAGCTACAGTGTTGCAGAGATTTCTCTAAGTTGAACAGCCTGCCTATGTATTATCAGGAATCAATTAAATAATTAATCATGTATGTTGCTTTTTTTTGTCTGCATGGGAAGAAGGGGAAAAGGTGGTGACAGACCTCTGAGATAAAGTCTCAATGGAAACTTTCAGGAAAAAGAAATCCTGACTTAAATTCTAGTTTCCAGTTTAATATATTTTCCATCACTAATGTTTCCATGCCAAGCACACTGTTAAAAATCTCTTGCTGGCTAGCCAATCACAGTATGTAATCATGTGTACCTCTTACAGCCTCCACTAGACTTTAGTAACACAAACTATTATGTAGTATCCTCTGCTAATATTTGATGACCTTTAGCTAACATGTAAAGAAAGAGTCCTGGTAGCAGTTCTGGCTAAGTGTTAGATTGCTAACCACGGGGTCATTGGTTCAAACCCACCAGCTGCTCTGTAGGAGAAAATCAAGTCTGTCTGCTCCACAAAGATTTACAGTCTCGAGAACCCAACATAAGGTTGCTGTAAGTTTGAGCCCCCTCAATGGCAGTGGTTTGGTTGACTGAGTCATCATACACAAAGGGATTTTTTAAAGTTTGTGGAAAATTTGAATGAACAGATCGTGGAATTTTTTCATGAGCTTTTTGAAGCCCCCTTCTATTGGAAGCGTTTAACATTTTTTGTCTGCCAGATGCTGTGCTCGGTACGGGAACAGAACGAAATAAGGGGAAAGGCGCCGTCCCAGAGAAGCTTGTGCTTTGGTTTAGGCATCCAAGCCTAATGCATGTGAGCTAACAGGCGGTGGGCAGTATCATGGTGTGCACCTGACACTCTGAGTTTTCTGACAATAAATCATGAAGCTTAGCTGACAGGAGGTTATCTAGCTGGTTAGCCGTCAAACCACGACCAGACCCCAGATTGCCAATCCAGTGTATTTTTTTTCTTTCTCCTTTCTTAGCTGTAAGATAATATATACACATCTCAACTTAAAACCCTGTGGCATAGAATGTAAACCAAAAGTGTTGATGGATATGTTGACGGCTTTAAAAAGTAGCTAACAAGATGAGATGTAGATGTAATGAACAAGAAGTACAAGAGCAGAATAACCTAGCCAAATGAGTGCCAAAGGCAGAGTGACACCTGTGTAGCACACTGAGCACACGTGGTCTGCCTTGATCTTGCCTTTGCGTGTATTTGCTGCCTTTGACAGTGTGTAATCTTACCACTTTCCTATCACTTTCTATTAGGGGAAGATACTTGAGTTTTTCTTCTCTGACAGGCTTCTTTCCGTCTTGCATAGGTTCCAGCTTTGGTGGGTTTCACCATACCTGCTGTGTTTGTGGACTAATGACAAACCCAGCCAGACTAAATTGAAGTTATCAGGCAATGGAGGGAAATAAAGTTGCAGGGGCTTGAAAGTGTGGCAGAGGAACTTGAACTTGAGCATGAAAGGACACAATGAACGTGGATTAGTGAAGAATCTCTTTGCCAGGAGAACTGGATAGTTCTACATTTTTCGGACAGTATGTGAATTGGTCTTTTCATTCTAAGTAGGATGAAAGTTTGAGATTAATCAGAATAGACTAGTTTAAATTTCAGTCAGAAATTACTCCTGAAATCTCAGAATCTTAGTACAAGGCGACTTCAAAATATTCCTGGAAAACCAGAATTAAAAGATGATGGATTTTCCCATGGTCTTTTTGAGACACCCTTCATGCTTAAGTGAGCTTCTATATAAGAGGGGCTTAGACTACTATATTTCACACAGCTTATTGGTATTTATTATTGTAGATGTTATTACTAATAGTTTAATCCGCTAGCTTCTATTACCACATCCTAAAAGAAGGCTAAAGATTCTGACTCTCATCGTGGAGACCAGAGGGAAAGAGACTAGTAATTTCCATATTACCTGGGAGGTTAATATCAGGCAAAGAAGAGATGGGCAGGAGAGATATTGGCTAAAAAAAACCCATGCAGGATTTATTTACTGACTGTGTACCAGATAGGAGAGAAGATCAAGCAGATCTCAGGGAGAATAAAGCTCATAGAGAAATTAAGTGCCTTTTATAGGACAGATGTTGAATCAAAGCTCAGTTATGGTGATAGTGAGCTGTCTGAGGCATAAGAGGCCAGAGGAAATAGAAATGTGGAACCCGGGTGAGAAGCATAGAATCAGACCCATCTCTTACTGAACGCATTTCACATAATGGTGATAGCCTAATGCTCTCAGTCAGAATACACGGTCTGGGGGCCAGCTGGCTTGGATTTAAATTCTGTGATCACTACTCAGTGTTGGCCTGATCCTCTTAGTTTCCTCATTAAAACAGGCATGATACTAGTACCCACCTCTTTTATCGGTGTGTTGTTGGCTGCCACGGAGTTTATTCTGACTCATGGCCATCCTGTGCTCCAGCCTTTTGGAAGCAGGTTGTCTTCCCAGGCACCTCGGGCGGGTTCTAATCACCAGCCTCTCAGCAAATAGTCAAGCACTTAATTGTTTGCACCACGCCAGGACCCTTTCTCGTCAGTTAAATGAGAGAATGCTGCAGAGAGTTTGGACCAGCAGCATGGAGACATGTCTAGTAATGGTTTCTTCCTATATAATGTAGGTTTTTGTTGAATAGAACTTTGTGGATTGTTCTTTAAGTGATCATGTTTTAAAAGTTTAATGTGGAACCACATGTCCACTGACACCTGTTCACATGAACTTCGACCTCAATGGGTCCAAGACAGTGGGCCACATTGTTACAAGATTTTAACTTATGTTTTTCATTTTCTCCTTGTTCATCTAGTGTCAACGACCAGATATTTTTACTTTTACAGATAATAGCAAAGTACCATAAATAAAAAGTGACCAAAATAGATCATTTTAAGGGCTAATTTAAGCTTCGTGCTTCCCCTTTTTAAATTATACATTGTGTGCCTTTGTTTTTTAACTGATTGAAAGGAGTAGCAACCTTTCCTCTTGAAATAAGACATTTTCTCCGAGTGGAACATATTTTTATATCTAAGTTGGCTTGTTGGTTAATTAGCTTTTTTAATTACATAATATTTTTATTGAAATAAAAATCTTACTTATTCCAATATATCCCTTCCCTTCCCATAATAATTAGGTGTCTTTTAAGATGTCTAGTTTAAGTCACAAGTTGTTAGAGGTTACAAACTTTACTTTTAAAAATATGACTTGTGATACTGTTCATTATCAGAATCGATATAATCGTCAATAGAGACAATTGGTGTTTGTTGGGGGTAACATGCAGATTGGGAAAGACAAATGTGAGAAGGCAGACAGGTTGCTCATACTTGGAAAAGTCCTACGACCCATATTATGACATACTTTTGGGCAAGTGGATGATTTGTAAAGAATCCTGGGATCTCTGCATTTGTAATTTTATATTTTGCTCCTTATCTTTCCTCAAATGAGTCTTTTTTAAACAAGCAGCAACTACATTTCCTGCCTCCCCTCGTCCCCTCTCAATTAGCCAACTATTGAAACACTGGTAAAAGATAACTACCAACCAGTGACTGAAAAGCAAATGATCCCCTAGAGACACAAAGAAAACTCCGCATAAAATTATTTGTTACCAAGAAGAACATAACAAGTAGACCTTCCCTGAGGGGCCGACCCAATCTCAACTACATGAGCAGCACCCCCTCCCTGCAGAAGAATTTACTTCATAGGACAGTCCTGAAGCTACAGCTTAGGGAGAGGGACATGTCTGATCAGAGCACACGGAGCAAATGAAGGGGGAGGAAGAGAGAGTGGAGCACATCCTGTCCCACCAAGCCTTGAGGATTATATCCCTGCTCAGAGCAGCCAATGCACAGAGAGGACCATATGGCTGGCCCCACTACTAGACACAACATCCCTCACTGACCCATAGCCCTATGGCCCCACTGTTAGACACGACATCCCTCACTGACCCATAGCCCTACGGGGGACAACACTGGAGACACAGTGCAGGAATTGCACCCGATCTGACCCCACCACACTGAGATGAAACACTAAGGGTATGCAGCAGAACAGCAAGGGGAGCAGAGCAATAAAGTCCCCGGGGAGTACCAAAAATAGACTTTGGGGCCAGGGCGTAGCATCCCATCAGACTCAACTGGAAAACACTCTTAAAGGTCAACAAACAGACATTGAACTATTTACAGACCTTTCTTTTTGTTGTTGTTAGAGTTTCTTTTGTTGTTTTGTTTTGCTCTGTCTTATATTTTGTGCATGTTATCTCTGCAGGTCTATCTAGATAAGATAGGCTGGGTAAACAATCTGGGGGAGAAAACAACAGGACCAAAGGTTCTGGCAGGACATGGGAGAGGGAAAGACATGGTAAAGGAAGTGGGTGTTAACAAACTCAGGGACAAGGGAACAACAAAGGAGGAGAAGGCCCGTAGGTCTTCATCAAGGGCAATGTAACTGAGATAAATTACTGAAACTCAAATGAAGGCTGAGCATGATAGTGGGACAAGAGGAAAGTAAAAGGAAATAGAGGAAAGAACGAGGAGGCAACGGGCATTTATAGAGGTCTAGATATAGGCATGTGCATATGTAAATATATTTATATATGATGACAGGGAAATAGATCTATGTGCATAGGTTTAGTATTAAGGTCACAGATGGACATTGGGCCTCCACTCAAGTACTCCTTCAATGCAAGAACACTTTGTTCTAATAATCCAGCACTCTGAGATGCTCACCTTCCCAACACAATCACTGACGACAAATGGGGCCAGAAACAAATGTGGTGAAGAAGGCTCATAGTGCCTGGCTATCTAAAGATAAGGCATCTGGGGTCTGAGAGGCTTGAAGATAAACAATCGGCCATCTGGCTGAGAAGCAACAAAGCCCACATAGATCATGAGGTGTCGAAGGGATCAGATTTCGGACATCAAAGAACAAAAAAAATCATACCATTGTGAATAAGGGGGTGTGCAGACCGGGGACCCAAACCCCCTCTGTAGAGAGCTGGACATCCTCTTTCAGAAGGGTCATTTGGGAGGAGATGATTCAGGCAGGGTGCAATGTAACACCGACGAAACATACAAATTTCCTCGAGTGAGTTCTTAAATACTCCCCCTCTCCCCTCCCCGACGCCACTATCATGATCCCAATTCTACCTTACAAATCCGGCTAGGCCAGAGGATATACACTGGTATAGATCAGAGCTGGAAACACAGGGAATCCCGGACAGATAAATCCCTCAGGACCAATAATGAGAGTAGAGCTACCAGGAGGGGAAGGGAAAGGTGGGGGAGAAAGAAGGAGCTGATCACAATGATCTACATATAACCCCCTCCCTGGTGGATGGACAACAGAAAAGTGAGTGAAGGGGAGACATTGCACCGTGTAAGGCATGCAAAAATAATAATAATTTATAAATTATCAACGGTTCGTGAGGGAGGGAGGGGAAAATGAGCTGATACCAAGGGCTCAAGTAGAAAGCGAATGCTTGTGGCAACACATATACAAATGTGCTTGACACAATGGATGTATGTATGGATGGTAATGAGTTGTGTGAGCCCCTAATGAAATGATTAAACAAAAACCAAAAAACAAGTAGATCTCCCTCCATATTGGGTTTTTTTGTTAATTGATTGCTATTGAGTTGTTTCGAATTCATGAAAAGCCTCTTGTATGTCAGAATAGAACTGTACTTCATAGTTTCCAGTGGCTGTGTTTTTTGTTCCAAAGTGCTCCTGGGCACACGTAAGCATCCAGCCTTTCCTTTATCGGCTAAGCATATTAGCTGTGTGTACCACCCCGGGATTCCACTTCCTAATGGTTGGTTACTTCAGTGTGAAGGGCTTGTCTCACTTCTGCACGGCAGGTTCTTAAGTACTATGCAGACTCGTAACTGTAGTCATCACTGCCTTTTTTGATGTTGCTTCTCCAGTCTATTTATTACTCATTAAATTCTCACTGAAATACTGACAGTGAACAGTGAGCATTGGAAACATACTGAAAACTTGGTAGCTTTCAGCTCTTTATTCCAAAAGGGTACTTTGAAACTAAGGTGCATGATTCAAAATGAAACAAAAATAACGGGTGTTACTGAGGAAATACAATCTAAAATGGTAAGAAACATTGATTTTTTTAAATGTTATGAATAAAAAGTTACAATATGAACATTTTTACATTGGTAATATACAATCCAGTCAGTCTTTTCCCAGATTATTGGCAGAAAATATCGATTAAATTTTCATCGACCCACAAGTTTTCTCTGTACACAAAATTATTAAGATAGCTTCTTTATGTATATCGGGGGCTCCAAAATTTGTGAAATGGAATGAAAAGATAATGGACTTTTCCCATGCATTTTTGGAAGCCCCCTCTTTAGCTGTAAAATGCATCTACGTTCACGCTGGGTGGGTGGAAGCGATGAGAAGTGAGAGCACGATGTGTTTATCTTTTAAGGGAATCCTAATTAGAAGTTGAATGATAATTTTGCTTTATAAGTCTTGCAGTTTATTTTGCTGTAAATCCAAGATTTAGTCTTTTATTTATCTTCCATTTAAAAACTTGGAATGTATTATTGTTTGTGTTTCTGTCATTTCACGTGAGTTTTCTTCAGGGGCAGACCTCACCGCACTGGAAATTGATACACTCACTTGGCGTTTCAGCATCCTCATCACTTTCCTCTTGTACCCTTTACATGCAAAAAAGTAGATGAAAGGGTCCATGCAGCAGTTGAAGTTCATCAGGCACACTGTAACGTGCAGAGAAATCTGGAAGGAATGTCTTTGGCTACAGTCAAGGAGACCAGGAACATGTAGCTTCTTAATCATGTGTTGAATAATTGCAATATGATAAGGTGTGAAACAGATAACAAACACAATAATTATAAAAATGATGGTGTTGAGGGCCTTTTTGTTAACACCAGATTTCTCAGACAGTGGGTTTTGTTTGGCGGTCTTAGAGAGTTTGCAACAGATCTGGGAGTAGCAGATGAGGATGATGGCGAGCGGAAGAACATAGCCTATTAAGCATGCCCCTAGCAGAATCCAGGGAAGCGACTCTGTCTCTTCAAAGTTTGGATATTCCATGCACGTGGTCCTTTCAGGCTCATCCTTTGCCATGGGTTTCACAAGTAGTGGAAGAGTTTGAGCAAATACTAGAATCCAGACAAATATGCAAACGCCCTTTGCATGTTCAATCCTTTTCATCTTGTTGTAGCGCAGAGGGTGCACCACAGCAAAGAACCGGTCAATGCTCATGCAGGTCATGAAGTTCACACCTGCGTATGTGTTGATGTAAAACACGAGCGCCGTTATCCTGCACAGGGCGTCGCCGATTTTCCAGTCAAAGCCAAGCGCGTAGTAGGCTATCCTTGTAGGCAAAGCGGTGGTAAAAAGTATGTCAGAAATCACCAAGTTGGTTGAATATAAGGTGGTAGAGTTGATTTTCTTTCTGTTTTGGAAGATGACCACCAAGGCTAGTAAGTTCCCCAGCAGTCCCACGATGAAAACTATGCTGTAGTGCAGAGGCATGAGGATCCTGGCTGTCCTGTGGTGCGCATAGAGGTCGCAGTCGTTCCCCTGAGGAGTTGCCGAGGCTGTGGTAAAGTTAACGTCCATCTTCAGATCTCTCGGTGGTGTTCCAGGTCTCTAGGAAAAGCCAAGAAGGGTCCATTTAATTCAAAATGTTTGTCTAATTTTGAAAATAATCAGGATTTATATTATTTTTTAAAAACGTTATGATTATATGATAGAGTTACATAGGTGATCAAGATTAGGAAGAACCGAGCATAAATTTATGTTTTTATTCTAATATTTAAAGAAATTAAACTCAAAACCAAACCACTGCCATTCAGATGGTACCCAATCACAGCAGCCCTGTTTTCAAGACTAAATCTGTATGGGAGTTGATGGCCTCGTCTCTCTTCTGTCAGGCGGCTGGTCCACCTTCCAATTTGCAGCTTCTTGCCTAACCCTTGAAATAAGGCAAATGCCTCTTTTGTGACAAAAGAGGTTAAGAATAAAATCATGTAAAGCGAGCACATTCCTGATAGGTATAAACGTTTGCTTTTATATTGAATTTTACTTGGGCTTTTTTTTCTTCTTTTAAGCCAAGTGCATATCACTGCCAGGAAACGAAATTAGTCACACATTTATGTAGTGAAATATGAACTTACCACAGTGATCTGATTTGTGTTAACCTAAAAAGTATGAGAAACAAACTTAGATCTTGCAGGAACTGAAAGTTAGGTTTCCTTTAAAAAAAAAAAAAGGAGAAGAAAGAAAAAACTTAAGCAACTTTAAGGGGACATTTTAAAATTAATTTAAAATGTTATCACTCTGCAGGTATCCCCATGATACATCTAGTATACATTCCTACATTTGCATGTAATAGCAAACATTACATATAACATATTTTCTGCTTTGCTGTATTTGCTTAACAGTCTCATGGATCAGTTAAGCTATCTATGTGTCATATATGCAGATATTAGCTAGATATTCTTTAATATTTCAATGTACCAATGCATAATTATGTAAGCTACTCCCTTGGTGGACATTTGGATTATTTCCATTCTTCTCCGTGACCGAATTCTTAAAACCCTAGCTAGGGAAGTACAGTGCTCTACAGTAAGACTCCACGAAGGAGGGCGAGACCTCCTCAAACAAGGAGGGACGAGCAGAGCAGTGAATCTGTAGGAGAAACAGCAGGTCACTCAGAAGACCACCCCAGTGGAATGTTTCTTCGTTTTGCTGAACGACTTTTAAAATAGCTGGTGGGGATCACTATCAGTGGAATCCAGTGCTCCTTCCTGGGAAGGAATAATTATTATTATTAATAATAATTCTAGGAATAATAATTTTTTACTTTATCTGTATAGTCTACATGTTTAACATCGAACAGTGCCCAAACAATAATTGATGATGAAATGAATAGGTAAATAATCGTCTTCTTTTTGGAATCGGAAGCAAATGGTTTTTCTTTTTTTTGTCTGCAATTTAGTCATTCTTCAAATTAACCTTGGTTCTTCTGATACACTTTCCAAAGCTAGTCTTTCAGTGCGCTTTAGTCAGTGACCGATTTACTGGTATTAGGTGCTTGCCACGTGTCAGAAGCTTTTGAATCACGTCTCGTGTATAAACCTCAGTGCAGCCCCGTGAGCTAAGTACTGTTCTTATTTGCCAGGGGTGGAAACGGAGTGTGAGATCACTTGGTGGTTGTGCTAGATAGGAGGAGGCTTCAAAAGTTTGTGGGAAAATTCCATTATCTTCTCATTTTATTTTCACATACATCTTTTGAAGCCCCCTCCCTATCCCCTTGCGCTTCTCTCTTGTGAGCTAACCTCAGATCTCCTGTTCCGTCCAAGATCTTTCATACTGCCACCAAATCACCCACCAAGAGCCGTGCTGTCAAAATTATCTAGGCTTTAAGGGTCATATGTCCTGCTTGTTGTTTTCAGCTTTTGGATAGTAAATGCCTCTCCTGGTCATTGGTCGGGTGTAACTGTATATTCTAGGATGTAGTGCTCAAGGTAACTCACATTTTAACCACTTTTGGGTGACCACTCCTGACATGCTATATAGATACATTGAGTTGAACTTGGAGTAGATGGTATCCCGTCTTTTTATTGCCTGGAGGAAAACGCAGAACACTGACTGTGTGTTTTCTCTAGAATGTATCTCATTGCCAATGGAGTTGCTAGCATTTCGTTAGATACCATCATCACATTTTTGCATAACCGGACATGTTGACATGAACTGACAGGTTCTGTCTAGCCACAAAATGGAAAAAAATAGAAGACCTAAGCAAAACCCATTTATTAGTATTTAAGGAAATGGTCTGAGATCTGCCATAAATTGTCATTTGAAAATATTTACCCTGGAAACAAACTTGGAGGCATTTACTATTCTTCATGAGGTACATATATATTCCAAGGCCCTAACTAAAACGTTTGGTTAGTTTTTATGAGCAGCAGAAACAAATTTTTCATGAGGTACATATATATTCCAGGGCCCTAACTAAAACGTTTGGTTAGTTTTTATCAGCAGCAGAAACAAAACAAACTTACTATGGGTACAGATAGGTTAGTTTAAATTGTTGAATCCCATTCGATGATCTGATATTGTAGCCCCCCCACCAATTCACAGTAAAAATAGTAATTTTTTAAAAAGCCATCTACTACATTCAGAAGTGTCGATAATTTTAGAATACCAGCCTTTAGTTAGCGATAACCCTTTCAAGCTGAATTGTTTTCTGCTCTGGATTTTTTATTGACACCACATGTCCTCAGCAATGGAAATGATGCTGAAATCAAAGGCAAATGAAATTATTTTTGAGGAAATGTGGGTTTTGATGCAAGTATGTGGAGCAGCTAGGTCCGAGCGGACCCTGGCAGTAGGTTTATGGGTGGTAGGGTAGATGGAGCAAAGGCACGGTCTACAGTCACGTGGTTGTGCAGGCCCCTGCCAGCGAGTGGCAGGCAACACGGCGCAACTGGGGCGGCATCTTCCCCAGACACCTGAGAAGCTGAAATTGCTTGTGAGGTACAGACGGCCCACTGGTCACACAAGGGTGAAAACCCTGAAATACCATCCTTACCCCTGATATTTATTATTTTAATAATATCAACGCTTTGAGTGAGAAGGGGTGAAACTTTTAGGAACCCTGTTTATGCTCAGGCCATAACCATTAGTTGGATGGCTCCAGTGATGCTGAAATGACAACTGTTAAGAGGTAGCTTCTGTGTAAGGCCAAGTTTTCTCAAGGCAGTTTATGCTGTGAGGTCATCTAACTCAGCATGCTGACGGTGCCTGCAGCAAAGAGGCAGTTTCGTGAGAACTCTGAAAAAACAACACACTGAGGCACAAAATATGAATTTGTATTTTTTAATCATTTTATTAGGGGCTTGTAGAACTCTGTATTTTTATATGGTTTGCTAATTAGTATGGGTTGACCAGATTCCTTGTCTGGTTTCACCTGATAATATCCTTCTTTGACTATTTTCTTGACAAAAACTAAGACTGAAGAAAAAATTCTTGTGTGGGGGTAAAATCATTGAGAAAGTGGGGAGAGGCTGAAGGAAGGCTCATGATAAATTTGACCAGCAAGGACATAATGTTACTGAGGAAGACTGACATAGATCTGTCAGGAGAGTGTGTGAGGCTGTTTCACCTCCCTGGAGAAAGGATGTCAATAACTGTGGGAGAGAGAAATCGCCATGACTTCCTCCTTACTTAGTACCTGTTTATATAAGCATTTGCTCATTATTTGGGAAAAGTCTCCTGGTTCTAGCAGTTGAACAAACAGGGCCATATGAGTCTAGCCCATTGTCACACACGTCATTCAGTGGATGACTTCTCATTTCCGTTTTTGTTGACTTAAAACCATCGCCTGAACTTTTATGTGTGACATGTTCTATAAACTAGGCAAGTGGAAAGCACTAATTCCCGGTGTGGAAACCATTTGTGGCACCGACGGGTGAAGACCAGTACAGCCACAACCTCCCATCACTTCAGTGGGCCACTCCATTATTACTTTAACACTTAGTGCACACCTCGGTGGTGCGATTGGAACGTGCTCAGCAGCTAACTAAAGGGTTAGCTTGGAGGGTAGAGGTACCTCAGAAGGAAGGCCTGGTGATCTCCTTCCCCAAAAATCAATCATTAAAAGCTAATCCTGTGGGGGGCATTTCTACTCTGACACATTCAAGGGGTCACCTTGACAGAATTGATTTGATGGCAACCGTTGCACACCTCCGTTAGCCTATTTTTAAATGAGTCCTTGCCTATTATCAGCTTCTTTTTTAGCCAGGTTTAAGTCCTGCCTTGATGGCTATGTCTTTGTACTTGTGCCTGCCTGTGCCTTCTGATGATGGGGAAGTAGAAAACCCTGAAGGAACCTCACCTATATCAGGATGGTAATCTCAAAGTAGAGCTGTTGATGTTGAGTCTTATCTGAGCGGCCCTCCCCCTGCTTGTCTCCCGAGGAGCTTACTCAAGCCTGCTTCTGTAAGTGTGACAAACTTGAGGAGCAGTGGTGGCCTGGTGAACTCCGTGATCCTGCTGCTAACACTCAGCTGCCCTTGTCCGTCCTCTGAGGCTCATGGACCATTCTGCAGATGCCTCTTTGTGCCTTGTTGGGAGTCCTAACCCAGTGGGCACTTCACAGCCAGCCTCGAGTTCTTAAATAGGTGTATCTTAGAAAAGTGAAAAGTGCCTGATGCTGTTAATTATTTGGTTTAAAACCATGTACCTACACATTGAGGCTTTTACCTATTCCAGCTATTTTTCTTTCCCCTTTCCATGATTATTTGTTCCTTGCATGGCTGTTGGAAAGCTTAGTTCTTACTAACATCACGTCAATTTTGACACATAGCAACTCCAGAGAACCGGGTAGAATTGCCCCTGTGGGTTTCTGAGATTGTGTAACCCTTCACGGGAGTAGAAAGTCTCATCATTTTCCTGCGGAGCAGCTGGTGGCTTTGAATTGCTAACCTTTCGATTAGCAGTACACCACCAAGGTATGAAAGTATCAAAGGACAAAAGTGGTGGTGACCTTAATGACTTGATTTGCATAGTATAATCTGTAGAAACTAGAAACAAATTAAAATCTCACTCTAGTACTGATTCTAGAGTACGGAGACAAATACCCTATGCTTACATGTAGCATAATTTAACCTATATGTAAGATAACTACCTGCATATTAGTTGGGCTGCTAACTGTAAGGTCAGCAGTTGAAATGACCAGCTGCTCCATGGGAGAAAGACAAGGCTTTCTACTTCCTTACAGAGTTCCAGTCCCTGAAACTGACAGGGGCCAGTTCTTCCCTACCCTGTAGGGTGGCTATAAATCTGGATCGACTTGATGGTGAGTTTGGTTTGGGGAGTAAGATAAAAGGACTCTTCTCTAGAGGATCTGTATCTGCACAATATACCTTTTTAGTCTAAAACATTTCTAGAAGTAACCCATAACTTTTCTCTTTAAAATTCAAAGGAGTTTCAAGTTTTATTTTTGTCTCTATTATGCCATGAAATGTACAATGAAACATTGAATATACTTATTGTATAGAAATACAGAATTCACGAAAAAATTATACCATATGTTTACCTGAAGTGCAGGTTCCCAGCCAGGGGCGGTGAGGGGCTGTGAGACATTCTAGACTCTGTCTTCCTTGCCCACTGTGTTTGCTCAGTCAGCGGTTCTGTGCATTCAGCCTAACCCTAACCCTTTTCTGTTCATGCATCATCTATTTATGTCTGTCTGTCTGTTTACTACTCTCACTACCACTGCCTTCCTTCAGACCATCCTCACTTCTCTGTGGAGCTACGACGAAGTGAAAACTTACGGACCTGGATGCATGCTTTCCTCCGTCATTGCATTCCTTGCTGATCACATCTCCTCCTCTGATGCCTGGGGTCTGCCATACCAAGTTACTCGCATGCTTTTGGCTGTCTCGTGGCTCTCACAGCCGGCTCCTGTGATGCTTTTCACTCCTCTCCCCATTCTTAGAGCCTCACGTCCTACTCTCCGCCAGGAGTGAGTTCACACTCAGCTGCTTCTGAAAGCGCTCTTAGTTTCATTCTCTCTGCTTCCTCTCCAACACCCTCCAAGAAGGCAGTGTGGGCTCTGGCTGGGCTCTGTGTTTGTTAACAGCATCTATGTGAGGGCTTCAAGAAGTTCTTGGAAATATTACCTTTTCCGCCACATTTAAAAAAAATCATTTTATTGGGGCCTCGTACAACTCTTAACACAATCCATACATCCATCCATTGTGTCAAGCACTTTTGTACATTTGTTTCCCTCATCACTTTCAAGACATTTGCTTTCTACTTGAGCCTTTGGTATCAGCGCCTCATTTTCCCCTCCCTCCCCGCTCCTTCCTATCCCATGAACCCTTGATACTTTATAAATAATTATTATTCTGTCATATCTTACACCGTCCGACGTCTCCCTTTATTTACCCATTTCTCCACTCTCCATCCCCCAGAGAAGAGGTTATATGTAGATCCTTCTTATCTGTTACCCCTTTCTCCCTCACCTTCCTCCACCCTCCTGGTATCGTTACTCTTACCACTGATTCTGAGGGGGTCACATGTCCTAGATTCCCTGTGTTTCTAGTTCCTATCTGTACCAGTGTACATCCTCCGGTCCAGCCGGATTTGTAAGGTAGAATTGGGATCATGATAGTGGGGTGGGGGGGGGAGGAAGCATTCAAGAACTGCACTGTACCCTGACTGGCTCACCTCCTCCCCGCAACCCTTCTGCAAGGGGATGTTCAGTTTCCCACAGATGGGCCCTGGGTCCCCACCATGTACTCCCCCCTCATTCACAATGCTATGATTTTTCTTTGGTCTTTGATCCCTTTGACACCTTGTGATCTCACAGGCTGGTGTGCTTCTTCCACATGGGCTCTGTTGTCTCTCAGTTAGATGGCCACTTGTTTATCTTCAAGCCTATAGGACCCCAGACTCTATATCTTTTGATAGCCGGCACCATCAGCTTTCTTCACCACATTTGCTTGTGCACCCGCTGTCTTCAGGAATCGTGCCAGGAAGGTGAGCATCTCAGACTGCCGAATTGTTAGGAAAAAAGTGTTCTTGTGTTGAAGGGAGTACTCGAGTAGGGGCCCACTGTCCATCGGTTTCTTTAATACTAAACCTATAAATATATGTACATAGATCTATTTCCTCCTCGTCATATATAAATATATCTACCTCTGTATATGCCTGTATTTAGATCTCTATAACTGACCTTTGCCTCCTAGTTCTTTCTTCTATTTCTTTGTGCTTTCCTCTTGTCCCACAATCATGTTCAGCCTTCATTTGGGTTTCAGGAATTCCTCTCAGTTATATTGTCCTTGATTCAGCCCAGCCAGACCTCTTCTACCCTCCTTTCCACTGATTTTGGAGCACTTGTTGTTCCCTTGTCCCTGGGTTTGTTAACACCCACTTCCTTTCTCCCCCCCTCCCCATCTCCCATGTCTCCCCCGGAACTGTCATCCCATTGTTCTCTCTTCCAGCTTATTTATCCTGCCTGTCCCATCCAGGCAGACATGCAGCAACAACAGTATGCATCAACACAAGACTGAGTACAATGATGCAATAATAGAAAATAAAACAATAGCTACAACAACAACAAAATCCTATAAATAGTTCAGGGTCTATTTGTTGTCCTTTATGAGTGCTTTCCAGTCGAGTCTGATGGGGTGCCATGCCCTGGCCCCACATCTGTCCCTGAGGATTTAATTTCTCTGCTCCCCACTGCCCCACCCGCTGGCTCTGCAGCACACCCACAGTGGCTGGCTTCAGAGTAGTGGGCTCAGGGTGGGCACAATTCCTGCCACGTGTCTCTAGTGTTGTCCCCCAAGGTGCTGTGGGTCAGTGAGGAATGCTGTGTCCTGTGGAGGGGCCCGCCCTGTGGTCATCTCTGTGCATTGCTGCTCTGAGCAGAAATTGTCCTCAGGGCTTGGTGAGCTAGGTTGTGCTTCACTCTTTTTTTCCCCCCTTCCCCCCTCCTCGGCTCCTGTGTGCTCTGTTCAGACAAGTCCCTCTCCTTGAGCTGTAGCTTCAGTGCTGTCCTCTGAAGTGAATTATTCGGGGGTGCGGGGGGGGTGGTAGTGTCCACTTAGTTGGTAATGGTCCACCACATTTTTTAAGCCCCTTGATATACAGTTGAGTGCTCCCTTCCTCCTTGTTTCCCCCTAGCCTGTGAGTGGGAATTGTGTTTTCATTTCTTATATGTTGAATTGATTCATGATTGATTCTCTGTAAATGCCCATAGTTACAGACAAGTCAAATTCCAGCTTTGTGGTCTTCAAAGATTCTTGACTAGACCACATAAACCCATGATTCATACTGTTACTGAGCATGGACTGTCTGCCAGACACTTCCCTGGGCAGTCTACATGTAGTCATTCATCTACTCATTGGATTATCACAAAACTCAAAAACCCGCTTACCTCAGGCAAACTGTAGACAGGCCTATAGAGGAGTACACATGCATTAGAACACTCAACTATGGAGAGCCAAGGGCAGCATCTGCCCAGGGATGAAGCGCTGGAGGCCAGAAGGGATAGTGAAGGGTGGGAAGGGAATGCCCAACACAGGAAGAAGTGGAAGAGCCCTGGGCAGAGTGTTACAGCCCCTGCCACCAAGCAACATGGGTATCAATTGTTGAATCCAAAGATAGACTGTTGCCAAATCACTACTTAGACACCTCCATTTACCACAGGAGAATGGAGCCACAGAGCACTTAGGAGGCTTTCCTAAAGATACAGCTGTTAAATGTCACCGTCTGAATTCAAACCCAGACAGTTGGGCTCTAGAAATCTAGAAAATGATGATACGGTTCTTCCCTTGCTTTTTCCCCTACAAAATCTGATGTTAATTGGTAGAAAAGAAGCAAAAATGGAAGACATTCCCAAACCTTCGCATATAGCTGAGAAGAGGAGGAGGGTGAGGGAGACAATGATTTAAAGAAAGCATTTGTTTGTAGCCTACTTTATAGTCAAGGAAAGATTTTGTAAAAAAAAAAAAAAAATGAAGTAGGCTTGCTTTGTCTAGCAATATTTTAATAATAGAACCATTTAGACTGGAATTTCAGCCAAAATAAGGTGAATACTTAAAATACCTTTTGTATTATTTACTTTTGCTCCCTCAACTCGCTGCCATCCAGTCACTGCTTACTCATAGCGACCCCCCTCCTACGAGTTTCTGAGACTGTCACTGTTTTACTGGAGTAGAGAGCCGCTCTCGTGTGCAGCTGCCGGTGGTCTTGTCTTGCCGCCCATGTGGATCGCAGCCCAGTGCATAACCGCTACACCACCGGGGCTCCATAGAGGCTTGCAGGAATTTAACAAAAGGTTTTTATGTTTCTCTGCTGGATTTCCAAGGTCTCACAGACTCTTGGCTCAACTTGAACAATTTACAGAGGATGTTTGCATGCGTTCTCCGAGTTTTTAATGGGTGGGTTTTTCAGAGTGTGCCTCTGGAACACTTTCCAAACTGTTTCAGAGCCGCCTATTGTACAGAATCATGGGGCTGTCAGTGACTGGTCTTCAGAGGCAGGTCATCAGACCTTTCAATCCCTCTGACACTTGTCCACAGTGGTGACCCTGCTGCTGTTTGAGAGGCCAGTGGAATAGCCTTCAGCATCACAGGCACACCCAAGCCACACCACAGGGTGACACATGAGAGCACTCCTGTAATACGTAGATGAGCATGGCAGTGAAAATGCCTTGTGTCCACAGGGCCTTGTTTCTTCATCTGAACTTGGAGCAGCTCTGAAATGAATATTCTACTTGGGGACAGCAAATTTCTACTACTATCAAAGACTGCCGTTTTCCCTGAAAACATCAAAACCCATAATTTTATATAGAATCTATAAATGTATACAATCTGAGTGTTTTTTAACCAAGATTTTATCTTTAGTCTCAAGGAATATTTTTTAATATTTAAAACTATAGAAAAAAGTAAAAGTTCCATAGATATAACCAAATCATAAATTCTAAGGGTATTTTTGGATAGTTTTACAGTCTTGTGTCTACAAAGTACAATGAATTCCCAGAGAAAACACATGTGATAAAGTAGTAGCAAATATTTAGTCCAAGCAATAAATAAAATTAGAAGTAAAATTTCCCAAAGACTCAACAGTCCTCAGGTAAGATAGTCCTTCAAATGAAGTTTTGCAGATAAGTTCAAGAAAAGTAATTCTCATAGTCAAGATAGGATATGGCAAAGAAACTGTTAAATATTGGATTTAGGCTCTGATAATTTAATGGACAAAGGGGAGAATAATGATAGACAAGTTTTTAATACTTAGTATAAGAAGCAATATTAAAAGCTCTTAGCTGTATTATCTAAACCTAATTCCATGAGTCCATGTTCCTAACCACTACACTGCATTGTACTTGAAGTGACCCTCTCCTTCACCCTCAACAAAGTTTCATTTTAAAGGAAGCCCCACAGCTTATGTTTGATAAGTTTCTCTTACCTATATTCTCAACCTGAACATAAATTACTGGATAGAATTCACAGATTTTGGTTTTTATGTTTTAAGAACATAAAAGTTCTAGAAAACACATGGAGAAATATTTAGTTTTACCGATCATTGAATAAAGGTAAACCAAACAATGGAGATTTATTTACTTCATTCTAAAGTACCTGTGTTCCTTTCCCTTAAAAAAACAACAGTCTTATTTTTATTAACTTTATGATAAAGAACTTTGAAATATTGGCATTATTTGCTACATACACGGCACTCTTATTTTGTTGTTTTTAGTGAGTTCACATAAAAGAGAACCCTATTTTTTGGGCAAGGATATTTCTGACATGATCTTTTACTCTCAACTTAATAGTAGCTAATTAGAAGTGCCAGTTACCAGAGAGTCTAAACCATGTTAATGGTAAACTTTTTTTGTTAGGAATGTTATAATTTGCTATTGAACAGATCATTTTCTTCTCCTTTATACTTTAAGCTTAGACTTCTGAGTTCTCTATTGCTCGACAGAATTTGTGGAAAAGGCGAGCTGTCCGGTACTTACATATCAATTGCTTGTTTGGTCCTCTGCGTGCAGCAGCCAGCACTTGCCCAACTGAAGTAGGTTAACCTTGGTGTGTTGTTTTAAGAGAGATTATACAGACATCCTTTTATGGTGGTGACTTCTTTTTTCTGTCATCCTGTGACTGAGTGTGCTAATGATCAGTCAGCCTCATAAATGTGTGTGCCTTTTTTTTAAAATCAAGTAGGAAGTGAAAATTTTCTGTTAGTGATTTTTTTTTAAATAACTATCAAAAAAGCCCCTTGGAATTTATGACTTGGTTATATCTCTGGAACTTTAAATTTTTTCTATAAAGTTTTAAGTATCAAAAAATTCATGATACTAAAGTGATAATCTTGGTTAAAAAGGCAGACTCAGATTTTATACATCTATATATTCTACATAAAATTACGGATTTTCAGTGCTTTAAGGATAAATGGCAGGCTTTGATAGTACTGAAAATTTGCTGTCCGCAAGTAGAATACTCATTTTAGATCTAACAAGTTCAGATGAAGAAACAAGGGTTAAATTTGATCCTTGGACGGGAATCTTCAGTGTCGTCTAGCAAGAGATGACTGACTAAATCAGTAATGCCATGGACCCATGGCTGATAAGGGAAAACATTAAAAGGAGACACTTGATTTCTAAAATGCAGCCTTTTGTTTGAGGATAAAGAGTAAAATCACTGCCACTCTGTTGAGTCCAAATAATAGTAACCTTGTGTAGGGACAGCCTCCTGTTTCTACCATGGAGCAGCAGGTGGGTTTGACCGTGACCTTGTGAGCAGTCCAATGCTTACCCAGTAGAAAAGACCCAAGCTCTTCACCTTACAGTTTTAGAATGACTGTGTAAACAGCGCAGCAAAGCTGTCAAAATATGATCTATTTGTAGGACAAGCAAATAGAAATGTAGAACTCAAAACAAGAGAGCTGCATTTACATTCTACGTAGAACTGATCTGCCCAGGCCCAGTCAGTTCTGAGTGTTGCATTTTAGGAAAAACATACATGATTTAAAATTTACCAGGGTGATGAGGAGTCTGGTTACCCAGTCTTGTGATAAATGACTGAATTAAACCGAGTCCATTTGAGCTCGCAGGGATGTGATAATTATCCTCATGTCTTTGGGAGCAACCTCTCTGAAGAGGACTTAGATTTCTTGTGTCAGTCTTCATAAAAGGAACTTAATATGAGACAGTTTGGGGTCAAAATAAGAAAGTTCTTCAAAGTCAGGGTCATGAAAAACTGGAATAGTCTTTTCACATGCTTGCATAAAGGAATGCCTATTTTCAGGGATGACACACAGCATTGAATCATTTTTAAGGGGGTTGTAATTCCATCATTTCAGAGACCTTTCAACTCTAAGACTCAAATGAATTAGTGACTTTAGCTGCTCAGTGAAGCTGTCATTCCATTTAAAAGCTTGTTATGTTTTTCTCAGCTGGCATGCTGAGGCACTGCAGAGGAGCATCGGAAAATATGAGAAAGAGCAGTAAATCGCCCGAATTCTTCGAACCTTAGTCTCCCTGCCTATAAAATTAAGGTATTGTACTAAATGATCTCCAAGATAATTTTTAGTATCTAAATCATAAGAGAGGAAAAAATTTTAAATACAAGAATTTAATTAATTTGTTAGTTACATGTGATGAAATATTCGAGAACTAAAAGTTGGATTAAAGAGTACTTGAAGACCTTGTTGAGAATTGAATTTTTTGGGGGGGGTAAGTTTGTGTGTGTACGTGGCTGTGTATGAGCTCCAGGATAGGTGGCTCTATAGAAACAACAACTGGATTAATGGTTTCTTGGGGACGTGGCAGGGCATGTTAGGGGAAATAGAGAGCTAATAACAATGAGTACAAGGAAGAATAATTGTTCTAAAGTGATTGTATAACTCTTCTTAATGACTGAGTGTTAAATTGTATGGTACATGAATTATATGCCAAAAAAGTTGTTTGTTTTTTAACTCATTTTATTTGGGGCTCTTATCACAATACATACATTCATTCTGTCAAGCACATTCGTACATTTGTTGCCATCATCATTCTCAAAACATTTATTTGCTTTCTACTTAAGCCCTCGATATCAACTCATTTCCCCCCTCCCTCCCAAACCCTTGATAACTTATAAATTATTATTTTTTCTTGTCTTACACTGTCCAATGTCTCCCTTCACCCACTTTTCTGTTGTCCGTCCTCTAGGGAGGGGGTTATATATAGATCATTGTGATCGGTTCCCCCTTTTTCCCCCTCCTTCCCCTTCTCCTGGTATCTCTACTCTCATTATTGGTCCTGAGGGGTTTATCTGTCCTGAATTCCCTGTGTTTCCAGCTCTGATCTGTACATCCTCTGGTCTAGCCAGATTTGTAAGGTAGAATTGGGATCATGATAGTGGTGGAAGGGGTAGAAACATTAAAGAACTAGAGGAAAATTATGTTTCATCAATACTCTACTGCACCCTGACTGGCTCGTCTCCTCCCTGCAACCCTTCTGTAAGGGGATGTCCAGGTGCCTACAGATGGGCTTTGGGTTCCCACTCTGCTCCTCGCTCCCCCGATTCACAATGATATGATTTTTTGTTCTTTAAAGCCTGATACCTGAGCCTATCGTCAACTTGTGATCACACAGGCTGGTGTGCTTCTTCCATGTGGGCTTTGTTGCTTCTCAGCTAGATGGCTGCTTGTTTATCTTCAAGCCTTTAAGATCCCAGACACTATATCTGTTGATAACCGGGCACCATCAGCTTGCTTCACCACATTTGCATATGCACCTGCTTTGTCTTCCGCAATCATGTCTTGAAAGTGAGCATTATGGAATGCCAGTGTAATAGAACAAAGTGTTCTTGCATTGAGGGTGTACTTGGGTATTTTTTTTTAAAGAGAATTTTCAAACTTGAATGCCACTGCTAGTGGAATATTTTGGTTTTCAGTCTTTCAAATTGTTCTTTATAAAAGATTTTATACAATTAAAGGCTCAACAAGTTAAAACAACTATTTTTTAACAAACTGCATCTATGTTTTAGGGGTTGTTAGAGTAATCAAATGTATAAAGAGGAGGTGATCAATTGTCTTATGAGATGCTATTAAGTGTGTGATGGTTTCATGAGCCTACACCCTTAATTTTATTGTTGTTAAAATTTGCCAGTATTTATTTATCTGTGATTATACTAGAAAAGTGGATTTGATATCCTTTTATGTAGAAGAGATAAGACAGACCAGGTTTGTGACCTGGGTGTTTGTATTATTAGTGAGTTCTATCAAGTCCAGTCCTGAGTATATAGTAGGCACTTAGTAAATGAAGGAATTCTTTATAGCCTAGTTTCCTCTCTTCTTTACTTCCAGCCTAATACCCTTCAGCTAGATAAGGCTTCAGCTAGATAAGGATTTAGCTGCTCACAGTTTGAAAAAAGTCAACCTGGATTATTGCCGAGTGTATAAAAAACAGATGTCATCAAGCAAAATAAGGAAAGAGAAAAACTGTTGAATGGTGAATAACATTATGATATTTTCTGTATGTGTAGAAATAGAAACAGAACATTTCTATAAAGCAACCTATTTAACTGAGGATTAAAAGGTGTGCTTTTTAATTATGGGTATATTTGGTCTAATACTGAGTCATTATTTAGAATTAGGTCATGATTAATAACTTTTAGGAATTTTTCTTCTTCTTCTGGTAAATAAGACATAGGCTGTGGTTATTAATGTTCCTACCTGTATTTTTGTAGTTTGCATAGAAATATAAACTCAACTAAGAACTCTGTTTCAAATTTTTAACTGAACATCAGTATTGTGCTTAATTACTGAATGTAAACAGAAGAGCTGCGATAAATTAAGTATCTCAAGGGACATATTTTGTGGTAAGATACTTTAAAAATTGGCTAGCAAAAATAGAATTTATTAATTACATAGAGACACACAGTCCGTATTTTGAATATATGTGAATACATTTTTAATATAAAAAATGTAACAAGGCAAGGAATTGGACTTTTTAAAACAAAAGACAAATGGTGTGTTGTATGGTTTTACCAAGGTAAATTCACTCATCTAGCAAGTATTTATATAGCACCTACTCTGTGCCAGGCACTCATCTGGACACTGAGGATAAAGCAGGAAAATGCTAACTCCTGTGGAGTTAGCATTGTAATTGGAGGAAACAGATAAAAAGAAATGAATCACATAGTATGTTAAAAGTTATAGGTGCTATGAAAAAAAAATAAAGTTGGGTTAGGAACTAGAGAATGCAGAGTAGAGATTGACCTATGAGGTAGGGGTAGGACTTACCACTTGAAATAGGAAACCAAAAAATAAAAGAAAGCATCAAGACTCGCACTAGGTTCTTTAGAGGATTAATAAAATCAACAAGGCCCTGATCCAATTAACAAAGAAGAGGGGGAAGAAGTAAATAGCAAAAATAAGAAATTAAATGAGAGCCATTACAACATAACCAAATTAAATTAAAAGAAGAATACTACCGAAGAACTGTGCCCCAACAAGTTTGAAAGCCTAGAAACAATGGACACATTTCTAGAAACAGTGTACTACCTAAATGAGTGCAGAGGGAGGCAGAAATGCAAGCAGACTCATAACAGGAGAAGTTGAAGAGGTCATTAAGAAAACTCCCAACCAAAAATAAACCCTAACCCAGATGTCTTACCGAAGAACTCTGCCAAATATTTAGAGAAGAGCTTACCCTCATTCTACTCAAGCTATTTCAAAACATAGGAGGATGCGCATGAATTTGTTCTTGAAAGCTAATTACAAAAGCTAGGTCCCCTCCCTCCCGCCCCCGCCCCCCATATCCTCCCTCTCTCTCTCCCCCACACACACATTTATGTATGTATTTATGTGTTGGTGTTAGGTGCCATTGAATCAGTTCTGACCCATGATGCCTCCATGAATGAGACACTGCACAATCATTCCCGCACCCAAGTCCATGGTTGCAGCCGTGATGTCAGTCCATATTATTGAAGTCCTTCCTCTTTCTTCTTCCCTCCTCCCCCTGTTTAACAGACATGATGTCCTTCTCTGGTGCCTGGTCTCTCCTGATGATATGTCCAATGCACGTCAGGAGAGATCTTGTCATAAGGAGCACTCTGGTCGTGCTTCTTCAAGACACGTCTGTTCGCCCTGTTAGCAGTCCATGATTTTCTCAATATTCTTCCCCAGCACCACAATTCAAATGTATCGATTATTCAACATCCAACTTTCACATGCATATGAGGCAATGGCTTGGGTCAGGTGCACCTTAGTCCTCAAAGTATCATCCTTGCTTTTCAATACTCTAAAGAGGTATTTGTGTAGCAGATTGACCTAATGCAACCGGTCTTTTGATCTCCAGACTGCTGCTTCCATGACCATTAATTGTGGAGCCAAGTAACACAAAATCCATGACCATTTCTACATTTTCTCCATTAATCCTGATTTTACCTTATTATTCCCGTTGCGAAGATTTTGTTCTTTTCATGAAGTTGCAATCCATGCTGAAGGATGCAATCCTTAATTTTTCTCAGCAAGTACCTCAGTTCTCTCCACTTTCAGGAAGCAAGGTTGGGGCACCTCCATATTGCAGGTTGTTAAGAAGCCTTCCTCCAATCCTGATGTCACATTCTTCTTCATGTCATCCAGCTTCTCTGATGATTTTCTCAGCATACAGACTGAATAAGTATGGCGAGAGGATGCAACCTTATTGCACACCTTTCCTGATGTTAAACCATGCTGTATCCCCTTGATCGCGTTGCACAACAGCCTCTTGATCCACATGTGCATAATCAATAGATTGGCCTGAACAGAGACATAAAAGTTCTCAACAAAATCCTAGTCAATAGAATTTTTGATATGCCTTATCAAAAGTAATAATCTATCATTACCAAGTGGGATTCATTACAAGTATACATCGATGGTTCAACATTAGAACAGCAATCAATGGAGTATACCACATGAAACAAAAGAACCACATTATCCTGTCCATTGATGCAGAAAAGACGTTTGATAGAAACGGCTAGCAGAGTAGGCATGTTACTCTGTTAGTGTCCCTTGAGTTGTTTTTGAGTCCTAACAGCCTTCAGTGTAGCAGAACAAAAGGAGACCTGGCTCCACACAGTCCTCACATTTGTTGCTGGCCCATTGTTGCAGCCACGGTGTCAGCCCACCTGTTGAGCATCTTCCTCTTTTCCTGTTGAGCGTCTTCCTCTTTTCCCAGGGCCCTGCACTTTGTCAAGCATAAAGGCCTTTTCTAGGAACTGGCCCCTCCTGATAATATGTCGGAAGCACTTGAGACAAAGTCTCAATATCCTTCCTTCTAAAGAGCATTCTGATAGTAATTCTCCCAAAACAGATTTGTTCTTATGGTAGTCTCAAAAAATTGAAGACATTGGCCCTTTTTTTGGCCTTCTTTATTCATTGTCCAGCTTTTGCATACATTTAAAGTGGTTGTAAATACCAGGACGTGGGTCAAGCACACCTAGTCCTCAAAGTGAAATGTTTGCTTTTTTAACACTTTAAAGAGCTTTTGCCGCAGACTTTTGTTTCCATGAATATTGACTGTGGGTTCCGGTAAAATAAAATTCTTGACAACTTTAATGTTTATTTTTAATATGTATATTTTAAAATCATTTTATTGGGGACTCATACAACTCTTATCACAATCCATATATACAATCATTGTGTCAAGCACATTTGTACATCTGTTTCCATCATCATTCTAAAAACATTTGTTTTCTACTTGAGCCCTTGGTATCAGCTCACTTTTCCCAACCCTCCCTGCTCCCGTCTTCCACATGAACCCTTGATAATTTATAAATTATTATTTTGTCATACCTTACCCTGCCCAATGTCTCCCTTCACCCACTTTTCTCATGTCCATCCCCCAGAGAGGGGGTTATATGTAGATCCTTGTGATCGCTTCCCCTTTTCTACCCCACCTTCCCTCCACCCTGCCGGTATCGCCACTCTCACCACTGGTCCAAAATGGATCATCTGTCCTGACTCCCTGTGTTTCCAGTTCTTATCTGTACCAGTGTACATCTTCTGGTCTAGCTAGATTTGTAAGGTAGAATTGGGACCATGATAGTGGCGGGGAGGAAGCATTTAAGAACAGTAGGAAAGTGTTGTATGTTTCATCATTGCTACACTGCACCCTGACTGGCTTGCTTCTCCCCCGCGACCCTTCTGTAAGGGGATTTCCAGTTGCTTACAGATAGGCTTTGGGTCCCCATTCTGCACTCCCCCTCATTCGCAATGATGTGATTTTCTGTTCTTTGATGCCTCATACCTGATCCCTTCAACACCTCGTGATCACACAGGCTGGTGTGCTTCTTCCATGTGAGCTTTGTTGCTTCTGTGCTAGATGGCTGCTTGTTTGTCTTCAAGCTTTTAAGATCCCAGATACTATATCTTGTGATAGCTGGGCACCATCAGCTTTCTTCACCACATTTGCTTATGTACCTGCTTTGTCTTCAACGATCATGTCTGAAATGTGTGCATCATGGAATGCCAGTTTAATAGAACAAAATGTTCTTGCATTGAGGGAGTACTTGAGTGGAGGTCCAATGTCCATTTGTTACCTTAATACTGCACCTATAAAAATATGCACACATATCTATTTCTCCTTTTTATATAAATATATTTCTATATGTACATGCCTTTATTTAGACCTCTATAAATGCCCTATGCCACCTAGCTCTTTCCTCTATTTTCTTTTAATTTCCTCTTGTCCCATTATCATGCTCAGCCTTCATTTGAGTTTTCAGTAATTCTTCTTGGTTATATTGCCCTTGATCAAGCCCAACAGGCCTCTTACACCCTCCTTGCCACTGATTTTAGATAACTATTGTTCCCTTGTCCCTGGGGTTGTTAACACCACTTCCTTTCCCTCCCTCTCCCCCTTTCCCATGTCCACCCCAGAACCTTAGGTCCCCTTATTTTCTCCTCCAGATTGTTTTTCCTGCCTATCTTATCTAGATAGACCTGCAGAGATCGTAATATGCACAAAAACAAGATAGAGCAAAACAAAGCAACAAAACAACAACAAAAAGCAGTGACAAAAACCAGAAAAGCCTGTCAGTAGTTCAATGACTGTTGGTCAGCCTTTAGGAGTATTTTTCCCATGGAGTCTGTTGGGGTACCAAGCTCTGGCCCCAAAGTCTGTTTTTGGTATTGCCTGGGCACTTCGTGCTCTGCTTCCATTGCTGTTCTGTTGCACGCCTTTAGTGTTTCTCGTCGGTGTGGTGGTGTCAGATCGGGCACAATTTCCACACTGTGTCTCCAGTGTTGTCCCCTGTAGGGTTATGGGTCAGTGAGGGATGTCGTGTCTCATAGTGGGGATGGTCATATGGACCTCTCTGTGCACTGGCTGCTCTGAGCAGGGATATCATCCTCAAGGCTTGGTGGGCCAGGATGTGCTCCACTTTCTCTTTCTCCCCCTTCATTTGCTCCCGTGTGCTCTGATCAGACATGCCCCTCTCCCTGAGCTGTAGCATCAATGTTGTCCTCTGAAGTAAAGTCTTTTGGGGGAAGGGCGGCTGTCCACCTAGTTAGGATTGGGGCCGACCCCTCAGACTTCTCTACTGGTTGGTTGCCTGCTTCATGCCAGCATGTTGCGTTCACATCTTGGAGCACTGGGTTGAAGTCTGGTCCCTTTTTCCCTGTAGAGATATAAACAATATCCTCCCCCTTGGGTGAGTTAATGCCCTGTTCCCCCACTACCCCTCCTCTTTAGTTGGCAATCATATGTATCCCTGGATGTGGTCTGGCCCCTGCCATACTCCCTGGACCTCACCCCAGGAATGTTTGTATACAGTAGCTTTTCCCTATGCCCCTTTTGCATTTTCTTTAAAGCTTACCTCAGCGGACTCGTGTAGTACTTGTCCTTTTGTGCTTGGCTTACTTCGCTTAGCAAAATTTCCTCCAGTTCTTCCCATGTGGTAATTTGCTTCATGTGGACAACGTCAATATTTCTCATGAGGTTGCTTATTTGTCGAGTTGTAAGGGTTTTTTTCCTTGTTAAGTTGAAGTGTATAATCCAACTGAAGGCTGAGTCTTTGATCTGCATCAGTAAGTGCTTCATGTCCTCATCAAGTTTATCAACAAGGTAGTGTTATCTGCATATCATAGTTTATAATAAGTCTCCTTCCAATCTAATTCCACATTCTATTTTATATGGTCCTGTTTCTCAGATTATTTGCTAGCATCCAGATTCAATAAGTATGGTGAAATTCCCCCAGAAGAATTTATTTCAGAGGACAGCACTGAATCTGCAGATCTGGGAGAGGGACATGTCTGATCAGGGCACACAGGCAGGAGCAAATGAATGGGGAGGAAGAGAGAGTGATGGACATTCTGGCCCACCAAGCCTTGAGGACGATATTCCCACTCAGAGCAGCCAATGCACAGAGAAGACCACATGGCCGTCCCCACTATGAGACACGACATCCCTCACTGACCCACAGCCCTACAGGGGACAATACTGGAGACACAGTGTGGGAATTGCGCCCGATCTGACACCACCACACTGACGAGAAACACTAAAGGCGTGCAACAGAATAGCAAGGGGAGCAGAGCAATGAAGTGCCCAGGCAATACCAAAAACAGACTTTGGGGCCAGAGCTTGGCACCCAACAGACTCGGCTGGAAAAACACTTCTAAAGGCCGACAGTCATTGAAGTAACTACAAGCTTTTCTTTCTTGTTGTTGTGTGTGTTTTTGTCATTGCCTTGTTGTTTTGTTGTATATTGTTGCTTGGTTTTGCTCTGTCTTGTTTTTGTGCATGCTATTATCTCTGCTGGTCTGTCTAAATAAGACAGGCTGGATGAACAATCTGGAGGGGAAAACAACAGGACCGATAGTTCCCGGGGGCCATGGGAAAGGGGGAGGTAGGGGGAAAGGAAGTGGTGTTAACAAACCCAGGGACAAGGGAACAACAAGGGATCCAAATCGGTGGTGAGAAGGGTTCAGGAGGACTTGTAGGGCTTGATCAAGGGCAATATAACCAAGAAGAATTACTGAAAACTCAAATGAAGGCTGAGCATGATAATGGGACAAGAGGAAATTAAAAGAAAATAGAGGAAAGAGCTAGGTGGCAAAGGGTATTTATAGAGGTCTAAATAAAGGCATGTACATATGTAAATATATTTATATATGAGGATGTGGACATAGATATTTGCGCATATATATATAGTTTTAGTATTAAAGTAGCAGATGGACATTGGGCCTCCACTCAAATACTCCCTCAATGCAAGAATATGTTGTTTTATTAAACTGGCATTCTGTGATACTCACCTTCCCGACACAAAGACAAAGCGGGTGCATAAGCAAACGTGGTGAAGAAAGCTGATGGTGCCCGGCTATCAAAAGATAACAGCATCTGGGGTCTTAAAAGCTTGAAAGTAAAAAGGTGCCTATCTAGGTCAGAAGCAACAAAGCCCACATGGAGGGCGCACACCAGCCTGTGTGATCATGAGATGTTGAAGGGATCAGTTATCAGGCATCAGAGAACAAAATTCATATACTTGTGTGCTCAACTCCTTGTTACGATCGCTGAAGACATGGGTGCATAAGCAAATGTGGCAAAGAAAGCTGATGGTGCCTGGCTATCAAAAGATATAGCATCTGGGGTCTTAAAGGCTTGTAGGTAAATAAGCGGCCATTTAGCTCAGAAGCAACAAAGGCCACATGGAAGAAGCACATCAGCCTGTGCGGTCACGAGGTGTCAAAGGGATCAGGTATCGGGCATCATCTGAACAAAAAATCATATCATTGTGAATGAGGTGGGTAGTACGGAGTGGAGACCCAAGCCCATCTGTAGGCAATTGAACATCCCTGTACAGAAAGGTGGTGGGGAGGAGACAAACCAGTCAGGGTGCAGTGTAGCAACGATGAAACTTACAACTTTCCTCTAGTTCCTAAATGCTTCCTCTCCCCCACCCCTCCTATTATGATCCCAATTCGACTTTACAAATCTGGCTAGACCAGAGGATGTACACTGGTACAGATAGGAACTGGAAACACAGGGAATCCAGGGCAGATGATCTCTTCAGGACCAGTGTTGAGAGTGGGGATACCGGGAGGGTGGGATGGAAAGGAGGAACCGATTACAAGGATCTACATATAACTTCCTCCCTGGGGGATGGACAACAGAAAAGTGGGTGAAGGGGGATGTCGGACAGTGCAAGATATGACATAATTATTTATAAATTATCAAGGGTTCATGAGAGAAGGGAGATTGGGGAGGGAGGGGAAAAATGAAGAGCTGATGCCAGGGACTTTAGTGGAGAGCAAATGTTTTGAGAATGATGAAGGCAATGAATGTCCAAATGTGCTTTACACAATTGTTGTATGTATGGATTGTGATGAGTTGTATGAGCCCTTAATAAAATGATTAAAAAATAAAAAAATTTTAAAGTGTGCTAAAATTATGTAACTCTGACATAGACCTTTCCTGATTTTAAATCAGTAATGACTGCCTCTTTCTTGGACTATACTCAGGTTCATGTGTGACATTTAAATGAAGTTACCATTCTTTGTTTTGTTGTTCATCATTTGTAAAGTCATTAAAACAAGGTAAACATTTTTCTGGTATTAGCTGTCTTCCTAGATCCAGCTGACATCAGAAATGCTACATACTTTGCTCCACATTTTCTCCTGAAGCTGGCATGAATTTCTAGCAGTTCCCTTTGGGTATACATCAGCAACCCATTTTGAGCAAACCTTTACTTGTATATGATAATTTGGTAATTTTCTATTCTGTTGGATCACCTTTCTTTGAGTGGGCACAAATGCAGACTCTGTCAATTGGTTGGCCTAATCTAAGAACAGCTCATTCTTAGGACATGGCCCTACTTAATGCTTGCCCTCATGGAGAGATCACTGAAGACAGAGTGCTAAAGCAAAGTGTTGTGAGGAAACACATGGTCCACAACCATTAGAAAGAACAGAGTCTGAATCCTTAAAATCTTGACTTCAAACAATCAGCCATCCAAGAGAGGTGTCAACTAAGTCCGCATGGAAGAAGCACACCAGCCTGTATAATGAGCTAAGGAATGTAATAATAAACTCAAAATCTGGAAGAGGGAACGGTATTAAAACTTAAATTGTGAAAACCTAGTTTTCAGAAGGCCATGGATGATAATAGATGCCAAAATTCCATTTGTAGGATGTCCCACTTGGATTGAGCCTCTAATGTGTCCCTTCTGGCCATAGTTGAGGACGTGAATAGCCATAAGATCGCCTTGTAAAATCAATTGTAGCATATGCAGTTAGGTTAAAAATGTAACACACTACTGTACTATCATTTGATCGCCATTTGGACTTGTTTCTTTTTTTTTTTACATTTTCTGCTTTTCAACCGAGGTTTTACTTTGTTTTAATCTGTTTGCATGTTTTTGTTTGTTTCCAGGATAGGCGAATCTATAGAGATGATAAATGGATTAATAATTTCCTAGGGGCATGGAAGGGAAGGTTGGTGCAAATGGGGAGCTAACAGTGGATATGAGAAGGAGAAATGTAAAATTGTCGTGCTGATGATTGCACACCTCTCCTGAATGTAATAAAACTATTGAGCTCTGTGACATACGAATTATCTGCCATTAAACCTTTCCCCAGTTGGAAATAGTAATAGCCCATGATTCCGCCATCTGACTACTATTTATGTAGCTTAGAGAAATAGGCGCTGTGAAACAAATACACACACGCGTTTATGGAAGCATAATTAATAACAGCCCCCCAAAGGGAAACAACTTAAACCTAAGTGCTCATGAACAGATGAATGGGTAAATGGATAAACAAACCATGATGCATAATACACAATGGAATACTATGCTATTAAAATAATCCACAAAACACCTGACAACCTAGAATAATCTAGAGGATATTATGCTTTTGTATGAAAGTCTGGAAAAAGTTTATACACAGAAAGAAGCAGTCTTTGATGAGAATCTGGGAAGGGAGAGAGGAGAGAAAATCATTAACTAGGTACTAAAAATATAGTAACTGTGGTGAAGGAAGTGCAAAAGACTATAAAGGGAAGTTCAGCGCAACATTACACAAGCAAAGGAAGATACTAGGAGGCAACCCAGATTAAATAGTAGCAATGGCAAACACTGTTAGCACGCAGTCCTGCAGTGTAATAATTTGCCGGTAGATACTAGCCATATACTTGCAACCCGAGCAGATGTGGGATGGCGTATGGGAGTGCAGAGGTTTGGTAGGGGACATGAGGCTGTTTCAAAAAGTCTGTGGAACAATTTCAAAATCATTTAATTCTATTTTTCTTTTCTTTTTTTAAAAGAAACATTTTATTAGGGGCTCATACAACTCTTATCACAATCCATAGATATACATACATCAATTGTATAAAGCACATCTGTACATTCTTTGCCCTAATCATTCTCAAAGCATTTGCTCTCCACTTAAGCCCTTTGCATCAGGTCCTCTTTTTTTCCCCCTCCCTCCCCACTCCCCCCTCCCTCAAGTGCCCTTGGTAATTTATACATTGTTATTTTGTCATATCTTGCCCTATCCGGCGTCTCCCTTCCCCCACTTCTCTGCCGTCCATCTCCCCGGGAGGAGGTCACATGTGGATCCTTGTAATCAGTTTCCCCTTTCCAACCCACTCACCCTCCACTCTCCCAGCATCGCCCCTCATACCCTTGGTCCTGAAGGTATCATCCACCCTGGATTCTCTGTGCCTCCAGCCCCCACATGCACCAGTGTACAACCTCTGCCCTATCCAGTCCTGCAAGGTAGAGTTCGGATCATGGTAGTTGGGGGGAGGAAGCATCCAGGATCTGGGGGAAAGCTGTGTTCTTCATCGGTACTACATCGCACACTGACTGTCCCATCTCCTCTCCTAAACCCCTCTATGTTAATTCTATTTTTCATGAGCTTTTTGAAGCACTCTTGTACATATTTATATGTGCTGCAAATATATCTAAGGGGTGCCCCACCAAACAGAAATTTTCCCCAAAGCTATGTATTTAAATTTTTTAACAAAACAACCTTATCATTTTCAAAGCACTCTCCATTTGTGCTCTCCACCATGTACTTACATTTAATACATTTGTCAAATCTGGGATTCCATTCTTGGAAACATTTTTCAAACTCATGTTTGGGTGGCTGACAGCACCTCCCTCAGTTTTTTCTTCACCTCCTATACATCGTCAAATCACTGACCTTTCATGTTCCTCTCATTCACGGAAACAAAAAGAAGTCTCACCGAGTTGAGGTGAAGTGAGTAAGGTGTGTGGGGCAAGATAGGCATGCTGGGTTTCTTTTTGGTTGTTGTTTTTTTGCCAAAAACTGGTGCACAGAGATGGCTGTGTGAGCCAGGTGCATTGTTATGGTGGCAAAACCAGTCCCCCATCTGCCACAAATCAGGCCTTTTAAAAATCACAGACAGTTAATACAGTCTTTTCAGAATCTCTAAAGAGAAAACTTGATTAACAGTCTGACCCGGTAGCAGAAACTCCAAATGCACTACGAGATATCCATTCAGGTAGTTGACAGTCATCCAGAACAAGGTCTGTCATCAATTGACATTTCACCTTTTTTGAAATGAAAAAACTACTCTTACACTTGAGTTTCTCTCATTGCACTGTCCTTGTCAGCTGTGTTCAACATCACAACAATGTCTGTGAAAGTTTTCATGGGCAGGCAATAAAATTTCACAGCTACGCGCTGTTCTCTTAAATCTGCCGTCACAAAAAACAAGCTTTGAGCAGAACTTCTTTTACAAAAAATTCTCTGTTACCAGAGAGAGCCTTCTGTGGCAACGCCACTGGGGCACTTGTCGAGAGGGGGGTGCTTGTTGCTCTCTGGCAGGGAAATATGCATACTATGAGAGCCCCACCAGCAGAGCTTTCTTCTGGGGTTTTGTTGGTAGCCCCTCATACAGGACAGCATACGGGACATGCAAACTTCTTAGCCATAAGCAAACACCGTGAGGGACTGCCACTGGGCTTGAGGGCTTAGGTCTGTATCCCTCACAAAGTCCATAAAGACGATGTTCCCCATCTTACTGTGTTGGGGAACAACTGGTATCTTAAAGTCTTGCAAGTAGCCATCTACAATGTAACTATGGATTTCTTTCTGTCCAGAGGAAAGAAGAGTGGAAAAAATCAGAGAGATAAGAAAATAATCAGTCCGCAGGACAAACGGAGCATATAAAGCACAGCCTCCACTAGCCTAAGATCACAATAACTAGATGGCGCCCTGCTATGACTACCAACTACTCAGATCCTGGAGAGAAGGTGGGGGAAATATAGAAAAAAGTTCAAGATCATAAAATAAGACCAAATTTACTAGTCTAATAGAGAGGAGTAGGGGACCCCAAGACTATGGCTTTTCCACATTTTTGAAACCCTAAACAAAAATCTACTCCCAGAAATCACCTTCTAGACAAACAACAGACTGGCAGTAAATCACGACCATACCTGGAATGACTCATTCCTCAGAGCAATCTATCGCAGTGCACCAAAAGGGCAGTGTTGTTAGAAACAAAGCTCAGAAGACAGACGGGGCAGGAACAATGGCAAATTACAACAGGGAACCCAGGGAGGAACCCAGAGAGAAAGTGCGAATGGTGGTGATACATTGAAGAGATTGCAACTAATATCATCGAAACAAAATATGTATAAATTTTTCAATAAAAAACAAGAATCAATAGAGCAGTTAATGTTTTCCTTTAACACAGTCTCTTATCAATGGTGGGAAAATATTGTAGAGATCACAAGAGCCCTGTTTTTCCATGAAAGTGGTAGAATATTTCTTTGTGAAATAATTATTTCATGCATTTTGTTGTCGTGAAGAAATAACTCTGTACTAATATCCTGTCAAAACTGGGAATACAGAATTACACTAACATTGTTAAATGAAAAATTGGTATGCACGTGTGCCCAAGCCACTTTATTCATGCATGCTAACTGCCTGACGCATGCGCATATGTGAGTGTTTCATATTTGCCCAGTTTCTTCAGGTTAGGGATTGCTTCTTACCCATAGATGTAACTGAAGCTCCAAGGCATGAGAGACTGCCTCACACATAGTTAGTAGCCAACTGATTGATTCCCCAAATTTCATCTGAGGCCAAAGAGCAAAACTCACTGCCAGGAAGAATTGGGGAAGTTTGAGAAGAACCAAGTTATTTCATACCAGACTAGTCTGATTTTTTAAATAAGAAAAGTGGAAAGGCATGTGACCTCTTCCCTGGGAGAGGGACAGCAGAGAAGGGGGGAAGGGAGACTCCGGATAGGGCAAGATATGACAAAATAACGATGTATAAATTACCAAGGGCACATGAGGGAGGGGGGAAAGGGGAGGGAGGGGGAAAAAAAAGAGGACCTGATGCAAGGGGCTTAAGTGGAGAGCAAATGCCTTGAGAATGATTGGGGCAGGGAATGTATGGATGTGCTTTATACAATTGATGTATGTATATGTATGGATGGTGATAAGAGTTGTATGGGTCCCTAATAAAATGTAAAAAAAGAAAAGAGAAGAAAAAAATGATTAGGGCAAAGACTGTACAGATGTGCTTTATACAATTGATGTATGTATATGTATGAACTGTGATAAGAATTGTATAAGCCCCTAATAAATTATTAAAATTAAAAAAAAAGAAAAGTGGAAAGGATATTTCATATTGATGTGAAAGAGCATGTCAGTGTACAGTCACAAACAAGCCTAATCTCCCTAGGGAACAGCCTGGTGTGGGCATGAGAAAGGGCTGTGGCCAGAGCAGGGGAAGGGACAGGAAGAGAGCTTGGGAAACTCCATGGCTAAGACAGAGTGGAAGGGTTTTCTTCTCTCATGCTACTATTTGTATTACATTTTTAAGTAGAGAGGCTTGCTCAGCTTTTGAATATGGGAATTTGAAGGTATCAACAAATTGAGTTTCAGAACCACGGCAAGAGAACAGACTGGAAGGCTGGGACTCACTTTGACTTTTCTTAGTTGAAGGCACAGTGTAGGTTGAGATCATGCAATTGAGACTAGAACAAGAAATAAAAATATAATGAAACCTTGGAGAGAGCTGAAGCCAAGGTGGGAAACTAAGGAAGCAGCAGAATTTAAAACCAAAAAACATGGAGAGATTTCAGGAAAGAATAAGAGGAGTGGTGAGTGGCGTGAAGTGCTTTGATGATGTTTAATTGGACCAACTTGGAAATGGGACTTTTGAGCTGGACCAGAACCAAGAGTTCTAATTCTCGTTTGTGGTTATTCTAGTTTCTCTGTTGTAGTTTAAATTCTTCAAGAGAAGAAAGCAAACATCAGTGTTCATTTTTCTCACCTATCTGAAAATTAATTAGGAAATGATGAATCACATCTCGCAGTAGTCTGGGAGTGTCACAAAAATAAGAAAATTAGAGTTTTTGTAATATGTTACTTGTAATACAAATTAGTTGGGAATTTTATGCATATATAGAAACCAACTTGTGTGTCAAAGACCACAATTTCAGACCGCGATAACATTATAAATAGTGTCACTTCAAATATATACATTTGTCATTGATATTTTAAATTCGGTGTTATAGTGATATGTTTTGTTTTGTTTTTCATTTGCATAGCCTGGCACCTGTGTTTGCTCTTTTTGTACCATTTTACTGCTCCATACCAAGAGTCCAAGTTGCACAGATTATGGGCCAGTTTTCCATCACAAACAAGACATTGATTTATATATTGGGACTACAGGTATAGTATGCACTTTCTATGTTCACATTTCTTGAACCAGATTTTTTTTTCTTCACCTTTTGGTCTTTTTCTCATTTTATCTCCTGAAAACAATTTGTTTCCCCTTAAGTTTAGCTTCATGATCTCTATCAAATGTTCAAAGCAGGTTTTATAGAGCAAGAACATCAAGGTGCATCAGGTACTAGAACGCTTTCATATTCTTTTGATATCTGATAAGAGCTTTCACTGTAATTTGAATCAGTGGAAAATATTTAAAGTTCATTGAAGAATTGTAAATTGAGTATTTTTTAAAAATCATCATATGAAGTGGAAACTAATGAGAAGGATCAAATGTTGAAAGTGGAAAATCAGTGTCAACTTAATTCGTTGGCTATTTATTCTCTCAAGAAGAAATCAATCTGCATTTCTGACCTGAACTTACCATATATACTCGAGCACAAGCCGAGTTTTTTCAGCACATTTTGACTTCAGTTTTTGTGGTAAAATTAGGTGACTTGGCTGATATTCGGGTCAGCTTATATTCGAGTATATACGGTAAGTTTTTTTTTTTCATGAAATGCAATGAATTTCATAACTGTCATAAATATGGTGGCACTCTCACCATTTGCTAAATGGTTCAGTAAGAAGACCTTTTGAGTACTTGTTGCCTGACTTCGTTTAAAAGGTTATCTTCACCAATCTTTAATTGCCTGCTGTGTTCCAGGCCCTATGATAGAAGACACATAAGATTTCCAGTTCCCCACCTCTAATACTTGTCGCTTCTTTAACTCCCACAGCTTCTGATGTGAAGTTTGACCCTATTGCTTCCTGCGACACCATGTGTAGCTTGGCCTTTGGATGCACTGATTAGTGCTCATAGCATTCTTTTCGCACACATGTCAAACCGGATCCTCATGTCACTTTAAAATGCCCTTCTCTCTCCCCTTTTAACCTTTCACATTTCCTCTCACTCATTTAGTTTGCTGTCTTATGTTATCAATGCTCATCTAGGGTGGGTGTTTCCTTACCACTTTTGCAACCATTTCTCATGAAATGTTTTCTTCATCTCCCAACCTCGTGTTTACACGCTCTCTCTCCTCCTCCCCCCCAATATTCATTTAACCTAATAGCCCATTTCTACATTTTATTCTTATTACAAGGATCTTCTCTGACACGTTGGCCTGTTTTAGAGACGTTAGAACAGAAAACAGAATATAATAGTCGAGTACCCTGGAGTTGGAGCAGGAGCCCTAAGTGCTAGTTATAGCGAGATAGCTCAGTAACTGGGAGTTATCTTGGATCAAGTCCGGTGATACCGCCGAGCCTTGGGCTGAATTATACAGTTCTTTCCAACCCACAAGTGACATCAGCTCTTTGAGAGGACAGAGCATTGTTTTGGGAATGGTGGAGTAAGAGCTCGGTGTAAGGTAGTAGAAAGGATTAGGAGCCATGTGAACTTGCGTCCGATTACTTGCGCTGGTAATTATTAGATTTGTCACTTTCCTTTTCCGTATCCTTATTTCCCCATCTGTATAGCAGGGAGAATAGTATCTATGCTACAGTTTTGTTTGAAGCATTAGAGATAATAGTTGCTTGATAGTGTAATCTGAACAGATAATAATTTTAAGTTTAAAAAGTTAAGTCAGTTGATTAATTTGCTTATCCACCATTGGTTTTTCTGGGCTTAGGAATGTTTACTTTTTTCTTTTTTATGTGTATTTCAAACTCTTACGGAAAAGAGATCCTAATTAGCGAGTAACTGCTGGTGTTGTTTTAGCAGTATTATTGCAATTCGCATGAATAAAAGTATCCTTTTATCCCTGCCACACCACAAACATGCAGGTGGATTTACCACAGACATTTCCCCAAAAGAATATGTATCTCTAACATTGTCCTAAGATTTTCAGTAATGCGTGAGAAGTTTGTCTCCGGAAGTAGGAGTACAAATGCCTCCATAACTTGTGGATGCAATCTAAAGTCCTTCGTATGAATGGTGGCGAGGGCACTGAGCCCCTTATGCCTAAAAGTGCTGTTCCGAACCTTCACACGGGACTCCCTGTGCTTTTCCTCTTCCTGCGAGAGCTTGTGGAGGCCAGGGCATGGCGGATGGCTGGCTGTGATCCTTATAAAAGAAGCAGAGTATCTGTCGAGTGTCATTTAGACCCAGTCACCTACTAGCACTCTATGCTAGGTGCTCCGTCGCATTAAATGGCTTGTTAGAGGTGATGCCTGTCCTCAAGGTGCCCCGCAGCCGGCAGGAAGTGCACACATGGTCAGAGCATAAACAAGCGTGAGTACAACCAAACATGCCACAAGAGGAGAGGCACAAGAGTTCAGAGTTCAAAGGGAACGTTTTTTATTGATAAAATGATTTCACTTAAATTGTATGTGACACATGTTTCTTAGACTGGAGAAATTGCAAGCACAGCAGAGAGCTGTAATTCCTGATCAACCAACTGATCACCTGGATACAACTCCCAGCTCCATCATTTAATAACTTTTTGACCTGGGACAGATGGCCTAACCTATGCTTTTTTCACCTGTAAAATAGAGATACGAATAGAATTTACCTCATTCAGTGATGATGAGGCTTCCTTGAGTTCAGTATATGAAAATCACTACTTGGGATTTACTGGGCACTCTGAAAGTTTTAGCTGCTGTTAGCGTGTCTTATATTTTTAGATGAAAAATATCATGAAATATTTTTTCATGTAATTCTCATCCATGTTAATATCAGAGGCATCTACACCAAACAAGAATGGATGTTGAATTAAAGGGTTAGCTCTAAAGTTGCAGCCACTGCTCAGGTCCAGGTGATGTAGCTCTAGGCAAGACCTGCCAAGCTTCTTACCTAGATCGTGTCCTCTCTCACTGCTTCTGTCTGTCTGCTCTGTTTTCCTAGCCAAGAGGGCTCGCCTTTGAGGTCTCCTCAAGCGCAGCGTGCCATCTTGGTTCTTCTGCAATCAGAAGTCCTACATTCCCAACCATAATTCTAAACATCAACACCAGGCAGACTCGTCTTTGCTTTCTTGTAGAACATATTTTGGGACAGATCCTTGAGCTCTAATTCTAATTACTTTTGCAATTAACTAACTTATTGTTGCTGACAATAAAAGTAAAAGAGAGCTTTCTCTTTTTGGGGTGAACTGGAATGAGAATATCGACGTTTGAAGCAAGTAGTATTGAACATGAACCTATATGCTTGCAGAACTCTTACATCTAAATTTAGAGTGAAAACCCTAAATCATGAAAATAAAATTCATGCTGTGTGTCATTACCGAAGACTAAGCACAAGAAGGCAACTACATGATTTGGATGATAATGCTAATAATTTCTTTAGATACAGTATTTACATGAAATCACTTGAAGCCTACATCTAATTAAGAATATGCTTGAATTTCACTTATTTTTCTTTTCATAGACTTAGACTGGGCTGTATCAATCTTTGTGAGGCTATTGGGTTGAAATTTGGATTAACAAAAGAACAAAGAAAACTAAACTAATACTTTTTAAATAGCAGTATTGTTATTTGTTTTTATTTGTACTATGTCATATATAAATAATACTTAATGTGAATCACTATGGTTATACTATGACTAAGAGTTGAATTTCTTTTTTAGTTGCCTTTTTTTTTCTTTCATAGCTTTTCACCTCTGGCCCCTACATCTGGATCCTAGCCATAAGTGGACTTGTAAGTCTGATCTCCCTGCCCCACAACTCTTCTCTCTTTTGAAACAAAACCATTCGGGGATTTAGATTAGAGAACGTATTCAGTTACCTGCAGTATTCTTTTTGCCATGTTAGTTATTGACCTAATGTTACTTCATTGATGATTATGAAGAGAGTCGATTGCATGGTGAATTGAGATTAAAGGGTCTAGTTTGCTTCATTTGCTAAGGTGATTTTGATGACCGTGTTAGCTGAAGTTTTGTCAGTGTTGTCCTTTTGGAATTTCATTAATAGGAAAAACTGACAGGAGAAAAAAGAGTCAGAGCTACTAAAAAAAATGGGAAATGTTCTGCTTGTTTTGTAAAATGCCCCTGTCGGGCGAGGGGAAAGGGTCGAAGCAGGCTGAGTGGAAAGTCAGCTGGGTTAGAGCTGACTGAGGACTCATCAGGGTCTGTGGCCAGAGAAGGGAGAGGAGAGCGAGCCTGGCGCACGGGGCCAGTTCCCTCCTTCCGTGTGCTGTAATTACTCACCTCACTCGTTCCCACGCTGCCTTTTTTGTTTGGCTTAGTTTTAATAATAAACATTAATCTTAAGCTTTCTATTAATGAAATATTTGAAAAGAAAATCTAGAGCATCCATCAGTTGGGTTTTATTCTTCATGCATGACATGTAAGAACCCCCCAGCTTTAGTAAAAATAACTTATAATCTATAAAATAGAACACTTACAATATTAGTCTTACATATATATATATTTGACTGATAAGTGAATATGGGGTATAGTTTTTCATTTCTGTCTTGTAAGTAACTAAATTTACACACGGGATAAGATTAAAGAGGAGGGAGATTTAAAAAAGAAAAGCTTAAAGGAAAAGGATTTGGAAATAATGATTTATTCCACTGCAGATATTTTAAGGAAGTTAAAACACTCGAATCTTGCTTCTTGCGTATTTTGCTTATCTAGTGCTGTTGTAGCACATACCACAAATGGATGACTTTGACAGACTGTAAAGTATTCTCTCACACTTTAGAAGGCTGGAAGTCCAAATTCAGGGTGCCGTCTCTAGGGGAAGGCGCTCTCTGTCAGCTCTGAAGGAAGGTTCTTGTCGCATGTCCTTTCAACATGTGGGAGCTTGGCTGTCCCTGGGAAATCAGTGTTCCCTTGGGGCTGGCAAGTTCAGAACACTAGGCCCCTGAGTCCAGGTAACACCCTCTCACTCGATTCCTCGTTCTTGATATTACTGAGGTCCCTCCCGTCTCGCTTACTTGTTTAACTTTTTTATAGCTTAAAAAAAGATTGACTCAAGATGCAACCTGGTCCTGCTAAATTATATCCTGCTACATTAACATAACTACCACTAATCCTGCATTGTTAACATCATAGAGGTTAGGATTTACAACACATAAGATAATTACATCAGATCACAAAATGGAAATTAATTACACAATACTCAGAATCATGACCCAGCCAGTTTGACAAGAAAATTTTGCTAGGTGAAGGGACGTGGGCAACGATGATGATGACGGGGACGCTCACACACACATAATTGAATCCCTAGTACTAGAAACACCGCTACTATTTCTTGGCCAATGTGTCATTGTTTAAACCTGCTCATCTCTCCTCTTTATTCCCTCCATAGTATTCTGTTCTCTGTTCTTTTTATATCCAACTTGTTCCTTCTTTCATAAACACTGATGTACTTCAGGTAAAAAAGTTTTTCATACAGTTCACTTTTATTCTGTCCTTCTAGGTATTTTCTATCTCTCCAGATACCCATTGCTTCAGGATCAGAGAGCCGAACCTCCTTATGAGGTTTTCAGATGACCTGAGCCTTTTTCCATGTGGACTTGGTTGACACATATTAGATGGCTTCTTAATTGAAGACAAGCCAGATACCAAGTAGATCGTGTTTAGGTCGTTCTGTTTCTTCTAGGGAACAAAACTAATAAGTTTTAGTTTTGAAGGGTGGCTAGACTGCACTCTACTTGACATATTAAACCCAAGATAAACCTAGCCTTTTAAAGGTTTCCTTTCCTAGTGAATATCTTTGACAGTGGTTAAATTCTGAGTGTTGACTTTTACCTATGACCATCAATTTGATCCATCTTCCTAGCAGCCTTGTTCTTTGCTTCTGTCCCATCATAATCAAAGGGCGCTAACCCTGTTTATTTGACACAATTCATGTGCATAGTAACGGTCACTACGTTTCTTCTTTCATGATGCAGCATATACAGGTGAGCCATGGTGTCATAGCAACCATGTTAGGCTGCGAGCCACAAGTCAGCCGTTTGAAACCACCAGCAACTCCAGGAAGGAAAACGAGGCCTTCTCCTTCCACAGATTTACCGTCTCTCAACCCACAGAGCACTTCTACCCTATGCTGGAGGTTTGCCATGAGGCAGAAAGGACTCCGTGACACTGGGATTTTTTTTAATATCATAAATGTTCCTGCTTGATTTTAACATAATGAAGTTTGTTCTTTCTTAATATTTTTCTTAAAAAATCATATTTTATTTTGAAATGTTTAATGTGACATACTTCAGATATGAATAGGGCATTAGAATTATTGGTGAATGTCTGATTAATATAACATTGATGTAGGATCAAACTTAAGGGTTATCTTTAAAAAATCATAATTCATCTCTTTCAGATGTCTCTTGCTCAACATGACTTCTCTCCACATAGACATCTATCTAGTGACTTCCTTTTTTCCCCTTGGTTTTCATGCTAAATAAAAAGCTAGACTTTTACCCCCATCAAGAAATGTACAGATGGTATTCAATGTTGTGGGAAAATGTTACAAAACCTGTTGATGAAATTTTGCCTTTTAGCATTGAAACCAAAAGTTCACTTAACATACCGTGTTGTGTGGCAGGAGCAGTACTTTTATTTCAATCTGGCAGTTACGTGCTTTTGTAAGAGAAAGAGCTTTGTTTCTAAAAAGACATTGTGTAAAACATAAGTCATTTTTTTACCTGCTGTCATAGAAACCAGATACATAAGTGATTCTGGAAAGCTGCCATCTCTGAGTTTGTTTATTTATTTTGTTTAGGCTCATGGTCATTTCTCTTTTTTGTCTGTCACTTGTTTTCTTGCAGGATTATAAAAATGTCCTTGGATATTCAACTTTAAACTAACTCAGTGATTAAAAGAAGGGAAGAGTGGTGAAGTACCCAGTATAGTATTTGACTAGGTGGCAATAGTGATTTTGTTCTGTCAAGTTGCTTTTGTATGTGGGTGTTTTGTTTTAATAATTTGCTTTTGTTGTTGATGTTAACTGTGTATGTAAGTTTAGCGTTGTTAATTGTTAAAATTCAGTGACAGTGACTACATCCTCTCAGTGACGCAGCCCTCCTCCGTCTCCATTTTTGAATTAGGAACCTGACTGCCTGCCTGCCTTCTGCGCGTCTTCTCTGATCAGCCTTGTTGCTGTTGTCAAATTGATTCCCATATAGCGAGGTCTTGATTTACTGAGAGAGCACGACTTTCTGCCTTCATGGAAAGTAATGGGGACTACATTGTTTTCCCAACTTGAGAGCAAACATGGTTTGTTAGCTGACCAGAAACAAAATGACGTTAGCTGTCACTTTTTAATTTCCTTTGGTACCCAGCTGCTGCCCACATAAGGTGTGAGTATTTGGTTGTACTTAAAGTTGACATCTGATAAAATTCACATGTCTCATTTATCAACCTTTTTGTATTGCCTAGTTCCCCTTTGGGCAATGCTGATTTTTAATATCACCATTCAGGATTTTAAATAGAACTGTGTGTTGTTTGAAGGTGTGAAATTATAATGGCAGAGTTTGTAGTGGCCACGTATAAGATTTTAGTTGAAACCAGTACTTCACAAAAATGAGTGTACACCTGTTTCCATGATCATGTGTAACTGTTTTTCTTAATATCTTTGGGGACAGGTCTTCAAAGAGCGATGCTCACTTTTCACATATCTGTAGTTCCATTCGTCTTACTAGACAGTAATCCTTTCTTTTCCTTAAAGAAAACTTTGTTTATTCCTTCTTGATTTTATTTAAGTTTTCTTTGTGGTTCTGCAGAAAGCCTTTGAGCCATCTGTATCCCACCACTTCTTCATTTTCTGCAGTTTTATGATTCATGGGATGAGTCATTACCACTGGGCTGTACCCAAATTCTCAAAAGTCGAGGTCTCGGGCGTAAGCTGAATCTGCCATGATTAAAATAGAAAGAGCCTGCTTTTGTGAATTTTCTCTTTTACAATCCACATGGGGTTTTTTTTGTTTTTTTTTTTTTACTGTTTTGTCCTCTTTCCAGCTTTTTTGATAGTACGTCAATCAGCGCGTACGCATATCTCAGACGCTAGGCTTCTTTGTTTTAGGAATCATTTACCCATCAGCCCATTTCCTGGATTTGTTATCCTATGCAGTATGTAAAATTCTATTATCGTGGTGTGATCAAGAAATCTCAGTATGAAAAATAAAGAGACTAGCCTTCCCAGTAACAAGGCTGGGAAAGCAGATTGACAGCAGATTGCTTAGAGTTGCGGCTGGAGTCTCTGTCCGGGTCTTTTCTGTCGGCAGTGGGCATCTTTATTGGTTTGGTAGTGAAAGCCTTCATGGTGTGCAGATAGCCGTGCAGATGAGAGGAAGCACGAGCAATCACGAAGCAGTCCGGGTGGCTCATTTGTGGTCTGATTTGTCTTCTCCTGTTCCCTCAGCAATAGTTTGAAAAACAAAACACTGTTTTATAATCACTGTAAAAAAAATGCAAACCAAACCTCATGTTGATTTTCTCTCCAAGTTGCGGTGTGATACTAAGGGGAAGACTGTGGAGTGAGTGGGAATGTAGACTTCCTTTGGAGTGCGCGTTGGAGCTGCCAGCTGTTCTGGAGAGGGGATGGTGTGTTGCACTCTGTGCCTTTCTCTTCTTTTGTATGTGTGGCTTCCTCCTCCCAACATGTTTCCTCTCCTTCGAATCCTTCCCCCCCCCCCCTTCTTACTGATTTCTTCTGCGGATGGACCTGAGAAGGCCCCAGTACAGAGCTCCTCGTTACACTTTAGGAATCTAGTTTATTTTTCCCACAGGCCATGGAAAATGAGGACAGAAGTTTCAAAGAGAAGTCAGGGCTTGTTAAAGCTGTGAGGTAGTTGACTTGTGAAAGGATCGTGTGTGGAAGTAGAAGATGACAAGTAGATCCTTAGATACAAAGCATTCCTATTGAAAGAGTACTTTCACCTTTTATAATTAGAAAAGTAGTTCTAATCCCTCATCCCAACACTGAATTGAGTGCTTATTTCTCCCTTGCACATAGCTCACTGCACCCACCTGTACATTTATGTTGAGTCATTCACATGCTTATCCCCCGTCTTCCACTCCCAGGTAAACTGGGCCCTACTGAAATAGACCTTCTGTACCTGCTGTCACAAAGGCAGCTCAGACCAGAGCTCACAGGGAACGCCTATTCGGCATGTTGTGGCCTATGTGTTTTAACAGCACAAGGAAGAAGTGACCAGTAGACATTTGATTTATAAATACTTAATGCGGAAAAAATTCTGTCAGTGTCTTCATAACAAACGGGCAGATTAAAGTACCTCTGTGGTTTATGAAATATAACTATGAAATTTTATGACTATGAGATATCTCACACTTAGAGCCTACTGTCTGACCTCATTTCAAAGCCTTTCAAAATTTGCTCTGCTCACGTTCCACTCTCCTGTGGTGTATATGCTATACTGAACCATTTGCTGTTCCCAAACAGTGCTAGCTCAAGGTTCAATGCACTTGCACAACCACTAATTTTCCTTTCACAAGACCATGATATTGTGAGCTGTTCGCAATATTTGCTTGGCTGAGCTCCTTCCTGTATGCCTCCCCATTGGCATTCGGCTTGGCCCTGTGACATACTCTAGCCAATAAGGTAGCTCTGTGGAGGGCATCGAGTGCTTGTACCATTGCTCTTTCCCTTTGCCATTAAAAAAGCATGTGCCGTATCTTTCACCTTTCACTATAAAAGCACATGCCAAATACAAGCTGCTGCTTCAGGCCAGACCCCAAAGGAAGAGGACTGGTCCAGGGAGCGTGCATGCATCAGGAGGGGAAATAAAGCTTAGTTGTGTGCTGCCTCAGTAAAACTTGATTACTAGAGCTCTTTTCTAAGTACTCGACAAACATTAACTTAATTCCCAAACCAAAACCTCTGCCATCAAACCGATTGGGACTCAGCAGCCCCACATGGGCTTTCCCAGGATGTAAATCTCGATGGGAGCAGGCAGCCTCACCTTTCTCCTTCGGGTGCCTGCAGCCCTGCAGTGAGCAGTCCAGCACCTACCCTCCAGGGTCACCAATTACTTAATTAGCCTTTACTTCATTAGAGGAAAACGAAGTAGGCATTTTACTATAATTATCCCCATTTAGCAAATGAGATGCTGAGTCACAGAGAGTGGAATTTGGCACCATTGCAACCTGATTAGTAGTGGAGGTGAGATGCAAACTTAGGTGGGGTAGTTTACTTATTTGTGCTCTTAAGAAGCTAGTTCGCATAACCACATGCAGTTCCTTCTGTTTTCTTTCTTTCACCTTTAGCCCCTCTTCTAGCAAAATCTTACAACCTTTTAAAAGTTCTGGCTTTAAAGCCTTTTCTAAGTCAGCCCTGTGTCTTCCAGTTCAGGAATGATATATTATGATTTATGGATCCCAGTTCTTAGCACAATGTCTGGCATTTTATATATAGTCTATAAACACTTGTTGAGCTTAAAAATCATCAGTATGAGCAACATAATTTCTGTGCTATCAGCCACTGTAATGTTATGTGATTGCGTTCCCGGTGTGTACTAGATTCTTGACATGATCTCTGTGATGGTTGAGTACCTACCTACGCTTCTCATTTTAAAGACGGACCAAACGCCACGTGTTCTGCTCCCAATCCAGTGGGTTAAGTGCGTTCCACGGTACATGTCAAAGTTCTTTTGTGTCTTTTCCAACCACAGGAAACTTATGCACAAAAACTATTTTTAGATGTTCCTGTACCTAAACCAATAAGACGAATATTTGCTCATCAAAATCGGAGTCTGAATGCTTGTCTTGTTTTGTTTTGCTTGTGGTGTAGGTGAAAGTTTACAATTCGTCTTCCGTTCACCGAGGTACATGCATACCTTGCTGGGTGACATCAGCTGTGATCCCTGCAGTGGAACAGCACCCTTGTTTCCTTCCTCCCCGAGCTCTGCATTTCCATCCCGCCTCCTTTCTTACTCTTTCCTGCCTTTGAGCTGTGTGGGGGCAAATGCTGCCCTTTTCATCTTGTGTGGTTGGTAATTTTTGGAGAGTATGTTCCTCACAGTGTTGTTATTTACTTTATAGGCACGCCTATTGTTTGGCTGTAAGTATTCCCTGGGGTTGGATTCAGTTCCAGGTTTCAAACCAGTCTCTATCAAACCAGTAATTCGGGTCTTATTTGTGATTTTGAATTTTGTTCTGCACTTTTCTCGCGTTCTGTCCAGGACCTCTGTGGCTCCAGGCCGAGAGTTAGTAGTGACTGCTAGGCACCATGTACTTCTTCTGGTCTCAGGGCAGTTGGAAGTTGTGACTTGCATCCTTGGACTAATTGTTTCCTTGAGTCTTACATTTTCTTTCAGAAAGCCTGGAGTCCATGAAAATTTGAAGCCATGTCCTGTATTTTCCCTTTTTCCTCAGGATTCTGCTGATCAAAATGTTTAGTAATGGTAGCTGGGCACTATCCCATTCTGGTTTCAAGGCCAAGCATGCAGGTTTTCCTGGAGACAAGCCACCATACATCCATATCTTTCTCTTTGCACAGCAAGTAGGAGAAACACAGTCTTGATACATGCTATAATAGGGATGGACCTTGAAGATACTATGCTAAGTGAAATCAGCCACAGAAGGACTAATATTATATGATCTAACTTATAAAAGGCAAGAAAAAGTAAATGCAGAGCGACCAGAGTTTATGGATGGTTAACAGAGGCTGGAGGAAAGAGCCCTGGTGGTGTAGTGGGCTACGCGTCAGGCTGCTAAGCTCAAAGTCGGTAGCTCAAATCCACCAGCTACAGCGCAGGAGAAAGATAAGACTTTCTACTCCCATAAATAATGATACTCTCAGAAACCCACAGGGGCAGTTCTGCTCTGTCCATAGGGTCTTTATGAGCCAGAATAGATTCAGTGGCAGTGAGAGGGTCAGGAGGAGAGTAGGAATTAACAAGGTTAGGGAGAAAAGGTTGAAGTTGTCAAGGATTTTGTTTTAGTTACATCCACAATCAATGCTTAGGGAAGCAGCAGTCAAGAGATCAAAAGATGTATTGTACTGCGTAAATCTGCTGCACAAACCCCCTAATAAAACGTTAAAAAAATCGTAATGTAAATATCTGATGTGCAGGATGTATTTTCATTGTTACAAATTAGGCATAATTAAAGCATAGTGATTAATCACAAAAACAATTTGTAATTATATATTATGAAATATTTATTTCTAATTATAAATGAAATTTTATGTTGAAAAAAAATCTGCACAAAACCTCTTGAGAGTGTTGAAGAGCAAGGATGTTACTTTGAGGACCAAGGGGCGCCTGACCCAAGCCATGATATTCTCCATTGCATCATGTGCATTGAACGTTGGACATTGAATAAGGAAGACTGAAGGATAGATACATTTGAATTGTGGTGTTGGAGAAGAATATTGGAAGTACCATGCACTGCTGAAAGGAAAACCCAATTGGTATTGGAAAAAAGTAAGACCAGAGTGCTCCTTAGAGGCAAGAATGGCAAGACTTCATCTTACATACTTTGGACATGTCGGGAGAGACCAGTGCCTGGAGAAGGACGTCCTGCTTGGTAAGGTGGGAGACTGAAGGATGACAAACAGAGGAAGGCCTGCAATGAGATGAATTGACGTGCTAGCTGTGTCAGTGGGCTCAGGCGTAGGAGCAACTGTGAGGATAGCACAGGCCATGCAGTGTTTTCTTCGGTTGTGCATCAGGTCGCTATGGGTCAAAGCCAGCTCGGTGGCATACGACAACAACCGTATTGCATTTGCTGTCAATAAGTTGTATATCAATATAAAGTTGACTTGGCAAAAGTTGTGTGATAGGTATAGATAAAGCAATGACACCTACCCCACAACAACCAGGGCAGATGTTGAGGCTGCTTATATACAGCCTAAAGCTTAATGGAATTGTGTTCCTTGGTGTTATGGATCAAATTATGTGTTCTAAATCCTACCCTCTGCACCTATGACTATAATCCCATTTGGCAGTAGGTTGTCTTAAGGTGACAGGATTCGTACAGGGTGTATCTTTGAGTCACTTTTGATCTCTACATACAAGGGGTACCAAAACAAACAAACAAAAACAGAAAGAAGCTCCACTGGGCAGAACTTTCATAGTATGCATTTATTCCCCACGAGGGAAGCATTGAGCAACTTGCTCTGACTTACGCACCCAGTAGCATCACCTGGGAAGGTTCTGTTCTCTCTGGTCACAGTGAATTTTTTCATAAAAGCAGTTTTGCTCGAACTTCATTTATTTTGATGGCAGAATTAAAAGAACAGTGTGTGGCTATGAAATGTTGTTTCCTGCTCAGGAAAAAATGCTGCAGAAACTGTTGTAATGTTGAACACAGCTTCCAAGGACAGTGCTATGGGAAAAACCCAAGTGTACAAGTGGTTTTCTCGTTTCAAAAAAGGTGAAATGTCGATTGATGACAAACTTCGTTCTGCATGTCTGTCACCTTCCTGAACAGACAAAAATGTTAACAAAATTGGTGCACTTGTGCTCTAAGACTGACTACAAACCATTGAAGAGATGAGGAAGTTATTTGGACTATCTTGGAGCTCTGTTCAGTGAATTTTTAAAAATCATTTTATTGGGGGGCTCATACACTAACTCATCATAATCCATACGTACATCAATTGTGTAAAGCACATTTATACATTTGTTGCTCTCATCATCTTCAAAACATCTGCTCTCCACTGAAGCCCTTGGCATCAGCTCCTCATTTTCCCCCCTCCCCTCCCGTTCCCCCTCCCTCATGAACCCTTGATAATTTATAAATTATTATTTTGTCATATCTTGCCATGTCTGACATCTCCCTTCACCCACTTTTCTGTTGTCCGCCCCACAGGGAGGAGGTTATATGTAGATCCTTGTAATTGGTTTCCCCTTCCACACCACCCTCTCTCCACCTTCCCAGTATAACCACTCTCACCACTGATCCTGAAGGGATCATCTGTTCTGGATTCCCAGTTCAGCGAATTTTAATGGAAGATTTGGGAATGAGAAGGGTCGCTGCAAAACCTGTGCCTTGCTTCCGACTGACCAAGAAAAAGATTGTGCAGTGGAAGCATGCCATGCTGTGAAGGAATAGCTCTGAGCGACACAGACTTGTTGTTGCGCTGGCATTCCTGGTGAGGAGGCATGGTGCTCTGCTTACAGGTCCCAAAGCAAGCATCGGTCGAGCTAGTGGAGGACGCCAGCAGCCCCTTATCCCAAAAAGCTAGTCAAATCAAAGATCAAGACAATATTAATTTGGTTTTTGATGTAAGGGAGTGTGTTAGTTTAGGTATTTTACAGAAACAAATCCACAGAAACTCATGTATAAGAGAAAGTTTTATATAAAGGTTAAGTGCACATCAAGAAAACATCCCAATCCAGTGCTACCCAAGCCCACAAGTCCAATAGTACCCATTAACCCATATGACCAACACCAATCCACAAAGTCCTCCTCCATCTCACAAAACACACGCAATAATGCCGACTGCAGGAGGAAAGCTGAGTCAGTGAATGTGTAAGCATCTCAGCGCTGTCAGGGGTCTCCACACAGCTGCTCTAGCTGTATCGGGGTAGCTCCATGTGGCTTCTCCTCGGGGATGTCTTGCAGGAAGAGAGTCTTGCCAGCTAAAGCAGCTGAAACCTGGTCCGACCATCAGAAAGCAAGAGACCTGAGAACTCAAAAGGTGAGGCTCACTGAGCCATTTATCCCTCCTCCCTTTAATTAACCCCACATGTGTTTATCGGCCAGGTTGGCACAATAAACTAACTACCTCAGGGGGATAGTGTATTTGGAATTTGTTCCACCAGGTCAGACTTAATCAAGCTTTCTATTTAGAGGTTCTGAAAAGATTATGTAACCGTGTGCAACAAAAAAAAGGCCTGATTGGTGGGAAACAGAGGACTAGTGTTGCCACCACGACAATGCACCTGTTCTATAGCCATCTGCTGACCTTGCCCTATGCAACCTCTTTTATTTCCTCCCCTTGCAAATGAAGAGGATCATGAAGGGACAGTGATTTGACAGCATAGAAGAGGATATGTGACCTCAAGAAAGGAATCGCAGATTTGACAAATGTGTTTTGTAAAAAAAATTTAAGTACATAGCTTTGAAAAAAATTCTGGTCTGGGAAGGGTATTTCTCGTGTTTATGTTTCCTTGTCTGTATGTATAGATTTGAGGTCACATATCCTATTAGAAATGGATACTCTTGAACCAAAACAAAAACACCAGTCATATGAGGCTGGTTTCAAAATGAAGGTGTGTCAAGAGCAGAAGAGAGCAATAACAGTATTGCAAGTAGGGAATTCTGTGTTGATGAAAAGCAAGTGAGGGAGTGGCAGAAAATGAAGACTGACTTGGAACATATTCCAAAAGCTAAAAAAAGCTTGTCGTGGTTTAACGTCTTTTTATGGGGCTCTAGAAAGTGAATTGCATAAATGGGTGACAGAGTGTCGTCAAAATGGTTACTGTGTAACATGCATGGGAATCCACATATGTGTTCTACAAATGGCTAAGGATGAGAAATATAAAGCACCAGGCATTGAAAAATTTGCTGCATCAGCAGGATGGTGTACCCACCTCATGAATAGGTTTGGCCTACTATGTTTGAGACAAAGAACAAAGATTTCCCAGAAATTGCCATAAGACCTTGAAGGAAAAAAATTATGTCATTCCAGTCATTTATTATACAACAAAGAAGGATTTATAATTATGACCTGGCAGATATTGGGAATATGGATGAAACTGCCATGGCTTTTGATCTTCCAAACAACAGATCTGTGGCAAGTTTAGGAGAAAAAAAGCATTTTTCTCCAAACCACAGGAAATGAAAAAAAACAAAACCCTTTACAGTTCTATCATGTTTGGCTAATGGAACTAAGCTGCGTACTGTCATTTTTAAAAGAAAGACCTTGCTTAAAAAGATCAATTTCCCACCAAGAATGACTGTGCGTGTGCATGTTAAAGGCTGGATGGATGCGGACGGAACAAAAAAAATGGCTGGAAGAAATTTGGACCCGACGACCAGCAGCAGCATTAAAGAAAAAGCCATCGTTACTTGTTTGGGATATACTCAGAGCCCACCTATCAGGTGACATAAAAAAATTGGCAAAATCTAGTAGTTACTTTAGCCATTATTCCAGGTGGGCTTACATCTGTACTGCAGCCTCTGGCTGTGTCTTTGAATAAGCCTTTTTAAAGACTGTGTGCGAAGGATGTGGCATGAATGGATGTCATCTGGTCAAGCCCAACTAACAAAAGGAGGAAATCTCATGAAGCCTGACATAAAGTTAATAGCAAAGTGGGTTTGCGATGCATGGGAAGACATTCCAGAAGACATGGTGTGACGTGCCTTCCAGAAATGTAGTATTAGTAATGCTATGCAGTGAAGACTGTGCTGTGTACGAAAATGACAGCAGTGATGGTGATGACGGCGATCTCAGTGAGGACAGTGTCTATGATGACCTCACACCAGCTGAAGCTCTGCATTGGGATAAGGATGATGATGAGGAATCCAGTTTTGAAGGATTTTAACTCTTTACATTTTAGCTTGGTTGCTGATTGAGCTCAGGGAATAGTACTCTTAAGGTATCGTTGTTGATACCTTATTGTGTTTGTTGGACCTATTTTCCACTTAGTGTGCTGGTTTACTGATGTTAAATGACTTGTCCTTTTATTTATGTTTTTTATTTAAAATAAATATTTAAATACATTACCCCACTGATGTCTCAATTTTTAGTAATTTATTTTCATTTGATTTGATTATTGAAACTCACCAATAGCATCTGCATTTTCCACCCTAGGCTTATACTCGAGTCAATCAGTTATTCTGGTTTCCCAGGTAATAATTAGGTACCTCGGCTTATACTCGGGTCGGCTTATATTTGAGTATATACGGTAAATTTTTTTAAATGTGCTGAAAAACGTGGCCTATACATGAGTATATATGATAAGTTTATTGTTTCAGATATCTTTTTGTTCTCTATTGAAAGAGAAGACAGGACCGTGACTTCAGCAAATAATACTGTATTATATGTGTTATTTTCTCCTTTCAGATCCATGCTTTTATTTTCTTTCATTATTGTACTGACTCGAATCTTGAATATATATTAAATCATAGTGGTAAGACTAGAATAATTTTCTTGTTCCTGATCTTAGATAGAAAATAGTGAATCTTTCATGTTAAGTTTGCATCTTTAAATGCATAAATCTTTCTATATCTTCATATTTACTATTAGGTTACTGTATTGGACAGGGTTCTCTAGAGAGACAAACCAGATTGCTAGTAATTATATATAAATATATTTATAAAGATAGATATATAATTCAAGAAATAAACCGTTAAATAATACACAGATAGATAATACAAGAAATTAACAGTTAAATTTTAAAGCAGTGAGACACTAGCAGTCCTTCAAGTTTTGAGAGCTGCCAGGTACCAGTCCCCTCCTATAGAGAGAGCTGGGCTATTTATACCCAGGCAGCAAACAGCAAGGCAGGTCCCCAACTGTCATCAACTGTCAGTCCCCAGCTCCAGAGATGAACATTCCAATCGTGTGGGCTTAAAGGGACCTCAACTTACAGCGACACAGTCCACAGGCTAGGCATCCCACAGGTAGTGTACCTCTTTACACTGAGGCACAGAACAACCAAGGTGAGGCTCACCGAGCCATTTATCCCTCTGCCCCTCAGTTAATCCTACTTGTGTTTATCAGCCAGGCTGGCACAATAAACTATAGCAGTTATTATATTAGTCCAGGTTAAGAAGCTAACTTAAGCATATTATTTTCCCATAATTTTTAACTTGTTAAATCCGTTTGTAAAAGTAAACATAATTTTAGATATTTTTCCTTATTAAAGGGGATATTAGAAGATTTTTATATTTAAGCATCTGGTTAAAGGATTTCCCATATACTAGAGACTCTAGAGACCCTAGTTACCTCCCAGTTTCATTTTTCATTAGTAAAGGCTAGCTTTTCTGTTTGGGGCAGTGATTTCCCAGTCTCCCTTGCATTTCGATATGGCCGTCAGTGTACGCTCTGACATTTTGGCTAATGAGCTATAAGTATAGTGGGCCTTCTGGAAAGGCTCCTGAAAGTGTATTTTCTTTTCTATTTCTTAAATCACTTTTTTGGGGGCTCTTCCAGCTCTTTTTAAAAAATTGTTTTATTAGGGGCTCATACAACTCTTATCACAATCCATACATACATCAATTGTGTAAAGCACATTTTGACATTCATTGCCCTCATCATTCTCAAAACATTTGCTCTCCACCTAAGCCCCTGGCATCAGCTCCTCATTTTCCCCCTTCCTCCCTGCTCCCCTCTCCCTCATGAACCCTTGATAATTTGTAAATTATTATTTTGTCATATCTTGCATTGTCCGACATCTTCCTTCACCCAATTTTCTGTTGTCCATCACCCAGGGAGGAAGTTATATGTAGATCCTTGTAATTGGTACCCCCTTTCCAACCCACCCTCCCAGTATCGCCACTCTCACCACTGGTCCTGAAGGGATCATCCGCCCTGGATTCCCTGTGTTTCCAGTTCCTATCTGTACCAAAAGTGGTGTGTTTTTTTTTTTAATCCCTCCTGTTTTCTTCCAGAGGTATAGAATGTAGTTAGAATGGTTAAAACTTAAAAAACAAAAAAAAACAACATTGAGGATGAATTAAAGTTACTCAGTTTTTTCTCCCCATTATTTGGGGGTTTCCTGCTTTTTGCAGTTAATTTAATTCTCCTGATATATGATTTTCCAAAAAGGAAATCTTAGGACAGCTATGATAACTTTTCAGAAAAAAACAAAGGTTTTTTGAATTGATCTACTTAATTTTGTCCTTGTTCCAATTCAGCTTCTAACGAACCAGAGGGATATCCCCATTTTAGTTAAATACCTCAAAATCTTTTGAGTTAATGTAGATACCCTTCTATTTAAAAAAAAGATACAGCACCCGTAGGAAAGTTCATCTGAATCATTTTTGTACTTAATAAAAAGTCAAGACAGCAAGCTCCTTAAGGTAAATAAATGCCAAAGCCACACACTCTTTCATGAAAAGGGTTGTCATTTAATAACCACAACTGGAAAGCATAAATTTGGATATTCCAATATCTATACATATTCTTTGCTAATAAAATAAGGAATTTCACGGTTTCCTTTATTCTTTATTTAACATTTTCAGTGAAGAATAAGCTGTAGAAAACCTGAGATCCAGTAGGAAAAGGAGCTTTGTCTGCTCTGTTGCCTGCTATAACCCAGTGTTTACAACCAGAATGACACATAGTGGGGTTTCAGTAAATGTTTGTTGAATATGTAGATTCCTAGCGCTTGTCCTGTGCATTGGATGGGGGCTTCTTACATATTGAGACTGTGCTATGCAAGGCTCCCAGCATGGCTGTTTGTCGCCCTTTGGAAGAGGTCATCTCCCGGTGTCATTGCAGGGTCACCTCTGCCTGCTGAGGTTTTGTTCTAATGTTGAACCAGACCAGGTTTGCTCTCTCTAATCAGGACTATTTCGCATATTTTCTACCCAGAAAATTCAGTTCTTTATCTATGAGCATAGTTCATTAATTTCTTCATAAAAAGGTTAACTGTCCATCTCCAAATAAGTGTATAATTGGTGTCCACATTCATTAGGGGCTGTAAGGTAATTTATTGACCTCGTACTTTCAGAAGGCGCCCCGGTGGTGCAGTGGTAAAGGGCTCAGCTACTGAAGGAAAGGCTTACAGTTTGAGCCCAGCATCTGCTCTGTGGGAGAAAGATGTCGTGGTCTGATGCTGACAGGTTTATAGCCTTGGAAACCCCATGGGGCAGTTCTACTCTGCATCATAGGGTTGCTATGAGTTGTAATTGACTAAATGTCAATGATTACAGTCTCAGATTGCTGAGATAATAGTTCTTACTGGTGGCATCCGGGAATCCCCTATCTATAGCCCAGACTAATGGTTTGTCTTTGACCTTGTGTCCTTAAACTATTGGTGACACTAGTTGCCAGACCTCATTTTCCTGGCGAGGATTCCAGATTCCTGTGGCTTGACCGCAGGAAATTAGAGTGTTTGCTTTTATTATAGTTGGGATGAAATCGCATAACATTAGATGAATCAATATTAAGTGAGTAGCTCAGTAACATCTATGCAACCACCTCTCCTATTGAGTTCCGAGACATTTCATTGCCCTAAATGAAGGCCCCATATCCAGTAAGCAATTGCTCCTCAGTCCCTCCTACCTTTAGTCTCTAGTAACCACCAATATGTGTTCTATCTCTAGGGATATACCTATGCTGGAAATTTCATATAGGTGAAATTATACAGCATATTTCCTCTATATCTTGTGTCTGGCCTCACTCAGCATAATGGTTTTAAGGGTTATCTACATTTTGCATGTCGTACTATATCTTCATAGCTGAACAATCTTCCATTGTTTGTATATACTACAATTTATGGATCTGTTTGTGGACATTTGATTATTATGAGTAATGCTGCTGTGGACATACATGCTTGGGTATCTGTTTTGAGTTCTGTGGGATGTATTCCTAGGGAGTTAATTGTTGGCTTCTGTGGTAAGTCTGTATTCAATTATATGAGGAAGTATGAGCCTGTCTTCTATAGAGACAGATCCATTTGTATTCCCCCAATGTACAACGGTTCCCGGTTCTCCACATCTTTTGTTTCACTGTTTTGGGCTCTGTTTTTTGATAGCTGTTTAATAGTGGGTGTGAAATGGTGTCTTGTCATTTTGATTTACATTTTCCTAATGATTAATGATCTTAAGTATCTCTTCATGTGCTAGTTGGCCATTTAATGAACCTTCTTTAGATAAATGTTTGAGTTCGTTCTGTGATAGACTTGTTTCTTTTGTTGTGTACTTAAGAGGATTTTATACATTCTTATACTAGACTCTTAGCAGATTTATGATTTGAAAATATTGCCTCTCATTCTATAGGTTGTCTTTTCACTTTTCTGATAAGGCCCTTTGACACCCAAAACTTAAGTGTGGTAGTCCAAATGACCAGTTTTTCCTTTTGATGTTTTTACTCTTTTTGTTATATCTGAAAATTCATTGTCAAGTCCAAGGTCAAGAAAATTTATCCCTGTGTTTTCTTCTACATTGTATGGTTTTAGCACTGATGTCACTTATCCATTTTGAGTTAATCTTTAGTAAGATAAGTAAATAAATTCATTCATTCTGCATGTGGAAATCCAGTTGTTCCAGCATCGTTTGCTGAAGAAACTGTTCTCTCCCTCCCTGACATACTTCAGCACTTGTGTCCGAGTCCAATAGTCACTCGATATTTGGGTTTGTTTCTGCATTATTCATTTCTGTTCTATAAATTATTTACTCTTAGGCCAATGCCACCCTGTTTTGATGAGCTTTGGAGTAAGCTTTGAAATCAGAATATGAGTCTTTCAAATGTCTTACTCATTCTCAATATTGTCTTTCTCGTATTCAAGACCCCTTACAATTCCATGTCAATTTGAGGGTCTTCTCTATTTCTAGGAGGGAAAACGAGTTTATTTTCAGAGTTAATTTTTGTGTATGACGTGAGCTCAGGGTCATTTGTTTTCTTTGCAGATATTCATTTTCAGCACTAGATGCACATGGATTTTTAGCAACTGCACCATGGTAAATCAATAGAGAAAAGATACTGTTTGTTTTGGGTTTTGCTTTTTATCATTTTTATCATCATCATCATTAGCATGCTCCTACATATAGTCTTGCAGCACCTACCTGCTGATATGATCATTCTCAGATTTATTGATCCCAACCCCCCAAAACAAAGATCAGAGTTATAAATATATTGATCATAAAAAGAAGTAATAGTGAAAAGTAAAATAAGTAAATGAATGGTATTGGACTTTCCTTTAAACTGGCTTATGACACCGTAGTCATGGAACAGAACCCCATTGACAAAAGACTTTTATTCATAACGTATCTACAACATGAATACTGTGAGATAATTCTCACAACTCAGTAATCAAGACAGGTAATTGATTTAAGAAATGGACAAAGATTTGCATAGACCCGTCACATGGTAGACAAAAAAATCAATGAGCCCATACTATGAACAGATGTTCAGCATTAGTCATCAAGAAATTCCCAATCAAATATATATCTCTGTGAATGTGGTGGGAAACAAAGGAGGCAAGTTGTGAAAACTTTGTAGACACAACCAAACACCTTGAGGAATGGGCTTAGGAGAGCTGCTCAGGACACGTTCTCAGGCACACTTCATCAGTTGGCATAGCATAGTTCACAAAGACAGTGTTCTACATTCTTCTTTGGCTAGTAGCAGTGGGGTCTTAAAAGCTTGTGAATGGACATCTAAGTCACTATTACTGCTCTCTCTATCTCCAGAGGAAGGGAAATGAAGAAAAGCTATAATACATGGAAACAATTAGTTGAATAGACTAATAGACCATACAAACATCATCTCCACAATCCTGAGATCAGAAGAATTAGATGAGGCCCAGCCACCTGCTCTGAAAAGGATCACAGTCAAAGTCCTGGACAGAGTAGGAGTGAGAGCAGACTGCATCAAAGCTTCAAACCAAAAAGGAGGCCAGGCTTACTGGCTGTGTAGACATTAATGGAGCCATCAAGACTATGACTCTTAGTCATCTTTTAGGTCTAGAACTGAATTCTAATATTTGACTCATCAACCATTTAAGAGTCTTTTTATTTTTATTTTTAAGGCAGCACTTATATAAGGACAAAATTCAGAGGGTTAAGAAAGGAGGAATGGAAATGGGAAACACAGGGAGGAAGTGAGCTAATTGATGATGCAATGAGGGCATTGCAGTGGATGAGTTGGAACAAAATGTGTATGAATTATTGAATGTAAAATTGATCAGCTCCATAAACCTTCACCCAATTCACATTAAAGGGTTTTTTAAAAGAACATGCAAATCAAAACCCCAGTGAGATACCACTTTATACATTGACGACAAAATTCCTAATATTAAGCAGACTAAAATACCAAGTGTTAACAAGGATGCTAAACAATTGGAAATCTTTGTACTAGTGGAATGGCAGGTTTCTATTTCTTCTTGACCATGTGCAATTTGAAATCTTTAAAAGAACCAATTACCCAACAAGCACAAGAAGAGATGCTTCAAATCATTGTCAGCCTGCTGCCGTCAGTCAATTCCAACACTTAAGGACATAGGAGAATGGCCCCATAGAGTTTCCAATGTAGCAGATCTTTACCACAGCGGACTGCCATGTCTTTTTCTTGACGAACAGCCGATAGGTACAAAATGTCAACCTTTAGTAAGCAGCCAAATGCTTTAACCACCACAACTCTTCCTTTAATTATTACTAACATGTAAATCAGAAGCACAAGGAGCTATCACCTCACCCTATTAAAAGCAGTGATGTACCACAGTGACTGGCAAGATGATAAAGAACCTGGAGCCCTCATCCGTCCTAATGGAAATCTAAAATAGTGCAGTTAGTTTCCTCAGAACATTTTAACATAGAACTATCATAGTGGCTTAACAATACCAACCCTAGATAGATTCAGAGTAATGCCAAAATGAGCACAGAAACCTCGGCACTAATGTTTATCGCTGCACCTCTCACAGTACCCAAAAGAAGGAACCGTCCAAATTGCCCAGCAGCAGAGAAATGAATAGAAAAGTAATGTGTGTGTGTGTGTGTGTGTGTGTGCATACCATGAAATATTACACAGCTGTAAAGGGAAATGAAGTTCTGATGAATGCCACAACACGAGGGAACCTTGAAAACATGCTGAAAAAATAAGTCGGTCACAAAAGGACAAATATTGTATCGTATCACTTATAATGTCAAGCGCCAATGGAAAACTCCTTCCCGGCCCTGGTAACTGTTAGTACTCTTTGGTCTGCATATTTGCTTATTTCTTAATTAATAATGGTGGGATATTTTAGAAAAGGATAAAAGTAGTAGTTGCACAGCATAAAGAATAGAATCAATGTCATAGCAATGTAAATGTGGAAGTTTTTGTACTGGTGAGTGGTATCCGTGTTGTATACATGTGGCACATAATGTTCATTCAAGCAATGCCCAGCCACATACACGTCTGTAATCGAATTCGAAATGCGGTGAATTACTTCATCCGGCTCTGCTAGCTATAATCTCTGTAATTCCTACCAAATGGCTGGCTGTGTTCAGGCCCGTCATCTCCGCCCCCACTGCTTGGTTCTTCACTGCCCTCACAATGTGGTATGTGTGGGCCTATTGTTGCAGCCACTGTGTCGGTCTAGCTCTTTGAGGATGTTCTTCTTTCCTTTCTTCCTTTTGTTTTGTCCACCGTCTCCTTCACCAAGCATGACGTCCACTCGCAGGGCCTGGTCTGCCCTGGGCCAATGTTCAAAGTACAGGAGACGGAGTCTTGCTGTCCTGGCTTCTATTCTGGTTGTGCTTCTTCCGAAGCAGATCTGTTTTATGGTAATTTCAGTATTCTTCCCCAATACCATAACTCAAATACATCAGTCATTTTCCTGTCTCCCTTATCTAGTTTCACGTGCAGCGCCAAGTCAAAACCAGACCTGATGCCCTCAAGTCGATTCCAGCTCATAACGACACTAGGACAGAGCGGAACCGCTTCTCTGGGTCCTGAGACTGTGTATCTTTACAGGACTAGGAAGCTTCGTCTTTCTCTTGCAGGTAGCAGCCTCCGGAGTGGAATCAGACACAACTTAGTCCTCAAAGACTCTGAAGAAATCTTGTACAACAGATTTGCCCAGTGTAGTACTTTTTTTGCTCTCTTGAGGCTGCTTCCATGGGCATTCATTATTGATCTAAATGAAGTGAAATCCGCCACCACTTCAACCACTCTCCATTGATTATCTTGGCACAGTGTGAGGATTTTGGCTTTCATTACATTTGAGGTTGTAATTCATATTGAAGACTGTTGTCTTGATCTCCATCAGGAAGTGTTTAAAGTCCTCTTTCATCTGCATATTTCAGGTTGCTAATGAGCATTCCTCCAATCTTGGTTTTGTGTTCTTCTTCATATAATCCAAATTCTCAGATGATTTTCTCAGTGTACAAATGTAATAAGTATGGTGAAAGGATATAACCCTGACACACACCTTTCTTTCCTGCTCTGTATCCCCTTGTTCTGTTAGAAGATCTCCCACATAGTCTGTGTACAGGTTCTACAAGAACACAAGTAAGTCCCCTATAGTTCCCATTGTTTGCAATGTTTATAGTTTGTTATGATCCACATAGATCAGTGCCTTTGCATAGTCAATAGAGCACAAGTAAACAACTTTCTGGAATTCTCTGCATTCAACCAAGATCCATCTGACACCAGCTTTTTTGTTCCACATCCTCTCCTCAGTTTGTGGCAGCTCCCTGTAAATGCACTGTGGCAACCATTGATGGATGATCTTCAGGAAAAAATTTACTTGCATGTGATATTCTATAATTTTCACTTTCTGTTGGGTCACCTTTCTTTGTAATGGGTGCAGATACAGCTCTAATGTCAGTAATGATATACTCATTCCATGGGCTTTTATGAATTTACCTTGAATTTCTTCCACTTCTTTTTCTATGTACTGCTGAAACTATTTTTGAATGATCGTCATCAAATTTTTACTTGCACGTGATCCCAATGACACTCTCTGATAGGTTCCACATGCTGTTGGTCATCTTTCTTTGTGGTGGGCACAAATATGGATCGCTTCTTGTCAGTTGGCTGTGTAACTGCCTTCCAGATTTCTTGGCATAGACTACGGAATGCTTCCAGTACGGTATCAGTTTATGGAAACATATCTGTTGGTATTTTGTTAATTATTAGAGTCTGGTTTTCCACCGCTACCTTTGGCTTTCCATCATATACTACCTCTAAATGGTGGACCATCAAACACTTCTTTTTAGTACCCATTAAACCCACTGCCATGGAGTCAGTTCCAACTCGTAGTCACCCTGTATACGATTTCCAGGACTGGGGATCTTGACAGGAGTAAACAGTCTCATCTTTCTTCTCCTGAGCATCTGGTGAGTGTCAGCTGCTAACCACAAGGTTAGTCCAACACTTAACCAGCAGAACTACCAACGTCCATCTTTTGCCATAGTGATTGTCCATTCCTTCTATTTTCTATTGATGGCTTCCTGCATCGTTCATTTTTTATGCCCATAGAAAACTTAGATATTGCGATTCAAGATGTGACGTGTTTCTTTCGGTTTGAACAGCACATGTTCTCACCTTTGGATTTTGTGACTTCCGATCTGTGTACATTTTATTAAAATAAAAAGTGGCTTCAGAAAGTTCCTGGGAAAATTCCATTACCTATTAATTCTGTAATTCTACAAACTCTTTGAACCCCTTCATGCCTGATTTTATCTTGTCAAGCTGCCCTTTGAAACTTTGCTCAGCTTTCTTACTTGATCTTTTCCCATTTACTTTAGCTACTCAGAAGTCTCAGTCTCTTCTGGCATCCACTTTGGTCTTTAGTTTCTCTTGACTTATGGTCTTCAACTATGATGGTCTTGATGTCGTCTCATGACTCAGCTGGTCTTTGGTCATTAGTGTTAAATGCATGAAATATTTTCTTGTGACAGACTCTAAACACAGATGGAATGTATTCAAGGTCATGTTTTAGCCCTGTGGGTTTGTTTTGATTTTCTACAACTTCAGCCTGACCCTGCGTATAAACAGTTGATTGTTCTACAGTTGACCCCAAGCCTTGTTTTGCTCAATGATACTGAGCTTCTCCATCATCTTTTCCACCAATGTAGTGAAGTTGATTACTGTATATTATAAATACTTTCAGGTTTTTTCTTTATACTTCCATTTGTGGTAACCTTTTATATATCATAGCTTTTAAATTTTAAAGTAGATAAATATATGCTTTCTTTTTTGTGCTCTGTGTTTCTTATTTTAAAGTTCCTCAATGTTCCAATGCCAAAAAGATTCCTTCTATAATTTTTCCCAAAAGATCTAAAGTTTAAAAATTACATTTGTATTCTTAATTCATTGGGATTTTACTTTAATGAATGATATCAGGAAAAGGGGTGTATTTTGTCTCTGCCTTATGTTTAACTAGTGTTTCTTTTTCCCCGCCAGTGGACCTAGGTGTGTTATATACCAAAACACAAAACCAAACCCACTGCCATCAAGTTCGTGCTGACTTAAAGCAGCCTTCTGTGGGTTTCTGAGACTGTAACTTTACAGGACTAGAAAGCCCAGTCTCTCTCCCGCCAAGCTGCTGCTGGTTTCAGTCTGACAACCATGCAGGTCACAGTCCAACGCATGACCACTACACCACCAGGGATCCTTGAGTTATATACAAAGTAACCGATATATTCAAGAGCCTTCTTTTAGGCTCTTTTCTTCTGGTATATTTGAGTAATGCTAAATAAAGACCACACTATATTAATTACTCACCTTTCATTGTATCTTGAAACCTAATAGGCTTTATTATGTTTTGCCTTTAAATCTTTAGGGTTATTCTTGACCTTGGATATGTTTTTAACTTGTTAAAAAATTGTGTTTTGGCATCAGAAGACCCAAAAATCAAACAAAAAACCCCAACATATTGTTGAGAACGAGGGTGGTCGGAGCAGAGACCCCAAACCCATCTGTAGACAATGGGGCATCCCCTCACAGAAGGGTCACAAGGAAGGGATGAGTCAACCCAGGGCACAGTAAAGCACCGGTGAAACAGACACTATTCCTCTGGTTCCTTGAGGCTTCCTCACACTCCACTATCATGACCCCAGTCCTGCCTTTCACTGCAGGCTAGACTGAGCATGTGCACAGGTACAGATGAGAAATAAGAGCTCACGATACATGGGATCCAGGAACTGGAATTGGAGTAGATACCAGAAGGGTAGGGGAAAGGTGGGGAGAAGAAGAGAGAAAGGGAGAACCTATAACAATGATCGACCCATAACTACACACACACACACACACACACACACACACACATCATGCGCGCCCACGCCCCTCCAGGGAGATGAACTACAGAAACTTGGGGAAGGGAGAACAGTGGTTGGTTTAAGATATGAAAATAATAATTATAATTTATCAAGGGGTCATGAGGGTGGGTATGGGAAGGGATGGAAAAACGAAGAGCTGATACCAAGGGCTCAATAGAAAGTAAATGTCTAGAAAATAATGATGGCAAACTACGTACAAATATGTTTGATACAATTGATGTGTGGATTGTTATAAGCGCTGTAAGAATTCCCAATAAAATAATCTTTTAATAAATAAATTATAATTATAAAAGAATGTGCATAAAAGTGTGTTATGAAGCTGTACAAATCAATATAAAGAAAAGAACATTTTAACCACCATCTATGTCAATTCAGAGCAGTCAATACCTGAAGCCCTCAGTGTCCTGAAACCAGTAAATACCACCTACTTAATTAACTTTATAGTTTTACCTCATAATAATAGTTTAGAAATATCCATTTACAAAATTGATGTCATAATGTTTGCAATCTCTTGTGTCGTTTCTTTCTTTCAACATTGTTTATCTTTTAAGTTTAGACCTTTTTATGTTCTAACAAAAAGTTTGTTTCAGTTATATTTGGAAATTTATTGAACTTGTATATTAATTTATGAATAATTTACATCTTGACAATCCTTCATCTTCCCATTCATTGAGGTGTAGTGCCTTTTCCCGTGAATAGGATTTTCAAAATGTTGGTTAATACGGTTTCTCACTTTCTCTAAAAATGTTCGATATATTTGTTAGACTTACTGCTACGTATTTGATATTTTTTGTTGTTGGACTATGCTAATAGTTGGCTTTTTCCTTCCTGGGAAATCTCCAGTTTTTATCTCTAGTTGCTTTTAATCATTTCTTTCTTTGTTTCACTACTGTGGATCTATGTGTAAATGTCATTTTATTGTCCTTCTTGGGGCTTTTGTCTTCAGTCTGACTATTTGTATGCCTTAGTTGTTCTGCAAAACTCTCAGCTATCGTCTCCCCTACCTCACAATCCCCTGTGCCACCTTCTGAAACCTCGGAGAGACAGACTTGAGGGCCTCCCTTGTTTCACGCCCCTTGCCTTATCTGCAGTGCCTGCTGTTCCTCACTCCAGTTTCTTTCCTATGTCCTCCGCAGCCTTTACTTTCTCCCTGCACAGGAGAGGGGGGATAGATATCTGACTATGCCAAATGGCAGCTGGGAGTGCTTCTTACACAAATGTAAGCGATCCTCCATTTACTGCTTGCCTTCTCCAGCACCACAGTCCCTCTGGAGCTCATAGGACCCTCTGTGGACAGCTGGGTCTGTCCTTCCTGTATGCTAAACGATTTATACTTCATCAGTTTACGCGATAGGTTGTTGTGGTTCAGGATCACAGATGCTTTCTATTGTCATTGAACATGGGCTTTGTTTCTGTTTTCATTTTCTCTGTTGTTTTGTACTTTTTTTGATAGAAGGTACATGGCGATTATTTGAAAGCAGAAGTCCTCCATCATTCACTCTTCAGCCACCTCCGGTCTATCTTCCTTTGCTCATGAACTGAAATTGTTGTTGAAAGGTCAACAAAGACATAATCCAGTGTCATATCTCTTGCTTGAACTCCCAGTTGCATTAGACATAGCTGACCATTCACATCTTAAAACACTGTTAGGTTAGTTCCAGTGGTGATACTCTGTCCTGCTTTTCTGTTTGTTCACTGGTGGCTCCTTCTAGTTTTGTTTTTTTTAACTGATTCCTCCTACTTTCTCCGCCCATAAAATATCGATGGTACTGTGGACTCAAACCTACACCCTCTTTTCTTTCTGTGATACATCCTCCACCCCAACAATATTATAGCCAGTCCCATTGCTCTACGTGCTGCCTAATACATCAATGACTATCAAAGGCCTATATCTACCTATTTTCCCCCAATTCCACTGTATCACCCGCGTGATCCCCGTTGCATTGATTCTAACCCGTCGGAGCCCTCTAAATGCCTTCCAAAGCTGCATGTCCTCATAGGAGCCTAGAGCCCCATCTCTCCTTTGCAGCACCTGGGCTTGAACCGCTGGCAGCAATCCAGTGTTTAATCGGACAGAGCCACCATGCATCTCTGCAATCTTGTATTCTTACATACTATTACTGCTGTTTGCTCCACCTGAAGTTTTCTTTTAAAATTTTCTTTAATTTAAAGTTCACTTTATTGGAGGCTCTTACAACTCTTATAACAATCCATATATAAATTGTATCAAGCACTTTAAAAAATCACTTACAACTCTTAGCACAATCCTTATGAATTTTTCTTTAATTTGTCGAGTTACTGGCATCCCAGCATCCCTAATATCTTCACTCAGTTATCTCCCTCAGAGGAGCTACATGACCACCCCAGTCCAGAGAAGGCACTCTGCTGTAGTTCTCTTTTAGGTCTGTCTGAAATTGCTCTGTGTGTTTGTTCATTGATTAGTCTCCATATTGAGCATTGTTAGCTCTGCAAGAGTTGGACCATATTTGTCATGACTTCTGCTGTATTCTGAGGGCCTAGAACTGAGCCTGACATGGAGCAGATATTTAGTAAATCTTTCCAAATGAATTAATTTAAAATTAATTAATAAAACATTCAAGTGTAATTTTTTCACATTAAGCAGGAAATTGTTAGATATGTTCTAATTTGTTATAAGTAACTCCTTGAGATCAAAATCACAAAATTCAAGTTATACACGTTTCACCAAAGGAATAGCCATACTCCTATTTATGTCAAAAACCATAAAAGAGTTTGTAGATCTCCCTTGTCATATAAATGACCTTGAAGATAAAAAAGTCTTGTTTAGTTTTTCAATAAATGTAATTATTGATTGCCTAGGAACATAATTGAGAAATTTTAAATATAGGAAAAAATTAATACATGAAATGATGATTAAAGTGCTACATTTAAAAATCAAAGATTTTAGGTTGCCTTTTTTTGTGATAAATTTATCATGTGTCAGGCCATTGAACATCAAAGTTGTTTTCTGTTCCTATCTCCTATTGGCCCTCCGCCAATAAGGGTAACCACAAACATACTTCAGTGTGAAAGTGTTTCTATTATCAGATTTTTAAAATGGCTTTTGGGGTGGTTGTTTTCAAATACTTCACTGGTTCTTTGAGTCATAAATAAGGAGTCCTGATGGTGCTGTAGGTTAGGCATTGGGCTGTTAACCACACGGTCAGCAGTTCAAACCCACCAGTTGCTCCATGGGAGCAAGATGAGCTGTGGACTCCTGTGAACATTTACAGTCTCAGAACCCATAGGGGCAGTTCTTCTCTGACTAATAGGGTTCTTAGGAGTCAGAATGAGCTCCAAGGAAGCGGGTTTCAGTGATAATAGCCAGCATTGTGCTATTCATTCTAATTGAACAAAACTCACTTGCTTTTACTATGTAAATTAAAGGTGTTTTGTTGAGTTTTACTGTAGTTCTATAGTTTTAAACATGATTTTGTTTATCACCTGACCCTAATACAACAAATAAAAATCTCATTTAAAGAATAGAAATAATATCCCCAGAACGGGTCTAATGCCTCGATTTCTATGTTAAAAATATTCTTTACATGTCCATTACATTTCAATAAATGAATGGTTTCTTTCAGGTTTCTGGTATGTGCTATAACAGCAGCGTGTTAAAAATCCACCAGGTGCTCTGTGTCCCCAGCTGGCTGGCAAAGTTATTTTCATGGACCCTTGAGCCCATCTTTGCCACCTCGGAGCCCACCAGCGAAGCCAGAATTGGGATGGGAGCAACAGTAGACATCCAGAGACAACAAAGAATGGAGCAGCTTGATCGACAGCTGATGCTCTCTCAGTTTGCCCAGGTGCGACGGCAAAGACAGCCACAGGTAAAAAACAGTAATGTTAACAGAATTTTAAAAAATACTCGGTGGTCTAAGTAAACATTTCCTCTGTGGTTCTGAGATTACGTTCTCTATCTGTGCGTGACCAGTAGATTGGGCAGTTTTCCAAAGAGAATATGAATCTCTTCCAGTGGCTACTCTCATTGTCTTGAGGAGGATAAATAAATTGCAACTGAAAGATTGGTCAAACTAGACATCCCTGTTCCAGTTATGGTAGATAAGCATGTATTTCTTAGAGAAACACCAACCTAGTTAGGAGGATGGGATATTTATCTGTTTTTATAATCTTGTTGAAGCCACAGTGTCTTCCTGTGAAAGTGCTTATCACGTGCTCTGGAGTGAAGTCAAACTTCTTGATTGTCCTTGGTAGAAATGAGAGGAACATTGCAGTGAGAAAATTATCAAGGGAACAATTGACAATGACTGAATCATCATGTATCATTGAGAGTTTATTTACAAATCTTGCTATACCCAAATGACCTGGTACTGTACTTGTCTTTCTTTCTTTCTTTTAAATCATTTTATTTGGGGCTCATACAACTCTTATCACAAACCATACATACATCAGTTGTGGAAAGCACATTTGTACACTCATTGCCGTCATCATTCTCAAAACATTTGCTCTCCACTTCAGCCCTTGGCATAGCTCCCCATTTTCCCCCCTCCCTCCCACATGAGCCCTTGATAATTTATAAATTATTATTTTGTCATATCTTACAGTGTTCGAGTCTTTCAAGGAAAGCAGGGGGGGGGGGGGAAGTATTAACTGTATTTCAGGCCAGAACCTGGGACCCGATCTTTCCGTGATCCATTACACTGGGCTCCTCCTTGCTTGTCCTCAGAGTCTATTTTCTGGATCATAGGAGAGGGTGTTGTTCTCTCTTAAATCCCTATCTCCTGTCTGTATTTGAGGTGGGAGGGAGGTCTGCAGGGCCTCACCATGGCCTGGAAAAGTGAAATAGAGTATGGAGGCCCATTGGACATGTGCGACTCCAATCCCATAGTTTATATCTGGCATAGGAAGAAAGTCCCCTTCGCAGTGGCTGAGACTACAGGGGAAACGGAGACGCAAAGGCTGTTAGCTGCAAATGTATTTAAATCTGACGTGACTCTAGAATGTCTGGTAAAAAGGCCCATCTGGGAGACTGGTGGAACCCCAAAGTCTATGGTCCCTAGTTGCCATTCGGGTCTCGGACTGAACTTACCCGCATGGCTCAATTTTCAGCCAACAAATAGGCAGGTCTATAAGGGAAATAATAACACTAGTGAAGTACACACACCTTAGCATCATCAGCCATTTGAAGGGACAGCATTTGCCCAAGGACCAAGTTCAAAAATGTTAGGAGAGAAGGAGCAGTAGAGGCAGTAAGCGCAGAAAGGAGGTGGGAGTGATGTTAAATTGAGAGGATTGCGATGAATGAGATGATGTGAAATATGTGTGAATTGTTTAATGTAAACTGATTATCTGCTCTGTAAACCTCCACTCGATTTACAATAAAATGTTAACAACAACAAAACAGCTACCTGTCATGGTTACAGATGAAATGCAGATTTCTCTTCAAGAAGCCATGGAGTGACGAGAGCTGAAGGCGAAGTAGTAGATGAGTTCTCTGAGAGAAATATAACACCCAAGGTGAACGAACAATAGTGAACGTTGTGAAGAAGGGGAATTCAAGAACATGTAATTGTGCTCATGTGGAACCAGTACACAGCGAGAAGCAGTTTTTTCAACAGAACTTGGAGTGACTGAATAGGTTAAAATCAGCAAAGGTGTGTGTCATGGTTCTAGCCTCTCACTATATTTATTTGGTCTCTGTACTAAACCAATGATACAAGGAGCTGGATTACTATGAAAAAGAACCTGACATCGGGATTGGAGGAAGGCTTATCAACTATCTGTGATGTGCACATGACACAACCTTGTTTGCTGAACGCCAAGAGGACTTGGAGAATTTACTCAGAAAAACCAAAGACTGCAATCTTCCCTATGAACTACAACAAAATGTTTTTTAAAATGGAAATACTCATAGTTTAATAGACACAGTCCTGACCACGTGCTTATTTTGTGCCCCAGTGATAAGGAACTCCATGTCTGCCAGTATCCGGAGCAGTTTTAGAAACTGTGTCGTCTTACATGTGATGGACTTGCTCCATTACCTTAGGGATTGGGCTTGTTATACGTTCCACACGTGTGTTCAGTCTGTAGGACCTTCCAGGTATCAGTGAATAAAGGAGATTAGAACCCCGCCCTCCTGGGGGTGCGTTCATTTTAGCCACACCTTGGTGCAAAGTGTTGCTACATGTGTCTTTTTTTTTAAATACTCGCTGCTTGCAGGGCACCTCGATTTGCATAGGTCATTCTTGCCTACTTCAGTATTTCTAAGTCCTGAGCAGAATGCCAGTTCCCCAGCTTTTGCCCAAGGCTTTTACATTGAATCATCTGCTGGCCAGTAAAGAACATTTTCTTCTAGTACATTCTTTTCTGCTGTACAGATATCAACAAAATATAGCCATTATATGCCTAAATGTCATTAGCTTAACTACTTGCAGAGCCTGCTCAACCTGGCTGTGTTTGACTTGATTGTCTTTAGGTTTTGTTCAAGTCAATGTGATATATCACCAGAAGTGCACTATTAAAGCACTACTGAATAAATTATTGTGGTCTGTGTGTGTATAAGCACCTTATGTGACAGAATTATATTGGAACGAGTACCTGAGAAAACATACCATTTCTCTTTTCCCACAATGTGTACTTAGTACTTATTATGTACTCGGCCTCGCGCTCAGCAGGAGCGCTGCTGGGGTGATAGATTACGTGTGGTACAGTGGGTAATGCAGACCACAGTGCCAGCCGTTTGCCTCCACCAGCTGCTCCAAAAGAGAGAGAAAAGGCTTTTGCTCCCCCGAGATTTACATCCTCAGAAACCCAAAGAGGTCTCTGAACTGAGTATGCATCAGAATACTCCTTGGCAGTGAGTGATCTTAGTGCTGGACAGCGAAGGTCTTAGTCCGACACACTGTTTCCAATACTCTGAAACCAGGGAGGGGGAACCTTTCTTCCTCCAAAGACCATTTGGATGTTGAGAACATCATTTGTGGACCACACTGGTCAAACATGTAATTAGCTCACCCCTCATGTGATGGCTGGAGTCCTGGTGACATAAAGGTTACGAGTTGGGCTGCTAACCACAAGGTCAGCAGTTGAAAACCACCAGTTGCACCTCAGGAGGAAGATGAAGCTTTGGTCTCTCTGAAACTCACAGGGGCAAGCCTACCCCTGTCCCAGAGGGCTGCCAGGAGTCAGACCCGACTCATTGGCAGTGAGTGTGGCTTTGGGAGAGGGACGGTGAGAACAGCTTCTCTTGGGGGAGGTGTGTAATGTTAGCCGGTATTGATGGCTTTGCAGCCTTATGTAGACCAAGGTCATGGTGTTGCCCAACCCCACTAAACAGAACTTAAGTCCCACAGCTTGGAGAATTATCATGTTCCAATTTTCAATAATAAAGAGCCATGCCTTTTAAGTGCTGGCTCTGTGCCAGTCATATGCTAATGAGTGTGTGTGTGTGTGTGTGTGTGATATTTCATCTACTCCCAACATCTGCCTTGAGAGACACACATGTTTCCATTAAGGCTGACAGCATGGGTTGCTTGCTCAGGGCACAGCTGCTGGTATGGGGGGCCTCTAATTTGGGCCCAGATGTGTCTGTCCCAAGGCCAATGTCCCTGACCATTACAACCGGCTAGCCTCCCTGTAATGAGAATTCCCCACAGGTTTCCGTCACTTATTTTCACTTCCTCCACTTTGACTGGCAAGCAGCGCATTCTTTCCAGTTATATAGCCAATTGCTTGTTTAACCCAAAGTTAGAACTTTTGTCTCCATCTTCTCTATGGGTTTAAAATATACTTGTATCTCATTGTAGACAACCTCAAGTTTTTATTATTACAATTCTAAATAAATCTATTATTTTAAAACTTGGTACTCTAGTATTTTCCTAGAACTCAGCATCTGCTTGGTCAGAAAGTCATTCCATTTCCAATTACTATATATAACATTGGCCTCTCTGCATTCTTTATATCAATCATTCCAAAATTTTGCTAGAGCCTTATCTCACTGTATTCTTTTCTGCTTCTTTGGCCCAGTTTTGTCTTCCTTCATCTCGCCATATGGCCACAGCTTAGACACTCGGCTGTCATCCATCTGCCTGTGTTTCTCACTTGTCACTTTCAGTAGCAGCCGATTGCTTCTTGAGTCCCTCTGCCCAAGATGGATAGCTAATCTGTGGGCATAGAAGAAGTAAAGAAGAAGCCCTCTCCCTTCATGAGTTTATAATCAACTTTAGGGACCCCACAAGCTACATTTGAAGTAGATCACTGTCCTGGAACAAGCAAGGACATACTGGCTGATGGGAGACTGGAGAAGCGAGCCAGCAGTGTGCGCTGCTGCTGTCAGCAAAGCCTGCGCAGGCTGGAGTGATAGGCAGGGTTTGATAAGTGGAGAGGAGAGGATCTCTAGGAGAGAGACTCTGAAAAGGAGCCCTGTTGAAATGGGGAGGGTGGGGAATAAGGTGCCTTTTGATGATGGAGGGAGGTAGTCTTAAACTTGACAACAGATTTAGGTTTTGAGATGGGAGGCTGTGACATGAGGTTCACTCCATAACAAAGGGAGTGTGACAGTTCACTCTGGAGGGAAAACCGATCTCATTGTAGTTTGTAAGATGAACAGAAGAAAAGACCAAGAGAAGGCGATAAATAGAAGGCAATTTTAAAAATCCAGTTCTCAGATAGATGCATGCCTTGCCTAAGATGATAGCATTCTCTCTCTTGACCTCTTTTTCCTGTGTCGTTTCCCAAAAGTCAGACTTCTCAGTCAGCTGAGCTTTCCTCTCTGGAAGCGCTCAGTAGGTGACGCACCCAAGAACTGGTTTTCTCCATTGTCTAAAACTGATGGCACCCACGTTGAGTTATATGGATTCCAACTTGCATTCTCGTGGGCCCCATTCCCAGGGCTCCGAGACATCTCCACTGGAGTGTTCCCCGGACACTTGACAATCTGCCATCGCTTGGCTAAACTTGCTTATCCATCTCACTCCACACAGTGAGGAAAAAGTATTGTATACCCAAACTAGGAAACCTCGGCTTGATGCTAGAATTTTTCCTCATAGACATCTGTATATTCCTCTTATCAACCTCTCACCCCAATTAAATCTTATTGAGTCTACCTCTTTGTTGTAAGTCATAAGTTCCCCCTCTCTTCGTCCCCACTGCCACCATCATCCCACATCTGGTTTTCCGCAGTATCTTGTTATCTAATTATCTTTGTCCCCCAATTGACTCTCTTTCCCCATTCTGCCCAGCAATTTACCTCCAAGGGAGATCTATCGACAGAGAGATCTATCTTAATTGTTTCCTTCCCACTAACTCCATAGTAGCTATATGTAGCCTTCAAGAAATACAAAAGGATACATTGAAATAAAACTCTAGCTGTATTTTAGTGTAAAACTCACTGCACAGGCACCTGACTACTTTGTAGCCACATCTCCTTCCATGGCCTTGGCACAGCCAGTTAGTTTAACCTGAGGAACTTTCTCACGGCCCCACGTTGTTTCTCAATGTCTTCCTTTCCCATCTGTTCTTTTCTCTGCTTGAAACAACTTTATGTTGTGCCAGCCTCCCCCACGCCTACACAAACACATGTTTTGCTTAGTCTGACTCCTGTTTAAAGCTTTGGTGGTTCCGTGGAAGGGTTCTTGCCTTCCATATGGGTGAGCCAGATGTGATTCCTGGCCGGTGCACCTCACATACAGCTCTGGCCTGTGTGTCAGTAGAAACTCGCACATTGCTATGCTAGTGTGGGGAGGAAAACTGATTTACTACATTACACTGCTTCTGCCTGTTTCTCCTGCTTCTTGTTATTCTTCCATACTTCATGTGGAGGCAGTGTGGTTGATATGCATCACTCTTTCCCCGAGAGCACCTTGCTCTGGCGCATTTGCTCTGCACCCGACACATTGCTGGCCCCACGGCAGTGGCATCGCCATCATGGTGGTACTCGCAGCGGCAAGGGGAGTGCTGGAAGGGAAATGAGGGAGGGGAGGCATTATGAAACTTTCCGTAGGCTTGTGTTTTATTCTTCTTCAGTTGTATATGAGTTCTTGTACCACAGGATCTAGTTGTTTCACCTACTTATATCTCTTTTGTTTTGGATGCAGTGTGTTGCCCTTAGAAGGTTAGAATGCCGCAGCCTTGAGAAGAAGATAAACGAGAACAGACTAAGCGTGTGTTCCTAGTGAGGTTTGTTTACAGCCTTAAGGTAGAAATAATAGACATAGCTACTTCTCCCTGAGTATGAGGGTGTGGGGGGAGTGGTCAGTACAATCCAAGGACGCTGAGTGGAACCTGAAGATGTCAACATTCAGGCACAAAGAGGTTGAAACAGCTATCCAAACAGAGCGTTGCATTTGCCTGCTGCACAGTGGAAGATGGAGCTGGGGAGACGACAGAGGCAGGTCATGGGGAAAGGGTCTTATACCATGCAAAGAACTTTTTTTTTTGTCCTTCAAAAAGTGGTGAGTCATTGAAGCCTTTCAGGCAGAGGGAATATATTAAATTTGCCTTTATAGAACATAAATGACCATAATATGATTGATGGACTGAAAAAGTGAGGCTGGGGGCAAAGACCAGTTGAGAGAGGATGAAGAGTGGGTGTATACCCCAGCTCACTGTACTCATGACGATGAGGTAGAACTTGACCTCTGATCGTGAGTGACCACAAGCCAACTCTGCAGAGGAATCATTGCATCTTCTCTGCCAATGACTAATGGATGGTTGTGGTGCTCGTGACTTTTCAGCTTCTCGGTGACTGTGTTTCTCTTTTTGATATTCACAGAAGAAACCCATCTGCTCATACTAAATAAGCAGCATAATACAATGGAAAGAGCAAGAAGCTTTTAGTTAGAAGATCAACCATAGTGATAGGGAGATTTAGATACAGCTTTTCTACTTGGGCTATCATGAAGAAAAAATAATTTGTACAGAATTACTTCATAGACCAGGAGGATCTTGTAAGTAGTGATGATTATGATACTGACCAAGGAGTTCTGGGGGTCCACAGGTGCTGTTTTAGACTGGGTTCTCTAGAGAAGCAAAACCAGTGGCATTTTTATAGGTATGTATAAAGAGTAACTGGCTCACGCGGTTGTGAAAGTGGGTAAACCCAAGTCCTGGCAGCTATGTGATAGGCTGGAGGCTTCTCCTTACTTAGTTGTAAGGGCTGATGAACCGAAGAGCTGCAAAAACATAACAGGCTAGCAGGTTAGATGGCAGTCAGCTGGCTCAGGTCCAAAGGATTAGAGGTGCATGTGCCAAATGCAGGATCCAGACCCAGAAAAAAGATAGATTTTTCTACAGTGTACACTTATATTGGAAGCAGGCTACACCCCTGGAGAAACTTTGGTTGATCGCATCAGAGCTGTGCCCTGAGTAAGAGTGTTGTTCCCCACCTTAATCTTGCTGATTGGTTGCTCATAGTAGAGCCATTATGGAGGCAATTATATTGTGTTAGGCTACATCATGGGGGGTTACTAGGTTTTAACTGCCAAACCACTTGAGAATCCTGGGCCAGCCAAGTTGACATAAAACCTTAACTATCACAAGTGCTAACCAAAAAGTTGGTGGTTTGAAGTCATCCAGCATCTCCTCAGGTTAAAAGGCCTGATGGTCTGCTCCCTTCAAGATTACCATGTAGACAATCCAGTGGGACAGTTCTACTCTGTCACGTGGGGTTACTATGAGTCAAAATCCACTGGAAGACGCCCAACAATAACAACTACAACAGTGGCTTCTGTCTTGTGGTTCTCTAGCAGTGGGAGCGAGTCTTGACCTAGCCGCTAACCTGGTAGTTACTACTCTTAAAGGATGATTGACCTCTAGAGAACAAAGGTCGGCATCCTATGGTTCATAAGCCTAAACACCTGTTTTTGTACAACCGAAGAACTAAGAATGGTTTTTATATTTCGTATGCCTGTACAGGTACCAACATGATATTCTTAACTTTGCCTCATTAGCTTCAAAGCCTAAAACATTTACTATATGGCCCTTTACAGAAATAAATTCCCAACCTCTCCCCTAAAAAATTATACAAGTACTGCCAACTGCTTTCAGAGAGCCTTCCAAAGCACCTTTTTAAAAGAAACACAAGCTAAAAAAAAAAAAAGCAAACTTACTGCTCTCAAGGTGATTCTAACTCATAATGACCCTACATGAGACTATAAATCTGTATGGGAGCGAACAGCCTCATCTTTGTTCATGAAGTGGCTGGTGGTTTTGAATCACTGACCTTGCAGTTAGCAGCCAGTACCTATCTTTTATATCAGGAAGTTGTAATTCTCTCAGAATTTTTCCCATCTCTTAGGTGACCATTTTCTCTTTTTGCTGTGACTGTTAATGCCATATAAGCGCAACATAAACGTTGTATAAGGGAGCGCTGTAAAATCTCCAGGAGTTTTAGAAGCAGAATTAGAAGAAACCCACTTGAAGTAACTTGGGTTTGGTGTAAGCCAAGTGGGAAGTTTACTAACGAGGCAATGGAATCCATTATCGCGTCGCCTCACTGGACTGCTTGACTGTCCAGGATGATTACCACCTCCATACGGAGACAGAGGTGTGGTACCGTGACTCACACATGCGCTTCACTCACTTCTCAGGTTTTGGGTGAACTAAGTTAGACAGCTGTGTTCTCAGTAACATTTTGTGGCTGTGAAAACGGTTTCTCTCTATCCTCCCCCCAACAACAGTTGTTACGTGCCATCTGACGCATGCATCATTATGATTAATACCTGCCTTACAAATCATGAGTATTGGTATCATTAATCAAGTATTTTAATTTAGTGAAGATTTTTACTGATTAACAGTTCTCTGGGGCCCTTGCTGTATTTGTAATAGCTCTACTGAGATGGAATTTATATAGTATATAATTCACACACTTAAATTGCTCAGTTCATTTGTGTTTAGTGTATGCAAAGTTTTGTAATAACTCCCACAATCCATTTCAGAGCACTTTCACTACTGCAGAAAGAAACTTTACACTCATTAGCAAGCACTTCCAGTTCTTCTACCCTTCCTAGTGCTGGGCAGCCATTAATCCACTTTCATCGTCATAGATTTGTCTGTTTGGGACATTTTATATAAATGGATTCATCTAATAGATTGTCCCTTATAACTTACTTCTTCTCACTAGCATAATGTTCTCGAGGTTCATCCATGTTGTAGCATGTGTCATTATCCTATGCTGTGTTTTTAATTAGCAAGATCCAGGGAATGGAACTTTATGCTGGAAGGTTTCTTCCCCTTGGCACAACTTCTGTCATCTGACTCAGTTTCTGGGTAAGCCTCCTGTGCTTCCTTGACCCTTGATATCACTACCAATTCCATTAACATCCTTCCCACAAGACCCGTTTATTGCCTCCCTTCTGTCAAACCGGAGTCTGAACAAGCCAGTGTCCTCCTGCTTCCTCAACTGTGACTAGAAAGTAGAATGGAAGGCAAGCTCACCTACAAGAACGTAGCCCAGCCACAAGTGGTCAAGAAATCGTTTTAGAAATTAACCCTGAGAACCATCTTCCTATTCTTACATCTACACATGCATCTATTTCTGAGTGTATGCACAGAGTAAAGACATTCACCTGGAATCCAGAGTGACAAATTCTAAACAGGCCCATGCTCAGATGACCCAAAGCAGCCTGAAAGTTAGTCACTTGGCACAAGGTACCCTTCTCGGTACTTTGCTCTTTTAAGTACACTCTTCAATTTTTTGGTGCAATTTAATTTAAAAAGCATCCTTGTCAAGTCCCTGCGCTTCTTTCTCAACAAAGCAATCTGATCAGTTAGACCTAGTTATTGTATGACTCTTCTTTTATGAGCACACAACTGTAAAGCATCAGATGTGGAATAAGTTACCAGTGCTTATTGATAAGAATCTGAAAATTAAATGAGAGTTATATGCAAGAACTTATTTTCAAGTGAAATTAGAGCTGAGCTGTTGATCTCAATCTGCACTTCCTTACAGAAACTACTGTTCTTTTTTACTACTGTTCGGTTGTTTGTTCTTTTGTAGTTGATTATACTGACCTTTTTGACAGTTCTGAACAAAAAGATAGGATCAGTCAGTTCTAATCCCTTTCCAAAACTGACTCATTAAGGGACCGTAAGAAAATCTTTTCTAGTTTCCATTATACCTTGATTTCTTCATGGGAAAGAAAAATGTGCTACAAATTCATGGTATTGAAATTTTTTAAAGGATTAAATGATGATGAAGTACTTAGCATAAGGAAAATGTAAATGTTATAAGAAATCCTATGATAAATTGATGGTGCCCGGCTATCAAGAGAGATAGTGTCTGGGGTCTTAAAGGCTTGAAGATACGCAAGTGGCCATCTAGCTCAGAAGCACCAAAGCCCAGATGGAAGAAGCACACCAGCCTGTGTGATCATGAGGTGTTGAAGGGATCAGTTATCAGACATCAAAGAACAAAAAATCATATCATTGTAAATGAGTGGAAACTCAAAGTCCATCTGTAGGCAACTGGACATCCCCTTACTGAAGGGTTATGGGGAGATGAGCCAGTCAGGGTGCAGGGTAGCAACGATGAAACATGTAACTTTTCTCTAGTTCTTAAATGCTTCCTTCCCCAACTCTCATGATTCCAATTCTACCTTACAAATCTGGCTAGACCAGAGGATGTGCATTGGTATAGATAGTAACTGGAAACACAGGGAATCCTGGGCAGATGATCCCTTCAGGACCAGTGGTGAGAGTGGCATCACCTGAAGGGTGGAGAGGAGGTCGGGTAGAAAGGGGAACAGATTACAAGTATCTACATATAACCTCCTCCCTGGGGGATGGACAACAGAAAAGTGGGCAAAGGGAGACATCAGACAGTGTAAGAAATGACAAAATAATAATAATTTGTAAATTATGAAGGGTTCATTAGGGAAGGTAAAGTGGGGAGGGAGGGGGAAAATGAGGAGCTGATATTAAGGGCTCAAGTAAAAAGCAAATGTTATGAGAATGATGATGGCAACAAATGTGCTTGACACAATGATGGATGTATGGATTGTGATAAAAATTGTATGAGCCCCCAATAAAATAATTAAAAAAAGAAATCCTAACTTTTAAGTCTTTCTAAAAGTCACATATTAATCGTTTATAAAGCCACAAATGGGTTCAGAAGCAGACCTTGAAGCAGGCATAATGTTATGTAGGGATATTTTGTGAAAACCTTCTTCATAATCATTTTGCAAGTTTTCCTTCTTAATAAAGGGGGAACAAAAAGACATCCGCAAGGAACTTCCAAATAAAACAGTTCTAATAAAGAACACAAAGGAACCCGTGAACCTCTCAGGAACACTCTGATTTTGGTTGTTTTTTTTTTACTTTCATGGATCTCACCTCAGAGTTCAAGGCCAGCAGCCTATTGCTATGGGCGACAGACATGGTTTTGTGACTGCAGCAGTAGGAAGACTGGAAGTTCCAGTGTAGTGAGTCATGGTCCTCCTGACCAAGACCAGAGCACAGAGAAAAAAGAGTGAGACTTTGAAAAATCCCAGCTTTAAAGTGTTCACTGAAGAAGAGGCCTAGTTTGTAATTGAGAGCCTGAGTTTAGACTGAGACCGTCACTGTCTTTTTCCCTTGAATGCTCCGTGACTCCCTCTTCATTTGCGAACTGCCCGGGTCTGTAGTCATGGTAGGAGGCACTGCTGAAGGAGTTCCTATCTCATTGGAAGTCCAAATCAACACGGGTCATGATGGTGAGTGGTGCAGGGGAGAACAAAGGGGGGGCTCTAGCCCAGGGCCTGCCAAAAGCAGACATCATTTCTACAGTAGTTCTAACTGGGCCATTGGGAGCAAAACCTGCTCCGCTTTCAGTCTTGGCTGTTAAGATACTCATTAGGAAAAGCTAACTCAATGGTTAGTTTAAGGATCGTCTTGGCCAACTTCCAGTTTTACAGATGAATCAGCAGTCAGTGTTTTACTCTGCTTTAAATTGGCAACCTCTGTAGAAGTTCAGAGGTGGAAATCAATAAGGAAATTGGGTTGTCAATAAAGAAACTAGTTTAAGGTAGGAATCGAGGCTTGGGCTCTGTTAAGCTTGTAGAGGGTGAGCAGTCAGGAATCAGGAGGAGGGAGACATGGGAAGTAGAAGGAACATGTTGGGAGAGCTGAGAAATAAGTTTACTGGCGGTGACTTTAGAGACTCTTGAAACAGGACGGAATAACAGATGTCACGCAGGAAGCTATACAGAGCCATGGGTGTGTGTAGACGGAGGCCATGGCCTTGTGCAGGCTGTATCGTGAGCTTCATCTGCAGTGGTGTACACATTGGTTTGGGGAAATAGCAGTGCAGTGATAGCAGCAAGAAGCTGTTGTCCGAGGAGGAGGTACAGACCTAACCAGCACAAGACCCTTCACAGAAAAGCGCCTCCCGGGTTTCAGCAAATGCTAACCTACCTTTAGACTGGCCAGCTGAACTCCTGTGGATGAGAGAGGGGAGGGGAGAAGTAATCTTGAGCCATGCAAAAGAATGAGCCTTCAGAGGCAATAGATAGTAAAAGAGGGGAATTCATGAGTAAGCCCCAAGTCTCATTTTTACTAATGAGTTTTGCCTCATCTTCAAAACATTTACTGGCAACAAGTTCTAATATTAGTTTTGACTAATATATTTTTGTGTACAGCTAAAATTGAGGAGGGGAAAACGACCCAAAATTTACAGACAAAGGAAGGACAGATGGATGGAAGCACATGCTATTGTGCAGAAATCAGTAATGCAGTTCCAAAGATGCTCTTCCACTGATAGGTCTTAAGGAAGCCATCTCAAAGTTCATACCTCTGTGGTTTTCACCATAACTTATGGTCAGAGTTCAAGTGCAGGTAAATCAAGTTAAGACTGTAAATGCGTTGATGTGGAGAGTTGATTCTGATTCCTAGCAACCCTGTAGGAAAAAGCCGAACCTACCCCATCAGGTTTCCAAGGCCATAATCTTTACAGAAGCAGACTGCTTCAGCTTTCTCTCTCTGAATGGCCGGGGAGTTCACACCACCACCCTTTCAGCTCTCAGCCAAACGCCCAACCACTGCCCAAACAGGCCTCCAAAGAGAGTACAGCTCAAACCATACTCTCTGCCCTCGAGTCCATGCTGACTCATACTAACCCTTAGGGTAGCGTAGAGCCACTCCTTTGGGTTTCCAAGACTCTTTAAATGTTTACAGGTGCAGACAGCATCATTGTTCTCCTTTGGAGCAACGAGTGGGGTCGAACTGCTAGGCTTGCGATTAGTAGCTCAGTGTGTGACTCACCACACACAACCAGGACACCTTTTTAGATAGTAAAGAAGCCTTAAAACAAACAATGGGTGTAAATTCCCTGTGCCCGAGATCCTAAATTGGAGAGCTCAATTTGTGGAAAATGTTTAAAAGCTAGTTGTCTGTCTCATGCTGTCCCTTTGCCCTGCCTTCTTACAAAAAGATTGAGCATGCATTTACTTCTGTTCTCTACCAAAACCAAACCAAAGGAGTGGGGGATGGGAAGATTAGAAATCGTAGATTCTGGTGGCCTGGAGGAAACAGTACCACTGGAGGTAAGCCCTTGAAAAACATGATGACTCACCATATGGCATGCCCTGGGCCCAGTACAGTGAACACACTACCACACCTCACCTTCACAACAACCTGTTACCCTCATTTGACTTATGAGGAAACCGGAGGAGGGCCAGGAGTGTAGACAATTGCCCTGCACCTGTTCCCTATGTAAGTAATCAAGGTGTGAATCCTGCTGCTTTTTTCGTAGTCCTTCCCTGGCACTACTGTGTCTTCTCAAACAGAAGTGTGCAAGATGTCATGCTTACTTTATTGAATCCCCCCACCCCCAATAAAAGATGGGAAATATGTCTCTTGTCAGCTGAAATTGAAATTAAGTTAACCTATTGTTCAAATGTACCCATAACTCAGAAGAAGGATGATCCACTATGTCAGATGTCACATGCATCAGAAAGATAACGTCACTCGCACTTAGTAGAATTACCAAGAGCCCCAGGGAGGTTACTTAAATTGTCTTTCAGAGACCTATAATGCTGTCACTAAAGTGGGCCAGGAGTATATCTAAACCTTAGATATATGGATAGATTTTGTGCCTGCGTGTAACCATAAGCCCTAATGTAAGAAAATTTAGTTCTTATGACGCAACCCTGCTCACCAGGAAGGGAGTGCTGAAGATAAATGTGCTATAGCAAAGGAGGGTGTAAAAAGTCAGATGGTACCTGGCTATCAGAGAGAATAGCATCTGGGGTCTTAAAAGCTTATCTTAAAATAAGCAGCCACCTGAGGAAAGTGCCAGCTAGTTCCATGTGGTAGAAACACACCAGTCAGTGTGATCCAAGGATTGTAAATAATAAAATCTAAGATCAGAGGAGTTTCTTAGAGTTTACATTTCACCCACACAGTTTTCAGAAAGATGGATGACAGTGAAAGCCCAAAATCCAAGTGCAGAGCCCCCATGTGGATTAAGCCTCCGTTGAACTCCGTGGGCCATTGTCTAGAGATGTGAATAGACTTGCCCTCAGACAGAGTACATTGAAAAGTGGATTAACACAGGTAGAGTCGGATTTAAATTTCACATCTTATCATTACTTTTCCCTTTTAACACATTCCTAACTTATTCTGCTTTATACTTTCTGCTTTCTTTTGGATTGAGATTTTTCTGTATTTAATTTTGTTGTAGCTGGGGTTTTTCCTGTATGATTTTCTTTATATGAAATCCAGGTTAGGTAAATCTATAGAGACAGTTACTACATCAGTAGTTTCTTACAGTTAGGTTGGGGGGAAATGGGGCACTGAAACAATGAATAAGAAAATTGAAGAGATTCTAAAATTGATTGTGATGATTACACAACTATTTTAAATATACTTCAATCATTGAATTATAGGATATGTGAGTTATATGTCAATAAAACTGTTTTTCAAAAAAGAAAAAAATGTCATCAAGCAAAATACCGTATATACCAAGTATAAGCCAAGTTTTTCAGAGCATTTTTAAAATTAGGTGCCTCAGCTTATATTTGGGTCGGCTTATACTCAAGTATATAGGTACATGTACAAGGCCCAGGAGACACACTGACTGGCTCGCACAGCAGTTGAGATGGTTCTAGTGGGAAGTAGCAGTAACCACACAGCTGGGTTGTATCTTAGCCTATTCCGCAACTTCCTGGCTCCCTTAAGGTCTCTCTAGGTGCATCCTTACCCCCTCTTTCTTTACCACCATCCCCATTTCAACCCTAGAGCATCACCCTGGCCCTTGCCCTTCCAAACTGAGACTGGAATAGACCAGACCTGGCTTGTGGCCTCCTGAACTCTACCTAACCAGAGCAAGAAAGAGGAAGGAGAAACATCAAAGAGCTGCTGTCCCATTAGAAGCCTTAGCCTCCAAGCCCAAGGCGCTGAAAACTAAGCCAAGAACTCTATTTTTGGCCACCTGACTTTACTACTGTAGAAACCGCTGTCTGTTTTGCCAAGAAGAAGGGTTTGAGTTGAAGTAACTCACTCCCCAAAACTGGTCAGTATGATAAACCACAAAGAAAAAGTGAAACTGAGAGGTGTCAGACTAGCCTGGGATTCTGTTCAAATGATCATAGAGTTTCTCTCTAGTTAATTTTTTTAATGAATTTTTCCCTGTACATCCCCGAAGGACATTGCCTTTACTGTTGTACAAGAGTCTGTACAAATGTAAGGGATTAGCACCTCATGTGACATAGTTAGATTCATTTTCCTCAGTTTTTCAGTATTTACATCTTTAAGGCATTACCAAAGGATTATGCTTTTGAAAGATGTAATTGGACTTCTTCTGCACCTCACTGTTCTGCTCCTCTCTCATCCAACAAATGAATGGGTTGCTAGTTCATTCGTGTAGTGGTAGTTTTGGGTCTGTTCCATTTTCCTTGTGTCTAGTTTTGCCATGAAGCTTTCTCTGATAACCACGGCCTACAGTCATATGTTTTCCTCTGCATTAGTAGTGTTTATTGCTAGTTAGAAGTCTAACGTGATGCCCATCACTTAATCCTTAATCAAATACTGCCTCCTTAATGTGTCTGCTTAGTTCCTGAGGTGTTTTTGCTTTGTCTGCTCATCGAAGCTCTTTCAGTGCCATAGGAAATGATTAAGAGTCTTCGTGTGTCTCAGGCCTTTGAGCCTAGCCCCTAGTACAGCGCACGCAAGTAGAAGATGGATGAGTAAAACGAAATTCATTCATGTTTATACTACACGTTGGCTTCAGCTTTCCCATGAGCACTTGGAAGCAATGTAGTAAATTTACAATTAACACTCCTATATGAGCATTCACCAGTTGTTTCCCTGTCATCCCAACTCCCAGCCCCACTCCTTTGTGATTGCTGTCTCTTACAGGTGCGAGGCTGTGTGAGAAAGAGGGGGTGCTTCTTCGTGGTCTTAAAGAATCCTTCAGTTGCTGCTTGGATCAACTTTAACTCATGGTGACCCTATAGAAAACAGAAATTCGAAATTCAAAAATCCCCCCCCCGATGGATTTTTTTTCAAAGACATGGATATATATATTTTCCAAAACAACCTTATTGCCTTCGAAGTACTCTCCATTACATGTAACACATTTGTCAAATCTGCGATTCCATTCTTGGAAACATTTTTCAAATTCATCTGTTTGGATGGCTGACAGCACCTCCTTCATTTTTTTTCTTCACCTCTTCTATGTCATCAAATCCCTGTCCTTTCATTTCACTCTTCATTCACAGAAAAAAAATAAGAAAGTTGCACGGAGCAAGATCAGGTGAGTCAGGTGCATGGGGCAAGAGAGGCACGCTGGTTTTTTGCCCAAAAAACTAGCACACTGGGATGGCCTTGTGAGCAGGTACATTGTCGTGGTAGCAAAACAAGTCCCCTGTGTGTCAGAAGTCAGGCCTTTTTTTTGTTGTACACTTCAAAACCTCTAAATAGAAAGCTTGATTAACAGTTTGACTTGAAGGAACAAACTCCAAATGCACTATCCCCTTCACATTAAAAAAATGCATATGAGCATTGTCTTGACATTTAATGAGCTTTTTTTGAACGAGGTGACAATGGCATCTTCCACTGACTTGATTGATGGTTGCTTTTAGGGTCATAAGCCTAGCACCATGTCTCCTCACCAGTAATGACCTTGGAAATAAAGTCTGAATCACTTCAAAGCCCAGCGTGTTTCCATTCCATGCTCTTTTTCCTGGTCAGCCAGCACCCTGTGCACGAATTTCACAGCGACCCTTCTCATTCCCAAGCCTTCCATTAAAACTTGCTGAACTGAACTCCAAGATAGTCCAGACAACTTTCCCATTTCTTCAATGGTCCATTGTCGGTCTCCGAGCACAAGTGCATGAATTTTGTTGACTTTTTTGCCCATTCCGGAAGTTGATGGACGTGCAAAATGAAGTTTGTCATCAATTGACACTTGAGTTTTTTCCATAGCTCTGCCCTTGTAAGCTATGTTTAACGTCACAACAGTTTTTGTGGCATTTTTCCTAGCAGGAAACAAAATTTTACAGCCACATGTTGTTCTTTTAAATCAGCCATCTCACATACACACACACACACACACACACACACACACACACGGTAAGAGCGAAATTGTTTTTATGGAAAAATTCACCGTAATCAGTGAGAACCTTCCCAGGCAATGCCACTGGGTGCACTAACTCAGAGCAAGTTGCTCAATACTCGCCTGGTGGGGAAAAATGTGTACTACAGAAGCTCCGCCCAGCAGAGCTTTTTTCCATTTCGGGGGGTACCCCCTCATAAACATGGCCTAACCTTGCACCATCTTCACAGTCTCAACTCTGATGCGTGAGTCCGCTGTTGTGGCTTTTGTGTTCAAGTATATCACTGAGGATTTCTTTCATTTTCCTGTCCCTGACCAGTGCCAAGCAGGAGCTCCTTTGGTAGTAAAAGGAAGCAAGCGGACGCCTCGCCGCCCTTGCTCCCTAAGAGTCTGTTAGCGATTCACGAACTTTTCATGACCCTCCCTCCTTTTCAGTAGCCTACAACTTAAATCTCCTTCGTACAACTAACTTGAGGCCTTTGCTGAAGGGAAAAAATGGAAGTCCCCAGAGAAGATGACTGTGCATTTGTGCACTCGTTTATTTACTTGCACTTGTTGAACACTGTACAAGCAGAAGCCCTGGTGGCACGGCCAGGTAAGTGGTGGACTGCTAGCTGCAAGTTCACAATCACTAGCTACTTTGGGGGAGAACGAGGAGGATGTCCGTTCCTGTAAAGATGTACCGCCTCAAAAACCCTGTGTATGGTCACTGTGAGTTGGAATCAAGTCAAGGGCAGTATGTTTAGGATGAGTGTGTGTGTGTGTGTGTGTGTGTACATATGTATGCAGCACGGATAGATATGTAAATGATAATGCATTAGACTAATGCATGGATCTAAAACAAAGGATACAAGGAGACGTCAAAAAGCTCATAGGAAATTTCATTACCTTTTAATTTTAGTTTCCTTCAAACTTTTGGAAGTTCCCTCAAATAGGCTTAGCTCTCACGAGGATTGCAACCTGATGTAAGATCAAAGCAGTTAACATGCAATTGAAATGTAATGTGCTTCCCTCTCTGCATGGAAGGTAAAGTGAGATATGAGAGCACATCAGAGGCCCATCTGATCCCAGACCTTTGGGATTTGAGGTCGCTCTCAGGGGAGTGTAGAACGTGAAAGTCAAGTAGTGAAAAAGAACCAGAATGGTAAACAGGGGGCTGGTAAGTCATAATAAGAAATTTGAATTATACCTTAAAAATAGTGCCATCTTTGGAGTAGTCGGAAGGGAAAATATCTACAGCAATCTGAAATGGCCTTACTTAAAGTCTTCCTCTTCTTTCCAGCTACACATGTGCATGAGGCTATTTTTTTAAAACATGCTTCAAAAAGTAAAGTAACATAACAGGATTGAATGGAGAAGCAGATATGATGAGTACCTAGATATCTTCTCCAGACATTGAAGAGTTGTGCAAAAATATAAAATAAAGTCACTCTTATCATTCTGTTTTGGAAATCATACTTACTTTTTAATTAAAAATATAGTATGTTACAAATAGCAAATTAGTTTGTTATTCCTTTTTTAAATTTAATCATTTTATTGTGGGCTCGTACAACTCTTAGGACGGTCCATACATCCATCCATTGTGTCAAGCACATTTATACATTTGTTGCCATCGCACATGGTAGACAACTGGGGAGGAGGTGGGGAAAGGAACAAAAAAGGAAGGAGGAAAATCAGGAAGAAATGGGTAGCAGGGGCTTGGGACGCTAACCCACCCAAGGGGAGGGTATTGTTGATATCTCCACAGGGAAAGAGGGACCAGACTTCAACCCAGTGCCCCAAAGTGTGAATGCAACATTCCGGCAAGGAGTAGGGAGCCAGTGGAGAAGTCTAGAGGGCTGGCCCAGTACCAAATGCTAAGTAGATACCTGCCCCTCCCCCGGAAGAATTTATTTCAATTGAATCTGCAGCTCCAGAAGAGGGACATATCTGATGGGAGCATATGAAGGGGGGTGGGGGGAGTAGGAGAGAGTGGAGCGCATCCTGGCCCACCAGGCCCTGAGGACGACGACCCCAAAGAGCAGCCAGTCCACAGATAGGACCACATGACCAGCCCCACTATGAGACATGACGTCCCTCACTGACCCATGGCCCTGCGGGGGATAGCACCAGAGACACAGTGTGGTAATTGCGCCCGACCTGATCCCACCACACCGAGGCAAAGCACTGGGGCAGTGCAGCGGAACAGCAAGGGAATAGAGCGGCAAGGTCCCCAGGGAATGCTGAAGGTGGACTTTGGGGCCATGGCATGGTGCCCTAACAGACTGGACTAGAAAACACTCCAAAAGGCCAACAAACAATCCTTGAACTAACTACAAGCTTTTCTTTTTAGTTGTGTTTTGTTTTGTTCTTTGTCAGTGGTATGCTGTTGTTGTTGTTATATATTGTTGCTTTGTTTTGCTCTGTCTTGTTTTTGTGCATATTATTATCTCTGCAGGTCTGTCTCAATAATATAGGCTGATGAACAAGCTGGAGGAAAAACAACGGGACCGACAGTTCCAGGGGGAAATGGGATAGGGAGAGGTGGGGGGTAAGGAAGTGGTGTAAACAAACCCAGGGACAAGGGAACAACAAGTGATTCAAATTGGTGGTGAGGTGAGTGTGGGAGGCCTGGTAGGGCATGATCAAGGGTGATGTAACGAAGAGGTATTGCTGAAACCCAGGTGGGGATAGAGCATGATAGTGGGACAGGAGGAAAGTCAAGGGAAATCGAGGAAAGAGCTGGGAGGCAAAGGACATTTATAGAGGTCTAGACAGACATGTACATATGCAAATATATATGTGAGGATGGGAAAATAGATCTATGTGCCTGTATTTATAGGTTTAGTATTAAGGTGGCGGAAGGACATTGGGTCTCAAGTACTCCCTCAATGCAAGAATACTTTCTTCTATTAAATTGACATTCTATGATGATCACCCTCCCGACACAACCGCTGAACACAAAGCGGGTGAATAAGCAAATGTGGTGAGGAAAGCTGATGGTGCCTGGCTATCACAAGATATAGCGCCTGGGGTCTTAAAGGCTTGAAGATAAACAAGCGGCCATCTAGCTCACAAGCAATAAAGCCCACATGGAAGAAGCACACCAGCCTGTATGATAACATGGTTCTGAAGGGATCCGTTATCAGGCATCAAAGAACAAAAAATCATATCATTGGGTGCACACCTCCATGATAAGATCGCTGAGGACAAATGGGTGGATAAGCAAATGTGGTGAACAAAGCTGATGGTGCCCGGCTATCAAAAGAGATAGCGTCTGGGGTTGTAAATGCTTGAAGGTGAACAAGTGGCCATCTAGCTCAGAAGCAACAAAGCCCACATGGAAGAAGCACACCAGCCTGTGCGATCACGAGGTGTTGTCAAAGGAATCAGGTATAAAGCATCATCGAAACAGAAATATCTTACCATAGTGAATGAAGGGGGCAGTGCAGAGTTGAGACCCAAAGCTCATTTGTCAGCCAATGGAGATCCCCTGGCAGAGGGGTCTAGGGGAGGAGATGAGTCAGTCACAGTGCGATGTAGCACTGATGAAGAATACAGCTTTCCTCTAGTTCCTAAATGTTTCCTCTTCCTCCCCCTGCCCACCCCCCAACTATCATGATCCCAATTCTACCTTGCAAGTCTAGATAGAGCAGAGCATGTACACTGGTACAGATAGGAACTGGAAACACAGGGAATCCAGGACAGATGATCCCTTCAGGACCAGTGCTGAGAGTGGCGATAATGGGAGGGTGGGGGGAAGTTGGGGTGGGAAGGGGGAACCAGAGGAAATAACTTCCTCCCTGGAGGATGGACAACAGAAAAGGGGGTGAAGGGAGATGTCGGGCAGGGCAAAATATGACAAAATAATAATTTATAAATTATCAAGGGCTCATGAGGGAGAGGGGAGGGGGAGCGGGGAGGGCAGGGAAAAAAAGAGGACCTGGTGCAAAGGGCTTAAGTGGAAAGCAAATATTTTGAAAATGATGAGGCCAATGAATGTACACATGTGCTCTACACAATTGATGTATGTATGGATTGTGATAAGAGTTGTATGAACCCCTAATAAAACATTAAAAAATATATATTTGTTGCCATCATCATTCTCAAAACATTTGCTCTCTACTTGAGCCCTTGTTATCAGCTCCTCAGTTTTTCCCCTCTCTCTCTGTTCCCCTCCTCCCTCATGGACCCTTGATCATTTATAAATTATTATTTTGTCCTATCTTACAGTGTGGTGGCTCCCTTCACCCACTTTTCTGCTGTCCATTCCCCAGAGAGGAAGTTATTTGTAGATCCTGATAATCGGTTCCCCCTTCTCACCCCACCCTCCCATTATCGCCACTCTCAGTACTGGTCCTGAAGGAATCATCTGTCCTGGATTCCCTGTGTTTCCAGTTCCTATCTATACCAGTGTACATCCTCTGCTCTATCCAGATTTGTAAGGTAGAATTGGGATCATGATAGTGCAGGGGAAGGAAGCATTTAGGAACCAGAAGAAAGTTGTACATTTCATTATTGCTTCACTGCACCCTGATTGGCTCATCTCTCCCCGCGACCCTTTTGTAAGATTTCCAGTTGCCTACAGATGGGTGCTGGGTCCCCAATCTGCACTCCCCCTCATTCACAATGATTTGATTTTTTCTTCTTTGATGCCTGAAATCTTATCCCTTCCACACCTCGTGATCACGCAGGCTGGTGTTCTTCTTCCACGGGGGCTTTGTTGCTTGTGAGCTAGATGGCCGCTTGTTTATCTTCAAGTCTTTAAGACCCCAGATGCTATATCTTTTGATAGCTGGGAACCATCAGCTTTCTTCACATTTGCTTATGCACCCATTTGTCTTCAGTGATTGTTATTGGGAAGGTGAACGTCATGGAATGCCAGTTTAATAGAATGAAGTATTCTTGCATTGAGGGAGTACTTGAGTGGAGGCCCAATGTCCATCTGCTACCTTAATACTAAACCTATAAATATATGCACACAGATTTATTTCCCCATCTTCATATATAAATTTATTTACATATGTGCATGCCTTTATTTAGACCTCTATAAATGCCCTTTGCCTCCTAGCTCTTTTCTCTATTTCCTTGTCCTTTTCTCTTGTCCCATGCTCAGCCTTCATGCTCAGCCTTCATTTGGGTTTCAATAATTCCTCTGGTTACGTTATCCTTGATTACGCCCTACCAGGCCTCCTTACACCCTCCTCACCACCAATTTGGATCATTTGTTCCCTTGTCCCTGGGTTTGTTAATACCACTTCCTTCCCCCCACCTTCCCCTTTCCCATGTCTCCCAGGAACTGTCTGTCCCTGTTGATTTCTCCTCCAGATTGTTCATCCAACCTATCTTATTTAGACAGACCTGTGGAGATAATAACATGCACAAAAACAAGACAAAGCAACAAAAAAAGAAACCCTATAGTTAGTTACTGTTTGTTGGCCTTTGGGAGTGTTTTCTGATTGAGTCTGATGGGGTGCCATGCTCTGGCCCCAAAGTCTATTTTTGATGTTCCCTGGAGACTTCATTGTCTGTTCCCCTTGCTGTTCTGTTGTACGCCCTTAGTGTTTGTCTCAGTGTGGTGGGATCAGATCAGGTCCAAGTTTGTTATTTCTTAATAAATATCTTAAAATTAATTTTTAAAGTGCAATGATGAACCACTGAAGGGTTTTTAAGTAGAAGAATAACATGGTATAATTGGTAGCTTATAAAAATTACTCTGAACCAATACCTATTCTTGATGGTGGTCTAAAATAGGGAAGTGTTGGTGAAGAGAAATTGGATGGTTTCAAAGCAGATTTTGAAGTTATCATTGACAACGCCTGGTGATTTTGACTCATGCAGTGTCTGGGTGTTCATGTCATTCCCTGAGGATGGGAATACAGGAAGGGGTTTAGGATTGAGGATGCATTTCGTTTAAATGGCATGAATAGGAGAAAGACACCTCAAAGAATATTTGCAAGAGGGCTTTAATGACCAAGGAAGTGTGTGTGGTCTCACCAAGATCCTCTCTGGAGAAGAAAGAGGGTCAGAGATGGAGTGGTCATTTGGATCCAGTGATTCTGGGAGCGAGAGCTAAGAGGATCCATGGGGGTGGATTTAATAAAGGGTGTTATTAGTGACATTGAAAAATAAGAAAAAACACTTTAATAATGTAATAGCCAGGCACCAACCTGTGAGCTTCTGGAAGTCAAGGATTCTTTTTCTAGCTACATTGTTATATTAGAAGATAATTGTTCATTCTATTGAGTTTATCTTAAATAGTGCAACTAAAACAAAAGGCAAACTTAATTGAAGATCAACACTGTTGTAAATATGCTCATATTAAATGAGCCTGATCTTAAAATGTATGCATGTCTGTTTATTATCTACATAAGAACTAACCAACCACTGTGTCAAGGTCATAGAGAAATCACAAATGTGCTGAAATATTCAGCCCTCCGCCCTTAAGATAACTGGGAAGGGCCTGGAGCTCCAAGCCTGGTTGCAGGAATTTTTGTCAGTCACTTTGTATCAGATAACTGGGGAAAGATGAGCCTGTCCCTCCCATAAAAATTACAGCCGGGAAACCCTATGAACCAGTTCTGCTCTGTCTTGTGGGGTCTTCATATGTCAGAATTGACTCAATAGCGGTTGGTTGGTGTGTCATGCAAATCCTACCATTCTCTTTGTGCCATGGTGTGAAAAATATTGGAAAGTACCGATCTCTAAGAGTGTTAGTAAGTCCTCCTGTGGGTGCCACCTACCCTAATGCAGGCATCATAAATAGTCATGTCACTCACTCTGTCCCACTGAACCCCACTCTCCTCTAGAACCTTCTCAACGGTAGTGGTTGGAAGCAGCCACCAACAATATATTGCAGGCTGTAGCCCTCAGAAGAACACTATGGCCTTGGCCGTATACTTCACCCTTCAAAGTCTATCGTACTATTAAAAGCTTTCCAGTCACCAGAAACAAGAATAAAGGACACATTTTCCCCCCTGATGCCCAAGATTTTAAGATTAAGATGAAATTATTATTACTATTTAATTTTTCCTCAGATGTCACATTCATAATACCCACTCCCTATAATTGTACTCTGTTTCATTCACTTATGGAAAACCCATTTCACTGAGGAAGCAGCTCAAGTTACTCTGAGTTTGGAATGTGTACTCCTGTGTGTGTGAATCTTTTAGATTATTGGGAAGATGACTATACTGTAAAAAAGCCAATTAACAGTCTACAACATTATGCCAAATATTAGAATAGTAAGAGCTAATGTATGATAGATAACCTTTTAGGAGTGTTCCATCTGTTGTAAACATTCTACGTGCACATATTTCTCACTTTTTATTGTGACTTGCAAGAAAGTTTACAGAGCATTTTTGTGCCCATTCCAAAGAAGCGTTATCCAACCCCCTCCCACTGACATTGAATCAATTCGGATTCATAGCAACCCTATAGAATGTTTCTGAGGCTGTGAATCTTTCAAGGAGTAGATAGCCTCATCTTCCACAGAGATCCAAGAGAATGCCGAGATTGTTTCACAATACCATTATGTCACAACATAAGGAAAATGTTGCAATAGATCATTCAAACCCAGTTGGAACAATGTATAGAAAACTTGCAGGATTCAAGACAGACTCACACAACGTGGGAAGAGGGATATGATTGCTGGCGTCAGATGGCTCTTAGCTGAAAGGAAAGAATGCCACAGAAACGTTCACTAGTGTTCTGTTGATTGTGCAAAGGCATTCGGATGTGTGGGAAAATGGAAATTCCAGTACACCTACGTACACTCCTGCAGAATCTGAACATAGACTGAGAAACAGATGTTTGACCAAACAAGGGGATACTGCGTCGCTTAAGATCAGGGTAAGTACCTGTCAGGGTTGTAGGCTTTCCCATACACTATCCTCCACATACGTTCAATCTGTATGCGGAGCAAATAATATGGACAGCTAGCTGCTCTGGGGGAAGGAGAAAGAGACATCAAGATTGTAGCAAGATTCCTGACTGCCCGTGACACAACTTTGCTACCTTAAGGACATTCAGATGAAGGCTGGAGAAAGCATTTGAAGTGTGGTGTTGACAACAAATATGTAATGGACTATGACCTGCCAGAAGTACAAGCAGAATGCTTCTTAGAAACAAGGGTAGTGACATTTGATCTCACCATTTTGGACATGTTATCAGAGACCAGTTCCTGGGGCAGGACTTCATGCTCGGTGAAGTGGCTGGACAAAAGAAGAGGAAGGCTGTGTACAGGATTGACTAAAGTGGTTGTCCCCATTAAGCTCAGGACCTATTGTGAGGATGGTGCACCACCGGGCACCATCGTGCTTTGTGCGTTGGAACTGCTCCTTGGAACCTAGCAGCAGCAGCAGCAACGATACGCCCTACTCTATCGCAGGGTATATTTGCACACGCAGATCTATTTATGTGTAGAACTACCACCTGCAAATCTACGTATTTGTGAGTGTCATCCATTCACCTTCCCATCCTGTACAGCTTGAGATGCTATCTGTGTATTCACTCGTTGATTATTGTTATTGCAGTTATTGCAGGACTGAGTCTGTACTAGTATGAGTCCTTCGCTTTGCTTTTTGAAGTAGCTGTAAATACGTTATCTTTCTCCCTCCCTTGAACCCATTGACCAAAAGTATCTGCCCTCGCCGCTGTGATGTAGGTTATTCTCATCCTTTAAAATGGAGCTGAACCCCTTTATCTGCCTTGAAGTTTTACGTCTGTGCTTAAGCTGCCATTGATCCGGGCTGCTTTGAACGTTCCTAACCCTTGAAAGCTTGCCTGCCGTCTTCCTCTTCATGAAGTGTATTACTGTATTATTGCTGTGATTTTTCAATTTGGGGATGTCTTGCCATCTCCCAATAAAATTATGAGCTCTACATGAGCAAATGCTAGATCGTGTGTAGAAATTATTAGTGCCCAAGAAAACTCACCACTACATTCTTCTGACGTGGCTTATCTGATGTAGACACTCTGTGAGACCTATTCCATTCAGAAACATTCAGACCCCTCCTTAGGTTGTAATTCTTTCTGTCCCATGCAATTTCTGCCTGATATAATCCGTTTTACTCCTCCTCACATTGAAAATGAGGCATGTATTCTCAGGAGAAATATTACTATATTTTAAAATCTCCTTAACAACTAATATACAATTCATTTTTAAAAAAACTCTTCAAAATGCAAGCTGTTTCCTTCTTCCTTTTTTAATGTGTGGTTACTGCTTTTGAAGAAAACAAAGTGCAGGAAATGGTTCCTGTTTGCAGAGGCTCCATATAAAGAGCAAATGAGTGTCAAAACATCCTAGAACCTAGCGCTCTGAGAAGTTTCTGCTTTTTAAGCACTTTTTTACGATCATAGGCGTTCAACAATGAAGGTTTTCCTTTGTTTTGCTTACCGTTTCACTCTCACTCTCTTTTAAGAAGTAAAATGTTGCAGATAGTACTGAATGTCTTACCTACCCCACTGCCCTTGCAACTGGTGTTCTTGTGTACTTTGTGGTGTGTTTCGCGTTTTTATGTACTTACCTGCATTTGTTAACCTGGACACTGAGGATATTTTGGATCGGGTCATTCTTTGTTGTGGGGGACTGTGCTATGCATTGTAGGAGGCTTGGGAACATCCTGACCTCCTCGTTAGATGCCAAACATCCGAAGTCATGACAACCAAATATCCCCAGATAACTGCCATATAACCCGTGGGGAGAAACCCCCCCCCCCCCACACACACACACACACACATAGCTTAAAGCATAATCTGATGTTCCCAAGGGTTTTTAAAGTTATTTAAGTAAATGATATTGTATATGCATACTCATACAGCCTTCTTTGTTTAACACCGCACCTTTGAGACTTTCCCACATGGTCAGTCTAGCCTTATTTATTCCAGCTGTGTCTGTTATTATCTCAAGAAAGTATTTATGAATTTATTTCCTTACTTACAGGTCGTTGACTTTTTCACATTTATTTAGTTACCATCACAATCTGTGCTTCAGAGAACATCTGTCCATATAGCCCCTTCATAACAAAGCCTCACTGCCATCGATTTGATCCTGACTCATAGTGATCCCTCAGGGCAGGGAAGAACTGCCCCTGGGGCTTCTGGAAATTATTTACAGGAGTAGAACACCTCTTTCCCAGGGCAGTTTTGAGCTGCTCACTTTGTGGTTTGCAGCCCGTGCATGATCGCTACGCCTCCAGGGCGCCTGTAAGTCTCCTTCAGCACTTGTAATACCACATCTTGCAAATTGCTCCCTTCAATGTATGTCAGTTTACACTCTCATCCGCAACATAAAGATTTCCCATTCCGTTCACACCCTCCCCATGCTTTTTAATTTTTGCCAGTGTGTGGGTATGCAATACCTCGTTGCTTTAACTCATTTCCCTGATGCAGGTGAGGGTAAACATCTTTTTATGTACTATGGACTCTGGAGTTCCTCTTCTGGAAGGTATCAATTCATAGACATTATCAGGTTTCTCGTGAGTCTTCTGTTGTTTCTCCTTAACTTACTCCACTCAGCTTGACGTTTCCAGAGTTTGTTACACCATCATGAATGCGGACGTCACTTCTCTCTCTGGCTGAGTGATACTCATGATATGATTAGCCACATCCACAAGGTCAGCAGTTGGAAGCCGCCAGCAGCTCCCCAGGAAAAAGATGAGGCTTTCTGCTTCTGTAAAGATTTACTGCCTTGGACACCATGCGCAGGGTCTCTCTGAGTTGGAGTTGACTTGATGGCAGCGGGCTGGGTTAATGTAACGGAAGTCCGGAAATGGGCAGCTCTGGGCTGGTGAGACAGCTCACAAAGTGGCCAGGGACCTGGGCTCCTGTTACCCTGCTGTTATTCTCAGCACTGGGCTTCTGCCTCGGTGTCCAAAATGGCTGATGGAGCTCCAGGAAGGAGGAGAAAGCAACAAAGGACTCTTCCTGGAAATCCCACATTCACTTTGTACTTGCATACCAAGACAGAACGTGCTCCACATGTAAGGGAAGCTGAGAAGTGTAGTGGACGCGTCTTTTTTAAAAGCCTATTTTTGAAGAAAGGGGAATCTGTCTACGAGCCAACCAACACACAGTGGAATTGACAGTGAGTGGTTAGCTCTTGACCTGCTATGGACACTATTGAGTCCCCAAGCATGGGTGTGTGCAGAATCTTTTGGTTTACTTGGGTCTTTTGATATCCTTCGATCCAATTTTTCTTTTTTTTCCCCATAAATTATGTTCCACAATATAACTCATCACAGGTCTTTCATTAGGTTTAGTGCCTTACAGTTTCATTTGCTATTTTTAATGGTAACATTATGCACCTAGATTTTAACTCTTCGGGTTACAAATACTGACAAAAATCATACTTGCTTTTTAATGAGACATAAACTTGCCCTCACTTTGAAATCACTGAACTAACCACAAGTTGCAACAAATCCTTTATCACAACTTTACGTGATGTACAAGAAGCTTTAAATCATTGAAGAGCCTTCATGCCAGTTCTTGTACTGAAACCCACTGCTGCCAAGTTAACCCCAACCCTAACCCTCCAGGATAGAGTAGAACTGTCCCATACAGTTCTGAGTCTTTCAAAGTCTAAGCTCTTTAGCCACTGCGCCACCAGGACTCCTTTTCTTGTATTAAAACAAAGTGGGGGGGGGGCACCATGCACTTGTTCCTCCTTACTTACAAATGCCACTTACGATGCATTTGGAAGCAGATCTCATTCATAACCCAGGGCCTGTCTGCAGAGAATTTAACTCACTTTGTCTATTTTTAACTCCATATTGTGTATTGGATGAAGACTTCCAGAGCAAATCCGTTTTTCATTCAACATGTCGTGCACATTTTGTTTCCTGTCATTGATTCCAGTCTCCCCAGAGTGATATCACTCATCCCACTTCCCGCCTGCATCTGCCATTTCCGCCCTCTCCTTTCCTAACCCTGCCGCCCGGACTTTGTCCTTGGACAAATGTTGGCCTTCTGGTCCCAGCTGCTTGATTGTTGTAAGGAGTCTCCATGTTCCCATGTATTAATGTTCACCCAGTAGACCTGTTTATTGTTCATCTGAAAGTTGAGCCAAAGGGGTGGGCGCAGTTCCAGGCCTGAACAGTGACTAAAGACCATAGTCTCCAGGATGTCACTAGTCTTTATCCAAACCAGGAAGCCTGGTTTTCTTTTCTTTTCTTTGTTTATGGTTTTGAGTTTGGTGTCACATTTTCAGACCCCTCTGTCTAATACCTTCCAGTATGAGCCCTTCGGAGCAGTCAGTAGCATTGAGGAGTTGAGGGCACCATTGAACTCTCTCATTGATTCCAATGCTTGGTGAACTGTTGGAGTTTCCAAGTAGTTAATCATCATATGTTAATAATGACCATATTCTTCCTACCATTTCACATTTATACATTTTCTTCTTGTCTTTTTTGCCTCATTATATTATGATTTGTATCAAATCAAAGAGGTAGAAATAGGCATTCTTGTTTTTTTGCGAACAAATACTAAACTTCATCAATTTTTTTCATATTATTTTGAGACAATCTTTTTTTCCCCTTTATTCTGTTTCTGTTTTCTTCAACTCCTGAAATAAACCCTAGTTAAGTCAATACCACAGATCCCTGATGGCATAGTGGTGTAAGGATTGGCCTGCTAACTGCAAAGTCAGCTGTTCAAATCCACCAGCCACTCTGCAGGAGAAGGCTGAAGGTTTCCAACTTCAGAAACCCAAACAGGAAGTTCTGCTCTGCGCTTTAGGATCGCTGTGAGTCAGAATCCGCCTTTGGGCAGTGGGTTTGGTTTGGAGTTTCATGGTAACGCCAGGTAATTTATTTTTGGAACATTGTTAGAGTTTGCTAATAATTTTATTTAGGATTGATATATCTATGTTCATAGATTTTAAAAAAGAACTGTTCTACCTTTTTCTCTCTATCACAATGGCCTCTTCTGGTTTTGGAAACCATGACATACTCATCTTTAAAAATTTAGAGGGGAAATTTTTCCTGCTTTCTACAATATGTTGATAAGATGGAGAGTCCTTAGCATTTTCATGGACTTCACCTTTAAGTTTTTGTGGGTGGATTTTTAAATACTATTTCAGTTTTACTAATGGCAGGAAGTCTTGTCGGGTTTTCTGTTTACTTTGGTAACTTTTTATTGAAATGTACATAGGGAGAAGCTTCTGCGAAGAAACACATACACACATAATTATACAGTTCCCTGGTGTTTTACAAACTGAGTGTACTATGTAACCAGTCACCATATCAAGAAATGGAATATCAATAGGACCTCAGAAAGCCCTGTTCTTTCTCCCTTGGCAAGCACTGTGCCTTAGAGGAAAACCGCTCCTATGACTGGTCATTTTTATCCAAACATAAAAGCAATCGTGCAGACGTAGAGATAAATCCCATTGATATTTGACAAAGATGCCAAGTCCACCAGGGAAGGAATAGTCTCTTTATTAAATGGTATTGGAACAACTAGATTGTCACATGCAAAAAATAAATAAAGTTAGCCTCATAGCTCACACCATATTACAAAACTTAACTCAAAATGCCCTATGTATAAGAAAGGGAAAAAAGATAGGGTAAATCTTTAAGACCTTGTTTTGGAAAATAGACCCTTGTTTTTTAAAATGGACTCAAGTATGCCCCCAAAACATCAGCAAAAAGTGGGGGGGAAAGATAAATTGGAGTTCATAAAAATTAAATGTTCTGGCAGTCCTATTTGACCTCTGAACTCTCAAGTGCCTTCATCTTCCGGGGACGCTGTGCGGAGGCATTCAAAATGGTCCAGCGTCTGACCTACCGGCCTAGGCTGTCCTACCACACAGCCTCTCACAGAACCCGGCTGTCCCGAGCCCACGGTAACAGAATTGCTTCCTTTACACCAAGAAGGTTGGGAAAGCGCCAACATCTGCAGGTGGCACGTGCTCAGGCCGACTTTGAGGGGTCCGTGCTATGAGACCCCAAGTTTTCATGAGGTTGTCCAAAGCAAAACAGTTGGCCAGCTGGGCCCCCTGAGAGTCAGGCTGAGCTGGAGCAGGGTCGGTGGAGGCTCGTTTGGACCGCTGTGCAGGTGGTGTGGATTGCACAGATAAATGGCAGCTTCACTGCCTCCCTTACGCTCTGTGCCCCGCTGCAGTTCACCAGTTCCACCCCGTTGTTGTGCTGCTGCCAGATTGGACTTGCTCACGTAAATCCGATAGAACATTGTCTTTCATAGTGCATAGATGTGAGTGTATTGAAAGTGTATTGGTCCAGCTCCTTCTGTGTGTGATAAACATGTGTTGATCTGTTTTTAGGGAGGAATGATCAATTGGAACCGCCTTTTCCCTCCTCTTCGCCAACGACGAAATTATCAGGATGGTCGGGGATCTGAGCAGCAAGCATCCCCTCCTCTCGAAATTTCCGAGGAGCAGGTAATCAGTTACTCTTCCTCCCTCACCTGAGCCCGGGCTTTAAATGGCAAGCCAGCCATGCCTGTGACCAACGCTAGAAAGAACCCCAGCCTGCAGAGACGAAGGGCTTTTATAACAATTAAACTCCAACCTGGGCTTTTGTTGATATCCGGGTCTCTGGCATTTGAAGCAGGCATGGTGTGGCATAATAGCTTGTTTTTAAATTTGCAATGTCATATGTAATGAGAAATTATGATGCTGACATCCCTAGAAGAGGCAGAGATGGGGGTGACTAAAAGGGATGGGGAAGGAGTATAATGTATATGGTTTGATTTGGGGATTTATGTTAATGTGGTAGATAATAAACATCACATCATGAACGGTACATGTGTAAAATGAAAAGAAACAAATAAATTAGCCAACTATATTTCCAAGGAAATTAATGTCAGTAGTAAGTATTGAATGTAGTAGTTTATATAACCTCTGTCTAAAGAAAAATAAAAAGAATTCCAGACAGATATTACACTTACCTAAAAAGATTTATTCTTCGCAATGAATAAATACAACAACTCTAAAAATGATATTGTGTGTATAGTAGGCTAGGAAGGGCCCTGGGGCTATAGTGGTTACTGCTGGGCTACTAACCACAAAGTCAGCTGTTCAAAACCACCAGCCACTCTGTGGAAGAAAGGCAGGGATTTCTACTCCTGTAAAGAATTACACCCTCAGGAATGCACAGGGGCAGTTCTCCCCTGCCCTATGAGTTGGAATCAGCTTGATAGCAGTAAGTATGTGTGTGTGTATATATATATATATATATTAGCCTAGAGCATATGAATAAGTGTATTGCTCTTACTTTGTGAGAAGGAAAATACAAGTATAGAACAGGGAACAGCAAGGAGGAGCTGGGTCGGGTGGGATAGCAATTAGAGGTGTCATCATGAACTCATGATGGCAGAAATGTGTATGTGTGTGTGTGTGACCCTTACCTCAGTTTACTGAAAGGGCTCAGAACCCATGACATTTCAGTAGTCACAGCATATCTTGTGTCAAGATCTTGGTTTCTAATACCTCTCCCCACTAAGGGGAGCCAGGTCTCTTTAGAGAAATAGTGACACTCAGATGAGGTGATCCTGCAGCTTCTTCTATTAGAAATACCAAACCAAAGCTTAATTCACTGCCACCGAGTTGGTGCAGACTCATAGTGAGCTTATAGGACAGGGTAGAACTGCCCCCCTGGATTTCTGAGTGGGTTTATGAGACTGTAACTCTTTACAGAAGTAGAAAGCTTTTCTTTCTCCCTCGGAGCAGTTACCATATATACTCGTGTATAAGCCGAGTTTTCCAGCACAAAAACTGTGCTAAAAAACTGATTTTCGGCTTATACACAGATCAGTGGTACCCCAGCGAGGTGTAACATCTCGCGGGTGATTGCTGTTCTTCCGCTGTTCATTCAAAGCCCCGCTGACACTGCAGGACTTGGAATGTTTGTTTATTTACTCACATCTAACCAATCAGAGCCGTCCTATGATGTGGACAGCTCCAATTTGCAAAAGCACCCGTAGTGATTCACTTACGCCGGCAGCTGAACTGGTAAGAATGTGTCTGTGGCTGCGCTCCATCTCTCCCCTGGTCTCTGTTAATTCACATCCTGAATTTCCCACCCTCGGCTTATACTCGAGTCAATCAGTTTTTCTGGTTTCCCAGGTAATAATTAGGTACCTCAGCTTATACTCGGATCGGCTTATATTCGAGTATATACGGTAGTAGTTTTCAGCAGCACAAATTGTTACCTCTTTGCTGCCAAAGAGTGCTTCATAGCTAATTGTAGCATGCCACAGAGACACTGACATCAGTGTGATCTCATAGCTAATGGTAGCATGTCACAGAGACACTGATGTCGGTGTGATCTCATAGCTAATGGTAACATGTCACAGAGACACTGACGTCGGTGTGATCTCATAGCTAATGGCAGCATGTCACAGAGACACTAATGTCAGTGTGATCTCATAGCTAATGGTAGCATGTCACAGAGACACTGACGTCAGTGTGATCCCAGAGGCCTAACCTGGGCACCTGGTGCTCAAGCTTTGATACCAGATTTGACCATCAAAATTAAAAATGAAGGTAATGTAATATAATCCTCCGGGTTGGGGGCAGGGGGAGATGGGGTTGTAGGGAGAAATTCCTGAGTTTACAATGAGGTTAATAGATGATCATTCATACACATTACATACACACACAGTAGGAAGGAAATGTTTTCCCTTTCTGTAGAATGTCAAGGAGGAAATACAGAAAGAGTGGCTATGCTATTGGAAAAATCACAATACTGCTTCCTTCATCTTAAAAATTCCTTTAAGGAAGACTCATCGGTATACAAGGAATATATATATATATATATACACACACACACATATATAAGCACACACACACATGTATATATATATATGTAGGTTCAAACAGTATCCCCCCAAATTACTGTGTATACTCGAATATAAATCAACCCGCTATCAGCCAAGGCACCTAATTTTACCACAAAAACTGCATTAAAAATTAGCTGATCAGGGGGAAAACAGCACTAAATCTCGCACATTTTGTGATTTCAATATTAAAATGAAAAATATGTATGCTAATACTATCAGGAGAAAACAAAATAAAATATTAATAGTAACAGGAAAAAATGAGCTGAAAAACTCGGCTTATGCACGAGTACATACGGTACTTATTAATTACAAAAGAAATCAGTCAATTCCTCCGGGGAAAACTGAAGCACATCCCAACCAAGCTGTCAAAATGAATGTCACCAGTGATGACACAAGCGGGCTTGGTGTGCCTCCGATGTGCCACCGTGACACGGGCACCGCTGTTAAAAAGTCAGGACCGGGTGACTGGCTGGGTGAGCCTCCCGAAGAGTGAGTGCCTAGGCTTCTCTGCCTCAGTGGTACCAATGCTGTGGACCCTTAGAGGACAAAGGGAATGGACGGCCCATGATCAGTAAATGTAATGCATGGCGTGGAATTCGATTGCAACAGTGGGAGGAGTGCAGTTTTGAGTGCTAGTTACATTCTAGGGTCCATTGATGAACCTGTAACCCAGATGAGATTATTAGTGTGTAAATGTCAAATTTCTAGAATTTGCTTTCTGCACCGCGATTCTCAGCAAACAAAACAAGCTTTTCCCAATTGTGCACATGGTCCAAGCCTAGGCTCCCTGTCCTCCGACCGCAGAGGAAACTGTCTGCAGGCTGGCCTGACCCTCTTGGAGCTCCAGGCATGCCTGGGCAGGGCTGCCACTGCCACTCGTGGGTTAGGTCACAATACATGCTTTTGAAAGAAGTCCAATTCATGTTTTCATGGATTTTACCCAGCCTGTCCTCCCTCTCAGAGCTAATCAACGCAGGCTGAGAATTTCAGTGACTCTTCAGGAGCCCTCCTGGCATAGCTGCTCACCACCAGGTCAGCGGTTTGAAACCACCAGCCCCGCCATGGGAAAGATGGGTTTTTACTCCAGCAGAGTTACCGTCTCGGACCCTCCGGGCCCGTTCTACCCTGTCCTGCAGACACCTGATCAAGTAGCAGAGCTGTGGGGCTGCCGTGACTCAGTATCCACTTGACAGCAGCGAGTTTGGTTTGGTTTTAGGACCAAGTGCAGGGCATGGGGCCACACCTCTCATCTTCCACACCATTAGGGAAGGAGGCTCCAGCAAAATAGCGTTCTCGTGGATAAGAAATTAAATCCCGGTAACTTCATTTGTAGGAACTTCACGATAACAATTTCTTGAATTATGATCTTACTCAGTTTCAGATTTTAAAAATTCAGCTTCTGGTGTATTGCTGTGTACTGAACATAGGAGTGAGTCACCTCCCTCACAGGGCAGCCGTTAGAGATGAGGGGCTTGAAGGGGAGCTCTTTCTTGTTCAGGCACTTTGGGAGAAAGGTGTCAAAAGGCAAGAGCAAGAAGAATGCATGTCATTGAAGTTTTTAGGGGTTTTTTTTAATGAATCATTTGCCCTTTATCCTCCCAAGGATGACAACAGTGAGGTTAACATGTGGTCAAATTCAGTTTTAAAAGAGCATTTACTTCTAATGTGAAAAGCTGTGGGGCATACATCGAAGGTTTTGTCTTAACATCTTTTCTTATTCACTGATTTTCTAGATAATTTTGGTTTGTTTCTTGACTGTCTTGAAGATGGTAGGTAGAGCCTCATCGCATTAAAAACACAGAGTCCCTGCCAGCATTATTTATAAAGCACCCCGTTGGTCTCTCTTATGCTAGGTGTCATGAACCAAACCAAGCTCACTGACATCCAGTCTTATAGTAACCCTGAGTGTGACTGATAGTGACCCTGCAGGACAGAGTAAAACTGATCCTTTGGGTTTCCCATGGTAATGATATTTACAAAGGCAGGAAGCCTCATCGTTCTCCCTCAGAGCTGCTAGTGAGTTTGAACCACTGATCTTGTGGTTAGCAGTCCAAAGAGGAATCCAGTACACAGCCAGCGCCCCTCGGTCGGTACTTTCAAGCCACACTCCCTGCCAGCAAGTTGATTCCTTCTGAGAGCCACCCTATAGAACAGCATGGAACTGCCCCCCACCCACTTTGAGTTTCCAAAACTTTAAATCACAGTGGAAGTATAAAACCTCCTATTTCTCTCTTACTTGAAAAAGGCATCATGCAAAAAAAAAAAATATATATATATATGTATGTATATATGTGTGTATGTATGTATGTATGTATATGTGTGTGTGTATGTATATATATATACACACCATATTGAATGAAGGGGGAAGTACAGAGTGGAGACCCGAGCCCAAGTGTCGACCACTAGAGATCCCCTGAGGAGACGGGTCAGTCAGGGTGCGAGGTAGTACCGATGAAGAACACAGCTTTTCCCCAGATCCTAGATGCTTCCTTCCCCCCAACTACCATGATCCGAATTCTACCTTGCAGGGCTGGATAGGGCAGAGGTTGTACACTGGTACATATAGAAGCTGGAGGCACAGGGAATCCAGGGCGGATGATACGTTCAGGACCAGGGGTGTGAGGGGTGAGGCTGGGAGAGTGTAGGGTGAGTGGGTTGGAAAGGGGGAACTGATTACAAGGATCCACATGTAACCTCCTCCCTGGGAGATGGACAGCAGAGAAGGGGGAGAAAGGAGACTCCGGATAGGGCAAGATATGACAAAATAACAATGTATAAATTACCAAGGGCACATGAGGGAGGGGGGAGCGTGGAGAGAGGGGAAAAAAAAAGAGGACCTGATGCAAAGGGCTTAAGTGGAGAGCAAATGCTTTGAGAATGATTGGGGCAGGGAATGTGCAGATGTGCTTTATACAATTGATGTATGGATTGTGATAAGAGTTGTATGAGCCCCTAATAAAATGTAAAAAAAGAAAAGAGGAGGAAAAAAAAAGAAAATGATTAGGGCAAAGAATGTACAGATGTGCTTTATACAATTGATGTATGTATATGTATGGATTGTGATAAGAGTTGTATGAGCCCCTAATAAAATGTTAAAATAAATAAATTAAATAAATAAATAACAAAACAAACAACTCAGTGCCATCAAGTCAATGGCAACTCATAGTGACTCTACAGAGAACTGCCCCCGTGGGCTACAAGACTGTCTCCTTACAGGAGTAGAAAGCCTGGTCGGCGCCATAACCACTTCTGCACCAGGGTTGCAGAGAATGTAAAAGGCCAAAAAGAGACCTGCAGTTCTTGTCCTCAGGATGTTTACAGCAAAATTTAGACCTTGTAGTTCATGTTTAACCTCTTGCTTACTTTGTTGATGCTAGACTGTATGAAAAGTAGCATTTGTTAGTAATGCAGCTAGAAATCATTTGAATTAACAAGACTTTTTCTTACTCTGTTAAGTGTGCTTATTTTCCTTTATTTAATGAGTGTCCTATAATTTAATGTGTTCAGAAACTTAATAATTCTATAAACCAAGCAAGCAAAGATTTTTCCCCTAATGTAAACAAGTACATTTCTTAATGACTATTTTAAGTAAACCTAATATATAGGAAATGTATATATGTATTTTGAAAGCAAACTATTCTTTTTTTTACAAAAATTATTTTATTGGGGGCTCGTACAGCTCTTATGACAATCCATACATACATCCATATGTCAAGCACATTTGTACATATGTTGTTAACATCATTTTTTAAATCGTTTTATTGGGGCGCATACAACTCATCACAATCCATATATCCATCCATTGTGTCAAGCACATTTGTGCATTTGTTGCCCTCATCAGTCTCAAAACATTTGAACCCTTTGTATCAGCTCTTCATTTTTCTCCCTCCCTCGTGAATCCTTGATAATTTATAAATTATTATTATTTTATCATGTTTTACATTGACCGATGTCTCCCTTCATTCACATTTCTGCTGTCTTTCCCTCTGGGAGGGGTTTATATGTAAATCATTGTGATCAATTCCCCCTTTCTCCCACCACCTTCCCCTTACTCTCCTGGTGTAACAACTCCCGTTATTGGTCCTGAGGGTATATCTGCCCTGGATTTCCTATGTTTCCAGTTCTTATCTCTATCAGTGTACATGTTCTGGTCTAACCAGATCTGTAAGGTAGCACTGCTGTCATGATAAGGGGAGGAAGCAGTAAAGAACTAGAGGAAAGCTGTATGTTCCATTGGTGCTAAACTGTACCCTGACTGACTCATCTCTTCCTGTGACCCTTCTGTAAGGTGTCCAATTGTCTATCGATTGGCTTTGGGTCTCTACTCCACATTCCCCCTCATTCCCATTGATATGATTTTTTGTTCTGGGTCTTTGGTACCTGATACCTGATCCCATCAACACCTCATGATCACACAGGCTGGTGTGCTTCTTTCCATGTGGGTTTTGTTGCTTCTCAGCTAGATGACCATGTGTTTATCTTCAAGCCTTTAAGACCCCAGATGCTATATTTTTTGGTAGCTGGGCACCATCAGCTTTCTTCACCATATTTGCTTGTGCACCCATTTTGTCTTCCGTGATTGTGGGGAAGGGGAGCATCACAGAATGCCAGGTTATTAGAACAAAGTATTCTTGCACTGAGGGAGGACTTGAGTAGAGGCCCAATGTCCATCTGCTACCTTAATACTTAACATATAAATATATGTACATAGATCTATTTCCCTATCGTTATAGATAAATATATTTACATATGCACATGCCTGTATTTAGACCTCGATTTGACCCCTTTGCCTCCTAGTTCTTTCCTCTATTTACTCTTACTTTCCTCTTGTCCTACTATCATGTTCTGCCTTCATTTGGGTTTCAGTCATTCCTCTTGGTTCCATTGCCCTTGATTAAGACCAACAGGCATCCTGCACCCTCCTCGCCATCAATTTTAGATCACTTGTTTTTGCCTTATCCCTAGGTTTATTAATACCCACTTCCTTTCTCCCACATCCCCCTCTCCCATATCCCCTGGAAACATTGGTCCACTTGTTTTCTCCTCCAGATTGTTTATCCCATCTATCTTATCTAGATAGACATGCAGAGACAATAATAAGCACAAAAACAAGACAAAGCAAAAGAAAACAAAACCAACAACAAAAGAAAAAGAAAGACTAATAAATAGTTCCAGGTCTGTTTGTTGGCCTTTAGGAGTGTTTTCTGGTCAAGTCTGATGGGGTGCCACGGCCTGGCCCCAAAGTCTTTTTGGTATTCCCCAGGGACTTCATTGTTTTGCTCCCCTTGCTGCTCTGTTGCTTACCCTTAGCATTTTGCCTGGTGTGGTAGAGTCAGATTATGGAGTCAGATTGGGCACAATTCTGGCACTGTGCCTTCAGTGTTGTCCCTCGTAGCACTATGGGTCAGTGAGGGAATGTGTCTTGTAGTGGGGCCCGCCCTATGGTCCTCTCTGCATCGGCTGCTCTGAGCAGGAACATCATCCTCAGGACTTGGTGGGCCAGGATGTGTTCTACTCTCTCTCCTTCCCTTTTCATTTGCTCCTCTGTACTCTGGACATTTTCTCATAAGTTTATTGGCCAATCAGATTTTTGCTCTTGTGAAACTTCTGCTCAGTTCCTTTGCCCACCTCCTCAGGGGGCAAATAGTTTTTTCTTTTTATAAGCTAGCAGAGTACTGTAGGTTTTAGTAATAAGGCCTTTGTCTGATGTGTCATTGGAAAGCAAACTGCTCTAAGAACTAATGTGCATCCCTTCCTAAATCCAATAGTGGTCTAGCACGTACCTGTAGAAAATCTCCCCCACCTTTTATACTTTGGCTACTTTTGCTGTTGTTAAGTTTTTCGGTTCTTAATCCTTCTCATTCCATTCCTGTATGTTCTTGGAAACACCATCCTGCTCTTTTTGAAAATACACAAAAATCACAGGCCGCCCAATAAACTCTTTGTAAAATTATCAGATATGCTCAAATACCTATTAACATAAAAATAAGCACATCCATTATCCATTTATCTCCTTTTTCATTCCCAAGTGAGGACTTTATCTTCCACTTCTATACCTAATACTTGAAATTAACAACTAATGGGGTTTGGTTATATTGATTTCTTTTGTTGTTGTTGTTAAAGAGGGAGAAAAAAAACTCACCAAACGTGTCTCTTTTGGACCTTTCCCAAGCATCAGAAATTACCCTTCAGTGTATAATCAGTGGGCACAGATAGTCTACCAAGGAAGTTAAACCAAAAGTAAGCCAAGTCTTTTGTTGTGTGCCATCGATTCTGATCCATAGTAATGTAGTACTGGCCCATTGGGTTTCCCCAGCTTTCATCTTTATGGGAGCAGATCTCCTGGTCCTTTCTCCCAGGTGGTAGTTGGTGTATTCAAACCTCTGAATTTTCTGTTAGAAGCTAAGAGGTTAACCATTTCACCACCTGGGCCCATAAGCCAAATCTAGAATTTAATACAAGGAAGATCAACAAAAACTGCTACAAATTTAGCTTCCCTTTCCTCTATGCCTTTCTTGAGTTCCTTTTAGTCTCCCAGTAGTTATCACTGTTGACTCTGCACCCAGCTAAACACTGTGCTGGGGTCTTGAACCGTCGCGATCACTGCAGACTCTCCTGCTGCCGGGCTTCTGGCACTTCTACAGCACCTTCCGAGTGTGACGAGTGCACCCCTAAAGCTGAGAAAGGATTGCAAGTGCAGTGAGCGTGAGGGCAGTGGCATAACCATGTGGCATAGTGAAAGAATGTACCAAATTCGAGGAACCACAAGTAGGTGGGGTTGGAGTGAAAGGCGATGGGTGGGGTGGACTGGACACGGGGGTGGGGGGAAGAGAAGCTTGAGGAGGCAGCAGCAGTACAGTGGAGCCTCATTTTTATACTGTACGTGTAAGAGGACCGTGGAAGCTTTTTACACTGCAGAGTAACACCATCAGACGTCCTTGGAGGATGGGCTGTACAATCATTATCAGCTTGCCCTGGTGAGGTAGTGGGTGACAAGCTAGGCTGCTAACTGCATGGTCAGCAATTGGAACCCACTCGTTGCGCCACAGGAGAGAGACATGAGAAAGTTCCCTGCCCCATAGAGTTGCTGTGAGTTGGAATCCATTCTTGATACACTTTTCCCCACCCCTGTCCAGAAAACACTGTGTAATCAGGCTGCTTCACAAGACGCCTGATGAGATGTGTTGCAGCTTTGAGACCCTACACTGATAAGAAACATCTTGTGGCTCTACGTACATCCTCTGAAATTTTGATTAGCTCCAGTGGAGACAAGCTCTAATCACACATGACAATTTTAATCTTGGTTGATAAGTAGCAAACTGTGTCAGTATTAGAGGCTCAGTCTTAGTGAGGGTCTCTTCTCATCTCAGAAACTCAAGAGCCCATCACAACTCCCAAATCTTCACCCTCTAAAAACAGCACCCTTAGTAATTGATTTGTTTAGACCTATATCTTGACTTTCTGTGAGTATTGATAGGGCAGCGACCTGAGTATTTGCAGAGTGACTTGTGGTGGCCATTCTCCCTGGTGGATAGTAAGCTCCAGGGAGGCTGATACCATGTACCATGTCCGACTGACTTAGTCCCACACACCAGCAGCACCCAGACCAGAAGCTCACACACAGGCTTTCGGGACATTGGTTTCCATGTGCAACTTGACTGCAGAGTGGAGCTGTATCCATTCGTTCACCTCTAACTTTTTCCTGTGTGCCATTGAGGTGTGTAACTCATAGCAAGCCTCTGGGACGGCAGTTCTCAACCTGTGGGCCATGACCCCTTTCACTGGAGTCACCTGATTCATAACAGAAGCAAAATGACAGTGATGAAGTAGCAAGGAAAATAATTTTATGGTTGGGGGTCACCACCATATGAGGAACTGTATGAAAGGGTCGCAGCATGAGGAAGGCTGAGAACCCCTGCTCCAGGACAGGTGTACTGCCCCTTAGGGCTTCCCAGGCTGTGCCCTTTATTGAAGGACACTGCCCCATCTTTCTCCCTCAGAGCAGCCAGTGGATTCAAACTGCTCACCTTTCAATTAGCAGCCAAGCTCTGAACCATTGTGCCTCTGGATTCCTTTTCTTTACCTAAAGTTGTAATCAAGCAGAAATGTATTTTCTAGTAGAATATAAAAAGTTGAATTTGTCACAATAAAATATTAGGTGGCAATCAAATACTTACCTGTTCATGGCTACCTAATCTACTTGAGTGGAACCCTGGCTCTGCACAGGTTAAATGCCCTGCGACTAGCCAGAGGTTGGCATTGAACCCACCAAATGGTCAACAGGAGAAAGATGTCTCTTTCTGAAAGATTCCAGGGCTGTGGGGCGCCTGTGGGGCAGTTCTGCTCTGTCCAGTGGGGTCACTACAAGTCTGAATTGACTTGGTTTACAGTAGGTTTGGTTTTAGTCCAAAACGAAGATGTAAAGGAACCCTTTCACCCTTCATCGAGGGCCTGCTCAGTACCGAATCCTGAAGTTATTAGACGCGCACAGATGGGGAGCACCCATCTGATCCGGCCACTGAGCAGATTGCAGGCGGTGTGGGAAAGAAAAGTAAGTAGTAGCGTTTGTTGAGAGGTCCCAATGAGGAGGAGGAAGAGAGTGGTCAGATAATAGGGAGGAAGCTGCCCCGACCCAAGACATCTTACAGCGTGATCTTCTCTTGCATCAGAATAAGGTTGGGGTTGGGGGAACTGGCTGGGGGACACGGTGTGCCTGGTGGTATAACAAGTAAATACTGTCATCACAAAGAGAAAGGCAAGCCACATTTTCACGTAAGCGGCTTTCCCAGAAAGATGTGTATGTGACCCCGAAAGGGAAGTGTGTGCCACCATTGGGCAGCCGTCTGAGAGGCACCTTCCAGTGGGCATGTCCATCTCTAGTAGTGTCCAAATTTGGGAAATAAAAGAAAAAGGAACCATTTGTTTTCAGCACCCTTAACTAAAGGGAAGTTAATGAAAACCACAGTCTTGTTTGAACAAAACAACAGATTTCACTGAGAAATTTCTTATCATTCTCATTGGAATGACTGTCCGACTCTTCCTCAGGCCAAGAGTAGTTGAGCTGCCAGCACGCAGAGTGATGCCGGCATGGGCTTCCCTCGTTGACTTGGGTAACGAAGATCTTGGGATCCCAGGGACACCCAGCTGTCCCCCCAAGGCAGAATGTGTATTGTGGGTTTGTAAAGGAAAGGGACTCCGATGCACTTACAGCTTGATCTTTTTAACTGCTCGTTCACGCTTCAGTTTGGTCTCTGGTGGACAAGCGTAGTACAGGCAAAAGTCTCCTTCCCGGGTCTCTTGTAGACAGTTCTCTGCCGCGGGTTCCCAAATGGCCGTGGCTTGGCAGCACCACCACTCCATGAACCAGCCACACAGCTGTCATGCCAGTGTCCTTCCAGGTGCCGGGGACACCTCGTAGCTGAGGGGAACTTGCACCGCTGCTTGCTCCCAGTGGGACACAGTAAACACGCCCACAAGGGTGTCTCCCTCCCTCTGATCTTTACCTCTGTGTTGTCAACTCTTCCGTTCTCGAAAGGCCACATTTTATTAACCTGAGTTTTCATGAACAAGTAGAAATAGGAGATATGGGAAGCATAGCACCCACTTTAGATATTAACTCAATGATCCCTGGTTTCTCCAAGAAGTGAGAAGCCATTTGGGTGGCCCCGTGGATAAGCAGTTGGCTGCTAACAGAAAGTTGCCGGCTCGAAGCCACCAGTCGCTCTGTGGGAGAAAGATGTGACTGTCTGCATCCACTTCCATAAAACCTTGCAGCCACGAGAGCCCCCAACAAAACAATTTATAAAGATAAAAAAGATGTACAGCTTCCAAAACCCACAGGGGCAGCGCTCCATCCTATAGAGTCACTACGAGTTAGAATCAACTCCGCAGCAATGGGTTTAAGGTAAAAACAAGTTAGAGAAAAGGATTTTGAGATTGCTATATACTGAGATGAACTGGTTACATAGTGGGCTGTTCATCACAAGGTCAGCAGTTCGAAACCACCAGTATTCTGAAGGAGAAAGATGAGGCTGCCTGCTCCCATAAAGAGTTACCACCTCAGAAACCCAAAGGAGGCCGTTCTCCTCCATCTGTGTAGGCTCCCTATGAGTCAGAATTGACTTGATGGCAGTGGGTTTGCATTTGGGGTGGGGGAGCGAGGTTGGGTGAGCTATGTGTATATGTCACGTATTTAGCTGTGGAGCCAATCCTTTCTTTGGGTTTCCTGTCACCTGGCAGGGACAATGGGTTTCTCCATTATGGCGATGACCAAGGGTCAGGAAGGGTGGCATCTGTGATCCAAAGCTCAGCTCTCGGCCTGTCCAGGCTACTAGAGGCCCTCTCTGAAAATGGTCCTGTGCCGCCGTTGTGAAAGACGCACGCGTTCTCTCCCTAGCAAAGTGGCAGGGAAAGCATGCCACAGGGAATGACAGAAACAGCTCCAGGATCCCAGAGGCGTGGGAATGCAGGCGGTTTTGTCACACTAACAAAGTCTCTGGGCTGTTCAGGAATCGGGATTTTCACACACAAAGCCCCCTCACAGTTGAGTGGGATCGGACTGCACAGATGCACATTGAACTCCTATGACCCAAAGCCAGCCAACCCCACTGCCATTGGATCAATTCCGACTCATAGCAACACCTACGAAGGGCTTTCACAAAAATCTTTGGAAAAACTCCATTATCTTTTCATTCCATTTTTCCACCAACATTTTGAAGTCCATGGTATGTGCCAGCCACTACCCCAGGCCTTTCCACATAACATGTCTCCACGCTTCAAGACTGAGAAAATCAGGAGCCGTGTGAACTGGGACCAGACTGCCAGCTCAGGACCCCACTGCCATCTGAAGGGGCCCCCACTGCCAGCAAGGACGGCTGCCCTTCAGTTGGATAGAAAGTGCCTGCCAGCCGTCCCTTTCGCTTTGAGTGTGGTGAGCCTCGGCGTCCTGTCGCAGGAGCGCTGCAGGGTGAGGGCAGGCTGCCGGCTGCGTGCTCAGGGGTCCATGCACCAGCTCCTCAAGACCGTCTGCTCCTGTAGACGCGCAGCTTTGGAACCCCAGGGAGAGCGGCCCTCCTCTGCTTCAGGCGCACTCGGGGCAGTGGGCCCGACCTTCCTGTGTCTTATCCTGGCCACATTTTCTGCCCTCCTGACCACAAGTTGACATCAGCCTCAGTTTTCTCCTTGCCATTTGAACAGGATTTCACACTTACAGTCCTAATGAAATACACTCCTAGATTGGCCACACAGGTATTCTCTGAGCAGAAGAGAACTGAGGTAGGTCAACAGCAGTCTTATTGTTAGCATTCTCCAAAGCGAGCACTGGGTATCTGTTGTCTGAGCTGTGAGTTTGGGCTCTGGTAACTTCCCAAAGGGAGGGCCGCCTCACTGCTCACAGCAGCTCAGTCTGCTCACCATGCCACCGAGGAAGGGCCCGGCTAGCTCAACATCTGTTCACTGATAATCTTTGCGGACTGATGGTTATCCAAACAAGCACAACGAGCAAGTTGCAAAAGGAGCGTGCAATGGTGCTTTTTTCCCTTGAGCCTTTAGTTTTGAACTCAAGGTTCAAATTGGTCTTTAAAAAAAAGAAAGAACGAAGGCAAAGAACTGTGTGAACACATTATCTACTTCGTGAGGGTTTATCTGATCAAAGTGAGTCAATCCACCGTAAAGATTATCTCATCACACTGCCTTCTCTGCCCTGAAAAGTAAACACCGAGAGCTCTGAGACCACATTTGGCTGCAGAAGGAAGCATGATCGCCAACATTCCAGAGGTGAACAAGTCTGCAGCAGCCAACACTGAGCCTGGCTCTGTTACTAAAGCCAGTGACAGGCGGCGGTGGCGAGGGCTAGAGAGAAAGAAGCCTCCGAGGCCGGGGGGTAAGGGAACTCTCACAGGACTAGTGCCCAGATAGCGCCCAGCGATCCAGAGTCCGGAGTGTTGCCTTCCTGCGGCTCCTTCACCTTGGATCTCTGTCTGTGTAACCTGCCAGCCCATCATCAGCATCTTTTGCTTCACAAACCAAAGTCACAGTCAGTGGGCGGGAGATGGACTCAGCCTCACAAGGCTGAGTCTAGGTCTGTACTCCACCAGCAACCACGGATGAATCCTGGTTTTTCCAGCCGCAAATCACCAACTGTGGACCACGACAAACGGTGTCTGCATGCAGGCCAGGGGCAAAGTAGCAGCCAGGCCCTAGCTGTGCCTGAGATGCTCAGGGCGGCCACGTGATTAGGGTAGTAAGTGTAGTGTTTCCGTGCTATTTAAAGGAGGCCAACTGGTCTGACTGTCTTGTGTCCTTGATGTCATGCTCATAGGTCACAGAAAGAAAGGAGAGTTAACCAACTCCTAATGGGCATAGTCATCTCCCCTAGAGATAATGGACCTTTAGCTGGAAATAGTTGGAATAAACTCCATAACAGGGTTACTTCAATCCAAGATTAGAAATAGTCTGGTAAGCATAGACTGGCTAGATTTTTCTCCCTGCTGTTAGCCCAGGTGCTGTAACATCTCTCACCACGTGTGTCTTTTGGGCATCACGAGCAAGGAAGGAGAATCCTTAGAAACACCTCCCAAGAAAAAGGAAAGTGTGAGTTCTGAGAATTGCAAGACAAAATTGATGTTTCACGTCTCACGGAAGCCTGAAAGAGATTGTTCCAGAGGTGACTTGCGAATGTTTAGAATGTTGTGGTCTGAAGGTACCCCTGTTGACACCAGGTGGCACCGAGACACTTGGCTGATCACTCTAAGGTATGCATACCTCCCGAGCGGTGGGGTTCCCTCCATGGGTCTGTCTGTCGTTTGATTGAAAGCTGATCCCAGACGTGAATTCATTTCCAGGTGGTACGGTCTCTATACTGTCTTGTGTCCTTGATGTCATGTTCATAGGTCACAGAAAGAAAATAGAGTTAACCAGAGACTGCTGCTAATTTGTTCATTTGGAATTTCGTTCTACATGTTCCTTCTATTGCCAGGACATTCTGTTGTCACCCACTTGTGTCATCGCAGTCAGCAGGGTAGCTCGCTAGCTCTTCTGGTCTCCAGCTAGTGTTTCGGACTAGTCCTTTGGACCAGTTGTGTCCTAGCATCTTGGATCTTCATTGCTCTTCTTGGCTCTTGGTGAGAGAGACCAGTAGTTAGTTACAACTGAGATGAGTGCTCACAAGCTTGACAAAAGTCATAGTCATGCTTCTCCAAAGTAGGATGGAGAGCCTTGCCTTTGGGGGCTATGTAATGCAGTTTACCTAGCTGCCCGCCAAGGGGTTGAGTGATGGTTAAGCAGTCCTCATGACTCTGGTCTCTATGCTCTGTGCTAGACATGGATGTGTTTGCAACACATGCAGATGCATATGTGGAAGCAACCTCTGCACACCTCCATGTACTCGTGGGTGCGCTCCTGTTCACCATGCCACACCCACTCAGCTCACATGGGTATCTGCCCGCTGATTCAAGTTGGCTCTTACTGTTCCTGCCAGATTCTGTCCCTAATAATACTTACCTTTGTGTCCTTTACCTTCCTTTGCTTTGGCCTCCCCCTCATTGTGGACGGCCTATCCCTTCACCCCATTAATAGCTGTCTGCGATCTGGTCAGTGATTCCCCCTCCCGGAACATCCCATGTACAGGAACACAGCATCCCCCTGGTGCCCTGCAGCAGTTTGGGGCAGCGAGAGAATGTCCAGCTGTGGCTGATTGCCCCAGGTGAGAAATGAAATGAGGAGAATCCTACTGTTCTGGCGAGAGAACATTGAACCCACATTGGACACCCCACAGTCTCTCAAGAGTGGGTCTTGCCACCTCTCGCCTGCTCACGTTTTCTTTGTTGTTTTTTGTTTGTTTGTTTTATTAGGGGCTCATGCAACTCTTATCACAATCCATACATACATCAGTTGTGTAAAGCACATCTGTACATTCATTGTCCTCATCATTCTAAAAACGTTTGCTCTCCACTTAAGCCCTTGGCATCGGGTCCTCTTTTTTCCCCCAACCCTCCCCGCTCCCCCCTCCCTCATGAGCCCTTGATAATTTATAAATTATTATTTTGTCATATCTTGCCCTGTGCAACATCTCCCTTCACCCCCTTTTCTGTTGTCCGTCCCCCAGGGAAGAGGTCACATGTAGCTCCTTGTAATCGATTCCCTCTTTCCAATCCACTCTCCCTCTACCCTCCCAGTATCACCACTCACACCCCTGGTCCTGAAGGTATCATCCGCCCTGGATTCCCTGTGTTTCCAGTTGCTATCTGTACCAGTGTACATCCTCTGGTCTAGCCAGACTTGCAAGGTCGAATTCGGATCATGATAGTGGGGGTGGGGGGCATTTAGGAACTAGAGGAAAATTGTATTTTTCATTGGTGCTACATCACACCCTGACTGGCTCGTCTCCTCCCTAGACCCCTCTGCAAGGGGATCTCTCCAGTGGCCGACAATAGGCTTTGGGTCTCCACTCTGCACTTCCCCCTTCATTCACTATGGTAAGATTTTTTGTTCTAATGATAACTTATACCTGATCCCTTCGACACCTCATGATCACACAGGCTGGTGTGTTTCTTCCGTGTGGGCTTTGTAGCTTCTGAGCTAGATGGCCGCTTGTTTACCTTCAAGCCTTTAAGACCCCAGGCACTATCTCTTTTATTAGGCGGGCACCATCAGCTTTCTTCACCACATTTGGTTATGCACCCATTGTCCTCAGCAATTGTATCATGGAGGTATGCACCCAATGATACGATTTTTTGTTCTTTGATGCCTGATAACTGATCCCTTCGGGACCACATGTTCACACAGGCTGGTGTGTTCTATGTGGGCATTGTTGTTGCTTCTGAGCTAGATGGCCGCTTGTTTATCTTCAAGCCTTTAAGACCCTAGATGCTATATCCTTTGATAGCCGAGCACCATCAGCTTTCTTCACCACATTTGCTTATTCACCTGCTGTGTCTTCAGTGGTTGTGTCAGAAGGGTGAGCATCATAGAATGCCCATTTAATAGAAGAAAGTATTCTTGCATTGAGAGAGTACTTGAGTGGCGGCTCAATGTCCTTCTGCTACCTTAATACTAAACCTATAAATATATGCACATAGCTCTATTTCCCCCATACTCATATATAAAAATATTTGCATATGTACATGTCTTTATCTAGACCTCTATAAATGCCCTTTGCCTCCCAGCTCTTTCCTCTATTTCCCTTGACTTTCCTCCTGTCCCACTATCATGCTCCATCCCCACCTGGGTTTCAGCAATACCTCTTTGTTACATCACCCTTGATCATGCCTTACCAGGCCTCCCACACCCACCTCACCACCAATTTGGATCACTTGTTGTTCCCTTGTTCCTGGTTTGTTAACACCACTTTCTTTCCCCTCACCCACCCCTATACCATGTCCCCCCGGAACTGTCGGTCCCGTTGTTTTCTCCTGCAGCTTGTTCATCCAGCCTATCTTATTTAGACAAACCTGCGGAGATAATAACCTTCACAGAAACAAGACAGAGCAAAACCAAGCAACAGTATACAACAAAACAACCACAAACCACTGACAAAGAACAAAACAAAACACAACAGGAAAGAAAAGCTTGTAGTTAGTTCAAGGATCGTTTGTTGGCCTTTAGGAGTGTTTTCCAGTCCAGTCTGTTTGGGCACCACGTCCTGGCCCCCAAAGTCCACCTTCAGCATTCCCTGGGGACTTAGTTGTTCCATTACCTTGCTATTCCGCTGCACTCCCCCAGTGCTTTGCCTCGGTGTGGTGGGATCAGGTTGGGTGCAATTCCCACACTGTCTCCGGTGCTGTCCCCTGTAGCGCCATGAGTCAGTGAGGGCTGTCATGTCTCATAGTGGGGCTGGCCATGTGGTTCCCTCTGTGGACTGGCTGCTCTAATTAGGGTCATCGTCCTTCAGGCCTGGTGGGCCAGGATGTGCTCCACTCTCTTCTACTCCCCCTTCATCTGATCCTGTGTGCTCCGATCAGATATGTCCCTCTCCAAGAGCTGCAGATCAATGCTGTCCTTTGAAAAACAATTCTTCTGGGGGGAGGGGCAGGCATCCACTTAGTATTGGGTACTGGGCCAGCCCCCCAGACCTCTCCACTGGTTCCCTACTCTGCGCCGGAATGTTGCATTCACACCTTGCGGCACTGGGTTGAAGTCTGGTCCCTCTTTCCCTGTGGAGATATAAATAATAACCATCTCCTTGGGTGGGTTAGCGCCCTGTGCCCCCACTACCCATTTCTTTCTTATTTTCATCTTTTTTTTCCTTTACCCACCTCCTCCCCAGTTGTCTACCATGTGCATCCCTGCATTTGATCTGGTCCCTGCCATACTACACGATCCTCACCCCAAGAATGTTTGTATACAGTAACTTTTTCCCTATGCCCCTTTTGCATTTTTTTAACACTTACCTCAGCGGGCTCATGTTGTACTTGTCCTTTTGTGCCTGACTTACTTTGCTTAGCATGATTTCCTCCAGTTCTTCCCATGCCGCTATGTGCCTCATACGTTCATCACTGCTTTTTAGTGATGCGTAGTACTCCATTGTATGTATATACCACAGTTTTTTAATCCAATCGTCAGTTGATGGAAATTTGGGTTGCTTCCAACTCCTTGCAATTGTGAACTGTGCCGCAATGAACATTGGAGCACAGATGTCTGGCCTTGGTTTGTTTCTTGCCTCTTCTGTGTATATGCCCAGTAGGGGGATTGCTGGGTCATATGGTAACTCTATTTCCATCTGTTTTAGATATCACCAGATTGATTTCCATAGTGGCTGTACATACTTACAGGCCCACCAGCAGTGGATGAGAGTTCCTGTCTCCCCACAGACCCTCCAACACTTGCTTTCTGATTTTTTGAATTGGGCTACCTTTGAGGGTGTTAGGTGGTACCTCATTGTTGTTTTAATTTGCATTTCTCTTATGGTTAAAGATCGGGAACATTTTCTCATATGTTTGTTGGTCATTCGGGTTTCTGCCCCTGTGAAACTTCTGTTCAAGTCTTTTGCCCACCTCTCAAGTGGGCTGTTAGTTTTTTTTTCTTTTTGGAAGCTAGCAGAGTGTTGTAGATTTTAGTAATAAGGCCTTTGTCTGATGAGTTATTGCTAAAGATGTTTACCCAGTCTGTGGACTCTCTTATTACTCTCTTGGTAAATTCTTTCGATGTACACAAGTGTTTTATCTTCAGTATATCCCATTTGTCAATTTGTGCCTCCTCTGTGTTTGTGTCCTTCCCTATTTCTGATAGCCTGTGTATTCCCTGCGCCAAAGTTCTCAAGTTGGCTCCAATTCCCTCATTGATGGCCCTAATAGTTTGGGGTTTAACTTCAAGGTCTGTGATCCACCTTGAGTTTATTCTTGTGCATGGAGTGATGTTAGGGTCTTGCTTCATTTTTCTGCAGGTAAATATCCATTTTTTCTAGCACCACTGGTTAAAGAGGGCATCTGTTTCCCATTTGATATTTTGGGGGCCCTTATCAAAGATCAGTTGTCTGTATGCTGATGCCTTTATTTCTGGGTTTTCAGTTCTTTTCCATTGGTCTGAGTATCTGTCATTGTACTAAAACCATGCAGTTTTGACAACTGTGGCTGTATAGTATGTGCTGAAGTCAGGTAAAGCAAGCTCTCCCACTGTGTCCTTCTTCTTGAGGAGTTCTCTGCTATTTCTGGGCTTCTTCCCTCTCCATATGAGGTTGGTAATCAGTTTTTCCATTTCTTTGAAGAAAGATGAGGGTAATTGTATTGGAATTGCATTAAACTTGCAGAACTGACATCTTTACTGTATTGAGTCTTCCAATCCACGAGGTGGGATCTTCTTCCACTTGTTGAGGTCGCTCTTGATTCCTGTAATAGTATTCTGTAGTTTTCCCTGTATAGATCTTTTGTTCTTTTAGTCAGGTATATCCCTAGATATTTCCATTTGTATTTGGCTTTTGGGTACCACCTTTTTTATCTCCTGCCTGCTCACCTTTTCACATGCACAGGCCATTCTTGTAGAAAACATCTTGTTGCTGTTTGTGACCACAACTCACAGTAAAAAATACTTCGTTCACAAGAACAAGGACAAGTACGGTAAATGCGGTAGCACATACAGTCCTGTAGCAACTGTAAAAGCCATGAGATGTGTGATTCCCTTCGCTGCTCTGGGACCTTGGCTAGTCTTGAAATGCCCTATTTAGTAGGAAACCAATTTCCGAGCAACTAGGTTACAGATCACCCCTCATAATACTGCCTGTGAAGGAGCCTAGTGACCCAAGGCGTTTAGCACCCCACCGTGGACCAGGCAGAGAGACGAGGCCGACAGGGCCGGTAAGGTTGACTCTCTCCAACACCCTTTGGAGCAGCTCAGGGCGGCAGGGGGCTAGTACTGCCCATTGGTGTATGGGAGATGTCGGTTTGCACAGATGCAGGATCCATCGTCAAGGAAAACCCAGCTTTGTCTCCCCCAGGTGCGTGGCTCTACCACCTTGCCCTGGCTGAGGCCCCAGGCTGAGCCCCACTTCACTTTTGCAGGCCAGTGCTGCCTGCAGAAATGCTGGGGAGGAGGGGGGAGATCTTTGTCACACAGGATCTTAGCAAATGGTATAGCTGTGAAGAGATAAGCATGCCTCAAAGTTCTCTCTCTGATAAGAACTTACAAGTGCATTTCCACATCTGTGTCTGCATCAAGAATAGCCCTTCAGCAGTGCAGGTAACCACGTGTGTGTGGAAGCAGGATTTTCTTGGGTTACTCAGGAATCAGACTGCATGGCCCTGCCGGAATGTGGGGCTGCCGTGTCCCCCCAGGACTAGGTGGATCCTGGCATGCCAACTGAGCTCTCGGAACCCCCAGTTCCTCACCTAGCGCATTGAAGTGAGATTCTACAGATACATTGACTACATCTTGTGAAACTGAAACTCTAAGGCACAGCAAGTACTTACAAGTGTTATTCGCTCTACTTTTTTAAACAACAGATGCACTTTGGTTAATTTTTACGCGGATTTGACCCTTCTCCCAGTGATACTTTTGACCATTCCACATGAGCCACGGAGCTGCCCCGGGAGCCGTCCTGCATGCAGGGGCAGATGGCCGTGTGTCAACATCTTGATTGGTTTGGTTTCTGTTCCCAGGTGGCCCGGCTCATGGAGATGGGATTTTCCAGAGGGGATGCTTTGGAAGCCCTGCGAGCATCAAACAACGACCTGAACATGGCTACCAACTTCCTGCTGCAGCACTGAGGGTCCAGGCCCCCAAACAGGGACGAGCTGGGCATGACCCTGCTTCGGAGGTGGCCGGAGGACCCCGTGCCAGGGTGGGCACCTCCCCACCTTCCTTAACTCCAAGATTGTTATAGCCAGACTACCACAAATCAGTTTGCCATTAAATTAGCATGTATTTTCTATCTTTATTTTTCTACTGGGTATTTTCCTGAGTCAGGAGCATCGTCCCTCTTCCCTCCTGCGCTGTTGACAATGCGTTGAAGGGGCCGGTTTCTGCAGCAACTTGGACGGCACTCCCGATGGGAAAGGACCTCATTCTCCTGACTGCAGTGCGTCATCCCACCTAGGATTTGATTGGCACACAGTGCTCCCATGCGGGAAGGGAGGCGGTTACTTCAGAAAGGCGATGGTACTGGGTCTGGGCTTTCCCAGTTGCTTTTGTTTTCTTTGAAAAAGTGTTTGCAACCCCACTGGCAGCCCAGCGCCCCCACCCCTGCGAGCTGGACAGTAGACCTCAGTGACGGGGTAAGAAAGACACGGGATTCTGTTCCTCTGTCTCTGCGCCTCCTCGCTGCCAGTAGAAAAACAGCAGTCGCAAAGCACCCGCTTGAGGTTCTGGAAGATTCTGTGAAACTTAACTGGGATTAATTTTGCTCAGAATACCCAGAGCTAGCCTTCTCAGCTAAAAAGGCTAAAAGGGGAGTGTGAAGAGCAGGCCTAGACAAGAGTGAGTCCTGGAACAATGTGAGGGCCTGACCAGAGAGCTCTCAGGTTGGCCCAGGGCAACTGGACCCCACTGTGCACATGAAGAGGAAGCCCCTTACTTGGTGTTTTCTCCTGGCTCCCATCCCTGCGGCTGCAGGTGAACCTGCCTGTCCCTCACACTTCACGGCTGCCCCTCCGAAGCAGGCTCTTCCAGGTTCCCTGGGGCCTGGGCAGCGTGGCATGGGGCAGGGGAAGAGGAAGAGGCAGGAGATAGGAGATAGGCTGAAATGAGCATGAAGACTTAGAGCACGTTGATTCTGATGACTTAAGAAACTTGTGTCACTGTTAGGTTCTACAGAATGGGCAGAGATGTGTCAAATTGATGCACATTTAGATACGTGCTGCAATAACGTTTTCAACGTGTTTTCCTTTTTAGCATTTTATTTTGGGTTTAGCTCCATCTCAATAATTTTCTTTTGTGTTCTTTGCCACAAAAAAGAAAAAAAGAACAAAATTTTCCAGCCTACGTCTCTTCCTTCAGAATATTTGGGTGTGTTTTGTTTTGTGAGAAGCCTCTGTGGACAGGCCCTTGAGCACCATCAGGTCAGCAGTCCTAAGGCCCCACTCCTGAGGCTGGTCAAAGCCAGAGAGCCACTATCAGGCAACCTTGTGGGAGCCCAGCTGCTCTGAGAGCACATGCCCTGACTTGACCTGAAGATGAGTTTCTCCACCCAGGTTCTAAAGAGGCATGGGTGGGATTGGAGATGTCCTTGTCCCACGGCACTGTCCGAGGCTGTGATAAGGAGAGCCTGGGATTGGCATCTGAGAGGTTGGAATCCATCCTCTGCACGTCCTGATGCAGAGGGCCAAAGGGCACAACTCCCACCCAAATGCACCCCTCCTGTGGGAACAAGCACAACAGCTAAGTCAGAGTCCAAAGTCACCCTGGACTCTGAGCCATTCCAAGTCTTGGCTCCTAGAGGGTGGGAGCGGTGGCCTCGGGAGTGTTATGGTCACAGTACAAATGAAAGAGTTCTTGTTTGTTTTCTAATCAGAATTTCCTTCTAAATGTGATAACATTTCTGAGATCCTTACCCTTTGCGAGGGAACCTCAGTGACCTTCCAACTCAACAGTAAGTTGACTTGACAGTGTGGAAAGCTGAGACACAGGTAGACAAGTAGCTCAACAGGGACAGGGCTGGGAGGCAACCTCAGCGTTGTTCATGGCTTCTTTCAACCTCTTCCTCGGTTTTCACAGTGGCGATGCCCTCTCCCTCCCGAACACAACATGGTATTTACCATTCTCTTCAGGCACCCACCAGTCCACTGTTCACACGTGCACACGGAGGTCCCCATCCCGCCCACTCTTCTGTCTTTATGCCGTGGAGCCAAGCGCACAGCACCCACTGCAGGGTTTTGAGCACCTGAGAACACCCACAGGTCTTGTCAAGATACCCAGAAGCCTTCCAGGCTGGCAGACCCCCTAAAGGAAATCATCAAGCTCCACACACAGTGGGGTCGGCCAGAGAGCTCTCTGGTTCAGAAAGAGCGTGTGGGAATGGAGTGCCTCAAAGACCAACTCACTGCCACCGACTTGATGCCAACTCACAGCGACCCCGTCAGACCTGATGGAGCTGCCCCTGTGCTTCTAAGAATATAGCTCTGCTCTGGAGTGAAATGCTCCGTCTTCCTCCTGTGGGTGACTGGTGGTTTCGAACTGCTGACCTTGTGGATCACAGCCCAACTTAGAAACACTTCACCACCAGCATGGGCTTTAATGATCAAGTTAGATTTCAGAAGAGGAAGTGGGCGTAGGTGTTTGGTGAACCCCTCCTCCCTTCCCAGGTAAAGCTTGTTAGAAAAATTGAAAAATAGTAAAACGTTTCAGTATCACTTAGAATGCTTTCTTAGAGTCCCTGAGCTCATAATATGTACGTTTCACAATTATTCTTAAAGTTGAATTGGGCATATCCAAACCATAGCCTACATGTTTACAGAAAAAAATGCTCATTCAACTCACTGCCATCCACGAGTCCAGCTCATAGCGACCCTTTCAGGCGGGGTAGAGCCGCCCTATGGGTTTCTGAGACTCATTATTTTCCCAAGGAGGGGCCGGCGGTTTCAAACTGCTAGCCTGCGGTTAGCAGCCCAACTCGTAACCCACTGTGCCACCACGGCGCCTTTGAACCAGATGGGAGTATTTATTTTTGTGAGAGCCAAAAGCCTACATTCGTCACTTCACCATCCCAGCTCTGTGTTTGTTTTGGTGTTTTTCAAAGGGATGGTCAAAATCGCCCGAATCTTGAGTGCGCCCACCTGCCGGACCCAGCAGTGTCTCTCCAGTGGCTGTGTTGACTGGTGCTACTAAGAAGGACTCAGGCAGATGGAACGGGGCGGAGTGGGCATGCTTCCTTGAGACCATGGGGCCACCGTGCGTGCTGTGGGGCTGGGGGAGATCGCCCTCAGCCCAGGAGGAGGAGGAAGAGGTGGAAAGGCAAGGTCCATCTTGGTCCAACCTTCAGAATTGCCCGGCAGGCAGTTCTCGCTTTCAGACACCCCAGACCCTCCCCGACCAGCATGTCACCCTGGGTGGCCCGGACTCCCCGCTGACAGTGCTGGAAGAGGGACCCTCAGGGACATGACACTGCAGAGAAATACCCTCTCACTGCATAGAGCCCAGGCCTCTCCAAACGACTGAAGTCTGCAGAAGCCATAGCCAGCTTGCCATCCCCAGCACTGCTCCCCGCTTCACACATAGTTATGAGAAACTCCAAACCAAAACCAAACTCACTGCCTTTGAGCTGATTCTTACCTCTGGTGACCTTAAATGATGGGTTAGAACTGCCCCTGTGCGTTTCCCAGACTAACTCTACAGGCGTTAAAGCCGCCTCTTTCCCCAGAGGAGCGGCTGGTGGGTTCGAACCTCTGGCCCTTTGGATAGCAGCCCAATTGGTAAACACTGCACCACCAGGGTTGCTTATGAGAAACTAGATAACCTACACATAAGGCATGGTTTCCTAACACAAGATTCCCTGGTGGTGCAGCTGTTTGAGCATTGGGATGCTAACTGCAACATAGTGATTCAAACATCCCAGCTGCTCAGTGGGTGAGAGAGGAGCCGGCTGTTCCCGGTAAGATTTACACTCCTGGAAAGCCGATGGAGCATCTGCCATGTCCTGTAGGGCCCATGTGAGTTAGAACAGACTTGACAGAGGAGGGGGGGTGGGCTTCCTAACCCCGCGAGCCTATGCGGACCGTGGTGACTGGTGCCTTCTGAGATGGGCCTTTGCAGCGGTGTCCAGCTGGAGCCTAAATGGGAGACTGGATCTGACATCAGCCCAAAGGGGCTTTGTAAACCCTTCATGTACTTGACCCAGGACAGACCTTCGAACACGTGCTACCTCAGGCATAAAGGTGATGGGTGTCCACATGCTCACAACGCTCACACGAGATTGGGAGCGGCTGTCACAAGGAATGAGGGGGGTCGCTGTGCCTCACTCCCTGTGTCCTTGCTGGGCTGTTAGAGGTGGAGGTGATAGGAGCCTGCAGAGACGGTGGGCGCAGGGAGGGCCCTCCTGTTGTGGCAGGAAACAGGATCAGAATTCCTGCTTGCCCTTCGTCAGCTGGGGTCCCCTCTGCCTCTCCCACTGGTTGTGCGCTCATCACAGAGGGAGAAGCCAGGCCCAGGAGTCCACTGGGATTGCCTGTTCCTGGTTTTAGCCTTTTGCTATTTGGGCAGGTCTGTATATTGACTTTCTATCGAAGATGATGTCATGCTCAACAGAAATCCTGTGTTTTACCTGAAAATTTTTCAGCTTGGTAATGTCTATGCCGCTTTTGTAATCCTTGCATATTGTAACTTAGTGACAGACCCCAGTGTTTCCAAGGATCGTGGAAGTCCTTGCGGGGGAGGCAAGAGTCTCCACTCAGGGCTTAGGAAAGGGGGAGGGGTGTGTGTGTGTGTGTGTGTGTGTGTGTGTGTGTGTGTGTGTGTGTGTGTGTGTGTGTGTCAGGCTGTTCTATTTAAATATCCACAGAGATTAACTTGATGCTACCACACCTGCTGTGACCTTAAGGACCTAGTTAAGGAAAAACAAAAATAAGTGAATTCATTTTGTTTAAGCATAAAGAGCCCAGCAAATTATTAGCTAAGCCAAGCTGCTTTGTCAGAACAGAGGGGAAGGCCCTCCTGCCCCGCCCTGCCCCTGCCCCTTGCTTGGGCAGAGCGGGGATGGTGTTCTGCTCAGAAATGGCCAAATCTTCACGATGCTTTATTACTTAAAAATTAATAAAGCCAACTACCCGCCCTCAGCCTCTTCTGTCCGTCTGGGTGTGTGAGTGGACGTTGCAGGTGCATATGAAAGGTCTACTTCCGTGGCTCCAAACCACTCCACATGATAAAGCAAATTGTAGGACAGGCTAGCTTTGGGGCAAGGATGCACATCAAGGGTGCACAGAGCGCTTCAGGGTAATTGAAAGGTAAACTCTGCTTCCTGAGTGGGTGGAGCTGCACAGGAATGTGAGTTCTCTAACTAAAACCTGGAAAACCCTTCAAAGCAGCCTCCCATTCCCCTCATTCTGGCCTGTTACAAACTCCGTCCAGCAGTTCAGGCTAGGTGTGCGTGGGCAATGGAGGTTGGTACCTCTCAGCGCATCTGCCCCAGAGCGGTGTTAGAATGGAGAGAGAGCACCCCGAAGAACTTCTTTTACAGCACTCCCCTGTTTTACTAGTGGAGACACTTCTGGTTGAGCCTGCGAAAGGGGCCCCTCCTGGCCTGGACTGTCCACCTGGGCTTGTGGTGGGCTTGAGTCCACCTCAGCCCTGATTTCTGCTCTCAGCCTCATTGTGTGGAGAGGAAGATGCAGGATACAGACCAGCTGAGGGAGCTGACCCACGACAGGGGCCCGCCTCTACCTTCTCTGGAGTGAAACGATGCAGGCATGTCACAACAAAGCAAGTCTGCTGGTCTCCCCGGGACCTGACTTAATGATGCTAATCCCACAGCAAGTCTGCTTCATGCCGGTGGTTCTCGGCTGGGTCCCTGAGTGCGCGCCGGATAAACCCTAAGAAGCTCCCAGTGGGCAAGGGCTCACACGCATTCAGTCTAGCCCCACCCAGCTTTGATCGCAATGCCATGTTAACTCATAGCCACCCGATAGGGCAGGGTAAAACTGCCCCTGTGAGTTCCCAAGACTGTCACTGTTCATGGGAGTAGAAAGCCCGCCTTTCGTCCTCGGAGCGGCTAGTGGTTTCAAACTGCTGACCTTGCGGATCACAGCCCAACTGGTAACTAGTACGCCACCAGTTGCCTCCCCCGAGATGTCTAGGTGTCTGGTAAATTGTTAGTGAGTCTTTTTTGGTTGGCTCCCCGCAGGCCAGCCCCTTGCTCCGGGCACAGGAGGATCAGATCCTCGGGATCCGTAGGGTTTTCATCAGCTGATTTTTCAGAATTGCATCACCAGACCCTGCTTCCTAGCCCGTCTCCATCTGAAACCTGCTCAGCGTCAAAACAGCTCGCAAACCTCCACTGGCTGCTCGTGGTTGATGTACACCCCTCCCTACCCCACTCCCCGAACCCTCCGTCCTGGAGTTGATTCAGAGTCATGACCTTATAGGAAAGAGGAGAACTACCCCATAGGGGTCCCTAGGTGTAATCTGTACACAAGCAGCCTGCCACACTTCTCACGCAGAATGACGGTGGTTCGAACTTTCGCCCTTTCAGTTAGCAGGCATGTGCTTAACCACTGCACCATCAAGGCTCCCACATGGAAGGCAAGCATTCCACCACTGAAACACTGCTATCAAGTCGATTCCCACTCAGCGACCCATAGGTGAGAGTAGAACTGCCCCTGTGGGTTTCCAAGACTGGAACTCTTTTTATGTTTTAAAAATTGTTTTATTAACATATAATTAATATATAATTCAATAGTTCAATTATATTAAAGAGTTGTAGAATCATCACAATAATCAATTTTAGAAGTTTTCTTTTTTACCCTTTTACTTTTTATTTATGTTTTTTCCCTTTTACTTTTTATGTTTTAATCATTCTATTGGGAAGTCATACAACTCTTATCACAATCCATACGTACATCCATTGTGTCAAGCACATTTGTACATTCGTTGCCCTCATCATTCTCAAAACATTTGCTCTCCACTTCAGCCCTTGGCATCAGCTCCTCATTTTTCCCCTCCTTCCTCTGTCCCCTCCCTCATGAACCCTTGATAATTTATAAATTATTATTTTGTCATATCGTACACTGTCTGACGTCTCCCTTCACCCACTTTTCTGCTGTCCATCCCCCAGAGAGGAGGTCACATGTAGATCCTTGTAATTGGTCTGTAACTCTTAACACGAATAGAAAGCCTCATCTTTCTCCCAAGTGAGCATGGGAACTAGTATTAGCCAGTCATAAGTCCTTCTCCTTAGGGGGCGTGGCCATCATGGACAAGACAAATGGTGTGTGTCAGAAACTCTCCCCCAAGGGCTAAGACTGGGAGGCTGTCAGCTAGTGGTAAAAAGCTAGACAAAGTACAGAGTTTTTAAAAAGACACCCTTCAATATAAACCTGCAAATGTACCTCACTCACCAACCTACAGGGGTAGGAGCAGCCCAAGCTGTTTCCTCAGTACAGAGCATGCTCTGTTTAAGATGGAATGCAGCCCTCCTGAGGAGAGACTTGTGCGGTCTTTGACACGCCACACTCAGACTGCATCACTTCTGGGGCCCCTTTGGGTTTCTTTATTACTGATGAGGTGAGCTCTCTTTTTAAAAAATTATTTTATTGGGGCTCATACAATTCTTATCTTAATCTATACATACATCCATTATGTCAAGAACATATGTACATTTGTTGCCATCATCATTCTCAAAACATTTGCCTTCCACTTGAGTCCTTAATATCTGCTGCTCATTTTCCCCCTCCCTCCCCATTCCCCCTGACCTCATGAACACTTAATCATTCATAAATTATTATTATTTTGTAATATGTTACACTGTCTGATGTCTCCTCCCGCCTTCTTCTCTGCTGTCCCTCCCCCAGGGAAGAGGCTATACGTAGATTCTTGTAATCAGTTTCCCCTTTCTACCCCACATTCAAATATCAGACATCAAACAACTAAAATCATATCAATGGGTGCCCACCTCCCTGATACTATCAATGAAGACAAATGTGTGCATAAGCAAATGTGAAGAAAGCTGATGGTGCTCGGCTATCAAAAGATATAGCACCTGGGGTCTTAAAGACTCGAAGACAAACAAGTGGCCATCTTGTTCAGAAGCAACAAAGCCCACATGGAAGAAACACACCAGCCTGTGGGACCATGAGCTCTCGAAGGGATCAGGTATCAAGCATCAAGGAACAAAAAATCATATCATTGTAAAGGTGGGTGAGTGCAGAGTGGAGACTCAAAGCCCATTGGTAGCCAACCGGACACCCCTTACTGAAGGGTTGTGGGGAGGAGATGAGCCAGGCAGGGTGCAGTGTAGCAACGATGAAACATACAACTTTTCTCTAGTTCTTAAATTCTTCCTCCCCCCTCTCCCACTATCATGATCCCAATTCTGTCTTACAAATCTGGCTAGACCAGAAGATGTACATAGGCACAGATAGCAACTGGAAACACAGGGAATCCAAGACAGATGACTCCTTCAGGACCAGTGGTGAGAGTGGCGATGCCTGGAGAGGTGAGCTCTTTCTTTCTAAGGCAATCAATGCATATCCCTTCTGAATTTTCACTTCCGCAATCTTTTACGGTGATTCCACCCACATCAAGGTTGGTCTTATTTTGTTAACTCGCTTTTCTGAAACTTTCCAAAGCATCCAATTCTGGTTCTTATAAAAACAACTCCCTTTCTTTTTGACGTTTATACTTTATCCATTTTCATAATAGGGAAGGTAGGTATTCTCATAATACCGAAGGTTTATGAACAAACACAGCTGTCTAGCCTAGCACAGTGCTCACCTTCGGGGAGAGAAAGGCACAGGCCACTGGCCATGAGCACCGTGAGTGGCAGACCCTCTCACTCCTCAGAAACTCACTGCCGTTGACCGGATTTCAACTCATAGCAACCCTATAGTACACAGGATTTCTGACCCTGTGGGTGTCTGAGGTTGTAAATATTCATGAGTGGAGAAAGCCTCATCACTGTGGAGTGGCTGGTGGTTTTGAACTGCTGACCTTGTGGTTCACAGCCTAAAGTGTAATCCACTATGCCACCCGCGTTCCTTCCTCGCACCCCAGCACTGGCTAAGTGGCGGTCAGCTAAAAGAGTGTCTGCTGTAGCAGTAGACAGAGCCGTTTCTGATTGGAAGAGGCACCAACGATGATTCAGGAAGGGTAGCAGGGAGGAGGGTAGGGGTGTCGGCTGCTGGTTTATTCTGCGTCCTGGATGATTCCCCAGACAGATGCACGCCGGGTGCCATCAAGGGAGCGCAATCCCGTAGCAATCCCGTGCACGGCAGAAGGAAGCATCTCCTGCTCCTCCACCATGCTCAAGCGCTCTCTCTCTCTCTCTCCCTCTCAGATCTTGATGCAAATTTCTTGTAGGTACGTTTGGAGATTGGTTTCTAGCCATAAAAAAGAAACATCATGTACAAAAAAATTTAATTCCCCTAATCATTAAAAAAAATTTTATGGAAAAAAGGCCAATTTTATGGAAAAGGCCAACAAACAATCCTTGAATGAACTACAAGCTTTTCTTTCTTATTGTTGTGTTTTTTTGTTTTGCTTTGCTTGTCATTGGCTTTTTGTTGTTGTTTTCTTTTCTTTTGTTGCTTGGTTTTGCTCTGTCTTGTTTTTGTGCATGTTGTTATCTCCACAGGTCTGTCTAAATAAGATAATCTGGAGGAGAAAACAACAGGACAGACAGTTCCGGGGGACATGAGAGAGGGGGAGGTGGGGGGAAAGGAAGTGGTGTTATCAAACCCAGGGACAAGGGATCAACAAGTGATCCAAATCGGTGGTGAGGAGGGCGTAGGAGGACTGGTAGGGCAGGATCACGGGTAATGTAACCAAGAGGGATTACTGAAACCCAAATGAAGACTGAGCATGATAGTGAGACAAGAGGAAAGTCAAAGGAAATAGAGGAAAGAGCTAGGAGGCAAAGGGCATTTATAAAGGTCTAAATACAGGCATGTACATATGTAAATATGTTTATATGAGGATGGGGAAATCTATGTGCATATATTTATGGGTTTAGTATTAAGGTAGCAGATGGACATTGGGCCTCCACTCAAGTACTCCCTCAATGCAATATTTTGTTCCCATTAAACTGGCATTCCATGATGTTCACCTTCCCGACACAATCGCTGAAGACAAAGCGGGTGCATAAACAAATGTGGTGAAGAAAGCTGATGGTGCCCAACTATCAAAAGATATAGCGTCTGGGGTCTTAAAGGCTTGAAGGTAAACAAGCGGCCATCTAGCTCAGAAGCAACAAAGCCCACATGGAAGAACACGCCAGCCTGTGCGATCACAAGGTGTCGAAGGGATCAGGTGTCAATCAGGCAGCATCAGAACAAAACAAAAAAATCATATCACTGTGAATGAGAGGAGTGCGGAGTGGAGACCCAAAGCCCATCTGTAGGCAATTGGACATCCCCTTATAGAAGGGCTTTGGGGAGGAGACGAGCCAGTCAGGGTGCAATGTATCAACGATGAAAAATACAACTTTCCTCTAGTTCCTAAATGCTTCCTTCCCCCCCTACTATCACGATCCCAATTCTACTTTACAAATCTGGCTAGACCAGGGGATGTACACTGGTATATATAGGAGCTGGAAACACAGGGAATCCAGGGTAGATGATCCCTTCAGGACCAGTGGTGAGGGTGGTGATGCTGGGAGGGTGGGGTAGAAAGGGGGAACCGATTACTAGGATCTACATAGAACCTCCTCCCTGGGGGATGGACAACAGAAAAGTGGGTCAAAGGAGATGTTGGACAGTGTAAGATATGACAAAATAATAATTTATAAATTATCAAGGGTTCATGAGGGAGGGGGAGCAGGGAGGGAGGGAAGAAATGAGGAGCTAATACCAGGGGCTTAAGTGGAGAGCAAATGTTTTGAGAATAATGAGAGCAATGAATGTACAAATGTGCTTTACACAATTGATGTATGTATGGATTATGATAAGAGTTGTATGTGTCCCTAATAAAATGATTTTTTTTAAATGTTGAGTGCTCAAATTAAAAAACCTGTAAAAGGAAAAATACCCAAACACTGCCAACACCACAGAATTTGTCTTTAAACATGAGGGAAAAGTTTTAGAAACATAAGGAGTTTACTAAAAGGCCTGTAACAGACCACCCTGGAAGCCAATTCAAAAATAGAAGCTTTTGTACTAAAAGATGTTTCAGTGGCGCTCCATGCCTCTTTTAAGAAGACAGCCATCTGGAAGGATGATTCTAGATCAGAAGAAGGTTTACGCCTGGTGCATCTATCTACATTAAGCATGTGTGCTTCATCTCACTTGTCTTCATTGTCTCTGTCATTCCCTCCTGGGTAGTGGTCATAACCACTCTAACTTCTGGACCTTCCACAACCATGTCCTGTAGGCCAACTGTCATATCTGGTGCTCCATCGTCCTGCCCCATCTACCTCTACCATAGCTATTACTATGCCTGTGGGCAGCTGTGACGCTCTGGGCTACTTGCCCAAATGATCCACACAGAGCTTGTAATCATACAGAGACGATCCTGCCTCACCTGCCATCTGAAGCATGCCCTGTCATCATGTTGGTGATAAGCCAAAACCCTGGGGCGACTTGAACTTCTTGGCTCTTGACAGTGGCCACAGCCCGAAGCTGCTGACGTGGTTTTCCAACACCTGCTCACCAGTGTTGAAGAGGAGCCTCCCGTCAGGAACTCCCCTTCTTCAGAGGACAGCGAGTGAGGCCTAGAAGTCAAAACACAAAACAGGCTTAGCAACAGCTAACTCTGAAGAGCTGAGAAAACAATCCATCCTATTGTATTTACGGAGCCCTGGTGGTGCTGTCAGATTAGTGTTGGGACTGTTAACCTGAAGGCCAGCAGTTCAAACCCATCAGTTTCTTCTTGGGAGAAGATTGAGACAATCTGCTCTCCTAAAGATTGACAGCCTCAGAAAGCCTGAGGATCACTGTTTCCTAATAGATTGGGTGGTGGTGGGTTAGTTGGTCGGCATAGTTCTTAAAGCTTGTGTCAATCTCCTTGTATGGTGATTAGTGCATGGGGCTCTTAAAGCTTACAAGTGGTCATCTCCGATACAACTACAGGTCTATATTTTTTCTGGGAAAAAGAAGAAAATCCAAGAATCAGGAAAAGAACTGGCTTCCAGGACTAATGATCAACATGAGCCACGGCCTCCTCCACCTTGAGATGAGATCTACTTGGCTAACACTACTGAACACTCTGATCAGGACATACTAGGGAAGTCTTGATTAAAGAAGGAGTGATATAGAACCAAGCTTCAAATTCTTAAACATCCAGGCTTACTGGACCTCTTGAGTCTGGAGGAGGTGCTGAGGTAGTAGCCTTGCTCATCACACCTTGAGTTGAAGCAATCCCCCACAGTCACCTTTAAACTAAAGAGCAGCTTAGACCAGCGAGGAAAGATTGTCACCCTTCCTTTGAATCAGAACTGACCTAACTCAGGGTCAATAGCCGCTTTAAAACAGATGACAGTGTTGGAGAGCAAGGAGATTAAGTAAATGGAAGTGAAGCAGCCAGAGCAGAAATCATGAGAAGGTTGACAGTGTGAGCAATGTCACTGATTATGTCTGGAAACTGCCATGCAGATTTTTCCCAGATTCACAAAAAAAAAGTCTCAAACTCACTGCCAATGAATCGGTTTCGACTCATAATGACCTTACAGGACAGGGCGGAACCGCCTTGATGGGTTTCCAAGACCTGAGCTCATTAGGGGAGTAGAAAGCCTCATCTTTCTCTGGAGGAGCAGCAGCTGGTTTTGAACTGCGGACTTTCTGGTTAGCAGCCCAACGTGTTAACAAGTGCACTCCCAGGGCTCCTTTTCACATAGAGAAACCCATGAACTGAGAGAAACGTGGGCTACCGCTCTACTTCCTGAGCTCAGTACTCAGAAATAGGAGCATCAGTAAGCGCCTACACCAGCGACTCTCAATGAATCGTTGTGCTTTGCATGGGTTTAAGACCCCAGCCACTGTGCTGCAAACCGGGAGGCACGACGCAGCGCTAGCACACTATTCGGCCAGTTAACTGGGCGAGTCCGTGACACCATGTCCCTCGGCCTCCAGACCACAGAGCCAAATTCCATGAGGTTTGCTCTATGTCCGCAGCCTCGGCTGTTGCTGTGAAGTGCCAGCAGGTCGGTTCTGCTTCGTAGCAACCCCTGCACCGCAGAACCACACTGCCAGTGGTGCCTCGGCCTCAGCCCGTGGCTGCTGCCACCGTGTTACCTCCTCTCACTCTTTCACTGCCCCTCCACGCTAACAAGTGTCGCTCCAGCGCCAGAGACGCTAAGGAGCATTCTGGCCACACTTGTGTTCAGGACAGGTCTGTTTGCCCTTTCAGCAGCCTCAGCAGCTACTCTTTGTGCGATTGACATTTTTGTCAATAAATCTATCACCCAACCTTTGCAAGGCAGCATTTTGCAGGTGGCAGTAATCACATTAATTGTACAGAAAGCCCTGTCCTTGAGCAATGCCTCGTCCTGCTGAGTACTACACAAGCCATAGCCGCCTGCCTTCTGCCTTCAAGCCTTGGGAACTAGTAAGAAACTTCGGGGCCTACCCGTTTACCTGCCCTTGTCTTTCGATGGATGTGATGTCACACAGTTCTTGTACTTGTCCTCCACCCAGGGAGCAGTCCTCCTGCTGGCCTCTCTCCACTGGCCCCTGCTTCCAGAGGCCACTCAGCTGTTTAGGGTTTGATCTGCTCAGGATTTCTTTTCTAATGGAAACATGTGGCTCTTTATGGCTTCCCTCCTTCCCTTAGCTCACCTTTTCCACCCACAGTGTTGTAGCATCAGCATCTAACTCTTGCTGGGGCTCCATGGTATCTCACTGCATGGATGAAGCACACCCTGCTGAGATCACAGCTCGCCCTTCCGTGTGCCTCGGGTGTGAAGACGGGCAGCACTGGGATATTCACTACTCTTTCCTGGGTTCCAGCGAGCCAGAAAGGAAACCAGACAGGAGGACAGTAAGGTAGAAACTCAAGGGTTGACTTAAGAGGGCAGCAGTGGGCCGGGCCTGTCACAGGAAGCCTGGACTGGAAAGCCCTGGGCTAGGCCTGTCACAGAAAGCCCTAGCTTTCACCTGTACCTTTCACCACGCACCCCACATCCCAACCTGCAGACCCTGCGGGTCCTCACAAGCTCTCACCCCCACGTTTCTACGTGCAGACCCTCCCTGTGCCCTTCGGTCCCCGTGCAGGGACCAAGGGCAAGGACCCAGTGAGGCTCAGTCAGGACACCTGTCATCATTGCACAAGATCACAGAACTTTCGCGAGGTTCCCAGCTGAGCGATGAAGAGCCAGAACTGGAAGCAGCCCAGGATTCAAGACCCAGGCTTTCTGAGTCCGACACATTCTGCCCAGAGCAGGTGCTCCAAACTGTGCCTGACTCTGGATCACTCTGGAGGACGCATGAATAGCCAGGAGAAATGGCACCTATGGGAAGTGAGGAACTAAGGTGGGACACACACACACACACATGCTGCTGAGGCAGTAGCAGAGGACAGGCATTTGTGTGATAAAGAGCTGGCAGAGGTCACCACACCCCCTGCTGGTTGTGAGGCACCCAGGTGGGAGTGGGGGGCGGGGGTTGGAATGAAGCAGGCAGAGTCAGCAGAATGAGCAGGTTCCTGAGACCACTAAGGTGTGGTGTTAATGAGGTGGGAGGGGCCAGGGGAAAGCCCTTGTGTAGGAAGGTGAGTGGAGTGGCGTGTGGGTAAGGAGCAGAGAGCACGCTACAGCAGTGCAGGGTAAGGAGCAGGCGGGTGGTGTCTGGTGGCAGGTGAAGGTCAGGGAGTGAAGAGTGGCCCAGTTGGTGATGTGAGGAGGTGGGAGATAGTGTGTACAATGAAGAGGCCTCCAGGCTCGGGGTGCTCATTTGGTACAGGGAAGAGATGACAAAGCTCAGGAGGCTGCCCATAGTTGGGTAATCCAACAGTGACCACGGTCAGGAGACAGCCCAGGGGTGGGGAATGAGTGGCTGGGGCAGAGCATGAGGGTGGCCAGGTGTGTCTCCTGAAGAGGTGGTGGGCTTCAGAGTCGACCAGGTGTTGGTAATCCACGGATCAGGGGACCGTCGCTCATTTCACTCTGGCGTATCCATCTGATTTTGTCTGCCTGGGCTCTCAGTGTAAGAAGCTCTGGTGACATCGTGGGTTAAGAATTGGTTTCTAACCACAAGGTGGGTGTGATAGTTAGGTTTATTGTACCAACTAGGCTTCCATAGGAACATATCGGCAGAGTTAAATCAGCGTGCAGCGAGATTGGAGGGCGATGAGATAAACGGCTTTCCAGACCTTGCCCCTCCCTCTTTCTCTCTGATGAGTGGACCAGTGTTCTGCTGCCTGAGCTAGTCCTTTGCCTCAACCGTGTGCTCCGCTACTGTGGGCCAAGCCAGCCCATGGATCGTGCAGCATCTCATGCATCGCTAGAGCTTGAGGTCCCATGGAGACCTGCTTTCCACGCTTCTTGAGGATCCATCAGGACCCCTTCACTACTCCCATGGGATTGGCCTCTGCTACACCTCAATTTCTCATCTTCACGCTGTAGCCGCCCCACCCAGGTTGTCTTGCCTGAGGGAAGACTCCACTGCCTCTTTCTTGACCTTGGACTCCATGAGTTGAAGAACCTTCAGTATATTAAGTGTTCCATGAAAGTGAGTTGAACTGAGTGAGCCCTCTGTACTGCTGTGTGGCTGTTGTATTCCTTCTCGCGATATCCGAATACACATATATAATCATAGGTGTCCTGGTTTTGTTTCTCTGGAGAGAAACACACTGGCTAACACAGTGGGGATTCAAATCTATCAGCTTTCTGCTCCTGGAAAGATTGACAGCCTTAGAAACCCACCAGGACCTGATGCCAAGGGCTTAAGTGGAGAGCAAATGCTTTGAAAATGATTAGGGCAAAGAATGTACGGATGTGCTTTATACAATTGATGTATGTATATGTATGGATTGTGATAAGAGTTGTATGAGCCCCTAATAAAATGTTTAAAAAAGAAACCCACCAGGACATTTCTGCTGTGTCCCATCGGGTGGCTAGGGGTTGGCATTGACTCAAGGCCCATCAGGGTTTTGGTTGAGACCTATCAGTTTGAGGGGCTTGCTATGAATCCCCCACTTGGCGGCTTCCCCTTGTAGAAGGGCGTGTTTTTGCCAAGGAGACTGGAAAGCTGTTGCGCTGTGTTTGGATGGTCCTGCATCCGGGCAGTGATTTCCCTTTTGTTGCAGGAAATGGCGTCCTTCTCATTCTTTGAAACCAACTCTGCCCTCCAGGACAAGGCCCTTCATTCAGGTGAGTACCTGGTTTCTCCCATTCTCCCCTGGCTTTCAGAGGGTCTCCACCCTGGTGGAATCTGTTCACCATGTTGAGTCCATTTGTCTGTGAGCAAACCATAGGAAGACACAGGCTCCTTCACAACCTGTCCTGTGCACAGCACACAACCTCGCTTCCCGAACGGCAGAGCCCTCAGACGGTGCTAAAGCAGCTGTCAGTGATGGAGTGGCATTACGGTTGTCACCTTTTAAAACGATCACCACTGTCTCCTTCCAGAGCATGTTCGCCAGCACAAACAGAAACCTGCCCCATGGGTGGCCCTCTCCTAGCCCAGGCACGCACGATGGCTCTCTGTCCATGGATTGAGCTGCTCAGGAAATCTCCATCTTCTAAGTGGAAATGTGTGGCCTGTGTGCCTGCTTCTTTCACCAAGCTCAGTCTTCACTCACCGTCTCGGGCTCGTTGGCATCCCTCTGTACGGATGGACCACACCCTTCTGAGGGCACATCTGCCTTCCGTTGTGCCTCTAGGCATGAAGATGTGGGTGTAAAGGCGCCACCTATTATCTAGGGTTCTGGTGAGCCAGAAAGGTGACCAGGCAAAAGGGCACCGGACTAGAAACCCCCAGGCTCTCTTCAGAGGACAGCAGTGCCACCTGCAGGTCTGGACAGCTTGCAGGATGCCCCCTGCCTGGAGGACAAGGTCAGTCTTCCTGAGAAAAGCCCCCTGAGCAAAGCTTCCCTGCAGCCAAGGGCAGAGATGGAATGTTCCTGGGGGCCAAGTTGGGAAATCCATGAAGTGCAAAAGGGGACCCAAGATTCCAAATGTGCCACGTGCAAAGGAGGACGTGGAGGATCCCTGAGAACCAAATGGGTCCCCAGGAAACACCGAGTCTGTGCCTGCTCGGGCTGGTCCCCACAAGCTCTCCCTGTACACGCTCACATGTCAGCCTACAGACACTTCAGCTTTTCTTTGTAGACGCCGCTTGCAGGATGTCCAGTTTCACTAACTGTCCAGTGGTGTCTTGCCTGTGATGCCATGATTTTGCTTTGATCTGTTCTTGGACTTGGAACATATCCAATGTTCATATCATCAACTCTTGAGGTCTTATCTGTGCACTGCAGTTTCCTTAATCCTCATCTGAGTGTTTGTGGAGATTGTTGATTGTGGTTGAGTTGGATTTATTGTCTGTGTTGACAAAGAAGTCAACAACATTGTTGTCAATCATCGGAAGCAAGGTCTTCAAAGTCGAGCGGAATCAGCTCCTCCCATCTTGTCTTGCCTCATCGTCACTGGCTTCTCCACTGTGTGCTAACACTTTTGCCTGGCACTGAGTGTCCTGGTCACCACACCAAGCGGACGGGGCTGGGAAGCAGACAAGAAGTACTCTTGCTCATCCCGTCTTGTACACATGTCCTGTTTGTCCCATATTGGACGTTCCTCACTTGTCCCTCACATTTTACATTATTATTATGATTCATTTAATATGAAGTTATGTTGCTATGGGAAAAGCTCTTAGATTTATTGAATTCCAAGGCACCCATGGCCAGATCAAACGATTTTGGAGGCACTATACAGCCTGGGGACCAAATGCTCCACATCCCTGTTCTAGGACCTGAGCCCTGAATTCAGACATCTCCCTGTCTGAATTGTGAGAAAATAAATTTCCGTCTGTGAAAGGTACCTACCTGTGGTATTTCCACTGAAGCAGAACTTAGATAATCGAGGGGGTGTGTTTGTCCCCTATTAGGCTACATGAGTCAGAATTGTCTTGATGATAGAAAGTTTCATTTGGTCCCTGGTTTTGGTCTACACCATCCTTTCGGTTAGAGGCCCTATCAATCTTATTTCTACATTGTATCTCCAATGTCTGGTTGCTGTCATCGTTGTTAGGTGCCATCAAGTCAGTTCTGACCCATCGCGATGCTGTTCACAACAGAATGACACACCGCCTCGTCTCGGGCCATCCTCACAGCTGTCCCCAGGCCTGAGACCATTGTTGAAGTCATTGTGTCAAGCCGGCTCACGGCCTGCCTCTTTTTCGGCCCTCCACTTTACCTAGCATGAGGTTCTTCTCCAGGGACTGGTCTTTCTTGACAGCACAGCCCAAGTCTGTACAACCAAGTCTCGCCATTCTTGCCTCTAAGGAGCACTCTGGCTGTACTCCTTCCAAGACAGAACTGTTTGTCCTTTGGGCAGTCCATAGTAGTTCATTATTCTTTACTGGCACCGCAATTCAAGCCCACCGATTATTCTGTGGTCTCCCTTACTCAGTGTCCAATTTGCACATGCCTGTGAAACATATCTACCCATGTCTGGTAGAAATACCTAATGGATGTATGGGTTAATGAATAAATGAATGTTGATGATGAACAGTGACTGAATGCTAGTAAGAAAAACTTAAGTTATTGAAAATGGAGGGTGCACACCCTCTTCCATCTCAGGGCCTCTTGCCTCCAAACAGGAAGGATTGTGAGAGAACCCTCAGGCCCTTTGGAATAAACCTGATGCTAGTTTACTGGGACTGAATTGCTGTCACTGCCCTGCCTCCGTCTGCTTCCAGCATTGCGCACCTTCTCTGCAAAGGGAATGAGATGAAGTTTTAGCACGAACACACACATACACTCACAGAGCGATCCCCTCTTCAGACTGGGCTCCCTCCCGATGCCCCTGCGGGAGTGACTGCAGCAGCAGAGCCTCCGGGAAGGGAAGGATTGGGCGCTTTGGAAGGAGTGCTAGACCTTTAGCATTTGAAAGTGTTAACTTTCAAGTTTTGGACAAAAATTTCTTTTGAATTTTTTGAGGGCTTCCCATTTTTGGACGAGTGCCTCTGAACTTTGTGATGCAGGCGTGGTTTGACCCACTGACACAGCCTGCCCCGGGGCTGCCAGTGGCGCTTGCTAGACTGACGCAGTCGCCTGGTGAAGTGAGAAAGAACAGTGTTGTGAAAGCTGGAAAGTGGTTACCTCGTGGTGTGCCACAGTCCCCAGGAACGGTGCCTCTCGGTGGAAATGTGCTTTCTGCAGAAAGCCAAGGACCCAGAAGAGCATTTGGGTTTTCTACAAACTTGACTGATGACACCCTGTAAACCTTTGAGGTCACTGAGCAACCCTCCACACAGAGGTCGGCTCCCCCCGACACCGTGCGGTTGGGCAGCCACTCTCCACTCCAACACCTCCAGGGGCCAGGAGCCTCACCCCAGAGCTCTGAGCCCAGGGCTCCACTTGACCTGCACACCTTCCTGGGAACTCAGGAGTGGCACGAGAATGTCCACTCTGATCTTCTCTTTGGGCCTGGGGATATCTTGACAGAGTTCGTTTAAAGTTCAAACAAAATGTGTTTTTTAATCAGTGAATCTTTTAAACCTTTTCTCTTATCACTATGCAATGGGACTTGGAGGTGATATGGGGGCTTAATGTTGGGAAGATGAAGACAGGCTGGACAGCTCAATGGACAGTGTCGAGAAGGAGTTGTGTTCAGAAATGGGTGCACATGACACTTAGAGGCTGTCCATGCTGTAAGAAGGGTCCCTGGGTCTGGTACTTTCTCTCCAAGTAACAACAGCTCAAAGAGGTGAGTGGGGAGTATAAGAAACACTGAAAGGGGAGAGGCCAAAAAAGGGGGGGGGGCAGAGAGAGCCAGAGACTTTCCTGCCGCGAGCCAGGCAGCAGGATGAACATTCTAGAAAAAGGGTCCTGATGCGGTCTTCTGTGCCCGCCGACCACCTGGACGGCCCCTGGGAAAAGAGACGGGGAAACATCCAAATAGAAGGTGTGCGGCCCCAGTGACTGCATTGAGCTGGCATTGACCCTGACCCAGTGATGGGAATGAGCCGAAGCTTGAAATGGAGATTTGATTGAGTAATTAAGTAAGAAATAGAAACGTAGACATTGTTAGAAATTTATTAAGAAATAAACAGCGGTTCTGGCACATCTGGGTTGTAGCCCACAGCGGTTCTCAGGTTCCTTCCAGGGATTCGTTGTGTCTTTGAGCCCCAGGCTCTTCATTCACAGAGATGGGGGGGGGCAGGCACAGGGATGAAGCAAAGAGTGCGGCAGACTGTGAGGAACACAGTCCTCAGCCACCAGCGGGCTTCCCAGCCAGGCAGCTGGGCCCCCGGGGGGGGGGGGGGGGGACATCACCAGCATGTGCTGTTTCCAAAGGCTTGTCTTGCTTCCCGTGACTCGGGGCTCATCCCGTCCTTAGATCAGGTTGTCATCATCTTCAAACAAAACAGAGCATTTCCACTGATAATTTACTTTCCAGACAGGTATGTGGCCAGCTCATTCATTTTGGTATTTGGGTTACTAAGCTAAACGTTTCGTGTGAGTGAAGGACCCCCCCTCTCCCTCCCTTCTATACCCTCTGGGCATCTTGGCTGATTTTATTACCTCTCCCCACCTTTCACCCAAGTCAAAGTCACATGTATTCTTCCCAGACCCCGTGTCCCGCCAGTCATCCCTCTTGCTGTCCTGATCTCGTATATTTTGAAGCTTGACATTGACCCGCACTTGATTTCCCCTCAAAATCACAGGCAGGCTCCCGGCTCCTTCTCGCATCCTTTCTCATGTACTCTAGTTCTCCATCAGATTCACGGGGAACTTGACAAAAATCCCCATGCCCCGGCACACCCCCGACCAATTCCAGCAGAATCTCGGCAGGTGGGACCCAGTCATCCGTGTTTATTTTTTCATAAGAACAGTCCCCTGGAGGCCATTTCCTGTGGCTCGGAGGGCCCGAAGGGTACTGAGAACAGTGTGAGCTAGGTTTCTCCCTGAGTGAGAAATGCCTCCTACCTTGGCTTCTTGCTGAAGCCTGGTCTGTGGTCCAGTGAGTTTTATAAAGGATAGAAAAAGCTTCCCGTTCACACAGGCATGTCGGCACTGCACCCACACGTGGAGAGCTGAGGCCAGAGAACCCGCAGCATGGCCGGCTAAGGAGCAGCCGGACAAGGGGGCGCTGGGCTCCCGGTTCTGACTTTCTCAGGCCCTCCGCTGGGAGGCGTGGTCGACGGGACTGGTGGACCCCATTGGCTGAATTAAGCTCACCTGGCCTAGATAGGGCCCTCCCAGGTGTACTGGCTTCCCTCAAAGGCCTGACTTGACGCATGCCCTCTAGCCTTGCTCGGCTCCCAAGTGCCTGTGAGGTGGGAGGGAGACCTTGGCCGGTAGAGGGACAACGCTGGTTTCTACCTCTAGCGACTTAACAATACTTTAAAAGGGGGAGGGGGGACCCCCGCCCTCCGCTTGCTTCCAGGATCATTTGCCCTGGCTACACTCTAGCAGAGTCGGTGATCTCCGTTCAGCATGAACCGCCCTGTTGTTTTCTTGACTTGGTGGGGAAGGCATCTCCTCGGAATCATGTAATCCGAGGCTCCCGTACTCATCACAGCCTCCGCCGCAACCTTCCGTCCGTCCTCGTCCTCACGTGCTCCATTCCGCGGGGATCTGAAGTGGAGTCGGCGGGCTGCGTCATCCGCTGTTCTGGCCCTGGCTAGGGTACACCATGGAGGAAACTCACAGAGACCATGCTCAATTTTTAAATTTTTATTATTTACTCTAATGATTCCAGTGTGCAGCCCGAGTGGAAAAGCAGTGATGTAATGGGATAATTAATCAAGAACCAGGCCCACCTGTTCTGAGTTTTCCATCTTCTAACATCTTATGACTCAAAGTGGCCCAGAGACCAGCAGCTGCAGCAGCAGCATTACCTGGGAGCTTGTTGCAAATACAGAAATGCAAGTCCAGCCTGTTGAATCGGTCAAATCCCCAGGTGATTTGTGTGTCTCTTAAAATTTGAGGCGCACTGCTCAAAGGAGTCCTGGTGACCCCTTGTACGTGTTGGTCTGCTAACCATGAGGTGGGGGCCTCAGGACCAGGAAAGATTCATTATACTCCCAGAAGCTGACATCCAATCATCACGAGGACCACATGAAGCCAATGGCAGTGGGTGGAGCTTTAATCAAAGATGAGCCCTAGCAGAGTGAATGGTGGTCCGCAAAAAGATAACGTCAAAGTCCTAACCCTTGGAACCCATGAATTCCGATCTTGTTTGGAAAAGGGCCTTGGCGGATATGAGGAAGTTAAGGGTCCCAAGGAGATCATCCTACAGCAAGTGAATCCCGAACCTACGGACATATGTCTTCTGAAGAGGAAGGTGGAGGCAGCCATGAAACAGGAACATGCATGGAAGGGAGAGTGATATGAAGATGGAGGAGGAGATGGCAGAGACGGGTCTTGGTCAAGCCACGCCCGCTCAAACCCAGTGCCACTGAGTCTAGTCCGACTCCGAGCGAGCTTGGCCGCCCAAAGCTGGAAGAAGCAAAGAGGTTGTCGCCTCAAGGCACCCAAGGGAACGTAATCCTCCCAAGACCTGGATCTCAGGCTTCGACCATCCAGGACCGTGAGAGAATACAGGCCCCTGGGTAAGCGAAACCTTTATGGGAATTTCTTATGGCAGCCCTATTTAGAAGATAATCCACTTGCCAAGAATGCTAACTGCCCCAGATGGGCAATGCCAGGAGACTGGTTACCTGGGATGGTGGGAAGGATGAGGGCGGGGGGTGGGGCTCTTGGTCACACTGCACTGTCATGAGCTTGGCTCTTGCCCTCACCGCTCTCTAGTGACTGCCTTGGAGCCCAGTGCTTGTGCACACCTTGGATTCGAATGTGAACTTTGCCCTCAGAAAGGCCTGGATTCAAACCCCTGCTCTGCTATCTACCTCCCAGGAGGCCTCAGCCTTTCCTTTTCCTCACCGATGGGGTGGAGGTAATAAAAGCACCTGTGTGGCATTTCCTGGAAAATTCCGAAAGATCAGTTCCTCAATGGCTGAGCATCAAAGGCTGAGAAACAGAAAGCAATCCAGGAGCCGTAGAGTGCTGTCACCTGCAGCAGCATCACTGCCACCATCTGAATCCACCACAGGGCGCGGCACGGTGTCGCTTTCCACCCACCTGGGCCTCAGCGGGGTGGCCCTGGTGCAGTCAGTCCCACCCTCACATCTTCCTCTGCGGCTGCACCGCCTTCCTGTTGGCAGTTGAAACAGGGACAATCCTCCCCCCACCTGATCTCAGCTCTGGAAGGTGGGAGGCAGAGGAGCGTGATGGGAAACCACCATGCCTCTGGAGGAAGCACGGATGGGACCCAGAGGGCAATGCTGGATGTGGTGCCTGCTACGCTTTTGCACGTCTGTGAGAGTTTTCTTCTACAAGATGCAAAGTCCCTCAAGTTGAAATGTCCCGTCAAGTGCTGGAAGCTTCAGCCGTTTCAACAAACCATAGCCTAACGGCACGTGCCTGTCGGTAAGCCCTTTCTGACCCGCAGTGGCACCGTTGAAATGCTTGGTCGGGCTCTAGCCAATCATCAGCTTTGTATCTCTCACCGAATGACTGCATGAGAACATGCAGACGAGACGAAGGGGACTCTAACGTGGGCCCTGGTCAGTCTTGCCACTTCGCTGGCGATAAAGCAAACCATCTCAAGTGAGAAAAGGGGCTCTCGAGAAAGAAGGGTTTATGAGGAGAGCACATCATGTGGACCCGGAGATCCCTGCCTGGTGGCAGTGGCAGTGACCCCAAGAGCATGAGACAGAGCAGACATCCCAGGCCAGAGAATGAGCAGAGCTGGGTGTGTTCAGGCAGGAAGCTGGCTGCAGACTGGGCTGCTCTCGGGCATTTATCAGTGCAAAAAAAGCTTTGTAACACTTGCCCAAGTGTGACCGAGGCCAAGGAGACTCTTGTGTGAGGGGCTGCAGACTAGAGAGCCTTGTCTTTGAGCACAGCTGAGAAGAAGCTCTCTTGAAAGAGCAACTGCTGTTTCTGATCCTGAAATGTAACCTAACTTCTCCACTAACCCCTAATCACGAGTGTCATCTGCGAGTGTCACTTGGAACCCCACAGGGAAGTGAAGGCATTGGGAGGGTGGTTGGTATCAGAAAAGGGTGAAGAAGCTTGGAGGGTGGAGGCGCAGCTGACCTCAGGAATCAGCCTCAGGCGGGGAATTCTCCTACTTCCTCCTTGTGAAGTCAGACGTGGCCTCCCTGCCCACCCCATTCTTGCACACACAGAACAAAGAAGAAAAAAACCCTTGTTCCTGGTTTTCTGTGCTCCCCCACCCCTTAACATTTTCCCAATTATACAAGGAATCTGTGAATGCTTTCCTGTTGCCCAAGTCTCAGCTAAAGAAAGAGAGGAACGAAGTACCACTCCGCCGCCCCATCCTGCCAGGCAGCACAGTCAAGAGCTTGGGGTGTAGCCTCTTGACATTTGTTTTGCTTTTCCAGGAAAGCCTTGACTTTTTAGCAAATGTTGACTGTAGGTAAATTTAAGTGTGGTTTCTTTTTGCTGGCTGGTTGGCTGGCTGGTTGGTTGGCTGGTTGGTTGGTTGGTTGCTTGGTTGGTTGGTTGGTTGGTTTGGACGGTGGCATGTTGGCCCTTGAGAACATTTCATTTCCCCAAATTGGAACACATTCGAAAATGTCTGTTCTAGTCCTCCGCCTTTGGTACTGTTTGCACTTGCTCTGAATCGGCTCTTTTTCTAGAAGAAATGCTCTCACTGCCTTCTGAGGCCAAGGAGCTTCAGTGCGGTGAATTAGAGATGGATTTATCACGAAGCTAATGAAACTCAAGCCTCGGGATCCCTCACTGCATAGCACCGTTCAAGACCCTGTATCTAAATTTCTGTTTGCTATTTGTATTCTTAAAAATAAAAAAAAATTCGCCACCACCATCACCAACTGTCCAAGCCTCATTCCCTTCCCTACATTCAGTCTTCTAGCCAAGGATGCGTTCGGCCTTGCTCTCCTCTAGGGGCACGGAGCCTACTGTCTGGTTGATGTTTGGGGTTTCTGAGGAAGCTTTCCCTGAAGAAGAGGACGATGCTGCCAGTCTGAATTTTAAAATGCTGAGAAGCCATCTCCTATAACCTTTACATGCAAAGAAGTAGATGACGGGGTCAATGCAGCAGTTCATATTCATGAGGGACACCGTGACCTGAAGAGAGAGTTTGAACGCTTCCTGCTCTGCGCAGGAGGAGGGATGGAGCAGCTGCCGCAGCATGAACTGGATAAGGTTGATGTGGTAGGGGCTGAAGCACACCACCACAGCAACCAGCACCCCCAGAATGAGCAGGCAGGCCCTGCGGTGGTGTCCGCTCTTGCTCGTCAGGGGGTTTGCTCGGGCCGTCCGACACAGCTTCAAGGTGGTCTGCACATAACAAAATAATATAATCCCCATTGGCCCGCAGAAGCTAAGAGCACAGGCCAGTAGGACCCAGAGAGGCAGGCTGAGGGTGTGCTCCACGCTGGCATATTCCATGCAGGTCACCTTGCCTTCCACGGTCTTGGTCATGGGCTGGAAGAGCAAGGGGCCCGTCTGCAGCAGCGCCAGGGCCCAGACAATGGCACAGACCCGCCGTGCTCGGCCAGCCTGGCGGAGCTGCGGACACCGGTGACCGCGGACCACAGCCAGGTAGCGGTCCACGCTCACACACGTCATGAGGTAGACGCCCCCGTAGGTGTTCAGGTAGAATATGAAAGCCGTCAGCCTGCAGAACCCGTCTCCAAAAGGCCAGCTGCTCTCCAGGGTGTAGTAGGTGATCTTCCCGGGCAGGGCCAACGTGAACAGGAGGTCAGACACTGCCAGGTGCACCACGTAGATGCCTGTTGAGCTGATCCTCTCCCGCTTCGGGCAGGCGAGGGCAAGGGCCAGGCTGTTGCCCAAGGCACTGAAGACCAAGAGGGCCGTGTAGAACAGAGCGAGCCCCAGGCTGGCGGCCCTGGGTGGTAGGTGAGAAAGGCAGAGGGTGGTTGAGTTAGTCTCATTGGAAGCCATCTCAGAGAGATTCCTGGCAGGGGGAAACAATGGGGGGAAACAAAGATAATATCATATCTGGTGTAACACCTTTCAAACAAGAATAATTAGTCATTTTGCTGGAGCAATGTATGTAAGAAAAACACATCTGCCCCCACCCCCCAAACTTTGTATTGTGAATTAGGCGATGGTTGACATATGAGGTTATTGGCTTTGCATTCAACTTAAACAACTGACCAAACCTCCCAGTGGCTTGCCCGTTTCCTCCCCGCCCCCTCCACCCCCCAACTTCCCTCTGGTCACACATTCTCTTTCCCTTCACTGAAGGTAACACCTGTCTACCCCCTAACCTGGAGGCTCCCAAACCTAGGTGACCTCTTACTCCCCTTTGTGAGAGCAAATTACTTAGTAACCCCCTGACAATTGAAAGCATTTGAAATATATGCCACAATCCAGGATGAGCAAGGCTACGCCTTGATCTGTTCATGGTACCGTTTTTATTTCTGTGGGGTATGTAGCGCTGTTTCTGGGTCGTCTGGTATTTCTATTTCCCACTGTTTAAAGATGCGCCAGGCTACTTTCCACAGGGACTGTACTGTTTCACTGCCCATCGGCAGTGTGTGAGGGAGGGTCCCGGTGTCTCCACATCCCTTCCATTATTGATTGTTGTTTGAGGCTTTTTTGACCGTTGCTATCAATGCTGGATGAGGTGGTATCTCATTGTTGCTTTGATTTATGTGGCCATTACATAATCTGGTGCCAACTTGAGACTCTTAAGAGTGAAGGGGTGGGGTTTAGTCTGTTAATCAGTTTGTAGCTTCATGACCTCATTTGGAGGCGCTACGGAGATAAATAGCTCACTGGAGGTGGGATGCACTCACTCCCTGTTAGACACTCCTGTTGACAAGCCACATGGAGCTATGCTGGTGGCAGCCAGAGCCTTGGAGCTGGAGGAGCCACGTGGAGACCCAAGCCAGCTCTAAGATGCGTCCACAGCCACTGGATCCACAAGACTTTCCACCCACTGGCCTGTGCTCTCCCTGCACTCGGCGTCATTGCATGCGTTGCGTGAGTTGGAAGAGGAATTTACAGACTTGTATCGGATATGTGGGCTAATATCAGGCTTACGGATTTTATCTGGACTGGACTGGCATGTTTTCTTAATATACAATTACTCTTGTATATAAAGCTCTTTCTTCTACACATATGAACGTCCCTGGATTTGTTTCTCTAGTCTACCCGGACTACCACAGCTTACGTCTCGCGGATGTCTAGGGATGCTTGGCGTTTCTGCATATGACTCTTGTGCACCTGCATGTCTTCCTCGGCAAACTGTCTGTTCCTGTCCTCGGCCCAGTTTCAATCGTGTCTTTGTCTTGTTGAAGTGTGGACATTTTCTATAGAGTTTACAGATGAGTCCCTTGCCCCATATCTCATTGCCCAAATTTTTTTTTCCCCAGTCTATGTATTTTCTTGTTATTCTTTTGATGAAATCTTTTGATGCACATACAGGACAAAAACATCTTAAACTGTTGAAGTCTAGCATACTGTTCCAGCCATGTTTGATGTGTAACAAATCTCCCCAAAACTTGGCAGCTGAAAACATTTTTCATTCTGCTCATGGATTCTTTCGGTGAGGCCTTTGAGCAGGCTTTTCTGCTCTCTCTCTCTAATATATATATATATATATATATATATATATATATATATATATATATATATATATATATATATATATATATATATATATATATATATATATATATATTGCAACCTTCGGAATAAACTACATACAACTCAATGCAAAGAAGACCAGAATCATCACAACTGGACCAATAGGTGATATCCTGATAAATGGAGACAAGGTTGAAATTGTCGAGGATTTTTTACTTGTATGTACAATCAATGCTCATGGAAGCAGCACCCATGAGATCAAAAGACAAGTTGCAGTAGGTAAATGTGCGGCACAGGACCTCTTTAGAGTACTGGCAAGCAAGGCTGTGACTTTGAGGACCGAGGTGCACCTGACTCAAGCCCTGGTGCTTTCAGTGGCCTCAAATGCATGTGAAAGGTGGATAGTGAGTACGGAAGACTGAAGAAGCACATGTGTTTGAATTGCGGTGCTGGCGAAGACTACTGGAAGTGCCATGGACTGCGAAAAAGGACAAAAAATCTGTCTTGGAAGAAGTAAGGCTAGAGTGCTCCTTAGAGGCAGGGATGGCAAGACTTCATCTCATGTACTTTGGACATATTGTCAGGAGAGACCAGTCCCTAGAGAAGGTCATCATGCACAGTATAAGAAGGCCCTCAAGGACATGGATTGGCATAGCAGCTGCAACAATGGGCTCAAGCATAGGAACCATTGTGAGGATGGCCCAGGGCTAGCAGTGTTTCATTCTGTTGTGCACATGGTCACTATGAGTCAGAACCGACTCGATGGCACCTAACAACAACAACATTCTCAAATCCATTTTTGCCAGTCTGTTAAAGGTATGTTTTCTTAAAAGATGTAACTCTTTGTCCACTAGCTGCATTCCAATCATTAGTTAATTCTTTAGTTCCACACTACTACAGAAGAAGAGATCGCATATGCCATATATACTCGGATATAAGCTGAGGTACCTAATTATTACCTGGGAAACCAGAAAAACTGATTGACTCCTAGAGTGGGAAATACAGGATGTGAATTAACACAGAAACCAGAGGGGAAAGGCGGAGCACAGCCACAGACACATCCTTACCAGTTCAGCTGCCGGTGTAAGTGAATCACTACAGGTGCTTCTGCGAATTTTTTTGTGCTGAAAAACTCGGCTTATACACGAGTATATATGGTAGATCTACCCAATGCTCTCGGTACAGCAGGTCAGAGCCTACATGCTTGGCTATGCGACACATATGTAAGCCCTAAGCTGTGCAGAGATGTGTGGTCTATCTAGGGCCAGAGTGGCTCATAGAACCAGCACCAGAGGGCTCAGCTGGGAATGACTGACTTCTGCAGTCAGCTGCTGACTTAAAGAAACCAAGGTCATGAGCTCCTAAGTCTTGAGTGAGGACATAGCTGTCTCTTGGTCTACGAATTTGAGGCTGACTAGTCCAGAGACCAAGGTAGGTTGTTTCTCGTGTCAACCCAGGCAAAGGCACTCTGTCTAGTCTGAAAATGGAGACCAGCTGCCATTTAAATAGAAAGGAAAGAAACTAGACTGGAAGGCAGGGAGGGGAGCACTGGAAAGCCCCGTGAACATCAGTAGGTGTATAGGCAGATCATAAATGGACGAATGGATGGTTGAGTGGACACACAGATAGATACACCAAAACCAAACCAACTGACATGGGCTGTTCCGGCACGGTGGAGCTCTGCTATACGGTTTCCACGGCTGCAAGTCTTTACGGAAACAGAGTGAAACAGTTTTCCCCTGAGCCGCTGATGGCTTTGAACCACTGACTTTCAGTGAACAGGTGAGTGTTTAGCATCACCAGAGCTCCATAGGTAGGTAAGTAGATCATTGAGAGAGGCATACATCAGTAGGTAGGTAAGTAGATGATAGTTGATAAATAGATAAGGTAATAGGTTGGTAGGTAAAACCCCCAAGCATTCAAACCGCTGTCTAATCAATTCTGACTCACAGTGACCCTGTAGGACCGGGGTCAACTGCCCCTGTTGGTTTCCCAGGCTGCAACTCTTCACGGGAGTAGAAAGTCTGGTTTTTCTCCCTCAGAGCTGCTGCACTGGCGGTTGGTGGCCCAATGTGTAACCACTGCACCACCAGCGCTCCTTAGGTAGCTAGATGAACAGGGTGATAGGTAGCTGGGGAGATTATAACTATAAACAGATGAAGGAGAGAAGTAGGTCATTAAAATTGTTGAACAAAGAAGCTGTGACTAGCACTGTTCATTCTTTGCTTTCTATTAAATGTAGGCTTAAAAATAAAGAGTTAAAAAAACAAATGTAGCCTTATCGAACATGCATACAATAATAAACACACACACAATTGCCATCTTGCTCTTTTGTTTCATTTGATTTTCTTTCAGCAGATTTGACTCACGCAGAATTGTGAGCACACACCTCCGAGAAGTGCGTTCAAGAAGCCACCTCTGTCGGGTTGAGGACAACATTTGGAATGGGGACCCACCTGCCACCCACACCCAGTTCACACCCAGGAGCGGAGTACCCAGAGAAGGTGACAACCGGCAGGCAAGTGTTCAGGACCGATTAGTAAGTGAGCCTGGCTTAATGGGTGCCGTCCTTGTCAGGGAGGACACACTTGAACGTGTCCCTGTAGGAGGGCGAGGCAAGACACAGGCCAAGGTGCAGAATCTTTGACGTGGTGAAAACTGAAATCGTTCATGACAAAGTAGGAAGTGAGCACAAGCCAGCCCGCGTTGCACCTGCTCCCTGGTAAACAGACACGGTCCATGCCACCTTTAGCTCGTGGAGGCGGGGGCAGAACGATCACGGATAGGCTGGAGAGAAGGTTCTCTGGAGCACTTTGCCTGGCTCAGGAGCAAAAGGTAGACTCCCCAGAGGAAGACCCGCTGTCCTCCCGCTCTCCACCCCCCCACCCCCCGCCCCCAGCTCACTACCGCTTTCCCCATTCACACCATCCAACCCCAGAGACTTAGCTCTGCCCCCAGCTCTGGGGAAACAGCCTCAAGACGACTTCCTGCCGGGGGGTGGGGGTGGGGGGGAGGGCAAGTTTGGCCACAGGACTGCTGTATTCCAGGTGGCACGTACAGTTGGCACTGACCTGCTGACCTGAAGCTTGGTGGACCCAGCCGTGCGGCAGTGCCACGGCAGAGAAGCCTGGCTGTCCGCTTCGGTCAAGAGGACAGCCAGGGAAATGCGGACGCAGCAGTGGTCCCCGCTAACATATGGGTGGCCGTGGGTCGAAATCAACTTGGTGGCAACGGTTTTTTTCACCTTATCAGAAATCACTTTTCACAGTGGCTTCTCCTACTGACTCACCTACCCTCTCCCGGTGCCCCTGCATCGACACTAGCTCGTAAGCTCCAGAGACCCAAAGCCAATGCCTAGAAAGCCGGATGCTGCTAGAAATCTCACCGTCTTCCTTCCAAGAGACACCCCGAGAAAAGTCAGATGCAGAGACTGGACAGCCAGCCATCTGCAACGTGGGGTCAGCGAAAGAGGGCCAAGCTCTGAAGCCCTAGCACATGGAGCCTCACTTACTGACGTCAGTGCAAGCAGCAGAGTGCACCCCGCTTCCCCCCAACGGGGGCTGCTTGCTGGCCCACTCCTGCGCTGGTCAGTTGCATGTTCGCGAGGGGTGCTCCTCAGCCCCTCCCTGTGCCCATGGGTGCGCTCCTCACCAGCGCATCCCATTCCCTCCCCTCGGCCTCATCTCCACCTGCTCATAGGAAATGACCTGGGATTGCTCGGCATGCCGTCACACAGGTCCCCGGTGGGTGCTGCTGCCAACCGGAAGGTTGATGGTTCACATCCCTGCAGGAAGACCTGGGGAATGGCTTCCAAGAGGATCGTGGCTGCGGACACTCTGTGGAGCCCAGTTCTAGCTGTAACACGTGGGCTTCCCATGAGTGGGGACCGACCTGGCTTGGCCACAGCTGGCTTGGCTTTTGGTTTGGCAGTGTCTGTTTGATTTGCCTCCTTGTGTGGCTGAATAGGGGTGTCTCAGGTGTCTCCCCTTCACTCACCTCTGTGCATGTTGAGACTCACAGTACTGGATAGTGGAGGGCAGTTTGGTCAGTGGTGGGATACATTTTGGACAGTGGGCCACCAGTTCTCAGGAGAGCTTCTAGAAGCCATCTCCCCACAGACCCCAGGAACACCGGCCAGGCCCCCCACCAGGCCTCCCTCAGCCTAAATGACCTGTCCTTTTCCCCAGAATGAAACGGCCGGGATGTTGGGTGGAGTGCTAGAATCAAAACCCACTGACGTTAACCATAGAACCAGGACGAGAGGGCTGGAGTCGAGGGAGCCAGAAGTAGATGAAAAGCAACTCCAATCTGAGCCTGTCTCTCTAATTCCAAGAGTCTTTCTCATGCCCTGCAAAGACAACCCCCGACCCCAACCCACCCCCGCCCACCGCGTTGACTTACCTCCCTGCACCCAGCAGCATGCCTAGGGAAGTCAGCAGCACCTTGCCCGGCAGCCAGCAGCCTTTTACAGCAAGGCCCAGGGCACCCAGTGTGCCCTGGTCCCCTCCCCTCTGCAAGAATCTGCAATCTGTTCACCACACTACACACTCCCCTCTTCCGCCCTCCACACACCACTGAGGGAGGGGGAAAGACAGACAGTGTATCAGGCCAGGTGATATCTCTACCACAGAAGGCTCTGTGTACTCAGCCACAGGTTCGCACAGGCGAGGGCCAGCTCCGTGGCTACAGGGAGGCAGGCTGGTTGTAAGAAGCCATTTCCTTACTCTCCCATTTCGCTGCCCCCTGCAGGCTGGCATCCAGACAATGGAGCACTCTGCAGTGGAAATTCAAAAGCAACTGGGTCCTGGGCCCACTGGGCGAGGCGTACTAGAGAAGCCACCAAGGGCTGCCTGGAGACCCTGATATGATCAGCCTCCAGGGCCAACAGAGTGGAGCGAGCAGAGACCACCCTTCCCAGGGTTTGTGATCTGAGCAAGGGGCTTAATGGTGCCTGAAAAACCCTTTGCCTCCCTGACGGGAGCACTCCCGAGGATCACACCTGGCAGGAGTTGGGCAGACTTGTCAGTTCCCAGCAGGGAAAGGCACGGGTGAGGCTGCGCCCACTCCACCCGCTTCTCTCCTCATTTCCCAGAGAACAACTTCCCCCACCTCGCAGCTGGCTAGTAAATGAGGCATCCACACAGCCTGCGGGGCTCAGATGTTGTCACAGAAAGGGCACCAGTGCCCACATGTTCGAGCTGTTTCCCATCTCCAGCCCCCTCCAAACAAACTTGGCTTCCAAGGCAGGATGGCTGTGTGCCTGGATTTCACCCAGCCAAGAATGTGGCCCCACACCCGCCGTGGAGAAAGCAGCGCAGGAAGCCAGGGGAAGCAGCACTGGTGGACGCTCAGAGAACTGTGCCGCACAGCGTGAGAACTGAACTGTGGACTATGGACTTCCGTTCATATACGACACCCAGGACTGGCTCACCAATGATAACGAATGAGGATGCAAGATGTCGGTCATAGGAGAAACCCGGGGCCCGGGCTAGGGACAGTGATGTATGGCTCCGTTTAGCTAAAACAGCTGGAAAGGGTGCGGTGTTAGGCCCAGTTGACTAGAGAAACAAATCCAGTGACACTCATGTATGTCTAAGAGAGAGCTTTATGTCAAGTAATTATGCATCAATAAAACATCCCAGCCCAGTGCACCTCAAGTCCCTAAGTCTGATACTAGGCCATAAGTCCCTCTCCAGACTCAGGCAACTGCATGCAATGATGCAGATTGCAGGAACATCACTGGCTGGTGGGTGCAAAGTCTTGTGGATCCAATGGCAGCGGACACATCTCAAAGGCTCACGCAGGTCTCAGCAAGGCTCCTCAATAGGAAGGTGAAGGCACAGAGAGAGGGGGCGAAACCCAGGACCCTTCTTTTTTTTTTTTTAATGTTTTATTGGGGCTCATACAACTCTTATAATCCATACATACATCAATTGTGTAAAGCACATCTGTACATTCTTTGCCCTCATCATTTTCAAAGCATTTGTTCTCCACTTAAGCCCTTGGCATAAGGTCCTCTAATTTCCCCCCTCCCTCCCCGCTCCCCCCTCCCTCATGAGCCCTTGATAATTTATAGATTATTATTTTGTCATATCTTGCCCTGTCCAGCGTCTCCCTTCACACCCTTTTCTGTTGTCCGTCCCCCAGGGAGGAGGTCACATGTAGATCCTTGTTATCGGTTCCCTCTTTCCAACCCCCTCTCCCTCTACCCTCCCAGTATCACCCCTCACACCCCTGGTCCTGAAGGTATCAACCGCCCTGGATTCCCTGTGCCTCCGGCTCCTATCTGCACCAGTGTACAACCTCTGCTCTATCCAGACTTGCAAGGTAGAATTTGGATCATGATAGTAGGGGGGTGGGGAGTAAGCATTTAGGAAGTAGAAGAAAGCTGTATTCTTCATCGGTGCTACATCACACCCTGACTGACTCATTTCCTCCCCTAGATCCCTCTGCAAGGGGATCTCCAGTGGCCGACAAATGGGCTTTGGATCTCCACTCTGCACTTCCCCCTTCATTCACTATGGTAAGATTTTTTTGTTGTGATGATGCCTTATACCTGATCCCTTCGACATCTTGTGATCGCACAGGCTGGTGTGCTTCTTCCATGTGGGTTTTGTTGCTTCTGAGCTAGATGGCCACTTGTTCACCTTCAAGCCTTTAAGACCCCAGATGCTATCTCTTTTGATAGCTGGGCACCATCAGCTTTCTTCACATTTGCTTATGAACCCGTTTGTCCTCAGGGATCGAATCATGGAGGTGTGCAGCTAATGATATGATTTTTTGTTCTTTGATGCCTGATAACTAATCCTTTGGAACCCGGTATCCTTTGATCACACAGGCTGGTGTGCTTCTTCCATGTAGGCTTTGTTGCTTCTGAGCTAGATGGCCACTTGTTTATCTTCAAGCCTTTAAGACCCCAGACACTATCTCTTTTGATAGCTGGGCACCATCAGCTTTCTTCACCACATTTGCTTATTCACCCGCTTTGTCTTCAGTAGTTGTGTCGGGAGGGTGAGCATCATAGAATGCCAATTTAATAGAGGAAAGTATTCTTGCATTGAGGAAGTACTTGAGGAGAAGCCCAATGTCCTTCCGCCACCTTAATACTAAACCTATAAATATAGGCACATAGATGTATTTCCCCATCCGCATATATAAATATATTTGTATATGTACATGTCTTTGTCTAGGCCTCTATAAATGCCCTTTGCCTCCAAGCTCTTTTCTCTATTTCCCTTGACTTTCCTCCTGTCCCACTATCATGCTCCGTCCCCACCTGGGTTTCAGCAATACCTCTTTGTTACATCACCCTTGATCATGCCCTACCAGGCCTGCCACACCCACCTCACCACCAATTTGAATCCCTTGTTGTTTCCTTCTCTCTGGGCTAATTAACATCACTCCATTTCTCCCAACCTCCTCCTATCCCATGTCCCCCTGGAACTGTCAGTCCCGTTGTTTTCTCCTCCAGATAGTTCATCCAGCCTATCTTATTTAGACAGACATGTGGAGATAATAACATGCACAAAAACAAGACAGAGAAAAACTAAGCAACAATATACAACAAAACAACAACAAACCATTCACAAAGAACAAAACAAAACTCAACAAGAAAGAAAAGCTTGTAGTTAGTTCAAGGGTCATTTGTTGGCCTTTTGGAGTGTGTTACAATCCAGTTTGTTGGGGCACCACGCCCTGGCCCCAAAGTCCACTTTCAGCATTCCCTGGGAACCTTCCATTCCATTCCTTTGCTGTTCCTCTGCACTCCCCCAGTGCTTTGCCTCGGTGTGGTGGGATCAGGTCGGGCTCAATTGCCACACTGTGTCTCCAATGCTGTCCACTGCAGGGCCATGGATCAGTGAGGGACGTCATGTCTCATAGTGGGGCTGGCCATGGGGTCTTCTCTGTGGACTGGCTGCTCTAATTGGGGTCATCGTCCCCAGGGCCTGGTGGGCCAGGATGTTTTCTACTCTCTCCTACTCCCCATATGGTCTGCTCCTGTGTGCTCGGATCAGACATGTCCCTCTCCCGAGCTGCAGATTCAATGCCATCCTTTGAAATAAATTCTTCTGGGGGAGGGACAGGCATCTAGTTAGTATTTGGTACTGGGGCCAGCCCCCGAGACCGCTCTACTGGCTCCCTACTTCACGCTGGAATGTTGTATTCACACCTTGCGGCACTGGGTTTAAGTCTGGTCCCTCTTTCCCTGTGGAGATATAAACAATACCCTCCCCTTGGGTGGATTAGTGTCCCATGCCCCCACTACCCTTTTCTTCCTTATATTCCTCCTTTTTTTTCCCTTTCCCCACTTCCTCCCCAGTTGTCTACCATGTGCATCCTTGCATTTGATCTGGTCCCTGCCATACTACACGGTCCTCACCCCAAGAATGTTTGTATACATTAGCTTTGTCCCTATGCCCATTTTGCATTTTTTTTAACACTTACCTCAGCGGGCTCATGTTGTACTTGTCCTTTTTTGCCTGACTTACTTCGCTTAGCATGATTTCCTCCAGTTCTTCCCATGCCGCTATGTGCCTCATACGTTCATCACTGCTTTTTAGTGATGTGTAGTATTCCATTGTATGTATATACCACAGTTTTTTAATCCAATTATCAGTTGATGGAAATTTGGGTTGCTTCCAGCTCCTTGCAATTGTGAACTGTGCCACAATGAACATTGGAGCACAGATGTCTGGCCTTGGTCTGTTTCTTGCTTCTTCTGGGTGTATGCCCAGTAGGGGGATTGCTGGGTCATATGGTAACTCTATTTCCATCTGTTTTAGGTATCACCAGATCAATTTCCATAGTGGCTATAAATACTTACAAGTCCACCAGCAATGGATGAGAGTTCCTGTCTCTCCACAGCCCCTCCAACACTTGCTTTCTGATTTTTTGAATTGGGCTACCTTTGAGGGTGTTAGTTGGTACCTCATTGTTGTTTTAATTTGCATTTCTCTTATGGCTAAAGATCGGGAACATTTTCTCATATGTTTGTTGGCCATTCGGATTTCTGCCCCTGTGAAACTTCTGTTCAAGTCCTTTGCCCACCTCTCAAGTGGGCCATTAGTTTTTTTCTTTTTGGAAGCTAGCAGAGTGTTGTAGATTTTAGTAATAAGGCCTTTGTCTGATGAGTTATTGCTAAAGATGTTTTCCCAGTCTGTGGACTCTCTTATTACTCTCTTGGTGAATTCTTTCAATGTACACAGGTGTTTTATCTTCAGTATATCCATTTGTCAATTTGTGCCTCCTCTGTGTTTGTGTCCTTCCCTATTTCTGATAGCCTGTGTATTCCCTGCGCCAAAGTTCTCAAGTTGGCTCCAATTCCCTCATTGATGGCCCTAATAGTTTGGGGGTTAACTTCAAGGTCTGTGATCCACCTTGAGTTTATTCTTGTGCATGGAGTGAGATAAGGGTCTTGCTTCATTTTTCTGCAGGTAAATATCCATTTTTTTCAGCACCACTTGTTAAAGAGGGCATCTGCTTCCCATTTGACATTTGGGGGGCCCTTATCAAAGATCAGTTGTCTATATGCTGATGCCTTTATTTCTGGGTTTTCAGTTCTTTTCCATTGATCTGAGTAGCTGTCATTGTACCAATACCATGCAGTTTTGACTACTGTGGCTGCATAGTATGTGCCAGTCAGGTAAAGCAAGCCCTCCCACGGTGTCCTTCTTCTTGAGGAGTTCTCTGCTATTTCTGGGCTTCTTCCCTCTCCATATGAGGTTCGTAATCAGTTTTTCCATTTCTTTGAAGAAAGATGAGGGTAATTGTATCAGGATTGCATTAAATTTATATAGTGCCTTAGGCAGAACTGACATCTTAACTACCCGGACCCTCCTTATGAGAAGGTCACGCCCACAAGTAGGCACCATCAGACCTGAATGACAGGCTAAATTCCACCCTTACACTTTTATATCTTCAAGTTGACACAAAATTATGTAACTACCACAAGTACAGTCTATTTTCTTTCCTTTTGACTTTTAAAGACTTTTTTAAAAATCATTTTATTAGGGGCTCATACAATTCTTATCACAATCCATACATACATCAATTGTGTAAAGCACATTTGTACATTCATTGCCCTCATCATTCTCAAATAATTTGCTCTCTACTTAAGCCGCTGGCATCAGCTCATTTTTCTCCTCCCTCCCTGCTTCCCGAACCCTTGATAATTTATAAGTTATTAGTTTGTCATATCTTGCTCTGTCCAATGTCACCCTTCACCTACTTTTCTGTTGTCCATCCCCCAGGGAGTAGGTTATATGTAGATCCTTATAACTGGTTCCCTCTTTCCACCCCACCCTCCCGGTATCACCATTCTCACCACTGTCCCTGAAGGGATCATCTATCCTGGATTCCATGTGTTTCCAGTTCCTATCTGTACCAGTGTACATCCTCTGGTCTAGCCAGATTTGTAAGGTAGAATTGGGATCATGATAGTGGTGGTAGGGGGTGGAGGAAGCATTTAGGAACTAGAGGAAAGTTGTATGTTTCGTCATTGCTACACTGCACCCTAAGTGGCTTATTTCCTCCCTAAGATCCTTCCGTAAGGGGATGTCCAAATGCCTAGAGATGGGCTTTGGATATCCACCTGCACTCCCCAGCATTCACAATTATATGATTTTTTTGTTCTGATGCTGCCTGATACCCGATCCCTTTGACACCTCGTGATCACACAGGCTGGTGTGCTTCTTCCATGTGGGCTTTGTTGCTTCTGAGCTAGATGACTGCTTGTTTACCTTTATTCATTTTTTTACTTTTATTTTTTAATCATTTTATTGGGGGTTCTTACAGCTCTTTTTTTTAAATCTTCCTGGATTCTTACAGCTCTTATAACATTCCATACATCCTTTGTATCAAACCTGTTTGTACATATGTTGCCATCATCATCTTCTAAACACTTTCTATTTGAGCCTTTGGTGACAGCTCCTCTTGAGTACAGTCTATTTTCAAGAGGGAAAAAAAAAGCAAGACTTTTCTTTGAGCCTCTGAAAACTGTTCCTTAAATAGTTGGGTCTGTGGCAAGAACTGGCACAAAGATGCCCCCTGATCCCCCACTGCCCCAGGAGAAAGACTCGATGCTGTGCCAGAGGTGTCTGGCTAATACACAAGCCACAACCCCCAGATGACCCCGCCCATCCAGCTTCAAGTCACGGACCACTTAGCTGCTCTACAGCCAACCCTGCCTCAGCGACCCCATCTGTGCTCCATAAGGTTTCCAGTGGCTGACTTTCAGAACCAGATTAAAAAAAAACAATAAGCCCACGGTCCTCAAAGCTCTTCTACTTCATGGCCACCTATTGGGCAGAGTAGAATTGCCTGGTAACAGTCCCAAGACTTTATGGAAATAGACTGATATTTCTCTTTCCAGCCAAGCAGCTGGTGGATTTGAACTGCTGGCCTTTTGGTTAGTAGACAAGCACTTTAACCAGTGTGCCACTAGGGCTCCTTCAAGAAGCGGATAGCCAGGCTGTTATCCTGAGGCACCTCTCCATGAACTTGACTCTAAATCTTTTGGTTAACAGTCAAGGGTGTTGACAATTTTGGACAACAAAAGAAGAGACTTAGAAGGCCCCCAAAAGGCCAGGAATTATAGGATACCCCCTAACTATTTATTCTTTATTCATCGATGAGCATTTTCTGAGTGTCAACTGTGAGTCGGCGTGGGGCTATTCATGTGTGTGTGTCTGTGATTGGTGAGCACCTGGTGGCCTTCATTTGTGTCCATGCCCAGGCATAAGTAAGATCTGAAACACAGCCTTGCCCTGGAAACTTTGATTCCTTATGAAGTTATCGCTACTGCCCATGTGTTAAGTATGAGAGGCAGCTTGCCTTGGCCAATTCTAACCTCCATAGAAAAGCCAGTTCTACAGGCGCTCCCACACTCACCGGCGTCTGCTTTCTGGCATGCACTCTGTGATTACCCTGGGTCTAGTGCACGACATTCACACCTTGTTGGGCTGTTCTCTAATTGTTCCTTGGACAGAAGCGTTTCGTTCCAACAAGATGATGACTTTCTCAGAGACAGAAATGACAGCCATCTGCGGCTGCCAGAGAGGGAAGTGTGGGAGAGATGAGCTAGTCCTTCGTATGAGGGAGAGTCCAGGAAGTCCGTGGCCCTGGATGGGAAAACAACTCCATCTTTGTTTTCACTAGACTTTAGCTGACACGTGGCACTTCAGTTCTGAACATGGACAATAGGCCACCATGAGATGAGGACCTTTATCGCTGATAGAAATCACAGATTCTTTGGTGAACATTGCAAGTACTTCAAAATATCATCACTGCTCTGAAATTAGAGTTATGATTAGACCTGCCACTGGATCATGAAAGAGGCATGTTGTTCCCAAGTGCCACAGAGGCATTTCCAACTCATCGTGACCACTTGGACAACAGAACAAGATGCTGCCTGGTCCTGGGCCATCCTCCCCTCACAACTGGGTTTGAGCCCCTTGTGGGAATCACTGTGTCCATCGACGCCATTGGGGACAGCTCATCCGCCGCTTGACTAAACACGACGCTCTTCTTCAGAAACTGGCTCCTCCTACTAACATGGTCAAAACACATGCATTAAATGGAGTCTTGCTACTTCGTTTCTGAGAAATGTTTTGATGACATTTCAGTCCATGTATATTCAATATTCTTTGCCACCATAATGAAATATATCAATTCCCCCACTGTCCTCGTTAATTATGCAGCTTTTGCATGCTTATGAAATGACTGAAAATATTATGGCTCGGGTTGTTTTTATTGTTAGGTGCCATCCGTTTGTTTTCACAAAGTTCACAGTGACCCTTTGTACAGCAGAACCAAACACCGTCTGGTCCTGCACTATCCTTACCATTGCTGCGATGTTGGGGCCCGTTGTTGCAGCCACTGTGTCATTCCGTCTCATGGAGAGGTATTCCATTTTTCACTGCCCTTCTCCTTCACCAAGCAGGCGGTCCTTTCCCAGGGCCTGGTCTCTCCTGATCGTATCACATGTCCAAAGTACAGGGGACAAAGTCTTACCACCCTCGCTTCTAAGGAGCCTTCTGGCTGTACATCTTCCGGGACGAAATGGATAATTCTTCTAATGGTCTGTGGTGCTTTCGATATTCTTTGCCAGCACCGTAATTCAAATGCGTCAATTCTTCTTCAGTTTTCCTTAGTCCATGTCCAAGTTTATTTTTTTAAACATTTTATTAGGGGCTCATACAACTCTTATCACAATCCATACATATACATACAACAATTGTATAAAGCACATCCATACATTCTTTGCCCTAATCATTTTCTTTGTTTTTTTTCTCCTCTTTTCTTTTTTTACATTTTATTAGGGGCTCTTACAACTCTTATCACAATCCATACATATACATACATCAATTGTATAAAGCACATCTGTACATTATTTGCCCTAATCATTTTCAAAGCATTTGCTCTCCACTTAAGCCCTTTGCATCAGGTCCTCTTCTTTTTCCCCTCATGAGCCCTTGATAATTTATAAATTATTATTTTGTCATATCTTGCCCTGTCAGGCGTCTCCCTTCCCCCCCTTTTCTGTTGTCTGTCCCCCAGGGAGGAGGTCACATATAGATCCTTGTGGTCAGACTGAGAGTTCTGTTTAAGGTAAGGCAAGGCAATTCTTTTCATTGTTCTTCAAGACAATGTTGGATGAAAACCGTTCCTCACCATATACTTGTTGATCCATTGTGTCTGGCCCTTCCCCCCAGGCCATGTCAGTAAGATTCAATAAGACTGTTTCCAAGTTCTCTCCTCTTTGGCACAGTGTTTGCTCCCTAGTTGAAACATTACCCTGAATCCAGGTTGTACATTTGATAAACTTCAATTGATTTCTAATATTGACTTAAAATGATTTTTGTGTTAGCATATATATTTTACCACAACGCCATTTTTAAGTCTGTGCTTTAATATTTTCATAACTATTTTGCTCTAATGTCCCTACCAAACCCACTGACATGAGTGGGTTCTGACTCATAAGCATGCGGTGTAGACGGCGGCTTAATCTGCTCTCCCTTGAGGAGTGGCTGGGGGGTTGGAATTGCCCGCGTTGCCATTAGCAGTTGAATGTTTGACAGAGAGCACCACCGGGTCTCCTCTCTTTTTTACACGGTAACAGAGGTTATGAATTATGTGTTTTACATGCTTCATTTAAAATAGCATACTGAGAGGAGATCCATAAGCTTCATCTAAGGGTCCATGACATGGGTCTTTCTTCTGAGGCATTTCGGGTGGATTGGAACCGCCAACTCTGATTCGCAGCCATGACATGAACCAGGTTGCCCTGCCAGGACCTCCAAGAGCAACCTAGCTCATCAATAAGCGGCAGGACCAGACTCACAGGCTCCTGCATCTCATGTCAGGAAGCCCTTTTATGGTGCAATGCCATTTAGTAGCTACATGCCAGCTCCTCTCAGCACCAAGCACATGTTGGTGGCTCAGCAGGTATAAGTGCGACTTCTTGAATCCTGTGCTTATCCTGGTTTTCCAGGGGGACATCTTGACAAGCCTTTTCCCACTTGTCATCTTCTACCAAGTTCAGAACACTTAATTGAGCCCAGACGAAACGTGCCTATAGACGCAGAGGCAGTCTTTTAAATATAGCAAGGGGGTGCAGCCTGGTTTAGACTCAGGAAAGGTGTGCATCCCGGTTGTAACCTTTCACCATCCTTACTCAACCTGTGTGCTGAGCGACTAATCTGAGAAGCTGAACGACACGAAGGACCCAGTGTCAGGATCGAAGGAAGACTCATTAGCCAGCTGTGATATGCACATGGCACAACCTTGCTGGCTGAAAGGGAAGAAGACCATGAGCGGCTTTCCATGTAGATTACACCTCACTAGAAAGAAAGCAAAAATTCTCATAGCTAGACCAATGAACAACACCATGACACATGCAGGAAAGGTTGAAGTCAAGGATTTCCACAACCAATCTCCGTGGAAGCAACGGTCAAGAAATCAAAGGGTGAATTGCACTTGGCACGGCACTCCCTGTGCATGTGACTGGGGGACAATGAATAAGGGAGACCAAAGGGGAACTGATGCATTTGAGTTCTGGGGCTGGCCACGTTGAATATTCCATGGACTGTCAAAGCAATGGGCCCGAACGTGAGTCAGGACCAGGCAGCATTTTATTCTGTTGTGTACAGGGCGGGACTGGCCGACTGCACTAACAACCACCTAGTCCTGAAGGAGTGCCCGCGGCACACTGGCTCCTATGCAGTCAAGGGACCGGAAGCAACGATGATAACACTCTTTTTTTTTTTTAAACATTTTATTAGGGGCTCATACAACTCTTATCACAATCCATACATATACATACATCAATTGTATAAAGCACATCCGCACATTCCCTGCCCCAATCATTCTCAAAGCATTTGCTCTCCACTTAAGCCCTTTGCATCAGGTCCTCTTTTTTTTTCCCTCCCTCCCCGCTCCCCCCTCCCTCATGTGCCCTTGGTAATTTATACATTGTTATTTTGTTATATCTTGCCCTATCCGGAGTCTCCCTTCCCCCGCTTCTCTGCCGTCCATCTCCCAGGGAGGAGGTCACATGTGGATCCTTGTAATCAGTTCCCCCTTTCCAACCCACTCACCCTCCACTCTCCCAGCATCACCCCTCACACCCTTGGTCCTGAAGGTATCATCCACCCTGGATTCCCTGTGCCTCCAGCCCCCATATGTACCAGTGTACAACCTCTGCCCTATCCAGTCCTGCAAGGTAGAATTCAGATCATGGTAGTTGGGGGGAGGAAGCATCCAGGATCTGGGGGAAAGCTGTGCTCTTCATCGGTACTACCTCACACCCTGACTAACCCATCTCTTCTCCTAAACCCTCTGTGAGGGGATCTCCAGTGGCCGACACTTGGGCCCTGGGTCTCCACTCTGCACTTCCCCCTTCATTCAATATGGTATATATATATATATATATATATATACACACAGAGAGAGATGACAACACTCTTAATTTAAGAGCCTACTCGGGATCAGACACTCTCAGCTATATTTGTCTATACCCACCTTGCCCACAAACAGACATTCGTCTCCCCGTTTTGTGTTACGAGGAAAACAAGGCTCAGAGAAGGGATGTATCAAGGCCACATGGCCAAACCCCAAATACATGAAAATCCCAGGCCCATCAGATGGATTCTGTTACGGTGATGTCGTAGCTGGGTCTGGAGTTAGAAAGGCAGCCAGGAAACAGTCCCCACACATCCAAAGACCGTGAAGTGCAGACTCAGCACAGCCATGCCGGGGCAGGCGGTGCCACGAACGGCTGAGAGGGCAACTGTGGATGGTGTTGCTAGGTCATCAGACCGCTCGAAACAGCTCACCGTGGAAACAGCCCACCAGGCACCGGTTTCTGACTCAGTCGGTGCTGACCGACTCCTATCTCATCTCTGGGCTTTGCACCTGGGTGTTCCACAAGCATCTTTCCCCTCAGGCAGAACCAGAGCTGCGCTGTGCAGTTTCAGGTCAGGGCAGCTGTGGGAGCACCCTGGGATCTGGGAGGGCAGTGCCGTGTGTGTGTGTGTGTGTGTGTGTGTGTGTGTGTGTTGGGTGGGGGTTTGCATCTCAGATAATCATTTTTGCATTCAATAGCTTAAATAATTTGTCAAACCTCCTAATGGCTTGCCCTGCCCCCACCTTTTAATGAGGGGGCATTCTCCCTTTTGCACTCCTCAATTTTTTTGAGAAAGACAAAAAACACGGGAGGTACAGATAGAGAGGTGTTTCTGTTTCTTTCCCCTTGAATCATAGATCTGGGGTTTCTAGACACTCAGCAACCTATTTATTTTTTTATCTGTGTAACATTGACTCACTGAGCATCTACCCCACACTGAGCTTTCAAAACTAGTGGGGACAACTCAAAATGTCTAGAAAGAGAGACGGGATGAAATGAATACATTATTCATTCAATACTGAAATATTAAATGTAAATATGATTTCATATCGCAATCATCTATCGATAGCTAATCATTTCAGTATGTGATTGTTGCTGTTAGGTGCTGTTGAGTCCGTCCCGGCTCCGAACACCCCAGGGACATGGACATCCTACAAAGTGGCCCGCTGCCCCGGCCTGGGTCATCCTCACAATCCTGGCCACACTCGGACCCGTGGTTGCAGCCAGTGTCAGTCCTTCTCAGTAAGGAGCTTCCTTTTTGGGCTGACCCTCAACTTTATCAAGCAGGATGCCCATCTCCAGGGATCGGTCCCTCCTAACCACAGGAAGTAGTCCATGATATAAGCAATGTCCTTAACCAACATCACAGTTCAATATCTCCCTCAGTCACCATGCAGCTTTCACACGCATATGAGATGATCAGACGTAGCATGGTCAGGCGCACCTTCATCCTCAAGGTGACGTCTGTGTCTTTTTGAACACATTAAAGAAGTTGTTTGCTCCGGGTTTGCCCACAGCAATACGGTACTTGGTGTCTTGACTGAGAGTTGCCTGCGCATTGAGTGTTGATCCACGTAAAATGAAATCCTTGATAAGGTCGATTTTTTCCTTCGTTTACCATAGATGTTGTATGATGGTATAGTTGTGAAGATTTTTGTTTTCCTTCTGGTGGAGTGTAACCTATATTGAAGGCTATAGTTTTTTATCCTCTTCCGTGAGAGCTACAGTCCTGGCTCTCAACAAGCAAGCTTGTGCCAAGTGCGTTGGTTGTTACTGAGTCTTCGACTCTGATTCAGGTCCCTTCATCTTGTCCTGTTTCCCAAGTGTTGGCTCGGTATACAGTTGATTTAGTACGATGAAATTATACAACCCAGACACACGCACGTCCTGATTTTAAGCCATACTGGATCCCCGTGTGCTGTTACTCAGGATTGCTGAACCTATAGGGACAGAAGGTCAAATATAGGGTTTTGGGGGTGAAGGGTAAACTGGGGGGTGGTGGTAAAAGGGAGACAACGTCAAGGAGTTCAGGAAGAAAAAGAATGTTTGGAAACTGATTGTGGTAGGAATTGTACAATTCTGCTTGATGTGACTGAACTATGGAATGATATGGTATGTATATATATATTAACTCCCAATTAACAGTAAATAAACGATGAACACATACATGCATATGCACATACAAAATTACCAAGAGGCTTCTGTACAGATTCTACATGAGTACAATTAAGTGTTCTGGAATTTACATTCCTCTCAACATTATACATCGTTTGTTATGATCCACCCAGTCAAATACATTTGAATAGTCAATAAAACACTGGTACACATCTTTCTGTTTGTCACGATCCATTTAAACTCAGCAATGATATCCCTTGTTCCACATCCTCTTTTGGATCCAGCTTGGATTCTTCATTGTCAGTGAACTACCACACTCATTTTTAAATTTTCTTCAGCAAACTTTTATGTGTGATATTAATTATCTGGTTTCATAAAGTCTGCATCCTATTGGATCATTTTTCTTTGGAATGGACACAGATGTGGCTCTCTCCTCGCCGGCGGGCGGGTAGCCTTCTTCTCAATGTCTGGCGTAGATGAAAGAGTGCTTTGGTTACAGCATCTCAGCGGGAGTTCAGGCGGTGCCCGTGGCGTTGTTTTTGGCCATTTCCCTCCGTGCATCTGGGCTGTCTGCCTTCAGTGCTGTTGATTCTTAACCGAAGGCTCCATTCTGAGAGAGCTGAAATATAACTGGTCTGAAGATAAGGATATAAAAATGAAACGCACAAATAAAACGTAGCTCCTGAGGGTGACTAGTACACGCGTGTGCCATGAACCAACACTCCCCGGAAGGAGCGAGTGTGGGGGGCGTCCCATCCACACGGAAACACTGTTACCTGCAGAGTCAGGGAGGTTTTCCCAGAGACACGCGATCAGGTGAGAAATTATTTAGCACACACTTCCAGCTACTAAAACAGATGAGAAGAGAGAGTGGAGAACGGTGCCACGGAGGCGTGCGTTTTCACCTAGATGTCACTGGCCCCTGGAAGTCACATGGTCACACCTAACTTCAAGAATCAGGGCAGTGCCGTCTTACTCTGCCCCTAGAAGAAAACTAGAAAGATTTGCTGTTGGTGTCCGTGACTGCCACACTGCTAAACAAGTTTGTCTCTGCACCCGGTAATCCTGTTGGCGGATCTCCCCATCTCATGCTGCTGGTCACCTCCGGAGTACGCAGGGGTCTAACCCAGCTGTTCAAACTGCGCTCCGTGTTCTTCGCCTGGGACCCCTCCTCCTCCTCCTGTGTTAGCTTGTCTCCAGGAAGACATTTTTTTACTGTTAAGATAAACTATGGTTTAGTTTAAGATCTCAAGGGATATTTTTCGGTTAGGGTTTAAAGATTATCCCCAGGCAAGAGTTTCAGGCATCCATCCAGTCTCCGTGGCTCCAGAAAGTCTACAGTCCACTAGAATTCCAAGTTCTGTTCTGCCTCCCCACTCCCACCCCTATATCCGGAGTCTCCTAGAGATGCAAACACGGAGTCATGGTAGCCAGCACCATCCCGTTCCTCCGATCTCTTAGCAAAGGAAGCAGTATTTTGTGGACAATTAGCCACACAAGCCACTCCCTCCACCTAGTTGTGACTCTTCTTCCCTTGCTCCAGAAGAACAGAGACCGTCCTTGTCCCAGTCTTTGTTCTCCAATCTAGTCTATAGTCTACATCCCCCTGTAAAGCTGACTTTGCTGAAATGCACGCATGAGCGCATTATTTGCTCCTCAAGAGCCTTTGATGGAAAACCTGCACAGGAACGTTGATAGCAGCGTTACTCATATTTCTAAAAATTGGGTGCAACCGAGATGACCTTTAATAAAGTGACAGATCAGCAAATTGCAGTGCTTCGGCAGAGGGGAGTCTCACTCAGGGCCAAGAAGGAGTGAGCTGAAGTAGCACCAAAGGGGGTGTAATAAGCACAACTTGACTAAAGGAAGTGACAGCGCTAAGCGCACACGGGGAAGAGGACGTCTGTGCTAAGAAATGTCACTTACATAGTGTACCTGCGATATCAACAACAACCAAAAACAAGCTACGGTCACACATGTATGTGTGTAGGCACATGTGTATATGGGTAGGTGTAGACATGTGCACATGTGTGCGCAGATAGAAGAATCTATATGTATGTGTATGTATAGATATGTATGTATGCATATACACTCAATAAAGGACACAGTAACAAGTATTTCTCAGATATAACCAAAATCTTGCAAGATTTGTTTTCTATGTGTAAAGGTATAGGTCCTAAGTCTTATGGGCCAAATCAGTCAGTTATAATAATATGAAGGGGTTCTGGGGAGGAAAAGAAGAAAAAATAATGGAAAAAAGCTCCACTGAGTGGAACTTTTGTAGTATGCATTTTTCCTGCTAGGCAAGCATTGAGCAACTTGCTCTGAGTTAGTGCACCCAGTGGCGTTGCCTGGGAAGGTTCTCTCTGGTCACAGTGAATTTTTTTGTGAAAGCAGTTTCACTTAAACCTTGTTTTATGTGATGGCTGATTTAAGAGAACAGCTTGCAGCCGTGAAATTTTGTTAACTGCTTGGGGAAAATGCCGACACTGCTGTGATGTGGAACACAGATTACAAGGACAGCACTAGGGGAAAAACTTAAATGTACGGCTGGTTTTCTCATTTCATAAAAGATGAAATGTCGCTTGATGACAAACATCATTCTGGATGTCCATCAACTACCTGAACGGATGAAAATGTCGACTCAATACATTTGGACTCTGTTCCCTCAGGTCAGACTGTTAATCAAGCTTTCTATTTAGAGATTCTGAAAAGATTTCAAAACAGTGTGTGACAAAAAAGGTCTTTGTGGCAAATGGGGGAATTGTTTTGCCACCACGACAATATACCTACTCCTGCAGTCATCTCGGTGCACCATTTTTTGACAAAAAAAACAGTATGCATCTGTTGCCTCATGCACTTTACTCACCTGACCTGACTCCGTGTGACTTCTCATTGTTTCTGAGAATGAAGAGGGACATGAAAGGACAGTGATCTGAGGATGGAGAAGAGGTGAAGAGAGGAACGAGGGAGGTGCTGTCAGCCATCCAAACAGATGAAGTTTTAAAATGTTTCCAAGAACAAATGTGCTTGACTCAATGGATGTATGTATGGATTGTGATGAGAGTTGTATGAGCCCCCAAAAAATTATTTAGAAAAATATTTAATAAAAAACAAAAGATAGAAAAATATTTCCAAGAATGGAATCACAGATTTGACAAATGTATTAAGAGCAATGGTGAGTACTTTGAAGGTGATCAGGTTGTTTTGTAAGAACAATTTAAATGCATAGCTTTGTAAAATTTTTCAATTTTTTTGGTGGGGTATCCCCTGATATAGCTCCCAAAGTCCATGTTCTATATCTTAGTGAGTGAGTAGAACTTGGGTGTGACATCTTAGAAAATAAATTAGTCAGAGCTACACAAGCCCCGGCCTCATCTAACGTGAGACCTGGGGAACCAAATCCTGTGAGGCTCCCACTACTGACTGTTCAGTTCAAGGCCATGGTAGATGGACCCTGACAGAATGAGGGAAGACAGAACAGAACTCAAATTCTTTCTAAAACTCAGATTTACGGGACCAGTTGAGACTAGAGAATTCTCCAAGTCTGTCACCTCGTGTCTAAACTGACATGATCCCGTGAGGTCACATTTTAGTAAAACAATAGATTGGCTCATAAAAATAAAGATCATACCCATGGGCCCAGTGCTCTATTAAAAAAAATCTGGATGAGATCAAAAGGTCCAACTTTTATTCTCAAATAAGGATGGTGGGAGGGAGGTGGTAGGCTGAGTTCTCTTAAGAGGCAAAACCAGTGCTGCCTGTGTGTGTGTGTGTGTGTGTGTGTGTGCAAAGATGTATATCAAGAAATGGCTCAGGTCGTGGTTCAAGTCCAGTTCTGTTCAAGTCCAGAGGTCAGATGTAAGCTAGCGGCCTTCACTCCTGTCATGCCGGAGCTGACCAACAGGAAGCAGGAAGATGAAGCAGGAAGACACAGCTGGTGGATGCCGAGCTGAATGAGCCCAAGGTCAGCAGCAGCCAGTCCTCTGTTGACTCCTGGGATCACTGGAGCCTAGAACAGGAGGCTGAAGACCCAGAGACAGGATCAGATCCAGCAGAAGCAGGGAGCTAGCGTCTGCGGGTGTCGACCTATACTTAGAGCAGGCCACGCCGCAAGTGAAACTTGCCTCAGTTGTAACAAGACCGAGATCAGATGAACCATTTGGTGTTGACCACACTGTGTTAGGTTATATCGTGGGAGGATCCTGGTCACCCAAGTTGACAAAAAACCTATCACGGGAGCCTAGAGCAATGGAAATGGAACATCCAGAAGGCTATTTTAAAAGATGTTGAAACATTGGGGAAAATGGGAGTAATATCATTGAATAATGTGTAAGGAAATTGTCAAATAAAAACCAATTTTTTTTCTGTGTAAACTTTCGCTAAAAACATACACAAACTTATGATTTGAAAAAAAACATCAAAAAGCATGAATATTGCTGACTGGAAGAAGTCGTTCTGAAAAATATTAATCCATTTGGAAAAAGCAAAACAATAGAGACAGGGGAAAGACCCGTGTCTACCAGGGGGTCGTAGGGTGAGAGAGGAAGTGAATTGTTGGCTCAGGGCATTTTTAGTTGGTGAAACTAATCTGCATGAGACTGTCATGCTGGACACGGGACATTATGCATTTTTCAAACCCTGCAGGACCCCAAGCATCGAACCTAAAATAAGGTATGGATTGTACTTAATGAAAACATAGCAGAAGTAGTTGATCAAGTGTAACAAATGTACCACAGGAATGAAAGATGCTCAGAATCAGAAGCCCCGGTGGTGCTGTTGGGTAAGCATTGGCCTGATAGGGCGAGGTCAGTAGTTCAAGTCCACCAGCCACTCCCAGGGAGACAGATGAGACTATCTGCTCCCGTGAAAATGCATAGCCGCAGAAACCCAGAGGTACTTCTACTCAGCCCCCGCCAGCAAGGTGATGCAGACTCACAGAAACCCGACAGGACAGGACAGAATTGCCCTTGTGGGTTCCGGAGACGAAAATTCTTCACAGGAGTAGAAAGCCTCTTCTTTATCCCATAGGATCACCATGAACCAGAATAGATTCGATGGCAGTGTTTGGGGTGGGGGTGTTGTTTGTTCGTTTGTTTAATAGCAAGAGAAGATGGGCAGAGAGGCAGAGGAGTTATACTGATCTTACTATATGTGCCGTACAATGTTTTTGTGAACCTGGATATGCTCTGACAACAGACTTTAAAAGCTATAAAACTCCTCGAATCGCATCCATTGTTTTGTGATGCCTGATTCTAAATCTTTAGCAGAATATACAAGACCTCTCAGGATCCAGCCCCTCACTTGGTGCCACTATCTCTCATGCTCCATGACCGAGCACACGGAATGAATTTCTCCTCCAGGCAGTCTTCTTCGATTGCGCCCCACCTCACCACTGCCCTGATCTAATTTAGGTGTTCTTTTAAATCAGTGGTTCTCAACCTTCCTGAGGACATGGCCCTTTAATGCAGTTCCTCATTTTGTGGTGACCCCCGCCCCCAACCATTAAGTTATTTTCGTTGCTTCTTCATAACCTGTAATTTTGCTTCTTTTATGAATCGGACAACACCTGTGAAAGGGTCATTTGACCCCAATGGGGTCACAAGCCACAGGTTGAGAACCGCTGTTCTAAGTTAACACCCTGCAGTGCTCTGCATTAGTGTACATTGTAATTGACTATGTCGGCTTGTGAGCAGTTTGGGGGCAGTGTGTTAGTCTAGATAGATGAGAAACAAATTCCATGAGACTCATATGTGTACAAAAAAGAGGTGATTTTAACATTGGTAAAATGGGACACCAGCGGGACACCATTGGTAAAATTCATATCCTGGCGAAATAGCCACATGGCAGCCAAAAACTGTGTACCCTAGCTTGTCGTGCATTCTTTCCAAAAATCGGGACTTTTTAAAAATGCCACAGTACGCGGGGAAAATTATTAAAAATTGGGACTGTCCCACCAAAATCGGGATGCCTGGTCACCTTTTAGCTACAAGAGCAATTGAATATTGAGAACATCCCATCCCAGTTCAGATCAAATCCACAAGTCCAATATTAGCCCATATGTCTGATACCAATCTATAAATTTCTCTTCAGACTCCAGAAACACATGCAATGACATTGAATGCAGGAAGGTCACAGGTCAGCGGGTGGGAAGTCTTGTGGATCCAGTGGTGTTGTAAACATCTCAGTGCTCACAGGGGTGTCCACATGGCTCCTCCTGCTCAAGACACTAGAAGGACACAAGCGTAGCTCCATGCGTCTTGTTAGAAGAATTGTCTCACAGGGAGTAAGTGTGTGTCCCACCTCCAATGAGCTATTTATCTCCTTAGCGCCTCCAAATGAGGTCCTCAAGCTGCGACCTGATTGACAGGCTACACTCCACCCCTTCACTCTGTATTCTCTTTCAAATTGACAACAGGTTATGTAACAACCACAGGCAGTAACAGGCTCTCCCTGTAGCTGGCACAGGACTAGCACAATGGTGAGACAACGAAACTCCATGCCTTACTACCAGAACCCCTCTTGGCTTGTCTTCCCACCTCCTCTAAGGTCTTGGTCCTATACGGATCCATTGAGCATCTACTTGTACCCCATGCTAGCTGCTGTGGGGGAGGGAATGTGACATCCTCAAAGGCTCATCTACTGCCTACAGGGACATCCAAACCTTTCTCTTGTCTCCCTCTTCCAAATGGCACCCAGAAAGTAAGACAACCTCCAATCAACTAGAGCCCAACACTTTTGTTTCTCTGTACTTTTTCTCCAGGAGAAAGCAGCAACCTAATGAAACGATCTCATCTTTATCTCTTCTAGCCAAGGACTGTCAGCTGAGCACCTCTCCCGCTCCTGTGTGCCAGGAATATCCGAGAGAAAAACCCACCTTTGCTTCAGGCTGCAGCGACGAAACCTTGTGGGTCTGTTCTGCTAACCAAGAAGGCAAGGGAAATACCAAATGGGTGGTTCAGCCCATGAAGACAGTTTGTAAAAATTTTCACAAGAAAATGTCCCAAGGAGAATTTTTGTCAGAAAAACAACTCCTGGGGAGATCCTGAATTAGACTCACTTCTATACCCTGACTCTGCTCCATCTGTGGTCCTACTGTGCAGTCGGGCTTCAATGATGCCCCTCTGGTCCTGAAAGGTGCAGCATCAGGGGGCCACCGGGGTTGTCCTCACCCAGTTCAGTGACTCCTAGTGTCACCCCCACCCCTCCTCATGGACTCAGAATGCTCAGTGGTGTTTTTTGTGTGAATGCGACTTATAAGCCCCAATTCTGACAGATCGTTGGGTCCAATAGCAGCAGTAGTGACAAGATGCACAGTGAACTAAAATTACATTCTAAAGGACAGTAGTTTGTGCAGATGAAATCATGTGAGTCAAAGCGTTATTGTAATGGAGTCATCAAATCAGCTCTGACCAGAGCACATCAGAAGGATGTCATGCTAATAAGCTGGGTTTGTGGGAAATGTTGATGTTGTTATCATGACAGGGATATTGTGATAAATGTCCAGTTCTACAAAAATGCTGTTCCCCTCCCCCAATTTTATAGGTCGTCATTTTGATGTCCCCTGGTGCAGTCCACACACGCTGTACCCCCTAGTGAAACCCCAGCATCCACAAAATCAGACAAAATGCTTTCCCTGTGTTGGGCTTCGATCAGGTGCACCTCCTCCTGCAGTAACTGCCCTCCCTCTGCTGCCCCCCCTCTGCCCTGCAGGGGGCCGGACCCAGTCCCTGGAATCAAAGGGTCTCCGGGATGAATGCGGGCATTTTTCTTTCCAAAGCTTGCCTTTAGAAGGTTTTTCCTGTTGCAAGAATTGAACCTGACAGGTGCGTCTTCTTCATTCTTAGTTGTTCTGTTAGGAAACTTGCTCATTGAAGTATAACATGTGACTTGGTACAAAGGCCCGGCTCAGTGAGCTTTCATAAAGTAACTACCCCCATGTAACTAGCACGCAGATACAAAAATCAGATCATTTGGGGCACCGCGGCAGCCCCTTGCACTACCTGCCACAGGTAGTCCTAGGCCACAAGTTAGTTTTGCCCGGCTTGGAACTTTCTCACTAGAATCCTACAGTGAGTGTTCCTCCGGCTATGGCTTCTCTCTCTCTGAACAGTACAGCAGATGGCGAAGGCGGCCGTGGTCTGAGGGCTGCATTCCCATTGGTAGCCAGGCATGTATTCATTTTGCTGCCCAGGGCAGCAACCTTGCTGCACTAGCATTTACTGCTTCATTCACCTGCTGATAAACATCTGAGTTGGAGCCAGTCTGGGACGATCACAGACAGGTCTTCGGGGAACATATGCACACATTGCCGTGGGGTGTGCTCAGGAGTGGGATTGCCGGGTCCTAGGGTATGCTTCTGCCCAGCTGTAATCAATTCTGTCTCTGGTTGACTTCTAAAAACAAGAAAAGAAAACATAAAACATGTTTCAGCCGCTGAGAAATTCGGTTGGACTATTGTTGTCGGACATCATTGTCTCCATTCCTTTGCACGCGTGTGCACGCACACACACAGCGACTATTCCAAAGTAATTTGATCCTACACACAGACACAAAAGAAGAAGAAATTAAATTAAATTAACTGGAAAAATGTTGACTACATTTTATCAATGAACTACTTTTCCTCTGTGACATCACAAATATTTTAAAATAATAATAATTAGGAAAAGAATTGGGTTGCAGTACCTGGTGGGTTTTAGAATTGTTTTAGTTAGTCATGACCAGAATTTTTTTTAATGAGATGGTCTAGAAAATATATCATGGTAGGCTTAACTACTTTTTCATGAAACGTGTTTCAGTTGTGTGTGCTCTGAGCTTAAAGTTTATTTTTCTTTTTTGCAAACCCTAAGCAGGTCCAATTCTTTCCTTATATAAATTGGGAAATCGACCAAAGGTGTACGTAATGTGCCCAAAAAGAGCTTGGACTAGGACCTTGACCGCCTGGATCCCAATTCAGGCATCTCACCACCATCTTTGTTGAAAGTTCTTGTCAAGCTTCAGGGTCCATGGGCTATATCTTCATGGGAGTCTTGGCCACCTTGTTTGATTGGGTCCAAAGCGACTCCCATTCCTCCTTGAGTTGGATGCCAGTGTGCTCGCTGCAGGCTGAAAGCAGGATTGATAAACCAGCGCCTTCTTCATCGAGCCCATTGTAAACCTTTGCACCTCATCTGACTCTGTCTGCTTCAGGGTCATCCAGGAATAGGACAAACTTAGAAACTTGAAAGCAGCGCGGGGAAAGTGCTTGTGGTTTGACCTTCTTTTCAGAAGTGTGTGTGTGTGTGTGTGTGTGTGTGTGTGTGTGTGTTTCAAGAGCTTTTCTCAGGGGCTGCCACTCTGGGGAGGAAGCCTATAAATAGAGGAGGCCTTGGCAGAGGAGGGAGCGGCTCCGTGGGGAGGAGGAAGTGTGCTCCTCCAAATGCCTGCTTGTCTCTAAATCTAAATCAAGGGGAGTTTTTAGGTGGTTGTTCACAGACAGATCCCCACCCACAGCCAGAAACTTTCCCAGGCTCTCTGAAAGCCCTTCAGGGGCAGGCTTGGGGCCACATGCCTGGGCCTGTGATCCACAGACCCTAGCTTCTGCGCTAATGCCCCTTGGAGCGGGTCACGAACCAGGGTCCAACAAAAAGAGCCACTAGAACAAAGAAACTCTGGCTTTGGGTCCAAGCCCCCTGGCCTCTGTCTGCCGTTCAGTTCAAAAGTCCTCCCCAGTACATTCGCCCCCCTCACCAGCCAGCTTATCTCCAGCCTCACCCCAGCGGTGCCTTCCCCACATCTTTGAACTCCACTGGATACCACAACCAACCAGAGGACAGACTTCTCATTTTTGGAAATAAGGAGCTCCACCCCCCCACCCCCCCACCCCGTCACTGTGCCCTTGTGGGGTGGCTGGAGTGTTGCTAGGGTGCTGGAAGCCCCGCTATCAGTCTCTCCCATGCCAGCAGGGCCACCCACCTCCGAGAGACCCTTCTCAGCAGAGCTGCCAGAGCGCTATGGATCCGGGACCCTGTGGTGGGCACAGAACCTTGTGGGGTGAGCTGCTGTGCCGGGGGACGAGCCCACGAGGCTGGAAAGCAGTGAAAAGACAGTGACGTGAAGCTGGTGCAGGGCCTGGCAAGGTTGAGCGTGAAGCTGGTGCAGGGCCTGGCAAGGTTCTGATCGGTTGGGGGGTGGGGCGGGGAGGGGGGCTGCCAGGCAGAGGAGCTGAAGCCACACAGCAGCTAGAAGTTTCTCAGGCCTGGCGGCGGGGTGGGAGAGGAGGGCATGTACCCCCAGGCTGCATCTGCCTGGTCCGTGCTGCTTTGACTGAGGCGGTGCATGGATCTGAGAGCTCTGGGAGTGTGGTGGTTACATGTCAGGCAGCTATCTGAAAAGTCCACAGTGTGGACCCACCAGAGGCTCCTCGTGAGACAAACGGGACTTGCTTCTCTTACTTTTTTTTTCTTTTCTTTTTTTAAAAACGTTTTATTAGGGACTCATACAACTCTTATCACAATCCATACATACATCAATTGTATAAAGCACATCTGTACATTCTTTGCCCTCATCATTTTCAAAGCATTTGCTCTCCACTTAAGCCCTTGGCATCAGCTCCTCATTTTCCCCCTCCCTCCCTGCTCCCCACTCCCTCATGAGCCCTTGATAATTTATAAATTATTATTTTGTCACATCTTGCCCTATCCGACGTCTCCCTTCACCCCCTTCTCTGTTGTCCGTCCCCCAGGGAGGAGGTCACATGTAGTTCCTTGTAATCGGTTCCCTCTTTTCAACCCACTCTCCCTCTACCCTCCCAGCATCGTCCCTCACACCCCTGGTCCTGAAGGTATCATCCACCCTGGATTCCCTGTTCTCCAGCTCCTATCTGCACCAGTGTACATCCGCTGCTCTATCCAGACTTGCAAGGTAGAATTCGGATCATGATAGTTGGGGGGGGAAGGGACTTGCTTCTTTTGTAAAGAGTACAGTCTCAGAAACTCACAGGGGCAGTTCCACCCTGTCCTATAGGGTCGCCATCGACTCGATAACCGTGAGTGAGTTTACTTGGGGGCTGACTTTGGTGTCAAAGGCAAGGCCACGGGGACTGTCAGGAGAGAGGCCAGGCTTCCCTCAACCTCCCTCGGCTCAGCACTGTGTGAGCCTGCCTGATGACTATGTAGGCCAGTAGTTCTCAACCTTCTTCATGCCGCAACCCTTTCATACAGTTCCTCATGTAGTGGTGACCCCCACCCATAAAATTATTTTTGTTGCTACTTCGTAACTGTAATTTTGCTACTGTTATGAAACGTAATGTAAATATCTGATATGCAGGATGTATTTTCATTGCTACAAATTGAACATGATTAAAACATAGTGATTAATCACAAAAACAATATATAATTATAATTCATGAAGTGTTTTACCTCCACTACTGCTGCTTTCAACACAGTAGCTGCTTTTAACAGAGTAACTACTTTCAACACAGCAGTTGCTTTCTACACAGTAGCTGCTCCCTACACATGTGTGATCGGTCTGCATAAGTACATTATGGCACCAACCCTGTCACATACACCTGTATTTGTTCAGGGTGGATGTGATGGGGTTGGCACGATGATGTCATCACGCTGGGTACTGTTATGTGGGAGTATCTGCATGTGGGTGGACCCACCTGGATACATGGATAGAGGAAAATATGTTTTCTGATGGTTTCAGGAGACCCTTGTGAAAGGGTAGTTCGACACCCCCCCCCCCCAAGGAGTCGTGACCCACAGGATGGGAACGGCTGATCTAGGCTCTGTCCTACCCTCCATCCCTCCCTTCCCCCACTGAAGCCTTTGATTCCTTAACAGCTGTGCAACTCCACCCCCTCAGGGCCTGTGCGGGGGTGGGGGGGGCAGTTTCTGCTTCCCTTCTACTCCTCACCTGGCATCTCCTCTCACCCTTCCAGCTTTGACTTCAAGGTCACTCGATGGCAAAGAGGACTCCAGCGACCCCCACTCCAAATTCTATACTCCCTGTGGGACGGTTTGCTATTCTCTCCAGCAGCTTATGTGTTGTGAGTCAGGTTTTTTGTTTTTGCGATTAATTGGTGAATATCTATCTCCCTCAATAAAGGGTCAACACTGAAGGCAGGTCCGAGTTGGTTTTGCTCCTTACTGTGTGTGTGTGTGTGTGTGTGTGTGTGTGTGTGTGTGTGTGTGTGTGTGTGTCCTGGTGACCTGGTACGATACCAGGTGGACCCCTAATCTCTGGGTCACCAGTGTGAAACCCCCAGCTGCTCCACGGAGAAAACACAGGGCTTTCCCTCTTGTCCAGGTACAGCCCCCAAAACCCCAGGGCTGGTTCTACTCGACTCCATCCTATGGGCTGGAGTGGACTTGGTGGTGGTGAGTTGGGATTTGGGTTCGGTCTATGTAGCACCCTAGAGGACAGTGACTGCATCAGTGGGGAGTGTCGACATGGGATAGGGGACTGGGAGATGAAGATGGAATGGAGGGGACAGACATCCACCCAAAGTGAGCAGCTCTCCCTTCCAAGCACCCAGCTTGCCTCTTCTTGAGTAGTGTGAGTACACACCTGCTTCAAAGAGGAACCCAGCCCCTTCACCACACACCCTTGCTCTTCCTGGTGGCACAGTGAGCAGCTGAACAAGGGAGTGGGTGCTCTTTGGTTTCACAGCTCTGGTGAGCACAATCAGTGCTGGATTGGGGGAGAGGCATGTTGGGTAGCTGCTTTGCCCGCAGGTCACAGAGGGGCCTCCTCTCAGGGGAGTTGATGTAACGTCCGAGCAGCCTCCGGCAAGGCCATGGGTGGACAGTGAAACTCCAGGTGTGGCCTCGAGTATAAACAGGTGGGCGAGTCCTCTTAGCCCAGGGACCTGGGTCCTGCTGAGAAGGCTGCGCAGTTGTAGAGCCAAAGTGGCGTGGGCACCATACAGGGCACCCTTCCATCAATTCCTACTCGACACATACATTCTCCAAGAAGATCTGTTTGCAGAAGGGCTAGAGTCGAGGCTGCTTTTGTTTCCAGCTGTCAGGCCTGTCCCTGAGCACATGCCCCAACTCACTCCCCAAGCAAGCCTCAGTTTCTTTTCGTTCTTTAAAGCAACTTTATTAAGGTCTCATGGAGAGACCATAGAATTGACCTGTTGTATGATTCAATCATTGTTAGTAAACTTCGAATTGTATAGGCATCATCCCAACCCAAGTTTTAGAACATTCCTGTCACCTCCAGAAAGTCCATGCCCCATTTCCACCCCAACGCCAGTCAGTCTCTAGTCTGCTTTCTTCTGGACATTTTGTACAAATGGAACCATGCTTTGTGTTGTCTTTTGTGTTGGACATTCTTTCACCTGAGGTAGTTTTTGAAGTTCATGCTGTAGCTCATTTCTTTTCATGGATAATTGTGTTCTCAAACCATCAGGACCAGAGAAGAAAGATCCATTCACTGTATAAGATCTTCTGTCCAGGAGCCAGGTAAATGGGAAATAGGCCTGGGGAAGGTCCAGACTCACAGACCCAAGAACATCACATCATCACAGAGACATATACAGTCTACTTGTCTTTACCCTGGAACTTGGGAAAGGAAAGATTTCCTAGGGATAGAATGATGAACAGAAACCAGGTAGGTCAAATTGAGGATAAAAAGATCCTTATGTCTTATTTGGTATGATAGATCCAATTGCATCTCCAAAAAAATATATGTTGTAAATCCTAATTGTGGTAGTTAGATAAATTTATGTCAACTTGTTGTATGAAAATGTAGAGGTGATATACAACCTGTGACAGGTCACAGCCTGATGGTGCCTTCCTGTGGGCATGCCATTCTCATCTGGAGGGCCCTCAGAACCTAATTCTCCTACCTGCCTTCACCTTCCTGCTTTCTGGCCACCCTGAGAGCTGCCAGAGGCCTGCCATGTATCCACCGACCTTGGGTCCACTGGACTGCATCTACCTGCCTGTGATCAGCCTGCATTCTGCATCATCGCATGTGGCCTTGTGAGTCTGAAGAGGGACTAATGGACCTAAGTTGGACTGGGCTAGGATGTGTTCTTGATATATAATTACTACTTGATATAAAACTCTCTCTTATACATATATGAGTGTCAATGAGTTTGTTTCTCTAGTCAACCTGGCTTACCACACTAACCTCTATACTTGGAGTTATAATCCCACTCGGGGATAAGCTGTCATTTTTATGTTAATATTTTATGCAGGATCAGAAGAGCAAACCCACTACATGCTCGCTCACTGCCATTGATTCCAACACACAGTGACCCCTTAGGACAGGGAAGAACTACCCTTGTGGGTTTCCAACACTGTAATTTTTTCCCACTATTTAAAAAATAATAATTTTATTGGGGGCTTGGACAACTCTTATCACAATCCATACATATATCCATTGTATCACGCACATTTGTACATTTGTTGCCATCATCATTCTCAAAACATTTGCTTTTTACTTGAGCCCTTGGTATCAGCTCCTCATTTTTTTCCTCTCCCACCCCACCCTCCCTCCTTCATGAGCCCTTGATAATTTTTTTTCATGTCTTACACAGTCAGATGTTTCCCTTCACCCACTTTTCTGTTGTCCATCCCCCAGGGAGGGGGTTCTATGTACATCATTGTGATCATTTCCCCCTTTCTCCACCACCTTCCCCTTCACTCCTAGTATCGCTTACTCTCATTATTGGTCCAGAGGGGTTTCTCTGTTCTGAATTCCCTGTGTTTCCAGCTCTTATCTGTACCAGTGTACATCCTCTGGTTTAGCCAGATTTGTAAGGTAGAACTGGGATCATGATAGTGGTGGGGGGGGGGGGAGGAAGCATTAAAGAAATAGAGGAGAGTTGTATGCTTCCTCAGTGCTATACTGCACCCTGACTGGCTCATCTCCTCCTCGCAACCCTTCAGTAAAGGGATATCCAGTGCCTTTGGGTCTCCACTCTGCACCCCCCCCATTCACAATTATATGACATTTTGTTCTTTGATGCCTGATACCTGATCCTATCAACACCTCATGATCACACAAGCGCACAGAGCTCTGGACACACGGAATCCAGGTCAGTTAAACCCTTCAGGAACAAAAATGGGAATAGCAATACCAGGAGGGTAGGGGGGAAGGTAGCAGGAGGAGAGGAACAAGGGGGAACTGATCCCAATGATCAATACATAACCCACCCCCAGGGGGACGAACAACAGAAACATGAGTGAAGGGAGAGAGCGGTTGGTGTTAGATATGAAAATAATTATAATTTATCAAGGGGTCATGAGGGTGGGAGTGGTGGCGAGGGAGGGGGGAAAGAGGAGCTGATACCAAGGGCTCAAATAGAAAATAAATGTTTAGAAAATGATGATGGCAACACATGTACAAGTATGCTTGATACCACTGATGTATGATTGTTAAGAGAGCTGTAAGGCCTCCAGTAAAATGATTTTTGAAAAGAGAGATGGGAAATGATAAACGACAAGTCACGTGGAACCAGGACACACGCGGCAGCCATGAGGAGGCTTCCTCAGCAAAGGGAGGACACATTTCCTATTGCTGGTGGACCACATGTGAACTCCTAGTCCCTAAACAACCAGGAAGCAAATTTCTGTGGGCGGAAAAATGTAATTGCTCGGTGGGGCAGTGAGTAATTAATTTTTCTGAAAAGTGGACAGCAGGCCAAAGAAGTTTGGGAACTGACAACTGAAATTGAGAGAGAGCTAAGTGGATATCGCACTTGGAGAGGTGTGGTCGATAGATTTTATGTCAACTTGACGGTAACTGGGGAAGGTGGGGGTGGAGTCCAACCTGTCAATCAGATGGTAGCCTGGTGACGCCTCCCTTGGAGGTGTGGTCTTTTTATAAGAGACAAAGTGGGAACGTCTCCCTCTCTGATTCCTTGCCTCCCTGCTTGCTGGGACTCTGTGTCGTCCTCACGGGGCCCCACAGGGCCGTTCAGCCCTGAGCGTGTCAGTGCACTGCCATGGTTCCACATGGTTCCACTGACCTTGGATCCACAGGACGCTGCACCCACCAGCCCACTTCATCCTTCTGGGCTACTGGCCTGCAGCTGTGTGAGTCTGAAGAAGGCTCCACGTAGCATGGACCCGTGAAACGGCCGGTGGACTTGGCTGGGATGCCTTCTTGATATAAAGCTCTTTCTTACACATAGATGAGCAACACTGGCTCTGTTTCTCCAGACAACCCAGCCCAACCCAAAGGACATAATGGAATCACAGAAAAGTCCTGCCATAGGAGGAGTCCCGGATGGTTCAGTGCTAACCTACTAACTCAAAGGCTGGCAGTTTGAACCCGCCCAGGGGCACCTCAGAAGAAAGGGCGGGTGACACACTTCCCAAAAGTCAGTTTCAGAAATCAAATGGAGCAAGAGGCTGTCTTCTGCACACCTGGGGTGGCAGCCCTGAGTCGGAACTTGCTCCACCACCACTATTGGGGCTCAGTGTACTTTGAAATAGGAGATGGTGCCTTGGGCTACACATTAGTATCCCATGGGGAACTTTTTAAAATGTCACCTCCAAACCAAGGAAATAAGAATCTCTGGGGGTTCCAATTAGGTCTCAGCATATTTGTTTGGTTTTGCCTCAAACTTCCTAAGCAAATCCCAATACATAGCCAAGATCGAAGCCAGTGTCTGTAAACAGGTGCTGGGCATCCATGGTAATGACTAGACTGCCAAAGCAGGAGTGTCCCCCGCCTTCTTTCCAATGAGGACTGACAGATGTGGAGTATTTGCGTCCCAAACTGCCACCTCTTCTGAAAAGCCACCTTGGAGGTCGAAGCTCACTTCCTTTTCTCCCTGCTCACCCCACACCCTTTGGCTAGTGGACAGGGCCCTGTACACGTGCTGTGATGCTGCCCCCTGGTGGAGACCCAAACACGGCCAGCTTGTCACCGTCTGAAAAGATGTTATTGATCTTTCTCACCTATGAAAATAAAAAATTTTAAGGCAAACATTCCAAATGGATATAGGAATATATTCTCATAGAAAACCCTTAAAGAAAATCTCCACTCGGAATAATCACACCAGCAATTTGAACCACACTTCGAAACAGTTTTCCTCTCCATTGATCTCTACATGAGAAGAGGAAGTCTTGGTTGCAAGAAGTCCTGGCTTAGTGGGTTACAAGTTGGGCTGCTAACCACATGATCAGCAGTTCGAGTCCACCGGTCTCTCCTTGAGAGACACATGAGGCTTTCTGCTCAGATAAAGATGAATAGCTTCAGAAGCCCTCAGAGGCAGTTCTGCTCTGTGCTCTCTGAACTGGAATGGACTCCGGGCAATGGGTTGGGGGGATTTCTCCAGGGCAATGGGTTGGGAGGATTTGGGGGGGGGGGTGGCAGGATGATAACTGGAAGTTTGGTGGATCAAATCCATCCAGTGGCCTTCAGGGCAGTTCGATGCATCACAGAGATATAAGCCAGAAATTGACTAGATAGAATCCAACAACAACTTCTGTCCATAAATATACACAGAGATATTTATTTGCTTTTATACATGTGAAATTATGTCACTTTATAAACAGATGAGCTGCAACATGTGATGCATGAGTCTGAAGAGGACTTTATAGATTAGTATCAGACATACGGGCTAATACTGGACTGATAGAGCTGATCTGGATTGGGCTGTTTTCATTGATCTTGTATATAAAGCTCTTTCTTATACATATATGAGTGTCTATGAATTTTTTTCTCTAGTCTCCGTGGACTAACACAAAGCCCCAGACCTTTCAGTTACTAGCTGAGAGCTCTAACCATCATGCCACCCTCTCCCACTGTGTCGAGTCCCTTCCTACTCACATGAACCCCACAGGACAGAGTCGAGCTGCTCCATTGGGTTTCCAAAGTTGTCTGCCTTTATGGATGCACACAGCCTCATCTTTATCTTGCTGAGCGGCTGGTGAGTTTGAACCTCTGACCTTTCACTTAGCAGCATGATGCTTAACCATCAAACCAAGAAACTCCAGACTCACCCCTGTAGGGCAGAATCAGTCTGCCTGTGTGGGGTTCTGGGATGTAAGTCTGTCTCCTGTGGAGCAGATAGTGAGTGTGAACTATTTGGCAGTTAATAGCCCAATGCACAACCCACTAGCCCAGATTCGTGGAAGTAGAATGTTGGGGAATTCGGAATTCTTCATTTGTATTTGTTCATCTATTTGCCGTCTAGAAGGATCCTGATGTGATGGTACATCGGTGGTTTCATTTTGGGTTGTTGCTGTTTGAATAGACTCATTGTCCCTTTACACTTCCTAATTGGCTGTGGCCCATGGTGAAGAAAACCATTGATTTTTGGTGTGCTGGATTTATATCCAATCCACTTACTAAATCCTTACATTCTTTTTCTTCTAACGTCTTGCCTTTTCGAGAGAGATCACGGATCAGCTGCAATAGTGACAATTTGGGATACTTTTTTTCCCCCTTTAATATTCATGCAGGAGCCCTGGTGACTTAGTGGTTACCAGTTGGGCTGCTATCCACATGGTCAGCAGTTCAAAATCATCAACGGCTCCTCAGGAAAGCTCCTGGGTGTTCCAATCCCATAAACAGTTACAGTCTCGGAAACCCACAGGGGTCACTGTGAGTCAGCCCTGACTCCATGGCAGCGAGTGTGGTTTGGCGTGTTCATGTAAAGAGCCCTGATGGTACAGAGTAGATGGCCCTGGTCAACTAGCTGAAAGCCAGAAGCTCAAGTCCACCAGCTGCTCTGAGGGAAAACCATGGCAATCGCCTTCAATGAGATTTATTGACTTGGGGCAGCTTTTTGTTTGTTTGTTTGTTTGTTTGTTTGCCTGGGGACAGTTCTACTCTGTCCTGTACGGTCGCTATGAGTTGGAATCAACTCAATGGTAACGAGTACTAACCAAATGGTTGGTTCTTTGAACCTAACTCAGCCATACAGTGAAAGAAAGACCTCACTCGGGGTGTCCTCAGAGAAGGGCCCCCTAAAATGGCACTGCTGTTGGCAACACACCCAACCATTGTCACAGTGCTCACTCAACTGTGACCTCCTTCTGAGAAATTGCTCTACACATGAAGAGGAGGGGGGATGGCTTCCGGCCTTTGCGTTTCTATAAACACTGTAGTCAGACTGATCTCCAGGGCAGGTCCACTCGGTAACACGTGGAGGCACCATGAGTCAAAATCAAAACCATGGCAACAGATTTGTTGTGTAGCTACGACCTTGAGCAATAGCCACTTAACATGAGCCATATCACCCAAAACAGCAGCTATTTCCATATCACACTTCAGTTGCTGTAGATCTCTCAAAACATTGATTATGCTTCTTGCCACTTCAGAACCACAGCTGTGGGTGAGAGGTTTGGCAGCCTGGTAGGGTAGGAGAGCTACATACTAACGTCACTGCACTTTCTGGATGCTGAGGATGAAAACGCTGAAAAGGCACTCAAGAAAACAGTGTCTACAATTGCCACACAAAGGACGAAGTACTTAGGAATAAGCCTAACGCGAGAAACAAATGGTTTATACCAAGAAAATTACAAAACACTACTTCAAGAATCCAATAGAACGTGCCCTATTCATGGATTGGAAGACTTAACATTGTGAAAATGTCCATACTACGCAAAGCAATCTATGAATATACTGTAATTCTGATCTAGGTACCAGCATCGTCTGTAAAGAAATGGAAAAACGATTCAACTTTATATGGAAAGGAGAGCACTACTTACGAACAAAGTAGGAGGTCTTTCACTTCCTGACATGAAACCCACTACACAGCCGTCGTAGTCAAAACAGCCTGCTACAGGGACAATGATAGCTCTGTAGATCAATGAAACAGAACAGAGAACCCAGAAACAGTAAATATACCCACTCTCAGACCCAGAAATAAACCGAGCCACCTACAGAAGTTCAGGGGGTTATGAACGGAGCTGTGAGCCACAAGGTTGGTGCTTTGAACTCACCAGTGGTTTCGAGCGGGAAATATGAGCTCTTCTGTGCCCATGGAGATGTACAGCCTCGAAAGTTCTCCGGAGCCGTTCTTCCTGCCCCGCAGGGTAGCTGTGAGTCAAAACCGGCTCAGTGTCAGTGAGCTTGATCTTGGACCTACAGACAGTTGACTGTTGAAAAATGTTCTCAATGCATTAAATGGGGAAGCGAATCCATTTGGAAAGAATGAGACCAAAAAAGAAAGAAAGAAAGAAAGGGAATGAAACAAGACCCATACCTCGCTCTAGATGCAAAAATAAACACAAGCTGGAGTAAAGACTTAAACTCTGAAATGACAAGGATCATCAAGGAAAAAGCAGGGACAGACGTAAGGACTTTAAAACATGGCACGAACACACTTCCAAGTGTAATAAACACATTCACGCACACAGCAGAAAGCAAAATAGATGAGTGGGCCCTCCAAAAATAAGAACTTCTGTGCTTCTAACACTGTCATCAGAAGAGTAAAGAGAAAACCCACAAACTGAGAGATCAGACCAGGGGCTAATCTCTAAAACCTACAGAAAACTCCAACACCTCAGCAAGAGAAAGATGAATAATCCCAGTGGAAAATGGGCAGAGAAAGGTGAACGGAGCGCACACCAAAGAAAGCATGTCGGTGGCACACACATAGATAGGATCACTCGATCACTAGCCACCTGCGAGATGCAAGCCAAAATGATGAGAACCACCTGAAGTAGAAATTGATGGCACAGTCCAAAAACAAACCCCCCAGAAAACAATGCATGTCGGAGAGATCCAGATAGAGTGGAACCTCGTACCCTGCTGGGGATGGTCCCCTGTACAACCACGGTCGAATGCGGTAGGATGCTCCTCCAAACCACTGGGTCTAGAACCACTATGATCCTCCAAACCCTGTACTCGGTGTGTACCCTAAAGAAGGAATCGCTTTACACAAACAGATGGACGCCCATCCACGGTCATCACGGCGCAGTTCCCAATAGCAAGAGGATGAAACAAGCTACACGCCCCTCCGTGGAAGTGGGTAAGTACACGCTGCTACACACATTCGTTGGAAGACGAAGCAACACTAAAGCATAGGGTGAAACGATGAGACAGCTCACGGCACGGATGGATTTGGAGAACATTATGCTAAGCGAAGATAGTCGATCACCAAACGGTCAAGTACTGCATAACACCACTGCCACGAAGGGGTTGGGGGCGGGAGACCCCTCAGATGTTTTTCTACTCGGGGAAACAGAGTTTGGTCACTATCAAGATGGGAGGGGAACGAAGAGGGCAGAGGAAGTCAGAGGCTGGAGAGTAGACAGGAGTAATCTTGGGTAAAGGAGGGAAGAATATTCCACACGGGAGATGGGGCGAGCGAGTGAGAAATTCGATAGGTGGTTAATTTGTTGAATACAAAAATGGTGACCTGGAAGGTAAACCATCATCTAATTCACAGTAAGGAATTTAAAAACGAAAGCATTTCTTAAAAACAGTACCTCCTGGGTAGCCAAAAACCGGCAAGTGTGGTTCTGTTCCCTGAAGACCAGACACAAGGCAGGGTAAGAGGAGGTCTTGCAATTCGATGTTTGCTTGGGCACATTCCCTGTGCTGGGCACGGAACTAGGTCAGGCCCAGGAAAATGAACACGACAGACTGCTGGGGAAACACGGGGGTGGGGGAGCAGGCCCAAGACTGACAAGGACTGGGAACCACAATACACTCTTCACGCTCTGAGAACCCAGGGGAGGGCTGGAGGGGCCAGGCAACGTTTCTCACGGGAAGTGACATTTGGACTGGCTTTTTAAGGAAATACTAAGAAGTGTGTACACAAGGACACAGGACTTGCCTTGAGCAAACAAACCACCACCACCACCCAGAACCAAATGCCTGTCAACCAGTGTCTTTAGCTCTGCTTAGAGTTCAGAAGAATAAAAAGCAAAAATTCCCCCGGCCGTTGGACTGAAACAGGAAACCACCCAGCAGCCTTCTACAGAAGGAAGAGGGGGGCAGGAGGGGATTCCCAGGGGCTGAGTGGACATTGTCGCAAGAAGGCTTTGGGGATGAAGTCTTCATTACCCCATTCAACGGGAAGCTCCCTGGGGTCTGTTTCTTCTGCCAGTGCCCACCAAGGCCCTGGGCCGAGCAGAGAGAAGGTTCTCTGCAAAGAGTTGTTCGAATGAATGAATCCATGCCGTCGACTCCTCCCAAAATGGGTGGGGACAGCTGCGTAGGATAGGCCAGGGCTCTGCCTCTGCTCCCCACTTTGATTGCCAAATCACCTCAGTGGCCAGCAAGCCATTGACATCAATGGCCTTCCACTCGGCGCCACCTCATGGCAGCCCCATCGACAGCAGAGGACACCTTGCCTGGCCCGGTGCCAGCTTCCCCCAGCGGTTGATGCCCTCAAGTCCACGGGGCCCACGGTGTACTTAGCGCACCTTCAACCCAGGGACTCATCCATGCAGCAGGCGATAGTCTGCTGTGACCATTTTTCATTGATGTTCTGTTCAGGAGCTTGCCGGCCCCATCTTCATAGACCAAAGAAGAATCCATGCACCTGAAATATTGAAACTACCACGGACTGCCAGAACAAACCAACTTGTCTTGGAAAAACGACAGCTGGAAGGCCCCTTAAAAGCAAGCCTGGTGAGACTCCATCTCATATACTTGGGACATGTTGTCAGCAGAGACCGGTTCCTGGGCAAAGGACCTCGTGCTTGGAGTGACACCAGGCCTGCGCCAAGGGGCTCGGCCATCAGCATCATTCTGAGGAAGGGCCAGGGCCAGGCGGTGTTTCCTTCGGTTGTGCAGACAGTCGCTATGGGTCAGAACCAACTAGTTGACACCTGACCACAAAGGCATCTCTCTAGTCTGTCTTAGTCTGGAAGCTCCCCTAAGACCTATTCATCATGGGTCAGCCTGCAGGGATTTGAAACACCCATAGCACCGGTCCCAGCATGAGAGTCGGTTGAAAGCCACCCCCGTCTGACAAACTAACAGACCAGGTGGCCCTGCTCTGGAGATGACCGAAACACCCCCAGAACTGCCTCCGGTATTGAACAAGTGGTGACCCCAACCCCTGAGCCGGTCCCTGAGCAGGCAGTCTTCTCAAAGCAGAGCATTTCTACAAGGTCATCTCTGGTGCCGTCCAACATGCTCACTCAATCAGTTCTTCACTGGGCTCCCCGAGGTCACCCCCACACTCTGGGACTACACGGAACAAACAAACAGAAGTGACCCACAAAGATCAGAAAGGCCACCTGACCCAGAAGGGGTTCTTCAGTGACCTCACTGCTTCCAAACCAAACCACTGCCTTTGAGTCATTCCGACTCAGAGAGACTGCGCTGGGCACCGAAGAACTGCCCACAAGGACCCCAGGGCTGTCTCTGTGGAAGCAGCCAGCCAGGGAGAGGCTGGGGGATTGGAACCCCCCACCCGATGGCTAGCAGCCAATCACTGGAGCCAGGGGTCCTTTGACTTACTGCTTCCTCACTAACATAAACAGGTTCTCAGAGCTCCAACTTCCTAGCAGCCAAGTTCTGCTTCTCCCTGACGTCAGTCAGCTGAGGTGCACCCGCGTAGACTTGACATCAGAGACAACCACAGGCGGAGAGACGGGGTTCAATGGCAAATGTCGCTGAGAGGGTAGTGGGTTTGTGTTTTTCTGGGGTTTTTTTTAATGTAAGAACTTTTTGACAAAAGGTCTTAGTCATTTACCAGGCTTATTAGAAATGTGGCTGGCACGACAGGACAAAGACAAGAGGCAAATTTAGCTCACATGCGAAGTTGTGTAGCCGATTTTCAAAATCCGAGGACATTTCTTTCAATAACTGACAATGCCCCAGATGACTTTGATAATGTGTGCCTGACCCAGTTCTCCTTGGCCCCTCCTTGAAGGACTCTTCGCCTGCTGTTGCTATGAGGATGTTTGCCTTTTCCTGGCTCTCCTGAGAAAGTCCAGTCTGGTTTCCAAAAGGAGAGAGGGGGCTGGTGGACCAAGCTCCCTCCCAACCTCTATGTGGGGTTCCGCCCACCTCGGTCTGTCCTGCCTGGTGCTCATTATTCCTTCCGGGGCCGTGTCTTGTAGAATAAGACAGGGGTATTGGGAGGTTTGGATTTTGCAGTTACTGTCTCAGTGACTGGGTTCGGCCGAGTTGTCTAGAGAAACAAATCCCATGACGCGCGTATGTGGATATGAAAGAGCTTTATATCAAGAGGTAATTCCGTATCAAGAAGGCATCCGGGCCCAGTCCAACTCAAGTCCATAAGTCTCTCTTATGACGCTTATGAGTCGCCGGCCAAGGACCCAGAAACGTGAAGCAGGCAGCAGGAAGGTCACAGGCTGGTAGGTGCACAATCACAGAGATCCAAGATTGGTAGAAACATGACAGGGTACCAACAGCTCCCAGGGTTGGACAGCCCACATGGGGCCACCCCTGGAGACGGGCAGTGTCCCAGCAAGCAGGAAGGTAAGAGACAGAGAGAAGGGGGAGAGGGGAGGTCCCTAGTTTCTCCTTATAGTCAGGACACACCCCGAAAGATGCATCATCAGTCTGTGATCTGATTGACGAGTTGGATTTCTCCCCTCCATGTTCATACAAAGTTCAAGTTGACATGAACTCATCCACCTACCAGTTACTTCGTGTTGCTAAAACAGAAATACTACACACGGGCAGCTTTCCCAAACAGAAATTTAGTTTCTCACAGTTGAGGATACAAGACGTCTGAATTCAGGTCCCGGATCTAGGAAAAGACTCTCTGTGTGTTGGCTCTGGAGGAAGGTCTTGTCTCTTTCAGCTTCTGCTCCTCGGCGATCTTCAGGTGGCTTGGCAACTCTCTCCCCCCTGGCCTGTTGGATCTCTTTTACACATCAGAAGAGGTTAACTCAAACACACTCTACACTAATCCTGGCTCATTAACATTCCCAAATTGGAATGAAATCTATTTGGGGGTATAATAGAGGCATGGAAACTATGGTTTCCAATATATATATTTGCGGGGGGACACGGTCCAAACCAGGAGGATCACTTAAGGCAAGTTGCTGAACTTGCTGGGCTTCAGTGTCCTCCTTGGTAAATTGACAGTAGCAATGACAGCCTCCCGGGGACCCACATGAGAATCAAGGAGACCGTGCTCTATAGGTACCACCAGGGCTTTATATTTTAGGAACACCTGGGCAACCTTAATTATGGGAGAATACCTTTGTAACTTTGTTTTGCAAGGTGCCTTTGAAGGCCTGGGATTTTAACCATGATAATTAAGCCCTTCCAACCAACTCTGTGGCCATGAACCCAACCACCCTTCAGATGTGCTCCCCAGAAGCGTTGGGTGTTATGCACATACACTGTTGTGACTTGTTGCCAACAAGTTGACTCCCACGGATGGCAAGTTGATATGACACAGAAGTTGTCCTGCACCCTGTGCACAGCCTCCGCTTGCTCACATCCACTGCTGTCGTTAGTGCATCCAACCACCTCCTTGAGAGCTTGCCTCGTTTCCAATGATGTCTTTTTCCAGCAGTAAGTCAGTCAGACGCTCCATCCTTGCTTGCAGGTATGAAGTGTATGGGATTTTGTTTGTTTGTGTCTATGTCCAAAGAATGGGGGGAGGCGCAGAAAGATGAAAACACTCCAAGTTATTCAACCTTTCGTGATCTCTTCCTGACATGTTCTAACATTGCTCCTTCTCTAGAGCATTTTTCTTCTAATATTTACATTCTACCCTTCACCCTGGAAAGTACTAGACCCTGGGGTATATTTCTATCAGGGTGTTTGAACGTACCCCAGAATAACAGAAGAAACAAACAAATCGGTCTTGGCAGCAGTAACGCCAGAGTGCTCAGTAGGCGGACGCCTTGCTTGCGCAAGTAGACAGTTGGGGAGGTGGGGGTCGGCCCTCCTGGCGGGAGACTGGTGCTGTGCCAGGAGCCGGTGCTTGTGAGGGCGGCTCAGGTTGGGCTGGTGCTTTGTCACTAGGAGTCTACCCTGAATCGATGGCACCTCACCACAACAGGATAGATTTAAATGTGCCTATGAATAAGCATGTATGTGTGTGTAAACACAGGTGTGTGCACACATGCACACACAGGAGGCTTTGCCCAGTGCTCAGCAGATATGTTATGTCATAACTAGCACAGTCACCATGAGTTTACATCAGGGGTCCTCAAACTATTTAAACAGGGGGCCAGTTCACTGTCTCTCAGACCATTGGAGGGCTGGACTATAGTTTTAAAAAAACTATGAACAAATTCCTATGCACACTGCACATATCTTATTTTGAAGTAAAAAAAACAAAATGGGAACAAATACAATATTTAAAATGAAGAACACGTAAAGTTAAATCAACAAACTTAGCAGTATTTCAATGGGCCTGCTTTTTGCTAATGAGATGGTCAGTGTCCGGTTCCATATTTGTCACTGCCAGTCATGACAAGCGATGCTAGTGTGCATCAGTTAGTCTAGGTCTGGTTGGAGATTCCAGATGTTTCATTCTGGAAAAAGTCTGTTCACAGACATAAGAGCTGCCAAAGCTGGTTGCCATTTTGAGAGCATGGTTCCTGAGATGAGGACATGTCTCAGAGGGACAGATGCACAGAAATCAGGAAGGCTGCTTGACTTGAATGCATCTTTCAGAGTCACAAGTCTGCAGTTCAGTCAGTTCCATTTGGTAAATTGTATCCACATTTTCAATGTCAATAGAAAATGGGTTACGGAAAAGCTGTGTGTCCTGTTCATGGAGATAAAGCTCTTTAAATCTAAATTGGAACTCCTTTTACAACTTTTCCAGAGAATCCGCACGTGTTTTGTTTGGGAGTGCAACCAATGATTTTCCCGCTAACAGATTTTGAGTTGTGGGGAGAAGGCAGAAATGTTCCTCCTTCACGTGTTTGTTGAGGAGGCCTAAGTTTACTTCAAATGCTTTCGCGTGTGATTGCACATCACAGATGAACTTCCCCTTTCCTTGAAGTTGCACATTGAAACAGTTGAGCAGGTCTGTTACATCTGTCAGAAAGGGAACGTGCCATTTCCATGCTGCATCATTGAGCTCTGGGACTTCTTTGTTTTTAGAAAGCAGAAAAGCTGTAATCTGTGGAAGTAAGTCATAGAAATGTTTCAAAACTCTCCCTCGACTCAGCCAATGGACTTCTATGTGGCACAACACATCTTCATAGGCAACATTTAGCTCAGACAGAAATTCCTGAAATTGCCTGTGGTTTAGTGCATTAGCTCTAATGAAGTTAACACAAGATACCACAATTTTCAGAACAGAGACCCACTTCAGTGATTTACTACACAGCGCTTGTTGGTGGGTGAGGCAGTGTATGGCTATTGGATGAGAATGGTTATGTTTGTCCATCTCTTGGTTAATGCGAGCAATTACTCCTTTCTTAGACCCCACCATGCTAGGAGCAACATCAGTTGTCACACTGGCTCGTTTAGCCCAGTCCAACTCCAAACCATTCAGTTGGGCAAACCTTTTCACAGACATCCTCTCCTGTAGTTCCTTGGATGCTTTGCAGGGCAGCAAGCTCTTCTGTGACTTTGAAATAGTCATTCGTCCCACGAATAAGAATTAGAAGTTGTGCAGAATCATGAACATCATTACTTTCGTCGAGTGCCAAGGAAAAATAGGAAAGTTTTTCTGCGGAGTTTTGCAAAAGCTGATGCAAATTGTCTCCCATTTCTTCAATCCTTCGTGTAATTGTAGGTCTTGAAAGACTCACTGTACTAAATAAATCGGCCTTCTCTGGACACATCTCTTTAACAAATTCTCCCTCCACGAATGGTCTGCCAGTGCACGCGATTAGACCGGCAACTTGAAAGCTTGCTTGCAGTGAAGACATATTTAGCTGCTCCTGCTTCACAAAAGTATTTTGCTGAGTTGTCGATGTATTTTTCAGTTTTAATATTTTATCTTTTCTCACTTATCTGACCAAACAATCATATTTATCTTTATGTTGAATTTGATAGTGAGATAGTTTATTGTGCCAGCCTGGCCGATAAACACAAGTGGGATTAACTGAAGGGCAGAGAGGTAAGTGGCTCGGTGAGCCTCGCCTTTCTTGTCTCTTGCTCTTTAATCATCAGACCAGTGTGCAACTGCCTTGCTTGTTCTGTGCCTCAACTTAAAGGGTACACTATCTGTGGGACACCTAACCTGTGGGCTGTGTCGCTGTAAGTTAAGGTTCCTTTAAGACCACACGAATGAAATTTACATCTCCGGAGCTGAGGACTGACAGTTAGAGACCTGGCTGACAGTTGGTGACCTGCCTTGCTGTTTGCTGCCTGTGCTGGGATAGCCTAGCACTCTATCTACAGAGGACTACCTGACGGCCCTCAAGGGCTGCCAGTGTCTCACAACTCTCTCACGGGAGTGAGTCGCACTGAGCCATTTGTACTGCTTTATAATTTAACTGTTCATTTCTTGTGTTATCTATCTATCTATATCTATCTATCTATCTATCTATCTATCTATCTATCTATATATATATAATTATCAACAAACCTGGTTTTATCTCTCTAGAAAACCCTGTCTAATACAAATAGTGTCAATGCAAATTGTGTTCTTTGAACACAGACACTATATTCTGGCATATCAAACACAGAGCTCTTACCTTGTACTGCATCAAAATGTAATCATAAGTCCACTGTTCGTTGAATACCCTACACTCTGAGTCAATTTTTCTCTTTTTAAAAAATATTTTATTGGGAGCTCTTACATATATCATAACATTCTATCAATCACATAAAACAGTATTGTACAATTGCTACCACGGTTTCAAAACATTTTCTTTCTTTCTTTTTTTACATAGATGGCATATAATAGTTTAAAAATACCATTAAACAATGTATTATTTAAGGTTAGTATAATAGGAGGGGATTTTATTAAGTGTAGAAAATAAATTAAAATATAATGGAATCTTCCCACTTTCCTCCACTTCTTTTTTTTTAAATAATTTTATTAGGGACACATACACCACCCATCTCGATCCATACATAAATCAATTGTGTAAAGCACATTTGTACATTTATTACCCTCATCATTCTCAAAACTTTTGCTCTCTACCCAAGCCCCTGGAATCAGGTCCTCAATTTTTCGCCTCCCTCCTCACTTCCCCCTCCCTCATGAACCCCTGATAATTTATAAATTATTGTTTTGTCATATCTTGCTCTGTCCCGCGTCTTCCTTCCCCCACTTTTCTGTTGTATGTCCCCCAAGGAGGAGGTCAAATGCAGGTCCTTGAAATAGGTTCCCCCTTTCAAACCCACCCTCCCTATGCCCTCCCAGTATCGCCACTCACTCCACTGGTCCTGAGGGGATCATCCACCCTGGCTTCCTTGTGTTTCCAGTTCTCATCTGTACCAGTGTACCTCTTCTGGTCTAATCAGGCTTACAAGGTAGGATTCGGATCATGACAGTGGGGGGGAGGGGGAGGAAGCATTTAGGAACTAGAGGAAAGTTGTATTTTTTATTGTTGCTATGTTGCACCCTGACTGTCTCGTCTCCTCCCCAAGACCCTTCTGTAAGGGGATGTCCAGTGGCCTACAAATGGGTTTTGGGTCTCCACTCCGCACTCTCCCGCTCATTCACTATAGTAAGATTTTTGTTCTGATGATGCCTGATACCTGATCCCTTGACACCTCGTGATCGCACTGGCTGGTGTGCTTCTTACATGTGGACTTTGTTACTTCTGAGCTAGATGGACACTTGTTTACCTTCAAGCCTTTAAGACCCCAGGCGCTATATCTTTTGATAGTCGGGCACCATCAGCTTTCTTCACCACATTTGCTTATGCACCCATTTGTCTTCAGTGATCATATCAGGGAGGTGAGCACAAAATGATGTGATTTTTTTGTTTTCTGATGCTTGATGCTATCTCTTTTGATAGCTGGGCACCATCAGCTTTCTTCACCACATTTAGTTGTTCACCCACTTTGTCTTCAGTGGTTGTGTTGGGAAGGTGAGCACCATAGAATGCCAATTTAATAGAAGAAAGTATTCTTGCATTGAGGGAGCACTTGAGTGGAGGTCCAATGTCCCTCTGTTGCCTTTATACTAACCTTATAAATATATGCACATAGATCTATTTCCCCATCTTCATGTATAAATATATTTGCATATGTATATGTCTTTATCTAGACCTTATAAATGCCCTTTGCCTCCCGTCTCTTTCCTCTATTTCCTTTGACTTCCTTCCTGTCCCACTATCATGCTCAGTCCCCACCAGGGTTTCAGCAATTCCTCTTAGTTACTTTGCCCTTGATCATGCCCAACCAGGCCTCCCACACTGTTCTCACCACCAATTTGGATCGCTTGTTGTTCTCTTGTCCCTGGGTTTATTAAAACCACTACCTTTTCCCCCACCTCCCCCTCTCCCATGTCCCCACAGAACTATCGGTCCCGTTGTTTTTCTCCTCTAATTGTTCATCCAGCCTATCTTATTTAGACAGACCTGCGGAGATAGTAACATGCACAAAAACAAGACAGAGCACAACCAAGCAACAATATACAACAAAACCACAAACCAATGACAAAAGTAAAACACAAGAAAGAAAAGCTTGGAGTTAGTTCAAGGATTGTTTGTTGGCCTTTAGGAGTGTTTTTCCGTCCAGTCTGTTGGGGCACCAAGCCCTGGCCCCAAAGTCCACCTTCAGCTTTCCCTGGGGACCTCAATGCTCCATTCCCTTGATGTTCTGTTGCACCCTCTTAATGTTTTGCCTCGGTGTGGCAGATTTGATCGGGTGCAATTCCCTCACTGTGTCTCCGGTGTTGTCGCCTGCAGGGCTATGGGTTGGTCTGGGAGGGACGTCGTGTCTCATAGTGGGGCCGGTCAAGTGGTCTTCTCTGTTGACTGGCTGTTCTAATTGGGAACATCGACCTCCTGGTCTGGTGGGCCATGATGTGCTCCACTCTCTCCTCCTCCCCCTTCCTGTGTTCCCATGTGCTCCGATCAGATATGTCCCTCCTCCAGAGCTGTAGATTCAGTGTCATCCTTTGATATAAATTCTTCTGGGGGGAGGGGCAGATGTCCCCTTAGTAGTTGGGGTTGGGGCTGGCCCCCCAGACCTCTCCACTGGTTCCCTACTCCACGCCGGCATGTTGCATTCACATCTTGGAGCATCGGGATGAAGTCTGGTCCCTCTTTCCCTGTGGAGACACAAACAATACCCTCCCCTTGGGTGGGTTAGTACCCTGTGCCCCCTCTACCCTTTTCTCTTTTATTATTTTTTTTTCCTTTTCCCACCTCCTTTCATAGTTGTCCACCATGTGTATCCCTGTATTTGGTCTGGTCTCTGCCATATTACCTGGTCCTCACCCCAGAGATATTTGTATATTTTAGCTTTTTCCCTATGGCCCATTTGCCTTTTTTTTTAAAGCTTACTTCAGCAGCCTTTCAAGTATTTCTATATTTAAGTCAATGCTATCTTGAAGGCTGTTTTCTCTTTTTTTGCCCTCTGGGTGAGGTTGTTCTATGTGGTAGTCTCTTATTTATGCTTGGAGAGGGTTGTTCTTCTGCCCATACAGGGTCGGCAAGGATCTTTTGTAAGACTGGGTTTCTTTTAACGTATTCTTTTGAGATTTTCCTTGTCTGGGAAGACTCTTACTTCTCCGTCTGTTTTGATCGATAGTTTGGCTGGGTAGAGTATTCTTGGGTTTGTGTTGTTTTCCTTCAATTTTTTGAATATGTTACTCCACTCTCTCCTCTTCTTCATAGTTTCTGCTTATAGGTCTGAGCATATTCTTATTTGGGAACCTTTATATGTGATTGCTTGTTTTTCCCTAGCTGCTCTCATGATTTTCTCCTTTTCCTCAAAGTTGGATAATTTAACTATTATGTGCCTTGGTGACTTCTTCTTGGGGTCCCGTCTTGCTGGTGTTCTTTCAGCCTCCTGAAGGGTTGCCTGGTTTCATTCACTAAGCTGGGGAAGTTTTCCTCCAAGAATTCTCTCACTATTGTTGCAGATGGCTTTGTTGTGTCTTCCTCCAGTAAGCCTATCACTCTAATGTTGTTCCACTTCATAGCATCAGACATAGCTCTTAAGTTTTCTTTAGCTTCTCTGATGATCTTGTTAGATTTTTGTTCGCATTTGTTAAAGTCTGTTTGGCTGCCCTCCAAGTCACTGATGCAGTTCTCAGCTTCCTCCAGTCGCTTCTCTAGGTCCATGAGTGTGCTATTGGTTTTTGTTATGTCCTCCCTAAGCTCCTTTATTTCTCTTTGATTTATGGCTTTTACCTCTTCTATCATTTCATCCTTTCTTTGTATTGTTTCCCTCATATCCTCTATGACTCCAAGTAGCATTCTGAAAATTTCTTTCTGTGGCAGCTCAATGTCTGCTTCCTCTATGAATGTCATTATGTTCAGGCCATCTTCTGGCATTGCCTTCTGTTTCTCCCATTTTTTTTGTTGAGGTCGTTGGAGCTGATGGCTGTTTGCGTTGCCTTGTTTTAGATGAGCCAGGTGCCATTTTCCTGGGAGCCGAAGAGCACTGGCTTTCTCTGGGAAACTTGTAGGAGTACTTCTTCGAACTGCCCATCACTTATTTCACTATGAAATTAACCTACCACTTTATCCTCCTGTGGCTTCCCCCTCAGGGGAGTGACCCAGAAGGGTTGCCTGCTTTGGTGTTATGAAGGTTGGGCAGAGGTTCCTGCTGCACCTTGGAGCCTTGAGGAGTATAGGCTGAGCTGCCATATGCCCCCAGGCACACAGACAGGAATTGCCCAGTAAGAAGTTGAGCAGAGTATCCCCTGGTGGGGGTCAGCAGGGCTTTTTCCAGCCTTGCTATCTACCCAGGGTGGAGCTCACCTAGCTGGGTGTGGTGCAGGTGTAAATGCCCTAGGCTAAGGGGAGTGGTCTGGAGGTTAGCAGTAGAATGTGAGAGACCAAAAAAGAGGCAAAGAGGAGACAAAAAAGTTAAAAAGCAAGCCCAATGAGCCTGAGTTGTTGTTGTTTTTTTAATCTCCCTGGCCAGCTAGAGTATACTCAAATGTAATTGTCTCTCACAGTCTCTGGGCTGTAGCTCTTTGCTGTTTAAAGCTGACTCTTGTTACAGGGGGTCTTTGTTATGCTAAAAGCTGTCAGGTCCTGTAGCTGAGCTCTGGCATTCCTTATCTAGGTTAGTTCTTATGCTGATTTATGTTAAGGGCCTCCCTTGGAGTTGAGCAACCAGACTTGGATTTGAGTTTTAAACCAATAATATATATTTCACCCTTTTTAAAATTTTTGCTTGTGATGTGCTCAGATTTGGGGGTTGTCAGGCTGGTCCCCAGAGGGGGAGATCCAGTTTATTAGGGGGGTTGCTTCCTTCTTGACCAATTGGAACTAAATTTGCTCCCTGGACTCCCAACTTTCCACTATATTCTCCAACTCCGCGATCTTCCTAAGGCAATACTATATTTTTTCTTTTACTCTAAATTATGGCTACCCGCCACCACTCCCCTGGCCGTGGACTTGTTAGGCAGCTTAGTTTAGGGAATTGGGAAGTCCATTTACGCATGCCCAGGAGGGCCAGCATAGGACAAAGCTGGATTTTCCCACTGGTGGGCGCAGATGGGCGTTACACCTGGAGCAGCCCACCTGGGCCAGGTGACTACAATTCAGCCAATGGGATGTACCTGTGGTTGTTCACCACACCTCCCCAGGGAACCCTTAAAAAGGCAGGAACCGAGAGGGAGAAGGTCTGGCTTGGGCGGTCTGGTCGTCTTCGTGGGAGGAGAGAGATCCTTGCGTGACCTGGGACAGTCTCTGCCAGGCCACATGGTCAAAGGAATCCTATGGGTGCCACATAAAACCTGATACTTCTTTTAACTCTCATTAAATTCACTTGGATCACGAGCCCAGCTTCGGCGTGAAATCTTTCTCATGCGGAGCCAAGGACCGAGGCTGAAATCTAGTCCCGGAGAGAGAGACCTAACAGACTCAGGCAGCCAAGCACTCGGAGAGCTCTGGAGTGGGGTTCCCCTCATGTCTGAGATTCTGTCCCCTCTCTGCTGTCTGCCTGCAGAGATCGCTACTCCCGGCAAGGGCACAGCTGGCGCCTGTGGGCTTGCCAAAGCTAGAGTGCTTTAAAGCATTCTTTGTTTGCTTTGTGAGTGCAAATCCCACACAAAAAGGGGTTCAGGAGAAACCCTGGTACCCTAGTTCTAATTTCAGGACTCCACCTCCCCGTTTCCTTGGCCTTACCTCCCAATTTTCTGGTCTGGCAGCTGGAGCTCCGGAGGGATGAGTTCTATCTGGTCGCCATTTTCTTCCCCCTCCCTCCAATTTTTCTCTTTCTTGATATCATTGTTTCCTAGGGATTCCAAATTGCTGTTAGTAAAATAATATATATATATCGCTACAAAAACAATATACCAGCAATAAGTTTGCCCACACAGAGACATATAGACTGCACTGCCCATGAATGCAGTTTGATCAGTACCCATCAATGCAGCCCTGCCAGTCCACATCATTCCAGCCTCACCAGTGCACATATTGCTGGAACTCCGCTTTTACCTCAGGCTCACACTGGTACGGTGTGGGAACTGGCACGATTACAGAGCTGGTTCCTCCACCACATTTCCAGCTCACACTACCCTGTGCGAACTGCACTGTGATCTGTGAACTCGCACAGGAATCTGATCGCATGGGTGAGAAGACCCATGCGATCAGATTCCACCGCAGGAAAAAAGAAGGCACGTATGTCTTTTTTCTTCCGAATCTAATGCAAGTTCAGCCGTACAAGCATATGGCTGAACTCTCCCTGCTCAGAGATCCCAACAGTGTGAACCGGGGCTCACACAGCGCACAACATATAACATCATACACAACTGAATAGCAATCAGAATAATATAAATGCACTTACTGTCAATTAAATTGGGTTTCCTACTCCTCTGCTGTCTGCAGAGCTGGATTAAGTTCCCATGGGGCCCTAGGCAGATCACCAGTTTGGGGCCCCCATGCAATAACACTGAGCACTGACTATTTGCATTATCTCTGAGCACTGACCATTTGCATTAGCACTGTGATGCAATCCCCCTAGGAACCAACTAACCAACTTAAAAAAAAAAAACGAAAAGCCTCCTCACTTCAGGAAAAAAAAAGCCCCCCTTTAACCATAAAAATAAAGGCCCTACTAACTGCAAAAAAAATAGACCTACTAACTTAAATAAATAAATCCTAACTTGTTCTTACCTTGGTCCTCAGGCAGTAGCGGGCTCTGCACAGGCAAGCTCGTCACTAGTCTGATCACACCAGAGACTGACTGAGAGGAGGAGTTGAGAGACGGAGAGGAGGAGGGGAGTCGGAGAGTGCGGCACACATTCCACACATGCGCACTGCAGGCCGGGATGAGTGGACTGCTAAGTGGCAGCAAAACACCCAGTGGGCCAGATAAATGTCCTCGGTGGGCCACATGTGGCCCGTGGGCCATAGTTTGAGGACCCCTAGTTTACATCATCTCAAAGGCAACCCTCATTTTGTTTTCTTTTTAATTATTACTAGGGTTGTGTTGGGAGCCGATAGCCATTAAGACCCTGGCCTCAGACACGTAGCAGAAACTTGGCCGCTTTCTAACAGCAAGGCTTAGTTTCCTGCCCAACTTCGCCCCCACATTCCAAGCTACTGTAGCATGAGCAGTTCCGATAACTGACCTTGTTGCCATTAGTCAAAGTACTGAGCACCCATTGAACTGCAGATATACCATATTAGAAACATAGTGATAAGTTCACCCGTACGTCACCACGATGTCTTTGAGTACTGTTGCGCACCCTTTGTACCTTATTGGGAACATGTGGCTGATTGGCTGTTGTACAGTGTGCGGTTGTTACACAGTGTGCTTCATTGGAATATGTGCCTCCCACTTCCTTCTCTGTTGTAAATATATACCCCGAGTTTTGGCAAAATAAACGGGCTTGATCAGCACTTGTCTTGCCCCACGTCTCTGTGTCTTTCTTCCATCCAGGTTCATTGCCACTCCGGGTCACCGCATGAGGGTCTCGCTGGGCGAGACCCTAACAGAGTTGCTTCTGATGGGACCCCTTTAGAATCATATGTGAGTACAAGCCGTCCTTTATATATCGTCTCCCTCACAGTAAGGACATTCCACCCTTGACCCTGACATTTGGAAACCCTCTCACTCTCTGCCCTCAAGTTGATGCTGACTCATAGCAACCCCATAAGATGGGGGAGGACCGCCCCTGTGCGCTTCTGAGACCGCAACTCCTTATAGCGTAGAAAGCCCCATCTTTCTCCCTTACGAAACCCTAGCATGGTGCCAGGAAACTGTAGACCCTAAAACAACACGGAGAGCAGTTCTTCTCTGAACCCCAAACCCAGTGCTGCTGCGCGGAGAGAGAGAGCCATGGAAGACGCCTGAAGGCACGAGACTGTCCTGCCACGGGGCAGCTCTGAGGAGTCCAACTGCTAAATATGTGCGAAGCCATTGATAACACATCCGAATATTGATAGAGTTATGCTATCAATCTCAACCTTCTTAATGGCTCGACCCTTTCTTTTAAAAAAAAACTTTTATTGGGGGCCCTTACATCTCTTATCACAATCCACACATTCCACCAATGTGTCAAACACATTTGCACATATGCCGCCATCATCATTTTCTTCTAATCGTTTTATTAGGGGCTCATACAACTCTTATCACAATCCATCCATCCATCCATTGTGTAAAGCACATTTGTACATTCATTGCCCTCATCATTCTCAAAACATCCGTGCCTCAACCCTTTCATACAGTTCCTCATGTGGTGGTGACCCCCAACCATAAAATTATTCTCGTTGCTACTTCATCACTGTCATTTTGCTACTGTTATGAATCAGGTGACCCCTGTGAAAGGGTCGTTCGACCCCCCAAAGGGGTCGTGACCCGCAGGTGGAAAACGGATTCGAAGATGTGGGAAATGAGTATGATGCTGTCGTGAACATGCTGTGCGGGGAGGTTGTCGGGATTCGCATTTTACAAAGACGAATAGAAGGACCGAGGCAGATTCTCCGCTGGTTGTAGAGGGTGAAGAATGCATATGCTTTTACAAACATGAATACTTGATGGTGTGAGACGTGCACTGCGTATGGCTTGCGAGCACGCTGCAATTCTGCGACACGGTAGAGGAACACAGCTGATGGTGACCTGTGGCCCTGCAGAGGAAGGCCAGGTCCAACTGTCCGGCCTGGCTGTCGTCCACGGAGGAACCAGCAAGTTCCACACGGGTGTGGGGTATAAGGGCCCCGGGATCGCCACGTGCAGACCCGCAAGCATCGGGTCACTTCGGAAGAGACCAAGGTGAGGACACTGAGCCCAGCTACCTGTCACTGATCAGACAGGAGGCAGACCTTGTCCGGGGGAGAGTCTTTAAAGAGTACTTGAAAGAAGGCTTGCAACTCCACCCAGAATCAGACCGCTTTCAATTTAATTATTAAATTCCTCTTTGGGTCTCCTAATTTCTAATTTGCCTCGGGTGACAAGTCGGTGACAGATTTTCTCTCCGGCTGTCAATGTCGGGAGATGCCTCCAGATGCCCGCGAGGCCTGACTCAGACTTGAGGTTTGTTATGGTCTTCGGAGCAGGAGGCCCCTCCAACGGAGAGTGGGTCCATCCCCAGGGGCAGAGGGGCCATTCTCTCGGCAGGTGGGAGGCCCTCTTCTGTCCCTGTCGCCACTGCAAAGTGCAGCTAGTTTACATGGGGTTGTGCAATCGTGTGTGAGGACAGTGTGCCCATCTGAGCGTTTCTACCAACTGCAAGAGCCATCTATGCGTCCCTGGAAAACACAGCTACCTGAGAGGAGTTTGGTGGCACGGGACTACCAGATTTTCAGATACGTGTCAGCAGGCGCCAGGATCTCTCAGTGGTCGTTTTGAAAGTATTACACCCAGTGGAAAGAGCATCGTTCATAGACCCTACTCCCTGACATTTTCACAGGCACAAGACTTTGGAATTCTCATCTGTGCTGCAGTACATTTTACACCCCCCCACCCCACTCCCACCCCCCGTCCCATGTTACTAAATGCTTTTAGTTACCATTGCAGGGTAATTTCTTCTTGAGGCAGGGCAACGGCTCCCTCTCTTTTGTCATTGCAACGATGTGAGGGTGGAGATGTCAAATTTGATGATTCTAGATCAAATTGATTACGGTAACCGTGGTAGTTATGGACCGAATGCCATGAAACCTTTTATGGAACACCATCAAAGTGAAGCTTCCGGAGCGATCTTGAATCATTAAGAATGTCTACAGCTTTCTTCAGATGGGAATCAGTTGTTGAGTTTGAAGAAATGAGCTACAAATTCAAAGGCAAGTAGCTATCCTTCAGATTCAAATCTCTGAAGAGTTGGAAAAAAGCTTTTATTTGTGGGAAACTTAAAAAAACAACACCTCAGATTACTCAATGTTTCTACTTTATCTTGTATGCCCCGTGTTTCTTCAGCTCCAGACTGGAATGTGTGTCATTATCTCCTAATTAGCTTCATCACTACACGTTTTCATGGTCTCTGAATTTTCCTACTACTGCTTCGCTGGTTCGCTTTCCTTGTGGCCTTTTCCACTAAGAAACCGTGTGCGCTCTCTCTCATCCTCTGCTCTGTATGAATTGAGGCAGCAGCAGTGGAAAAGATTCCAAGGTCAGTTACCTTTACTTCAGGCTTCTTTTCCAATTGACCTTACAAGCTTGCATCCTTTCTGCCTCAGGTCCCCTAGGAGTAGAAGAAAACTTATTAGACTTATTAAAATCACCTTCCCTTTAACTCAGCTAGTTAGCAATTTGTTTTAATCATGTTATTAGGGGCTCATACAACTCCTATCACAATGCATACATACATCAATTGTGTAAAGCACATTTGTACATTCGTTGCTCTCATCATTCTCAAAACATTTGCTCTCCACCCAAGCCCCTGGCATCAGGTCCTCATTTTCCCCTGCCTCCCCACCTCCCTCATCAACCCTTGATAATTTATAAATTATCATTTTGTCATATCTTGCCCTGTCCCACGTCTCCCTTCCCCCACTTTTCTGTTGTCCGTCCCCCAGGAAGGAGGTCACATGCATATCCTTGAAATAGGTTATGTTGCATATATGGATAAACTTGGAGGCCACTTGTGTTGGTCCGAGTAGACTAGAGAAACAAATTCATAGACAGTCACATGTGTGTAAAAAAAGAGCTTTATATACAATAACAATTAACTATTGAGAAAACATCCTAGCCCAGTCCAGATCAAGTTCATAAGTCCAGTATTAGCCCATATGTCCAATACCAATCGATAAAGTCCTTATCAGACTCACAAAACACATGCAATGATGCCGAATGGAGCTCACAGGCCAGTGGGTGGGAAGTCTTGTGGAGCTAGTGGCATTGTACCCATCTCAGCACTGGCAGGGGTCTCCACATGGCTGCTCCAGCCCAGGGCACTCGCGTAGTGCCATGTGTCTTGTCAGTAGAGAGTCTTTCAGGGAGTGAGCTGAGAGAGAGAAGTGTCGCCCGCCTCCAAGGCGAAAATACAGGAGTTCCTGAATCCTCAGGAGAAGGCCATGTCCACACAGAGGCCTCATTGGCTATACAGTGGTTGACAGGCTAGACTCCACCCCTTCACATTGAATCCTCAAATTGACCACAGATGATATAACTACCACGCCACTGTTTGAAAGTCAGGAATTATATAATACAATCAGGGTGCAGTTGTTGTAGGGGTGAACATTTTCTCTAGCTCCAGTGTCAGGCTACACAGAACTGTGTTCTCCCCATGAACAAAGTACCAATACAGACAAACATGTCTCACCATATGTGACGAAAGAAGCATTGTCTATGAAAATGAGCCCTTTGGGGTTCGATCTGGTTTTTTGTTTTGTTTTGATTTTTCCCAAATTGGAAATATAACTTCTTAGATTTATCAAGTTTATATCATTTGATTTTCACTTCTGTAAATCAGCAGTACTTTTTAAAAGTAAACATTGTATGTGTAATATTTAAAGCAGGATGTCAGGCTCATGTGACCTGCAGGTAACAAGTGCAGGGCCCTAGAATATTAAGCTGACTGGCATCGATTTGATTCCGACTCATAACAATCCTATAGGACTGGGTAGAACTGATTCTGTGCGTTTCTGAGACTGTCACTCTTTACAGGAGTAGAAAGCCCCATCTTCCTCCCGCTAATAGATTGTGGTAAATTAGTTCAAGGAAGACTTGTCTTCTGACGTACCACTTCAAAGGTTTGAAAAGCAAACTTTATTCTGAAAATGATTTTGTAATCCTTGATTTGAATATTCTGGGGATGAGAAATTTATATCAGAATGAAAATACTCGATGCCTTGGTTTCATTTTTAAAGTAATTATTACTTTGAAATTAAAATACAAGGGAATTTCAGGATGTAAGACGAATTGTTCCATGAAAAAAAAATAATAAATTATAAATTATCAAGGGTTCGTGAGGGAGAGAAGGAGGGTGGGGGAAGGAAGGAAAAAATAAGGAGCTGATATCAAGGGTTCAATTTGAAAGAAAATATTTTGAAAATGATGATGGCAACAAATGTACAAACGTACTTGACACAATGGATGGATGGATGATTGTGATAAGAGCTATACAACCCCCCCCCAATAAAATGATTTTTAAAAAGATCTAATTGCTCTTAAATTGGAGCTAGCATTCAGTGCCAGCATAAAACCCATTCCTGGGTCTGTAAAAGGGAATATTTTTTAAAATGAAAATTTTCGAACCCTGTTGTATAAGAATCAGGAAGTGCCACAAGGACACTCTGAAACCTATGTACTATGCATTCCTCTGAAATCCGACCATGCAGATCTAAAGTATGAAATAATTTATTGCTAGTCATTTCTTTTTTAGAGAATGAGCTGAGTGGAGATTTCTTGATTATAGATTTTAAAAATATTTAATGAAACAATGGTTATAAATAAAATTTGTATGCTGGCTTCTAGATTAAAAACAAAACAACTCCAGATAAACAACCTATTAGCAAATCTTTTAAAGTGGCAGGTGTTCATTTTAAAGCAGTCAGCATTAGTTTAGTTTTCTGTCTCTATGATGATTGTCTAACGGAAGGTTGATAAGCTTTCTTTTGTCCTAACTCAGAAAGGGTATGTCAGAATCCTTCAATATGTGCCGAGCCAAGAGTTATATCTACTTTACAGTGAGCAAGATAGTTTTTCCACATTATCTGATGTTTGACCAAAAAAAGATGAATTAATTAACTTTTGTAAAAAGTCAGTGCTAGATTTCTAAGGGGACAGCTGTCTGTTGGCTTATAAAAACGGTTTTGGCGATGCCTATGCCCCCTTGTGGTGGACAGCCAGTATGGCAGGAGTGAGTGGTTTGATAATTATTATAACTATTAATATTGCTAGGATTACTATGATTGTTAACATTGCTAGGATACCTGGTGGTCCTGTGGAATAAGCACTGAGCTACTAACCCCAAGGTTGGAAGTTTGAACCCAACAGTCATCCAGAGAGAGGAAGATGAAGCTATCTGCTCCCATAAAGAAATGCAGCCTCAGAAAGCCTACAGAACAATTCTCAAAAACAAAACAAAAACCTCATTGTGATAAGAGTTGTATGAGCCCCAAATAAAGTGATTTAAAAAAAAGATGACTTAGGCTTTTGTGCTGACTAATAGTGACCCGCCCTGTGGGTTTCTGAGACCATAACTGTTCACTGGAGTAGAAAGCCCAGAGTTTCTCCCATGGAGCTGCTGATGGTTTCAAACTGCTGACCATGTGGATCCCAGCCCAACTGGTAACCGCTATACCACCAGGGCTCCTGGGGAGCAATCCTACTCTGTCCTAAAGGGTGGGCATGAGTTGGAATTGACTCCATGACAAACAACAAGCCTCATAGCTCAGAGATTGGGTCACTTGTTCAGAATCACACAGTCGCTACGAAATGGATCTAGAGCTGATCCTGGGTCTTAAATCTATGATCCTAACCACATACCCATCACACCAGGGCCACAAACACAGCACAGCAGAGGTTCTCTCGTGTGAGTCATGTGTGGGTCCCTTGCAAAGGAAATATTTTGTTATGAGCCAGAGAAAATTGAGACTTCGGTTTGCATTTATCACTAACGGATCACCGCACACTCGGCAACTTAACACAAGCCTATTTTTCCACAGTTCTGGAGACAGAGGTCTAAGATCCATTTCAGAGGGTGCCAATGGGACCCACATTCCACTGGGAAAGTCCATTCCTTTACTCCTGCTGGTCTCCGGTGTGTGACCCCATCACTCCAGCCTCTGCCTCCATGGCCTCCTGTCTGTCTCAAATCTGCCTCTGCCTTTCTCTTGCAAAGACACTTGTCATTGGATGTAGAGTTACCCCTTTAATCCAGGATGATCTCTTCTCAACATGCTTCATCATAACCGCAGTGACCCCCATTCCAAATCAGGCTGCAGGGGATAGGGTGTGGGCATATCTTGGGGGTTAGGCGGACACTTTTCAGTCTCCCCAGTGAGAAGCAAGAGACACGCCATGCTAGCTTGAGGCAAGAGAGAAGAGAGCCAGGCTGGCGAAGGCTTGTTGGGAGCACTTCTAGCGGTCTTGACTGGAGAGGAGGCAGAGGGCATTCATACCCCCAACGGTAGCTGTCAAAATCTCTGTCATATATTGCCACCAAAAAAAATCTACCTGAAATCTTGAATCATTTTGTGATTATTTTTCTCTCAGGTAAATGTCTTCCAGATATGATGGCAGTGACTTGGTTTACTTCTGCAGTAAACTCAAATACCTCACTCCCATCAAGTTGATACCAACTCACAGTGACCTTATAAGACAGGCAGAAGAATTGCCCTTATGGGTTGCCAAGGTTTTTACTTTCATGGGAGCAGAAAGCCTTGTATTTCTCCCAAGGAGTGGCTGGCCTCATGGTTAGCAGTCCACTGAATAACCTGCTGTGCCAGCGGAGCTCCTGCAGTAGAGAGGTAATGATCACAAATCGCTTTGTCGAGATCGCATATCACTCCCTTCTGGTGACGAGAGCCCTGTAGACGATGCCTGTGATGGTCTGTGATATGCGTCCCACTGAATCAAGGCCCAATGTCTTCAACAGAAGACACTTGTCACATGGGCAGTGGAAAGCACTTTGTGCACATGGAGAAGAGACAGATTGATATCAGACCTGTGGGCCAATATGGGACTTAGGAACTTGATCTGGACTGGGCTGAGATATTTTCTCCATTTACAGTTGCTCTTTTGTATCAATTGCTTTCTTATACACATATAAGTGCCTCAGAGTTTTTCCTCTAGTCAACCTGGACTAACACATTTTGGTACGTTGGGAGTGGGGTCCTAGAGAAACAAATCATAAAGATGGAGAGTAGTTGGTTCGACCTCCGCCTCAGGGTAGTTTTTCTCTGACCAGCCAGAGGTCAGATATATCCATGAGGTTTATTAGGTTGTTTTCTGGAAAGAATATGATAGTTAAGGTTTTGATTATTTTGTTTGGTTTTTGTCTTTGGTTGTTCCTCTTTGAAATGGTGAGAATGAATGTGATTAATGTATATTTTGAGCTCAGGGGGTAAAATTGCCGTTTGAATTTCTCAGAGACACTCATATTTATAAGAGAGAGCTTTATGTAAAGAATAATTGAATGTTGAGAAAACATCCCAGCCCAGATCAAGTCCATAAGTCTGATATTAGCCCATAGGTCTGATACCAATCTATAAAGTCCTCTTCAGCTTCATGCAACAAATCCAATGACACTGAATGCAGGAAGTTCACAGGCCAGAGGGTGCAAAGTCTTATGGATCCAGTGGCAGTGGAAGCATCTCAGCACAGGCGTGGGTTTCCACATGACTCCTCCAGCTCCAGGGCTCTGGCTCTATCCAGGTCACATGTAGCTCCCTCCATGTGTCTTGGTAACAGGAAAGCCTTGCAGGGAGATGAAGCAGAGAATCTGTGTGTTTTTAGCCCCCAGTGAACTTTCTATCTCCATGGTACCTCCAAATGAGGTCATCAAGCTGCGACCTGATTGACAAGCTAGACTCCACCGCTTCGCAAGTTGATACCAGATTATGTAACTACCGCACCTTCAAAGTACTCTCCATTACACTTAATGCGATTCCATTCTTGGAAACATTTTTCAGACTCATCAGTTTGGATGGCTGACAGCCCCTCCCTCGTTTTTTTTCTTCAACTCTTCAATTCGCTGTCCTTTCATGCCCTTCTTCGTTTGTGGAAACAAAAGGAAGTCACACAGTGTGAGGTCAGGTGAGTAAGGTACATGAGGCAATGCTGTTTTTTGCCAAAAGCTGTCACACTGGGGTGACTATGTGAGCAGGTGCACTGTCATGGTGCCATGAATCAGGCCTTTTTGTCACACTCTGTTACACTGTCTTTTCAAAACCTCTAGATAGAAAGCTTGATTAACAGTCCGACATGGTGGAAACACTGTGAATCAACATTTTCATCCTTTCGGGAAGTTGACAGATGTCATCAATTGACATTTCCCCTCTTTTGAAATGAGAAAACCGCTCATCTGTACACTTGAGTGTTTCCCATAGCGCTACCCTAGTAAGCTGTGTTCAACATCACAACAGTTTCTGCAGCATTTTTCCCAAGCAGGAAACAAAATTTCACAGCTGCATGCTGTTCTCTTAAATCAGCCATCACAATAACTGAGGTTCAAGTGAAACTGCTTTTATGAAAAACTCACTGTGACCAGACAGAACCTTCCCAGGAGATGCTGTTAGGTAGGCTAGCGCAGGACTAGGGAATGTCCACTAACACATGCCCAGAGAGCCAAGCTACGGAAACAAAGGCGTGGCACCGCACATGCTCAGGGGTTCAGGTTTCCCACCCGTAGGCATGGGTGGGTGCTGAACTTGGATTGAATTCAACCTGGGCCAGGTGAATTCATTTCAGCCAATGGGGTCGATCAGGGATCATCCACCACGCCTCCCTGTAGAATTCTTGAAAAGGCAGGGGCCCAGATTCGAGACAGACTTTTCTGCGTGACCCGAGCAGCTTCCACCAGGCTGCATGGTCAGGAGGAATCCTATGGGAGCCGTGTAAACCTGAAACTTCTTCTAACTCTCATAAAACTCACTTGGATCACGAGCCAGGCTTCGGCGTGAATTCTTTCTCATGTGGGGCCAAGGACTGAGGTGTAACTCTAGCTCCAGAGAGATCTAACAATGCCAGTGGATACACTAACTCAGAGCGAGTTGTCCGATGCTTACCTAGTGGGAAAAATGGGTCCTACAAAAGCTCTGCCCAGCAGTTTTTTTTTCAGTTTTTTTTGCGTGTGTGCGTGTGTGTGTACTCCCTTGTATGTGTCAAGTTGGCTAAGTAGTGATACTCAGTATTACATAATTATCCTTCATTTTGGGATCTGATATGTTATAAATACTAACTTCTCTGATGGTAATGAGGCAATACTAGAAATAATTGAGTTAATGAGACAGGTATGATCGACAGGATTAGGTTGCATCTTGAAGTCAAATTCATTTGCTATATAAGAGATCAAATAAGTGGCCAGCACAGAGGGGCCCCAGTGCCACACCAAGACAAAAGAGCTGGAAGCATAATGTGTCTTTTAGACTTAGCATTCCTGCGACGTTAATTTCCCAGCCCCAGACAAAGATTGTGGACAAGATGTGGGAATCTTCAAGAAATCCAAGCATACAGAGGTTGAAAGATGACAAGGACTTGCCCTAGAACTCAAGGGCCTAGAGCAGTGGTTCTCAACCTTCCTCATGCCTCAACCCTTTCATACAGTTCCTCATGTTGTGCTGACCCCAGCCATAACATTATTTTCATTGTTACTTCATTTTACTATAATTTTGCTACTGTTATGAATTGGGCAGCCCCTGTGGAAGGGTCGTTTGACCCCCAAAGGGGTCACAACCCACAGATTGAGAACCACTGTCCTAGAGCCAACACTAAGAGAAAGCCAATGCCTGAATTCAGACTTCTGGCTTCCTCCACTGTGAGAACACAAATTTCTGGTGGTTAAAGCCATCCACTTGTGTACTTCTGTTACAGTGGCACTAGATAACTAAGACAAGGCAGAATTTGGTACCAAGAGTGGGCTGCTGCTGTAGCAGATGCTTTCAATGTGGAAGTGGTTTTGGAATTGGGTACTGAGGATAGGTGGAAAGAATTTAAAGTGCTGAAGAGTAAAGCCTAGATGGCCTTAAAGAGACTGGTGGTGGAATTATGGACAAAGGCAACTCTAGTGAGGATGCAAATGGAAGTGGGGAGAGCTGTAACATTGGAGGCCAGACAGTGAAAAACAGGGTCAGGGAAATGAAAGCAAAATAGCAGCAACAAAAGCCAAGATACCAACTCAAGACATCACAGGAGCCAACCTATAGAACCAGAGAACCAAATGCCTTTGGGCCAATGTTGTGCCTCTAGGCAGTTACCAGTAGAACTAAAGAACTTTGTAACACTTATCTAAGTAAAGAAAAAACTGGGCCAGCCCAGGAGAACCAAGGGCCAAGGAGCCAAGGAGCCAAGAAGCAGAAGCTAAAGGGACAAGGAGTAAGAAAAGCGAAGCTACCTTGGTCTCCAAAGTTAGGACTACAGTCTCCGGCATCTCAGAAAGTGAGCCCATGGCCTCGGTAGAGGGATCTTCAAGGAGGGGCCCATGGCCTCCTAGGTTTCAGAGTGTCGAGCCTTCACCAAACCCAGTTCAAAAATGTGGGGCTGCCGTTCATGAGCACCAGATAGATGGGGTCAGATCCACTACCCAAATCCGAGGAAGCACGGCTGCCTTACTCAAGGATCAGAAGAATGAGGCCCGCTTACGGCCAAGGAATTAGGGTCACCACTCAAGCAGAATAGGAGAGCGGGGCCTCCTGACGCCCAGGAGCAGAGTTGAAGTCCCAGTGGCCCTGAAAGGTAAAGTTGAAGCCCAGGACAGAGAGGCCTGCACCCAAAGTCCACAGAGCATGGTCAACACCCAGAGTCTATGAGGCAGGACCACTGCCCGAGATGGTCTCACAGAACAGAAGATTATTTTCAAGTCTGAAGACTCGAAGTAATGGTTCTGCTAAAATTTTTACTTGCTCGGTGCCCATTATCTCATCTTTCCTCTAATTTCTCCCATTTGTAATGGAAATATCTGCTTTAGGCCTGTTCCACCTTATGCTTTGGAAGGAAATAACTTGCACAGATTCACAAATGAAACGGAATTTTGGCATAGGATGGAATTTGGACTTTGTCTTAGCTATCAAGTACTGCTATCACAGATATCAAAGGTGGATGGCATTGACAAACAGAAATGGACTTTCTCACAGTGTAAGAGGCTCCAGGGCCAAATGGAGACTGTTGGTTCTAGGGCAGGAGGGTGGGGGACCTTTTTTCTGCCAAGGGCCATCTAGATATTTATAACATCATTCAAAGGCCATACTGATCAAACACTTAATTAACTCACCCAGAAGGTGAAGGCCAGAACAACTTCTCTTTGGTGAAGCAGGAAGCATGTGATGGTGAATGGTATTGATGGTTCTGCAGGCCTTACCTGGCCCACAGGCTGGGCATTCCCCACCTCTGCTCCAGGGAAAGGGTTTCTGTGTGTCTCCTGGTTCTAAGACATTTCGAGTGCAGAGACCCTGGGTGCAATGGGTGCACTCTATTTTTTAGCTGTTTCACAAATGTATGTCTTATACCTAAAGATAGAAAACTTCTAATGAGCAAAGACATCAATTCTGCACACCACTTAAGATTTTCTTGGGACCCAAGTATGGCCATGATAAATATTGATTACATTGAAATAAACTTCACAGGTTCTTAATCTATGTTCCACAGAGAGAATTCAGGATACAAGAATGTGGGCAGGCAGTATATAACGTCTTTATATTCATGTACCGCTAACTGAAATGCAGCATGCCTTTGATTTTTATAGATGTTGGCAACAGACCACACTAGAAATTTGTTGGTAATAGAAATCGTATCTAGTTCATATTAGATCATGGGTGTTATGGGTACCTCAAAATATCAAGCTTGACTAATTTTAAAGTTGTTTCAGTTTTAAAAACAGCAACAACAACCTGAAGGGGAAATCCACATGGATGAAGCCTCTGGCGAATCCTCTCTGACCATAGACCAGGAACATGAATAGCCTCGCTAGCATGCAGGCTGTATTGGAAGTAGATGATTGCAGATGCAGTTAGGTGAAAATTTAACACTTTATCATTTGATACCCTTTTTGACCTTATAAAATTTAATAAATCATTTTATTGGGGCTCATACAACTCTTATCACAATCCATACATCCATCAATTGAGCAAAGCACCCTTATACATTCGTTGCCCTCGTCATTCTCAAAATTCGCCTTCCACTTGGGTTCCTGGAATCAGCTCGTTTTCCTTTTTTCCCCTCCTCCTCCCTCCCCGCTCCCCCTCCCCCATGAACCCTTAATAGTTTATAAATTATTATTTTATCTTATCTTACATTGCCCGGCATCTCCCCTCACCCACCTTCCCATTGCCCATCCAACAGAGAGGAGGTTACATGTAGATCCCCGAGATCGGTTCTCCCTTTCCCACTTCCCTCCCAGTGTCACCACTCTCACCGCTGGTCCTGAGGGGTTCAGCTGTCCTCGATTCCCTGTGTTTCCAGATCCCTGCTGCACCGCTGTGCATCCTCTGGTCTAACCAGGTCCGCAAGGTAGAATTGGGATCATGATAATTGGGGGAGGGGGGGGAGGACCTTTTTGACCTTTTAAATTTGTTCTGGTTTTTAATATTTTCTGCTTACTTTTTGGTTGAGATTTTTCTCTGCTTTGTGCTGCTATTGTTGTTAGGCTTTTGCTTTTAATGTTTTTCTGCATATGAAACCCAAGATAGGTAAATCTATAGAGATAGTAACTGGATTGATGGTTCCTTGGGGGTGTGGCAGGGGAGTTTGCATTGGAATGAGGAGCTCATAATGATGAGTAGATGAATGAAGAAAATGTTCTAAAATTGATTGTGGTGATGATTGTACAACTCTTCTTAATATGATTGAACCCCTGAATTGTATAGTTTGTGAATTATATGTCAATAAAACGGTTAGTTTTAAAAAAATCTATATTAAGTTCATCACTATTTTGAAATTGTAATAGTTATTAGACCCAAAACTTGTTGTTGTGTGCTGTCAAGTTGATTCCAACTCAGATGACACAGCGGAGCTGCCCTGCAGAACTGCCAAGGCTGTAATAATCACAGGAACAGATACCCACTGCCATCAAGTTGATTCCAACTCATATCAGCCCTACGTAGGTTTCTGAGGCTTTGTAAATGTTCACAGGAGAAGGCAGCCTGATCTTTCCACCGAGGAGCATCTGGTGGGTTTGAACTTCAAACTTCACAGTCAGCAGTCCGCCGCTGACCCAACACCCCTGAGGCCCCTGATGTAGAAGATAGTTTCTCCTGAAAAGCCACTGAGTGGTCTGAACTGCTCACCTCCTGGTTGGCAGGCGAGTGCTTAACCATTGCACCACCAGGGTTCCTTAGATTTTAGGGGAGGAAACTTAGGTATTTTTATTTAATATGATATTTTAAACCATATAGTGTAAATTATTTTCCATCAGTCTTCTCTACTGTGGGGTCTACATGTTACTACGATGCTATGTCACTGGTATTTCAAAAGCAAGCAGTGTCATCCAAAGTGACCGGGTTTCAGCAGAGCTTCTAGCCTAAGAACCAACTACACAATAGAAATAGGCTGTCCACTTCTTCTGAAGAATTAGCCAGTGAAAACCCGATAGACAGCAGTGGGACACTATCAGTTACTGAAGACATCGGGAGTAGCGGTGGAACCCTGCTAGACACAGTGTGAGGGAGGAGTCCCGCAAGTTGGAAGTCAAAGCATGACCGAGGAAGAGCTGCCTTCCAAAGCAGAGTCACCCGTTGAGGACATGGATGGAGTAAAGCCTTCAGCACCTTCACTTGCTGCCGGAGCATGGCTCAAAATGAGAACTTGGAATGTAAACAGGGTGAATCTTGGAAAATTGGAAATTGTCCAAAAAGAAGTGGAATGCATAACCACTGATATCCTAGACATTAGTGAGCGGAAGTGGACTGGTATTAGCCACTTTGAATCGAGGTTTCCAAGAGAAAAAAAATGAATCAGATGGACTCATGGTTTACTCTGCTGGGAATGAAACCATCAAAAGGAATGGCATTCCATTCATGACCAAGGACATTTCAAGATGTACTTTGTAGTACAATGCTATCTGTGATAGGATAGTATTCATGCACAATACAAGGAAATCTAGTCAATAAAATTAATATTCAAATTTATACACTAAAGCTAATGAAGAAGTGATGACAAAATTGAACAATTTTACCAGTGTCTTCAGTGTGAAATGGATTAACAGGCAACCAAGAGGCACTGATAACTACTGGTGATTAGAATGAAATCGTTGGCGACAACGAGGAAGGAACAGTACTTGGGAAACATGGCCTTGGTGGTAGAAACGAAGCTAGAGCTAGCATGATGTAATTTTGCAAGATCAGTGGCTTTTGCATTGCAAATACTTTTTTTCAGCAACACAAATACAACTATACCCACGAGCATCGCCTATGGCATACATAGAAATCAAAGTGGCTATATCTGTGGGAAAAGATAATGGAGAAGCTAAATATTAGCAGTCAAACTTAGGCCATGAGCTAACTATGGGACAGGCCATAGATTGTTCCTATATAAGTTGAAGTTGAAGAAAATTAAACAAGTCTGTGAGAGCCAAAATATGATCTTCAGTATATTCCACCAATATTTTGAGAACATCTCAGGAATGGGTTTAATTCGGTGAACATTAATGACAGAAGACCTGAGGAGTTGTGAGTTGGCCTCACAAGAACAACATACATGAAGAAAGCAAAAGATCATTTAAAAACAAGATAGACAGAAGAGATCAAAGCAGATGTCAGAAGAGACTCTGAAACTTGCTCTTGATCATAGAGCAGCTAAGGCAAATGGAGGAAATGATGACGCAAAAGAGCTGAAGAGAAATTTTCAAGGGAGATTGAGAAGACAAAGTAAAGTATTATAAAGAAACGCGCAAAGACCTGGAGTTAGAAGACCACAAGGAAGAACATGTTCAGCGTATCTTGAACAGAAAGGACTCAAGGAACGAGTCAAGCCTCAAGTTGCAGTATTTGAAGATTCTATCGGCAAACGATTGAGTGACGCGGAAATAAAGCATCAACAGAAGATGGAGGAGTACACAGAGTCACTGTACCAATAAGAACTCACCCACACTCGACCATTTCAACAGGTAGCTTAGATCAAGAACAGCACTAAAGAAAGAACTCCAAAATCCACTGGAATCATTAGGGTAAAACAAGATTCCAGGAAGTGAAGGAATACAACTGGGAATGTTTCAACAGATTGATGAAGCCCTGGAGCCACTCGCTTGTCTGCGCCCAGAAACTTGGAAGACAGCTACCTGGCCAGCTGACTGGAAGCGATCCATATTTGGACTCATTCCAAGAAGGGTGACCCAACGGAAAGTGAAATATATCCAACAAGATTCCTAATATCACAGGCAAGTAGAAGCTCGCTGGAGACCATTCAGCAGTGGCTGCAGCAGTACATCAGCAAGGAGCTGCAGAAAGACAAGTCAGATTCAAAACTATTCCAACGTAGCTATTGCATTTATTAGCGTCATTTTGTTCGATGCATTCACAAACATTCCGAGCACCAACTCGTAGGTTTCCTCAGAATGTCGTCATGAATCCAGCTCATGGCGTCCTATGGGAGTACAGCTACCCTATAGAGTGGCCAAAGCGGTAAACGGAAAGGCCTTTGACCTGAAGTCACCAGCAGGCAGCCTTGTGGGAGAAAGATGGGGCTATTTGTCCCTGTAAAGAAGCCCGGTCTCAGGAAATCTACACGGGGCCGCTATGAGCCAGAGTCCACGCGTTGTCAGTGGGTTGTGGAATTTTTGTGCAAGCAGACGTCCACGTTTCTCCGCGGCAGATGGGGTTAGGGTTGAACTGCATACCTTGCAGTTCTCTCCTAAGTGAGAGGCCTGGAACCCGGTAAATAAATTCGCCTGAGCTGCAGGACCTCAACATATCCAGAAGAGGGCACTAGAGCATCTACGCGCAGTTTTATATAAATTAATATTGTACTTGTTACTGTATTTCATATTTCAAATACAGAAATGTCCTTTAAATTCACATTATTTTTAGAATATTAATCACATATGCTCTGTGATGAAAATATGGAAATACTGCAGGCCTGATATCCTATTTAGTTATTCAGCTTAAACTTCCCATACATTTTTTAAAAATGCTTATACGAACAGTTGGTGAAGCAGTTATTTTTAAACTGTATTGAATAGCTAGAACTACTTGGTCCTTTCTAGAGCCTTCATGAAATAAGAAGTGAGCATAAAGTGGAAACTAATCTAGAGTAGCCTGGCGACTTCAGAAACACACATAAACAGTGCTCACCCTAAACCCTGGCCGGACAGTGGTTGGACTGCGAACTGAAAATGTCTACAGTTCGACTGGACAACAGTGAAGGTTGGTTTAGGAATCTTCCAACAGAGAAAGGTCTCCTAGCTCCTCGCCCAAATCCAACAACAACATTCGGCTCTCTGACCAAACCCCTGTCCACCAAGCCCATTCTGACTCACGGTGACCCTATAGAACAGGGTAGAACTGACCGTGACTCTTTACAGAAGCAGAACGCCTGGTCCTTCTTCCCCGGAGCGGGGTTTTGAACGACTGACCTTATAGTTAGCAGCCCAACCCGTAACCACTAAGCTATCAGGGCTCCTAGAACATGTTTATACGAAAAAAGAAACCAATCTCACTGACATGGAGTTGATTCCAACGCATCGTGATCCTGTAGGACAGGGAAGAACTGCCCTGTGGTTTATCTACTGGAAAAGAAAGCCTCGTCTTTCTCCCAGAACATTCTTAGTGTTGTATCAATGCTTAAATTCCGAGCACTAGCCGTGCAGAAGGCTACCGTGTACAGTGGGGGCCCTGCATCCATTGCTGAGACTCCACATGGAAGAGCCGTGGTGGTACCTGGTTAGCAGGGAGCTGCCCCCGCAAGCCACCAGCCTGCTCTGAGACTCCATGGGAGAAAGGGAGCCTGCTTGCTTCCTGAAGACTTCACGTTTTGGGACCCAAAGGGGCAGCTCTATTTTCCCCTTCGGTGTTGCAGGCTCGACTCGATGGCAGGGGTCTGAAATTTTGGATATAGATTCAGCCTCCCACGAGTTCCTTCAGACTGGGAATACAAAGGGTTTTGCCCTCAGGTAGAGTGTGTTTAAAAGCGGATTATGACCATTCTCCTGGCCAGCCCAGGGAGCAGCAGCCTGCCCCTCACAGACTGGCCTGGATGGAAATTGGTATTCGAAGGCCGAAGAATTCTGAGTCATACCCTACCTGACCGATCTTGTAAAGTTTTCTTATCTGCAGTCATTTAGTGTCGTTGTTGCGTTGTGTTCATGGGGCACCTGTACATGGATCACCAGGCAGTTGTGCTAACAGAACAAGGGAATACTGCATAATTGAAAATCGGGGAAAGTGTGCATCCAGGTGTGTCCTCTCCTTTCTAGAGAAAGGCTTATTCACAACCTGTGATAGACAGATGACACCACCTGGCTTGCTAAAAGTGAGGAGGACTTGAAGCACTTGCGGATGAAAATCAAGCACTAACAACCTTGAGTGTAGTTAACCGTTGAATGTAGGAGATCTCTACAACTGGACCGATAGGTGATAAGTGATAAGTGGATTAAAGTTTGAAGTTTTCAAGGATTTTCATCTAGCTTGACTCCCCAATCAAGGCTCGTGGAAACAGCAGTCAAGAGATCAAACAAAGCATGACATTGGGTAAATCCACTGCACAAAGACCTCCTAACAGTGTTGAAGGACAGGAAGGTTACTTTGAGGGCAAAAGTGTCCCTGACAATAAGCCGTGGTATTTTCAATTACCTCACATGCATGTGAAAAGTGAACCTTGGATGAAGAAGACCAAAGGGAAATCGATGCATTTGAATTATGATGCTGGTGAAGAATACTGACATCAGCACGGACTACCAAAAGAACAAACAAATCTGTCTTTGGAAAAGTACAGCCAGATTGCTCCTGAAAGGCAAGGATGGCGAGACTGCAGCTCACGTATTTGGGACGTGTTGTCAGGAGAGTCCAGTCCCCGGAGAAGGACATCATGCTTGGTAAAGTAGAGGGCAGCAACAAAGAGAGAGGCCCTCAACAAGAGGGACTGGCACGTGCCTGCCAGCGATGGGCTCAACCATAAGAGCAGTTGGGCCGGGCAGTGTTTCATTCTGTTGTGCTGGGGTCGCCATGGATCAGAACAGACTGGATGGCACCTAACCACGGCCGGAGTGTGTATCCCAACCATGGTCCCGTTTCCACGTCTGCAGTCCTTCCTGTAACTGCGATGAATTGATCTGTCACCAGTCAGAATTTTGTGACAGTTTCCTCTGTTCCCGATATCCTATTTCAGCGGCTACGTTTCTGTGACTCCTTGGTCACCATGATCCCTTTTGCTGGTGGTCTCCTTCTTTCAGATGTGCCTTTGTCCCGTTTCAGATTTAATAAATGTGTCTCTGTAAGTTATATTTTAATTTGGGGTTTCTTCTCTTTCCTACAATGGTATATAGCATCGATTGTTTGTTTTTTGGCAAAAGAAACTCAAACCCTGGTGGTGCAGTGGTTATAGCATCAAGCTGCTAATGCCAAGGTCAGCAGTTTGAAACCACTGGCTGCTCACAGGGAGAAAGATGAGGCTTTCTACTCCTGTGAAGTTTTACAGCCTCAGAAACCCGCAAGGGCAGTTCAACCCTGCCCTATAAGTCAGCATCAACTTAATGCCAGTGAACTTGGGGAATCAGGGGTGTTTTTTCTCCTAGAACATTATATACTATACTCTTTTCTTGTTATTGTTAAAAAAAATACAACTCTTTCAAACTGCCTTTGCTGTGAACGTCTGACCATTTTGACGCTGCTGCTCTTCTGGTTGTTAGGTGCTGTCGGGTCAGCGCTGACTCCCACCGACCCTATAGAGCATCACGAAACACCGCGTGTCCTCCACTGTTATGTGTGAGCCCATTGTAGCCACTGTGTCACCCTCTCCACTGACCTTCCACTTGGCCAAGCATGATGTCGTTTTCCAGGGACTGGTCTCCTCTAAACACGTGTCTAATGTCCGTGACATCAAGTCTCACCATCCTTGCTTCTAAGGAGCATTCTGGATGTACTTCTTCCAAGACACATTTGTTTATTTTTCTGGTGGTCCATAATATGTTCGGTATTCTTCACGGGCCCCCTAATTCAAGTGCATCGAGTCTTCTGCGGTCTTAGATGTGTTATCCCAATTAGCTAGGACCCCGGCTACTCAACTGCTTCTCTGACATAGTAATTTTGACCTGCAATGAGTTTGGCTTTCCTCCAAGCCATGTCCCTCGGCAAAGTATGCCACTCTCTGCTCAGCTTGTTGGTGGAACGCGATCAGAGAATGAGAGAAATAAAGTAGCAGGTGAGTCCCACCTAATTCCTCTATTGGGGATGGGAATTGGACTTCGATCCATCGGGCACATGTCTATCTGTTACTGGCCATTTCACCAGCTGCCATAGAGTCGCCTCTGACTCACGGTGGCCCAACGTGACAGTGACCCAGTCTCTCTCACGGGGTGACTCCAACCACGGACCTGTAGGTTCGCCACGCAGCACTTAACCAGGGCGCCACCAGCAGCCTTTACCACCATGCACAGAATTGCAAAGTTGCGTCCAGAGAATCAGAAGTCGCTGCGGCCGATAGAGTGTGCAAGATATTGCTGACAGCTGCCAGACACGACTCCGTACAATTGGTGCCAGTGAACTGCGCGTGTGGCAAAAGCCGACATGATAAATCTCTGCTCTAGACAGACACATATTGATGGGGGTGGCGGTCAAAAGTAGCTTGCTGTTAATGAAAGCCCTAGAACTGGACACTATTTAAGATTTCATTTCTTGGAAATCCAAAATGTAACAGCCCCTTCCTTTGGCAAAAAAAAAAATCTTTTACAGCTTTATCAGTAGGATGTTCTGAGTCACGAAGGCGGTAAGCGAGGCCAGCACGAAGACACTCCCCTTTAGAGAAACTGTTAGGTAGCTAGCATCAGGGATGGGAAGTCCATTGACGCATGCCCAGGAGAGCCAGCATAGGACAAAGCTGGATTTTCCCGCCGGTGGGTGGAGATGGGCGTTACACCTGGAGCAGCCCACCTGGGCCAGGTGACTGCAATTCAGCCAATGGGAGCGACTTGGGGTCATTCATGAGGCCTCCCCAGGGAACCCTTGAAAAGGCAGGGACCGGAAGGGAGAGGGTCTTGTCTGGTCGTCTTCATGGGAGGGAACTTGAGAGAGATCTTTGCGTGACCCTGAGCAGCCTCTGCCAGGCCGCATGGTCAGAGGAATCCTATGGGTGCCGCGTAAAACCTGAAGCTTCTTTGAACTCTCATTAAATTCACTTGGATCACGAGCCCGGCTTCAGCGTGAAATCTTTCTCGCGCGGAGCCAAGGACCGAGGCTGAGATTTAGGCCGGACAGAGAGACCTTACATATGGTACCGTGACTCGGATGTACAACACCGTGTGTAACTGAGGAGTTCAGGCTGAAGTGCTCCGGCGATGTCTGGGAGATGGATGGCTCCCCGAGGCGACCCATGAAGACATCAGCAACGTATTCCCGTACCCCTCTCTTCCTTTTGGTGTTCGGGATTTTACGTCTGTCTCTCTGAGCTCGCCTTCTTGGGAGTTTGCATGTCTTCCCCAGGCTGGATTGCTGGGAGGGGGCTGGGACCCTGTGCGCTGAAGGCCATTCCCCAAGCCTCTTTGCATCTCAATTGCCCCATGCTGATCTCCCTCTAGGCCACAAGTGGTGGCGCCATTTTCAGGACCATGTGAGTCGCGGGGCCATGGCAACATGGCGCCACCTGGTGTCCGCCATTTTTGCTACGGGTCAGCGGAGCACGTGACCCTGCCAAGATGGCGCCCACCGCTCCAACCGCATGGGGGGCGGTGCCTGGTTAGCTAGCCCCTCCTCCGGTTCTGGGAGCTAGCCCCTGCTCTAGTCCTGGATCCCAATGTTCCCCTTCCCCCCCTTTTCCCTTTCAGCTTCCCCTGGTCTTCCAAACATGCTGCATTGGTGTTCCACCTGTGTGGGTTTGTTCCTTAATACTGGCTGGTCTTCCGTGGCCCAGGCCTAGGCCCAAGGCGGTTGGAAGTCGAGCCCCAGTGACTGTTAACTTCCACCCTCCAGTGATGCTGCCTCTGGCACTTTCTGGGAAAGCTCTTAATACGGCTCCACCGCCAGGGTGCTCCAGCCAGAGATCTCGATTCTTTAGAGGTTCCCGAGCTGCTGGATAGACGTCCCCCTTCCCTTCAGAGGTTTGGAAGTCTGCTCCTGCCAGCAGGTGGCTCTGAAGGCCGGGTGCCACGCCATGCAGTGACCCTCATAGCTTGTGATCTGGAAAGCGGTCGGACCAGAATGTCGCGACTGGTCTCCAACTCCTCCTCCCTTGGGCAGGGGCACCTGCCTGAGGCCTCAGATTCACGATGGGCGCTGATTCTGCGATTACCCAACCTTGAGGCATCGAGCTCTTGGTAATCTTCGTGTATTTGCTTTCCAGATGGGACAGACCAGCTTGGTACCGATACCCAGGGATTGCCCCCTTGGATGCATCCTGTTCAATTAGGAAAGTGGTGGGAGATGCTGTATATTAGAGTATTCTTCCTTTTAAGGAAGAACAGGGATCTTTATGCCCAGTGCACCCAGGACCCCCCTGAGGGACCCTGGACAAGAGGGAAACTGTTGCCTCAACCCTGAAGCAGTCCAGAGTATTCTACCTGTAGTAGAGGCAGCTGGGGAACACGGTCCCCAAGCAATTTACAAGCCTTTCACCCTAATTGAACTCAAGCAAATTAAAAGTGATTTGGGCAGTTACTCTAACAAACCTGAACACTACATAGGACACTTCCAGCACCTCACCCTAGCCTGTGACTTAACCTGGAAAAATGTCGTGATCATACTAGGACAGACCATGACGGAGTTTGAGAAAGAGCGTGTGCTCAAAGGTGCTAGAAAGTTTGCAGAGGAGTTACATGTGATGAATGAAAAATACCCTGTAGGGGAAACTGCTGTACCCCTCACAGACCCTGCTTGGAGTCACAGTGAGCCTCAGCAGAAGTGGGCATGGGAACATTTCCTGATGTGCATCACGGGTGGACTAAAGTCAGGGAGGCAGAAGGCCGTTAATTATGCCAAGGTGACAGCGATTCACCAGGGACCTACCGAGTCTCCTGTAAGCTTCTTAGAGAGGCTAAAGGAAGCCCTAAAGACTCATACTGCTGGAGATATTGATTCCTATGAGGGGCAAGTCCTGCTCAAGGACAAATTCCTCACACAGGCTGCACAGGACATTCGCAAGAAAGTCCAAAAACTAGTGCAAAGGCCTGAAGGAGCTATCCTGGAAGAGATGGTTGCTTGTACCAACACAGCTTTTTACAATAGGGAGCAGGAGAGCGAGGCTCGATCCCGGGAGAAGGAGGAAAGAAAGGACATTAGGCATGCCAAGATATTGGCTGCACTCAATAGTGGATGCCCGTCGAATGCCTCCCAGGTTACCCAGACATTTAAACCAGGTACCAAGTGCTATATTTGCCAGCGACCAGGTCATTGGGCTAGGAACTGCCCTGACCGAAACGAGCCTCCTCAGACGCCATGCGTCCATTGCAAGCAGACTGGCCACTGGGCTGGCCTCTGTCCTAAGGCCCAAAACCTGGAGGGGAGGCACCCACAGGCCAGCTGGCAGCTGACAACGGAGGAGGAAGATTGAAGGCACCTGGTCCGGACGGCCCAGCAGCAAGAGGTAACTGATACTGGTCTGAAACCTAGGGTGGGCATCGACATGGCAGGAAGGTCAGTGAACTTTTAATACTGGAGCCACCTTCATCCTTATTTCCTTCCTTGGACCCCTGGCACCCCGCACCTGCTCCCTGCTGAAAGTGTCAGGAAAGCCTGTAGCTAAACATTTTACTGAGCCTCTCAGATGTCTTTGGAATAACTTCTATTTTTCTCATAGCTTCCTAGTGATACCTGAATGTCCAGCTCCTCTCATAGGCCGAGACCTGCTGTCCAAGCTGCACACCTGCAGTTTTGGGGCCTGATCCAGGTCCTTCTACAGCTTTCAGGTGTTCCTCACAGTGTAGGAGCTTCAGATTGCCCCACAGGAACCGTGGGAGCAGACGAATACTCCTGTGAGTCACTGGATGGTCTGAGGATGATATTTCATCACCACCCCAGGACAGATGAGGGCTACACAGATGAGTCTACCTCAGACCCCTCACTGTCTTTAGGCCATCGAATACCTTTCCTCTGTTTCTGTGTTTACAATGACCAAACTCTGTGACACTAACCTAACTTCAAGGGCACTGCCACCTTACAATCTTACCCATGTCTCACTTAAGCTGTTCACCTGTTGTTTGTTTTCCAGTTCTCAGGTTACAAAGGCCTCTAAACCAAGTGTGCCAGCTCCAGGACCACCGCCTCCTAAACCCACCTTGACTTTATCCATCCTGGGCTCTTAATGGACAACCCCTTCTAACAGAGTAGGAAGGGTGTGGACCCAAAACCCCACTACGCCCCTTTGTCAGCAGGAAGCAGTTAGAGATGTCATCGTCCAGTACCCCAAAGATTTGGGTCCATATCTCTTCAAGGGGGAATGTTAGGTAGCTAGCATCAGGGATGGAAAGTCCATTGACGCATGCCCAGGAGAGCCAGCATAGGACAAAGCTGGATTTTCCCGCCGGTGAGCACAGATGGGCGTTACACCTGGAGCAGCCCACCTGGGCCAGGTGATTGCAATTCAGCCAATGGGAGCGACCTGGGGTCGTTCACTATGCCACCCCCGGGAACCCTTGAAAAGGCAGGGACCGGAAGGGAGAGGGTCTTGTCTGGTCGTCTTCATGGGAGGAAACTTGGGAGAGAGATCGTTGCGTGACCCTAAGCCGCCTCTGCCAGGCCACATGGTCAAAGGAATCCTACGGGTGCCGCGTAAAACCTGAAGCTTCTTTTAACTCTCATTAAATTCACTTGGATCACGAGCCCGGCTTTGGCATGAAATCTTTCTTGTGCGGAGCCAAGGACCGAGGCTGAAATTTAGGCCGGAGAGAGAGACCTTACAAAACCATGGAGAATGGGGCTTCAGGTGGTGGGGGTCTGGTGACCCCTGGAAAACCTTAGGCATAGATCGGTTCCTGAGAGCCTTGCTGGGGAAGGACAAGGCTTTCTATCCCGTGGGAAAAGCTCGGGGTGTGCCACGTTGTCTGCAGGGTCACATGGAGTGGGGAGCCGTGAGTTTGGTTTGGGGAGTTCATTGCAAAACCTGCTTTTTTGTCACATAGTTTAGGAGATACAACTTGCTTTATTTTCACTGGATTTGGGGGGGGGGCTTGTTTGTTTTTGAAGCAGCTTGAAGATTTTTGTGTGTGTGTGTAGCAAATCCCACTGTTTCCTTCTGTCTCGTGCCTGAAGAATAAACGGAAGAGTTTCTGGAATCGACCAGGTCCCTGTCTTTGGCTGAATCAGTTACAGACAATCCCGGGCCCTTCTTGCTGGCAGCAATTTTAAAAAGAAAGGCTTAATTAGAGTCAGGCATCGTCTCCCGTGGAATGCTTCCCACCCTGCCTTTTTAGAAATTAAAAAAAAAATTGTCTGCCCATGGAAGTGTTCAATGCCGTCCTATCATTTTTTTTTTCATTTCCTACTTCCTAGAACTAGATCACACAGGGACGATCCGGTGGTGGCCCAGGCCTATTGTAAAATCCCTAAAGAGTCAAAGTTCCGGGTCCTGGAGAGAGATAAGGGAAAGAAAAAAAAAATCCGCAGGCTCCAGAGGCTGAAGAGCGCGCTCAGGTCATAACTTCCCGCGCCTGCCGGGGAAGCTCCCGCCCCGGCCAGCAGGGAGCCGGACCCAGCAGACTGAGGGCTCCCGTTCCGCCTAGCTCCGCACGCAGCCTCGCGGGGGGCCAGCGCGGTGGTCGGCTTGGTCTCTGGGACGTGCGGATGCTGTCCCAGCGCCGCGGGGCCTCCCCGAGCCCCGCCCGCACTCCCCGCCAGCCCGGCTGGGATTCCTGGTGCAGTAGGTGGGGCTGGGTGAAGGGCTGGGGTGGGGTAGGGTGTCTCTGTCCCTACTAGTCGGACCTGACTTCACAGCACCTAACACCACCGCCAACGCCCGACTGCTTTGCTCTTCGCGGGACAGTGATGCGGGATTCTGGGGTGGACCGATCGGGTTCCCTAGCCTCCATGTTGAATTAACCAGTGCACCAGATTCCCTTCCAGCCCTCTCTGCTCCAAAGCAGTCCTCCTCTGGGGCTCCTTCAGGACCGGCCTGAAGGAAGCAAGGCGCATGCCCAGTTGCAAAACTGACACCCCACCCCATATTCCAAAAAACCGTCAGGGATGTCAGAACCCAAACCCACGGCCTGCAAGTCAATTCTGACTCAGAGCCACGCTTTATAGGTTCCCGAGGCTGTAAAGATGAGCAGAGAACCTCATTTTTCTTGCACACAGTGGCTGGTGGATTTGAACTCCCGACCTTGCAGTTAACATCCCAACAATTACCCGACATCACCATTAGGGCTCCTTTTAATGTAATACATTAAAAAAATCAGAATGAATGCAAATAAATAGTGATGTACAAAATGCAAGCATTTTAAATAGAGCCCCACCCTGACACCCATTGCAGATAAAAGCAAATCATCGAACATTGTGCCTGTCAATTGGGCTGCCTCAGGTTGGTGTATGTGTATGTCAAAATAGCAAATGCTCCCTTAAGATTCCTGCTTCGTTGCATGTAAATTTCACATAAAAAAACAAAGTACAAATATATTTGTAACTCTAGTTAATGGAGTGCTTACGGGGAAATATAGATAGATAGATAGATAGATAGATAGATAGATAGATAGATATTAAGTATAAACCAAAAAACCTGGAGCCAGTTGCTGTCATGTCAGTGCCAACTCATCATGACCCCATGTGTAGCAGAGTGGCTGGGTTTTGTTGTTGTTGTTGTTTATTTGCTTGTTTTCAGAAGTAGTTCGCCAGGCCTTTGACCTGAGCTGTTTCTGGATCGAGTTGACCCTTCGACCTCTTGATGGTGAGTGCTTAACTGTTCGTATCATCAGGGACACAGTAAATCAAGCGAAAGGTGAACTAGTGAGTAGAGGTATTCACTGAAAAAATGCTTCCAAATTTGTTTTTTTAATTATTATTTTAAAAGCATGCTCACTCACCCTTTGACTGATAGTACATAAAACAGCCCTTAAAAGAGGTGACGACATCTACAATTATACACCCCAATTATACAAAAAGCAAGCAGATATAAAATAGTTGTCGAAGATTTTTCCTGCCTAACATTACAAGGCTAAGTGAAATCTATGTTTTCAATCCCATTATTCCTTTTCCATCCTTTTGGCCGAACTTGATTCATTTAACATCTGCTTGTTCTTATATCCCCTCTTTGGTGAAATGCATCCCTATCTAGTGATCTGCTGCAAGCCTCACCAGCCCCTACCCCTCCAGTCAACAAGCGTTCAGACAGCTTCCCAAAGTTCTCTGGACTTGATCCCCATTAGCGGTCCAAGTCTGACACGTGAGATTTTAATTGATTGCCTGCAGTTTCCTCTTCTTCAGTCAGTGGCGATTGCTCCTGATTTCATATTCCAGCCTGCACAGAATGCAATTCAGATCAGAACCAGCTTTCTGGAAGATCAGTTTCAGTTTGTTGACCTTTGCCTCCATGTTGAATGGTTGACCCCAACCTTGATGTATGTGCGATCAATCAGGAAGCACATGGCATCTAGGAACAAATGCATACAGTCCAGATGAAAACAAATCTGGAGAATGAGCCCCTGCTCTCATGAGCATCGGCTGCACGTCCAGCCTGGCCCTTCATGAGATGTAGTCAATGTCATTGTTGTGGCTAGGTGCCGTCAAGTTGCGCACACCGAGTGATCCTCTGGACAACAGAACATAACACTGCCTGGTCCTGTACCCTCCTCACAGTTCTCCCCATGTCTGAGCCACTGGGTCTATCCATCTCTTAGAGGGTCTTCTTCTTTCTGGCTGAGCCTCTACTTGATCAAGCAAGATGCCCTTCTCTAGGGACTGATCCCTTCTGATCTCATTCTAGCAGATGCGAGACCAAGCCTTTCGCCATCCTCCCCCTAAGGAGCATTCTGGCTGTACTTCTTCCAAGACAGACTCAATCAATGCTAGTCATTAGTATTTTTATGATTACTGGCCTAGCACATTGAAAACAAAGATTTCGTTCATGGTATGGAATTTGGGTATGAATGCATAAGCTCTATTTTTCAGCTCTTGAACCAAGGGACATCTGGTGTGGAGGTCACACAGGAAGGAGACCCGAAGCATGGTGTGAAGCAGGGGGTTTGATCGCCACACGTACCCAGAGAGGATCAAGGTGGCCATTCTGGACACATTCCAGATTGCCTGGTGGGCATTTTATTTCCTTATTTGAGATAAAGGGAACATTTTGAAACCACATAAACTGAGTACACAAGTCCTGAGAGGCTAACTTGGGTTTTCGCTTCTGGAATACTCAATTGATTAACTTGAATGTGGTCTCCTGGGAAAGCTAGGCGTTTACAAGAAATATAAGCTTAAGTTCCCATTTTCGGACCTGGGCCTCAGCCCAAAGGATTTCATTTGGGGGCTTAATTCAGTCAGGTCAGTATTCCTTCCCAAACCTAAGCCACACCGATAGCTTTTGCGTTGACACCAACACACAGTGACCGATAGGACAGGTAGGACTGCCCACAGGGGTCCCAAGGTTGTCTGCGCTGGGGAGGTGATGGCTTCATCTTGCTCCTGCATGCTGCTGCTGAGTTTGAACCATAGACCTTAGAGCACTTAAACCCTGCACCACCAGGGCGCCTTTAACACTCATCACTCTAAACCAAACTCATTGCCAGCGAGTCAATGCCAACTTATAGCGACCCTGTAGGACAGGGTAGAAGAACCTCTGTGGGTTTCCTGAACTGTAACTCATTACAGAGGTAGAAAGCCTCATTTTGCTCCCCCAGAGTAGCTAGTGGTTTCAAACTTCTGATCTGTGGTTAGCCCAAGACATCACCCACTATGACACTAGGGTTCTTCTAACTTAAAAACAACAACAACAAAACTCAGGTCATTGAGTTGATGCTGACTCCTAGTGACCCTATAGGACAGGGTAGAACTGCCTCTGTGGGTTTCAGAGACTGTAGCTCTTTATGGGAGTAGAAAGCCCCCTTTGTCTCCCACTAACACTCTTTAGGAGGGCGGGTGGGAGGAGAAGAAGGAAGGAGGGATAGGAGAAAGGCAGGGAGATAGAATGAGGTGAAGGACAGATCTCAAAGCTTGGCTTTGGAAGCCCTGGGTTTTACTGGTAGCTTTAGCACTCCCTGACTGTGTGACTCTGCGAACGCCAAGCGCCTTCTGTGAAGTCACAGGGGAACCCCAGAGAATCAGGCCAGACAAATAATCATCTCAGAGTGGAACTAGTCAGTCAACTACTGCACTGCCACCACCGAGCTCTCATCCGTCTTCTAGGGGAAGCAAAGCTAAGAGAGAGAGAGATGATTGATAGATGATAGCTAGCTAGCTAGATAGATAGATAGATGTGGATGGATGGATGGATGGATGGATGAATAGATAGAAAGATAGATAGAAGAAAGAGAGAGACACACAGAGAAAGGATGAGTTGGGCAGTAGCTATGGAAACAGGGAAAAGGCCCTCTCTCTCTGCCTTTGTCTTCCTGTTGCCAAGCCATGTGGACACTCGCTGAGACCTGTGAGAACTCTCTCTGCTTCACCTTATTTTGAAGAGCCACACTCAGAGAGCTGCAAGAGCCCCGAGGAGACCCACATCAGCCCTGAGATGGTTCCACCACCCTTGGCGCCACAAGATTTTGTAGCCCCTGGTCTGTGATCTCCCTGTATCCTCCTCGTGGCACCCGGCTGTGAGTAGAAAGCCTTGTCTTTCTCCCTCAGAGTGGCTGGTGGTTTCAAAGGGTTGACCTTGTGCTTTTCTTGGGCCTTGTGCCACTCGGTTCCTCTGTTTGCTTAAGCATTTGAAAGTTGGAAAATGACGGGAGAATGAAGAAGAATTAAAGCATTTGAATTATGATATTGGTGAAAAATATTGAAAATACCACAGACTGATAGAAGAATGAAAGATTCAATCCCAGACAAAGTATAGCTAAAATGTTCCTTAGATGCAAGGACGACAAGACTCTTTCTCACAGACGGTGGACATGTTATCAAGAAAGACCATTCCTTGCAAAAGCGCATCCTGTTTGGTCAAGTGGGAGGATGAGCGAAAAAGAGGAAGACTCAACAAGATGGATCAACTGACGCAGTGGCTGCAACAATGGAGTCCAGGGTAACTATTGTGAGGCTGGTTCCGGACTGAGCAATGTTTCATACTGTTGGGCACAGGGTTGCTATGAGTCAGAACCAAATGGAAGGCCTCTAACAACAACAAAATTAAAGCTCATTGGTGAAATCTTATGAGCTAACATTGTCTCCCTTTTACAAAAGAGGAAAGCGGGCACCAGAGGCTTTACGTAACACGTTCCCACTCTAATAGTTAACAATTGCAAGACTGGATCCCAGATCCACACTGGACTGAGTGTTCCTCCAAAGCCCAGTGGCTAACCGTGTGATGGCAATCGAAGGGTATTTTCTATTAGAGACCTAGTTCACACACAACCAGGTTCATGCAAAACACAGCAGGCACACTGAAAAATGGGCCTGTGATCAGCGGATGGCTGCAGACAAGTTCTCTCGGTAATTCACCTGTGTTAGTCTGGCTAGGTGCCTTCAAACAAAGTCCATGACTGCTCTGCTCGTTGTCCTTAAAAAAATGAGAGTCATAAAAAGAACAGACATGTGCACATCCATGCTCCTCATGGTATTGTTCATGATACCAACATGGAAACAACGTCAATGCCCAAGGGTAGAATAATGGCTAAAGAAACTTTGAGACATCCACATGTGACATTGCTATGCAAAAATGATGAAACCAATACACCCCTCACAGAGCTGGAGAATATGATGCCAAGTGAAATGATCCAATCACAAAAGTATAAATATTATATGAGACCACTTTAAGGAAGAAAACAAACAAATGAATTTTTTAAATGAAGAGTTTTGTAATAAAGTGTGTGAAAGACCTTGACATTTTCCAGAGAGGGCAACAGAGGGAAGATAAGGCAATAAACTTGACATTAGACGGGTGTGAAGTTGGGTGAAGTGGAAGACGGTGATTCCCAAGAGGGAGAAAGAAATCAAGGTGTGAAGGAGAGCAAACTTTTGGCGGGCTTGATTAGCAGTTTAAATTGTTGAATGCGAAATTGATGATCTGACATGTAAACCCCTCCCTAATTTGCAATAAAAATTGATTTTAAAAAAAGAAACCGGGAAAAGACAGAAATAGAGACAGATATAGATATCCTTGGAGAGTTAAGAGAAGACTTTGCCCTTATGCAGAACAGATTAATGGATCAGAATGACATTGAACTTTTCAGGTACAACCTGGGAGCTAGAAAATTATGAAAAATGCCCTCAAAACTCTAGGGGAAAGTTATTTTCAATATGGAAAACCCAGATGTGCATTGCAGCCAAATGTAATGGTGCAATAAAGACCATTTCACACATGCCATTGCTGCCATTAGGTGCTGTGAAGTCAGTTTCGATTGAAAGGGACTCTGCACAACAGAAGGAAACATTGCCTGGGCCTGCACCATCTTCACATTGGTATGTTCGACCCCATTGATGCAGCCACTGTGTCCGTCCATCTTACTGATGGGCTTCCTCTTCTTCTCTGATCTTCTCTGCTTTGTCCAGGGACTAGTCCCCTCCTGATAGCATGTCCAAAGTACCTGGGATGGTGTCATGCTTCTGAGAAGCATTCTGGAAGTGCTTCATACATGCATGGTTTCCTATGTCTAAATTCTCAGGAAGCTTCTGAGAGAGGGTGCTTCACCAAGTAATGGATTAAACGTGGAGTCCAGGGTGGTGATTGAGGGGAATTTCTACAACAACATCTGTGCAGTGGACAATCCAAATCAGAACAGGAGATCAGAAACTGCGAAAGAGATGTCTAAATGAGAGCAAAGTGTCTGAACATATGATGTGTGAATCTTTAACAAAAGAATTGTCTCTCTAATGTGAAGTATGAGGGGGCACCCCCTCCCAAAAAAAAAAAAACTGGAATTGCACTGGTCAGAGTGGAACTTTTGTAGTACATGTTTGTACCACTAGGTGAGCATTGAGCAACTTGCTCTGAGTGAGTGCACCAGTGGCATCGCCAGGGAAGGTTCTCTCTGGTCACAGTGAATTTTTTCGTAAAAGCAGTTTCACTCGAACTTCACTTTTTGTGATGGCCAATTTAAGCATGCGGGTGTGAAATTTCTGTTTCCTGCTTGGGAAAAATGCTGCAGAGTGTTGTGATGTTGAACACAACTTACACATGGGAAAAATTCAAGTGTATGTGTGGTTTTCTCATTTCAAAAAAGGTAAATGGTCAACTGATGACAAACTTCTTTCTTGACGCCGGTCAACTTCTCCCAAGGGACGAAAATGTCGACTTGTAGTGCATTCAGAGTTCGTGCTACCAGGTCAGACTGTTATTTAGAGGTTCTGAAAAGATAGCTTGACTGTGTGACAAAAAAATACCTGATTTGTGGCAGATGGGGGACAGGTTTTGCCACAATGACAATGTACCTGCTCATGCAGCCATCTCAGTGAAACAGCATGCCTTTCTTGCCCACGCACCTTACTCACCTGACCTCACTCTGTGCAACCTCTTTCCCCTTCTTTTCCCCCCTCCCCTCGCAAAAGAAGAGGGACACGAAAGGACAGCAATTTGACAAGAAGAGGTGATGAAAAAACTGAAGGGAGGTGCTATCAGCCTTCCAAACAGATACACTTGAAAAATGTTTTCAAGGATGGAATTGCAAATTTGACAAATGTATTAAGTGTAATGGAGCATACTTTGAAGGTGATTTGGTTGTTTTATTAAAATTTTTTTAATACATAGGTGTTTTTGTTGGGGGGGAGTGTTTTGGGGGGGTACCCCTTGTATGTGTGGATGGACGTTGTATGAGCCACACTGTGGTCGTGGTTACTAGGTCCGTCGAGTTGGTTCTGACCCATAATGACCCTAAGCAAAGCAGAATGAAACGCTGCTTGGGCCTGTGCCAACCTCAGAATTATGCCTACGCCTGAGCTCATGGCAGCCACTGTGTCCATCCGCCACGCGGGTGCCTTCCTCTTTCTGCTGCCCCTCCCCCTTACCAAATACGATGTCCTTCTCCAGGGGCTGGTCTCTTCTGACAATCTGTCCAAAGCCTAATGAAGCACACTGTGAACTCACAAAAACAACACTATGATCCAATTTAAGAAAATTTCAAAAATTGGTACAAGATTAACATAGAATCATAGTGCACTATGGTATCTGTGAATAATTCTTACACTGAGCACCAATGTTGTTGCCCTTGTTCAATGCTTTCCAATGTTAGTAAACCCTAAACAATTTGTCTAACCAAAAATTATGATGTAACTGTATTAAAAAGGCGAGGGATGGAAGTGGAGAAGGGTTTGTGACAAAGGAAACCTGAGCCCTGGTTGCTTAGTGGTTATGCACTGGCCTGCTAACTTCAAGGTCATCGGTTCAAAACCACCAACTGCTCCACAGAGAAAGGTGAGGTGGTCTACTCCCATAAAGAGTGATAATCAACTTGAAGGCATGGAGAGGTTTTTTTTTTATCTGCTATACGAGGAAGACAATAGATAATACCTAAAATAGGGATAATAATAAGGAAAAGCAATAAACCTATTCCATAGAAATGTAGAAAGCAGAGAAAAAGAAGTTAAAATAGTGTGAGTGGATTCTAATGAGAAGCTGGGCCTGCAAAGGAAATAGGAGGCCAGACCTGAGACAGGAGCAGAAACTTCTACTCCCAGCTCCCTCTTTCTCTCTCTCCTCTTGGAATTTGACCTTCTTCCTAAGGCTACCCTCCTTCACTGACAAAGATCGCTTATTGTTGTGTGTCTGGCTCTGTGGAAGCTGGAGGGCTCAGAGCTCCCCTGTTTTGCCCTCAGCGTGTGGGTGTGGGACTCCCATTTAGCCAATTGGTTGCTGAGCTGGGGTGTCGGGCGAGCTGGCTGGCTGTGGAAAGGAACCGTCTTAGGACGGGTCACGTTAAGGACGGGGCTTCTTACTGGAGCGCAGAGATCCGGAGGTGGCAGTGAGAACTTTGCAGAGGTGGACACTACACTGAATGATGTGGAGTGGGAGGGAGCTGATGGCTGAAAGCCTGTCTGTCTTGGGCAGTTGGGTGGACAAATTCTAGGGTAGCCCAAGTTCACGGCTTGTATAACCCTTTCCCTTTGAGTGTGGGCGGGGCCTGTGGCTTGCTTCTAAGTCCACAGAACATGATAAAGGTGATAGGTGTCACTCCCACGGTCATGTGACAAGATGAGGCTAAGTCAAAAAGTATTACTTCTAGAGTTCCAATTGATACATTCTCAGGTTTATCCCAAAGAAAACATAAATACATCCCTGCCGTGATCGATGGCTGCAGAAGAGTTCTCTCAGTGAGACACATTTTGGTCTCATTTAGGATAGTTTCCACACACACACCAAAAAATAAAAAAAGTTCAGTCAAAACTGTGACTTCTCAGGGCTCTGCTCGGTCAGTTCCATCGAAGCCAGGGAGGTCAGTTCAGAAGGATTGCTTGGCTGGAGTCTTGATACGCTTCCTTTAAGGACATAGGGTCATCATCCAGGGCTTATTATGAAGAAGTTTTAAGTGGGCCAGAGAACCGCATTGGTGGGAAAAGCCCAGGAAAATTGCACCAAAGAATTTTTTTCTCCCAACAACACACCTGCAAGGAATGTTCCACAGGAATTGAGAAGCCTTACTCCATCGGCCCTTACCTTACTCCATTACCCCTGCAGGTTTCTTTGTGGTCTCGGCACTCAAGGAAAAGAAAGCACAGCTTGGAGTGTGTCCAGCTGCTGCTTGGATGTGGTGCGACCCAAGAGCTCGGCGCTCTCCGGAGGGGAGTTACAGGGAAGGGGGCACTGCCTTAGAAGTGTATCCACCTGGAGGGAGGATGCGTTGAGAAACAATTGCCTAATGTTTCGATATGTTTGCTGAATAAAGGCGTCTATGGTTTTATGGCAATAGGCTTTTACTTCCCTTGTATATACGATTTTACTGTGACGGCTTCTGTGTTGATGTGACGCTGGAAGCTATGGCGCCAGTGTTTCAAACGCCAGCAGGGCCGCCAGTCACGGGCACTCAGGGAGCTGCCAGACCAGGTAGAAGGCCTAGCTATCTGCTTCCAAACATGAGTCGATGACAACCTACGGATCACGACAGAGCATTGCTCTGTTCGGGGCGTGTCATCAAGAAGATTCTGTAACTGGAGGAGTGTGGTCATTATGTAATTGCAGGTCCACTTGGAGAGACATAAAAGTGGAGGGGTGACGTTCAGCTGTCAATCAGGTCACAGGCTGATGGTGCCTCCTTATGGGCGTGTCCTTCTCCTAAGAGGGTCCTTGGGAACAATAGGCCCCGAAATACACACACACTCTCTCCTGCCTTTACGTTCTTGCTGGCTGACTGTGGTTGCTGCCAGAGCCACCGCCATGGGATCCACATGACTTTGCACCCACCATCCTGTGATCCTGTATCATTGCATATGACTTCGTGAGTCTGAAGAGGGACTTAAGGACTTGAGATGGACTGGGTTGGGGTGTTTCCTTGATATACAGGTACTTCTTATTATAAAGTTCACATTAGTGTCACTGAATTTGTTTCTCTAGTCAACCCAGCCTAACAAAAGGCATAATGTTTGAAGAATCACAGAACCATCAAGGGAGAGAGAGAGAAGCACTGTGAGATGGATTGGTAGGTTAGCCACAACTGTGACTCAAAGGCGCTGGCCATCCTGAGGATGATGCAGGATGAACACTGTTCCATTCGCCGTACATAAAGTTCAATGTGAGTTATAGCTACTATCTGTCAACCGATCTGTGTGTCTGTCATTTCTCTAAATGCACTCCAACCCATAACGATCCAATGTGTGTCAGAGTTGAGCTACCCTACACAGGACTTGTAAAGGCTGATCTTTCTGAAACAGATCTCTGGGCCTTTCTTCAGAGGTGCCTTGGAGTGGACTTGAAGCTCCTACCTTCAGTGTTGCGGCTGAGTACATTAACCCTTTGCAAAGCCCATGCAGTACTTCAAATGGAAAGACCAAATGTTTTGCCGTGAGTCAACTCTGACTCGTAGTGACCCAAAAGCACAGAGTAAAACACAAAACCAAACTCACTGCCATCAGGTCGATTGTGAGTATAAGCAGAGAAACACTGCCCCTGTGGGTTTCTGAGGCTGTAACTCTTTATGAGAGTAGAGAGCCTCATCTTTCTCTCTCGGAGCAGCTGGTGGTTTCGAACTGCTGGCCTTGCTGTTAATAGTCCAACACAACCACCGTACCACCAGGGCCCCTTATGGCAGTGGACAGAATTGCCCTGTATTCAAGGCTGAGCATCTGTACTGAAACAGACTGTTGCAGCTTTCTAACACCGGGCAGCTGGTGGGTTCAAAGTGCTGACCTTTCCCTTGACTGTTGAGATGCTGAACTAGTTGCACAACCAGGCCTTCGTAGAGAGCACCCAGCCCCTCTCCATTTGTTAAACAGAGCCCTGAGGGTGGATTTCTTGGCATTGTGTGGCTTAAATGCGATAATGGAACTGCCATCCAAACAAAAATGGATTGGGAAAGCGTTCTAGCCCCAGGAGCACATTATAAAGTGAACATAACTTTTCAAATGAATACTACAAGAGCGCTAACAAAGGAGAGGGCAGCATAGGGCAGAAGGAACAGCGTGTCACGGAGAAAATGGCCATTGCAGCATTCTGGGTGCGAAGCGTTGAACTATTCATTGGCTTGATGGAAGAGTTCGCGTCAGGACACCTCTAGCCCAGCTCAGTGGAGAATGAAAGGCATTTCCATTAGTTCCCCTGGCCCTTCTTCGGTCCCTGTGATGGCAATGGAAACCACTGGAGCGTGGTTTATACAGCCAACATGATCGATGTGACTTGAACAGATGACTTGGGTTGAATGGGGCCATTTAAAGTCATCTGCTCTTTGAAACTCTTTGAAACATCGACCCAGAAATGGCTCTTGAATTGGGTACTTTTACTTAACTCCGTTTTCCATCACATTGGTCTTCTCCGGCCTTCTGCCATCATTTGTGGTTATGATGAGTGTCAAAGATCCCTTATGGTGGGGTTCATGAAATACAGTCTTGAGGTGTGGTCGTTAGGGCTTACGTCAACTTGCGCTTGGGAACGGGGTGAAGTCGAACCTGTCAATCAGGTCACAGCCTGATGATGTCTCCCGGGAGATGTGGTCTTTTCATAAGAGAGCAAACAAGGACCTTTGCTTCCTCTCTCTGCCCCCCCCCCGCCCCCGCTGCTTGCTGGGACTATGTGCCTGCCTCCAGGGGTGGCCCCATGTGGACCACTCAACCCTGCCATGCTTCCACAGATCTTGGACCCAGGGAAGTCAGTACCACTGCGTCCCGCTTCATCTTGCTGAGCCAGCAGCCTGCAGCTCCGTGAGTGTGAAGAGGGACGCCTAACATCGGAGCCCTGGGATTGAGTTGAATGGACTTCCTCCCATGCCTCCTTGACATACAATTACTTCTTGATAGGAAGCTCCTTCTTACACCTATATGAAGGTCACTGGTTTGTTTCTCTAGACAGCCCAGCCTAGCACATGTACGAGCATCTAACTTTCAGAATCAAGTTTACCAAAACAAGCAACTCCCACGAATGAGTCACCTTTGAAATGATTTTGCTTACAGAAAATAATGAGCCTACTAATTAGTTTCACTACCCCCCCACTCTGAATCGTACATATTTAAAAAAACAAATTGCCTATCACCTTATTTTAATCTTGGGCATTTGTAATTTTTAGACACTTTAATAATTTAATAGTCATGCCAAATAATGCATGACTATATTCTATTTCTAAAAAATATCTAGAGTGAAAACAGTCTTACCCCACTATAGTTCCCACCAACCCATATCTTGTTTTACCACAGCTGAACCAACTGTAATCGTTGTGAGCATGCATCCTTCCAGGACTTTCTTTTCTTATCCACATTCATGGCACTTATCATAGGGCTTATATGTTTTGATTATGTTATATGCTATGACTAGCTTTGTGTGCTTAATAAAGTCTGGGTGATCTGTAAATGCCAACACATGCATGTACCCGCTCTCTCTAAAGGCTGCATAGTATTCTGATACTTGGGCTGCCTTAATTAATGTTCTAGAATTTATCTCTAGGTTCTATTATCCATTGTAATCGCTACATAGAATGCAGACAAAATTCACGATCAAGGCGTTTATTAAGGAAGTTCACCAGTTGTAATGCCGCTGAGAAGTGCTCAGGGTAGGGCTGCTTCTCAGCCCATGTTACAAAGTTCTGTCAAGTCTGTAATCAATGCCCAAAGGGCATCCACTCTACTATCAGCCTCAACCCAAGGACATTCCGTAAACCCGGCTTCCTCAACTGAGTGCCCAGAGGCAGCCCACTCCAGGAAACCTCAGCCCAAAGGTGCTGAGCGTCACTCTTTCATGGGTCCAACTTTGGATAACTTTCCCAATTAAGTACCCAGAGGTATCCACTCTACAGGGCAGCCTCCTGCACAAACGCACCCCATTTCATGTGCTCCATGGGTGGGGGATTCATCTCTATCCCATGCTCCAGCTCCTGGTTCTGTTGCTGCTCCTCCGATGATGTCGCGGTCATCTGGATCCAGGAGGTGCACTGAACAGGATCTGGAGTCCAGGGACCTCACTCCACTCCTGGCTCTTGGAGGTAATGAGATCCCTTCTCCTGCTTCTCAGAGGGCTTGTTTCATATGAAGCAAGGTGGCACTCCACTCTCAGTGTCCTCCACCACTTCCTTACCAGACGCCTGCAGGGAAAGGGCATTTGTTGGAAGGTAGAGACTGGCCAGAAGAGCCACATTAAAGAATTCACTGTCCCTCAGTACTGTCGCTTATTTTCAAATTGGCACTTGGGTGAAGGGAACCTTTGCAGAGGAAGTAACTTGATGACCAGGAATTGGCCTGACAGACATTCCAGACTGATGTAGCAATGTGTGAATAGCAGAGAAAATATAGAAGCATAACTGTAAATTTGTTATGGTCTGTTGAGTCCATGGCAACTCCTCGTGACCCCATGTGACAGAGCAGAATTGCCCCGAGGGTTGTTTAGGTTTTTCTCCCACAGAGCTGTTAGGAGAGTTCTAATATCTTGGTTAGCAGCCAGGCTAAAATATCAGGTTACATATCATGTTACACACTTTATCACTGTGTAACAACAGATCAAGTAAAAGCAGATGACTGAAGAAGCAAAATATCTAAAGAACATCATTTATAAGGTAAATTAATCAATCTATACTAGGAACTGAGGAGCCCTGGTGGCATAGTGATTACTTGTTGGGTTGTTAACTGCAAGGTCAGCAGTTCGAAACCACCAGCCACTCGGAGGGAGAAGGATGAGATGTTCTACTCCTTTAAGGAGTTGCGATCTCAGGGACCCACAGGGGCAGTTCTACCCTTCCTCTAGGATCTCTGTGAGTCAGAATCGACTCGATGGCGGTGAGGGTTAGACTAGGAAGCTATGGCACAAGGAGGGGCCTATGTCTTTCTCTCCCCAGCATGCTGCCCGGGATCAGGAGGTGGCACTGCTTCCTGAAGTGCCAGTGCTCTCTGAAGGTTCTTGGGAGTAAAATGCTCATATGGTTGTGACAATAGAATCAGCTTGAAGACGATGAGGCAGAATGCAAACTTCTCATTTTTTGAAAGTAGTCCGAGATGACTCCAAACCTCAGAGGGATTCATTTTCCTTAGCCACACGGGAACACCTCGGTGTTTTCAAAGCACTAAAGCCAGAACTTGACGTTTGTGCCCGCTTTGTACTTCGGCCCCACCGTGCACCTTCAGCTTCTGTATTCACTCAACTTCGTGTCGCCTAAGCTCCAGCCCTGGCGCAGGAGGTGTGTGCAGGGGAAGATCGTTTCCCAAGTACTCCTGCCTCAGCATCTTCTTCACTCCTTTCTAGAATCATCCTTGAAAATCCAATTCAAGTCTTACTGTGTTTATGAAAATTTTCTTAGCAGAATAGAGTGGAAAGAGTAAATCTTTGGAGACATTGATAAATCGCATGACTAGTATTGCTCCCAATTATCCGCTCCACTTACCCATGAGTCCCATGTCAGGTATCATGTGACTTGCAAGAGGATTTTCTCTCCCTGTCCCACTGACATCAGCTTTGGCCATGAGACTTACTTTGTTCAATCAACTGTGAATTGAAGCAGCTGATACCATGTCCCAATGGAAGGTCTAATGGAGACACTGTAAGGTTCAGCCATTTCTTGGTTCCATTTGTGAAAGAAAGAAAGAAAACCCATGTTCAGAATGCTGTTGTTGTTGTTTGTTGTTATTAGGTGCTATCAAGTCAACTCTGATTCACAGCAACCTAGTAATCCTCTGTACCATCAAACAAAACCCGGCCCAGTCCTGCGCCATTCTCACAATTGTTGCTTGAGCCCATTGTTACAGCCACTACATCAATCTATCACTTCAAGGGTCTTCTTCTTTTCTCTGACCCTCGACTTGACCAAATAAGGACTTCTTTTTCAGATTAGATCTTGGGATGAAGAAAACACACAGTGCAAAGTTCTCACCAATAGGCAATGACAGGCGAAATGATTGAGAAATACATCACTGTTGTTTTAAGTCATTCAGATTTGGGGGCTATTTGTTACTATATCAAAGCTGACTGATACCAAGACAGGTAGACCTCCATTTCCAATGTTTATAGAGAGTCACGGAGTTTTGCTAGTGACTCCCTGGGGTGCTTGGGGGCTCTCTAGGGTGCTCAGATGATGGTCATATGTTCTCCTACATTCTGAGATGCCCAGTGTACAGAGAGCACAGCTGCATGTGTTAAGATTAGTCCCAAGGAATTGTTTGTGCTTAGAGTGATTTTATCACGGTTATTGTTACACTATGCGTGCTATGTACCTTTGCCTCATTATATAGAAAGCTGTGCTTTGGAAATAAAATGTGCCTTTGGATCATCAGTCCACTGGCCACTCTTTCTCCAGGCCGTTGCTCACTGTAGGTCTGTGCCGCTGGATGGTAACAAATGTTGTCTGTGACACATGCTTGCTGTGTGAAGCTTGGGTTTTGGGGAACCTTAGGTCAAATGCTCCTTCATTGGTTTATAAATTAAATATAGTTAGTGACTTTTCATCTCATGGAGAACAAATATGACAAATAACTTATGGCTATTGTACATGTACAGGAGCCCTGGAGATATAGTAGTTATATTTTGGGCTGCTAACCTCAAGGTCAGCAGTTCAAAACCACCAGCTGCTCTGAAGAAGAAAGATGGAAATTTCTACTCCCATAAAGAGTTACAGTCTTGGAAATTCAAAGGGGCAGTTCTACCCTGCCCTATAGAGTCTCTATGAGTTAGCATAGATTCAATGGCAGTGAGTTTGCTTTTTGGTTTGGCTGTATATATGTATTAAATCACAGTACTAATATCGATGTGAATGAGGGGGTTTGGAGTGGAGACCCAAAGCCCATCTGTAGGCAATTGGATATTCCCCTACAGAAGGGTTATAAGGAAAGAATATTTCAACCAAAGTGCAGTATAGCATCGATGAATCACACATCATTCCTCTAGTTCCTGAATGCTTCCCCCCCACCTCTGCCCCGCCCCCCGCCCCCCACCCCCAATTTGGCTAGAGTGGAGAACACACATTGGTGCAGATCAGAGCTCTCAATACATGTAACTCGGGGCAGAAAAACTCCTCAGGAATCGTAGTGGGAGCAGCAATCTCATGAGGGAAGGGAGATGGTTGGGGAGGGGGAAGGGGGAGAAAGGGGAAACTCATCACAAGGTTGGATATACAATACCCCCTCCAAAGGAGGTGAATAACAGAAATGTGGGTGAAGGAAGACAATGAACAGTGTAAGATTGAAATAATAAGAACAATATATAATTGATCAAGGATTTTATGATGAGAGTAGGAAGGGAGGGGAGGGAGAAGAAAAAAGAGGAGCTTATACCAAGGGCTCAAGTAAAAAATATTTTGGAAATGATGATGGAAACATATGTACTAATATAGTTGATACAATTGATGTATGAAATGTTTTAAGGGCTGTAAGAGCCCCCAATAAAATGATATTTTTAAAATAAAGAATAAATCACAGTATAAATCCTTTTTCAGGGGATAAGTTATACATCTTGTAATAGGAAAAGAGATTGAATAATATTTTCCAAATTCCTGCTTACTATCTTAGTCTTTCTATTAAAGAATGAGTAAGGAAGCATTCATTAACTGTGCTTGAAATGCTCATTAGAGTTACAACTGGATGCCACACGGCCCATCCTCCCACCCCGGGAGGGGCCCTCAAGGGGATATGAGCCTTGAAACTGGCACCATGCCTTGCCCACAGAACCTCGTGTGCTCCCAGGCAGTGCATCTCATCGGCTCTCAGATCAAGCCAGCAGGAGCCAAATGCTCAAGCATTTGGAAAATGCATCTCAAGGCAAGGAGCTGACAGATTACAAGGATCTGCCTAAATTTTGTTTAGCAAAATTATTCTAGATAGAAAAAGCTCGACGTCCCAGCTATCAGAAGGAATAGTGTCTGGGGAAGTTAAGGCTTCTCTTAAAATAAGCAGCCATCTAAGTGAGGTGCCAACGAAGACCACATAGAAGAAGCACACCAGCCTATGTGATTCAAGGATCGCACATAATAAAATGTAAGACCAGAGGAGGGAATGGTGTTAGAGTATAACTTCTGAGTGCCTGGTTTGCAGGCAGCTATGAATGACAATGAAAGCCCAAAATTCAATTCCAGGGTCCCCACTGGAGGAAGACTCTGGTGAATCCCCTCTGATGATAGACTAGCAAATAGCCTAGCTACCAGACAGCACACACTGGGAAGTGGATGATTTGGAGCCTTTTGTTTCTGTTTTTAAATGAATCCTTATACGGCTAAAGATTGTAGCCTTCAGTAATTCTCAAAATATCACACATAAGATGCTTCCAAAACTGGTCACACTTTCCAGGTCCTTGGAGAGCACCCAGTTCAGAAGTAAACGCATGTGCTCAGAACACAATAATAGGACAGGGTGTGGGAGGCTCTTTGAGATCCCCACCCAGATTCAGACACTCTGATCTTTCTTCTTCCCTGTCCTAGCTCCACATTCAGGCCCAGAACGCTCCTGAGCAGGGCCAAAATAAAATAAAAGACATGGAGGAGCTTCTATGATAGGAGCACACTCGTTTCATCACCAGGACTGCTTGCCCCACCCTCCCTCCACTCCTCCCTCCTCCCTCCTCCTGGGAGCAGCCTCTCAGTGGCACACATTGTGCTTCTCGGTGTGGATAAAAATACAAGCAGCTAGAACGAAGTCCTATTACTCTAGTTAGAATTTATGATGTAATTACCATGTGTGAAGGTGACCTGACCACTACTTTTCATAGTGTGATAGCTTGTGTGATGCTGGACATGGTATCGCTGGTGTTTGAAAAACAGCAGGGTTATCCAAGGTGAACAGGTCTCAACAGAGCTTCCAGACTAAGAACAGGCAACAAAGAAGGACTGGGCTGTCTGCTTCTGAGAAATTAGCCACTAAAAACTTTATGCATAGCAGCATGACAGAGTCAGAGATAGTTCCAGAAGAGAAGCCCCTTGGGTTGGAAGGTTCTCAAAATGAGGAAGAGCTGCTCATAATAGAATCAACCATGACAACGTGGATGTAGCTTATCAAGCCTCTGGGCCCTCCATTTGCTGGTGAGGTCGGCTCAAAATGAGAAGAGCCACCTGAAGACATCTATTAATGTCGGAATGTAGGAAGTATAAATCCAGGAAAGTTGGAAGTCATATAAAATGAAATGGAATGCATAAAGATCAATATCCTAGATGTTAGTGAGCTGAAATGGACTGGTATTGGTCATTTGAAAATCATATAATTTATTATGCTTGGAATAACATAATCAAGAGGGATGGATGGCATGGCATTGATAGTCCAAAAGGAAATTGCAAAATTAATCTTGAAGTACAATGCTGTCTGAGAGAGAATAATCTCTCTCTTTACCAAGAAACCCAGTCAATACAATTATTATTCAAATGTATGCACCAAACACTAAAGCTAGTTAGGAAGAAATTGAACAATTTTAGCAATGTCTCCCATCTGAAAGTGATCAAACATGCAATTGAGATGCATTAATAATGATTAGCAATTGGAGCACAAAAGTTGGAAATAAAGAGGGAAGAACAATACTTGGAAAATATTGTCTTGGGGATGGAAATGAAGCAGGAGATCACATAATAGAATTTTGCAAGATCAACAACTTCATCACATTATCGTTTTATCAATGCAAATGGTGAGGGCACACAGAGACATCTCTAAATGGAAAGCGCAGAAATAAAAATGATTACATGTGTGGGAAGAGGTGATGGAGAGTCTCAATACCAGCAGCTAAAACCAGGCCAGGGACTGCCTGTGGAGCAGACCATCAATTGCTCATGTGTAAGTTCAAGTTGAAGCTGAAGAAAATGGAAACACATTCTCGAGAGCCGAAACACGCCCTTGAGTCTGTCCCACCTGACTTTTGAGAACAGGCTTGATTCTTTCATATGAACGACAGAAGATCTGATAAGTTGTGGGATGGCACCAAGCACCTCATGCATTGAGAAACCTAAAGGTCATAAATAAAGACATGACAGAAAGAAAGGATTAAAGCGGATGTCGGAAGAGACTCTGAAACTTGCTCTTGATCGTAGAGTAACTAAGGCAAATGGAAGAAGTGATGAAGTTAAAGAGCTGAATAAAACATTTCAAAGGGCAGCTTGAGAAGACAAAGTAAAATGTAATAATGACATGTGTAAAGATGTAGAGTTAGAAATCCCAGAAGGAAGGATATTCTCAGAATATCTTAAACTGAAAGAATTGAAGAAAAAAAAAAAAACTAAACCTTGAAATGCAATCTTGAAAGAGTTGTGGGCAAAATACTAATAATGCAAGATGTACCTAAAGAAGATGGAAAGAATACACAGTCACTGTCCCAAGAAGAGGTAACACATGACCAAGAACTAATGGGAGTGAACCTCTAAATTCAGCAAAAGATTGGAATTCTATTATCCATCCACATGACCCTTTGACCTGTTCTTCCCCAGGATCCTTGATCAGATTGTTCAGTAAGGGTAGCTGGGTACCATCCATTTCTTCTGGCCTCGTGGGAGAGTTATATACGGAGGCAATTGACCACATGCTCTATTTCTTCTTCCTGTTCCGGACTCTGCTTCTTCCTCTGTCGCTCTGGAGGAGTAGAGACCAGTTGCTGTATACTGGATGATGGTAGTCCAGCTTTGACGACCCCAGGTACGATGCTATGAAATAGACAGTAGACCAGAGGCACTAAAACACAAGATTAGGCCAACTAACTGGGATGACCAATGAAACCATGACTCGAAACAATGAAATCAAGAAGCCAGATCCCGTGAGGTGTTTGGTTGTACATACAGACATCAATTACATCAATCTGTTGTATAAGCATTCATCTTCAGTAGGTGATTTTTCTGCCACAGTAATAGAAACTCCAGGCTCTACTTGCCTCTATTACTGTGCTTATTTTATCTTGTTACTGTTGTTGAGAAAAACACACCATACTTGTCTTTAATTTTTATTAATATTTTTCTTTCTGTACCATGGTTCAATCAAAACCAGATAGAAGCCTTTAAAACCCCTTCACAAAAATCCTGATTTTCATTTGTACCTATTCTCTTAGAGGCCTTGTGCATTGTATTCATAATAATCATACAGTTATAATCACAGCAGAGTTCATTTTTATATCTTGGTTTTTTTTAGGTACATTACATCGTAAGCATTTCCCCCAAATGATTACATAGTTTTCAGAATTACTATTTTAATGATGTATCAGGCCCATCTTGGATTTCAGCCTGCTATCTGCTATATAAAAATCATATCGTGCGTGAAGACATAATGTGGGGAAAGAGGAAAGATGATAATTCAATGCTATAAATGTCCCCCACTTAGCGGCCCTGAGGTTACAAATTGTGGAAGCTTCAGCCATTTGATTTGTGCAGAAGTAGCCACTGGAGCACAGTTACACCCTAACACACATGGGATTCCGTGAGGGAGCATCAACTCGGCGGAACTGTGTGACCCCCACTCAGGAGACCCCAACAGCCAGCAGAAAGCTAGAAACAATATAGTTCCACATTTTCCGGATGGACTGAATCTACATTTGTGGCGGAAAAATCCCTGCAGAATTTCACAAACAGGTGTGATTACAATTACCCTCGGATCTGAACTCAAACAAACAAACAAAAACCTCACTACCAGCCGCCCTGTGGGACAAGACAGACTGCCCCTTTGGGTTCTACCCGGGACTCCATCTCTGCGGCAGCAAGCTGACAACCTCATCTTCCCCAGGAGCGGCTCCTGGTCCAAAGTGCTGACCTCAGCATCTTGGTGTCCAGCCCATTCCAGCACCTCCCGGATCGCTACCTGTCTTCGACTGGTTCTACTTTCTCTGGGACGCTTAAGCCCCAAGCTGCTTTGGGCTGAGACATTAAGAGGACAATTAAAATAGGGCAACAAGAACAAATTGCTACTTTCAAAAACATAGCCAGCCCATTAAATCCTGGAACAAGACAGCTAATCTCTCTTAATGATCTCTAAGTAACCTGATTTGTTCACTTACAAAGAGAACATTTTTAAAAACTGGGTCATCCTTTTCCACGTCCGAGCTCAGTGCTCTCCACACCTCACCAGGACTTCCTTCAAATTGGAAAATGATGGAGGAAAAAATAAGAGATGCACTCTCCTGTCACCAAGGCCTATTTTCCTTCCTTCTGCTAGAACCCAGTATTGTCCTGCGCCTGGTTTCCTGTCGGCAATGTAGCAACACGATTTACCTAACAGGATAGTTTGTGCTAGACCAGTGCTTCTCAACCTTCCTACTGCCACAACCCTTTCACACAGTTCCTCATGTGGTGGTGTTACTTCATAACTGTCATTTTGCTACTGTTATGAATCGCCATGTAAATATCTGATAGGCAGGATGTGTTTTCATTGCTACAAATTGAACATCATGAAAGCTTCTTGATGAATCACAAAACGATATGCAATTAGATATTGTGAGTGGTTTATTTCTAATGACAAATAAATGAAATCCTGTCTTGAAGCATGGTGTAGCACTACTCATCTATGTGGGCGTTCCTGCATGCGGGCGGACCCACCTGGAGATGCTAGAGGAGCAGTGTGTTTTCTGATGGTCTTAGGCGACCCCTCTGAAAGGGTCCTTCGACTCCCAAAGGGGTCGCGACCCACAGGTTGAGAACCGCTGTGCTAGACACCCCCTCCCCTTTTTTAATTCAACATACAGAGCACAAGAAGATGATCTTAAATACAGCGGCTCTTCGTGGTCGATAAGGAACCCTGGGGGGGGGGGGGGACTGGCTAAGTGCCCAGCTGTTAATCAGAAGAGATTGGCGGTTTGAAGCCACCAGCTGCTGAACAGGGGAAAGAGGCAGCAAACACCAAACAAATGGCTTGGGTCCGGCATACCTTAGTCTTCAAGGTGCCATCTTTGCTTTTTAACTCTTAAAAAGACCCTTTACAGCAGGTTTGTCCAATACAATGCATAGTTTGGTTTCTTTTTGTTGTTGTTGTTGTTGTTGTTAATGAATAAAGCATTTTATTGGGGGATGTTACAGCTCTAATAACAATCCGTACGTCAATTGTATCAAACACATTTGTATCTATGCTGCCATCATCATTTTTAAGACTTTCTTTCTGCTTGAGCCCTTGGTATTAGCTCTTTTTTACCCACCCCTATCCTCCCCACCCTCCCACCCTCATGGACCCCTGATAAATTATTATTTTGGGAGTGGTGGTTATATGTTGATCATTCTAATTGGTTTCCCATTTCTCCCGCCCCCCCCCCCACCTTCCCCCTACCCTCATGGTATCACTACTCCCATTACCATTCCTAAGGGATTTATCTGTCCTGGATTCTGTGTGTCAAGAGCTCTTATCTGTACCAATGTACATGCTCTGGTCTAGCTGTATTTGTAAGGTAGAACTGGGGTCATAAGAATGGAGGGGAGGAAGCATTAAAGAACTAGAGGAATGTTGTATGTTCTGTTGCACCCTGACTGACTCGTTCCTTCCTTGTGACACCCCATCATTTGCATTGATATATTTGTTTGTTTTGGGTCTTCGGATACCTGATCCCATTGACACCTTGTGATCACACAGGCTGATTTGCTTTTTCCATATGGGCTTTGTTGCTTCCCTGCTAGATGGCCACTTGTTTAACTTCAAGCCTTTAACACCCCATATGTTGTATCTTCTAATAGCCGGGCATCATCAGTTTTCTTCACCATATTTGCTTATGCACCCATTTTTACTTCTGATGGCATTGGGAAGGTGGGCATCACAGAATGCCAGGTTATTAGAACAAAGTATTCTTTCATTGAGGGAGGACTTGAGTGGGGACCCAATACCTGGCTAGATCTAATTTTAAGCAATCACCTGTTTTTCAAGCGTTTTTCTCCCATGTGTTTCATCTTCCTGGTTTCCCACACAGCAACATTTTCCCTGAGGCACTCTGTTCTTAGAAGACCATCAAATGAAGGGCTCGATTTCCTTATCAAATGTCAAGCATGAAATATAAGTCACTATATAAAATAAGGACCTGGATACCAATCCTATAAAATTCTACACACAATCAGGTGGAAAAAATAACGACTCAGAATAATTAAGTCAAAGGAAGTTTTCAAAAATCCAAGGAAACACTAAGATGTCTGGCAGATATGGAACCTGAGTCATTTCCCAAATGGGCCCAATGACTCTGGATTCACAAACACTGGGTGGGTATCTTCATTCAAAGGACTGTACTTTCCTGGAACTGGATTTGCTAATGCTTTAATAAACATAGTTCCTGTAAATAAAGAGATAAATCTGCCAGCTCTCTTGTTTTGGGTTTTTTTGGGGGGGGGATTATTGTTTTTGTTGTGTTAGGGGGGTGAGTACCTTTTTCTTTTTTCTTATGGAACCCCCAGTTCTTTTGTTTGAGCACATTTAAGCATGCTTTACTTCAAGTACAAGGGGATACAAAAAAATACACGGAAAAAAGCTTCACTAGGCAGAGCTTTCCTAGTACACATTTTCCCCCGCTAGGTGTGCACAGGGCAACTAACTCACTCTGAGTTAGTGCACTAAGTGGCATCACCTGGGAAGGTTCTCTCTGGTCACAATGAATTTTTTTTTCTTACAGCAGTTTCACTTGAACCTCAGTTTTTGTGGTGGCCAATTTAAGAGAACAGCATGTGACTGTGTTTCCTGCTCAGGAAAAATGCCACAGAGACTTGTGATGTTGAACACAGCTTACAAGGACAGCACTATAGGAGAAGCTCAAGTGTACAAGTTTTTCCTGATTTTAAAAAAGGTGAAATGTTGATTGGTGATATACCTCATTCTGGATGCCCATCAATTTCCAGAACAAACTGAAATGTTGACAAAATTTGTGCACTTCTGTTCGAAGACCGACGATGGACAATTCAATAAATGAGGAAGGTATCTGGACTATCTTGGAGCTTGGTTCAGCGAATTTTAATGAAAGATTTGGGAATGAGAAGGGTCACTGAGAAATTTTTCCCTCAGGTTCTGACTGGTCAGGAAAAAGAGCGGCCAGTGGAAACATGCCATGCTTTGAAAGAACAGCTCTGAAGCGACCCAGACTTTTTCCCCAAGGTCATCACTGGTGATGAGACATGGTGCTATTCTTATGACCACAAAAGCAAAAATCAACCAACCCAGTGGAAAATGCCATCATCTCCTTGCCCAAAAACAGCTCAGCGAGTGAAATCAAAGAGCGAGACGATGCTCATTTGATGTGAGGGGGTTAGTGCATGGGCATTTGTTCCACCAGGTCAGACTGTTAATCAAGCTTTCTATTTAGAAGCTCTGAAAAGACTGTGTAACTGTGACAGAGGGGGGACTGGTTTTGCCACCACGACAATGCACCTGCTCACCCAGCCATCTCAGTGCACCAGTTTTGGCAGAAAGCTGCATGCTTCTCTTCCTACCTGCATCTTACTCACCTGACCTCACCCCATGCGACTTCTTTTTGTTTCCCCAAATGCAGAGAGACATGAAAAGACAGCAATGTGATGATATAGGAGGTGAAAAAAATGAGGGAGGTCCAGTCAGCCATCCAAACAGATGAGTTTGAAAAATGTTTCCAAGAATGGAATTACAGATTTGACAAATGAATTAAGTGTAATAGAGAGTACTTTGAAGGTGATAAGGTTGTTTTGTAAAAAATAATTAAATACATAGCTTTGAAAAAAATTGGGTGTTTTGGGGGTATCCCCTCATGTAGTGATATATTTTCAAATATTCTCTCTAGGAGAAAAAGAAACATATTTTTAAAAACACACTATTCTAATGTGTTTAAAGTGAAAGCTTACGCGCAGATTAGGTTCTCATTTAATAATATCAATGCACATTACACATTGATACTGGCTACCTTTTCACGTGTTATCATTCTCCCATCAACCAGTCTGATTGTACCGTTACCCCTACTCTAGTTTCCCTGCCCCCTTACTTTGCTTTGAAGTACTTGTTGACCATTTGGTCTCCTGTAGAAGATTTTTAAAGGGAGTTCATTACACTTGCATGATATTCTTTATTTTATGAGCCTAATTGTTTGTGGGCTTTTTGGTTTGGGTTTTTTTTTTTTTAGCCTACTTGTGTTTTAACTAAAAGGTGACCTCAAAGAATTATGTTGGATTAAGGTTTGAAGAGCATCTGGGGACCGTCGTGTGGGGAGTCCTCTAGTTTCAAATGTTCCAAGTTTGGACTTTGAAGGATTTGAGTCCGTCAAAGAAGCCCTTGTGGTGTTGTGGTTATGAGTTGGGCTGCAAACCACAAAGTCTACGTTGGAAAAAATGACGGGTCTTTCTACTTCTGTAAAGAATTGCAGCCTTGGAAACCCCCGGGGCAGGTCTAGCCTGCTCTTGGAGGAGCTCTGAGCCAGCATGGACCCAGTGACAGCGAGTTTAGTTCTTGTATCGGAATGGCCCTTCTAGCCATAATCCCGTCTAGCCTTTGGCTGCAGCTCTACTCCCATTTGGAGGTAGTGTTCCCGTACAGGAGTAAGGTGGGATGTATCCTTAATAGATGTAACCTTACTAGAAGGTGTGAGTTAAATTCACTATCCTTTGTTTCCCTTAGGGCTGTGATCTGCTAGTGGTGTAGGGGTTACGCGTTGGGCTGCAGTCCACATGGTGGGCAGTTTAAAACCACCAGCAACTCCCAGGGAGAAAGACCGGCCTTTCTACTCCCATAGATAGTTACGGTCTCGGCCACCCACAGGGGATCGCTGTGAGTCAGCATTGAGAGAGCAGTGAGAGAGAGATGGTCTCCGGAGGGACAGACACCACCCACGGAGCACATTCAAGATCTCTGTCTGACGTGGTGGAAACCAGCAGCAGTGTGACACGGACGGAGACCATGGGACAGAGCAAAGTTGCCGAGCTCCTTGAGACCAAAGGCCACGGCAAGGAGACCCTGAGAGGGAGCACGGGAGCAGGGCTGAGACTATGATCCTGTGAGGCTGACAGTCATTGCAGGCTTCCTGGACCATAGAGACCGAAGCCACAGAACCACATGACTGAGAGGCTGAGTTCGAGACAGAACTGGGCTGCTGATTGAGAACAGGGGCCAATGTGATCCCTGACTGTATCCTCACTGTTTACTGCTCTTGGCTTATGGCAACTTGTTAACCTCCTTAATAAACTCCATAATTAGGAGGATTGTCCCTGGGTTCTGTGTGACCACTGCAGCGGGTTATCAAACCCAGCAGAGAAGTAGAGCATTATGGGAGGAGGGGTTGGTGTCAGATGAAGATAAAGAAAGCTAGAGGGGAGAGGCGTGTCTGAGCCCTGCCAGGGCAATAGGGCAGCCAGAGGAGGTCAGATATGGTCTCCTCCCTGTGCTGCTTTACCACACTGAGTTTCAACACAGATGGTCTTAATTCTTCCTCGGTGTCAAGTGCTGAGAGAGTGCCTTTTGGATGTTGTCTAGTAAAACTTCAGCAGGCTGAGAACCGGTCCAGAGACCCCCGTGACATTCTGCTCTCTGGGCAGGCTCTGTGACACCTGCCCTGAGTGTATCACAAAGTGTTTTGAGGACCAAAGTAGCAGGAGTCCCTTGGAAGGGGACGACCAAAGTAGCAGGAGTCCATTGGAAGGGGACTTCAAACTCCTAACAGTGGTTACCTCTGTGGGGGGAGAGGATTACCTTTTACTCTGAACCCTCAAACACTACTCTCTATTGGATCCTGACTCGCAGTGATCCTAGATAGAGTTTTCACGCTCCATCTTTCTCCCATGGAGTAGTTAGTGGGTTTGAACTGCCAACCTTCCAGTTAGCAGTCCGATGCCTAGCCCACAGCACCATCAGGGAGCCTTTCATTTTACTTTAGACAGACATTTTTCATGGTATGCATTCTGTTTGAAGTAACAAACTTTGGAGTGAAAGCATCATTTAAATATAGTGTATAAAGTGTATGACAATTATTACTCTTCATTCCCCATTTAATGATTCAACCCAACACCACAAGAAAAATAAAGAGATAATGTCATCTTAAAGTTCATGGTAAGCTTTCTGGAAACGTACTGTTTAGTTTGTTTTCCAGTTGTTATGCGATTTTTAGTCACCTGAACATTACCAGAATAAATAATATGAAAGTGGGTGAATCTTAATGAACTAGCGACACTAACATGTACAATGTCTATTAGCCAAGATATTTTCCTCCACATTTAACTTTAAAGAGGGAGAAAACTATACATCTGGAAATAAGCTTGTTTTACAAAAGCCCATGGCTTATAGGGAAAGTTCTGGATACTTTTTAAGGTTGCATTTACTATAGTATGTATATCGATGTCAATGCTTACAAGTACATGATAGGAGACCGGCTGCAGCAGAGTCAGGGGTGGACTGCGAACCCAACGGTTGGTGGGTTGGTGGGAGAAAGATGAAGCAGTCAGCTTCCCTAAAGAATAATCGCATGGGAAGCCCTATGGCGTAGCTCTACTCTGCTCTAGACAGCCGCTCTCAACTCAACAGCAGTGCATATTTAGTAACGATGACACAATAGGCCGTTAAGCAACATTGTCAAGTTTTGAGAAACCGTAGAATGTCTCTCTTGTCCAAGGTCCCCTACTAAAGAGCTCCTGGGACCCTGTAATTTCATAGGCTATCTTGACCCTGGCCACAGCTGAAGCTTGGTTCAATAACAGGGCACAGCGCTAGGGACAGCTTCGTGTGAGAAATCTACCCTCCAGGGACACAGTAATGAGTATCTTTTGTTTAGCCAACCAGGAAAATATCATCCTCTTATTTTGGGACACATTCCTTCTGACCGTATGATGCATGGGTGGAAAAAGTCAGGGGCACAGCAATTCATCTCGGAAGACGTGCTGAAGCCGTGCTGAGCAGTCTTCAACTTGGAACTCAGCTAAACAGTGGAACTCTGGAGTTCTTAATCGCCATTTCTTTTCTGTGGTATGTGAAAGAAAAGAAAGCCATTCCATAAAAGTTAAGAGAAGAGTCAAACCAGTGTCGTGTCCCAGACTCTGGTTTCCATGGTGCCTGAGACCTCTGCCCATCCTGCAAATGTCCAGTAATAGCTCCTTTTGTCAGAGCAAGGCCAGAAACCATGGAACAGACCACCAGAACAGATCCCGTGCAAGTCCAAGTTCAAGTTGAAGCGGAAAAAACTTCAAACAAGTCCACAAGAGCCAAAGGACCACCTTCAGTATATGCCACCCAAATATTTGACTCATTGAACACTTATGACCAAAGACCAGACTAGCTGTGGGCCAACACCAAGGGCATCATATATGAAAAGAGCAAAAGGTCATGAAAGAGACAAAGTGGGGGGGGGGGAAGAGATCAAATTGCATGCCAGAGTCTCTGAAACTTGCTCTAGAATGTGGAGTAACTAAAGCAAATGGGGGAAATGATGATGTGCAAGCTCTGAACAGAAGATTTCAAAGAGTAACTGACGAAGATGAAGCATTATAATGAGAGATCCAAGGATCTGGAATTAGAAAGCAAAAGGGCAAAAGCACTCAGCATTTCTCAAGATGAAAGACCTGAAGGAAAAAGTCAAGCCCAGGCGTGTCATCTCGAGGAGTCCGCGGACAAGGAGCATCCAGGGAAGATGGGAGAGAAACAGGGCCATTATTCCAAAAACAAGGAACCCTGGTGGCATAGTGGTTATCCATTGGGCTGTGAGCCCCAAGGGCAGCAGTTTAAAACCACCAGCTTCTCCTGGGGAGAAAGAGGAGACTTTCTACTCCCTTCAAGAAATAAAATCTCAGAAACTCAGGAGCAATTCTACCTTGTCTTATAGGGTCCACTATGAGTCAGCATCAACTTGATGGCAGTGAGTTTGGTTTTTGGTTTGGTGCCAAAAAGAATCGGTCTATGTTCAAACATTTCAGAACATAGCATATGATCAAGAACTGATGATATTGGAAGGAAAATTCAAGCTGCACTGAAGGTACCAGTGAAAAACTAGACTCAGGAATGGACAGAATGCCAATTGAAATGTTTCAACAAATGATCTATACCAAGAAATCTGCAAGACAACTATCTGGCCAATTGACTTGATGAGATCATATTTGTGTCCATTTCAAATAAAGGTGATCCTACTGAATTTAGAAACTTTCAAATAATATGAGGCAGAAGTAGATTTTTTTTCTGGAGATAATTTAAAAATGGTTACAACAGTACACCGATGGGAAATTGCCAGACATTCAAGCCATATTCTGAAAAGGATGTATAATGAGGGATATTTTTGCTGATATCAGGTGAACCTTGATTGAAAACAGACAAGACCAGAAACATGTTTCCCCATGATTTATCGACTATTAAAAGTCCTGCTAGTGTGTGGATCATAACACATTTCATATAACCTTGTAAAGAATAGGAATTCCTTAAATTTTGCATAAACTAGGAGGCAGTAATTCAAACAGAACAAGGGGCTACTGCATGGCTTACCCTCAGGAAAGCTGTGCGTCAGGCTTGTATCCCCTCACCATCCTTATTCAGTCTGTGTTGGCTGAGCAAGGACTCCGAGAAGCCGGGCTGTATGAAGAAGTACACAGCATCCGGTTGGAGAAAGACTCATCAGCAAACTGCAATAGGCAAATGATATAACCTTGTTTGCTTCAAATGAAAAGAATGTGGTCAATGCTCATGGAAGTAGCAGTAAGAAATCAAATGACATATTGCAGTGGATAAATAAGCCGCATATGACTTCTTTAAAGTGTTAAAGCACAGCTGTCCCTGTGAGGACTAAGGCGGGCCTGACACATACACATTGCTTCATGTGTCTGTGAAAAACTAGGACAGTGAATAAGGAAGATTGAAGATGCTCTTGAATTATGGTGTTGATGAAGAATATTATGTGTACCATGGACTGCCCACAAAAGTGAACAAATAATTTTTGGAAGAAGCACAGTCAGAATGCTACTTGGAAGCAAGGATGGCAAGACTTCCTCTCACATGTTTTGGGCATATGACACGGGGGGACCAGTTCCTGGAGAACTTTGTACCCATCACGCTGAGCTGTGAATTGGAACCACCTAACATCAACAATCCCCCTTGGCCTTTACATCTTTGGAGGTGGATTTGTGGGGTGCAGTCTGGAATCCTGACTGCCGTTTATTGCTGTTAGTTGCTGTCGAGATGGCTCTGATAATTGTGTCATGTTTGATACTGGCATGTTTGAATCCATTGTTGTGACTGATGTATCAATCCGACCTCTCCAAAAGCGACCTTCCTCTCCCGGGCTGCAGCATAACATCTCTTTAGCTGCTTTCAGCAATTACAAGTAACAACAACAAAGTAGCCATCTAAGCAGATGAAATTTCCCTTCCTTCATTGAGGTTTGCCCTCAGTTCTGTCCACCCTCTATGAGCGTGGTTGCCCTTTTCTAGGGCTGGGCTGGCCTGATGGCATACCTATAGTGTCATCATTCTCACTTATAGGAAGCGTTCTGATTACATTTCCTCTGTGATTGATTATTCTTCTTGTTCATACAAAAATAATTTCCTTTATAAGGATCAGCGCAATGTTGCTTCCAACAAGGTGGTGGTTAAAGATGTCCCAGATGTTCAAGTTTTACAAAACAGGATACCACTCCATCATCTCTGATATCAACCATCACTGATATATCCATCTCCGCCCTCATGTTTCCGGGTTCTACAATTCTGTAACGTTCACGGAACTCACAAATTATCAAGGAAAGGGTTCATAGGGAGGCTGGGCTGTGGAAGCTGATAAATCTCAAATCCAAAGTTGAGATGTCTGTCAGGAAGAGTGTGGCAGTAACCTAATCTCCTGTCAACTTGAGCAAAAGGTGGGGTTTAGCCTGTCAATCAGGTCATAGCCAATGAGGCCTCTGTGTGGACATGGCCTTCTCCTGAGGATTCTGGGAACTCCTGTCTTCCTCCCTTGAGGCGGGACACACACTCTGCTTCACATTCCTTTTCACAAGCCACATGGAGCTATGCTGATAGCAGGCAGAGCCTTGGAGCTGGAGGAGCCACATGGAGCCACACGGAAACCCATGCCAGTGCTGAGATGCTTCCACCACCACTGGATCCACAAGACTTTCCACCCACTGGCCTGTGATCTTCCTGCATTTGGCATCATTACATGTGTTGTGTGAGTCTGAAGAGGAATTTATACACTGGTATCGGACATATGGGCTAATATCAGGCTTATGGACTTGATCTGGACTGGGCCAGGATGTTTTCTTAATGTACAGTTACTCTGATATAAAGTTCTCTCTTACACATATATGAGTGTCTCGGGATTTGTTTTCCTAGTCGACCCAGACCAACACAAAGATTCTACTCATTCACACCAAATCAGCTGTTGACTCCAAAGACTTAAGAAGCTAGTGAATCAGGTGATAGGCTGCTGGCTTAAGTCCCAAGAACCAGAACTCAAATGGAGATATTAAGCTAGACACTCTGAATCCTTTCAGATCAAGAGAGCAAAGTTTGCCAAAGTTCTTCATGCCTGGAGCTACAGAGATACAAAATGTCCACAAGGGCCTCCCTTGCTATCAATCATCTTGCTTAATTATCTTAACTTTTGCCCCAGGCCACTTCAAAAGCAAATTTCCTCCCCTCAGCTGCAGCATAGCATCTCTTAAACTGCTTTCAGCAATTACAAGTAACAACAACCAACTTTTTTAGCCATCTAAGATTACTAAGGATATCCCTTACAAAGACCCATGTCTCCAGGAGTATGGGGCCATTGCAATGAATACCACTTCTGACACCAACTAGAAGAATGGTGTAGGGGCAGCCTCGGGCCTCCTCTGAGTTCCCAGGGGGGAAGGAGAACTAAGCTCCACATCAGTCAGATGCTGACTCATTCCTATGAGGCAGAGGTCAGGCATGCCTACCTGCCTTCCTAGTTCTGACTCAACCAACACCACATTCTTTTTCACTATTGGGTTTGATAAGTCATTACAATGGCCACAGATAATATTCATGGTTATGGAGTTGATTAGGGAAGTTAAGAGATTCCAATTAAGGATCAGACATATTCAAGATACAGCACCTCTTCTCAGCTTTGCACAAAAGCACTCTTAGACCCCCGCTCTCTGCCCTGCTCAGGCAATACTATGAAGCTCCTTTAGAACTGCGGACAAACTGCCCAGAGGCACACCCCTCCACCACAAGCTTTAGCCTGAAAGCACTCAGCTCTAGTTCCATGGGTCCGCACACCTAGCTCCCTCAGTTAAGTGCCCGGAGTCAACCTACTCAGTAAGCAAGCCTTGCCCCAAGTCACTATGCCTTATTCCTTTGGCCAGAAAATTCGCCCCCCTGTCCTAAGTTCTCGCTCTTGGTTCTGTGCTGTGCTCCTGTGCCATTGCTCTGGTGTCATAGCTACCTGTCTCCTGGATCGAGGAGGCTCAGTGCCCAGGGATATCAGGGTCCAAAGGACACACTCCCCTCTGGGTTCTTCTTTTGTAGTGGTCACGAGCTCCTGTTCTTGCTTCTGAGATGGCTCGTTTTAAACTAGTGGGTTTTGGTAAAACTGACCAATCCCTTTATTTTCTCTCCATAGACCTTATTTGCATGGTCCCACCTAGTCAGTTAGTGGGAATTACAGAGACTATGGCTAACGAGCCATATCAAATTATTCACCACACCATAGCAACGACTGATCACCCTGAAGTTAATCATCAATGTTGGTTTTTCTTAGTAATCTATATACCCATTATTAACAATTCCAAACTCTGTTGGTTGCGTTTCTAGAAATCAGTTTCTTTTCCCCTTTTAAGTCCCTTTGTCTATAGACTGCTTGTTCTTTATGCTTACCCCATTGCTATTGTCCTGATCATTCGTTCTCCTCTTTTCTTCAGCACAAATCCTATTCTTTTTCTTGGCCTCTGTTCTCATTTTATTAAAGAATACACTAGTTTCCCAAAAGAAGATGCATATGAGTCAAAATTGATTCCATGGCAGTGAATTAGAATCAATTACATTCTTGATTTTATTTTCATACCTGTTCACAGTTTAAATGAGAATTAAATTCTAATGAACATATGCCACCTTTGCGTCCTCATCCTCCATTTGTTCCCAACAGTTAATGATGCCAACAAGTACCACATTGACATTATCAGTCGCATAATCAATGTCCTTAACAGTTATTACTTTAAATTTGAATAAAGGGGAAAATGGAATTATATATACAAAAAGTGGGGGCTCCAAACATGCCCTACTGATGGCTCCCCCATGGTCCTGGGAATTCTCTCTTTCTCTCTCTCTCTGTCTCTCTCTCTCTCTGCTTTCAAGATGACCCTCTCATATACAGAGGGGATGGCTTTGATGGAAATGTGGTTATTGTCTTTCAGTAGGCCTTTCCCCCAAGGAAACAACAGACGGTGATTTGGTTCATACCAGCTAGTAAGGTGGAGACTCGGGATTCATCCACCTTAATTCCATTTATTATCATAGCAGAGAATTCCCTCCAAAGTGGGATTATAACCACAGGCATTGAGGCTAGACTTTACAATATGTTACCGAAGGAAGTACAGCTAGAAAGGCCAGCCATATTAATGAGTTATATGTCTAGTACTATTAAATCCCCAATCCCTTCTTTGTGTGCTGAGTATCCCCAATACTTCATTAAGTAAAGAAAGAATGGCAGACAACCTAATCCTCTCACGTTTATTTGTCCTCAAGTCTTTCAGAACATCCATTTTTTAAAAAAATCATTTTATTGAAGGCTCATACAACTCCTATCACAATCTATACATACATCCCTTGTCAGAACACCCATTCTTATAAAATGACAAAAGGGTGAATTTATTTATCTTCTAAAAATGCATATATGAAAAGACTAAATGTTTTTAAATTAATTTTGAGTTTCTTTTTTTTAATCAACATATTGGGGTCTATTACAGCTCTTATCACAATCCATCCATCCATCCATGGTGTCGAGCACATTTGTACATATGTTGCCACCATTATTTTCAAAACATTCTCTTCCTACTTGAACCCTTGTTATCAGCCCCTCATTTTTTCCCTTCCTCCCTCATGAACTCTTGATAATTTGTAATTTTTTCCCATGCCTTACACCGATCGCTGTCTCCCTTTACCCACTTTTCTGTTGTCCATCCCCTTGCAGGGAGGTGGGGGGTTATACGTTGATCATTATGATTGGTTCCCCCTTTCTTCACCCACCTTCCCCTTCCCCTCCTGGTATAGCTACTCTCATTATTGGTCCTGGGGGGGGGGGGCTGGCTCTCTCCACGTGGACCACCAAGCAGGCTGGGTCCACTGGAAACTCTTTTTCTTCAGGCCCTCACTCACTGCAAGTCCATAAAGCAGGATGGTAACATCCAATGAAGACTTCAAGCCAAATTCAGAAGAAAAAAGAAAGAAGCACATCATTGCTAACATCGGATGGAGCTTGGCTGAAAGCAGAGAATGCCAGAAAGATGCTTACTTGAATTCGATGGACTATAGAAAGGCATCCCATTGTTTGCACCATGACAAAATCTGGATGACATTGTAAAGCATGGGTGTTCCACAACACTGCACTGTGCTCATGCAGAACCTGCACATAGACCAAGAGACAGTCTTTTTAACAGAAGAGTGGGGTTAAAACCAGGAAAGGAAAGATGTGTGTCGGCATTGTCTCCTTTGACCTACTTATGCAATCTGCAGGCGGAGCAAATAACTGGAGAAGCTCAACTGTGTGAAGAAGAACATTGCCTCCAGACGGGGAAAAGGCTCATTACCAGCCTGCAACATGCAGCTGACACAACCTTGCTTGCTGAAAACAAAGAGGACTGGAAGCCCTGACTGAAGAAAGCCAAAGACTACAACCTTTTGTATGGATTACACCTCAATAGCAAGAAAACACAAATCTTCACAACTGGATCGACAAACTTTATGAGGAAGAAAGAAAAGATGGACGTTGTGAAGTCCTTCGTTTTACTTGGATCCACCATCAATGTGTATGGAAGCAGCGGTCCTGAAGGGATCATCTGCCCTGGATTCCCTGTGTTTCCAGTTCCTATCTGTACTAGTGTGCATGCTCTGGTCTAGCCGGATTTGTAAAGTAGAATTGGGATCATAATAGGAGGGGTGGGGGAGAGGAAGCATTTAGGAACTAGAGGAAAATTGTAAGTTTCATCGTTGCTACACTGCACCCTGACTGGTTTGAGGGAGAGCATTAAAGAGCTAGAAGAAAGTTGTATGTTTTATCGGTGTTATATTGCACCCTGACTGGCTCATCTATTCCTTGTGATCCTTCTGTGAGGAGATGTCCAATTGGTGACAGATGGGCTTTGGGTCTCCACTCCACCCTCCCCCTCATTCACATCGATATGATTTTTTGTTCTGGGTCTTTGATCCCATCGGCACCTCATGACCGCACAGGCTGGTGTGCTTCTTCCATGTGGGATTTGTTGCTTCTCAGCTACATGGCTGCTTTTTTATCTTCTAATTTCAAATTTCACAGCTGACATAAGTTGTAAAAACCTCAATCAATAAGTAGTTATAGGAAAATTTAAAGTCCCTTCATTTTCAATCCAAATTATTGTCACCAAACTGATATATATCTCTCAGAACATATACTCTTTGTACATATAGACATACATGCACATATATGTAATTTTTGTCATACTTTTGACTGTAAAACTATTCCTGAGTGTCATCAAGGCCAAATCGCTGAGAAGTTATAACATGCCTGTCATAGCCTTTTACAACCTCTGTGGCATTATTCACATAGGCAGATAATTGCTCACTACCAAATTGTCACCCGAAGCATAATGTCTGATAAAAGCATAATGTCTGAGAAACAAGATTGGCTTCACATGCCTCTCTTCCTGCTGATAGCCAGAGAGGCAATAGATAAGGAAGGCTTAAACAACAACAAAAATTTTAACTCACCATCATGTCAATTTTTCTCATAAAAACCCTAAATGTGGTGAAGAAAGCTGATGGTGCCCGGCTATCAAAAGAGATAGTGACTGGGGTCTTAAAGGCTTGAAGATAAACAAGCGGCCATCTAGCTCAGAAGCAACAAAGTTCACATGGAAGAACACACCAGCCTGTGTGATCGAGTGGTCCCAAAGGGATCAGTTACCAGGCATCAAAGAACAAAAAATCATATCATTGACTGCACACCTCCATGATAGGATCGCTGAAGACAAATGGGTGCATAAGCAAATGTGGTGAAGAAAGCTGATGGTGCCCGGCTATCAAAAGAGATAGTGTCTGGGGTCTTAAAGGCTTGAAGGTGAATAAGCGGCCATCTAGCTCAGAAGCAAAAAAGCCCACATGGAAGAAGCACACTGGCCAGTGCGATCACGAGGTGCCAAGGGACCAGGTATAAGGCATCATGCAAAAAAAAAAAACGATATAAGTGAGTGTATATATATGTGTATATGTATATATATACCATATTAAATGAAGGGGGAAGTGCAGAGTGGAGACCCAAGGCCCAAGTGTCGGCCAATGGAGATCCCCTCATAGAGGGGTTTAGGAGAGGAGATGGGTTAATTAGGGTGCGAGGTAGTACCGATGAAGAACACAGCTTTCCCCCAGATCCTGGATGCTTCCTCCCCCCAACTACCATGATCCGAATTCTACCTTGCAGGACTGGATAGGGCAGAGGCTGTACACTGGTACATATGAGGGCTGGAGGTACAGGGAATCCAGGGTGGATGATACCTTCAGGACCAAGGGTGTGAGGGGCGATGCTGGGAGAGTGGAGGGTGAGTGGGTTGGAAGGGGGGAACTGATTACAAGGATCCACATGTGACCTCTTCCCTGGAAGAGGGACAGCAGAGAAGGGGGGAAGGGAGACTCCGGATAGGGCAAGATATGACAAAATAACGAGGTATAAATTACCAAGGGCACATGAGGGAGGGGGGAAAGGGGAGGGAGGGGAAAAAAAAAGAGGACCTGATGCAAGGGGCTTAAGTGGAGAGCAAATGCTTTGAGAATGATTGGGGCAGGGAATGTATGGATGTGCTTTATACAATTGATGTATGTATATGTATGGATGGTGATAAGAGTTGTATGGGTCCCTAATAAAATGTAAAAAAAGAAAAGAGGAGAAAAAAATGATTAGGGCAGGGACTGTACAGATGTGCTTTATACAATTGATGTATGTATATGTATGAACTGTGATAAGAATTGTATGAGCCCCTAATAAATTGTTAAAATTAAAAAAAAAAACCCTATTGGATGGGGGAGCGTTGCCCCTTTGGGTTTCCAAGGCTATAAATCTTGGTGGGAGCAAGATGCTTCATCTTTCTCCTGAGGGGGAGTTGGTGGTTTTGAACTGTTGACCTTTCAGGCCCAACCAGAGCTGCTTGAAAAGGTGGTTAGAAGTATTGATCACCATGTTAAACACACAGGTCTGTCTCTCAATGTCCACCCTGCTATCAAAATCTCAGGCTTCAGTCCTGAATGCTGCAAATACAGACTGCCCAACTAAAAATCTCTCAGCCACCAAATCAATTCTGACACAGAGACTCCGTGGCAGCCCAGCACGTAACCCGCTCAGCCACCGGGACTCCTGAAATGAAAACTAAGGACAAATGTGCTTGATCGATTTAGATCTTTGGCGGGAAAGGGGGATTTAAAATTTTCACCTTGTAAAATTTGGGTTACTATACTTTTATAAAGCAAAATCAAATAAGTCAAGTGCTATTGGAACACCTGGCAGCTTGCTAATGCTTAATGCAAGGTGAGAGTCCTAATTCATTTATAAGACAGGCTAAAATTGATGCAAAAGAGAAGTAAATACTTAGCCTATGATTGCCTCATCACTCTCAGATATATGTTTTTTCATTCTGTGAGGAATTCTGACTATGTAGCAACAAGCAAAGTTAATGACTGCGAATGGGCACACAATGGCATGGCCAGGGATGCATACTCAGAGCTATAGTCTGGGTCAGCAGGCCAAGACGTATGGAGAGATGAGCGTACTGAGACTTCTTGTGTTTGTAAAAGAAATATCTCTTCCAAAACTGTTTCACAACAATGCAGTGAATGTAGGGGCCCTTTTCCCATCTAAACCTGAACCAATGTGCAATAATGTCAGGAATTATTGCAGTTTTCCTATAATATGATAGATTTGCATATATAAATACGCACATTACCCATCTAAGGATCCCTGGTAGCACAGCAGTTAGTTATTGAGCTGCTAGCAGCAAGGTCAGCAGTTTGAAAGCACCATCTGCTCCATGAGCGAAAGGTGAGGCTTTCTGCTCCACAAAGTTACAGTCTCAGACACCCACAGGGGTGGCTCTACTCTGTCGATAGCGTCACTATGAGTTGGAACCGATTCAATGGCAGTGAGTTTGCTTTTTTGGAGTGAGCTCTCTTGGTGTAGTGGGTCAGCATCTGCTTGGCTAATAACTGAGAGGTCAATGGTTCAAACCCACTAGCTGCTTCTGGGGAGAAAGATGAGGCAGCTACAGCCTTGGAGACCCTCAGGGTGGTTATGTAGGGTCCTTTCCCATCAGAATGGATTCAATGCCAAGTTTTGTTTTCATGGCCTACTTGTCTATAGGGAAATCTCTTTAAAATGAAACGGATGTTCGGTTGTTTTAGTGAGAAGTTTTGCATACACAAGGGTGCTGCTGCACAGAAATAACCCACTGCTAGTCTCCTGTGTCCTTTCCATTCTTTTTTTTAAATATATATATTTTAATTTATTTTAACAATTTATTGGGGCTGATACAATTCTTTTCACAGTTCATACATATACATACATCAATTGTATAAAGCACATCTGTACAGTCTTTGCGTCCTTTCCATTCTTGGTTTGAATATGTGGACGCAACTTTTCACTTTTTGAAAAACATTTTCAGGGGTGTGGAGTTCTATGAGTTTTAACTTGTGTATAAATTGTTGGGGTCCCTGAGTGGTTTGCACTCAACTGCAACCCTAGAGGTTGGTGGTTCAAACTCATCAGAAGTACCATGGAAGAAAAGCCTGGAGACGTGTTTCCATTAAGATTGCAGCCAAGAAAACCCTATGTAGGAGCAATTCTACCTTGTAACACCAGGGGGTGCAGTGAGTAGGGATCAACTCAACAGAAATGGGTGATAAATTCGTGTAATCCCCACACAACAGATTCGTGTAATCCCCGTGAATAGGCGATTTATCACAGATGACATCTAGGAGGGCAACAACCATATGAAGAAATGCTCCAAGGTCATTAGCAACTAAAGAAATACACAGTAAAACAACCAAACCCTTTATAGGCCACATCAGAGAGACTTGAATAGGAGAGCCCCTTAGCAAACTAGACTTCACTGTAAACTCACTTATAGCCGAACAAAAAAATGGGCATAGGGCAGGAATGGACAATTTATCGCAGATGACATGAGATACCACCTCACCCTGCCATTTTGAGCAAAATTTTAATATGCCATCTTTTTCACTATAAGTAGAATTGAATACTTAAATACAGATTGCCACTTGTACATCTTTTTGGAGAACAGTTATATCATATCTTTTGTACAATTTTTATAGAGAGTTCACCTTTTTATTGTTATTCTATAATAGCCCTTTATTTTATTACACTGATCTCCAGGGCCTAAATTCTAAATACCCGGTTTATGGAAAGCTGTGGAGGACAGTGGGTAGCCCAGAATCCATTGCAGGATTCCTGTGTAGATGGAGTCCCTGCTGAAACCCCAGTGCACATAGACACATAGACACATAGACAGGACGTCAACGGCTCTGCTCTCAGACAGAGCTGTAAAAAACACTTGAGGCAGGATCCTTAGGTTGGAGTGTAACACTTTGTCATCTGATCTCCCTCTGGACCCAGTGTGAATGCGTTGGAAAGTTTTAGATGCTCTGCTTTCTCTTTGAGGTCTTTCTTTGTTCTGTATGATCACTGTTCTTGGGTCCTTGCAGATTGTTTGCCCTTGGTTTGTATGCTTATCTGTACAGGGAGACCCGGGTGGTGGCTGTGTAAGCGTGCACCTGCAAGAATGATTGCCGGGGGACCCAGGATGGCAGCGGTAGGGGTGGGGGGGGGGACGGTGGGAGGGGAGGAGCCACTCATCAGTGTGCATAAGAAAGAAGAAACTGTTTCAGAATTGATTGCCGTGATGATTTCACAGCCCTTCTTGATATGATTGATCTATCGGCTTGTATGGTATCTTATTTGTAGTTCAATAAAAGAAGCAAAATTAACAAGGGAAATTTCTCTGCCGGGGCGGGGGAAGGGGCAGATGCTATACCAGAAATGTGTAACATTTTACTGATGAATAGAATTCAACTGTGTGAATATGCTGTCATTTGTTGATCCACTTAGCCACTGTGAGACCCTTGGGTTGCTTCCATTTTTGAGTGATTTTGAATAGAGTTGCTGTGGACATTTGTGAACACGTTCCTTAGAGTATGAACATTGCTTTTGATTTTTCTAGGATTTGGGAGTTTTCTATGACATATGGTGTAGGGCACATCTAACTTTAAATGAAACTATACAACTCTGTTCCAGAGTGGACGTACCATTTTATGTCCCCAAGAGCAACGTGCGAGCATTCCAGTTGCTCCACCTTCTCATCAGCACTTAGTACTGTCAGTCTTTTTTATTTTAGCCATTCTAAAAGGTACATAGTGGCATGTCATTATAATTTTAAAGTTATTTTCCAAAATGGCTAGAAAACTTTAGTATCTTCTCATTTGCCATGTGGGTGACATCTTGCATAAATTATCATTCCAAACAGTTACCATTTTAAATCTGGGTTGCTTCTTTCTTACTGTTAATTTCTGAGTATTCCTTATATATATTCTACAATCAGACCTTTGTTGGCTGTGTGATTTACAGTATTTCATTTGATGTCCTTAATGGTGTATACATACTTACAAAAAACAAAACTGGCATAAAAATCCACTTATTATTTTAGTGTGTGTGTGTGTGTGTGTGTGTTTTATACATAGGGACACATCTTACACATCTTCCACATCATGAGTTTTCTTTATCCATTATGTTAATGGCTGTACAGTATCCTATTGCAGAGCTTTATCAGGATATTTTTAACTAAAATATTCTGTGAGACAAAAAATAATCTTTGAGATATTTGGTTGTTTTCTATTTTTTTTACTATTGAAACACATTACATTAGTAAACATCCTTTGAGCTAAATCTTCTCTCACACGCTAAATGTTTCCCTAGGATAGATTCTGAGGAGAGAAATTACTCTTTTAATTATGTACATTTTAAAGGCTTTTAATAAACACATAATGCAGTTTAATTCTCATCACCATGAAAAGATAGTTTCATTGGGAACTATCATTCCTTTAAGCTTTGTTTCTTAAGCTTAAAAAGTTTTTTAATCTTATTGTTTTTTAAATATGCCACCTTTTCATTATCAGTAGAATTGAACATTTTAATGCAGACTGCTATGTGTACATCTTTGCTAAAAACTGTTGCATCATATCCTTTGTACAGTTTTTATATAGAGCTAGTTCACCTTTCTATTTTTATTCCATAATAGTGCTTTATTTTATTACACTTGTTACCCAAAAACTTGATTTCAATTATTACTGCTAATAAGGATTCATACCCTTTGACAGTAGAACCAATTCACTAACAAGAAAAGGGAAGTTTATTTTAGAAGATTTAACTAGCAGGGAGACTGATAGCAACACAGGCTGTTTTAATGACCTTCCATTTGAAATCAGAATAGATAAAGAATCTATGTTTTTGACTTTAGAATTCACAACCTGGGGGAGTCGCGTATAGACGGGTCACATTAACTTAATTTTCAAGTAAACCATGGGAAACTGGTGTTGACCATGAGCAAGCAAGCAGAACAATAAGGTTCTTTAAATTGTAGGTCAGTCTCAGGAGTTCTTTGTTGATTAACCAGGTAGCAGGATCTAGCTGTTTGGTCACTAACAGGAAAATAAGAAAATTCTCAGAGTCATCCATGTTTCAGATGACTTCCACATCCAAGCTGTTTGCCTCTGAGCAAGGTAGCGAGCTATGACAATTCCATAGAGACGGCATTCAGTTGCTTTGGCTAACGGCACTAAGTACAGTAACCTGGGCTGCACAGCGGACCTCAATTCTGCAGGCCCTTTTGAATCTTCGTAAGCCAAGGATCTATTAGGGGGAGAATCACCAGATTTAACAAATGAAAATCTAGAAGACTCAGTTACATCTTAAGTTCAAGCAAATCATTTTTAAAGCATAAGTATGTCCCAAATTTGCATGAGATAATAACAATGATTTATTGTTTATCTGAAATCCATCTGTAAGTGGAATTTCATCTGACAACCCTCGTTAGAGATCACAGCTACTGCGGAGTATGACTGCACTGGGCAATAGGTCTAAAGTCAGCACGTCTAGCAAAAATTGCTGAAGACCAAAGTAACCTTCAAAAACCCTTTCAGTCACTTTAAAAGTTCTGCCTTCACCCCTGTGTGGCGATTCTTAGGCACCGTGAGGTTGAGAGCATCTCCTGGAATGGAAGGAAACCCATGGGTACATACCTGGTGGTTCAACCAGCTCACGCTTCTAGAAAGAGACAAGAGGAAGGGTGGGGTGGGGAACTTTAAGTATTTCTACTTGCCTTCAGACCACATTTTCTTTCAGTATCCAGCTTCTAAATTGTTTAGACAAGTTAATGTATGCTTTGGTAGCTGTGATGGTTAAGCAAGATGCAATATAAAATTCATATTACATGGATTTTTACATATTACATAATTCCTTTACAATATAAAATTCCTATTAATTTATATTCTAAAGTTAGATATCAAGAAAAAAATGACCATGTCGTGACTCCACTGAATTATTTTTATACAGTTACCCTTCAATCTATGCTTCCCAATTCCCTCAGCTCAATTTTTATTTTCAGTAAATGTTCTACCCCAAAATTACCTCTAAATATTTTTCTTCTGGAAGACTGTGTGTACTTTGGAGTGTTCAGCAGCTACTAAGAGTCATCATGGTAAAGGGTCTGCTAGCCCTTGTTGTGTAATAGAGCCCTGTCTCTTTGTCTTGTTTTCTTTTAATAGACGCTTTTCTAAAAACCTTAACCAATGTTTTATGTTAGTGCAATATCTCTAGTGAGGAGCCAGAGGTTACAGTTAGGCTGCTAACTGCAAGGCAAACAGTTCAAAACCACCAGCTGCTCTGAGGGAGAAAGGCAGAGCAGTCTATTCCCCGAGAGTTACCGTCTTGGAAAACCACAAGGGCCTTTCTACCCTGTCCTACGGAATTTCTATGAGTCAGCATTCACTCAGTGGCACTGAGTTAGTCTTTTTGGTTTATGCCTTGTGATGGTCAGAAGTTTCAAAGTAATCATTAGTCAGGAAGTCAAAGCAAAATGTACAAAATTATATCCTCATTTCTCCTCAAATCCCATTTATTTCTTTGTCATCCTTCTGTGCTGCCAAGCGGGTTGGAACTCGCAGTGACCCCCATGTACAATAGAAAGAAATACTGCCTGGTCCAGCATCCTCCTCACAATTATGTTTGAGCCCGTTGTTGCAGCCTGTGTCAGCCTTACCATAGCCGAAACGTTTCCACGGAGAAAACAATTGTAATTCAAAAACAATTGTAATTCAAAGTTGATTTTCATGGAATCTGACCTGTAGAAAAAAAAAGATGCTATCATATTGTTTGCATGTTCTTAATATATGTATGCTAATACATATATAATAAATATGAGGGGGTTCATGGAAAAATTTTATCATCTTTCAATTTCATTTCCCCACAGACTTTTTGGAGGCCTCTTGTATAATGCACTCATTATATGAATAACCAAACTCAAGCCGACTGCCATTGAGTCAATTCTGAGTCAAAGTGCGTCAGAGGGTAATACCGTTTCTAGAGGGAGGAGACTGGCTTGCGGAGTGGAGACCCTACAGGTACTTATTTTGGAGGAGCTGAGTCTGCTGATCCAGGAAGCTGGAGTTGCGTGTCTCTGGGCTGAGGCTTAAGGAGGAATGGTGGGTCCTTTGGGTATTTCTTAACAGTCCTAAAAGAGCTTTGTAGCACCGTGTGAGCAGGGCAGAGGCTACTGGGTTCAGTGTCTCAAAGGCCAAAGACTAGAGAAGCCTGCGTAGAGGCACAGCTGAGAAGAGACTGTCTCCTCTCTGCATAATTGTATCCAGAATCCCTGTAACCTGCCAGTTTCCCAATAAACCCCATAACTGTGAGTATTGCTTGTGAGTTCTGTGTGGCCAGCACAATGACGTACGTGGGAGGGACCGTTCGTGTTAGAACAGGGTCAAGAAGGATGGAGGCTGGAGGCAGGTCTGACCTCTGCCTCACAGGACACGGCCGTGGGCAGCTGATTCGGATGGAACCAGAAGAGGTCAGGTGCAACCCTCATGACCTTCATTTCCTTTTTCCTGGCTTACTTAGGAAACCAACCCCACGGCCCTTGTCAAGTAGAACCGAAAGGAAGAAAGAAAAGGCAGAAAGAAAGACAAGAGAAGCAGGAAAATAGAAGGCAGGGGACCTCCTAAAAGAGCAGTCACACAGGCCCAGGGCTGAGATGCTGAAGACTGTGAGAGGTCTGGAAGCAGCCCCCCAGCTTCTGTACAAGCTGCTCTGCTGGCTATGCAATGGGGCAGGATCAGTGTGCAGGGCAAAGGCTAGGAGAAGGGCCTTCACGGTCACCCCACCCCACTCCCCTGAGGAAACCTGCCTGAGAGGAGCCCAGTCCTCAGAGGGCTGAGAGGGGGGTTGCCTAGCTGAGGAGGGCGTGTACAGTGAGAGGAGAGAAGGGCCTGCTTGCTTGAGCCGTTGAGAGGATGGACAAGAGCCATTCTACCCGGAAGAAGGAAGGAATGCCGCGCTCTGTACTTGGGAGGGTAGATGGGCCTTCACCTAGCACTTCCTGACAGTGATCTTGAGTTGAACCCAAATGAACCATTTGTCTGCAAGAAGGGTCGGTGAGTTCTGTGGGACCATTGCGGTGAATTATTGAGAACGCACGAATTGCTTTAAAAAAAAGTTGGAGTAGACCTGCAACTCAAAAGACTCAGTTTCATTCCATTTGCCGTTTGCATTCTCTCGCATCAATGTAGACAGGTTTTGGTGCTACCAATACTACATTGAAGTTTCAAAAGTTTGTGGGGAAAATTCTATGAGCTTTTTGCTTCATTTCTCCATGAAAATGTTAAGCCAACCTGTACTCCGACTGTGTTAGTCCAGGTCGAGTAGAGAAACAAATCTAGGGACACATATATGTATAAGAAAGAGCTTTATATCAAAGAGTAAATGTAATAAAACAACCCAGTCCAGATCAAGTCCATAAGTCTGATATTAGCCCTTCAGTCCGATACTAGTCCATAAATCCCTCTTCAGACTCACGCAGCATCTGCAATCATGCAAAATGCAGGAAGATCAAAGGCCAGTGGGTGCCAAGTCTTGTGGATCCAGTGGTGGTGGAAACACCTCCAGGGCTCTCAAAGGTCTCACTATGGCTCAATGTGTCTTTTCAACAGAAAGTTAAAGCAGAGAGAGAGGGAGGCCGGCCTCCAGAGGGCCATTTATCTCCGTAAGCCCTCCAATCAAGCTGCGACCTGATTGACAGGCTGAAGTTCACCTCCATGATCCTACAGGAGCCATGTTGGCACAAAAAAAACCCTAACTATCACACCTACCATTTCACAGATACTGTGGTTTTCACATATAGCGCACAGCACTCACTCCTAGGAATGAGCAGGTTTCAAAAATGGATGGTGTGCATTATCTGCATTAAAATGGCCTATTTACTCTCGTGAGGTGCACATGCTAACCTATTATCTATATTTCTATTTGGTTAGCTTAACATTTTTATTTTTGGAATGTCTTCTATTCTTAATAGCAAACCCTGGTAGTGTAGTGGTTATGCATTGATCTGTTGACCATAAGGTTGGCATTTCAAAACCACCAGCCAATCCTTGGGGAAAAGATGGGGCTTTCTACTCCTGTAAACAGTTACAGTCTCAGAAATTCACAGGGGCACGTCTACCCTATCCTATAGGGTTGCTATGAGACAGCATTCACTCAATGACAGTGAGTGATTTGGTTTGGATATTCTAGATAGAAGCTGGTTACATGCATGGCAAATGCTGCTAAACTGGAATTTTAAACTTTCCCAGAGTCATGAAAGAAACCAAAGAAATCACTTACAGTACGCATATTATTGTTCACTGCCTTGTGTGTAGGATAAAGGTTGTATTTTTAAAGAGCTATGAAAGTGATCACATAATCAGAATTTGAATGTTGAGGGTGACTCAGTGGTGGAATATTTTTATAGCAGTTTCAAGATATAAAAACATATGGTAAATATATATATATTTTTATATATATTACTCAGACAAGGTGCCTGCTGGATGGCATTATTTGGAAAGAAAAGTAAGCCCCTGGCATCAGGAGATGGCCTGGCATTCACAACTAGAGGTTGTCATTCTCCTGTGGAATATTTTAAAAGTTCATAAAATAACATCAGGCAAGGCTCCTCTGTGACCGTGACAAAATCACAGCCATTCTATAATCCTATAATCTAACCACAGACCCAAAAAAGCTGACTGTTATACAAATCACACAAGGGCCAGGCCTCCCTCTGTCTTAGCTAGCAATAGCTAAGACTGTTGTTACTTTGCTAATAGCTTTAGCCTCCGTCTAGTCTTCCTTCTAAATAAGATTTATTAAGATATCCAATCTTAAGAATCACCATTGGGGGTGGGGAAAAAAGAATCACCCCTGAGACAAATTTAGATACTCTATCAAACAATTAAAAAAAAAACACAAATAGCAGAAGACTAACTAGACAACTGGGACCTCTTAAAAATTAGGCACTTGTGTGCATCAAAAGATTTAACACAAAAATCAAGAGGACCTCCACACTGGGATAATTTTTCAATAACAAGGAGCTAGTCTCTAAAATTTATAGAAGACTTCAACTCAACAAGAAAAAAGACAACCTGGTTTTCAAATGTGTAGAGGGTGTGAATAAACACTTCACCAAAAAGATATTCCAATGGCCAACAAGCATACGAAGAAATGCTCATAATTATTAGCCATGGGGGAGATGCACATCAAAACAGCAATGAGCTATCACCTCACCTCAGCATTGACAGCAAAGTTTGAAAAAAGAAAAGATAAATGCTGATGAGGCTCAAAAGACTGAACCCTCACACCTTGCTGGTAGAGCCACTGTGGGAAGCAGGAGGGTTCTTCCTCAATCCGGTGGGGAAAGAAATTGTGTGGGACCCAGCAATTCCTCTACTTGGCACATACCCTAAAGAAACAAGAGCTACCACATGAATAAATGCATGCACATCCATATTCGTCTTGGTACTATTCTGAATACATGTACATTCATGTGTGTCTCAGCACTACTCACCGTATCAAAAAGATTAAAATACTCGGCAATAGAAGAACGGATAAATTAACTTTGGTACATGCATACACCACACTGCTACACCCCTTGAAGAATAACCACCAATCTGTGAAATACCTTATAACATGGATGATGTTCTCAACGCACTGCCATCAAGTCAATGCCGACTCACGTACATTAGTCAATCATAAAAGGGCAAATATTGTACAAGACCACTATTAGCAAAAATCAAGGTTTTCCACTAAAGGAAACCTTCTTCAATGGTTGTCAGGGTGGGAAGGGGGTGGGGAAAGTCGCTGGCTGGAGGATAGTTAGTGACCAAGAAGCTAACATACAGTAAGAGGGAGATCAACAAAAGAAATGACGGAAGCTGGGAAGCCACTGGGAGGTTTGCAAGCATTACAGGCTATATAGGCGACTACTGTTATATACAGTATATGCTCGAGTATAAGTTGACCCGAGCACCAGCTGAGGCCCCTAATTTTACGCAAAAACTGCATTAAAAATGTGCTGAAATTTTTGGCTTATACTCGAGTATATACAGTAATACAACCTTGTGATAGTGATCTATGAGTAGATGTTTGGATAGACATGCAGAATGAACAGATATGGGAGAGAGAGTGCGGGTACAGCCATGAATATATGTTGACTCGACAGAGGATGTTTTTATATGTGTATTTTATCTTCGCTGCAAGGCCAATTGGCATGACATAGTTCATAAAGAGAATGTTCTACACTCTACTTTGGTGGGGTCTTCAAAGCACCTGAGCAGCCCTCTAATGTGTTTCTCCGAGCGTTGGGGAAAGAATGTTGAAGACGGAAAGCCATATGCAAACACTGAGTCTGATTGGACTAATAGTGGACCAAACGCCAGTCTCCACAGCCCTGAGAGCAGAAGAATTAAATGATGTCCCGCTACCACTGCCAAGTGCTCTGAAAAGGATCCTATTAGAAGGTCCTGGATAGAGTGGGAGAAAAGTGTGGAACAAACCCCACGTCATAAGAGAGACGAGGCTCACTGATCAGAAAGAGACTGGTGGAATTCCTCAAAACTATGGCCTTTACTCACCCTTCTGGTCTGGAACTGAACTGGAACTGAACTTTAGAAACAAAATGGTGGATAATTCCAACCTAGGGTGACAGAAGAGGGTTAGGAAAGACGAAGGGTTGGTGTATTAGTCTGGGTAGACTACAGAAACAAATCCAGCTAGACTCATATGTGTATAAGAAAGCACTTTATATAAAAGAACAATTGTATATTAACAAAATATCCCAGCCCAGTCCACATCAAATCCCTAAGTCGGATATTAGCCCGTATATTTGATACCAGTCTGTAAATTCTTCTTCAGACTCACACAACACATGCAATGAAGTGGAGTGCAGGAAGATCACAGGCCAGTGGGTGGAAAGTCTTATGGATCCAGTGGTGGTGGAAGCATCTTAGTGCTGGGTTGAATCTCCATGTGTCTCCTCCAGCTCCAAAGGTCTGGTTCCATCAGTGTAGCTCCAAGAGTCTTGTCATCAGGAATGTCAAAGCAGAGGGTGTGTATGTGTCCCACCTCCAGAATGCTATTGAGCTCCTTCATGTCTCCAAATGAGGTCATCAACCTGTAACCTGATTGACAGACTGAGCTCCACACCTTCACCCTTAATGGTCTGAGGTTGACAACAGGTTATGTAACTACCACAGATGGAAACAGGAAACACAAGGAAGAAATGGGACAAGTGATGGTCCACTGAGGGGCTTTCAATGGATGGGTCAAAACAAAATGTATAGAACCTGTTGAATGTGTAATGGATGATCTACCCTGTAAACCTTCAGCTAATTGACAAGAAAAGAGTTTAGAAAGCAAAAGCATTCTTGATGCCTGACTGACAGCCACCAATCCAGAGAAAAGCTCCGCTCCTTTAAACTCTCCCCCCAAATCACCAAACTCAAGCCCAAATCATATCATGAACTCCTTTGTAGCACCATCTTGGCTGGGTGCCCTATGGTTCCTCATGGTGTGATTCACCCTTGCTGCAATGAGTGAGAAATCTAACTTGCTCCACTCCTGACGTGTTCCTAGTAGTATGTGACTTGAGGGCGCTGACATTGCAGGATCCAGGACAATCCAGCCATCTAGAACAACTTGTCAGGACACTAAAAATATGCCCTTTCCCCTGGGAGGTAGATTTATATTAGCTGTTGTTATATTAGCGACAGAGAAACGAATGGAAGAATTATAAATTTATTTATTTATGAAAAGAAATTACTCCAGAGAAGTTGGAGAGGCAAATACAGCACATCAAAGAGTATATGTTAGTGGTTGCCTAGGATTTGGTATGAAAAACAAAAACCAGCCGCACTTCCATTGAATCAATGCTGTCTTATAGTGACCTCCTGTGGGTTTCCTAGATGGTAACTCTGTGAGAGTAGAAAGCCCAGTCTTTCCTCTGCGGTGTTGAGTTGAACTGCCTACCATGCAGATTGCCACAGTCTAATGCTGAGGGTTGGGTATGAAGTGGGGGATTAAATGTGAAAAGGCATAATGGATCTTACTGGAGTGATGCAAATGTTCAAAACGATATTATGATGATAGCTGTACCATTCCTCAACTTTACTAACATTCCCCGAACTGTACACTTACCATGAATTGCGTAGTATGTAAATGATACATTTACTGGAGTTGCTCTGAAGGAGTTGCCAACGCCAAGCAGGTTATAACAAAAGGATGAACTTTATGGTGTTGACATGTGAATCAGTGGATTCTTTTCCGGAGTCTAAATCCACTCCCCATCCAAGAGCCTTTTATAAGGAAGAGGAGTGGATTTATGGGATGGGGGCCAGAGGGATAGGAGGGGAAGCAGAGGGGGGCAAGGGCTGGCCAGCAGATAGAAAGCAGGTTACAGGAGTGGAAAGTGGGGGGGCCACTGAAGGTTGCTGGGGTTTTTTCACATTCCACAGGCTTCTTTGTCTCTAGTTCTGTGCTTTGTCCCTGTCTCAATAACGCAATAAAAATAGGTAAGAAAAAAAAGTCCTAGAGGAAACCAAATACTTGAATCCATCAGCTAAACATTCTCCCTCTGTAGCAAACTACATGGCAAGCCAAATTGGAACTAGGGGGTGACTGGTGGCATACATTCAGACCAAACAGATTGGTGGCATGATTAGAATGTCTCTATCTACATCATAGCAATATGCCATCAGCAACACTCAGTAGCACACACTCTCTGGGACCCGCCCGTTGGATTCTCCAAGTGGTAATTTAGTGTTTGCCGCTGTGCCAGCATGTTTCCAGGTTCTGTGGGCAGAATAATCCCTCTTCTGGTTATAAATCCTACTTTAGTTTACAAATCAAATCTGAGCATCCTTCTGTGGTAATAAATTGTAAGATGATCGCCCATACCTTGACTCTGACCTACCATGAGTTGGGTTTACAACCAAATGGTTTGGGTTAGTTTTCATTTTCAAATTTGAGGGATTAGGCTGGAAAGGAAAGTGGTCAGAGACAAGTGATCTCCTCCATCCCCCGGACTATGACCATTTAATCATATCAGAAAATAAAGGATTTTCTTGTTGAAGATCTTGAAAGCTCATTTACAGGCACTGAGCTGACAACACGTAATGTGCATTTCCTGTAGATGGAAGATTTGCTAGTAATTTTACCTAGGCACGGTAGTCAGATTGCCAGATAAATTAAACCCATGTGTGTCGTGTGCAATATTTGGACATCTTTCTACTAAGAATTAATTGTTTATCTGGAATTCAAATTAGGCTAGGCACTCTGTGCTTTTATCTGCTGGCAAGCCTACACCAAAATCTTAGGGGTTACAGAAAAACAGGCTATATAAGTTACATGGGTGGAGAGGCAGGAAGAGACAATTGCCAGGTGGTTGTTGCTGGGTGCCAGAGTGGATCTGATTCATAAGGACCCCATGTGACAGAGTAGCCTTTTGTGGGCCCTGAGCTTCAAGGGAGGATCTCTGGTGGCCTGAACCCAACAATTCTTCCTCCGGATCAATATGAGGCTTTCTCAGCAACCCTTAGGAGTTCTACTCTGCCTTATAGGGTCACTATAAAGCAACTCCATAGCAGTGGGCTTGGTCTGGGCATCTCTAGGGAAACACCAGGTCTTCCTTCCTTAGGGTCGGCCTCTCAATCCTTTAGCAGTGTCTCTCAATTTTACAGCTGAGTCAGAAGTATTAGTACTTTGAGAAAGTGAGGGGTTACAGTGGGGGGGGGGGGCAAAAGAATGCAAATAAATTATTTCTTTCTAGTTTGGAATTGGAACCCCCATTTCTCATATGCCTTTCTGCCTGGGAGCCCAGAGCAGAAGCACCCAGGTAATGATTCTGATTCTGATTCATAGTACAATGGCCCACTAGGCTTTCCCCGGCTGCATTCTTGCCACATTTTCTGCTAGGTTTAAACACTACATCTTCGGTTCGCTTAACCCACAGCGCCACCAGGGCTCCTCCTGCCCCCAAGACAAAGACTTCACTCAGTGGCCTGGGTGAAGGGCAAAGCCACCTCTCCCACACGCCCTGACACCACACGTGAGGTAGCCTAGGAAACCCAGGCCGAGCCGCTCCCGTGGCAGGGGCCCGATTCGGAAGCGTGGTATGCGGGTGCGCGCGGGATGACGTGTCTGAACCCCGGAGGCGGAAGTCAGGCAGAGGTCGCCTCGGGAGTGGAGGAGGCGTGGCTGGCCGAGTCCACGCCTGCGCGCTCCGCAAGCCGCTAGTCTGGAGTCCTGATACCATTTGCGGCTTGAGAAACGCTCCAGTTCTCCGGGTTTTTGCTGATGCCCAGCTCCCGGGTCCGCGGAGGTGGCCGCCGTGGGAGCTGGCGGGCCCCGGAGCGGGGACCGATGCTCGGCTGGTCAGACCTCCGGATGCGAGCGCTGCATTTTAGATCCGATTTCGTGGGGCTCAAACTTTGCTGAAGTCTTTCTTGCCTGTGCTTGAACTCTAAACTGGCTAGACTCCCTGCCTCTCGGAGGAGCCCAGGCGCCTTAGTAGTGGAGTCCGAGGCTGTGTGCTCTTTGAAACCACTCGCAGCTGCGCTAAAGCGTTCAGTCTCAAACCCACAGGCGCAGTTCTACCCTGCTCTCGAAGGTCACCTTGACTCGGAACCCACTGGACGGCAGCGAGCTTGGCTTTGGCCTTTTAAAACTCAACGGACACACTCTCCTACGACTTTGACATATGAAGCTCAATTGAGTTGACTTTTAGGTCGCCAAGAGCTTGTTTCTCGCGGAAAGATGCTCAAAGAACGCACCCCGCCCCGCGTGCACACACGTCCGTGTACAGAAGCAGACACGCTACCACATCTCAATGGGAAAGTGACAGGGACTTGCTGGAGGGTTTTCCTACCGACTTTCCCTTTCGCCAGCACACGTTTTCTCATTTAGCCCTCGCGTGTGCCCGCGTCTTCTTTTGCCAAGAAAAGTCAGCACTACCTTCTTCAAATCGCCCACTCCTTTTCTCCCCGCCTCAAGTCCACGGTCTATTCTGTGCAAGCCCTGTCCCGCAGAAGAATGCGCAACTGCTTCCAATGCTTGGAAAAGGCATACACTTCTATTTCAGGGTTTGTGGTTATTGCTCCCAATTTGTTTTCTTACCTCAGCCTGGTGTGTTCCAAATTTCTCCCCATTCTTTTTTTTTAAAATCATTTTATTAGGGGCTCATACAACTCTTATCACAATCCATACATACATCAATTGTGTAAAGCACATTTGTACATTCATTGCCCTCATCATTTTCAAAACATTTGCTCTCCACCTTAAGCCCCTGGCATCAGCTCCCCATTTTTCCCCGTCCCTCCCCGCTCCCCCCTACCTCATGAGCCCTTGATAATTTATAAATTATTTTGTCATATCTTGCACTGTCCGACGTCTCCCTTCACCCACTTTTCTCCTGTCCGTCCCCCAGGGAGGAGGTTATATGTAGACCCTTGTTATCGGTTCCCCCTTTCCAACCCACCCACTTCCCTCCACAATTTCTCCCCATTCTACCACGAACTCTTAAATCCATCTTCCAATACTTTCCGGCGAACCTACTCTGAAAAGGGTCAAGAGTGTGGCGGGCAGTGCAGTGAGAAAGCCAAAAGCTGCGTATGGGACTTTCAACAAAGGGCAGCGAACGGTGAGCGCGGGAGTGCATGGCACTGTGCCCTAAAGGAATTCTAGATCGGAATTGGAATCTTGGAATCCCCAAACTAGCGCCAGAACAGCTCCCGCGGGTCCCAGCCCAGCCGGCCCGCGGAAAACCCGGAAAGTGGATTTTCCTCACGCTCCCTCCCGGAAACGTTTGGAGCGGAGCGGGTGGGCGGAGGCGCGCTCACTGAGCATGTGCAGGAGGCGCTGCGCATGCTCCGCCGGGATCCGGTTCGCTTTCTGTTGTGGGACCCGCGGTGCCTCCTAGCGTAACCGGAACTGTCCGTCGCGGGGCTGGCCTCCTCCGTCTCCGGCGGCCTGGTCTTGGTCTCCGAGCCTCGCCGACCCTCGGTCCCTCTTCACCCCGTCGGCTCGGCTGCCCTGACCCGCGAACCGCCGTCATGAGCGGGGCGCTGCTGGCGTCGGGTCCACCTCGGTGGCCACGACTGTGGCTGTTGCTGCTTCTCTTGGGGGCCACCCCAGGCCCGCGTCGAGGCGCCGCTTTCTACCTGCCCGGCCTGGCGCCCGTCAACTTCTGTGAGGAGGACAAAAAGAGCCCCGAATGCAAGGTGGGTGACCCGCGGCTGCATTGTCGGGAGGGGACGTCTGCCGTCCGGGAGCGCGGGGCCCCCGGGTCGGGGCACAGGAAAGGGGGCGTAGCCGTGGGCTGGGTCCGGTTTCCCCAGAAGCGCCTGGGCTCGGCCTCCTTTGGGTTGGAGATTCTGGAATGGCTGCGATTGTGCTGGGTTCTGGAGGACCCCGCGGGCCTCACACCTTGCTGGCCAGGGGGTCGGAGGAACTGTGTTCCATTTTAATGCAACAGTGAGAGTGGGGCTTTTAGAGTTGGGTGCGTGCGGGGAGCAGTCCTCCCATTAAAGAGGGCGTGGGCACGACAGTCCAGCCTCGCCCTCCCTTCAGTGGACGATCTGAGAGCTACTTCAGCTGAGTTACAGCTTCCATTAGCGTTCAGCGCCCGAGCTTCCTCTTTGGCCATTCGTGGACCTCCACGGCAGCCTTAAAGAGCCTGTTCTTTCCAGAACTTTGACGTCCAAATTCACTTTGTAGCACTTGGTTCTTAACGTGTAGAATCTAACACTCAGAACTGCAGAGAAGTAAGAAAGAAGGAATTACTGTTAGTGGTTGAGGCACGCGGTATTTGCCTTTAAAATGTGGCCACTTGTAACATACAAAAAGGTATGTATACCTACAGTTTAGTTTATAGTTGAGATTGCTTTAGAAGCCTCAAGAGGCACAGGATAGACAAAACAGGTGTTTTCTGGCTTACAAAACTCTGATCTTGTTAGACACACGCAAGTTTTTTCAGTTTAATTGACAGAAGAATCCGATGAAAAGCAGCCTGCTTCTAGGTGTAGGGCATAACAATACTTGGGGGCTTCAGAAAGCTCATGGAAATTTTTCCTTGGAAATTTTAGAACACCCCCCCCCCACATACATACACAATGACAGTATTTTGTTACATTGTTAAAACTTCTCATTTGAATAATTTTAACAATTCAAAAATCTTGCCCTTTTGTATAAAACCCATTGGCATAGAGTGGATTCGCATGCTAGAGTAAAACTGCCCACAGAGTTTCCAAGGCTGCTGCTTTCTCTGGAATGACCTGTCAGCAGCTCAGCACTGTAGCCACTGTGCCACCAGTGCCACTTTTACCACCTATCAATAGGTTTATTGACTAAGGGACTTTTAAAACGAGTGCATACTTCATTACTGTTTACTCCCAGAGACCTTGTATAGCAGTGTTTCTCAAAGTAGGTGATACCACATCCACCCATGGGGTGGGGCGGTCGTCACTGAATGATCCAGGGGGCTGCAAAAGCAGAAACCTACTGTTTATCCTGGATGGGCTCTGCAAAAGCTGGACTATAAACAAAAGTTTGCTAGGGGAATGCTCAGTAATTTTATTTTTTGCTGCAAAGGGGGCAGTTGGCCAAATAATTGGAACCTATTCATAGGGTTTGCAAGACTGTAAATCTTTATAGGACCACACAGCTTCATCTTTCTCTCAAAGAATGGCTGGTATGTTTGAACCGCTCACCCTGCGGTTAGCTGCTCAATACCTAACCCACAGCACCATTGGGCTTCTTGATATTTTTGCTGTAGCTGTGGATTTGGGGTCTGTTTTAGGGCATTAAAGAAGCTATAAAATGTTTCCAGTTTCGGTTTAGATTTGTCAGCTGTCCTGATGTGATAGATCTCCTCAAAGGCTCTGTATAAATGTCTTAAGGATTTTAAGATTTATTTAAGTCAACTGACAGCACTCCAGTGCTGCAGCTCTTATCCCTGCATCCCTGTTTGAGAGTTCTGACCTAAAGAATTTAGTACTCTCAAATGGATGCAAGGAAGAGTGTTTCATGGAAACACTTCGACTTTTTCATTAAATATTTTAGTAGTTAGCCTTTAAAACCTAATGTTTGGTCTGCAAATTTAGTTTTGATAGCACTTGTATATTGCATTTTTTTGTGCTTCAAAGATAAAAATAATAATAGATTCTCTACCCTCTAAGAACCTCAAAGTAAGATATATGTTTATGACAGATGACTGAAATAGGATAAACTATAAGAGATGTATGGCCAAAGAATTCTAAAACATAACTGAGGAAACATCTGTGGATTGGAGTCTTTCGGGAAAGTGTGTTAGTCCAGGTTGACTAGAGAAACAAATCCAGAGACACTCATAAGTGTGTGAGAGAGAACTTTATATCAAAGAGCAATTGTACATTAAGTAAACAGCCCAGCCCTGTCCAGATCAAGTCCATAAGTTCAATATTAGCCCATAGGTCTGATACTAGTCTATAAATTCCTCTTCAGACTCGCACAACACATGGAATGGAAGATCACAGGCCAGTGAGTGGAAAGTCTTGTGGATTCAATGGGGGTGGAAGCATCTCAGTACTGGCGTGGGTCTCCACGTGACTCCGGCAGCTCCAGGGAGCTAGTGTAGCTCCATGTGTCTTGTCAACAGGAATGTCTCCCAGGGAGAGAGAGTAGACAGAGCAGAACTGTTGTAGACTTTCCCACTCAGTCTTTTCAGGAGCAGTCTCATCATTTTCCTGCAGAGTGCCTGTTAGTTTTGCACTGCCAACCTTGCCTGTAGCAGCTCAACACTTAATCCACTGTACCACCAGGGCTCCTTATTGCTTCTACACTTCTCACTTGTAGGGCCCTTAGGTTGGTCTCAGTTTTTCTCTTGTATAAATAACTGCTGTGCTATATTTAGCAGGAACTACTAGCATATACCCAAATATGAAATTACTAGGTCAAAGAATGAAGCATATTACAGTTCTATTTAATATTACCAGGCTTAATTACAGTATATTTTACTAAATGATTACCTGTAGGTAGTACCCACAACATTTTATCAATTTAATAATTTTATGGTGGTACCTAAACCATTTTTTAATGCATCATTTCCTTTGTTAGGAGGTTTCTGTGTCTATTTTTTCTTTTAATGTTAATTTTTTAACTACCTTAATAAAGAACTGAGATATGGTGTACTTTTCCTGCAGAATCCATTTTACTTTCTTAAAATCATGGGATTGCATTGATTGAAGTAAGTGAAATAAAGCCACGATTCGTGGTGAAAATGTCTTCAAAGTAAAATGTGAAGTTCTCACTCTACGCAGTTAAAATTGTTGACCGTTTCAACTTGACTGCATGGTGCTTCGCAGATATTAACTGTGCTGTGTGGGATCTTGATGGCTAATAGTTGCAGATTAGTGTGCAGTTCACTTTGACTGCTTTTGCATTTCAAGTCATTATGGGCTTGTGGGGTATGATGGCTTCCTCTACCATAGCCTTGGTAGACATTGTCTTGAATCCTACTACCCCAATCCTGCCTCACATTACAGATAAGAGCTCAGGACACATGGAATCCAGGTCAGATAAACCCCTCAGGAACAGAAATGGGATTAGCAATACTAGGAGGGTATCGGGAAAGTGGGGAGAGGAGGAGGGAAGAAACACCCAGGGGAAGGGAGACAGTGGTTGGTATAACATATGAAAATAATAATTATAATTTATCAAGGGGTCATGAGGGGGGAGGGAGGGTAAAAAGAGGGGCTCAAGGGCTCAAATAGAATGTAAATGTTTAGAAAATAATGATGACAACATATGTACAAATATGCTTCTTACAATTTATGTATGGATTCTTATGAGCACTATAAGAACCTCCAATAAAATGATCTTTAAAAAATATCCTGAGTGGATCAGTCCTTTTTTGCCACCTTCTCGACTTTAAACAAGTCATCCCAGAGGTGAAAACAGCACCTGACTACTACCAAGAAGAAATGGAAGTGGATGGGGTACATAGTTTGGACCCAGTATTCTTGTGTTAGGAACTCCAGCCAAAAGACAGAAAGCTATCTAGATGATGTGAAACAGGCAGCGGAACCTGGAGATGCGACAGTGCGCTTCCCAGAACACAGAGCTAGGAGGCTGAGTGCCTTTGGGCAGGGAGTCTGTTGCTGGAGTGCTGTTTTTCTGGGTACTTAACACTTAGCCAGAGCAGCCTAAAGAGCCGAAGGCCAGAGGACCATGAGGCCAGCGGGAAGCCTGCCTGTGGATACAGTTGAGAAAATGCTGTCTTGGCCTCAGTACTATATTCTAAGTTTTTTCTGCTCCTGAATTATAATCTGTTAATTTCTTAATAAACCCCCACCATGTGAGCATTGTCTGCAAGTCTTCTATAGCCATTGCTATGAGTTAGTGACTCCAGCAGAGCCGTAGCATGTGCTGTAGGAGGGATGGCTCCATTCGGGATTACATAGGTGGGAGAGAGAAACAAGCCTTGCCTCTGCTTCCTAGGAACCAGCCTTGGGTCTGGTTGTTAATGGTGATTCTTTATGAAATTCAGGTGGTTAGATGCCTATGCCAGGCCACTTTTTTTTAATTGGGTGCTTTTAAAAATCAATGACAATCCATTATTCAATTGTATAATGCATGCTTATATATATGTTGCCATCAACATTTTCTTTCTACTTGAGCCCTTAGTCTGAGCTCCTCTTTCTTCCCCACCCTCGTGAATCCTTGATCAATTATATATTATTAATGTTATTTCATGTCTTACACTGTCCATTGTCTTCCTTCACCCACATTTCTGTTATTCATCCCCCTGGGGGGTGGGCTATATCTCCAACCTTGTGATGAGTCCCCTCTTTCTCCCCCACCCATACCATCCCCCTACCCTCATGATGTCATTACTGTTCCTGCGGATTTTATCTGTCCTGAATTCCATGTGACAAGAGCTCTTATCTGTACCAATCTGTGTACTCCGGTCTAGTCAGATTTTTAATGTAGAACTGGATCATGGCAGGGGTTGAGGGAGAATTCAGGAACTAGAGGAATGATGTGTGTTTCATTGTGCTCTACTATATCCTGGCTGAATTGTCCCTTCCTTGTAACCTTTCTATAGGGGGAGGGGATGTCCAGTTGTCTACAGATAGGCTTTGGGTCTCAACTCTATCTCCCCTCATTCACATCGATATATTTGTTTTGGATCTTTTGATGCCTGGTAGCTGGTTCCATCATCACCTCACCATCACACAGGCTGGTGGGCTTCTTCCATGTGGGCTTATTTGCTTCCCTGCTAGATGGCTGCTTGTTTAACTTCAAGCCTTTAAGATCCCAGATGCTATATTTTTTGATAGCCAGACACCATCCACTTTCTTCACCTCATTTGCTTATGCACCCATTTTGTCTTCAGTGATCATGTGGGGAAGGTGAGTATCAAAGAGTGCCAGGTTATAAGAACAAAGTGAAAAAAAAAGTGTTCTTGTATTTAGGGAGGCCTTGAGTAGAGGCCTAAAGTCTGTCTATCTTAAATACTTTAATATGTAAATATTTGTACATTGGCTTCTATCTCTTTCATTATAAATTAATATATTTACATATGTACATGCCTGTTGCTATACCGTTATAAATAGCTTTTTCTTCCTACTTCTTTCCTCTATTTCCCTTTACTTCCTCCTGTCCCGCGATCATGCTTACCCTCCACTTGGCTCTCAGTAATACCTCTTGGATACATTGTACTTGATCAAACCCCACCAGGCCTCCTCCCCATCATTTTTAGATCTCTTGTTCTCTCATCTATGAGTTTGTTGGCTCTCAGCTCCCCCTCCCCAGGCAACTTTTATAGCTTGCAGAACAGGAATTTGGACGGAAGAGCTAAACGTAGCATAACTCTAAAACATGAACTCAAAATTTAAAAAAAATTTGATGTACAGATCATGTTCTTTGAAAACCAATTAAGCACTTTCCTGTGCAGTAGTAAAATTGACCAAATATACCTCCTAGTGGTTAAAAAGAAGAATATTTAAATGAGTTAATGACAACTCTGGGGGCAAAAAGAACCTTACTCATGGTCATTCTCTTAACCCTCGTTTTGGAAAATTTTTAAGAGGGGTCCATAGAAATACGAAGAGTCCAGAAAGCAATCCTTAATGTCACTCTGAACAGACACAGGAATAAATTTATATCTCCTTGTTTTAATTTGACCCTACATATAGTTTGAAGATTTAAAAATATTTCTAAGTGGTTTATATGTGTACTGGTTGGGCTGCTAAGTACCAGGTGAGCAGTTCAAAGTCACTAGCAGGTCTCTGGGAGAAAGAAGAGGCTTTTTGTTCCTGTGAAGATTTACATCCTCAGAAACCACAGGGGCACCTCTACTCTGTTCATAGGGTCACTGTGAATCAGAATTGCCACAATGGCAGTGAGCTTTTGAGTTGTCAGTATAATTGTTACAAACTTCTGTGTGCATCGTTTTGTTTTCTTATGATTTTCTCTAGAATGATGGTATTGATTCCTAGCTTCTAGCAATGTGGGATAGCATTGGGCTGCTAACTGGAAGGTTGAAGGTTCAAGTCCACCAGCTGCTCCAAAAGAGAAAGCTGAAACCCCCTGTTCCTTTAATGATTTATGCTCTCGGAGTACTATAGAAGGTTACACCTGAGTCCAAATCAACTCAATAGCATTGGGTTTTGCAAATTTGAAATCTGTCATTAGAGAAATTGCTCTGGCCTGTGGTAAACTTACATTCCAACAAATTACTCTCACTTCATATGAAAAAGTACATGAAACCTGAGTTAAAACGTTTACTTCTACTTTGATAATTTAATGTAGCTGATGGGAGACCTAGATTTAACAAAGCAAGAAAAGTTGGTTAAGAATAAAATACTGCTGTACTGTGTTTGGTTCCCTGGATCGGGAAGGTATTGAATGTCTGAGACACAATAATACACCAATCAATCAATCAGTCTGTCTCTCTCTCTCTCTCTCTCTCTCTGCTATTTGTGCCCCATTTAGTCTTAAAGCCTGGTGCTTCAAGTCCCAATTTTCCTTTTTCCCTTGAAGTTTTCTATCATGATATTCCCTAAATATGTTTTATAGTGACTTGTAGCTAACTGATTGTGGTCATTTAGGTGATTCAAATAAACAAACTAGAGATCGAAGACTTTGGAATAAATTGATAACATGGTTTTTCTTTCCTTCTCCTAGTCTTTCAAACTTACCTTTTGAATTTATTGCCTTTTCTACTAATAGTAATAGAGATTATAAAAAGAAGTTATAATGTTCATGCTTTATGTATACTGGAATGTTAATTTAGTTAATTCTTATCTGGAATTTAGATGGGGAAACTGAGGTTCAGTAAGATTAGTAATTCTCACTACCATTGAGTCAGTGCTGACTCATAGTGACCCTTTGTGGGCTTCTGAAACTGTTTATGGAAGTAGAAAGCCCATTCTTTCTCCCTTGGGGCTACTGGTGGTTTCCAACTGCCGACCATGTGGGTGGCAGCCCAACATGTAACCACTATCCCAACAGGGCTCCCATAACCTCTCAAGCACCTGCCTGTATGCAAACCTAGCAATGTTTGGTTCTAAGACCAGGATCTTAAACCACATTGCTGTATAGCTGTAGCTCCCACTGTAAGCATTTTTCTCTTGCCTTTGGAGTCTCCCTTGAAATTTACATTGACTCATAATCTTGGACTTCCACAAGTGATATCATATTGAATTAAAAGCTTTTTATCCATGTAGTTGTTCTAAGCAGTCATAAACACACAGCCTATTTTATTTAGTAATGTAGATATTTTACTTTTTCTGTGAAAGGGGGAAAGAGCCCTGGTTATCTAGGAGATCAACTTCTTGGTATTGCTGATCAGATATTTGTGATTTTTAGCATTTCTGTTAGGATATTTTTTTAGGAGTGTGTGTGTGTGTGTGTGTGTGTGTAAGTTTTCCATTCTTCAGAATTGTTCTCTCTGTGGTTCCTCAATATCAAGGACTCAGAATTCCTATAGCTTTCCTTTTGGCTGTGCTCAGTGTCGGAAACCCACCCATTTCTGTCTGACCTGTAAGCCTATCTTTCTTTGTTAAAAAAAATAATATTTTACTGAATTTTTGGAGAAAGTTAACATAGTAAATTAGGTTTCCGTTTAACAATTTCTACACAAGTTGTTTAGTAACATTAACCCAGCTCACTGCCATCAAATTGATATAGCAACCCAGTAGGACAGAGTAGAAAGACTAAATCTTTTTTTCCCAAATCATTTTATTAGGACCTCATGCAGTCATCATACCAATCCATAGTTCAATCACGTCAAGCAGTACTGTACAATTGCTACCAAAATCAGTTTCAAAACATTTTATTTCTTTGTGAACTCCTTGATTACAACACCCCTTTCCCCGTGCCCTTCCCCACTCTACCCCCAGGAATTCTTACTCTAGTTGTTTTCTCTCTACGTTCATCAATCGTGGGGTTCATATACCAAAAAACATAGCAAAGATTCAAGAAAGCTAGCCACAGGGACAAACTATTACAAGAGATAAAACTCAATTTGAAAACAACAGCAACAACACATTAATAACCAGATGGAGCCCAAAGAGGACCCGAGGATCAAAGGGGAGATCACGGGGCAGGGTTTGTCATTCAATCTTAGAGTCATCCCTCCAGTACTCTCTGTCTGGTAACCAGTGTATTCCCATCTCGCAATCATGGTTTGAAGAAAATCACCAGAGGCTTATTCCTTGTGTAGATCCTGCGAGTGTATTTTGGGCTTCCGCTGTCATCCATAGCCTTCTGGAAAGCAGAATCCCACAATTTGAGCTCTGATACTATCCCCTCCTTTGTATTCGGGTTATATATTTTACAGTCCTTGGGTCACGGCTGTTGGTGTGCTTCTTCCTTGTGGACTTGGCATCTCACTTAGAGATGGCTGCTTGTTTGGAAACAAGCCCTTAAGACCCCAGGCGCTATTCTGTTAGCCGGGAACCATCTCATTTTTTCACCACACTTGCTGTAGCACCCTATCTTCTGTGTTCCCTTCATGAGGGAATCCAGCAGAAGCCTGATCTCTTTTATGATGAGTTTTGTTTTACATTTTTCTCCCAGCCTAAATGTGATCCTTTGCAGAGTAGTTTGGTAGTGAGAGCTGGGCACCATATAATTTTTCTGGACTCAGGGTTGTGGAGATTGATCATATAATTCATCTTTTCAGTGTTTTATTAAGCCACATAAACTAGCAGTTTAATTTCCTTTCTTCTCCCAGTTTTTAAAAAAATTAATTTTATTGGGGGCTCGTACAATGCTTATCACAATCTATACATCCATCCATGGTGTCAAGCACATTTGTACATTTGTTGCCCTCATCATTCTCAAAATTTGCTTTCTACTTGAGCCCTTGGTATCAGCTCCTCATTTTTCCCCTCCCTCCCCGCCCCCTCCCTCATGAACCCTTTGCTGCCCTGTTACTAGGATCACATTATTCTATAGTCCCTCTGAAATTGTCTTGTTTTACTTTAAGCCATGAAAAGCATTGCAAATGCAGCATATTTACAAATATGAAAAACTTTGAAAAGTTTGTGGGAAATTTCCCCTTTCAATTTCCTATTTTCCGTGAGTTTTTGAAGTGATCTCTTATTATAAAAGACTGAATGCTGAAGGATGAAGATGACAACAGTGTGCTTGGCACAATGGATGGACGGACGGACGGATTGTGATAAGAGCTGTATGAGCCCCCCATAAAATGGTTTTAAAAAGCACTAAGTTAAGGGCTTTTATTTAGTGTCTTCAAGAGTCAGAGTAGGCAAGAGAGTGGAAGAAATGTTTGGAAAGCAGAATTTAGCAGTGCTGATTGCAGCAGTTGGGTTTGCCTTTTTGTTTTAATGGTCCAGTTTCTGACTTATTTCTTTGTCTCAAAATGGAGCACATAATCTCTAGCTGGTAAAGTTATTATGGGACGTGTGTTTGTAGTCGTTTACCTTCTCCCGCCCTAAGCTAATAGCAAAGAAAAGAATAATGAGTAGGTATAAATGGCAGTTAAGAAAGCTGGGACAGGCTGAGTTTTCTAGAGAAGCAAAACCAAGCACACTCACGTGTATGAGAAATCACTTTACATCAAGGAAACCGCCCAGCTCAATTCAAGTCCATGGGTCAGATGCCAGCTGGATCGGAAGAGAAAAGTTCTCGGTGTCGCTTATGGAAAGACACGCCTCCAAGGAATGTCATTAGAGTGTCTCCTGATGGACGGTTGGAGCTCACCCACACCTTTACACAGGTGCATCAGAAGGTGACAAAATCTAGTGTTCTCTTGGTGTCTTTTAAAAATGTTAGTCTTGCATATCACTGCTGTTCCGATGGGACAGGGAGAGAGGACAAGATCTCTTCCTACAGAAACCCTCAGTGCTGATTGAGAAGGTTATAAGCTCCATTGATTCCTCGGACTTGTAGTTATTATGTGCCAACTGTGGATCAGCTTCCACACTCTTTCTCTTCCTTGTTACCTCAGTCCACCGTCAGTCAAGATTACTTGTCCAAGAGCACATACTTATTAAGAATAGATCTAGGGTTTAGAATGAACTCAGCAATGTGTATGAGACAGAACAACGGGATTGTGGTGAGCATTGCACACTCCCCTCCCCCACAGATTCAGAAGAAAAAGTGGAACTCCAGTAGTGAGCTAGACCCAGCAGGTAGGCCAAGATACGGAGTCTGCAGTTGAAGTGGAGAACTACAATCGTCTACAATTTAAAATGATAATAATAGATGAGACAACCCTAGGAAAGGTGAAAAGCTGATCTCCAGAATTAGTATAGTAGTTAAATGTCTTGGTCACAGCAATAACAAAAGGACAAGGTATACAAAGAAATGGTAACAGATGAACCATTTAAATACCAAAATTTTCACACACAAAAAAACAAAACAAAACATCTGTGAGGAAGTTCTGACTCATATTAACCTACAAGGGAGATTTTTTTTTTAAGTGTGGAAAACTAGAATAATCATTTCATTCCATTTTTTTCTATGAATTTTTTGACAGCTCCTGGTATGACAAAGGTTTCCTAGGTGAAGTATTTGTAATAGCATATTGCTAGGCGGGTTTGAACCACTGACCTTTCATTTAGCAGCCGTGAGCTTAAGCACTGCAGCTATTGTAAGTGTATTGATAATAGTTTTAAAGGGTACTAAGTTAACCAACAAGGAGTGTGGTTTCTGTAAGAAGCTCTCATGGCGCCTAGAGTTATCCAAATGCATGGTAGACATAGATGGAGCCAGGAAACCAGCATTTGAGACCACTCTTTCCCTTATTATTTTTTTGTTGAGAAGTTTAAATTGGAAATTGAAGTGTGAGCTGGTTGGAGGGCAGAGGAGGTAGGGGGATAAGTCTGTAGAGAATAGTGAAAGTGGAGATTTTCTGGGTTGGTGCTTGAGGCTAATTTGGTTTTTAACTTTTAGCTAAGAACACACATGAAATTTTTGGCTTTGTTAGTATTAAACTCCTATAGATACAAGAATTCCCCTCGCCATTCCCTTTTTGAAAGTTTGCACCAATTGGCTTTCATGGAAGGCCTACGTTAGTCCTTAACAGTATGAGGGTCATATCTAACCTCTTGGCTTCCCTATTACTATGAAGCAGTGGTCAAACATGACTCCACCCTCCATCTTTCTTTATCTAGTCTAGCACCCCGCATTTCTCCCTCAGCACTCTACTTCTATGCTGGGTTTGATAATTCATTGCCGTGACCACCCAGAACTCAGACAGTGCTCATAATCACGGGTTTGTGTTTGTTTTTTTTTAAGGGGAGTTAATACGTTATCACAAGCCAGGATTAGAAAATACCAAGGATACAGTCATTGGTCACATTGATCCCTCTCTTCATCCTGTCAAGCAGTCACCTTTCTCACTTGTCCTCAGCCTGTCAACTTCTTGGTCCCTTAGCCTCTGCCCCCAAGGGCCAGGAAAACCATTTACTGCTGTGTCTCAGTCTCAGTGACCTGCTCTCTTCTCTCTTGCCTCCTTGCCTCCGTCTCTGGTGTCTCTGGTCTCAGCCTCCGTCACTTCAGACAGAGATCTGAAATGTGTTGCCCCTGAGGCCCCTTCTCTTAGTGGTCCTGGGATTGCTCTCTGTGCTCCCGCTTCAAAGGTGGTTCATCTTTATCGCCAGGGCTGTGATAACTGAAACTACCCAATCCGTGTAGTAGTGTTACACATGCCCTGTAGTGTAGTCCCACCCATTCATTTGATGGGAGTGACAGTGGCGTGGATAGAAGAACTGTGTTAAGAAATTTCACTTCACCGCAAATTCTGTTTTCACAACAGACAGTACAGGATTTTACTTTTAACTGGAAAAAAGGCAAAAAGTGCAACCGAGGGTTCCGCATTTGTTTTGCAGCAGCCTTTACAGAGGCAGCGTGCCCCCCTGAGCTCCAGAGTGTGGCCGCCAAGCACCTTCCAGGGAAACTACTTCTGACATGAGCTGCCATGACTTTGAACTGTGTCTGCGAACACAGTCTGCTAGCGTAATTTGGGCTTTTATGTGTTTTTAGTATGAGTTGAGTCTAAGTGCTAAAAACTCCAGATAAGTTCATGCGAACCACTTTCTTACTCTATGCCTTTTGGCTTTGAAGGCATGCTTCACTTTCTGATCGTAGGGGAGACCTGTAATAGATAGCCAATGGCAGTGTATCTCCACAAGTTATTTGAGAAAGCAAAAAGTAATAAATTGTGTCATAGCCAAGTTAAGAAAGTATATTTAAAGAAAAAATAAATGTTTTTGAAATGGTGAACTCTTAAACTACCAGTTAAATAATATAGGAAACAGATAAAAAAAAGTCTTCATGAATTTATGCCATGTTAATAAGGCTAATGAAGGGTACCAATGTTATTTTCTACTTATGTAAGTATTGGAGTCAAAACTTTTAATTCTGCCGGTGATTCTTGGTGTTACAAGCTTTTAGGAAAGATAGGCGCATTGGGCAGGGTCCCAAGAAAACCCACCGACTTGAAAACCCTGTGGGATCTCAACCCCACATATCACTGTGAGCGGGACACCACCAGCAGCAGGAATCGCCTTGTGCAGCCACTGCCTACCATATTTGACAGTGCAGCTTATTTTCATTGACTATTAAGCATCTTGCTTTGGGGGTATATTAGCAAGCATAGAGGAATACTGCCCCTAGGTAGTGAGATCAAAATTCCAAATACGGCTTTGGGAAAGTAAGGCAGTTGTAGAGCTCTAATCTAAGACTTATTTTTTCCAAATAAACCGTTTCTATTTCATTGTTTTTGGATAGCACCCAAAGCACTTTGGGACCAAATTGTTTGCAGGCATTATATCATAAATAGTAATGAGCCCTTGTTGAGAGGGAGGTAACTGGATGAATATTATGCTTGAGAGAAGTTTTGGAGTGTCAGAAAAAAACTTAGACCTGGCCAGTAGCAACCTGTAGGACTGAGTAGAACGGCCCTGTTGGTTTTCTGAGACTAAATATTACAGGAGCAGAAAACTTCATCTTTTCCCCAAGGGTGGCTGACTGCTGATTTTGCAGTTAGCAACTGAACACATAATCCACTATGCCATTAGGACTACCTTCAATAGGAAAGTAGTAGCTTTGTATTTATTCCTATCTACTAAGATGCTAGTACATTTTTCCTCCCCTCTTATATTATTGAACTTATTTTAGTCATTGTGTAGTTTCTTCGTGAGTTTTCAGACTCATCAGAGCAATCCTTTAAAGAGAGGCTTAGGAGGTTGCAGTTGATTAAGCACTCTCTTGGAAACTGTAAGTCTGAGCCCACCCACCGCTCCTTGGGAGAAAAGATCTGCTGGTCTGGGCCTAGGAAGATTACAGCTTAGAAAACCAACGCTGTTGGTTGGAATCAACTGTGTGGCACACAGGGTTAAGCCATGTATGTCATCTATCTCCTTCTGAGTGGACGCATACATGAGATTTCTAATGTAGCTGATCTAGAAGTTTCTTATCAACTTGGCAGCATTTTGTGACTATTGTGAGAATATTTTTTTAAATTGTAAAAATTTTTAATTACTTTTGTACTTCAGAATGAAATTTTGATTTGGGAAAACATTTTCTAAAGCATTTTATTCTAATGAATGCTTTTAGTTAAAATATGTTAAAGTTTTGGAAAGTTTTAGAGCTTGAAAATATTGGTGACATTCACAATTATATATTATTTTTATGTAAATTCTTCTGCCATCCAGTCATTTCCAACTGATAGCAACCTTACAGGACTGGGCAGAGCTTCCCCTAAGGGTTTCCAAGACCGGAACCCTTTACTGGAGTGGAGCACATCATCTTTCTCCCATGCTGGCCGTGTAGTTAGCAGCCCACCATGTAACCCACTACTTGGACTCTTTTTAAATGCACATAAATCCACTCAGCAATGAATATACAATTCTTGGTATAATTTGAATTGTGTGACATGTGGATGAAGTGCCAATAAAACTTTTTTAAAAAATCAACTCAGCAAGTAGTTTTATAAGAGAAAATGTTTTAGCTGGATTGGTATTACAAATTGCGTGTTCTAGCTCCTAAATTGTATGGCTGTGGTTATAAACCCTTTTGGGAATTGATGGTCTTTGTTATGTTACTGAAACAGGATTGGTGTAGTGTGTATTTTGAGAGAGATGAGACAAGTACGGAAACGGAAGGAAAGGGGTGCCAAGTTTCATGTGAAAATTACCCAGGCGCTCTAGGAAGGCAAGGGTCACCTTCCAGATCAGACAGGGAGAGAGCCCGTTCCCTGATGTCAGACTGCTGGCCTCTTAACCGAGAAGCTGAAGTCGCCTCATGTGGCGTTTCTGTTACAGCAGCACTCGATAGCTAAGACCTTTGGGCATCCTCTATTTCACACGTCACAGCCTTTTTAACTCTGAAAGCATGGCTCCGATCTGCTGCTATATTGATTACATTTCTAATTCTGTGCTTTCTCATTTTAGGCCGAAATAGAACTGTTTGTGAACAGACTTGACTCAATGGAATCTGTGCTTCCTTATGAATACACATCGTAAGTTCTTTTATAAAATTTCATATTAACTCATCAGAATTGTATGCATTTAAATCTTTATTTTCTCTGCATTTACAGATAAATTTATATGCATTTAAAACTAATCAAACTCAGTGCAATCAAGTCGATTGAAACTCATTTTGACCTTGGACAAAGTAGAACTGTTCCTTTGGTTCACAGGGCCAGAGAGCTTGTTCCTTCTCCCACGGAGCAGTTTGTCAGCAGCTCAACACTCAGTCCCCGCCACCACCACGGCTCCTTTAGGGGAGCCTAAGAACATTTTTACTTCCAAACAGTCACATAAATAACTAGTTGTTATCAAGTACCATATATACTCGAGTGTAAGTTGAGTTTTTCAGCACATTTTTAATGCAGTTTTTATGGTAAAATTAGGTGCCTCGCTGGAGATTCGAGTCGGCTTATACTCAAGTATATATGGTAAATGCCTTTATTTTCAAAATAGGGTTAAAATGTTCATTTTTATGTTGCTTTGAGAATATAGGAGTACCAACTAAAACTGTAGATTTCTTTTTTTACCAGAATAGATATTTTATTTTCCTTAACATTTTTAATAAAAAGCAAAATTTTAACCAGAATTTTTATGCTCCATTTAATTAATCCCCAGAAATCCCCTTACTTTGATGTCTGTTTATTTCTCTCTGAATCAGCTAACATACTTACACACATTTATGTATTTTTGTTTAAAACCAACCAGAAAACACACTGCCATTGACCTGATTTCAGCTCTGTAACTGACCCTTAACAGGTCTGGAAATATTTATGAGAACAGGCAGCTTCATTTTTATAACTTAGAGGAGCTAGTGGGTCTGAACCATCAACCTTGAAGTTAGAATAGCCCAGTGTTTATCCCACAGTACCACCAAGGTATGTTAAACCAAATAAACTCATATTTTTATATTTGATTTGTACTTTTATTTTTCAGCTTTCAATTTTCTCTAGTAACTAAAAGTTTTAAAAGAAAAATAGATTACTGCAGAAAAAAGCACACACAAAAAAGAATATTTGATAAGAACCGTATACTTAGTAAATATGTTTGAGTATAAAACTCATGTATGAATTGACCATAATTTAACTATTGGAGATGTCCACATTTTTTCTACTTTTTGTTTGTATATTAAAATAAGCCAACACTTCTGTTTGTAACCCTTTGTGGGTATTCTTATGAAAATTCATTGTATCACACAAAATAGATGAAAAGTGTTCATTTGGGTATTCCCAGCCTTGGTTGTTTTGTTTTTCTTTAGCCACTAACAAACAAACAGATTCACTGCTGTTGAGTCAAGTTCAACCCATAGGGACTCCACGGTCCCAGTCTGATTTAATCACTTGAGCATCTCATCTGTTGCCATCACTGTACTGACCTCAAATATAATATCCCCCAGGTCATTCAAGGTGAACACAGGACGGTACTTTATTCCACAATTTTAGCTACAACATTTAACAACATTATAAAAATCTGTGTAATACCAGGAGGCAGCTGCGTAGTACAAATGGTTAAACATTCAACTATAGTGCAAGAGGTTGGTGGTTCAAACCCACCCAGAAGCTTTTAGGATCTGCTTTGGAAAGGTTACCACCTTGAAAAGCCTATGGAGCAGTTCTGCTGTGCACCGAGGGTATCTCCATGGGTTAGAATTGGCTCAATCACAGCTAACACCAGTATTAATAAGAGAAGTAGAACACACGGAGCAATGGAATGAATGTGGACGCTTCTTCCAGCGTCCTGCTCTCAAAATAACTGTCTAGCCTTGCTTCTCGTGTTGAAGTGCCTTGATCAGTATGTCAGGATGATGCCAAACCCCAGGTAAACCTGACACATCTTCCTGAAATAGAATGTTTAAGTAAAGTTTTGGGTTAAAAGGATTTGACTGAAAGGAAATATATTGTGCAAAATTTGCTTGATGAATAAAGATGCGTTATATAAATAAAAGCAAATTATAATGGGTTCAGAGTATTCTAAGGAGCCCTGGTAGCATAGTGGTTAGGTGCTCAGCTGCTAACAGAAAGGTCAGTAGTTCAAATCCGTCAACTGCCCTTTGAGAAGAAGATATGACAGTGTGCTTCCATAAAGATTACAGCCTGAGAAACGCCATTGGGAAGTTCTGTTGTCTGTCGGGTTGCCATGAGCGTCTGTTGACCTGATAGCGATAAGTTGGTTTTTTTAAATTTAAGAGTAATATTCAGAAATCAGCATAATCTAAGGCATAATTTTCAGGGAATTGTTCTGAGTAAGTATACATAGACCTTGGAGTGTGAATATATTTCTTATCTATTAGAGCTGCTTGATTGATTAATATCTAATATGTTCTCAAGATCAGCTAGGTATTTGACATCTCATTGTTTCCTTTTATATATTCTCCCCCGCAGGTTTGACTTTTGCCAAGCATCAGAAGGTAAACGCCCATCTGAAAATCTTGGTCAAGTTTTATTCGGGGAAAGAATTGAACCTTCACCATATAAGGTTTGTATTTAGTACTACATACAACTCAGTAGTTAAAACATTTTTTTTATCTTTTAAGAGAGAAGTTTGAGATCATTCATCTCATGCGAAGGTGGAATTCATTTTCTTTCAAAGTCACGGTTTTCCTTCCCACGATATGTCGCAGTTACATGGGTTCTTGAGTGCACATACTACCAGTATTACAAATGATAAACCGTGGCGGAGATGAGCTTGCTCAGGTCCCTGCTTCAACTCACACTGGGATCTGGACCACCCAGGTCCATTTCAGTCTCTTGTTAGTCTTTCGTGACATTTTTAATATACTTACAAGCATGCATAAATCAAATAATATGTTTATATTTTGACATACTAATCTGCATTTAAACAACAACTTTCTACCTGGGACAAAAGGGACCTTTGGGAACACAGTGGTTAAGTTCTTGCTGCTAACTGTTACCCACCTGCTGCCCCTTGGGAGGAAGCTGAGACGATCTGCTTCTGTACAGACTACACTGTCCTGTTGCTCTGTCACGATCGATTCTATGGCAATGGACTTGATTTAGCTTGGCTTTCTTTCCTCAGGAGCTTGTTACTGTGCGGTAATTTCACCCCAGGTTGTTCACCCAGCCTAACATGTTAGAGTAGTGGTTCTCAACCTTCCTAATGCCGTGACCATGGAATACAGTTCCCATGTGGTGGTGACCCCCAACCATAAATTATTTTTGGTGCTACTTCATAACTGTAGTTTTGCTACTGTTACGGATCGGGCAAACCCTGTGAAAGGGTCGTTCGACCCCCAAAGGGGTGGCGACACAGGTTGAGAACTACTCCCTTATCAGGACTCTCCACCTGTTTCCTATCCCTCTTTTATATACCTCAGACCCCTTAGTTGGCCTCATTCCGTACTTTCTCACTAGGCCCTCTGACCACATTGAACACCTGTCTGCAAATTCTAAACATTTTTTTAAATCATTTTATTAGGGACTCATATAACTCTTATCACAGTCCATACGTACATGAATTGTGTAAAGCATATTTGTACATTCATTGCCCTTATCATTCTCAAAACATTTGCTCTCCAACTAAGCCACTGGCATCAGCTCCTCATTTTTTCCCTTCCCTCCCCACTCCCCCCTCCCTCATGAACCCTTGATAATTTATAAATTATTATTTTGTCATGTATTTCCCTGTCTGACGTCTCCCTTCACCCCCTTTTCTGTTGTCCGTCCCCCAGGGAGGAGGTTATATGTAGATCCTTGTAATCGGTTCCCCCTCTCCAACCGACCCTCCCTCGACCCTCCCGATATCACTACTCGCACCACTCGCACCACTGGTCCTGAAGGCATCATCCGCCCTGGATTCCCTGTGTTTCCAGTTCCTATCTGTACCAGTGTACATCCTTTGATCTAGTGAGATTTGTAAGGTAGAATTGGGATCATGATAGTGGGGTGAGGGAGAGAGCATTTAGGAACTAGAGGAAAGTTGTATGTTTCATTGTTGCTACATCGTACCCTGACTGGCTCGTCTCCTCCCCGAGACCCTTCTGTAAGGGAATGTCCAGTGGCCTACAAATGGGCTTTGAGTCTCCACTCTGCACTCCCCCACTCATTCTCTATGGTAAGATTTTTTGTTCTGATGATGCCTGATAACTGATCACTTTGATACCTCGTGATCACACAGGCTGGTGTGCTTCTTCCATGTGTGGGCTTTGTTGCTTCTGAGCTAGATATCCACTTGTTTACCTTCAAGCCTTTAAGACACCAGATGCTATATCTTTTGATGGCCAGGCACCATCAGCTTTCTTTACCACATTTGCTTGTTCAACTGCTTTGTCTTCAGCAGTTGTATTGGGAAGGTGAACATCATAGAATGCCAGTTTAATAGAACGAAGTATTCTTGCATCGACGGAGTACTTGAGTGGAGGCCCAATGTCCATCCGCTACCCTAATACTAAATCTATAATATATGCACAAAAATCTATTTCCCCATCCTCATGTATATATTTGCATATGTACATGCCTTTATTTAGACCTCTATAAATGCCCTTTGCCTCCTAGCTCTTTCCTCTATTTCCTTTGACTTTCCTCTTGTCCCACTATCACGCTCAGTCTTTTTTTGGGTTTCAGTAATTCCTCTTGGTTACATTACCCTTGATCACGCCCTCCCAGGCCTCCTACACCCTCCTCACCCCGATTTGGATCCCTTGTTGTTCCCTTGTCTCTTAGTTTGTTAACACCACCTTTCTCCCCACCTTCCCCTCTCCCATGTGACCCTGGAACTGTCGGTCCCGTTATTTTCTCCTCCAGCCTATCTTATTTAGACAGACCTGCAGAGATAATAACATGCACAAAAACAAGACAGAGCAAAACCAAGCAACAATATAAAATAAAACAACAACAAACCAGTAACAAAACACGACAAGAAAGAAAAGCTTGTAGTTAGTTCAAGAACTGTTTGTTGGCTTTTAGGAGTGTTTTCTAGTCCCTTCTGTTGGGGCACCATGCCCTGACCCCAAAGTCCACCTTCAGTATTCCCTGGGAACCTCGCTGCTCTGTTCCCTTGCTGTTCTGTTGCACCCCCTTAGTGTTTTGCCTCAGTGGGGCGGGATCAGATCGGGCACACTTCGCACACTATGTCTCCGGTGTTGTCCCCTGTAGGGCTGTGGGTCAGTGAGGGACGTCGTGTCTCATAGTGGGGCCGGTCGTGTGGTACTCTGCATGGACTGGCTGTTCTAATCAGGAATATTGTCTTCGAGGCCTGGTGAACCAGAATGTGCTCCACTCTCTCCTCCTCCCCCTCCATCTGCTCCCGTGTGCTTTGATCAGACATGTCCCTCTGAAATAAATTCTTCTGTGGGGAGGGGCAGCTGTCCACCTAGTTGGGATTGGGGCTGGCCCCTCAGACCTGTCCACTGGTTCCCTACTCCATGCCAGCATGTTGCATTCACATCATGGAGCATTTGGTTGAAGTCTGGTCCCTTTTTCCCGGTGGAGACACATACAATACCCTCTCCTTGGGTGGGTTAGTGCCCTGTGCCCCCGTTACCCATTTCTTTCTTTTTTTTTTTTCCTTTCCCCACCTCCTGTTTAGTTGGCTACCATGTGTATCCATGGATTTGGTGTGGTCCCTGTAATACTACCTGGTCCTCACCCCAGGAATGTTTTATACAATAACTTTTTCCCTATGCCCCTTTTGCATTTTTTTTAAAGCTTACCTCAGCTGACTCATGTTGTACTTGTCCTTTTGTAATAAATTCTCAACACTTGATTAGTTACACTAACCATTACGTTCTCCCAACACTGTGTTCCTGTATGTGATGCATGGGTGGGAAAGATAGATAGTGGTGCCAGTTTAACCTATGGCAGATTTCTCGTTTCCAGTCATAAGTCTACATCCTTTGGAAATCCTCTAATATAAAAGTGTATAACCTAAGCATGCCAGTAACTCCCCACTCGCCCCCTAGTGGTGTGAGGTCATGTGTTGAAAGAGAAGGGTGTGGACAGGGGTAGCATTGGAACAGGGCAGGCGCAATGCCGCCCCACATGCTCATTCAGTAGCATTATTTCGAAAGTTACCATAGTCTTTCTAGCAGAGGGTGATTTGCAGCCATATTGATTAAATTGTGTGACCAACTGAAATACTGCTCTGATCTGTCAGCTCCATCTGTTTGTAGGCCTTGATCTTGACCATCAGGAACAGGGAAAGACAGTGAATGTGAAAGACTGTAACCGCGTTCTACAAGTAAATGGCCCGTACGTAAACTCTTACAGGGAGACCCAGCAAAGCCTTCAAACCCCATGCAGAGGCTGTGCCTTCCAAACGTTCAAGGCGGATTCCTTCCTGTAGTCAGATCCACCTTGTGAGAGATTTCTGTTTCTGTGGAAAGACTTGCTTTGCAAAGGACTCTTCTTTAGGTCTAGTGCTTTTCAGAGTTAGTCCTAGGAGTGGAGGTAAAATAGAAGTGCATGTGACTGTTTCTCTGAGATTTCTGGAAGATATGTGCATCAAGATTTGTGCTAAAACAAAGTCTAAGCCCCAGTTTAAAGAGACAGAGTTGGCATTTCTGAAAGGAAGTCAGAGATCAACAGAAAGATGGGCCTATAAGATCAAACTTTTTTCCAAGTCAGACATGAATGCGTTGACCAAGATTTTTGCATTAGTTATCAATTCCCTTATTTTCCAAGATTTTGCCATATTTAACATCTGCATTTAAAACAATGTTGACAATCAGCAATAAAACAAAACTCAGAGTATTTGCTATTTTTTTATCTAAGACTTCTGTTAGGTTAGAAAAATAGTGTGCATTATCTGACGTTTGAGCCACATTTCATGGGATCCTAAAATCTCAGCTCAAATCTAACCACTTATTTATTCACTCAGTTAATGCAGCCACTGAATGCCTTCCTTATGCTAGGTAGGCATCGTGTGAAGTATAGGATACAGTGGTGAAAAGGCAAACATCTCTCATGGACTTTGTACTCTATTGAGAGAAGGAAACCACATGAAATTATATAGTGTGTCAGTTGCTGCTATAAAAATTGGAGAAAAAAACTTCTATGAAACTGAAGTCAAGAAAGGTGGGTGAGGAAGTCACTGTTGCAAACTGGTCAGGGAAGATCTTGCTGAGAAGGTGACAATTGAGTGAAAAACCAGGCACAGATCAGGGCGGGATCCATATGAATGTGTAAGGGGAAATGGTTTAAGTGAAGATTGCAGAATGTGCCAAGTCCTGAAGTATGAACTTGCCTGGTGTGTTCAAGGTGCGGATAACAACAACAAAATCTGATACAACTCAAGCAAATGAGCAAAATAGAGCCTAATAAGAAATGAGATTAATTAACAGCCACAACAGATTGTGTTTTACAGACCATTAGAAGAACGTTACATCTAATGAGGTGCTTAAGCAGTGGAAGGTTTTGAGTAGATTTAGACCACTGTGACCACTGTGTTAAATGACTCATGGCGGGCAAGCACAAGCTGGGAGACCAGTTAGGAGGCTTTTGTAACTCTCCAAATAGGACCCAGTAATAGCATAGACCATAGGCTCCCAGACTTATTTGGTCTACTGCCCATTTTTACTTAGCACCTACTGAGAATGAAAAACCTTTATTGTACTGTACCCATAATCCAGGATAAAGTGTATGTATCTGTTTTTGCAGCGCCCCTGGATTTTGCCAGTGGCCCTCAGGAGGGCGGTGTTGCCCACTTGGGGAAACACTAGTGTAAGCCATGGGATTCATAGGAGAAGAGAGCTCTGATGGTGCAGTGGTTACACATTGGGCTGCAGTCCGCATAGTCGGCAGTTTGAAACCACCGGCAGCTTCACAGAGAGGCTGAACTTGACAGTTACAGTTTCAGGAACCCACAGGAGGTCCGATGAGTCAGCATTGACTCCATGCAGCGAGTTGGAAGACTTGTGAGTAGCTCGAAATCTGGCTGCATCTTGCAGTTGGGGCCACAGAATTGGTTGAGGGATGAGATGTAGGATGTGGAATTTCTGTTACTTAAGATGGAGAGCCTGGGAAGAGCAGTGTAGGGGTAAAGAGTAGACAGTAGTAAGTTTGAAGTGGCTGTGGGACATATAAGTAGAGAGGCTGAGTGGACAGCTTTGTTATGTGAGTCTGCTGTTTTGAGGTGTTGTTAGGGCTGGAGATTATATCTATATGGGCTTTAAACGTTTTGTAGGGCATTGGAATTTTTCCACAAACTTTTTGAAGATGCCTCGTTACATTATACTTGAGAATCGTCAGTATATTTAAAGTCGTGGAATTGATGGGATCTCCAAGGAAGTGAGTATAGATGAAAAAGAGAATTCGAAAAGTGAGTATAGATGAAAAAGAGAATTCGAAAGTGCCCTGGACCACTCAGCTGCAGTGGGTTAAAAAGATGATGGTGATCCGGCAAAGCAGAATGAGAGGGAGGGAAGGAGCCCACAGTGCGAAAAGAGGAAGTGAGGAAAGTGTGAACTCAGGGAAACCAAGAAAGTATTTCTGAGGGGAAGGATCAGAGGCAAGGACCAAGAATTGACCATTGAATTGGACTGTGTGAAGACCATTGATGAGAAAACAGCTGCTGCAATGGCCAAGTGGGGAAAGTATGGAAGACCAGTTAGAGATGGGCCTTTATACAACTTTTTTGAAGACTTTTATTGTAATGGCAAAAAAGCCGAAGAGTGGTTGCTAGAGAATGACTTTGGATCCCTCCATTCTTCCCCCCCCAAAAAAATCAACCTTACATATGTTTTTTAAATGTTTGTATACTGATTGGCTGAAGGGGATGATCCAATCGAGAAGGGAAAAATGATTCAGGAGAGAGGAAGGGTATGTTGAGTATGAGCAAGAAGGGATGAGACCTAGTGAGTGTGTGGAGAAGTTGGCCATCGGAATCTAGTTTAGCCACAGTAACTGGGGGGAAGTCAGAGACTTGGGACATGATAGTCGAAGGTAATCAACCCATTGCAAATTCTGAGTTCACTAACTCAGTAGCAAGAAGTAGTGTTAGAGAGTGACACTGAATCAGGAGCAGAAATTCTCAAGGCGTGAGGGGCAGTGACCTGGGTTTAGTAGATGACAGCAATAAGAAGGAATAGCGCAGGATACTGTGCTCTCCTGGGCCTGCTAGCTTCTAATGTACTTTTTGTCTCTTTGCACTTGTCCAGTGTAGATTATCCATGATAAGTGGACTAGTACTTACTTGTCCTTTTCTGTCAGATTTATTTCACTTCTGCTAAACATAAGTATTTATTAATCATTTTACTGGATGCTCATACAATTCTTCACAATCCATCCATCCATCCATTGTATGTCAAGCACAGTTGTACATTTGTTGCTATTATCATTCTCAAGACATTTGCTTTCTACTTGAGCCCTTGGTATCAGCTCCTCATTTTTTTCTCCTCCTTCCCTGCTCCCCCTCCTTCATGAACACTTGATAATTTTTTTAAAAACATTTTATTAGGGGCTCATACAATTCTTATCACAATCCATACATATACATACATCAGTTGTGTAAAGCACATCTGTACATTCTTTTCCCTAATCATTTTCAAAGCATTTCCTCTCCACTTAAGCCCTTTGCATCAGGTCCTCTTTTTTATTCCCCTCTCTCCCCACTCCCCCCTCCCTCATGTGCCCTTGGTAATTTATAGATTACTATTTTGTCATATCTTGTCCTATCTGGCGTCTCCCTTCATCTCCTTCTCTGTTGTCCATCCCCCAGGGAGGAGGTCACATGTAGATCCTTGTAATCGGTTGCCTCTTTCCAACCTACTTACCCTCTACCCTCCCAGTATCACCCCTCACACCCCTGGTCCTGAAGGTATCATCCACCCTGGATTCCCTGTGCCTCCAGCTCCTATATGCACCAGTGTACAACCTCTGCTCTATCCAGACTTGCAAGGTAGAATTAAGATCATGGTAGTTGGTGGGGAGGAAGCATTTAGGATCTTGGGGAAAGCTGTATACTTCGTCGGTGCTACATTGCACCCTGACTGACTCATCTCCTCCCCTAGACCCCTCTCTCAGGGGATCTCCAGTGGCCGACAAATGGGCTTTGGGTCTCCACTCTGCACTTCTCCCTTCATTCACTATGGTAAGATTTTTTTTTGATGATGCCTTAGCCCTGATCCCTTTGACACCTCACGATCGCACAGGCTGGTGTGCTTTTTCCATGTGGGCTTTGTTGCTTCTGAGCTAGATGGCCGCTTGTTCACCTTCAAGCCTTTAAGACCCCAGACGCTATCTCTTTTGATAGCCGGGCACCATCAGCTTTCTTCACCACATTTACTTGTTCACCCGCTTTGGCTTCAGTGGTTGTGTCTGAAGGGTGAGCATCATAGAATGCCAATTTAATAGAATAAAGTATTCATGCATTGAGGGAGTGCTTGAGTAGAGGCCCAAGGTCCTTCCGCCACCTTAATACTAAACCTATAAATATAGGCACATAGATCTATTTCCCCATCCTCATATATATATTTGCATGTACATGTCTTTATCTAGACCTCTATAAATGCCCTTTGCCTCCCAGCTCTTTCCTCTATTTCCCTTGACTTTCCTCCTGCCCCACTATCATGCTCCATCTCCACCTGGGTTACAGCTATACCTCTTCTTTACGTAACCTTACCCTTGATCATTCCCTACCAGGCCTGCAACTCGCCCCTTGCCACCAATTTGGATCATTTGTTCCCTTGTCCCTGGGTTTGTTAACACCACTTCCTTACCCCCCACCTCCCCCTATCCCAAGTCCCCCCGGAACTGTCAGTCCCGTTGTTTTTCTTCCAGATAGTTCATCCAGCCTGTCTTTTTTATACAGACCTGTGGAGACAATAACATGCACGAAAACAAGACAGAGGAAAACAAAGCAACAGTATACAACCAGACAACAAAACAACAACAACAAACCACTGACAAAGAACAAAACAAAACACATCACGATAGAAAAGCTTGTAGTTAGTTCAAGGATCGTTTGTTGACCCTTAGGAGTGTTTTCCAGTCCAGTCTGTTGGGGCAACACGCCCTGGCCCCAAAGTCCACTTTCAGCATTCCCTGGGGATCTTGCCACTCCATTCCCTTGCTGTTCCACTGCACTCCCCCAGTGCTGTGCCTCGGTGTGGTGGGATGAGGTCAGGTGCAGTTCACACACTGTGTCTCCGGTGCAGTCCCCTGTAGCGCCATTGGTCACTGAGGAGCATCATGTCTCATAGTGGGGCCAGCAATGTTGTTCTCTCTGTGGACTGGCTGCTCTACTCAGGAACATCATCCTCACGGCCTAATGTGCCAGGCTGGAACACTTGATAATTTATAAACTATTATTATTCTGTCATGTCTTACACTGTCCAATGTCTCCCCTCACCTACTTTTCTGTTGTCTGTCCCCCGGGAGGAGGTCATATACATGTAGATCCTTGTTATCCGTTTCCCCTTTCTACCCCACCTTTCCTCCAACCTCCCGGTATCGCCACTCGCACTACTGGTCTTGAAGGGATCATCTGTTCTGGATTCCCTGTGTTTTCAGTTACTATCTGTACCAGTGTACCGCCTCTGGTCTAGCTGGATTTGTAAGGTAGAATTGGGATTGTGATAGTGGGGGTGAGGAAGCAGTAAAGAACTAGAGCAAACTTGTATGTTTCATTGGTGCTATACTGCACGCTGACTGGCTCATCCCCTTCCCACAACCCTTAAAGAAGGGGGTGTTCAGTTGCCTACAGATGGCCTTTGGGCTCCCACTCTGCACTCCCCTCACTCAATGATTTTTTTGTTCTTTGATGCTTGATGCCTGATTCTATCAACACCTCTTGATCACACAGGCTGGTGTGCTTCTTCCATGTGGGCTTTGTTGCTTTTCGGCTAGATGGCCATGTGTTTGTCTTCAAGCCTTTAAGACCCCAGATGCTATATCTTTTGATAGCCGGGCACAATCAGCTGTCTTCACCACATTTGCTTATGCACCTGCTTTGTCTTCAGTGATCGTGTAGGGAAAGTGAGCATCATGGAATGCTAGTTTAATACAATACTGTGTTCTTGCATTGAGGGACTACTTGAGTAGACACTCCATGTCCATCTCCTACCTTAATCCTATACCTATAAATATATACACATAGATCTATTTCCTCATCCTCATATATAAATATATTTACATATATACATACCTGTATTTAGACCTCTGTAAATGCCCATTTGCCTCCTAGTTCTTTCCTCTATTTCTTTTACCTTCCTCTTGTCCTACTATTATGTTCAGCTTCACTTGGGTTTCAGTAATTCCTCTCAGCTACCTAACCCTTGTTCAAGCCCTACCAGGCCGCCTACACCCTCCTCACCACTGGTTTTGGATCACTTGTTGTTCCCTTGTCCCTAGTTTTGTTAACACCACTTCCTTTCCCCTACCTCCCCTTCTTCCATGTTCCCCCGAACCTTCAGTCCCATTGTTTTCTCCTCCAGATTGTGTATCCCGCCTATCTTATCTAGATAGACCTGCAGAGATAATAATTTGCACAAAAACAAAACAAGAGTAAAACAAAGCAACAAAACAAAAGACAAAACAACAACAAACCAATGCCAAAAAAAAGAAAAGCCTATAAATAGTTCAAGGTCTCTTTGTTGACCTTCAGGAGTGTTTTCTGGTTAAATCTGATGGGGTGCCAAGCCCCGGCCCCCAACGTCTATTTTGGGTATTCCCTCAGGATTTCCTTGCTCTGCTCCCCGTGCTGTTCTGTTGCACACCCTTAGTGTTTTGCCTCAGTGTGATGGGGTCAGATTGGGCACAATTCCCACACTACCTCCAGTATTGTCCCCTGTAGGGTTATGGGTCAGTGAAGGATGTTGTGTCTCATAGTCCGGCCCTCTGGTCCTCTCTGTGCTTTGGCTGCTCTGAGCAGGGAAATCATCCTCAAGGCTTGGGCCACGATGTCTTCCACTCTCTCTTCCTCTCCCTTCATTTGCTCCCATGTGCTCTGATCAAACATATCCCTCTCCCTAAGCTGTAGCTTGAGGGCTGTCCTCTGAAGTGAATTATTTAGGAGGAAGGACAGCTGTCTGTGCCGCTGGTTTCTATATTGCATGTAGTCTTTTTCATGTTTTCTTGCACTGCAAAAAAATTAGCCTAATCTTGCTATATTCACAGTAGCACCAGTGTAGCCAGAACTAAATTGTTGGCTGACAGGGGGCAGCAGTGGACTGGGCTTGAAATACTCGGTTTTCAACTGATGCACAAAAAATGGATTAGGTATGTTAATATTAAATGTACCATATAGAAAAATGGAAGTGAAAGATGCAAGATGTTGCTTTTGAATATATTAAAAGGATATATAGGCATAAACTATAAAGTTAGTTTAGTAAACTGTAACTCTCTGAAAACAAGAAAATATATTTAAATTAAGGCATAATGACCATAAATTCACATCACGTGATATATTATTACTGTCTTCACTTCCATGAAAATGAACTAGATCCTGAACTCCAAAATTAAAAGCATATTGAAATAATCATTAGTTGTTTTTTTTAATCCATTTTTTTTTTTAGTTTTAATTGTGTTTCACCATTCCTTTTCAGAGCCTGAAAGATGGTAGTCTTCTCAAATGTGTATAAAAAGAGTCTTGTTTGTCCTGGCTTTAACACATCCAAATTTGTTGTATAACCAGCCTATGTTGATTGGTGCATAATCTCTATTACCTGGAACTTTGGGAACATTTAATAACTATTCAGTGAATGAATATAAAAATTTTATGGCTTACTGCATAGCAATCTATTCCAGAATCTCTAAAATGTTATCATAGGTCATTGCCAAGAGTAATTACTATTGCGTTCTACTTGTGGCTTGTTTGTTTCCCTCTAGGATTTATTTACATTTCAGAGGGGTGTATATTGACATCTTGCAAACTTTTTTTTGAGAGAAACTGATGTGGTTGGAATTTTAATCTGATTGAGTTATGAAGAATTTTACAATATTATTTAAGATTAATGTAATTGTACTTAAGTAATTTGATGAAATCAAATAATTCTACACACAATGGTATTAGCTATAAATGAATTTTCCCCCTAATTTACTTTTCACTTCATTTTAATACAGTTTACATTTAATAAGGAGGAGACCTGTAAGCTCGTTTGTACGAAAACATACCATACAGAGAAAGCTGAAGACAAACAAAAGCTAGAATTCTTGAAAAAAAGCATGTTGCTGAATTATCAACATCACTGGTAAGATGTGGAGATTTTTGTGGTTTTTTTTGGCGTTTTCCTTTCAATATTAACCTCATTTCACTGGGTATATAAAACAGCAGATTAACTGATTTTTATTCATTTAAAACGTGAATTTTTCCTGCCAACGGACTGTTTATGAAAGTTAATAACTGCGTTTTAAGTATCATCTTTAACTGTGCTTGTCTTTGTTTAATGACTGGTTCTTTGTTGCCATGTAGAAGTGTAACAATTTTATTTGTGTGTAGTTAACTGGAAGATTTATGCTTTGGAAAGAGGACTTTTATCAGTCTTCTAAAGAAATACTCTTTTATATGCATAGGCAGTGAAGAAGACTATAAGAATACAGATTTTTACATTGGACAGTGTATATGATAGGAAAAAATAATAATTTATAAATTATCAAGGGTTCATGGGGAGGAGGAAGCAGTAAAGAACTAGAGGAGAGTTGTATTTTTCATCATTGCTACACTGCACCCTGACTGGCTTGTCTCCTCCCTGCAACCCTTCTGTAAGGGGATGTCCAGTTGCCTACAGACGGGTTTTGGGTCCCCACTCCGCACTCCCCCTCATTCACAATGATTTTTGTTCTTTGATGCCTGCCTGATACTCATCCTATCGATACCTGGTGTGCTTCTTCCATGGGGGCTTTGTTGCTTCTTAGCTAGATGGCCACTTGTTTATCTTCAAGCCTTTAAGACCCCAGACACTGTCTCTTTTTATCACCGGGCACTATCAGCTTTCTTCACCACATTTGCTTATGCACCTGTTCTGTCTTCAGCGATCCTGTTGGGAAGGTGAGCATCATGGAATGCCAGTTTAAGAGAGCAAAGTGTTCTTGCATTGAGGGAGTACATGAGTAGAGGCCCAATGTCCATCTGCTACCTTAATCCTAAACCTATAAATATATGCACATAGATCTACTTACCCATCATCATATATAAATATATTTACATATGTACATGCCTGTATTTAGACCTCTACAAATGCCCTTTGCCTCCAACTACCATCATTTTTAACATAATTTTCTGTGGCATTAATTATTTCCAAAATGTTGTGCAGTTATTACCATTGTTTCCTAAAATTTTTGTTGCCCCAGATTAGAAACTTTGTACCCATTAAGACAGAATGCACCTTCTTCCTCTACCAGCCCTTAGGTGCCTCTAAACTTTTGTTCTCTGAATTTGCCTCTTCTAGGTAGTCATTTAAGTGGAATTACATACCTGCCTTTTGGTGCCTAACTTATTTCACTTAGCATGGTATTTTCAAGGTTCATCTATATAGTCTATTAGACTTTTGTCAGCTCTCTATTCTGTTCTTCCTGTAAGCAGGAAGCTCTAAAATGCCCTGTCTTTCCATTTCTTTGTTTCTTACTGACCAAGAGCTTTTTCCTAAGTTAGTGTTAGGAATCTTTCTTATGTTAGCACAGCGTAACTTAAGATGTTATTAGGTGCTGTCTAGTCTTTTCAACTCGTAGCAACTCTGTATACAACATAATGAAACACTGCCTGACCCTGCACCTTCTTCACAATTGTCATTATGTTTGAGCCCCAGCCACTGTGCCAGTTCACCTCCTTGAGAGTCATCTCTTTGTTCCTCTGTCATTCTGCGTTACCAAGCTTTATGTCCTTTTCAGGACTGACTGGTCTTTCTTGGTAAAATGATCCCAAAAGGACGTGAGATGATGTCGTAAGGAACATTCTGACTGTACTTCTTCCAAGATAAATGTGTTTGTTCTTTTGGTAGTCCGTGGTATTTTCAATATTTTTTGCCAGCACCATAATTCAAATGCATGGATTTAATTGCTTATTCATAAGTATTAGACAGGTCCCTTGATGGTTTTTTTTTCTTCAAATTATTCTTTCACTCATTCACTCTCACTCACTGCCATAGAATTGATTCTGATTCATAGCTGCTCTATAGGACAGGGTAGAAATGCCCCCATTGGTTTCAGTGACTATAACTCTTCAGGGAGTTAGAAAGCCCGGGAAGCTCCCATGAAGTTGCTGGTGGTTTTGAACTGATGACTTTGAGGTTAGCAGCCCAATGCGGAGCTACGATGCCACAACCTTCAAATTAAAATCTAAGGCTCAGTTCTATATTGCCTCCTCATATTAGCCCATCTCCCTCCATTTACTCCAAATGTCCCTATGTTGACTGAATGAAAGATTAAGTGTGGCAAATTTAGCTAGCCTTTGTACCTTTTTGATTACAGGATGCTATTTGGAGTCTTGCTTCTAAAGATACTAGAACTTATGTTTTCTTATTCTGTAGCTTCCTCAGAGAAAAATACGTAGAAATATTTAAGTTAATTTCTGATACAATGAGCATAGGTTCTATTTTTATACCAAGATGCTTAGTAAATGTGATTTGATTATACCAAGAGAAGAATGTTGTTATGGTTAGCTGCCATCGTGTTGGTTTCCGATCCATAGCAATCCTATGACAACAGAATGAAACAGAAGAATAGATCATTTAATTTGGTTCCCAGAGTATGAAATCATTTGATAGTAAAATTTACTGCACAGTGTGTAGTAGACATATCAGTTTTACATTCATCAGTTGATGCACCACACATTTTGTTTCAACTCATCCATTGCAAACCTCAATGATCTGTCACTTAGCCTACTCCTTCCCTGTGTTCCCATTCCCCCTCATTTCCTAACCCTCAGAAATTTGTTCTTGGGTAAATTCTTGTTACCATTTTGATCTTAAATTGTTGATTATTCTAATATGGGGTGAGCTCATTCTAGGCCTGAAGAGTGATTTAGGCACATAGTCTTTAGGATTTCATCAGTCTGTCCATCCAGTGAGCCTAGGCTCTTTATGATTATTTGATTCTCCTACAATGCGTTAGTTCTTAAATAGTTCTTTACACATTTACAAGTGTTGATTCTCGATAAATGTATTTGACCCATAAGGAAGTACACCACCTACACGTTTATTGATATGATTAGGTTTAAAGTTCCATGTGAAATTGGTATTATACAAAATTAGAGGATGACTTCATAAGATCACACAATGGAAGTTAGCTGTATCATTACGTAACTGCCAATTTGCATCTTTATGTAAACCAAACTCTGTGAATCATCGCCTAGCCTAGTTGGCATATAACCTTGAGCATCACAGCTAGCATGGACTCTTGCCTTGCCCCTCAGTGTCCATTATTGTCATATGCAGGTTGGTGATTTGCAAAATAGTTGGGTTTTAGATTTTTTTTTACAATCATAAATATGAAATAATAAGATAGTCGAGTGAAAAGAAAGTATATGTGTGTCCCTAATTTCAGAAAGTTTTTACTATGTAACTCGATTTTAACCATAGGTAGCTAAAGTGACTAATGGAAATTGGAAGCATCTTTAAAAGTGATCTGTTACAGAATTTTACTAAATATGTAACATTTTATTTTTTGCATTAAGACATTTCAGAGAAAGCATAATTGTTTCCTAAGTTATAAAACTATATATGCTTGTTGAAATAAACAGTACCAGAAAGTATTGGGTAAAAAGTAATGGTTCTACTTTAAGGAATTTCTTTAATCTTATTCCCAAGCACCCTTTTATTTCTTATATATACTTCCAGTTTATCTGTATATCCACAAGGATATAAAAGAATATATACCTTTAAAAAGTTCAACTGACAAATGCACACATTATTCTCCAACTTCCCTCTGCGTTTAGCAGAATCTCTCAGGCATCAGTGCCCATGAAGCATGTCCTTAGCTTTGGGTCTTCCTCACCCTTTTCTGCTCTGTGTCTACCTCATTCTTTCTCATACTTTCAGATGAGCCATGTCTTTCCCCGTAAGCTGCTCAGCCTTACATTTTAAGTACCACTTTTTAATAATGCCTGAATATGGGGGAGGGGGACTGTTTGGGAATGGCTAGCCCCCAACAGCTAATCACGGGTTCAGTAAGGACAATTGTATGGTTAAGATATATATAAAGATTATAATAAAGTCATAGAGAATGAGAGAGATAACAGAGTCAAATAAGGAAGTCAGACATATTTCATAGTAGCATGCTCACCTCCTGGATGGCCATGATCTTAACAGCCAGGTCTGTGCACAGCATGGGCCGAGGCGAGGTGGGGCAGGAACCCAGCAGGATGCTGGAGCACCCTGTTAATTGCTAACCAAGGTTTATATCTAGTTAGCGGGGCGTGATCACAGGAAGGGGCAGTACCATAGGTAGGCATATTAGAGGAAGGGGATCTACAATGGGCATAGGCGTAACAGGAAGGGGATGAGCTAGGACTGTACACGTGATAGGAAGAGGAGGAACTAGGGGTATGAATGTGACAAGAAGGGCGGACCCTAGTTTCATGATGGTGGTCTAACCTTGGCCACCCTTGGATGGGTTGGACCTCTCTGGGGTCTCCTACACGGAAACAGACAACTGCTATTCTTATCAGAAGGGAGTGGGCCCTACTTGTGGGATAAACAGTAGTGACTGCTTGCTCTAGATGGCTGACAGCTCTTAGGGAGAATATCCCCTGATCTACTTCTGATGACCTCCAAGTGTATAGTCATTTGAAAGCAGCTAAGTTTGGCATATATTTGGGGGAGACAGCTTGGGAGAAATCCTTCTGTTCCCCACAGCCACATGATTTAGTTCATTCTGGTCAGAAACAAGAAATTTGATTCATTTACATTCCAAACAGCTAACTCTCTAACTGAAGGACTACAGATCCTCATTCACTTTGAGATTCCAGAGGCACCTCCCAAGAAAGGCCTGGCAATTGACTTGTTGATAGTCAGCACTGAACACCCTGTGCAGTAGAGTGTTACACTGACACACATGTGGTCACCATGAGTTACAATCAGCGTGATGTCTGTCAACTGGTTTTATTATCAGGAGAAAGATACTGTGTTAAAGGCTTCATATCAATTTAAGATGTTTGCTTGTACAATATCTTAGTTGTTCCCTTGATTCATCGTTTTGTAACTAGCTCTATAATTTGTACGTAGTACTTTCTCTGAGATGATAGCATAAAGATATTACAATTAACATATTGCTAGTTTGTATCCGTTGATTAAACTTCATTCTCTTTTTAAAAATTAAAGCAATTAACTAATTCTTAGATTTCCAGAAAGCATGAATTAATTATTTTATATAGCATTGTTTTTATTCTCCTAAAGTTTATAGTCCTTTCATCGGGACTACAAGCATGCTGGTTATAAGAAGAAGCAGCTTAATATCATAGGTTATTTTAAAGTCCAGTACCTTGGGTACTATTAAGTAGCACTTAAATGTGATGAGACATGCTTTGTTAGGTCATTAATGTACACCTTGTGTGAATATAGAATCATAATTTTACTTCCTAAGGCATACATTAATTAACAAATAAAACATGCCCTGGAGTGTTGTCTTATGACTGTAATACAGCTAATATATTTTTAGTAATTTTTTCTTTGTGTCCTGCAGTTACTCTGGGTGTAGGGGACCACATGCTCGGACTTTAGTGCTATTAGACAATGTTAAGGAACTGTACTCTTTATTCTTACCCCCTTTTTTTTTAAACAAAGTTCTCCAATTCACTCTAAAACTTGAAAGATTTGATTCTCAGACTTTAAAAGAGGCATTTCCTTTAGAAATAACATGAATTGACACACTCTTAACAGAAAATACCATTAATTCCACCTGGCTATTAAGTTGGGTGTTTTCCCATACTTACAGTTACACTTTTTAATTAAATATAAATGTAATAGAAGACATTTACTCTATACTAGTCTAAGAAGCGTTCCCTAGAAGTGGATATGTTGCTTTGCAGTTCTTTATAGCTTTGAGTGGTCTGCTAAAGCTAAATTATATTTAAAAGTCCACAGAAGTATATATATATATATATATATATATATATATATATATATATATAGAGAGAGAGAGAGAGAGAGAGAGAGAGAGAGAGAATTTCTAATCATACTTTATTGGCTTAAGAAATTAATTGGCCGTGTCCTACAAAGAGTAAGATTATATCATTGCCCTGTAGAAAAGTAAGATAGCTCCAGGGCATACATCAATGGGTTATTGAGTTTGTGGTGAAGTGAAATAACTTAGTTGGTTTTTTTTAAACATTTTATTAGGGGCTCATACAACAGTTATCACAATCCATAAATACATCAGTTGTGTAAAGCACATCTGTACATTCTTTGCCCTCATCATTTTCAGAGCATTTGCTCTCCACTTAACACCCTTTGCATCAGGTCCTCTTTTTTTTCCCCCTCCCTCCCCGCTCCCCTCTCCCTCATGAGCCATTGATAATTAAAGTTATTATTTTGTCATATCTTGCCCTGTCCGATATCTCCCTTCACCCCCTTTTCTGTTTTCTGTCCCCCAGGAAGGAGGTCACATGTTGATCCTTGTAATCGGTTCCCTCATTCCAAACCCTTCTCCCTCTACCCTCCCAGTGTCGGCACTCACACCCCTGGTCCTGAGGGGATCATCCGCCCTGGATTCCCTGTGCCTCCAGCTCCTATCTGCACCAGTGTACATCCTCCGAGAATTATATTCTTAAATTACTAATAGTACATTTACTAAACTTTTCTTTCCTTTGTATTTTACATTGTTGTAAAGAAAGCTTTTCCCTCATAACACTGAATCATATTGGCAAAATGACAATGCTTTATTTTACCATACAGTGTTTATTAAAATCATTTGGTTGTGAATTTTGAAATTGGAAGGTATTTATAGAAATTTAAATTTCATTAAGTGATAAAACTGATGTGGGTGGTCATTTTTAGCCATGCTTGGTGATGTCTCTTTGAAATTAAATTTTATCTCTGCTTAGGATTGTGGATAATATGCCTGTAACATGGTGTTACGATGTTGAAGATGGCCAAAGGTACTGTAATCCTGGATTTCCTATTGGCTGTTACGTTACAGATAAAGGCCATGCAAAAGATGCCTGTGTTATTAAGGTACGTTCATAAGAAACTGTGCTACTTTAAAATACGCCTTGTTGATCAAGTTCTGTATTACACAAAAACTGTATATTGTTTAGATATTCTGAAGTTACTTCTATTTTAAATTTAAGCCTGCTTCAGAGCCAGACTTCACTGTCATCGAGTCACTTCTGATTCATAGCGATGTTACAGGACAGAGTAGAACCACCCTGGAGGGTTTCAGCGCCTGTACGCCTGCACGGTCGCAGACTGCCTCATCATTCTTCTCAGAGCAGCTGATTGCGCCAAATGCCTTAACCACTGGACTGCTGATGTTCCTTGAAGCTAAATTAATAATGTATAAATTAAACTCTATAACCAAAGTAATCCAGATTCAATTTGCAACTTGTGTTAGCCGAATTGACTAGAGAAGCAAATCTAGTGACACACATTAAGGTGTAAAAGAACTTTATTTCAAGAAGTAATTATATATCAAGAAAACGTCCCAGCCCAGTCCAACTCAAGTCTGTAAGTCTGAAATTAGGCCATAACTCACACAGCCACATGCAGTGATGCAGAATGCAGGAAGATCACAAGTCAGCTTGTCCAGAGTCCTGTGGATCCGAGCTGGGTGGAAACATGGCAGGGCTCCAGCAGCCCTCTAGGTGGCCAGCAAACAGGAAAGCCAAGGCAGAGAGTGGGGACTAGTTCCCTCATTCTCCTCGTGAGAAGGCCATGCCTACCAGGAGGTACCATTGACATCTTGGGTACCACCCCTACACTTTTATATATCTTCAAGTTGACATAAAACTTTGTAATTACAACACAACCTCTTAGCAAAGATCCATGTAGATTGTGAACACGTTTGCTGAGAGTATGTTGTATACTGAGTACTATGATGAGAACAGTCTGACCCTATTAAAAGTTAACCTTATATTAAAAAATATAGGTAGTAGGATATCAAAAAGACCTCATTATAAGGATATTAAATCATTGAAATTTGTATTACCAATTGGCTTTACACCCCTGAAATCTTAGTTAATAATACTTACATATACCATTTTAAAAGCCCTATGTCATTCTATTATATTTAAAAATACTAATAAAATAAGATTAATAAAGGAAGCTAAAAATATTTGGGAATATATAAAGTAAATATATATAATTAGATGAGATTGATTTAATCTCAGTGACTGTGCTATGATATAGTAGAGTTTGGGCATAAAACTGGTTTTAGTGATTAGTGCTTTCATGAGAGTTGATTAGAGATGCTTGAATAAATTAGGTTATTGATTAAATGTAAGGAAAGTGTTTAAAAGTATTAAACTTAATGTGTTCTAGCATGTAGATTCTAAAAAAAAATTTTTTTAGAGGAGCTTATACCAAAGTATCAAGTAGAAAATGTTTTGGAAAAGATGCTGGCAACACATGTACAAATGTGCTCAATACAATTGATGTATGGAATGTTATAAGAGCTGTAAGTCCCCAAAAAATGATTTAAAAATTATTTTTAGTTTTATCACAAGCAAAGAGCTAGAAAATACTGTTGTTCTTTTTAGCTAGTCTTAAGATTCACATAAGAATTAGAATATTATAATGCATAATTTGTCTTTATAATTTTTGGCTTATAAAGATTTTTTAGGCATTTTTATGGAGAAGGATTAAAATTCTTTTCAACTTTAAATGTCATATTTGTAATGGCCCAGTTTAAAGCTTTATGTTTTGACTATTGTGTAGCCATTTTCAATATTTAACTTAAGTTCTGTTCTACAGTCAGAGTTTCATGAAAGAGATACATTTTACATCTTCAACCATGTTGATATCAAAATATACTATCATGTTGTTGAAACTGGATCCATGGGAGCAAGGCTAGTGGCTGCCAAACTTGAACCAAAAAGGTAACTATAAACTGACAGAATGTCAATAAATATAAATCAGGCAAATAATATAAGTGATGTGGGTCCAGTGAACTCTTCAACAGAATTTGTCACATACCATGGGTTTCAGTTAAACTCTTTCATGAATTTCAAGTTCATTTCTCTTTAACTTGAATTGTTACTGAGTTAGAGGCTATCCAAATAAATCATAAAAATAATTATTTTTCTGTCATGATAAGGGGTCAGTCAGTGTAGCTTTTTATTTTGTTTTCCAATCATAGGTGTGGAAGGGAGGATGGGCGTGCTAGGGAAGTGTTCTACTTTACAGTGCAACTCTAGCACAGAGTGTAGAACGGCCTCGCAGCACCCTTAGAATTTCTAAAACCTTCACGTGGTGTTAGGTGCCCGTAGGGATTAGCTATTGAAAGACTGTCTCATCAGGTTCTTAATTATTTTTTGCTATGAAAGTACATAGGCTTTATTTGAGAAATCCCTTTTAGAGTCAGGTTTCCCCCCTGTGACTTTGCATTTCCTGAATTCGTTAGCCATTTGGTCACAGTACTGGTGGATTTGGGGTGGGGGGTGAGGGGCGCAAGATGGATGTCATACTAAGGTGACAGTTAAAGTTATTCAGTAATTTTTAATCATGCTGTTCAAATAAAGTATTTTCAAATGTTTGTTTTTAATTTTGTACTCCATTTTTAAAAAGAAATTTCTCTAAATTTACATTTGTCATTTACCAGAACTAAACCCACTGCTGTAGAGTAGCTTCTGTTAGTGCCCCATAGTCTTCCCAAGGCTGTCGATGTTTAGAAGGCTGTCAGCCACATCTTTATCCCTGGTTCAGGTGCCAGCCTATCACGTACAGCTGAGCTTCTAACCACTGTGCCGCCAGAGCGCTTTTATTATGTTGAAATGCAGATACTTTTAACTACACGAAATGAGTATTTCTACTGCTAAACATGCCATGAATCATTTAACCTTTGACTCATTAGCATTGTGAAACACATACAAAATAGTTCACCTTTATTTTACCCCGTTTTTTCAAAACTGTATTTTATTACCATCTTGCCCCACTTTCTTCCCACAGCTTCAAACATACCCATGTAGATAACCCAGACTGCTCTGGACCCCCCATGGATATAAGTAACAAGGCTTCTGGGGAGATCAAAATTGCCTATACGTACTCTGTTAGTTTCCAGGTGAGTTTGTTTTTATCTTTAGTATAACTCAGAAATGATTTTATATTTGTACTATTTGAGCTAATTAAAAAATATTAATGATAAACCTTATCAAACCAATAAGCTTTTAATGAGTTGGTTTTTTGTAATCGTTTGTCAGTGTATCAGACTGCATAATCACACTCTAAACCAGTGTTGCCCAAAGTGGGTGGCATTGCCTTCCCCACCCCTCACCAAGGGGTTGCTGAATGATCCAAAGAGGCTGAAAACGCAGATACCCACACTTTATCCTGAATTATGGGCTACAGTACACACACTTTTCATTGCTGGGGGTAGGGGTGGGTAGGTGCTGAGAAACTTTTTTTTTTTTCTAAAAAGAGAACCGTGGACCAAATAAGTTTGGGAACCTGTGCTCTAAACTAAGTCTTAGTGTAAAGGAGAAGACATAAGAGATTGGAAAATTAAGCCAGCTTGTTGTGTGTCACACTGTGTAAGACAGATGATGGTATCTAAATGTCAACAATACATGCAAAAGCATTTGGGAAATTGATTTTTTTAATCACTATTTGAGTATAGGTGTAAATGGAAAGTTTATTTTTGATAGGCTATTTGTAAGGCATTAAAGAAATTGAAAGAAGTGTTTTCATTGATGGATACCTTTCTCAAGAGGAATGTAAAAATTTTGAGAATCTTTGGCAGCATTTTACCTCTTTAAAAATGAAAATAGTTTGGCCATCCATTATGTCACGACATTTACAATTACTATGTACAGTTTAGTGATGCCAGCCTCATGCAGAAGACCGTCTCTGTTTCACTGTAATTATTGAGCTCAGTGTTGGTAACTACTAACAGATGCTTACTGTGCCAGCGTGCTTGGCTGGCTTGGATAAGTAGATGTCCTGTAGGTATAGATAGAAGGCATCCCAGCGTGTAAAGAATATGCTATTCCATTTAGTTATTTGCTGAACATTTTAAATACAACTGTACATTTTTACATACAAAATACCTTTACTAATTATAAACTTACAGCAAGACTTAAAAAATACAAGTACCTATGTATTGTTAGGAACTCCTAAGTATTTTTTATTTAGTGCTTAATCTCCTAATTTCTCCTAGACTTGAATAAGTCTAAAACTGAGTCTCACAAATATGATATCATACCCTCGATGTGATAATTAGAAGTTGCAGTTGTTGATTAAACGGAAAGACAGACAAGTGGTGAATTGAAGTTTTGAAATTTATAGTCAATGCATTTTTAAGGTCTCATTTGTTTTTTCTACCCTCCCTTCCCTGTAGGAAGATAAAAAAATCAGATGGGCATCCAGATGGGATTATATTTTGGAATCTATGCCTCATACCCACATTCAGTGGTTTAGGTAAGAGTACAGTTAATCGACTTTATGTTTTGTGCTGATTCTAATTTTTGCCCCTTTGAACATCTCATTTGATCGTTGATCCTTTCCCATTATTCAAAGTTTGGACTTCTGAATCAGATAGACGTTGGTTCGAGGTCTAGCTTTAAGTTACTGCTTGTGAGTAAAGGCAAATCACTTTTTCAGTATGTCTCTTTGTCTAGAAATCGTTACCTCACAGGATCTTGATATGGATTAAATCAGATAGTGAAATATTGAATTTAAGCAAGTTAGCTGTCAAATAAGAGTACCAAATAAATAGTTGCTGTGTTTACTGTTGTTGGTGGTTTTTTCAATCATTATTCTTTTCAAAGCATGACTCAGAAGTTTTTTACAGAAAGTTATTTATGGTGCCATTTTCTATTAAGCTAGTTAATCCTTTTGATATCACTAATTTACCCTGTACATTGGTTCCTCAGCAAACTTCTGAGGGTGGGATCAGTTTTTAATCCCTTGCGATTTGTTCTGCAGTGATTCAGAGACAGTTAAGTTAGTTAATGTCAGCCAGGGGAAAAAGTGAATCTGCAGCAGACAAATCCGCATTCTTCTCATTTTGGTGGTACATATAGTTCTAAGTAGACAGCAACATTGTACTGTATGTAAACTGAGAAATCCAAAGGGAGGAAACATGGAAGAGCATAGACTATTGAATTGGTTAAGCTATAGGTCACAACGTTTTCATATTAAAATTGATCAGAGCCATTTACTGTTACTCAGTGAGCCATTGTACATCATGTTTCACCACTTCAGAAGTCCCACTAGAAATGCATTGTGGTGTGCTTCTTTCTACAGCATAATGAATTCCCTGGTTATCGTCCTCTTTCTATCCGGAATGGTAGCTATGATCATGTTACGGACTCTACATAAAGATATTGCCAGATATAATCAGATGGATTCTACGGTGAGTGGAAACTTTTCAACTACTCTCTGGCCAATCGCAGTCATTATTTTTACTTTGGAACAAGCCTAAATAGCTTTGGCAGAACTGCCTTTTAAAAGGTGATATTGAATTTAAGAAAATGGTAGATATTTGGTATCCTCTAGAAATGTCCTCTGCGTTCTAGAGACAAAGCTAAATCCCCAGAGCTGAACTACTGGTCATACTCTCATCCCTGTCATTTAGCCTGGTGCAAAATAGTGTAGCTAACTGTGTCCTCGTGTCTCATTCTTGTGCCACCTTCTGGTCAAAATCTCCATACCCAGCATACACCTGGTTTGTGAAATAAATGGCAGAATAGAGTGGACAGTCTCCCAATGAGTTTTAATTGTATATCTGTACATATGTGTGTGTTAAATATTTCTATATGTGGATGTTTAAGCTGAATTTTTATTATTTTGACATTTTGGTATATTCAAAGCAATTTAACAACCTGGAGTTTCTTGTTTTGTTTATTCTTAAAGCACATTGAGTTGCATAATGATATGCAAATTATATTTTATTTTATAACAGCAAACTGAAAATTATAAGAATTGCAGTAATTTCTAAATGAATACAAAAACTCAAGTTTTTCTTTTTTTTTCTCTTCCCTAGTTTCTTCAGCCTTTCTCTCCAACTTTTCCATCCTGTTCTAATTAGAAAAGAATATACCAATATTTATAAATTTTGGAGATTTCTGTTTTTTCTCATAATTTTAGTTGGTTTATATATCTTGCTAAATATTGTATTTACATAATTTCATGATACTCATCACAGTTTTTAATTGTATAGAGCCACCCTGGAGAATATGGCAGTAGCTGCATTGTTTACATCTCACTCTCACTCTTTTCCTCCCTCCAGTCCTTTACAGAGAAATAGTCAGTGAGCCCGTTAAAGCTTAAGTGAGATCATGTCACTCCTGATCATGCTGCTCTCAGCTTCCCCTTAACTCTGAGTAAAAGTCTTTGTCATGTCTATAAATAAGACCAGATCATTGCCATCCAGTCAGTTCTGACTCATAGCAACCCTGTAGGACAGAGTAGAACTGCTATGCCTTTGAATTTTTGAGACTATAAATCTCCGTGGGATCTGACAGCTTTACTTTTCTCCTGTTGAGCAACTAGTGGATTTGAACCACTGACCTTTTGGCTAATAGCTCATTGCTTAATCCACTGTGCCACTAGGGTTTTCATACTGCCTGTCATATCCAAATAATCTAATCCTGTATTCTTTCTCTATAAAGTTCTGTACCAACTATACTGACTACATTTCTGGTCATCGGGCACTGTTGTATTTCTGGTATTTCAGATAATCCCTAGCATGTAGTTGGTGCTTGATAAATATTCATTAAATGAATGCATAAATAAATCCATAAATGGACCACAGTTGTTGATACATTTCAGCTTATGATAGATAAAAGAGGTCTCCCAGGACTCCTTCACTCTACCTTCTAACAGGTGAGCTGAAATCAGAACAGGAAACCCTGTATGTGGGTCAGTGGCTATATTAAGACTTCACCCAGTTAGGAGATTAAACCCTGGGTTAGTAATGAGGGAGCTGAACCCCACCATTATGACTGGATTCTTGAAATGGGACCAAAACGGATCTAGGTCAGTAAGTACCATCTGATTCTTTGCAGAATCAAGTAGAAATCCTCAGAAAGAAAGTCTCTAATATTTAAGTTCTCAGAATTCCTCTAATTCAAGATCAATTAAATATGAATTTTCCAACAGAGATTAATAATATATAATAATTGGATTTAGACACTCTTCCTCCCCTCCAAAAAATTTCAGTCACTGGACTTATTACAGAGTATAAAATATGTGAAAAAATTTCTGTTAAAAATGTTTCAGAACAGATGAAGATGAAAGATGAGAATCCATAGATAAAAGGAAGCATAATTTCTCAAGTATAATATTTTTAAATTCACCCTAGATCAATTGTGATAAAACCATTGAACACCAAAGACAAGGAGAAGATCTTAGAATCAGAGGACAAAAACAAACAAGCAGACAAACTGGCACCTGCAAAGGGCTAACAATTAAATTGACAATGGAAGCCAAAGATCATGGAGTAATATTTTTAAATTGATGAGGGAAACTAACTGTTGACCTACAATCATGTACCCCCCAAAACTGAACTTTCAAAAATGGAGTTACAATATCATTTCCGAACTAACAGAAACAGTTGACCACAGTGGACCCCTACTGAAGAATTTATGTAGAAATGGAAAGGAAAATAACCCTGTAGGCAGATTTCAAAGGATTGCTGAACAGAGAAATCCTAAATAAGCATTTTTATATAAAATAACAATGCATTGTGGATAGCTATTTTTAAAATGTCTATTAACCCATCAAATGGAGGCATTGTTTAGGCCACTGTGTATGTGTTGTGTCTAAGGGCAGTGGTTGCTCAGTGTTAGGATTTTCACCTTCTTGGTGGCTCTGCACCACTTATCTGTCAGCTCACCATACTGTGGGGCTTGCGTGTTGAGGCTGGACGGTGTGCCACTAGCATTTCAAATATCAGCAGTGTCTCCCAGGACGAACAGGTTTCAGCAGAGCTCTAGACTAGGAGCAGACTGCAAAGAAGGGATTGGCAGTACACTGTTGAGGGGATCAGCCCCTGAAAACCTTATGAACTGCAGCAAAACATCTGCTACACTGCTGGAAGATGAGCCCCACAGGTTGGAAGACAGTCAAAATATGACTGGGGAGGAACTGTCTTCTCCAAAAGACTTTAATGACAGATGAGCAAAGCTTTCCGGACCTTCATTTGCTGATGGAGGGCAACGATAAAGAGCTATAAACATCTATTAATAATTGGAATGTATGCAGTATGAACCTAGGAAAATTGGAAGTCATCAGAAATTAAATGAAAGCTTAATGATTGATGATGTCCTACCATTAGTGAGCTGAAGTGAACTAGTATTAGCCATTTTGAGCCCGACAGTCATATTCAAGAGAGTGTCACATTCATCACCTAAAAGAATGTTTCATGGTCTGTCTTTCAGTGATACCTATCTATTTGATAAAACTATTACTCAAATGTATGCAGCTACGAATATCAGCGATGTAGAATTTGAAGTTTTACTTCTTCAGCTTGAAATTGATCAGACATGCAATCAAATGCATATTTGGAATCAAGATGCATAATTACTGGAATGTAGAAGTTGGAAACAGAAAAAGGCTTGGTATTTGGGAAATGTGGCCTTGATAGCAATGAAGCTGAAGATCATATGATACAGTTTTGAAAACCAACTACTTCATAGCAAATACCTTTTTCATTGTCTACATGAGAGACAATGGAGAGACACAGTATTATCAGCTCAGAAAAAGCCAATACCCACTGTAGAACTGACCATCAATTGCTTACATGAAAGTTCAGGTTGAAGTTGAAATTTTAAACAAATCCATGATAGCCTCAAATTGCAATACTGAAGGATTCTGTTGGTAAAATGCAGAATGTTCTAGGAATCACCCGCAGAAGATAAAGGACTATAGAGAGTCACTGTTCTAAAAATACTGTGAAGAGGTGGCATATGATTGAGAAACAGTTGTTTTATAGGAGGAACTCCAAGGTAGACTGAAGGCATTAGTGAGAAACAAAAACTGTAGGAATTAAGGAAAAACCAAGTGAAATGTTTCAACAAACTAGTGCTAAGCTTAGAAGCATTTACTAATCTATGCCATTTGGAAATTTAGAAGAGACATACTTGGCCAGATGACTGGAAGCGATCCACATTTATTCCTATTCCAAAGAAGGGTGACCCAACAGAATGCAGAAATTATCCAAAATATCATTGATTCCACATACAAATAACATTTTGCTGAAAATAATGTTGAAGTAGTTGCAGCAGTACATCAAAGAGAGCTTCCAGAAATTCAAACTGAATTCCGAAGAGGTCTTGAAACAAAGGATATCCTAACTGATGTCAGGTGGACCTTGGCTGAAAGCAGAGGACAGTAGAGTTGTTTAATTGTGTTTTATTCACTATGGGAAGGCATTTGACTATGTGGTTCATAACTGACTACAGATACCAAAAGGAAGCATGGGGATCCAGAACATTTCATTGTGCTTATGTGGAACCTGTACGCAGATCAAGAGATGGTCACTGAAAACAGACAAGGGACCACTGCATGGTTACAGATCAGGACCGATGTGTTGCTGGAGTTGCAGCCTATGCCCACACTAATTCGGTCGGCGTGGTGAGCAAAATGTCTGAGAGGCAGGACTGTGTGAGACAAAGGAACAATCTTAGTGACGCAGATGATACAACTTGGCTTGCTAAAAGCAAAGAAAGCTTGACACTCTTACTGATGAGGATTAAACATGGCAGCCTTTGTTATCAATTGCAACTCAATGTAAAGAAAACAGAAATTCTCACAATTGGACCACCGTGATAAAAGGAGAAAACACTGAAATTGTCAAGGATTTCATTTTACTTGGCTCCACTGTCAATGTTAATGGGAACAGCATTCAAGATATAAGTAACATACTGCATTTTGCAAATCTGCACAAGACCTCTTCAAAGATGTCACTTTAAGGAGCCCTGGGGTAGTGGTTGGGCTAGAGTCTTCATGGTTTGCAGTTTGAAACCACCAGCAGCTCCGCAGGAGAAAGACTACTTTCTACTCCTGTGAACAGTTTGTTTCGGGAACCCCCAGAGGGTCACTGTGAGCCAGCACTGAGTTTGGCTTGGGGTTAAGGATGAAGGTGTGCCGGACTCACTCAGCCCGTGACATTTTCAGTCACCTTACATCTGTGTGAAAGCTGGACAGTGAATAGGGAATACTGTGGAAGAATGGATGCATTTGAGTGAGAAATGTTGAAAGTGCCATGACCTGCCACCATAGCACATCTGTCTGGGAAGTACAGACAGGGTGCTCCTTGGAAGTGCGGGTGATGAGGCTTTGCACAGGGTCTGCAAAACAGGAAGAGCCTCACTGAAATGAGTTGACCAAATGTTTTAAATGACACAGGCTGAAACACTGGCCTCAGGCGTAGCATAATTATGAGACTGGGGAAGGTCTGTGTAGTGTTTTCTCTTTGTACCTAGGAACAGATTCAAAAGCACCTAACAACAACAGGAAAAAAATCAGCCAATGTAAACCCTTTTGTGTATAAAGGCCACCATGTGTCAGAGGCCCATTTAACAGCATCTAAGAGCAACGTGTTTGCATGTAGTTTGGGCTAGTGATACAAATTTATTAATATATTATAAGCTTACTGCATTAGCAAAGTAAGTATAACATGAAAGCTAATATTTTGCTATTTTGGAGGTTATCATTAGAATATCGTCTAAAAGTTAAATCATCAAATTGGATTATAAAGTTTCACATAGAGAAATTAGCTGTCACATTGTTCTGTTTCTTTTTAAAATTTCTCAATAGCTATATTTATAGACCTTACCACATGACATTCCTTTAAAAGCAAATCAAGAAAGCCACAGTTTCAAGTCACGCTTCATATTTTCAGATTTGAAATCAGGACTGACACATTAAATTTTTTTCTTTAATTTTATGTAACATCATGTTCAGCTGTGAATGAATTGTCTACTTGTCTTGGTGATACTACATGAAAAATTAAAACTATTTTATTCCCTTTTAGGAAGATGCCCAGGAAGAATTTGGGTGGAAACTAGTTCACGGTGATATTTTCCGCCCTCCACGAAAAGGGATGCTGCTGTCTGTCTTCCTAGGATCAGGGACACAGATCTTAATCATGACTTTTGTGACTCTGTGTAAGTGTTAAGTGAAGATTGAAAAGCAGGAAATACTTATTTTAAGTTTTAGTAGTTAGTTGAAAACCAATTTTCCAAAATAAGAGTACTTGTAAGAGTTCTTTAACTCTCAAGATCATGGATTAGCTGTGCCCAAAGGCTTGATTCTTCATATGCCCCTTAAGGAGCCCAAATTTGAACCTAGTTTTGGTTATAAACTGGACCAAAGTAATCATCATAGTGGAAATGGTTTTTTATTCCTATTTCTTTTAACAGCTGCACTTGAATCTCTGTAAAGCTGAAAGCCTCTCAACATTTAGTCAGCCTTCCCCCAAAAAAGAAAGTGGGGTCTGTGGACTCTCATAAGATACTTCTAATGTGGAGTTGGCTGTGTTTGTGAGCAAATAAATGCAGTACATTAAGTGTTCTTGAAGAGTCTGTGTGGCTGCCTGTGTGTTCATGAAGTTGTGTTCTCATTTCAGAGCAGAGGATTCTTCATCATTTTACAAAAGAGGAGCCATTGATACATTTGATGATAACCTTTTTTTCTTTCAGTTTTTGCTTGCCTGGGATTTTTGTCACCTGCCAACAGAGGAGCGTTGATGACCTGTGCTGTGGTCTTGTGGGTGCTTCTGGGGACTCCTGCAGGCTACGTTGCTGCCAGATTCTACAAATGTAAGTTTACGTTTCTACTCTGATTAAGTGTCAAATCAGTCACATGTATGCCATCAATGGGTCTGAACCCTTGTATCACATATTACAGCTCTTTATAGGTATGTATTGTCCAAAGAGACCTGGCTGGTGATCGCTCCTATGAAGGGAAGGACTGTCCCTAGATTTAGTTGTTCACAAATCCCATGCAGAGAAGTAAGAAAATTTATGTGTTTCTTACACACCATTCTTTCTCTCCTTTTTCTTTTAAGGGTTGATTTACTAAAATTTCAACAAGACAACTTAACTTAGATTTGCTATTTTCCTAGAAGCGTATGTAGACTTGTAAAAGAAGAAAATATAGAAACAAGCAGCCCCTTATTTGATAACTAAAACAGATAATACATACAAGTAGGTGTTTTTTTACATGTGAGATGTCATACTTAAAATTGTCTCAGTTAAGTGTTGATAACCAGCAACTGTATTGAAAGTAAATTAAGAGCTCACTGTTTAAAAAGAGCCCCGGAGTAAGTTACTTTTTGTAATGTAATTAGTTACATTTTTTATGTTCTACTTTTCTGAAGTAAAATGAAGTTCAGTTCAAAATGTATTTTGAATTGTAAGGGCGGGTTTGTGATGAGACAACTTAAAAAGCAGCCTCTCCAGGCCTGTGAATACCAGGTTTGGCGGCACTGAGGAATATAAAGTCTTATTGAGTAATTTGTGATTTAAAACATTTAAAGAACTAGGATCTCCCACAGTTTCCTGACTAAATTTGAGGTAAAGCACAGTAGAGTTACGTAAGTTACCTTAAAGTAAGCACTGGTAGAAACAAATAGCTTATCTTTGCCAGGTACAATTCTTTCCTAAGCATTAAAAATATTCTGTGTATATATACAAGGGGGTACCCAAAAAAACTGGAAAATTTTTTTCAACTTAAAAACAACCTTATCACTTTTAAAGTACTCTCCACTACACTTAATACATTTATCAAATCTGCTATTCCATTCTTGGAAACATTTTTCAAACTCATCTGTCTGGATGGCTGACAGCACCTCCCTCGCTTTTTTTTATCATCTCTTCTACTTTTTCAAAGCGCTGTCCTTTTGTGTCCCTCTTCACTCACGGAAACAAAAAGAAATCGCAAGGATTGCGGTCAGGTGAGAACCGTGTGAGGCAGGAGAGACATGCTGGGTTTGGGGGATTTTTTTTGCCCAAATCTGGCACACGCAGATGGCTGCTTGAGCAGGTGCATTGTCTTGGTGACAGAACCAGTCCCCTATCTGCCACAGATCAGACCTTTTTTTGTTGCACACTGTTACGCTATCTTTCCAGAACTTCTAAATTGAAAATTTGATTAGCAGTCTGACCTGGTGGAACGGATTCCAAATACACTGCAAGTCGACATTTTCATTCTTTCGGGAAGTTGAGGGACTTCCAGAAGGAGGTTTATCATCAGTCAACATTTCACCTTTTTTGGAACAAGAGAACCACGTGTGCTTCAGTTTTCCCCACAGCGCTGTCCTTGTAAGCTGTGTTCAACATCACAGCAGTTTCTGCGGCATTTTTCTTGATCAGGAAACAAAATTTCAAAGCTCACCCTGTTCTTTTAAATCAGCCATCACAAAAAGTGCAGTTCAAGCGAGACAGCTTTTAAGAAAAAAACTCACTGTGACCAGAGAGAACCTTCCCAGACGACCCACTGGGTGCACGCACTCAGAGCGAGTTGCTCAAGTGAGGAAAATGGGTACTACAAAAGCTCCACTCTGCCCAGCGCAATTCTGGTTTGGGGGAGTACCCCCTTGTGTGTGTAAGTCAGTGTAAACATCTAAGTCTTTGGGGAAATTCTTTTTTCCTTAATGCCTAACACAGTCAGGAGTCTGGTCCCCAACTGTCCCCCTTCCCCCGCCCCTCCAACCACAGGCCCCTGTTTCTCAATCCAGCTACACTAGCTTTCTTTTGGTTCTTCATACAAGATAGGAATTTTTACAAACCTGCCCAAGGACTTTCCCACATGATGTTCCCTCTGCTTGACATTCTCATCTGTACGCCTTCCCTAGCCAGATCTCTGCCATCGCACCCTTTCAGTCGCCCGGCTGCAGGAAAGTAGTATGTTGGGATTTTGTCAGCATATCATCTAAATGTAATAGACCTTGACAGTTCAGTCAAATCATGAAGAGTTGTACAATCATCACTACAGTCAATTTTAGAACATGTTCCTCATTCTTGTACTCTTTATTATAAGCTCTCCATTGCCCCCAACCTTCCCTGTCCTAGACTCCCATGGAAACATTAATTCAGTTACTGACTTTACTGACTTGCCTATCCTGGATTTCATATACAGAAAAACATTTTAAAAAGACAAGATAAAATGGGGAAAACCTCGATACAAAAGAAAGCAGAACATATTAAAACTAGAACAGATTTAAAATGGATCAAAAGGGAGATCAAATGATGAGGTGTTAACCTAACTGCATCTGCAATCATGCACTTTCCAGTGCACTCTGCATGACAGCAAGGCTGTTCCCATCCCTGGTTCAGGGTCAGAGGGGATTCAACAGAAGCGAAATGCACATGTATTACCACAGACACACACTTTTTTGTAAGCTGAAACAATAAAATGGCCCAAAAGGGAGATCAAGTGATAGATTACGCGGCATGTTAATCAGAACATTACTAAAGATTGTCACATGATCGTAGTCACAAACTTCATTTTATAGAATCATTTCTAATGTTTCAACTGATAATTTGAATTTTTATTAGAATTGTATAAAGCTAAAAATTAGTAATTCCACAACATATTTGTCATTTTCTTTTAGTGTGGTTGGCAAACTTACAAACTATTATTTAAAAAAATCAAAGTAGTTCTCAGATCTCAACCAGTTCCTCTCTACCTTTTAACCTGAGACTAGAAGAGAGTGCCTTTATTTTTTTACTCTATCCTTCAAATTTGATAAATTTTAAGTGAATTTTAAAAAGCACAAGTTGGAAAGGGGTAAAGGAAAGCCAAAGGTCCATGTGCAAGTTTGCTCTCTCTTTTTAGGCACGTGATCTGCTATCTGATGCCCACTACCACTCATTGCAGGGCTGGAGGAGCCCTAACCATCAAGGCGGTTAGAAAACAAATGCAGTGCTTGTTGAACTTGGGCGCTTCTGGTTTTATAGCAAATTTCAAAACTGACCATAGGAGAGGGAGAAGGGACAGTCCACACTGTGCTTTTTCTGTCCCCAGCCAGCCCTGTTTGTCAATACTGTCTGGCATTTTAGGCAGTTTGTCTTGTTTTGAATTCAAAATGAAACACTGGCCCAGATGACGTTCTTTTGATAGGAATTTACTGTCTGCCAGTACAAAATTCTGCAGTGTAGAGTAGATCCTGAACATGCGTCCTTGGTTTGATCATTTCAAGTAAATATCAGAACATTTGCAGCTGTCCTTTCTGAGGACCGAGCACCCAGTGCTATTTAACAGTTTGTGGACTACTGCTTCGATGTTTGGTTGGCTTAAAGTCTATGTTTCACTATTTTTGTTTTCTTCTCTAGCTTTTGGAGGTGAGAAGTGGAAAACAAACGTCTTGTTAACATCATTTCTTTGTCCTGGGTAAGTGAATATACAATAATTGCTTGCTATTCTAGTCATAATTTAGTCCCCAAATTGTGTGTGTCCTAAATCTTCAATTTTCTCTCTCTGAACCACGTGATAAAGTGAGTTTAATTTTGTCAAAGGGTGTGAAAAGTAGATAGTAAATATTTGTTGAATGACCACTGCACACATTATCTGAGAAAAGCACCTTTTAGACTTGAAAATTTTTATATTCTCTTTTTCAAAAGTCTTAGTTTTTCTTAGTCTTTAGTAATCAGACTTACCTGTTGTCATGCAAGACTGCATTTAAAGCTTTTGACTTAAACACAAAAACTTTATCTGAAATTAGTTCAGGCAAACATAAATTTTTTGAGTTTCATCAAAAAGTATTATTATCTGTTTAAGAGTCTCTTAAGTAGAGGAACATATACAGAAAACAAAAAATAAACAATTACCATTGAAAAGCCCTTTACACGCTAAAAGACAACTTCTGATACCAGACATCTCCTGCTTCTACTTGTAGACGTAGAATCCACTTTCTCTTCAACCCCCAAATGTGTGGTGGTTAAGAACTAGCCCTTGAACAATCAGCAGTGCTAGAGAAAGCCCAAGTTGTACACTGTGCCGGTCAGAAGTAAAGGCGCTTTCCGGCCACAAGTGACTGGTAAGAGCCGGCTCTTTGGGCACGTTCAGTGTCAGCACCCTCAAATTATTACGTCCATTGAAGGTTCACGCGCCTCTCAGCCATTCCAGCACGATTCCCGATTGTGCTTCCCTCGAGCCACGTGTTCTGGTGTCATGGCTCTGCTGTAGATTCAAGGAGGCTGTTCACCAAGACTGTCTTTTATAAGCTCCGTCAGAACCATGCCTTTTAAGCATTCTTTCCCGTGTCTGACATCCTTGATTTCTCCCTTTCTATGGGCTGTGTCTACATTTTCTCCTATTCCTACAGACTTGACTGTTGTTCTGACACAGAGTGACCCCGTGACCGAAGCAGCACCACCCAGGCTCTGCTCCATCGGGTTTCTGTCATCTTTACAGGAGGGGCACGCGAGGTCTTTCTACCCCAGTAAATGTCTTGCGAAGAAAGAGTCTGTAGTCTTATTCCCATTTTCTCCACGTAAAACCAAACTCTGCCACGGGGTCCATGCCAGCTCATAGCAACTGTGTACGACAGGTCGAAGTGCCCTTTGGAGGTTCAGGACGGCAGCTGCTCACAGGAGTGGCAAGTCCCGTCTTTCTCTGACGAGTGCCTGCAGGCTTCCAGCTCTGACCCTGAGGACTGCAGCCCCACGCATCACCCTGGGCATGCGCCGCAGAGTTAGAGTGTAAACCTAGCCTTGTCCTCCAGCCATTTCAAATCGGGAAACCTGCTTCCTCATCTCTCCCTCTCCCTCCTTTCATTCCCTAACGTTGGAATGCTTCTACAAATGCTTTTTTGCTTTACAGAAATTTATGCTGGTTCTTTCATATTTCTAATCTATGCTTATCTGATTTATCTTCCTTGCCCCCTGCTCCTTAAAAGTACTGATTTAGATCAGGGAAAGTAAGTAGAGGGAAAGCAAACAGATCTAGGAGTAGAAGTGTACTGTGAGCACGGAGGAATTGGTGATCTTCTGGGATAGGAGGAAGCATTGTGGCTAGGAAACCTCTCCCTAGAAGTTGAGATAAGTCCTCATCTGCATGTAAGGAGCTCTGGGGATGCTGCGGGCCAGGTGAGGTCAGCAGCTCAAACCATCGCCATCCAAGAGAGAAAGATGAGGTGCTTTGCTCACACAGAGATTTACAGGCTCAGAAACACTAGGTAAGGTGCCAGGAGTCACCATTGACTCGATGACAGTGACTTTGGGATTTTCTTAAATACCTGCATGTAAGTGTGGCAATTAATGTAACACGGTAGCTTTTACTAGTATAAAACAAGGTTTGCGTGGGGTTTTGTTTGTTTGTTTGTTTTTAGGTTCTTTTACATAAAATTTTAGCTTTTTTACAAAATAACAATGGAGCTTTCAAAACTTAATGGAATGAAAAGATAGTGGAGTTTTCCCAGAAACTTTTTTTAAAATCATTTTATTGGGGGCTCGTACAATTCTTATCACAATCTATATATACATCCATTGTGTCAAGCACATTTGTACATTTGTTGCCATCATCGTTCTCAAAACATTGCCTTTCTACTTGAGCCCTTGAATCAGCTCCTCATTTTTCCCTCTCCCTTCCTGTTCCTCCCTCCTTCATGAACCCTTGATAATTTATAAATTATTATTATTTTGTCATATCTTACACTGTCCGACGTTTCCCTTCACCCACTCTTCCATTGTCCATCCCCCAGGGAGGAGGCTATATGTAGATCCTTGTAATCTGTTCCCCCTTTCTACCCCACCTTCCCTCCACCCTCCCGATATCACCACTCTCATCACTGGTCCTGAAGGGATCATCTGTCCTGGATTCCCCGTGTTTCCAGTTCCTGTCTGTACCAGTGTACATCCTCTGTTCTAGCCAGAGACTTACTAGAGGTACCATCACAGAGCACCGGGACAGTTTCCTCATGTGGAGACAGTGGAATGTGTTCACAAGAGACCGTGAGGGGGGAGGAAAGCAGGAAGGGGTTTTCCCAGGAAGCAGATTTTTCTCTACTTGATCGTTTGGCATTTTCTTTTGAATTATATTACTAATGACATAGTTGTTAGTATATCATTTTGCTCCTGGTTTTACTCAAAGCCCTGTGTTGTCTTCCAGGATTGTGTTTGCTGACTTCTTCATAATGAACCTGATTCTCTGGGGAGAAGGCTCGTCAGCAGCTATTCCTTTCGGAACACTGATTGCCATATTGGGTCTGTGGTTCTGCATTTCGGTGCCTCTAACATTTATTGGTGCATATTTTGGTTTTAAGAAGAATGTAAGTTTATTGGTGTTAATTTCTTCCAATAAATATCAGCTTAAAAATATCACAGAAGTGCCCCAAAGATAGAAACTTACCCTTTAGGTTCTGGATTTCATAGAAAATTGATCCCTGTTTTGATAGCAATCATTCTGAAATAATTTTTAGGGTGTGGTGGAAAGGTTACAAATGTAAACTTAGATCTCAAAGTTACTTAAATAAATGAAATTAATACAAGTTAATTGGAAAGCATTACTGAAATAAACTAAAACTTTGAAGTTTTGACATTGAAACAAATTTTTAATCTCCATTGTTCATACTTTTTTCTTAACAATAATACATGTGTTTCAAATGTGACTATTTTAAGGAAGATTATAAGCAGTCTGTCTCCAATATGCTGCCCCCTTCTAGCCTCAACCTAGGAAGCAAATGAGAATTTACTTTCTGGTTCAGTAGTATCTTTCTCCTACTCCACTATCTTTGACTCTTGTGAAAATATCCCATCCACAGGTTAAAAGAAGTACCATCATGTAGTAGATTAGGTGAGAGACATGGAATGCCCTGGCAGAAATGAGCATTGCTTTCTTAGTCTCTATTGCACCTAGCACACCAAACTGCAAAAGTAGTTTTTCAGTTCTTTGGGAGTTTGCTTAATGTATGATTTTAAATCTAAGTAATCATAAATAGTAAACTGACAGTTTGCATTAAAAAATATTAAGTATAAATATTCAAAATTTCAAATATTTGCTTGTTGAAAAGATGAAAAATGATACCATGATTCTTTGCCTATGTGCATACATGCCTAGATGGAAAATAGACCAGCCCAAGGAAGTATGATTTCAATGAAAATAACAAGTTTTAATGTGGGTTTATCGTCACAGATTATGTTGTGTTTTTTAAGCTCTTATTAGGAAATTAATTTCTATATCCATGCATTTTTCTATGTTTAAGTACTTTAATCCTATCCCCCATGCTACCTCCATCCCCCCCAAAAGTCACGGCCATGGAGCCAATTCCGACTCATGATCACCCTGAGTGTGGCAGAGTAGAAAGGCCTGCTCAGGCAGTCGTCGTGCAGCCGTAGATGGCCAGACACTGGATGAGACGTTTATAAATTCGTAGATGAGTGTCAACCATTAGGTTCTCGTTGTTTTTCTATGGCAGTGTGGTTGGTTGGAGTCCCGGTGGTGCACTCAGCGTGTTCAGCTGCTGAGTGAAAGTCCACCCACAGGCACCTCGGGAGATAGGCCTGGTGACCCACTGCCAAAAAACAGCCACAGAAAAGACTGGAGCGCAGTTCACCACTGACCCATGGGGGTCTCCATGCGTCTGAGTGAGCTCAACAGCTCCTGATTCTATGTCGTGCATTGTAGAGGGAGACTGCTTCAGAACATCACAGTACCTATGGCCATAAAGCTGTGTACACTCATTCTCTGCCTCCTTCAAAAGTTTTTGTATCTTAGTAATTTGAGCGATTTTAATAAAGATAATAGCTACCACCAAATAAAAATACATTGACAAATTTCAGGATCGGCTGCTTTCTCACTTTAAGTATATAATTAAAAAGAAAATTCCACTCTACCTTTGTATTAACTATTATTTTCTAAGTACTGTGTTCTCCTTTCCTGTATTCTTAGCTTGTCTAAAGCCATTAGCCAGCAGGTAACTGCAGGAAACAGCGATGACTTGTCCCAGGAGACAGGCTGAATTCTTGTACTTGATGGCATTCTGTTTCATTGCTTCTAAATACAAATTTCAGTTTGATGACTTAAGTAGGCTGTTATTGCCATTAGTGTCAGTTCAGAAGCTGAGAAAAAGCAGGCAAAAATAGTCTAATGCAGAGAAGAACTTTTTAAAAATAGCTAAATATGAATCCTTTTTTATTTTCCTTTTCTTTAGGCCATTGAACACCCAGTTCGAACCAATCAGATTCCACGTCAAATTCCTGAGCAGTCATTCTACACCAAGCCATTACCTGGTATTATCATGGGAGGGATTTTGCCATTTGGGTGCATCTTTATTCAACTTTTCTTCATTCTGAATAGTATTTGGTAAGCCAGAGGCAATATCCCTTCCATTGCCATTGCATGTAACCTATCTTTTTCCTTTGGTTTTTACAAATTGCTTTTTACATTTTATAATGTAACTAGACTTTATACAATAACCCAAGGTTATTTTACTTTTTCTAGTGTGGGACGTGGGTGGGGGAGAGAGAATAATACTGGTGACCATTCTAACTTGAGGAGGGAGGGTAAGAAAGAGAACAGAAAGCAATAGACTGGACAGTGATGGATGTTAACTTGGGGGAAGAGTAAAATGGTCCACAGAATGAGAGATCAAAGAGCGCGGGGAGGGTGTTTGGGTGTTTGATTAGTAGCTTAGACTATTGAATACCAAGTTGATCTGAAATGTAAACCCCTACCCGATTTACAATTTTTAAAAATATAAATTGAAGATTGTTACTTCTTACTTCTTATTCATTCTTAGTTCGTATAGCTCAGTCTTAGAACTTACCATTTTACACAGGTGGAGCTGAGGCTCTGAGGTTGACTGCCCATTGTAGCCCTAGGTTATCCAAAGCAATACTCCTAACAGTCACGCAGTACCACTTCCACAGACGAGACTGAGCGGCCCGTAGAGGTGGCTTGAGACAGCATTGGAGACAGGCCAGAGCATCTTCAGAGGCCTACCCAGTCCTAAGATTTCTTTCATTCTGTGATTTTTGTTGTTGTTATTGTTCACAAGTGGAAACTTGTAGTGGCTATTTTTAGCTACTCTGTTAAAGTTGCTGAGTTGGTATTGACTTGATGGCAGTGAGTCTGGTTTTTTTTGGTGGTTTGAGTGTATATTTTGTAATATATTTTGATCATTATTTGATCATATTAACATATGCTACAGAAAGTAATGGGTAGCATAAAATTATAATTACCTAGATTTGAAGGTTTTAGTGATTAGAACCTAACTTTTCTTCCAGATTATTAATTTTTCAAATTTGATGATTTATCATATATAATTAACCCTATGTGTCAAAGTAACCCTTTATTGACTTTTCTCATGGGTGACAGTAGACAAGTCGACTAAACATATTTCTGAACATCCAGGTGTCTAGAGAAGGGAGATAAAGTAATCCAGTGGTATAGCGCCACCTCCTCTCTCCCCCGGCTCGACTCCCAACCCGTATCACCACCTGCATCTGTCAGGATTGGTCTGCTTTCATTAGAGGGGAGGGAAACTGAGACGAGCTTTTCATTTACTGTGTCAGGAGAAAATATGGTCTCATCAGAATGTCCATTTGTTTATAGGTCGCATCAGATGTATTACATGTTTGGCTTCCTATTTCTGGTGTTTATCATTTTGGTCATTACATGTTCTGAAGCAACTATACTGCTTTGCTATTTCCATCTATGTGCAGAGGTATGTATTAGCAATGTTTTTGCTACTCGCATATTTTTCTATCTTTGTTTATAATTTTAGTGTATAGCACATGTTAATTGAAATTATTTCTGTTTGTCTTGATAGAAATTGACCTGTATTGGCTAAATCAAATGTAGTCTGCTTTAAATTGAATTAAGATAGTACCTAATTCAGTATATTCATTTAGAGCTAATTATTAGAGACTTTCAATGTTCATTTCCAAAGAATAGTACATTATAAAGTTGTGCTCGATGTTCATTGAGTTTTTTTAATGCCTTAAAAATTAATACTAGTTTTATAATAAAAATGTTTCTAGACTCAGAATGTAATAAAAATTGATGTTAGATGTTGGGGAAAACCATTAAAAGTTTCAGTGATTACATTAAACAGCCAGGGAAGAAATTTTTGCCATGGAACAAGCAAGAAATTCTTGAACCTAAAACAAATTCAGGTTGGGTCAAGAGGAGGTCAACTGACCAAGTATTAAATACGATCTAGCATAATTAAGTTTGTAATGACCTCTGTCTGATAGGAGAGCTGTTTCGAGGCCCTTGCGTGTGGCTAGGTGTCTGCCAGAGGCTGAATCTGACAAGATACCCTGCAGATGGGTTTGGGCTGCACTGCCCTCCGCAGCCGTCTGTAAATTAGGTGCTCGCTGTTTGAGCTGTGGTTCTTTCCTTTTGTCATATTGGGTTCTGTTATTGTCATCCTTGGGTCCCACAAGCTGGTGTGCTGCTTCCATGTGATTCCTCACTTAGACTGCTGCATATTTGAATATAATAAGCCTTTAAGACCCCAGACACTTCCAATATATAGCCGGGCACCAATCTGACTTCTTCACCATAGTTTTCTATAGCACCCTTGTCTTCAATGATCAGTTCATGAGGGTGTGTCTGGAGCAGGGCCATGTTAACAGATATAACTGTTCTTAGATTGGGAGCACAGCCTCCACCTGCTCGTCCATGGGTTATGTCTGACGGGTTTACTTTGGCGGTTGTATTATGACAAAAACAGAACCCCTTAGGACCAAGAACAATAACAACCTACCAACAAAAGGCAGAAAACCACACAAGAAAAAATTGTCATTCATCTTCCTGGGGTATAAGGTGATTACATCGATAACATAAACAAATTTTCCAGTGACCCAGCGCTCCAGACGCTGCTGGTATAAGGAGTCTATGCAAGTACAGCCTATGCCAGCAGGAGCCGCACCCGGGAGTTGTTGCCGGCACGGTTCCATCTCCCCGTCGAGTGGAATCTGTTTACCCGGAGCAGATTGGTGCCATGGGAAAACTTACTGGATCACTTTGTACAAAGGCAGATCTCTGCCTAACAGATGAAATCTGTCATTCCAACGCAAGGGGGCTGCTTTTATTTTATAGTGAAGGTGAAACTTACACAGTTAAAATGGACCATTTTAAAGTGCAGTTCAAAGGCATTTCATATCATTCATAATCTTTTACAACCACCACCTCTAATTTCAACATGTTTTCATTACCCCTAATAAAATTCCATACCCATTAAGCAGTATTTCTCATTCTCCTCACGTCCAAGCTCCTGGCATTCCCAGTCTGCTTTTTGTGTCTATAGATTTACCCATCCTCAGCATTTCATAAAAATGAAATCATGTAATATGGGACCTATTGTGTCTCAGGTCTCATGTAGCATAATGTTTTTGAGGTTTAGCCACATTATAGCCTAAATCAGTACTTTACTTCACTTTATGGTGGACTAAAATTCCATTCTTTGTCTACACCACAATTTCTTATCTATATATTGGTTAATAGACATTTGGGTTCTGGGCTCAGGCACAAGAACGATTTTGAAGCTGGCCCAGGACCATGTAGTGTTTCATTCTGTTGTGCGGAGGGTCACCATGAGCAGGAACAGACTCGATCACAACAAAGAAGTTAATATGTTTTTTATTCTTGTACACATAATTTTTATTTCCCGTTAAACCCCCAACCTCTGCCATAGCCCTAAAGAAATGTTCATGTAGTTGCTGTCTATAGATTTATGTATTCTGGATTGCATTATAAAGAAAGTCATTTTAAAAAAAAACGCAATGAAAACAAAACAGAAAAACAACAACTGTGTGTTCAGTAATCATCTTTCCAGTATACTACACATCCACTCTGCGAGTGGATTTTGGGCTTTTGCTGTACTGTCACCCACAGCTTTCTGCAAACCAGGTTCTCAGAACTTAAGCTCTAATATAGTTCCCTCCTCTGAGCTTGGATTTTGTTATTTACAGTCCTTGGATCACATGGGCTAGTGTGCTCTTTCCTTGTCAATTCAGCTGACGCCTCTCTTAGATGGTGGTTACCTTAAGACAATCCTTGAAGAGCCCAGATGACAGACAGCCAGGCACCATCTGATTTCTTTACTATGCTGTAGCGCCCGTATCTGCAGTGACCAGTTGATGAGGACCAGTGTTGAGCAGGGCCACATCCTAAGAATTAAACAGTCAAACCGCTTTACATGCCAGCCAGACACGTACAAAGGCTCAAAGCCCTGGTTTGATGATGGTTGTCTTAACCGTTGTGAAATGGTGTCTCGACAGCAGTCCTACAGGACAGGGTAGAAGTGCACCTGTGGGTTCCTGAGACGATAAGTCTTTATGAAATGGAACACCTGGTCGCTCTCCGTAGAGCAGCTGCTGACCTCGCAGTTAACAGCCTAACATGTAACCACTCTGCAAACAGTTCTGTTTTAGTTGTGCACTTTGAGTGGGCTCTGACGTGCCCACACCGAACAACAAGCAACTCTGACAAGAGAGTTTAAGGCATTCTTCGGGTTTTCTCAACTTAAAGTGGTTTAAGGCATGTATGACAAAAGAGAGTGACTTTCTTTTAAAGGATCTACTGAACTAGAAACCATTTTACATAAAAGCAATAAGCTGTTTTAATAACCTTTATAAAATAGAGCTGGCCAGACTACAAGATAGGTTCATACTAATTTTTAGCCACATAAATAGGATAGCTGTAGATTCCTTTCTGGAAAGCATAAATTTTTACAAGGTGAAATCAAATCAAGTATCCATAGGACTTCAGTTCATCCCTGCCCAGATTTATTTCAAACAGATCATCTGAAGTCACCTCTGTGACCAGTTGCAGACACGGTTCTCTCAGCACTGTTCACTTACCTTGGTCTTATTAGCGTCCCTTCAGAATGACAATCCAATCAAAACTATGACTTCTGAGCGGATCTGGTAGGCCCGTTCACTTCGAGAGAGATCAGGTCAGAAGGTTATGGCACCTGTTTTTGTTTTTGAGATTCCCAAGGGATAATCTTGATAGACTTACTCAGAGGAAACAATGACTCTGCGGGCTTATTATGAAGCAGTTGTAAGAAGGTAGAAACTGCACTGGTAAGTAAAAGGCCAGGAAATACACCAAGGGAGTTTTTCCATCATAACACAGCACTTGCTCAGTCTTTGAGGATAGGTCGCAGGGACTGTCATAGAAGAATGTCCTTGGGAAGCCATACTTCGTCCACCCAAGCCATTACTCTTGCCCTTTCAGGCTTCTTTTTCAAAGCACATGGAAAAGTAATACATTTAAGTCCCTTGAGGTTGCCAAAAACTGCTCTTTTGACATGGTGTCAATCGAAGAGGTTAGGATTCTTCAGGGAATGGTTACCAAGATGGAAACACCGCCTTCAGAAGTATATAAATTAAGATGGGGAGAGTTTGTTGAGACATCAATAGCTTCATATTCTGGAATTTTTGTTTAATAAAGGTTTCTATGATTTTGTAGCAATACTGTTTTACTTAAGCTCTTACAGCCTAATGCCACATTGTTCATAAACTTTAATATTTTTCTAGGTTTTTAGCCAGTCTCTAAATATTTTCTCCAAAGCTGCTTTTTAATCCCTTCAGTGAAGAGGAAATAGGTAAAGTTCAAATAGGAGAAAGAGCCTGGAGCTTAGCAAACATTGGGTGTGGGAGCTATCTTCAGTTTGCGTATTGGCTTTGTGCCTTTAACCTGCTACTTGCTATCTATGGGGAAATGTTTTTCTGTAACGTTTTTCTTTTCTACTAGGATTATCATTGGCAGTGGCGCTCATTCCTCACCAGTGGATTTACTGCTGTTTACTTCTTAATATATTCAGTACACTACTTCTTTTCAAAACTACAAATCACAGGGACAGCAAGTACAATTCTGTACTTTGGTTATACCATGATCATGGTTTTGATCTTCTTTCTTTTTACAGGTAAGAATTGAAATGATTATTCTTAGTTCAGTTTTTAGGCAAAGAACTTACAATGATTTCCCTTGTATAAGAGCCATGAAGGTTTTCACTTCTCATGGTTCCTTCAGTTAGTCTTCATACAATGAAGCATGTGCTTGGCTCCGCCCACCTGTGAGTTGAATATTAGTTAAGTGAAAGTGGGAAACAGAATCTGAAGAACAAAGGTAGACAGTGTTCATTTCTGTGCTGAGTGCGCAGGCCTCGTAGACCAATAAAGCGTAAGGTTCCCCTGTGTTGACATCTTCCTGATTTACACACAGTCCCCCCCCCCCCAACCCCCGGCCAATTCAGAAATAGGGTAAAAATAACTACCTGCGTTTAGGAGTGGAGATGAGAGAAGCAAAGCCAGGATGCGATTGGAAACTGTCATAAGATAACCATCGGGGATTCCATGTTCCAGAAGTTTTCACTAGAAGCGTTAGTCTCCACTGTAAAGTCCAAGTGTCTCCTGGAACAGCATGTATCGCGTTGATGTTTATTCTGTGTACATCTTCTCCATCAAACGCGATGAAAGTTCTGTATGTCAGAGCCCTAGTGGTGCTGGCAACAACTGGAGTGAGCGACTGCACGGAAGTAAGACAGCAAAACTGTCTTTGGCCACAAAAAAGTAGTTGGTATGAAAGGTACATCTGAAGTTTCATCTAAAATTGCCTTGCATGCTAGATGAGAAAACATAGACACCAAAAGGAAAGACCTTTTTTTTTTAAGACCTGTCCTACATTTTACTTGTCTGTTAGTGTTTAAGAATATCGGGGCAGTTTTGCTGTGCTGCTGCTATTTCAGTGCGTGGCTGGCTCTGGGCACGTGTATCTGTTCTGTATTCCAGGTCATTGGTGAGACCTGGTCTCATGTGTATCTTAGTGTGGTATGATAGAATTTTTTTTTCTATGTGTGATGATAGAATGATTTGACTCCACAGCCTTTAATAAATGATTTGTAAAATAGAGGCAAAAAAATAGCAGAGACCTGTGAAACAAGAATTACCTACGTCTTTATGAATCTGTATTTGTGGGTCCATAAATACATATATAGAATAATTTATTCCATGCTTTATACACACACACAAATAAAGGCTGTGATGTGATTTTATTTAAGTCAATCCATTTTAGAAAACAAAATTATCCTGTCCTATAAGGAAAGATGCTAGTTTTAGTATGTAAATACTAGTTTCGAACTGTATGTCCCATACAAGACTGAACTAAAGCAATTAACATTCTTAAGGTTTGCCAGGATGGTGATAAAATGTTTTGTTCATCTTGAGAAAATTTTTCTCATCTTAAAACTCTCAAATTCTTACTAAGCACAAACTTGTTTATGTTCCACTGTTAGGTTGTCCAGTCTACAGTAAACCTGTAGAATATCCAAAATGTGTATTTATCTGTGTTTTCTCAAAAAAACTTAGTGCCCGCTGCGTTGTGTAGGTATTCAGTGCATATACAGCATGCAAGTCAGTAGTCTTCGCAGCGGAATTCTGAAGTTCCTACAGTCATATCCCATATCTAATCTCTTGATTTAGAAAATCTCTTTTAGTACTTTTTTGTGTGTGTTATATTTAAAACAATTGAGAACATTGTCGGGCTTCAAGGATGAAATGTACACAGGATATGCTTTTTGACCTTCAGTGTTCTGTATCCCCACTTAATGAATACTTTCCAGATGATAATCATAGGAAAAATGATAAGCCTCAGTTTATTTTTAATCTATTAAATGATTCATAATTAGCATATATCATTTGGAAAACGGTCTCTCAATGTGTGTTCAATAACCAAGTGTAGCATCATACAGTATAGTACAGTTATAGGATCGTTTACAAGCGTCCTGAACTTGAAGAAGTGAAACATGAACTCGAGTTCTGGTCAAGTCATTTTCCAGCCTCTTGACCGTGAGACAGCAGCATTAAAAGGGTGTCTCCATCTAGCATTACAATTCCTTGGAGTTCAGACTGGTGAAGTTACCAGACAGTCGAGGCATACATGTTTTCCTGTGTTGTCTCATTTCCTCTAGAAGGCCGTCTTTGGGGGTAGCTAGGGCAGATAAACGTTTCTCTGTCTAACAAGAGGAAGAGTGGGCGTGGAAAGGGCAGGGCTGAAGCTGTGGTGAAGTGTTGATTGCTGTTCTCCCCGGCGCTCAGCGTTGGCTGTGGAGCATCTTATGTCACTAGGGCAATCCCTAGTGACAGAACTCTTAGCCTTATATGGAAAACGTTTCGTTTTAATTTCTTGAAAACTATAAACTCGTAGTAACCATACTTAAAATAACCAATTTAATGGTTTTTGTTTTTTTTTCCTTTATAGGAACAATTGGCTTCTTTGCATGCTTTTGGTTTGTTACCAAAATATACAGTGTGGTGAAAGTAGACTGAAGCAGCCCAGTGTGACCAGTTAAAACAGAAATAAATTAAATTCTTCATCTACAAAGACCTGTTTTGTGACTCCCTTGAGTTTTCTCAGACTTATTGGCCTAGTATTTCATCAGAAGCAACATAATTCTAAGTACACCTCTACCCATACACCCTGTTTCCACAAGATACGTTGTCAGCACTAAAACATTTGTATTGTGATTTGATTAAGTCTATTTTCAGTTGTTCTCAATGAAGAGCAAACTTAAATATTATGTGCATTTATAAATAAGATAGCTCAAGAAATGTTCAGTACTTCTAATGGCAAAACATAGGCCATATTAAACGATACTGATGAAATGCAGGACAGTTGATTGTAAATAGCATTTTCTAGGCTCGGTAGGTGGAAAGAATTATTTTTCTTTAAAGGAAATAACTTTTTATCATGGTAATTTTGAAGGATGATTCCTGTGATATGCTCATTGGGGAATGCAGCTTTTAAAAACAAAAATCTCGTCATGTTGACACTTCATATCTTTCCCTTTTCTGTGTTGACTTCATTATGCCCGTGGCATTGGCCTTTGGAACTATGTGCCTCTGAGTCTTTCCGTTTATAAAGTTGTTCTCAATAAATACTGTAAAAACATCTTCATTGCAGCATTGTTATATATTTAAGGAGATTCTGTAAATACAAATCTATTTCCCAAGGGTGTTGAAAATGATTTAGACTGCTTTGTCAGATTTTGTTGGATCGTGTCAATGTAACACTTTTTGAGCTTTGGTCTAGATGAAATTTCAGTCTTCTGGGCTTTATGGCAAATTCTAACATCTCCATTGTTAGGCAGCAGGCACTTTAGTTGCCCACATCTAGCCAGATTATGATGCAAGTTCAATAGTCAATGTAGACCTTCTAACTACATTGGCATTAAGGATTTTATATTTTCTCTCTTTTTTTTTTACTATGATTTTTTAATCAGTTCTTTATGATCTAGACATTATATAAACTAGTAAGTCTTCATCTTTCCCTTAAAATTAATTGTATTGTCTTAATTTGGATTTCGGGTTATCCTGTGAATTTTACAGTTTTACTCACTAGAATTAAGCAATAATTTCTGTTTCACATTCATTTAATAAATTGAGATTAAATTATGTGGAATATAAAAATGTGGGACAATTCCAGCAATATTAGCCTACTTATAATTGTGAAAATAGTCATTTGTACTTTAGGAGCTAAATGCTTGCTGCTTACAAAAACAAATGAGATTCTATCATTAAACTTACAACTAAAATTACTAACTGTTGTGTATATGATGTTGCTGAGTTCTTACTAAATAATTTTACATTCGCATTGTTTTAAAATAAATCTGGCCAACATATTTAAATAGTGAAACCATAAAAGTATTTTGTAAGGACTCCTAGCTATTGTTAACCTCCCACGTAGAGGGTTTAAGATGAAAAAATTCCTTTTAAATGTATTTCATGTCTCTTACAGTGTGTTTAGTTTTTATGTAGTGTATCCTTTCAGATGTAATTCAGTTAAGGTACTAAACAAACAAAAGGTTTTATAAAATGTTAATTGAGACACCAGCTTCATTTTCTTGGTCGAAGGTAAGTTTCTTCCATTTTACTTTTCCTTATTGAAGATTAGGTCTGGTGATTAAAACAGTCAGCTTACTGGTTTGGTCTGACCCTTGGGTGTTGGGGTTCTTATTTCCCCTCTGTGCTTCCATTCTGTGTCACAAATAATGGAGAGGCAGCTAAGAAGCAAGCTATTAGAGGAACAGACTTAGGAGCGAGGAAAGCTACAAAAGGGAACATTCAAAAAAGGCACGCCGATTGGTTCGAGAAGCACCTTGGACAAAACGAGTCTCCTTTTTCAGGGACTTTGATCGAGGCCGTCTTGAGATTGCTGCCACCACTGGTTTAGGGTGTTCTCCGGGGGAAGCAAGTCTCAAGGAAGTGATTTGTCAGAACCTGTAGACCCTTTTCCATGGTTAGAATATGTGCCCTACCAAAAAAAGAAACGTTTGTTGGAATGTCAAGTATGAGAGACCCAGAGGGAGGTCTTTTCTGTGGACCTGAACGTCTCCCAGTGTGTGGAGGAAAAGCCGCAGCGAGGACCTCGGAACAAGGTGACCTATTTTCCATGTTGAGAAACATTAGAGGTTGTTGGCTTTTTTTTTTTATCGTATCGACCTGGGTCATTTCCAGGACTGGTCTTTAAAGTGCCATTTTATCTTCAGCCTGACTTCCAGCAGTAGCCTGGATGTCGGGTCTCCCACGAGCTCTTATTCCTACTCAATCTAAAATCCATCTTTGGAGACCACTATTTTTCACGCAAAAAAGAAAAGTTCCTCTTGCTATGCCCAGCTGTCCAACTTACCCGCCCATGTGTATATTGAAACCTGCACCCTGCTTGCTGTCTGCTTTTAGATATAGCCAACAGTTTTCCAGGTTTCCAAAAAGATTTCCCCTTTCTGCTGCTGACCTTTGTCCCATCATCTCTGACATCCTGGCTTTTCACTTGCCCAGAATTTTTCCGAAAATCTTAGGATTTCCATAGACCACCTAATCGCCTGGAGTGGGAACTGTCAGTCACCATTGTGCTAGATAGTTATTGCACGGGATTGCACCATCTCCTTGAAACCTGACCTTCACGCAGTGTTTCTCAGAGTCGGAGCTGTGAACCACCTGTGTAAGACCTCACAGAGATGGTTACCCACAGCCCCGACCCAGAGAGTTGGTCAGGTAACCTTCGTGCCCCATTTCATTGTATTCCATTTCTGCCCTGAGGTTCGTCACAGCCACCTGAGAGAAGGGGTTTTCTTCCCAAGTCCATCTTTGTCTTCATTGTCACTTGGCATTCTCTGCCCAACGTGTTGCTCTCACTTGTATAGCCACCATATACAGCTCACTGCTGGAGGTCGCCTTAGTGTTAGGACCCTCGAGCCACATGAACTTCTCTCCATCCTCCAAACCTGCCCCTTATCCTGGTGTTTGATCTCAATGGACACCCTCCAGCCCAGCCCTGACTGAGCTGAGAACTCAGGTCATCTTGGGCACCTTAACTCTAAAATCCTCATCCAACATTTCCTCTCTGCCTTACACCACCCCCCCACCCCCCGACACACACACACACCGCAACACTGCAGGTCTTAGGACTGCTCCATCTTCCTAGCATGCTGCTCCGCAGGGACGCCCACCAGAGCCAGCCCCATCACTACTCACCTCGCCCCCCTAGAGGGCCAGGGTAGAACTGCGCCATAGGGTCTCAGAGTGCAGATCTCTCCTGGAACACAGGCCTTCCCTCCCGCAGGTCGGCTGGTGGGTGTGGATAGCTGGCCTTGCTCTGGGCAGCCCCGCACTTCACCCACTCTGCCACCAGGGCGCCTTCAGGATACAAAGGTGCTTCAAAAGTTCCTGGGATAATTCCATGATCTTTTCACTTGATTTTCCCATCAGCTATTTAAAGCCCCCTCATGTTTCATCAACACCAAACTGTGCTCATGTTGTCACCCCCTTATGTAGGAAATTAAAAACTCTCCCAAGAGGTTTTAAAAACATTTCATGTGAAAGCATACAGAATCATGCACTGTTTCAGACATTGGTCATAAATTTTACGACACCGAGTCTCGAGTGCATTAGAATTTGTAACAGAATTGAGTCACAAGAGAAAAAGCCTAGAAGCTTTTCAAATGCATTTGCTTCCATCAAAATTCTGTACGACATACTAAGCTTGTGCTGCCAAACGTCTTGATGGACATCGTGATGAACTTGCCAAAGCAAAGCGTTACATTTGATTTGAACATAGGTCTGCTCTGCTTATGTTGTTGTACACCTTCCAGTGATGCTGTGTCTACTGGAAAACAATAGTAAAGAATCTCTTGTTTCACCAGAGTCCTCCAGCACTAAAGTCAGAATCATCCAGTGAGCTCAATGTCACAGGGAATTCTTGGTGGGTTTTTGGGGGGGGGTTGGGGGGGGGATCACTGTTAAGTCAGGAACCCCAGCCAGACGAAACTTGAGTTGTGTGTCTGGGGTGGCACACCTCTGGCCTGGTCTCCCACACCTGGACAGGACAACCTCCCCGTGAGCAAGGCAGCACGAGAATCAGCGAGCGGCATGGCTGCAGTTCTCCAAGAGCAGCTGGAAGGAATTCGACCCCACAGAGAAGAAAAGGCTCTGTCGGAGCTACATTTGGAGGTTTGTATTCTGAGGTGAGCTCATTGTTTTGTTTGAGATGTTTTGTTTCTCACATAACCAGAATTCCTCAGGGAGCCAATGAACCTCAGCTATTTGTTTGGAAAGGCCTTTTTTTTTAATACTCATAAATAAATGATTTTTTACTTCATACTTCACAATGTAATTATTTATTAGGTGTTTGTGTTCTCCCACTAAAATTCCCAGCCAGCTCTTTGGGGACTGGGCCCTATCTAACTCATCTCGGTTGCCATGGTGCTCTGAACACAGGAGGCAGTCACATGTTTCCTGAATGAATAATTGAATGCTCCAGAATATTTTTCCTTTTTTCTGTTAGTTCAGAATTAACCTAATGAGGTCTCTTTACTCAGTATCCTAACTCTACTGTCAAATATGTTAAGCAATGCCAACATAGAAAATATTAGTACTGTTACTGAACAGTTACACATTTTGTGTAAGTATCCAGTGTTTTCATTGAAAGGGTTGTTTTTTAGGTAAAGAGACAATTTGAGAGAAGATGAACATAAACCTTGTGCTCAGAAGTAACCCAACTGTTCCTATACAAGTATACTCAAACGTGGGTACCTGATTACTTGGTTCTATTTCATGTTTGTATCGACTAGAAATTACAGCCCTCTTAGTTTTTGTAATGTCTTAATCTTTTCAAAGACTTCACTCAATACTGTTTAAGATTATGTAATGCCACAACTCCTCAAACACTTTAAAAATTAGAAAGGTTTTTAAATCAACTTTAGAAAATTTTAGAAAGCGGCTTTTGATGTTTAGGAACCCTGGTGGCATCATGGTTACACGGGCTGCTAGCTACAAGGTCAGCAGTTCAAAACCACCAGCTGCTCCGAGGGAGAAAACCTGGCTTTCCACGCTGCCCTCTAGGTTTGTTGTGCGTTGGAACGGACTCAATGACAGTGGGTTTAAGTGTGGGTTTGAGGTCTTTACAAACAAATAGCTATAAATTCCTGACTTTCAGCCTTAGGATGAAAGGACGCTATTTCATTAGTAGGTGGATTTATATCACATACTAATGGTTTATATCATTAAGAAAATCTTTTTCCCTGTTTATATTTTTTCTTTGGCCAAACCAATGGCAGCCCTACATCTCAGCACACGTACATGTTTCTACAACTGACATGTAGAAAATAAGGTTTCAGATGTTTTTTCTTTAGTAAAAGCAAAACCTGTACCCTTCCACTGACAAGTCCCCCTTTACTGTCTGAAGTTGGTACATACTGTTCCTGCTCATTCGTCTCCCTTTCCAAACCTGAACTTGGCCAGGCTGCCCCTTTGGATTCCTTTCCTGCTTTCTCACAACTGATTACTGTTTGTCCCCTTTCATTCTTGACCCACTCATAGATTTGGCATTCTCATTGATAGTGAATTCTTCTACTTTGTGAAGAAAGCACAATTCTGGATATTTCTAGCACAGTCTGGGCTATATGAATCATCTTTACCAGGGTAAATGACTAGCACTAGAATCGGGCTGACGATTCATTTTTCTGAAAATAGTTAAGAATACGTCAGTTGTAAGTTGCAAATGTTAGATTTAAGGATTCACGTCTACTTTTTAAAAATGTTTACAGTTCATAATTCGAATCTGATTGGCTAAATATAAGCTAAATATTTCTGGGTTAGCATTTTCATCTAAGATCATTTTAGGCAGGGCAGGATGGACCAGAGTCTTTGTCAAGGGTAAAGCCAAAGGTAAGATGTGCGGCCTCATTTTAGCTGTGACAGTGTTACTGGTTAAGCATTGGGATGTTAACCAAAAGGTCAGCAGTTCAAACCCACCAGCTGTTCTGGGGGGAAAAAACCGACACTGTCTGCTTCCTTACAATTTACAGTCTCAGGATCCCTATATAGAGTCACTGTCAGTCAGAAGCTACTAGATGGCAGTTTAGTTTTGACTTCCCGTGCGGCAGTGAACTAACTAGGGCCAACGACAGTGGAGTGAGTTTCTGCCCAATTTTGTGCTTCAGCAGTGCCAGGCCAGAAGGGGCTGGAGATCCAGCCTGCCACCTCCTCAGAGCCCACCCCAGGACACTGCTGCTGAGCCATAGCCAGACTCGGGTCCTGGTGCAGGTGGTCCCCAGCACCACTATTTAGAAGACACCTTAACTTCCACTCTGCACTGGATACGAGTTTGAAGAGCTGGCCAACGCCCGAGGAGAAGCGATGAAAGCACACAAAGGTAAAATCCAGAAACCAGGTGGTTAGGCCTGAACGCCTGCATGCTGCGGCATCAGCTTTGCACACAGGGGACTGAATCAGCCATTGCTGGAAGAGCGCACAATAGCCGCTGTTGCATATGACGCCGCCGCCGCCCCCGTGCACTCACGGCCTTCCTTTGAAGGACTCGGGTGGCCAGCATGTGCGTGACGAGACCCAGGAACTAGCATGACACCGGCTGGCAAACTACTACTAGAGACCTGCCTCAGGCTGGCTTCCCCAGAGCCATGGCTGTGACTTAGGACTGTCACCAACGCAGTTACACGGCGATCCTACCAGCTGCTGAGCCTTCTCTTTGTAAGTCGCCTGCGCGTGCGTGCGTGGCCAGTGGGGGAATGGAATGTGGCAGGGACACAGGCTTTAAAATCAGATCAGTGTATTCCAGTCTTACTCAACACTAAAGAGCAACTTCTCAATGTCAAGCTTTTGACTAAAGTCAGCCCTTGTCTCTGAACTCATGATAATCTGTGACAATTGCAGCAGTGACAGCTATGCTATTGGCTTAAATATGACCCAGTATTATTTCTTTTTTCAGGGTTATCCTACCAGGTGGCTGGCAGACTACTCAAGGACACAAACTACTGCTTGCCTTCATCTCTGATTCACACCCAGGGCATAGTAGGGACTACTTATATAAATGTTTATATAGTAAATATATAGTAAATGTTTATAAATATTTGTTAATTGCAGCGAGGCATTTAGCTCATAAACCAAAAAAAAAAACACAAAAACCCACCGCCTTCCAGTGGGTTCCAGCTCTCATCGACCCTGAAGGACAGAGAAGAACTTCCTCGTAAGGCTTCCGGGGCTCGGGCCTTCACACTCTCCTCCTCCGAGCAGGGCGTGGGGGGGGGGGGGCGAGTTCCAACGGCAGAGCTGTCCCTGGGTGGCAGAGCACTTTAACCACTACGCTGCCAGTGCTTTGTGGATGACAGACTACCGATGCTTTTAAATATTTAAATGACCGTTTGCTATCATGACTCACCGACACCATTTCAATGTTTAGTTTTAGGGTTGCAGCATCCGCTACTTGGATTCTATAAAATCGTGCGTGTTACTGTGTACCCGGCAACGTTGCTTGTTCTGTGTTCGCTGACGGTTGTTCAAACAAATCGGTGCCGGCAGCACTTGGCCAGCTCCTCGCTACACTTAGCTTGAACTGCTACCGGTGGAACCAGCCAAACAGAAAGCTTCGAAGAGGCTAATTGAAATCAGGATGCTGGGTCATTTCTCATTCAAACAAAACAGATGGCCCTCCTTGCCACACTTCTGTCAGACTTGGGGGAGAAATGATTAAGCCGTGTCTAACTCCCACACATGCTTGCTCCACTCCTTAACGGAATTACACATCGCTGTTGAAATGCAGGGGGGAGAGGAGGAAGGGCTTGGGGTTTTTTTTAGAGAGTTTGGTTCCTTTATTTTGAAGGTTTAAGAAACAAGCACTTCAACAAGGATATTCAGTATCACAGCATTATCAACCAGTTTCCTGAAGAATAATTATCATGTCCTTTAACTGTCCTCTACCATAGGGAGTGTGTGCACGTTACAAATTCAAAGTGTACCAAAGACCGAGAGGCCAGCACGTCTCCTTTCATCCCCGGTCACCAAGTTCTCTTCCCTGGAGCCAGCCCGTTGTCACCTGGTCCCCATGCATCTTCCCGGAAATGAGCGCTTCATGGTCATACTCAAAATGGCTTGACATAGATTTAATCGAGTTGACTATATTAAAAATACATGATTTCAAATGTTGGCATGAGGTCTCACGAAACAATTGTGCTGGTGTGTCTGGGTATTAATGCAAAGCCCACGGTGTGGTGCTATGTGGCGCTTCATGATATTTAGTGGATGCATAGAGTGATATTTGGGGACAGAAGTGAGTGTGTTCTGAAATCGGAAAAGGACTCTGCTGCTGGCCATCTCTACATGGCCCCATCTACTTCCAAACGGTGCCATCCAGATATGTGGCCCCTTGTTGACCATCTTGAAAACCACTTTTAGAAAAATACAAATGCACTGATCCCAATGTGTAATCGGCGGCCACCTCCCCAGACTCTGCCCTGTTATCCTCCCTCCCAGCCCCTCCCACCTCCCAAACCCCATGCAGAGCCCGTGCTCCTGTGTGCTCTCCGCACCCGGCCCCTCCGTTTGATAAAATCTTAACACCACAAACAGTCATGATACCGTACTTTCTAGTTTAGGTGTGCATTTTACTCCAGTTCCTTTTCATCTCTTCCAGGGTAGTTAGGAGCTCTGGTGACATTGGGATAACCTTTGGGCTGCTAACCACATGGTTGGCAGTTCAAAACCACCAGCCAGCCTCTCCATGGAAGACAGGTGAGGCTGTGTGCACTCATGAAGATTTAAGTTTTAGAAACTATATGGGGTCACTGTGAGTTCGGAACCCACCCAGTGATAGTGGGGTAGTTGCAGTTTTTAGCTATATGAGTAACAATGGAATTATATCTTTATTTCTGGTATTAAAAAATCAGTGTAAACAAGTGGGGAGACACCATTAAATAGCTCCACTGAGCGGCATGCCTCTGCTCCTCACCCAGAAGGCCGGTGGAGGTGGCTTGGTCCTGGAGCAGCCCTGGCAGCTGGTGTGCAGTTTGCTGCCTCTTTGTGATCGCCCTCTCCTGTCTTCAGGCTTGTGTCCAGGCCACTAGTCATTGGACCCTGTCAGGTGCCTCAGGAAATGCTCCCAGCTCCGGCTCCAGGCTTCCAGCAATTTCCCAGTCACATCCTGCTATACCCATGTACCCCGGGATCTTTTCCGGAGGTGTGGCACCCCGCTACAACCCACCCCAAGTGTGTATTTGCAGCCTCCCCTGCGGAAGGAAGGACAGACGCCTGCAGTGCATAGAAGTTGCCATATTGCTCTGGAAGTTTCAGGCTATTTTCAAAGCTGTGAGTCATCTGTAAAAGCGGCCTTTTTCCTTTCTGACTTACAGTTCCATCTGAATGCTGCTGCTGTAGGTTGCCAGAGTTAAACATGCGCAAATGTGAGTGTAATTCTGTTGGGAAATAATGAGAAGAAAAAGGAATTGAGCAACAATGCCGTCGAATCTATGAGGAGTCCTGGTGGCGTAGTGGTTACATGTTGGGCGGCTACCCACAGGTCAGCTGTTCAAAACCACCAGCCTCTCGGAGGAAGAAAGCCTGGGTGTTGTATTCCTGTACAGAGTTAGTCCTAGCTTACGACTCCTGTAGAGTTAGTCTCGGAAACTCACAGGGGCAGTCCTGCCCTGTCCTACAGGGTTGCTGAGTCGGCATCGTCACTATGGCAGAGAGTCTTAGTCTGGTCATGTTGTCCCTCAAAGTGTTTGAGATATGCAAACATAGAGGTTTGACATTTGTGATACTGATCCTAGATTTACCAGATTGCTTATCATGTACATTACAAAGAGGAACATGCCATAATGTGAAAGAAAGCGGATTCGGGGAGATGCCCCAGATGGAGAGCAGTAGGGAGCCTGGGGACTGTCGTATCCCTGTACCCTTGGTCCCAAGTATCCTCGCAAGAACTGACAGGTACTTTCTTTTGTGGGTGTGAGCTGCTGATTGGCTAGTGGGAGACTAGCCTCATACCTTCCAGTAAAGGGAAGGGATGGTGGGGAAGACGGGTTTGGAGGCCAAACAAGAAATGCCCATAGAATGGAATCTGCTAGTTGAGGATCCCAGATCTACTGGTCCGCTGGCAGACAGATTGAAGAGAACTAACTGCCCCACCTGTTTCCAAGGCTGTAAATCTTGACAGAGCAGATTGCCACATCTTTTTTTCCCCATTGCACATCTGGTGGGTTCAAACCACTAATGTTTTGTTTAGCAGCCAAGTGTTTAACCATTGTGCCATGGGGCTCCTTGGTGCACAGAAACCACCACTCAAATCCAGGAAAGGACATGGCATTGAACTAGCACAGAAGAAGGAAGGGGAACCGAACTGATAAATCTGCTCCCTGGCTCTCTGCCACCATGCCCCTAGTTCCCTTAAAAATACACATGGCCTTTGGGTGGAAATGGTGTTCGTAACACTCAATTTATATTCTGCATTTCCAAGTCTGTGTTCATTGGACAGGAAGACAAAGATAAAAGTAGTATTAAGCAACACTATCCCTCTAGAAGGCCAGGGGAGCGATGGTGTGGTGATGCAGAGGTACACCCGGGGAAGGGGAGTGGCAGAACTCCCAGTCTGTCTGCAAGCAGTCGTTTTCAGGAAACGGAGCGGTGCATGAACTCTCCCTGTCAGACAGAGCAGTTCTTCCGCAGGTTTTAGAAGCTACTCTGCGCCTGGGACACAAGGAAGGCCTGAGTCAGGAGAACCTCCCACTAGAATGTAACTGAAGCTAGATTCCTGGCAAGCATCTCCCAGGGGCCCCGTGGAAGCCCACGTTTGGAAGCCACAGATCAAAGTGTCCCACCTGACTGACTGCAGAGGACATCCTGCCCTCCAGCAGGGACTTGATCTGCGATGTCCACCGGGATACAGGAGACTTCCTTGGTCATCTCCTCTGTGCTCTAGCAGGGTCTGCAGAGTGTGCTGTCTGGGTTTTGGCAGAGCATGCTGTCTGGGTTTTGCTGTCTGCAGAGCATGCTGTCTGATTTTCCTGACCCAAAAAATGGTCCTTGTGAATAAGTGTGTTGTTCACATAGAAATCTTAGGCTTTCTGGGGGACAAATGAAACAACTTCCCTTTTTCCTTTCCTTGCATCTTTCTGTCTTACTCCCTCACTTCCCGCCCGGCAGAAGTAAGTGCCCAGAATTCTCTGCTGACTCATAATCAAACCCGGTTCTCCACAGGGAAACGGAACACAGCTCTTCTTCCTGTTTCTCTGGCAAGAATCATGTCTTTATCCTACCTTTCTTTTTATTGAGAATCTTGGAGAATCATATGCCACTCTAATACATGATATACAGAGATCTCGGTTTCCCCAGTGGTCACATATTGTCAAACTACAGGACCACCTCAAAATCAGACTATGGCCCCAATAAAATTATTTTTTAAAAATCAGACTGGATATGAAGATACAGAGCCCCATCTACCTGCCCCAACACCAGCACAGCCAACCACCAGTCTGTTCTCCATTCCCATAATTTTGTCATTTTAGGAATATCGCACAAACAGAATCAAGCAGTGCATGACCCTTGACGTTGGCTTTTGTTTGGCTCAGCATGACCCTCTGGAGAGTCAATCAGGTTGTTGTCTGTATCATTAGTTTGCTCTGTCTTCTTGCTCACTAACGGCTCCTGGAGTGGAATTGGGTGGTACCAGTTTAACCATCCACCCCCTAGAAGGCATCTGGGTTGTTTCTAGGATGAGCATTCTCATACGGGCTTTGGGGTGAACCTGTCTTCACATCTCTGGAGGATATGGCCAGACGTGCACTTGCTGGGTCCTGTGGTGGTTGCACCTTTCGTTTGATAAGAAACTCCAAGTGTTTCCAGGAGAGTGGCCCCATTCTCCAGTCCCTCCGGTTTCTCCACATCCTGGCATCATCTGATATTGCCATCATTTTGTTGTTGGTTTTCTTTTTAGCCATTCTGATAGGCATGTAGTGACATTTTGTTGTGGTTTTAATTTGCAATTCCCTAATGGCTAACGGTGTTAAATATCTTTTCATGTGTTTATTATCCATGTGTATCCTCTCGTGGAATGTCTGTGTAGGTCTTTGACCCACGTTCTAATCAAATTGTTTGTTTTTACTGTTAAATGCACCCCTCAAACTACGATGGCTAAGATTGTTGTTGTTAAGGTGCCATCAAGTCAATTCTGACCCAGAGCATAGGCACAGCAGAACAAAACCCCGCCTGGTCCTGTGCCATCCTCAGCTTGAACCCATTGTTGCGGCCACTGGATACACCCCTGTCATCAAGGGCCTTCTGCCCCTCTGCTTCACCAAGCATGATGTCCTTGCCCAGCAGGGCTCTCCTGCCAGCAGGTCCAAAGGATGTTGGACCAAGTCTCGCCACCCTTGCCTTGATGCAGAAAGGCTACGTTTAAGGCTGGGGTGGGGTGGTGAAGAAAATCACATGCTGGCAAGAATATGGGGGACCTTTATCCATTGCAATTGGGGATGCAAAGTGGGACAGCAGTATGGAAAACTGGAGGTGTCTCAACAACCTAAAAAATAGATCTCCCCGTGTCCCAGCAATTCTGCTCTTCAATATAGACCCGAAAGACTTGAAACAGAACCCCAAAAGAGACTTGCTCACCAGAGTTCACTGCAGTAGTAGTCACAATATCCAGAGAGGAAGCATCCCAAGTGGCCCTCAGCAGATGAGCGGGGACACAATGTGATGCAACGGGAGAAAGGAAGTCTTGCTGTCTGCTGGAGGGAGTTGGCAGACATGCTGAGCAGAATAAGCAATCACAAACAGACTAGTATTGTATGAGCTCACTTACATGAAAAGACAATTCACCCAGAAATTTATCTATAGCGAACCTGGTGGGGTAGGGGTTAAGTGTTGGGTTAACCACCAGCCACTCTGGGAGACGGAGCGTTCTACTCCCGTAAGCAGTTAGTCTTGGAAACTCAGCGGAGCAGCTCTATGAGCCGACATCGACTCCATAGCAGTGCGTTTGGTTTTGGGGTAACCACACAGATAGCTGCTGTTATCAACCCCACCAGCTGCTGCTTGGGAGAAAGCTATGTGGTTTTTTGCTCCCCGCAAGATTTACAGCCTCGGAAACGCACATGTGAAATTCTACAATGCTATGAGTCGGAATTGCCTTGCTGGCAGAGTCTGACCCGTCCTATGTCCATATGGAAATGTTCAGCAGGTGAGAGACAGACAGGGAAGTTGTCCCTCCCATGCCTGCACAGGCCTCCGACAGAAGGTTGGGAAGGAAAATCAGGCGACTATTAGTCACCCCATAAAGACCTTAACTGGGCATGCTCCAATTCAAGCCCCCAAACCAGGTGGGTGTTACACCTGGGCGGCCCAAACTAAGCCCAGGTGGGCTTGATTCAGCCAATAGGGGTCAACCAATGCCTTCGACCACACCTCCCCAGCCAGAGGTTTCAAATATTCTGACGCAAGCCCTGGTGGCCTTTCTCTGCACTGCTCCTGAGCCACTCCTGCTCGGCCGTGCCTCGATCTCCCTGGCCTCGGTTCCCCACCTGTGGGTGCGCAGTCCCACAGGTTGCCCGTGCTCAGCTGTGAGACCGCGCCTGGCTTCCGCGCTGTTTGGCACACTTCCCTTTGAGACTAAAACATCTCTCGACCTTTATAAAAACTCACGTGGATTACAAGCCTGGCTTTAGCGGGAATTCTTTCAAGAACCGAGGGATTTCCCACCGAGAAACCTCACAGAACCGTGGAGCCTCCGGCAGCTTTCTCCTCTCGTTACCTTTCTGTCTGTTCCAGCATGGTCTTGCAAAACTAGAATCTTGACAATTATCTAAATAGAACATGTTTGCATGTCAAAGATTCTCTCTAACTCGTTAATTAATGAGAAAGCCAACAAGACGGTTCAGTTTAGATGAACTGAGATGTTGACTTAAGGAGATGTATATTCGATACAAGAAGAGATTCTTTACATTACAGAGAACAGCAGCCAGCGGCATGTCTACGGACAGGAAATGTTTGCGTATGCTTCGTTCTACACCCACTGTCAGATCGCCCAATCTAGGACCATTGAAGGCGTGAACACACGTGCTCCTAGAGCAGTGGTTCTCAACCAGTGGGTCGCGACCCCTTTGGGGGTTGAACAATCCTTTCACAGGGGTCGCCTAAGACCATTGGAAAACACATAGTTCCAATGGTTTTAGGAATTGAGACACCGCTCCTCTATCCGTCTCCAGGCGGGTGGGCCCACATGTAGATAATGCCCACATGAGTACTTGGCGTGAAGCCTGTTACCCATGCCACACCATGCTTCGAGACAAATTTTCACTTATTTGTAATTAGAAATCAGTATTTCACAATACATAATTACATATTGTTTTTGTGATTAATCACTATGCTTTAATTATATTCAATTTATAACAATGAAAATACATCTTGCCTATCAGGTACATGACAATTCATAACTAGCAAAATGACAGTGATGAAGTAGCAACAAAAATAATTTTATGGTTGGGGGTCGTCACAACATGAGGAACTGTATTAATGGGCTGTGGCACTGGGAAGGCTGAGAACCACTGTACTAGAGGATCCTGTAATCCTGGAGAGTGTAGGACAGAACTTATTTCTCTGCTGAAAGGACACTAATGTTCGATTTTGCCCTTTTCCAACTCATTGACAATTTTTCTTGGCAGATTGATTCTGTGATTATGTAAATGAATCTACAGCGCTTGCCTTGAGTTCCCATCCAACTTTGCAGGTTAGGGAAGGAATCTGTCACCAAATTCCTGACTGCAACCTGAACTTAAAATCCCTGTGGACTTTTCCAATCTGTTTGGGAAGAGCTCAATCCATCCCTAGCTGACCTCTCTCCTAAGGCCACTTGAATTCTCCTTGATCCATATCTGCACCTATTTGGTCACTTTCTATGCATGGTCCAGGATTTTCTGCTTCTGTATTTGCCATGGTAATTTTTAACCTGTCCATGCTCACTGCCCAAAATTCACTGCCATTGAGTTGATTCTGGTTCACAGTGACCCGATAGGACAGAGTAGAACTGCCCCTTTGTGTTCCCAAGACTTTACATCTTCACAGTAGGCAGCCTCATCTTTCTCCTGTGGAACAGCTGGTGGAGTTGAACCCCTGGTCTTGTGTTTAGCAGCTCCGTGTCATCAATTCACTCAAACTCATAGAGGGAGGCCTCGGGTACAACCTGTGACAGAAGGAGGCATTGAGCATGAGCTCATCTTGATCACTTGCTAGCCCAAGTTAGGGAAACTACTTTTGTTTTGTTTGCTTTTTCTAACAGTTTTATTGGCATAAAGTTCACACATCATATGATGCAATAGCTCATCGCATCGAGGAGAATTGTACAATCATCATCACAATCCGTTTTAGAACATTTTCTTCATTCTTTTTTTTTACATTCTTCTTCCTTCTACTCATCATTATTAGCTCCCCATTTCTCCCCCAACTGCCCCTGCCATGCCCCGAGGGCAATTAGGGAAACTAGTGTTAATGTTTCCTCCCCTTGTTTTGGTCCTCGTATTATTGCCTAGGTATATGCCAGCGCTCGTTTGAGTACCAGTTATGTGTTAGGTTGGCTATTAAGAGCTAAGATAGTTACATAGCTAAAAAAGACCATTCTCACAATCCAGTGGGACCAGAGAACAGATCATTATCAGACTATAATGATCTGCATATGGTCTTCGCAAGTCCCGTATTTTAAGGTGTGGTGCGTTGCCTGCATTTCTCACTGTATAAACTTCTCCGGAGCATGTTGTGTGAGTTACCCCAAGTATCTATAGGCGGGCACAAGGAATGACATAGTGGGAGAAATGATTTCACACCGACAGGATCGTCACAACCTTCACCTTTATATTTTTATTCACAGGTGTATATGCCTCAGGTCTTTTGGGGGCAAATCTAGATTTGATTATGGAGGGAAAGATGATGAAAACCCTGAGTAGGCAACCAAATAATATCCCATCTCCAATTGTTGTATTATATAACGAAGCTCACGGAGCTGCTTCCATCTGCTAGCAACCTTCAGTGCTACAGCGAAATGGAACGTGGCCAACGCTGCTCCTTCACACAATTGCTGTGCTGGAGCCAATGTTGCAGTCAATGCGTCACTTCCTCTCATGGAGGCTCTTTTTCCTTTTTGCTGACCCTCTGCTTTACCAAGCAATGTGTCCTTTTCCAGGGATTGGCCTCTCCTGATGACACGTCCAAAGTACCTGAGGTGAAGTCTTTGCTTAGAAGGAGCATTCTGGCTGTACTTATTCCAAAACAGATGTGTTTGTTCTTCTAGCCATCCATGTTACTTTCAATATTCCCTTATCTGCATCATAATTCAAATGCATCGATTCTGCTGTGGTCTCCCTAATCCATTGCCTAACGTTCACATGTATATGAAGTGATGGGAAATACCACGGCAAAGCGACATCTTTGGCTCTTGAACACTTTACAGTGGTCTTATGCAGCAGATTTGCCTAGTGCAAATGTGTTCTTTGGTTTTCTGACTGCTACTTTTAGTTTTAATATTTTCTGGTTTTTAATTATATTCTTTTTTCTTTAAAAATCACTTTATTAGGGGCTCATACACCTCTTATCACAATCCATGCATATATCAATTGTGTAAAGTGCATTTGTACATTCATTGCCCTCATCATTCTCAAAACATTTGTTCTCCACTTAAGACCCTGGCATCAGCTCCTCATTTTCCCCCTCCCTCCCCACTCCCACTTCCCTCATGGACCCTTGATAATTTATAAACTATTATTTTATCATATCTTACACTGTCCGAAATCTCCCTTCACCCACTTTTATGTTGTCCGTTCCCACTTTCTACCCCACCCTCCAACCAGCCTCCCAGTATCGCCACTCTCACCACTGGTCCTGCAGGGATCATCCGCCCTGGATTCCCTGTGTTTCCAGTTCCTATCTGTACCAGTGTACATCCTCTGGTCTAGCCAGATTTGTAAGCTAGAATTGGGATCATGATAGTGGGTGGGGAGGAAGCATTTAGGAACTAGAGGAAAGTTGTATGTTTCATCTTTGCTACACTGCACCCTGACTGCTGCTTTTATGGACATCGACTGTGCATCCAAATACAATGAAATCCTTAACAAAGTTAATATTTTCTCAGTGTGTTATGGCTTTGCTTATTGGCCCACTTGTGAAGATTTTAGTTTTCTTTATGTTGATGTCTAAGAGGATCCCTGGTAGTGTAGTGGTTATGAGTTGGACTGTGATTTGCATGGTCAGAAGTTCAAAACCACCAGTAGCTCTGAGGGAGAAAGCTGGCTTTCTACCCCCTACCAGATATAGTCTCAGAAACCCATAGGGGGTCACTATAAGTCATTCTTGACTCAATGGCAGTGAGTTTTTCAGTTTTCTGTTGAGGTGTAATACATACTGCAGGCTGTAGTCTTGGATCTTCACCAATAAGTGCTTCTAGTCCTCTTTGCTTGCAGCAAAGTCTTGTCATCTGCATATTTCAGGTTAAGGAATCTTCCTCCAATCCTGATGCCACATTCTTCATGACGCCCAGCATGTTGAGTTATTTGTTCAGCATACAGATTGCAAACGAGTGTAGTGAAAGGGTACAACACTGACACACACCTTTCCTGATTTTAAGCCATTGTTCTGTCACAATGACTGTCTCTTGGTCTATGCAGAAGTTCTGCATAAGCACAATCAAGTGTTCTGACCTTACCATTCTTCTCAATGTTAGTCATAATTTGTTGTGATAAACATAGCTGAATGAGTTTACATATATCAATGAAGGACAGGTAAACATCTTTCTGATTTTCTTTGCTTTCAGCCCAGAACCATCTGACACCAGCAATAATATACCTTGTTCCACGTTCTCTTGTGAATGCAGCTTGAATCCCTGACAGTTTCATCTTGATAAAATTGTTTTAAAAGTCTTCAGAAAAAATTACTTGCCTGTGATATTAATGATAATGTTAAATAATTTCGGCATTCAATTGGATACTTTTCCCTGGAGTGGGCACAAATAGGGGTCTCTTCCAGTCAGTTGGACAGGGAGCACTTCCAATGTTCTTGGTAGAATTGTGAGCACATTCAGAGATGCACCTGCTTGTTGAAATATTTCAGTTGGTCCATTCCTGGGGCCGTGTTTTCCGCTAACACTGCAGCGTGGACTGCCTCCATCTTGAGATGGGTGAATGCCATCCAGTGTTTCTGATACGGGCACTCTGCCTCCATCTTGAGATGGGTGAGTGCCATCCAGTGTTTTTGATGCGGGCACTCTGCCTCCATCTTGAGATGGGTGAGTGCCATCCAGTGTTTTTGATGCGGGCACTCTGCCTCCATCTTGAGATGGGTGAATGCCATCCAGTGTTTTTGATACGGGCACTCTGCCTCCATCTTGAGATGGGTGAGTGCCATCCAGTGTTTTTGATGCGGGCACTCTGCCTCCATCTTGAGATGGGTGAGTGCCATCCAGTGTTTTTGATGCGGGCACTCTGCCTCCATCTTGAGATGGGTGAGTGCCATCCAGTGTTTTTGATACGGGCACTCTGCCTCCATCTTGAGATGGGTGAGTGCCATCCAGTGTTTTTGATGCGGGCACTCTGCCTCCATCTTGAGATGGGTGAGTGCCATCCAGTGTTTTTGATGCGGGCACTCTGCCTCCATCTTGAGATGGGTGAGTGCCATCCAGTGTTTTTGATACGGGCACTCTGCCTCCATCTTGAGATGGGTGAGTGCCATCCAGTGTTTTTGATGCGGGCACTCTGCCTCCATCTTGAGATGGGTGAGTGCCATCCAGTGTTTTTGATACGGGCACTCTGCCTCCATCTTGAGATGGGTGAGTGCCATCCAGTGTTTTTGATGCGGGCACTCTGCCTCCATCTTGAGATGGGTGAGTGCCATCCAGTGTTTTTGATGCGGGCACTCTGCCTCCATCTTGAGATGGGTGAGTGCCATCCAGTGTTTTTGATACGGGCACTCTGCCTCCATCTTGAGATGGGTGAGTGCCATCCAGTGTTTTTGATACGGGCACTCTGCATCCATCTTGAGATGGGTGAGTGCCATCCAGTGTTTTTGATGCGGGCACTCTGCCTCCATCTTGAGATGGGTGAATGCCATCCAGTGTTTTTGATACGGGCACTCTGCCTCCATCTTGAGATGGGTGAGTGCCATCCAGTGTTTTTGATACGGGCACTCTGCCTCCATCTTGAGATGGGTGAATGCCATCCAGTGTTTTTGATACGGGCACTCTGCATCCATCTTGAGATGGGTGAGTGCCATCCAGTGTTTTTGATGCGGGCACTCTGCCTCCGTCTTGAGATGGGTGAGTGCCATCCAGTGTTTTTGATACGGGCACTCTGCCTCCATCTTGAGATGGGTGAGTGCCATCCAGTGTTTTTGATGCGGGCACTCTGCCTCCGTCTTGAGATGGGTGAGTGCCATCCAGTGTTTTTGATACGGGCACTCTGCCTCCATCTTGAGATGGGTGAGTGCCATCCAGTGTTTTTGATGCGGGCACTCTGCCTCCATCTTGAGATGGGTGAATGCCATCCAGTGGTTTTGATACGGGCACTCTGCCTCCGTCTTGAGATGGGTGAGTGCCATCCAGTGTTTTTGATACGGGCACTCTGCCTCCATCTTGAGATGGGTGAATGCCATCCAGTGTTTTTGATGCGGGCACTCTGCCTCCATCTTGAGATGGGTGAGTGCCATCCAGTGTTTTTGATACGGGCACTCTGCCTCCATCTTGAGATGGGTGAGTGCCATCCAGTGTTTTTGATACGGGCACTCTGCCTCCATCTTGAGATGGGTGAATGCCATCCAGTGTTTTTGATACGGGCACTCTGCCTCCATCTTGAGATGGGTGAGTGCCATCCAGTGTTTTTGATACGGGCACTCTGCCTCCATCTTGAGATGGGTGAGTGCCATCCAGTGTTTTTGATGCGGGCACTCTGCCTCCATCTTGAGATGGGTGAGTGCCATCCAGTGTTTTTGATACGGGCACTCTGCCTCCATCTTGAGATGGGTGAGTGCCATCCAGTGTTTTTGATACGGGCACTCTGCATCCATCTTGAGATGGGTGAGTGCCATCCAGTGTTTTTGATACGGGCACTCTGCCTCCATCTTGAGATGGGTGAATGCCATCCAGTGTTTTTGATACGGGCACTCTGCCTCCATCTTGAGATGGGTGAGTGCCATCCAGTGTTTTTGATACGGGCACTCTGCCTCCATCTTGAGATGGGTGAATGCCATCCAGTGTTTTTGATACGGGCACTCTGCATCCATCTTGAGATGGGTGAGTGCCATCCAGTGTTTTTGATGCGGGCACTCTGCCTCCGTCTTGAGATGGGTGAGTGCCATCCAGTGTTTTTGATACGGGCACTCTGCCTCCATCTTGAGATGGGTGAGTGCCATCCAGTGTTTTTGATGCGGGCACTCTGCCTCCGTCTTGAGATGGGTGAGTGCCATCCAGTGTTTTTGATGCGGGCACTCTGCCTCCATCTTGAGATGGGTGAATGCCATCCAGTGTTTTTGATACGGGCACTCTGCCTCCGTCTTGAGATGGGTGAGTGCCATCCAGTGTTTTTGATACGGGCACTCTGCCTCCATCTTGAGATGGGTGAATGCTATCCAGTGTTTTTGATGCGGGCACTCTGCCTCCATCTTGAGATGGGTGAGTGCCATCCAGTGTTTTTGATACGGGCACTCTGCCTCCATCTTGAGATGGGTGAATGCCATCCAGTGTTTTTGATGCGGGCACTCTGCCTCCATCTTGAGATGGGTGAGTGCCATCCAGTGTTTTTGATACGGGCACTCTGCCTCCATCTTGAGATGGGTGAGTGCCATCCAGTGTTTTTGATACGGGCACTCTGCCTCCATCTTGAGATGGGTGAGTGCCATCCAGTGTTTTTGATGCGGGCACTCTGCCTCCATCTTGAGATGGGTGAATGCCATCCAGTGTTTTTGATGCGGGCACTCTGCCTCCATCTTGAGATGGGTGAGTGCCATCCAGTGTTTTTGATGCGGGCACTCTGCCTCCGTCTTCTTTTGCTGCTTCCTGCATCACTCAATATTGTGCACATAGGACCCTTCAATATTACAACTTGAGGCTCTACGTGTTTTTCTTCAGTTCTGTCCTTTTGAGAAACGCTGGATGTGCTCTTCCCTCTTAGTTTTCTAATTCCAGGTCTTTGCACATTTTACTATACAACTTTATCTTCTCAAACTACCCCTTCAAAGGTTCTGTTCTCTGTCAATGCCGGTCTCTTCAGCTCCTGTGCATTCTAGATCAAGTATCAGAGTCTCTTCTGACATCCATGTGGGAACTGATTTTCGTTCTAGTCTTTTTATTTCCTTCTGGCTTTCTTCATGTATGACGCTCCTGATGTTGTCCTACAGCTGGTTTGATCTTTAATCATCAGTGTTCAATGCATCACATCTATTCTTGAGCTGCTCTCTAAATTCAGGTCATATATACCAAAGGTCATATTTGCTTCTCATGGACTTGCTTTAAATACAAGTTAATTTCTTTCCCTGCTTTCAGACAAGATCAATTTGACAACAGCAATGATAACCCTTGTGTGTCATGCGCTCTCCTGAATCCAATGTGAACTTCCAGCGGATCCTTACTGATGTACTGCTGCAACTGTTGTTGGAAGATCTTCAGCAAAATTTTACTTGCATGTGATATTAAGTATATTGTTCAATAATTTCTGTGCTCTCTTGGGCCACCTTTTTTTTTTTTAGAATAGGTAAGAAAATAAAAAGGATCTCTTTCAGTTGGTTGGTCAGGTAGCTGTCTTCCAAATTTCTTGGCATAAACAAGTGAATGTTTCCAGTGCTTCATCAGCTTGTTGAAACATTTCCATTTGCATTCCTTCAATTCCTGGAGCCTTGCTTTTGTTTAATGCTTTCATTGCAGCTTCAACTGCTTTCTTTAGCCCTATCGGTTCCTGACCACAGGCAACCTCCTGAAATGGTTGAATACTGACCATCTATTCATTCTCTAAACATTAACTTTCTATTTGAGCCCTTGGTATCAGCTCTTCTTTTTTCCCAACCCCCCTACCCTCATGACCCTTGATAAAAAATAAATTATTATTGTTTTCATATCTTACACCAGCTGCTGTCTCCCTTCATCCATGTTTCTGTTGTTCATCTCCAGCATTGGGAGGGAGCGGGGGGTAGGGGTAATTATGTTCGATCATTGTGATCAGTTGTCCCTTCCTCCCCTTAGTCCCCCACCTCCCCCCTACCCTCCTGGTATTGCTACTCCCATGTCCGTTCCTGAGGGGTTTATCTGATCTGGATTCTGTGTGTCCTGAGCGCTTATCTGTAGCTGTGGACATGCTCAGGTCTAGCCAGAACTGAAAGGCAGGACTGGGTAATGACAGTTGGAGGGGGAAGGGGAGGGGAGAAAATTTCAAAGAACCAGAGGAATATTGTATGTTCATTGGTGCTATACTGTGCCCTGGTTGACTCATCCCTTCCTTGTGACCCTTCTGTGAGGGGATGTCTTACTGTCTAATGGGTTTGGGGTCTCTGCTCTGACCCCCCTCATTCTCAACAATATGGTTTTTCTGTGTGTTTGTTTGTTTGTTTTGGGTCTTCTGTGCCTGTTACCTAATTCTGTTGCATGATCACACAGGCTTCTTCCATATGGGCTTGTTGCTTCTTTGCTAGATGGTCGCTTGTTTAACTTTAAGACCCCAGATGCTATATCTTTTGATAGTCGGGCACCATCAGCTTTCTTCTCCACATTTGCTTATGCACCCACTTAGTCTTCAGCGATCAACTTCTATCATTTTTTAATGCTGCATCGTTCAATATTTAGCCCTTCAAATCCTTCCATATTTCCATTTGAGACTTGAATGTTTTCTTTCATTCTTCCAGCTTGAGATACGCTCAGTGTGTGCTTCCTTTTTTGTTTACCAACCCCAGGTCTTTGCACACGTCATTATAATATTTTACTTTGTCTTCATTTTGAGCTGCCCTTTGAAAATTACTGTTCAGTTCTTTCGCTTATCATTTCTTCCATTTGCTTTAGCTACTCTTGTTCAAGAGCGAGTTCCAGATCTCTTTTGACATCCACTTTGATCTTTTCTTTCTTTCTTGTTTTTCAATAGATTGCTTGCTGTCTTCAGAGATGCTGTTCCCATGTCATCGCACAGCTCTCAGGTCTCTGTCGTTGGTGTTCAATGTTTCGAATCTGTTCTTCAGATATTCTCAGAATTCAGGTGGGTGTGTACTCAAGGTTGTGCTTGCTTTCATTTTCTTCTACTCCACCTGAACTACCTATAAGCCGTTGATAGTCTGCCCACTGGCCTTGTTTTGTCTGCTAATACTGAGCTTCTTCGTCGTCTCTTCCCAAAGATGCGGTCAGTTTGATTCTTCGCTAGGTCCTTATGTGCAGTCACTGTTTGTGTTGTTGAAAAATGTATTTACGACCGACATTATTATAATCGACTCTACTCGAGGTGGTATTTTGAGTGCCTAATCTTCCGGCGTTCTATCTGGCAATGGTTCGCTGCTATTCAGAAGGGTTTTCAGTGGCTAATCACGCAGATAAATTTCTTCATTACTAACTAGTATGTATATAATCTGTCGTCAGTTTGAGAGGATTAAGAGTGAAGAGGTGGAGGTTAGCCTGTCAATCAGGTCGCAGCTTGATGACGTCATTTGGAGGCACTAAGGAGATAAATAGCTCACTTGAGGTGGGATATAGGCTCATTTCTTGGAGATATTGCAGCTGACAAGACACATGGAATTACGTGAGTGCCCTGAGCTGGAGTAGCCACGTGGGGACCCCTGTCAGCACTGAGATGCTTACACCGCCACTGGATCCACAAGATCTCCCACCCACTGGCCTGTGATTGTCCTGCATTTGTCATCATTGCATGTGGTTCGTGAGTCTGAAAAGGAATTTATAGATTGGTATCAGACATATGGGCTAATACCAAATTTATGGACTTGATCTGGACTGGGCTGGGATGTTTTCTCAATATTCAACTGCTCTTGTATATAAATCTCTTTCTTATACACATATAAGTCTCTCTGGATTTGTTCCTCTAGTCTACCTGGACTAACACATTAACTTTAGTAATTGTTGAGTAAATCTGAACAATAGTTGAATTAAATGGATTTCCCAGTAGGCATATAGATATTATCTTATCACAGATAGCATTGCACATCAAGATAAATCTTGAAAGGTTTTTTGGGGGGAAGACTATGATGCCATTACTCTTGAATTTGTCATTCTTGGTATAGTAAACTATATGCTGTCTGATTCAAAATCTCCAATACTAGTCCATTTCACTTCACTAATGCTTAGGAGATCAATGTTTACGCACTGTATTTCATTTTTGGTGATTTCAAATTTTCCTAGATTCATACTTTGTATATTCCAAGTTCCAATTACTAATAGATACTTATAGCAGTTCTTCTCATTTTGAGTTATGCCTCATCAGCAAATAAAGGTCCCCAAAGCTTTACCCCGCCTGCATCATTATGATCGACTCTACTCTTGCCCACTGGTATTTGGAGTGCCTCATCTTCTGCCACTCTACCTGGCAATGTTTTGCGTCTCTTCATAAGGCATTTCAGTAGCTAATCCCTCAGACCAAGAGGCAGTTGTGTAAACAGAATAAGGGAATACTGCATGATTTAAAAATCAGGAAAGGTGTGGGACATACTTGTTCAACCTGCATGTTGAGCAAATAGAGAAGCCAGCTTATATGAAAAAGAATATGGCATCACGATTGGAGGAGGCTTATAAACAACCTGTGATATGCAGATGAGACAACGTTGCTTACTGAAAGTGAGGAGGACTTGATACACTTGCTTAGGAAGATCAGGGATGGTAGCCTTCGGTGTGGATGACAACTCAATATAAAGGAACCAAAACCCTCACGACTGGAGCAATAGGTGCCATCATAAGAGGAAAAACAGTTGACGTTGTCAAAGATTTTGTCTTGTGTGCTCATGGAAGCAGCAGTCAAGAGATCAAATGATGCATTGCATTAGGTAAATCGGTTGCACAAGACTTCTTTATATTATTAGTATTGAAAAGCAAGGATATTATTTTGAGGACCACGGTGTGCCTGACCCATCCATGGTATTTTCAATTGCCTCATGTGCATGTGAAAATTGGATATTGAATAAGTACGTAAAGAAGAATCGATGCATTTGAATTGTGGTGCTGGAGAGGAATATTGAAAGTACCATGGACTGCTAGAAGGACAGACCGATCTGTCTTGGAAGAAGTACAGCCAGAGTGCTCCTGAGAGGCAAAGATGGCGAGACTTTGCTTTACATACTGTGGACATTCTGTCCGGGAGACTAGTCCCTGGAGAAGGACACCATTCGTGGTAAAGAGGAGGGGCACTGAAAAAGAAGGCGGCCCTCAATGAGATGGGCTGCTAGCAGGGCTGCACTGATGTGCTCAGGCAAAGGAACGGTTGCAAGGACTGAGCAGTGTTTCGGTCTGGTGTTCACAGGGTCACAGCTGCAGTCCCTCAGACGTTGGCAGGCTATTCCATGGTTTGGTATTATATCGGTCAATATCTCACTGCTGCTCATGACATTTTAATGGCTAATCCCTTGGACAGCCTGGGCTTCTCCTGGAAGCTCCACTGACACCTGTTTGCCTCGGGCGACTCTGCTAGGATTTCAAAGACCAGTGACCTAGCTTCCGGCATCTCAGCAACAATCACGCCACCACAGTCTGACAAACTGACAGGCAAGTGGCGGCTCTTCAAAGGGGTGTTGACTGCAGTGACGTGAGCAAAAATGTTGGCACCGTCATTTCCCAATGTGGCACAACAACGGGAAACATCAACTAATAATTGGCTGTGAAATGGAAGAAGTATGACTAGGAAAATTGGAAGTCATCACTGTGAAACGGAGTGCACCAAGATCAACAGCCTAGACATCCGTGAGCAGAAATGGACGAATGTTGGCCATTTTGAATCAGAAACTTCTATGCGGAACTGATGATTTAAAGAGGAAAGGCTTCACGTTCTTTATCAGAAATGACAGTTCAGGTTTTTCCTGAAGTATGACACTGTCACTGACAGAATCATCCATATGACTGCAAGGAAGACCAATTAATACAACTATGATTCAAATTTAGACGCCAACAACTAATGCCAACAGTATGAAGAAACTGGTCTTTCTGACCAACTTTTTCAGTCTGAAATTGATCAAACATGCAATAATTACTGGTGACTAAAGTGTGAAAGTTGGAAACAAGAAGGAAGATCCGTAGTTGGAAAATATAGTCTTGGTGATAGGAATTAAGCCAGAGCTAGCATGATAGAACTTTGCAAGACCCAAAACTTATTCATTACGAACACCTTTTCTCAACAACATAGGTGGTGGCTGCACTCCTGGACCTACGGAGAAATCAAATTGACTCCATCTGTGCAAGAGACGGTGGAGAAACTCTATCAGCAGTCAGAACAAGACCAGGGCCAACGGTGGGACAGGTCACATTCAGTGGGCAATGAAATGTGGGCAAAGAAATGGAACAAAAACACCCCTCTGAGGGTGTCAGAAAGGCTTTCACTGCCTAGGTCTTCACTTGACTCTAAGCTAGGATAAAGGACAAATAAAGCTATTTTCAGGAAATGACTCTTTTGACCTCTTTCCAAAGTAATTTTGATTCCTTTTAGTTCCTGTTCTTTTGAAATTTGTATCAGGGCACAAATGCCTTTATTGCACAAGAAGCCTTTGTTCCGAGGTGGATTTTTGCTGAAAATGCAAGCTTCTGAGCGAGATAGATGTTGAATAACCGACTCAAACCATTGACCAGCTCCGGCCATTCTGTTAGACAGGGGGTGTGAAAGCGCAGTGTCACCACCCTTTCAGTGACCAGAACCTACCAGACCTGTGTGAAAAATTGGACAGAGGGATCGAGTCCCAGAGGACAGACAGATGTAGATAGATATATAGATAGAGTCTTCCAGGGAGCAGGAAGTAGCAATTTTTGCTCTTCTCAGAAATTACTATTTGAACTGACAACATAGAAATGTCCCCATCTGCCCACTACTTAGTGGAGCTCCTGAGATACTCTGTATTCTTAGTCAATCACTTCTGGAAACTCTGGTTTGTGGTCCCGGGCCGGCAGCATCACCTGGGAGCTTCTTAGAAATACTCGCTTTGTGGGCTAACAGCAAGACCTAGGAAATCGGAAACTGTGGGTAGGACCCAGATATCTGGAGTTGTACGAGGTATCCAGGTGATGTCCACTGCAATGTGAGTGTCTCCAGGATCAACCTCTCTGATTTTCATCCCTCATCTTTGGTCACCCACCTATTCCAGCCCAAGAGCCGCCACCACTAACTCTAATGATCCCCTAGTTCACACTCACAGTTTTGGAACGTGGGCACAGAGAATGTAGCTAATCCCGATTATCATGTGTCTGTGCGCCCCTTCACATGTGATATCCTTCTCTTGTTTTGTTTTTAATTTTTCTCAGAAACGCTGAACTCCATCCCCATTTCCACTCTACATCATCCTCTGTGATACATTTACTATATGTCTCTGGGTAGGTACTTAACTTTGGAAGAGACATAGAATTGCACTCTGTGTGTGTCGTCAGTGTGTTTACAGTGTTAAGCTACAGGTCTCATTCTGTGATTAGTTCTTCTTCTCCACCGTATTTTTAAAAAATCTATCCCTGTCGCTATATGCACTTCTTGTACAATACTTGTACATGCTGCTCAGCTTATTCTTTATAGAGCTTAATATCACGAGACTATTAAAGTCAAATACCACAAACTGCCATAATGAACATCATTGTGCACATTCTCTCACAGACCTGGGCACAAGTTTCTCAGAAATTTACTCAGGAGGGTGGTTGCTGAGCATAGAATGTATACATATGAACTGTACTGATTCCTGGTAGATTCTTCTCCAGAGGACTACACAGTCTATACTCCATCTGTCAAAAAAAACCCAAACTCCAAACCCACTGAGGGCTGATGCTTGCTCCACATCCAAAACACAAATTCATTACCATCCAGTCAATTCTGACTCAGCGTGGCTGGGCAGGATAAAATAGATGTGCTCAGAAGGATTTCCCAAACTGTCAATATTCTTAGACACAGGCAACCTCACCCTTCTCCTGTAGAATAGCTAGTGGGTTTGAACCAGCTGCTTTGCTGTTAGTAACCCACTGACTAACCCACTATGCCGTCTGGGCTCCTTTACTCTGGCTGTTTTGTTGTTAGTTGCTGTTGAGTCAGTGCCAACTCATAGTGACTAATGTACAAAAAAGTGAAGCACTTCCCGTCCTGCCCCATCCTCACAAATGTTATGTTTGAGAGCATTGTCGCAGCCCCTTGTCAACCCGCTTCACTGAGAATCTCCCTCTTTTGTCCAGACTCTCTATGTTACCACGAGTCAGCATCGACCCAATGGCAATGAGTTTGAGTTTGGTCTCTTCTGCCAAGCATCGTGCGTTTGTCGAGGGACTGGTACTGGCAGCATGTCCAAAGTATGTGAGACAAAGCTTAGAATTCTAAGCAAGAGTTTAGCTGTACTTCCTTCAAGACAGATTTGCTGGTTCTTTGACAGTTCGTGATATATTCCATATTATTTGCCAACACCATTATTCAGATGCGTAAATTCATCTCCAGTCTTCTTTATTCATTGCCCCGTTTGCATATGCATATGAGGTGACTGAAAAGACCCTAGCTTGGGTCAGGTCTTACTCACCAAAGTTACATCTCTGCAATGCAACATGTACATCATTGATTTCTCAATGATTGCGTCTATGAATGTTGATTGTGGATCCAAGTAGAAAGCAATTCTTACAACTTCACTCTGTTTTCTATTTATCATGGCCCAGGTGTGAGCAATTTTGTTTTCTATACCTTGCGTTGTAATGTGTAATGAAGGTCCTTAACGATCACCTGTGAATGGTTCAAATCCTCTTTGCTTTCAGCAAACACGGCATGTCACCTGCGCCTCAAAGGTTATTAATGAGTCTTCCTCCACTTCTGATAGCACAGTCCAGGGTCTCAGCTATTTTCAAAATACAGATTGAACACGTGTGGTGGAAGGATGCAACCTTGAAACACACCTTCCCAGATTTTAGACTATGCAGTATTTCCTTGGATTACGGACCAGTTCTGCATGATCACAATGAAGTGTTCTGGAATTCTCATTTTCCCTGATGTTATCCATAATTTATGATCCACACAGGCAAAAGCCTTGGCATAGTTAATAAGACAAAGCTAAACAGCTTTCTGGTATTCTCAGCTTTGAGCCAAGATTCTTCTGATATTAGAATAATATCCCTCTTTGCACGTCTTCTTCAGAATCCAGCTTAAATTTTGGCAGCTCCCTACCAATGTACTCCTGCAATTGTTGAATTCTCCACAGCATGTGATATTAATGATGATTGTTCTATAATTTCCTCATTCTGTTGGATGACCTTTCTTTGGAATAGGTACAAATACAGATCTCTTCCAGTCTGTTGTCCTGGTAACCGTCTTCCAGATTTCTTGGCATAGATAAGTGAGGATTTTCAACCTTGCATGTGTTTGTTGAAACATCTCAATCAGTACTAAGTCAATTCTTAGTGCCTTGTTTTTCACTAATACCTTCAGTGTATCGTAGATTTCTTCTTCAGTACCATTAGCTCTTGATCATATGAAGGGGTACCCCACCCAAAACGGATTTTTTTTCAAAGCTTTTTTTTTTTTTTACAAAATAACCTCAGCACCTTCAAAGTACACTCCATTACAGTTAATACATTTGTCAGATCTGTGGTCCCATTCTTAGAAACATTTTCAAACTCATCTGTTTAGATGGCTGACAACACCTCCCTCGGGTTTTTTCTTCACCTCTTCAGTATCATCAAATCGCTGTCATTTTCATGCCCCTCTTCATTTGTGGAAACACAAAGTCGCACACTGAGCGAGGTCAGGTGAGTCAGGTGCGTGGGGCAAGAGAGGCATACTGTTTATTGCCAAAATCTGGTGTATTGAGATGACCCCGGGAGCAGGGACATTGTCATGGTGGCAAAACCAGTCCCCTGTCTGCCACAACCAGGTATTTTTTGTTGCACACCGTTAAGCAATCTTTGCAGAACCTAGAAATAGAAAGCTTGATTAACAGTCTGACCTGGTGGAACAAACTCCAAATGCACCGAGTTGACATTCTGTCCATTTGGGAAGTTGACGGATATCCAGAACTAGGTTTGTCATCAGTCGATATTTCATGTTTTTTGAAAGGAGAAAAACACTTGTACACTAGAGTTTTCCCATAGTGCTGTCCTTGTAAGCTATGTTCAACATCACAACAGTTTCTGCGGCATTTTTCCCCAAGCAAGAAGCAAAATTTCACAGCCACATGCTGTTCTCCTAAATCAGCCTTCACAAAAAAACAAGGTTCAAGTGAAACTCCTTTAACGAAAAAATTCAGTGTCCAGAGAGAACCTTCCCAGGTGAGGGCACTGAGTGCACTGAGAGCAAGTTGCTCCATGTTCCCTAGTAGGAAAATGTGTACTACGAAAGCTCTTCTCTGCTCAGCGTGATTCCTGTTTTTGGTGGGTACTCCCTCATGTGCTACATCTCAAATACTGAATGCCAACCAACCTTTTTTAAACTTAGTTTCTTCATTTGTGACAGTTCATCAGCATACTATTCACACATCATACATATTACTAGTTCACCCACATTCATAAGAGTTGTGCAACCCTCACAGCTACCAACTCCAGGATCTTCCTCACATTCGCTGTTGTTAGCTCTCCATTCTCCACCACTTCCTCCGCCATGTCTCCTCAAAGCTATAGGTTTATCTATCCTGGATTTCATATACAGAAAAACATCCAAAATCAAAGCAAAACATGAACAAACAGCCCAACTGCAATGAGTGTTTTCAATTGAGATGTTTCTCTGTTTCATTCTATCACTGAAAACTGGAACCATTCTACATTGTATCACGGAGGAGGTCGAATGACAAGGTGTAGCATTTTGGCCCAACAGTAACTGCAGTACTCTGCCCCACAATGTATTCTGTCTGATAACAAGGCAACCAGGTCTTTGCACATTTCATTCTAATACTTTACTTTGTCTTCTTCGGTTTTCATTTGAAAATTTCTGTTGTGTTCTTTGGCTTCACCATTTCGTCCATTTGCTTTGGCGACCCGATGCTCAAGAGAAAATTTCTGAATCTCTTCTGACATCCACTTTGATATGTTTTCTTTCCCGTCTTTGTGATGCCCTTTTGTTTGCTTCCTGGATGAGGTTTTTTATATCATCCCACAACTCTTCTGCTCTACTGTCATTAGTGTTCAATGTGTCAAATCTGTTCTAGATATGTTCTTGACATCTTCTCAAAATGCAGGTGGGGTAGACTCAAGGTCATATTTAGGCTCCTGTAGACTTGTTTTAATTTCTTCAGCTTCAACCTGAGCTTACACATGAGCTTTAATAGTCTGTTCCACAGGTGGCCCCTGGCTTTGTTTCACTGATGGTTTTGATCTTCTCCGTCACTCCTTTTCACATATGCAGTGCAATTGATTCCTGTATTTTCCATCTGGAAAGGGTCACATGTAGAGTCAGGCTTTATGCCATTTTAAAAAAAGTAATTTCCATCAAAACATACTGGGTCTTACAAAATTCTATCATGAGATTTCCAGCTTCATTTCTGTCACCAAGGCCACATTTTCCCATTATTGATCTTTCCTCTTTGTTGACAACTTTTGCATTCCAATTACCAGTAATCGTCGATGCATCTTGATTGAAGAAGTTGGTACGATTTTTCAGCTTCAGTGGCTGGTGAGTGAATGTGAGTACGAGGTGTCTTACCTGGCTTCCATGTAGGAGCACTGACATTAGCCTATCCCCCTCAGCATTGTACTTCAAGAGAGATCTTGAAATGTTCTTCTGGGAGATTAATGTGACACCAAAAAACCCCTCACTGCCATCAAGTTGATGTTGACTCAAAGCAACCCCATAGGACCTGGTAGAACTGTCCCTGTGGGTTTCTGAGACAGTTAACTGTTTACAGGAGTAGAAAACCGATCTTTCTCCCATGGAGTGGCTGATGGTTTCCAACTGCTGACTTGGTGAGTTGCAGCCCAAGAAGTAACCACTATGCAACCAGCAGTGTTCACACTAGCAAAGAGATGGAGGCATCGAAGTGCCCATCAATGGAGGAATTAATAAGCAAGCTACAGCACATGCACCCAGTGTCATACTCCACGATGTTAAAGAATAAGAGGCATCTGCAAAACACCTCATAACATGAATGAACCTAGAGGATATTATGCTTAGTAAAACAGATCAATCACAAGAGACAGAATGTAGATGAGACCACTATTATAAAGTCAAGGAAAGAGTTACACACAGAAAGAAACCTCTCTTGAAGGTTGCCATGGGTGGGAGGCTAGAGGAGGGAAATCACAAACTAAACAATGGTGTTGTCGGGGGCAGTCAAGTCGGTTCCAACCCCCAGCGACCCTGTGAACAACAGAATGAAGCAGTGTCCAGTCCTGCACCATCCTCACAATTGCTCTATCTTTGAGCCCATTGTCGCAACCACTGGGTCAATCCATCCTTCTTCATTTTTTGCTTCCCCTCCACTTTACCACGCATGATATCCTTCTCCAGGAACTGCTGTCTTCTGACAATTTGTCCAAAGTTTGTAAGACTAAGTCTCACCATCCTCGTGTCTAAGGAGCATTCTGGTTGTACATCTTCCAAGACAGGGTGTTTGTTCTTTTGGCAGTTCGTGGTCCTTTCAACATTAATTTGAGAAATAGGAAAGAATGTAATCAATACAAAACAGGGGGGATCAGAACAATATCCCTAAGGCAAAGGAAGACACTGAGGGATGCCGGGAGTTACAGCCAACAAAGGAAACTACTATTACACACAATCCTATAATATCAGCAGTAAGCAACAATTACCTACAAGTGGTTACATAGGTAGACAGGCCAGCTGAACAGTGTGCATAGGCAAACAGAATACTCCTACAACCATGTAAAGATTTGGAAGACTAGGGTTAGGGTTAGGGTTAGGGTAAAAAAAAAAAAGAATAAAAAAAAAAGATTTGGAAGACAATATTTCTATAAATTTATTTGCCTGTGCTATAAATGTATCTATGTAAGCAGTAAAGCAAACAAAGGGCAAAGTTATGAAAACTTCTTAGCCATAACCAAACACCTATCCTGGGAATGAGCTTGGGTGTTTAGGAGCACAGTCTCAGATGACAGCTGATTCCATTAGCATAACACATTCACAAAGGTCAACAGGGGGTCTCAAAAGCTGATAAGCAGCCATCGAAGATGCAACCATTGGTCTCTCCTTGTCTAAAGGAAGGAGGGGTGAAGAAAGCCAATGACCCAAAGAAGCAATTAGTCCAAAGGACTACTAGACTCCGCAAACCACAACTCGACTACCCTGAGCCTAGAAGAGCTGGGTGGTGGTCATCCACCATTGCCGACCACTCTGGTCGGCATCACAGAAGGTACTGGGCAAAATGGAAGGGCAATGTAGACCAAAGTTCAAAATCATCATCATCATTCATGATTACCACTGGTGTGGTCGAGATTAGTGGGACCCCAGAGACTGTGCCCCTTCAACACCCAGGAAGTGTCAACTGAACCCCACCCCTGCCCTGCAGGGGATTGCCTTGCAGTCAAACAGCAAAGCAAACACCCACTGTCCTCTAGTTAATGCCAATTTATATTGACCCTCAAGGACAGGGTAGACCCGCCCCTGTGAGTTGCCGAGACTCTAACTCCTTATGGGAGTAGAAAGCCCCATCTTTCCCATCAGCCTCTCCCCAGGAGAGAGAGGAGGCTTTCTGCTCCAGTCTCAGAAGTCACAGGGCAGTTGTACCCTGTCCTACAGACTTGCTAAGGGTCAACATTGACTTCTGAAGGAGTGTCTTGTGGATCATAGCTCAACACCCAACCCGCATGTCACCAAGGGCTCCTATTCAAACAGGCCAACACAGCATTTTAAATGTAATTTTATTGTTCTTAGACACATACAATCATGTCATGTACTCACAAATATAGCCTACCCAAGATCTTTTTAAGGAGGGTTTTTTTCCAATCATTTTATTGGAGGGCTCGATTTGTTTTTTTCCCGGTATACGACACTCTAATGTCTGTTTATCCTGATGCCACTTCAAACTCACCACGGTACAAACGAAGGTCGTTTTTTCCAACATGATGTCCAAAGTTCAGAGTCTCCAAAAGACAGCATCCTTGTCGTGGCCTCCCAGATGGGCAGCTGTGGTGTCACCTTCCGCGGCCTCAGTCTTTGCTTTCATCCTTCGAGCCAGCCCTTTGCTGGTCTCTTCCACTCTTGCATTCCATTTCATATCCATGCGCTCCCACTGTTCGTGGGCCTGTTACCCGACAGCCGCACTAGAACGCCGCCCGCTCCTCAGTTCACTCTCTCCTGTGTGCAGTCATAGGTTAAAACCTCTAAGTATCCGTTTCTAAATAGGAATATTGTGATTTTTAACATAGAAATATGTACCAGTTTGTATTACCGCAACATAACCACAACCCCAAACCAAACCCTCTGCCACTGAGTCCGTTCCAACTCTTCACCATCCCAAAGGACAGAGGAGAACTGCTCCTGAAAGCTGCTGAGACTCTCGGTCCCCACAGGAGGGAAGAAAGTCCAAACACCCAACTCACTGCCATCGAGCTGATGCCAACTCATGGCGGCCTGACAAGACAGAGGAGAACGGCCCCTGTGAGTTTCCCAGACTGAAACTCTTTGCAGGAGTAAGGAGCCTCGTCTTTCTCCCAAGGAATGGCTGGTGGTTTCAAACTGCTGATCTTGTGGTTCGCAGCCCATTACATAAGCACTGTGCCACCCGGACTCCCCATGCAATGGAACAGAGAACTTGAAACAACAGATACTTACTATTGGTCAAGAATCCGTTTGCTAAGTCCAAGTGATCTGCGGTGGGGGTTGGGGGTGAGGCTACTGGGCAGGTTTGTTCCTCACTATAGGTCTGTAACGGAGCCCTGGGGGCACTGTGGTTAGCAGTTGGGCTGGGATCCACATGGTCAGCAGTTCAAAACCACCAGCAGCTCCATGGGCGAAAGACTGGGCTTTCTACTCCCCGGAACAGTTGCAATCCTGGAAACCCACAGGGGTCACTATGAGTCAGCATTGACCCGATGGCAATGAGTTTGAATGAGAATGAGGGAAGTCTGTAGGAGCCCTGGCAATGGAGATGGGCTGCTAACTGAAGGTCAGCCATTGGAAACCATCAGCCTCTCCCCAGGAGAGAGACGAGGCTTTCTGCTCCGGTCTCAGAAATCACAGGGCAGTTCTACCCTCTCCTACAGACTTGCTAAGGGTCGATATTGACTCCATGGCGGTGAGTTTGCGATGGGTGTAGCCAAAATGCAGGGGTCGAGTTTGCTTTGGCTTTCGTATGGGTCTGTAGGACAGCTCTGCTTCACAGAGCTCTCAGCCTCCTCGGCACAGTGGACTCTCCAGGGCATCTGTTCTTCCAGGATGACAGCAGCTCAGAGACAAGTGGAAGAATGGCCAGGATAAGGCCACACAGAGGAGGCCAGCACTGGGGTCATCCACTCAATCTGTCACCCGAGAGTCATGTCTCCACTGCCAGGATTTCCAACTCTTCCACGGTCTTGTCCCACACTCTGGCCATCCAACTCCAACCCCTTTGGACTCTTCCTGTGGGACACAGTTCAGGGACGTTGGGGATCATTCAGAAGCTGGATAAAGTTGCACAATTCCAGACAGTAGACTGGATTCCAAGTGCATGCTGAACTTAGCCCAGCTTCCTAAGTCCAGATCACAAGAATGAAGCATTGTCTATGCCCATGGCTCTGGATAATCTTGATAAAATAAACAAGCGTGAAACAATTTCTCCTGTAGGAAATAAACTGAGCCAGGGGTCTTATTTGTAAAAAAAAAAAAAACAACGATGTTTTTAAGAAGTCATCAGGGACAGAAAGAATCTCCAGCAACCCTCAAAAAACAATGACAACAGTTTATTTTTGTTCGACGGACTCAGATTCCATGTCACTTCCTTCTTGTGAAGCGGGAGGCTACAGGAATGAGGCAGAGAGAGCATTTGTTCTTCTTGTTCCCGTGTGTGCAACTTCTCTGGCTGGAAAATAAAGGCCCTGCATTCTTTCTGCATGCAGCACACTTCCAAGTCAGAGAAAGTTGGATGTAGGAGCTGGGGTATGGTTGGTGTAGATTCCAGTCTTTTTATAGCTCCCCATATTTCACATTGGTGTGACCTTAGGGTAAAGGCACGCTTTTGAAAAGGATAATGATTTGATCCTAGCAATGGATGGAGCAAAAATGCAGGGGTCGAGAAGCTAAATTAAAAGGCTTCCAAAAGAAGAAAGGAAAGAAGGAAGAAGTGAAGACTAGATTTCACAAACTTTAAGCTCAGAACTGCATGCCAGTCAGAGAATTTCCCGGTGAGGATGGCGAGACTGGGTCTCCCACACTTCACATGTGTTGTCAGGGGAGACCTGGAGAAGCCCATCACACTTGGTAAAGTAGAGGGGCAGCGAAAAAAGGGAAGGCCCTCAATGGGCCGATTGCCACCGAGGCTGCAACAATGGGCTCAAGTATCGTCATTGTGAGGGGGTGCCGGACCCGGGAGTGGCTCGTTCTGTTGTACGTCGAATTGCTACGATCAGAACTGACTTGACAGCAGCTGACAGCAACCATCACATTCTTTTGAAAAATTATGCTGAGGTAAAGGTTCTTCCAAGTTTACCAAGGTGAAAGAGTTTGGATTTGAGGAAAGGAATTTCATAACGTGGCTCTCATTGTGAGTGGCCTTGGAGTTGATTCCAACTCAGAGGGAGCTGCTCCCAAGGCTGCAGTCTTCATGGAAGCAGACATCTGGGCCTTCTCTTACAGTGTCACTGTGTGGTCTGAGTCCACGGTAGCAGGCAGGGGTCTAATTTCAGTATTCTCTGAGCTTATTCTCATGGCTTCTGTGTTAGTCTGGGTTGACCAGAGAAACAAATTCATAGACACTCATATGTGTATAAGAAAGAGCTATATATAAACGAGTAATTGTATATTAAGAAAACATCCTAGCCCAGACCAGATCAAATCCATAAGTTCAAGTTAAAGCCCATCAATCTGATACCAATCTATAAAGTCCTCTTCAGACTCACGAAACACATGCAATGACACCAAATACAGGAAGATCACAGGCCAATGGATGAAAAGTCTTAGCACTGCCATGGGTCTCCACATGGCTCCTCCAGCTCCCAGGCCCTGGTTTAATCAGCGCAGCTCCATCTGGCTTGTCATCAGGAATACGAAGCAGAGACTGACCCCCACCTCCAGGGAGGAAGACAGGAAATCCCAGGATGCTCAGGAGAAGGCCAGGGCCACACAGAGGCCTCATTGGCTATGGCCTGATTGACAGGCTCGACTCCACCCCTTTGCAAGCTGACAGGAGATTATGTACCTGCCACAGTTTATATAGGTACTTCCTCTGGATTTGTCTTTAGTGGTTCTTGTTCTTTTTCTCAAAAGTCTAAATACCCACAGGTGTGTTGGGATTTCACAATATTTAGTAAAATAAATGTTTGGTAATTTATTGAAGGAATGAAACCAAGTTCTAAAATTATATATATATGATGTTAAGAATCTCTCTCACACACAAACACACACACACACAAAGAAAAAGAGAGAGAAAATACCTTAAAAAATTATCCAAGAAACTTTTGAGTGCTAACTATCTTTGTATTTCCTATTTAGTTAATGTGTGGGTTTCAACGTGTCTCTGATGAGCATCTACCATGACCCATCCAACCCTAAAGGAGGTGTGCTGCCACAGGGGGGCAGCACTGAGCCCCTAACTAAGAGAGCCATGATTTTAACCCACCAGCCATTCTGCGGGAGAAAGACGCTTTCATTAAAAAGTACAGCCTTGGAAACTCTGTCCTAAAAGGTCGCTACGAGTCAGAATCAAGTCTGGGGCCTTGTGTTTGGTTTATTTATTTTTAAAATAATACTCAACAGGCTTTTAAAAGGAGAGATACTGACTAACAGCTAGGACTTGACACCACACGCATTCTAAAACTCCTCTAATTCTAAGAAAATAAAAAAGCAAAACTTCCCATTGGGGCCCTGTTGGCTAGCTCTCCATTTCCTTTGGTCACTAGGGCCAGGAGAAGAAGTTCCCCTGAGTTTCTCCAAGCCCCAGTCTGGTCCATCTGCATTTCATTGGCAACTTACTCAGGGCCAGCAAAGAAAATAAAAAATCACGGCCATCTAGTCCATTCTGATGCATAGCAACCCTACAGGACAGAGTAGAACTGCCGCTTTGGGTTTCCAAGGTTGTGAATCTTTCCTGGGGCAGAAAGACTCACCTTTCTCCTGGGGAGGGACTGGTAAATTTGAATTTGCAGTTGGCAGAGCCCAGTGCGTAAACCAACACGCCATCATGGTTCCAAGAGTTCCTGAAAAGTGACACACTCTGTGATGCTTAAAGATGTCTGTCCATGCTTCCAAGACCACTCACATCGATTACAGTATGATGAATAAGCTTCAATCTTGTAATACAGCTAGGTGTAGTGTTTGGCAGGCTGCATTTTCTTACAAACCAGAAGAAATTATAGACTGAACTGAAATCAGTCTGTTTGGCTTTCCAAACGGAATCTATTAAAGTCAATATCTGATCCCACTTCACTGATGCAGATATGATCGTTGTAAAGCAATTCAATTTCACAAGTGTCCTTAAGACCTTCCTCGGCGTCAGTCACTGTACCTGCTGCTGGGAATAGAAAAATGCATGAAGGCATGGGCTTGGTCTCCAGCCAGTTCAGCCCATCACAGCAAGGGACTTACCATGTTCTTTGTTTCTGTTGGGGTTGTTTGTTTGTTTGTTTCATTTGAGTAGTTTTAGAACAACAAATGAAGCATGGGCCGCCCAATCTTCTAAGAAGCCCAGCCACCTAAACAAACAAGCCTGTTGTCCCTTGGGCTGCCCAGATCAGGGCTGTTTATGCCACTGAGAGCAGGGAAGCGATGGGCTAGTGAATGGGGATTAAGGAGCGCTCAGGGCAAGCAATTCCATCCTACACAGTCCCAAATGTCTAGTTTATCAGGACGGATCCAAGTTTGGCTCCTGTTGCTAATGGAAAAACATTTTAAAAGTGATGCACGTAGGAGTTAGCAGCCAACCTGGGGGTATGCCATCTATTATCAGTAATAAACAGATTTGAGTCTTTTGTAAATGAGATTGTCAGGGTTCAGGGGATTTGTCAGCAGCCTGATAATCCTCCAATCATCTGCCTGCCCTGCTGGGGTAATAGGAACTTGTTGGTAGTAAGGCTGGTTGACAGTCCTCTTGTCTGGCACGTTAAAGATAATTCCACAAAACTCAGAGGGCCCTCCCCCAATAGGCTTAATCAGAGGGTTCCTATCGTACATCTTACCAGCAGCATGGAATCCACAGGGGCCGTGCCCTGTGCCAGTCTCAGTGGAAAACGCAGGCTGGGACTTTGGAAATGGTTTTCCAATATGGGGTATAGATCAAACACAAAGCTCAGTGCCCCTCCTCTCTCCTGTTCCCTGCCCCCCAAAAATCCATCTAGGAGTCACCCCCACATGCACAGGGGGTTCTTGGTCAGGCTGAGGCTTTGTGAAGGTGAGCCCGCCATTCCCCTTTCCCTCCCCTTGCTTTCTTGTTTCTGTGATTTAAACTTCCGGTTCCCAACTGGGGCTCTGTGTATGCGGTTCAAGGATTTTAAAACTGGGAGAGGCATATAGTGGGAATCTTCTTTCTATCCCTCCTCCCGCTTTTGCCCTTCCCACCTCCCCCAAGAGGTCATTTGCTCATCTTCGTCAGTACTGTTTTGTCCTGAGGAGAATGTAGAGGTTGAACACAAGGAAATAGAAAACATAATTTTATCTTACTTGCCCTTTTCCCCCAGACGTAGACTGCCCTTTGTCTTTCTCCTAACAATATATCTTGGAGATCTTTCTGTCTAAGTGTGGGTGGTCCTGACTTATCAGTGACTCCGCTGTCAATTGGTTCTGACATAAAATGAATGTCATGTCATTGTTACTGTTGAACTTTACCTTCTTAGGCATTTATAGAGGTCTAAACACAGGCATGTCCATATGTAACTATATTTACATATGATGATAGGGAAATAGATCTATGTACATATTTATAGGTTTAGTATTCAGGTAGCAGATGGACATTGAGCCTCCACTTAAGTACTGCCTCAATGCAAGAACACTTTGTTCTAATAACCTGGCATTCCATGATGCTCACCTTAGCGACACAATCACTGAAGACAAAGTGGGTGCATAAGCAAACGTGGTGAGGAAAACTGATGGTGCCTGGTTATCAAAAGATATAGCATATGGGGGCGGAAAGGCTTAAAGATAAACAAGCAACCATCTACCTTAGAAGCAACAAAGCCCACATGGAAGAAGCACACCAGCCTGTGTGATCACGAGGTGTCAATAGGATCAGGTATCAGGCATCAAAGACCCAGAACAAAAAAATCATATCATTGTGAATGAGGGGGAGTGTGGAGCAGGGACCCAAAGCCCATCTGTAGGCAATTGGACAACCCCTTACAGAAGGGTTGTGGGGAGAAGACAAACCAGTCAGGGTGCAGTATATCACCAATGAAACATACAACTTTCCTCTAGTTCTTTAATGCTTCCTCTCCGCCTCCTCCCCACTATCGTGATCCCAACTCTGCCTTACAAATCTGGCTAGACCAGAAGATGTACATTGGTACAGATAAGAGCTGGAAACACAGGAAATCCAGGACAGATAAAGCCCTCAGAACCAATAATGAGAGTAGCAATACCAGGAGGGTAAGGGTAAGGTGGGGTGATGGAGGAAGAGGGAAAAAAATGAGCTGATATCAAGGACTCAGGTAGAAAGCAAATGTTTTGAGAATGATGATGTTAACAAATGTACAAATGTGCTTGAATCAATGGATGGATGTATGAATTGTGATAAGAGTTGTATGAGCCCCAATAAAATGATTTTAAAAATAAATAAAGTTTGCCTTGGCGACAGCACTGAATCTGCAGTTCCAGGAGAGGGACATATCTGATTGGAGCACATGGGAGTAGATGAAGGGGGAAGAGGAGAGAGTGGAGCACGTCCTGGCCCACCAGGCCTTGAATACAATGCTCCTGATAGAGCAGCCAGTCCACAGAGAGGACCATAGGGCCAGCCCCACTATGAGACATGACGTCCCTCACTGACCCATAGCCCTATAGAGGACAACACCAGAGACACAGTGTAGGAATTGCACCCAATCTGATCCTGCCACACTGAGGCAAAACACTAAGGGGGTGCAACAGAACAGCAAGGGAACAGAGCGGCGAGATCCCCAGGGAATGGTGATGTGGACTTTGGGACCAGAGCTTGGTGCCCCAACAGACTGGACTGGAAAACACTCCTAAAGGCCAACAAACAGCCCTTGAACTAACTACAAGCTCTTCCTTCTTGTTGTGGTTTGTTTGTTGTTGTTTTTTTTTTGTCATTGGCTTGTTGTTTTGTTGTATATTGTTGCTTGGTTTTGCTCTGTCTTGTTTTCGTGCATGTTATTATTTCCGCAGGTCTGTATAAATAAGATAGGCTGGATGAACCATCTGGAGGAGAAAACAACGGGACTGACAGTTCCAGGGAGGGGGGAAAGTTGGGGGAAAGGTAGTGGTGGTAACAAACCCAGGGACAAGGAACAACAAGTGATCCAATTCAGTGGTGAGGATGGCTAGACCAGAGAAGGGACACTGGTACAGATAGGAACTGAAACATGGAATCCAAGGCGGATGATCCCTTCAGGACCTGTGGTGTCAATGGCAATACCAGGAGGGTGGAGGGAGGGTGGGGTAGAAAGGGGGAACTGATTACAGGGATCTACATATAAACTCCTCCTTGTGGGATGGACAACAGAAAAGTGGGTGAAGGGAGACATCAGACAGGGCATGATATGATAAAATAATAATTTATAAATTATCAAGGGCTCATGAGAGAGGGGGAGCGGGGAGGGAGGGGGAAAATGAGGAGCTGATGCCAGGAGCTTAGGTGGAGAGTAAATGCATTGAGAATGATGAGAGCAATGAATGTACAAATGTGCTTTACACAATTGATGTATGTATGGATTGTGATAAGAGATGTATGAGCCCCTAATAAAATGATTTTTTTTAAGTTTGCCTTGTTATTGCCTTTTAGTATCAGTATCTTTATAAACGGAGTCTGTGAGCATTGGAGATTGACAACCTCAGCAAGTTACAAGCTGCAGCCTTGGTAGTCCATGTTACTAATGATCCCACACCCAAGCCCACCGCCACGAATTCCTCCTGACTGCTAGTGAGCCCGTGCAGGGTTCCCCAGGCTCAGTCTTGACGGGGGCAGGCAGCCTCAGCTTTCCTCCCCCGGGCAGATGGTGGGTTTCAACTGCTGATCTTGCAGTTAACGGTCCGATGCTTTCCCCTCAGTGTCACCAGGGCTCCTTCAACAATAAGGCATAAATGCCTTGCATGCCATTTGTAGTCACTTGCATAGGTCCTAAGTCTGGCGCTGTCTGTGTGCTGAAAAGCACTTCTGTTTTATAGTCACAGTTTTCTGTCATTTGATGTGCCATGTTTTCAAAACTGTGGTCCAGGCTGATGGCATTGAATGTTTTTTTATATTTTGCTGTAACAAATAATGATTATAAGCTTGCATATTATAACTATTTACTTTCTTATAGGGCTTCCTGGGAGTGATGGGGCAGTAGGAGCCGTGATGGTGCAGTGGTTATGGGTTGGGCTGAAATCCAAAATGTCAGCAGTTCGAAACCATCAGCCACTTCATGAGAGAAAGATGGGACTTTCTACTCCCATAAACCGCTACAGCCTCTGAAACTCACAGGGGAGTTTCTTTGGTGTCCTATAGGGTCCCTGTGAGTCAGTGTGTTAGTCCGGGTAGACTAGAGAAACAAATTCATGGACACTCATTTGTTTATAGGAAAGAGCTTTATATACAAGAACAATTGAATATTGAGAAAACATCCCAGCCCAGTCCAGATCAAATCCATAAATCCATTGTTAGCCCATATGTCCAATACCAATCTATAAATTCCTCTTCAGACTCACACAACACATGCAATGATGCCAAATACAGGAAGATCACAGGCCAGTGGGTGGAAAGTCTAGTGGATCTAGTGGCGGTAGAGGCATCTCAGCTCTGGCGGGGTCTCCACGTGGCTCCTTCAGCTCCGTGGCTCCTTCAGCTCCAGGGCTCTAGCATAGCTCCATGTGTCTTGTCTGCAGGAATGTCTCACAGGGAGTCTGTTGTGTCCCCCCTCCAGTGAGTTATTTATCTCTTTAGGGGCTCCAATGAGGTCATCAAGCAGCACCCAGATTGACAGGCTAAACTCCACCCCTTCACTCTCAAGTCTCAAATTGTTCAAGAACGGATTATTGAACCCAGTGAGCATCAACGTGATGGCAGTGAGTGCTTTGTTTTTTGTTTGGGTAGTGGCTAAGGCAGGTTGCGCTAGAAATGAAAACCCGAAATTCTCGATGCTGCGGTTCTTGTGAAGGCGCTGTCGAGTGTGTTCTGACTCTAGGCCTCTCTGCGGAACAGCATGCAGGAGTGTCACCCTGCCCCGTCCTCACTATCACCCGAGTCCACGGCTGCAGCCCCTGTGCCAATCCATGGTGTGGAGGGTCTCTTTTTCCAGCGACCCTCTACTTTACCAAACGTGGTGTGCTTCCCCAGAGACGGCTCCTCCTGATAACATGTCCTAAATGTGGGAGGTGAAGTTTCGTCCAACTTGCATCGAAGGAGATTTTTGGCTCTCTCTTCTAAGACAGATTTGCTCCTTCTAGCAGTCCACGGTATATTCAGTGTGCTTCCCCAACACGATATTCAAAGGCACCGATTCTTCCTCAGTCTTTCTAATTATCCAGCTTTAAATGCTTGGGAAATGACTGAAAACACTATGGCTTGGGTTTAAAGGTTAGAGCGTAGAAACCCCGGCTACTTCCCCAACACGTGGCTTGTGGATTAAATGCTATACCTTCTAGAACCCAGCTCACTCCCACGGAGTCAATTCAGACTCAGAGTGACCCCATAGGGCACAGTAGAACTGTCCCTGGGGGTTCCGGGACTGCAAATCTGTTCAGGAGTAGAGAAACCTCGTCGTTCACCTTATGAGATGAGGTGGTTTTGAACAGCTGACCTTAGGGTTAGCAGCCCAGGGCCAATGGGGTGGGGCGGGACAGGGGAGGTGGCTAGGGGAAGGAGCTTTGGAATTGCTGCTATAGGTGGGAGCTGGGTGGGGAGGTGGGGCCATCTACCTGCTGACACCAGGAGGCGCTGCAGCTTGTGTGTGTGTGTGTGTGTGTGTGTGTGTGTGTGTGTGTGTGTGTGTCACAGTTTGGATTAGAAAAAGGTTCTTGGTTACAGAATCGTACTCTTGGAACTGGAAGAATTTTGTAGGTCATCTCGCCTGGCTTCCTCGGTTTATGGAGAGGGCGCTAAGGACCGCAAGAGCCACAATGTGATTGATCATTAGTTATTCTGCATTTGGCCTAAATTTGAGAGCCAGCCTCCTCCTCTCTTCCCAAGAAGGTCAGACACAGTCTTTATCAAAGGCAGCGTCTGCCGGGGAGGTGAGGCTGGAGGGCTTTGTATCACAGCAGCAGGAGGGATGGATGATCTCAGAGGAGAGTTCTATCGAAGCCACGCTTTAAAAGTCACTCCCCAGAACTTCTAATACATCTCTTTCTAGGTGCGGTGTTCTCAAGTCTTACAGCAATGGCAGGGCCCTGCTCAGCCTTTGAAACTCAGCTGTGGTGAAAATAGCCAGACACAAAAAGAAGGGGAGACAGATTATGAGAAAGAGCCTCTGGGGTCTAGAAGAGGGTATTGCAGCTTCATTTTCCTGCTCGGTACTCTTTAGGATTCCAAAGTTTCTAAAGCTTTAAAGTGGGTACCACAAACTATGGGGTTATCTCAATCTCCTTGCCTGTTTGCCAACAGGATAGCGGAGCCAAGAAAAAAGTCAAACATGTCTAAGGTTAACAGTGAGAGGGAGTTGGGCTTCATGACAATGACAAGGGAGTGAGGGGTCCCTTAGGCCATCTGATACGACCTGGCTTCAGACACAGCTCTGGACCTCAGCTGCATAAGGACCTGTTCTCCCTGAATGTTTTCCTCTACTCCCCGCCTAATCTCCTGTTGGAGACGCTCCTCCCTGCACAGCCTTCCTGGTTTTCCCTCGCCAGCCCTAGTGACAAACAGCCTAAAACACTTGGCTGTTAGCGTAAGGGTTGGTGGTTCCAACCCACCAGCACTCTCCATTAGAAAGGCCTGGTGAACTGTGCCCGTGAAGAATGCAGCCTAGAACACGCGGTCAGAGGGCCCTGCCCCATACTCACCTTCATGAAATGATCACGGAAGATAAGGGTGCTACCACCACAAAGTGGGGTAAAGAGGAGATGGGCCCTGCTATCAGTTGGACGACTTACTGTCTGGGGGTCTTAACGGCTTGTGTTCAGACAAGCAGCCATCTAAAAGAGATGCCGACTACGTCTCCATGGTAGCAGCACCCCTGCCTGTGTGATCCGAAGATGCCAATAACCAGGTCCAAATATGATGACGGAAAAGTGATCAGAAATTAAATTGCGAACACCCAATTTGGAGACGGCTATGGAAAACAGTGAGAGCCCAGAATCCAGCTTCAGAGGGTCTGGTGAGACTCAACCTCTGGCAGATTCCCCTCCAGTCACAGGCAAGGAGCTCAAACAGCTTATTATCAGACTGAGATTTTTGTAAACTTGATTAAAGGTGGATCGAACCACAGTATAATATGATGTTTGGTGGTCAGCTGATCGACCTCTTGACCCCAACCCGAATTTGCTCTAAGCGCAAATATTTCTCGCTCCTTCATGGCAGAAATGTCTTCTCTGGCTTTTAAATATTGATGGTGATCTTTGCTTTCTTACTCCTTATTTTTATATTATTATTTTCTTCTTACCATTTTGGTTTTGATTGGTGTCTGTTGGGTTTTCCAGTTTGGGAAGCATCGATACATAGAGATAATAACTGATGCAATGGTTTATCAGAGGCTTGGGGGAGGGGTGGGATAAAGGGAAGGAGGAGGGGATTTGGGGAGCAAACAATAAATTTGGGAGCAGGGAGGGAGCATTGGAATTGATTATGATGATAGATGCACAACTCTTTTTATAAAGCAATTTAACTATGGAAATGTATGATAGATGAATACTTTATTAGGAAACTTGCTAAGGGAAATACAAATCTTGATCAATGGTTACCATTGGTGAAGGAGGCAGAACTGTTGCTTAGGGGGCATTGAGTTTATGTTAATGGTGGTGGAATAATTTGGAAAAGGATATCCTGAAACCCAAATGAAGGCTGAGCATGATAGTGGGACAAGAGGAAAGTAAAAGGAAATAGAGGAAAGAGCTCAGAGGCAAAGGGCATTTATAGAGGTCTAAATACAAGCATGTACATATGTAAATATTTTTATATATAATGATGGGGAAATAGATCTATGTACATATATTTATAGGTTTAGTACTAAGGTAGCAGAAGGACATTGGGCCTCTACTCAAGTACGCCCTCAATACAGGAATACTTTATTGTATTAAACTGGAATTCCATGATGCTCACCTTCCCGACACATCACTGAAGACAAAATGGGTGCATAAGCAAATGCAGCAAAGAAAGTTGATGGTGCCCGGCTATCAAAGGATATAGCTTTTAGGGTCTTAAAGGCTTAATGATAAACAAGTGGCTATCTAGCTGAGAAGCAACAAAGCCCACATAGAAGAAGCACACCAGCCTGTATGATTACAAGATGTGGATGGGATCAGGTATCAAGTATTAAAGACCCAGAACAAAAAAAATCATATTAATGTGAATGATGGGGACACAGAGTGGAGACCCAAAGCCCATCTGGAGACAATTGAACATCCCTTACAGAAGGGTCACAAGGAATAAACAAGCCAGTCAGGGTGCAGTATAGCACTGTTGAAACATACAACTTTCCTCTAGTTCTTTAATGCTTCCTCCCCTCTCCCCTATCATGACCCCAATTTTACCTTACAAATCTGGTTAGACCAGAGCATGTACATGGGTACAGATAATGAGAGTAGTGGTACCAGGAGGGGAAGGGGAAGGTGGGGGGAAAGGGGAGAACCAATCACAATGATCTACATATAACCCCTTCCTGGAGGGATGGACAACAGAAAAGAGGGTGAAGAGAACCAGTGGTCAATGTAAGACATGGGGGGGGGGATTTATAAATTATGAAAAGTACATGAGGGAGGGAAGGTTTGGGAGGGGAAAATGAGCTGATATCAAGGACTCAAGTAGAAAGGAAATGCTTTGAAAATGAGGATGGCAACATATCTACAAATGTCTTTGACACAATGGATGGATGCATGTATGGATTGTGATAAGAGCTGTAAGAGTCCTCAATAAAATGATTTAAATAATAATAATAAGAGTACAAGAATGAAGACAATATTCTATATTTAATTGTGGTGGTGATTGGAGGACTCTTTTTAGTATGTTGAAACCATTGAATTGTACGATGTATGCATTTTATGTCAATAAAATTGTTTAAAAAGAAGAAGACAGAAAAGTGCTTGTCTGATGGGACAGTAGTGTCTGCACCTGGGATTTCGTCCTCTATTCTGGTCATCTACTTGCTCCAATCACTGTGCACCGAGAGCTGTGAGACCTCAGGTGCATACAGCAGATGGCTCTTCCTCCACACCCCAGCCTCCACAAGTTGGAAACCCAGCATCGTGGGAAAAACTAGAAAGCGCGTGAGTGTTCAATTCTGTCAACGCGGTTTATAAGGACAACTGGCGTTTACATAAGCATGAGAAGGAGAGAGAAGTGTGGAAGGAGCTTCCAGTAGGGCAGGAACCCAAACCCGAGGTAGCACTTTGGTTCCAGGTTGAAGAAAAGTGTCACAAAGGAGACCAGACGCAGAAGTGAGAGTGAGCACTATCGTGAGTTTGAAGGGATCAGGGGCTGGTCCAAGGGGAGAAAAACTGACCACAAGATCACAGTGTTATGAAAGCCATTTGTGGGAGCCAAGGTCATTGGCAGCCTCAGCATGAGGACGGCCCGCAACAATCGGAGGTCTTCCAGGGGCAAAGGCACCGGTGCTGGCTGAACATGAAGAAGCCATGGAAGCCTGGGGAAGAGGGGTGGTGAAGTTTACATACACGCTCCTAGACGCTGTTCTGCAGTAAGACAAGGAGACTCTGAGTTGAGACTTCCTAAGGCAGTAGCACCCTACCACACCCAAACCCACCTCCTCTGACTCACAGCAACCTGATAGAGTTTCCAAAGCTGTCCATCTGTATGGCAACAGCCACCTCCTCTTTCTCCTGCAGTGTCTGGTGGATTTGAACCGCTGACCTTACAATTAGCTGCCTAATGCCTAAATCACAGCCCCACCTGGGCTCCTTAGAAGCACCTGGTGCTAAGGACAGTGCTTGATGTTCTCTTGGTTAGTTAGGTGTTCTCAAGTTGACTTGGGCTCAGAGCACCTTGTGTGACCAAGTAAACCTGCCTCATGGGGCTCGCTACACTGTGATCTGTATGGGAGCAGATCCTCAGCTCTTTCCCCCTCAGAGCCCCTGCTTGTACTCAAACCACCAACTTTCAGTTAGCAAAGGAGTGCTTAACCCGGTGCCACCTGGGCTCCTTAACTCAGCTAGAGCTAACATAGGTGGGATGCTGCTTGGAACGTCTGTGAAGCAGGTACTTATCCATAGGGTTTTCCAGGCTGTTGACCTTTACAAAAGCAGACTGGCCCAGCTTTGTCAGCATGATCCTGGGAAGCAGCAGCTGAGTTCAAACCACCAACCAATGCCTACCCCACTGTGCACCCAGAATCCTTAGCAGACTCTTAGTGGCTCCAAACCTGCACAGTTGGGCTGGCCAGTGTCAGGTGTTATACTGTCATGGTTTTAAAAAATTGGATGTGTGCAAATGTGCATTTTGAGACAACAGACTCTTTTTATTCTTTCTTTGAATTAATTTATTCATTTTTCTTTTTAAAACATTTTATTGGGGGTTTATACAACTCTTATCACAATCCATACATACATCCATTGTGTCCAGCACATTTGTACATTCATTGCCATCATCATTCTCAAAACATTGTCTTTCTACTTGAGCCCTTGGTATCAGCTCCTCATTTCCCCTCCCCCAGCTCCTCATTTCCCCTCCCCCTCGATAATTTATAAATTATTATTATTTTGCCATGTCTTACACTGTCTAATGTCTCCCTTCACCTACTTTTTGTTGTCTGTCTCCAAGGAAGGGGGTTATATGTAGAGCATTGTGATTGGTTCCCCCTTTCTACCCCACCTTACCCTTACCCTCCTGGTATTGCTACTCTCAATATTGGTCTTGAGGGGTTTATCTGTCCTGGATTCCCTGTGTTTCCAGTTCTTATATGTACCAGTGTACATCCTCTGTTTTAGCCGGATTTATAAGGTACAATTGGGATCATGATAGTGAGGGGAGGACGCATTTAAAAACTAGAGGAAAGTTGTATGTTTCATCATTGCTATACTGTAGCCTGACTGACTCATCTCCTTCCCACGATCCTTCTGTGAGGGGATGTCCAGTTGTCTACAGATGGGCTTTGGGTCTCCACTCCGCACTCCTCCTCATTCACATTGATATGATTTTTTGTTCTTTGATGCATGATGCCTGATCCCTTCGACATCTTGTGGTCACACAGGCTGGTGTACTTCTTTTATGTGGACTTTGTTGCTTCTGAGCTATATGGCTGCTTGCTTATCTTCAAGCCTTTAAGACCCCAGATGATATATCTTTTGACAGCCAGGCACCATCAGCTTTCTTCACCACATTGCTTATGCACCCACTTTATTTTCAGCGATCAGAGACAGGTGACTTTTTGGACCAACAGAAATAAACTACCTAGGGCCAATACACAAAGACTTTTTTTTTAATATATAAAGAATTGCCTGATGATGAGTCCTGGTGGGTGGTAGTTATGTGTCGGGTTGTGATTCCACATGGTCGGAAGTTCGAAACCACCAGCAGCAATAAGGGAGAAAGACTGGACTTTCTTCTCCTGTAGTCTCAGAAACCCACCGGGGGTTGCTGTGAGTCAGCATTGACTCCGTGGCAGTGTTTGGGTGAGCCTGATGAGGAGGAAGCTGAAATTCAGACAAAAGTATTTGGGGAAATCCTTAATGAATCAAACCAAAAATCACCCTACCATCGAGTTGATGTTGACTCATAGCAACCCTATAGGACAGGGTAAAACTGTTCCTGTGAGTTTCTGAGGCTAAAACTCTATGGGAGTAGAAAACCCATCTTTCTCTGCAGAGCAGCTGGTGGTCTCAAACTGTGGACCTTGTGGTTAACAGATAAATAGGTATCCATTATGCCACTAGAGCTCAGAACATGGAAATCTGGTCACACGTTCATTTTCTTTATGTGCAAGAAACCAAACTGATAGGGGACCTCCTGCGGCCATGCAGGTGTGGATAGATGAACACGAGACACCTGCCATTGGACAGATGAGAGTACAACAGTGTTGTTTTCTTAGATGAAGGCTCTTCGAAAAGTTCACGGAAAGTGCAAAAACCTACCCAAGAAACTATGCATGGATTCAAACAAAAATGTTTTTCACCAAAATAAACTTGTTCTAACTTGTTGTAACATGGAACCCTGGTAGTGTAGTGGTTACGAGTTGGGCTACAATCTGCCTGGTCAACAATTTGAAACCACCGGCAGCTCCTCGAGAGGAAGAGTGGGCTTTCTACTGCCATAAACAGTTACAGTCTTGGGAACCCGCCCGGGCTTGCTCTGAGTCAGCAGTGACTCGATGGCACTGATGGAGCTAACTTGTTATATCGTCTCAACAGGACCTAGCTGGAGGCAGTAAGAAGACCTCAGTCTGAGAAGAGCACCGATGATAGCAACAAGAATTCTGCTAAAATTGAAGCAAGGTCAAGCGCTAAATTTATGGGTAAGCTTGCATAGAAGAATGCTGAAACCATTGATGCTTTAAAAAAAAAGTCTATGGGGCCATGCCTCAGAGGATTCGGCAGCTTACAAAAGGAGGTTTTGTTTTAAGAAGGGTCAAGATGAAGCCCAGAAACGCAGACCACCCCACCAGTTTGAAAGGAAACAATCTCTTTCATGCCCTAATTGAAGGGACCAACAACTAACAGCAGAAACAACAGCCAACACCATAGATATCTCCATTCATTCCACTTAAACAATTACGACTGAAAAATTTAAGTGGAGCCAATGGAGACCAAAATTTTGCATCCACAACCATAGATGGAAATTTCAACCAAGCGGGATCACCATCAAGCAACAAGTATGCTTTATACAATTGATGTATGGATTGTTATAAGAGCGGTAAGAGCCCCCAATAAATTGATCTTTTAATAAATAAATAAATTCTCTACTTCAGGGGGAAAAAAGCATTTCTTGAAAGAATTGTAATGGGAGTTGAAACATGGCTTTATCAGCATGATCCTTAAGATGAAGCACAATCAAAACAAAGGCTACCAAGACGTGGAAGTGACCCAGTTAAAGCAAAGGGGAAACTTTGGCAATAGTTGTACGGGAGGCTTAAGGCACTTTGCTTATTGACTTTATGGAAGGTCAAAGAACCATAGCATCTGCTTACTATGAGAGTGTGCTGTGAAAGGTAACCAAAGCGTTAGCAGAAACATGCCAAGGAAAGAAAGCTTCACCACAGAGTCCTTCTCCACCACGACAGGGTCCTGCTCCTTCTCGTCAAACCAAGGGCAATTTTGGAAGGCCATTAGGCATCCATCCCGCCATCTTGCTTTGGGTTCTTCTGACTTCCTTTTGTTCCTTCATTGAAACAATCTTTAAAGGGCGCCCCCTTTCCTTCAGTTAATAATGTCAAAATGAGCTGCGTTGACATCCTGGCTAAATTCCCAGGATCCTCATTTCTTTATAGATGGACTAACTGGTCAGAATCACCATCACTTACAAAAGTGTCTTGACCTGGATGGCCCTCGTGTTGAGAGAGAAAGTTCATATATATGCATATATATCAATAATATTTAAATTCAATTTTTTCCCCACTCATTTTTTGAAGACCCCTCACTCATAGGCCTGCTTGAGAGGAAGTCACCATACTGGAAGGAGGACCCCTGGGAGTTGCACTCAGGACTAACCAACCAGGGATTGAGGGAGACATTGTATGGGATCAAGAATGAGAGGTGATCTCTGGTTCCCATGGGAAGATGAGAGTGGCTGGTTTGAAGGGTTCCATGGGCTTGCAGGGATATAAAGCACACTGCTCAGGGATAAGCAGGAATTGTCCGTGGTCCCGTGATTTTTTTTTTAAATTCACTGTCATTGAGTTGATTCCTGCTCATAGCCACCCTGTGGGACAGGGAAGAACTGCCCCGTCACAGTTTCCGAGACTAACTCTTTACAGGAGTAGAAAGCCTTGTCTTTCTCAGTGACCCCTGTGATAACGAGGGTAATTGGGTAAGGAATCTTCCCTGGAAGGACAGAGTGGGGAGAGAGACTTGTGGTTAGGCCACTCGAGGTCCTCCCAGGTGTTTCCACAAGTCAAAGCAGCACGTCGTGTTAATCGTAGGCTTTACAGGTGATAGCTCATCTGAGCCTTTGGAAAAGAAAGCTGAACACCAAGTGGACGAAAGCAAGGCCACCCTGGAACTCATGTGTGTCCTCCACCTCTCCAGCCTTGGTGACATGGCTGAGGGGCAGGGAAGCCAGTACCTTTGCCATGGAGTTGTACAGACACCTTGGTTGGTGTTGTTGTTAGGTGCTGACAAGTCGGTCCCACCTCATAGTGATCCTATGTGCAACAGAATGAAACCCTGCCTGGCCCTGCGCCAGTCTCACCATTACTGTGATGTTTGAGCCAAGACTGTGATGCTGTGTCAACCCATCTTGTTGAGGGTCTTCTGCTTCTTCCGCTGCCCTCTACTTCACCAAGCATGATGTCCTTTCCTAGGGCTGGTCTCTGCTGACAACATGTCCCCAAGTCAACGAGACCAAGTCTCACCATCCTTGTTTCTAAAGGGCATGCTGGCTGTATGTCTTCCAAGACAGAGTTGGTTGTTCTTTGGACAGTCCATGGTCCTTTCAATACTCTTCATCAGAACCAGAATTCAAGGGCATCGATTCTTCTTCAGTCTTCCTCATTCAAGAACCAACTCTCACAATTGCACACGAGGCAATTGAAAAGACCATGGCTGGAGTCGGGCACACAGTGGTCCTCCAAGTGCCATCCTTGTTCTTCCTTCCTTTAACGGGATCTTGGACAGAAGATTTACTCAGGGCAATGCATGGCTTGTTCCTTTGACTACTACTTGATCAGGACTAAGAAACTCCAGAGGAGGGCAGCTGGAGGAAGCAGGAGATGCTTCGGGCCAGGCGATGCCCTGAACTGAACCAGACAGGTGTGCCGCAAGATCCACACAACCTGTCTCACTTCCTTTGGATGCATTACCAGAAAAAACAATTTTTTTATGTGCAAATCATTAGTTGAATTAATGTTTGCTTACATTTTTATTAGAGGAGTCCTGGTGGCATAGAGGTTACACAGTGAACTGCTAACCACAAGGTCAGCAGTTTGAAACCATCAGCTGCTCCATGGGAGAACGAGGGGACTTTTGGCTCCCCTGGCGAGTTACAGTCTCACTAGCTTGTGCAGCACTGCAGTGCAGGGGAAGCTCTACAGTGTAGGGGGAGTAGCTGTATGTGTTCTGGTAAAGGTTTAAAAAAAATTACAGTCTCTGGGAGCTAATGATGAATACAAAAGGGAAGAGAATATTCTGGAACTGATTGTAGTGATGATTGTACAACTCTTTTTATATGATGGAACTATGGAAGTGTATGTGAACCATATGTCAATAAAACTACTAAAAAAAAGTTACAGTCTCATAAACCCATGGGGTCAGGTGCCCGAAGCACCTCCTGCTCCCTCTACCTGCCCTCCTCTGGAGTTTCTGGGTCCTGATAAAGTAGCAGTCAAGACCCTGTCTTATAAGGTCACCAAGAGTCTGAATCTACTCAAGGGCAGTGAGTTTGGTTCTTTGAGCTTTTGCTTATTTATTTATTTATTTATTTTTATTTTTATTTTTTTTTTTGAGCTTTTGCTTTTTATTAAGAATATTTCCCAACAGTAAACTGTTGGAGCCTGCCGACGAGTCAAACAGTCCTGAAAGGGGGAGTGAGGATTAAGGGAAAAAAAGAGAGATAGAAAGTATTGGGAGGGCAACAGTGAATACTGAAGCCCCAAGTTTATACCACATTCTCCAATGCAGAAACAACCCAGGGTTATAATTATCTCACTGTTAAGCAAGCACATTTGATACACATTAGCAATTCTATCTTCTGCCAAGCCATATATCCTTGAAAAAATTAAACAACCGATTTTCTCAGACCTTGCATACTTTCTTGTTCTTGTTTTTAACAAGCCGCAGAAGAAATCAGCAAACACTGACACATAGGTCATGAGACTTCTCAGCCGTTTCAAGGCTGAATCTTAATTGCCTTCAACACAAACTAATGAACCCAACCTTCCACGCCGTGCATTCACCCCCCAGCTTCAACAACCATCCGTGTCCCAACCCTGTCTAGGATTACATTGTGTCCTCCCAACAAGGTATGCTGAAGTCCTACTGTCCATCCACCTGCACCTGAGAATGTGACCTGGTTTAGAAACTGGGCCTTTGAAGATGTTATCAGTAACTCTATCATGAGATGAGGTTAACATAAAGATGGGTTCTAATCTCTTCTGAATGGTGTCCTGTTAAAAGAAGAGCAGAGACAGAGAGAGACACAGGAAGGTGGCCATGTGATCAGGCAGCAGCTAGCTGGAAGACATGAATGCCTGCAGGGATCAGAAGCTATAATTGACAGGAAAGGCTATTTCTCTGGAGAGAACGTGGGCTCACAAAGACCCTGTGCGTTGACGATGACGACGAGCTTCCAGAGCTGTGAGGCAATACGTTTGTGTTCATATAAGCTGCCCCACTTGTGGTACTTGGCTATGCCCTCCCAGAACCCAGCCCTGAACATCATCACGCTCTAAAACAGTGATGTGAGAGTCTGCCAGGCTCTTTCCCGGCAATACCGACAGCTATCGGAGCATCACTTCAGTCTGCAAAATGTCTCATGCTCTCTTTGTGAGTCCGTTGTGGAGAATATGAGCAAAGGTTGACGTGGCTAGCTTCTGAGGGAAATCTCAATCCCTTTTTTCTATTTTACCTGGACGTATGCCCCAAGGAATCCACACACCATGTAGACAAACTTAATAACGCTGTATGGATATGCGTTAGGCTGCTAACTGCGAGGTCAGCAGTTCAAACCCACCAGCTGCTCTGTGGGAGAAAGAGGAGACTTTCTATGCCTGTAAAAAGTTATAGTCTGCGAAATCGACAGGGGTAGTTCTACCCTGCCCTATGGAGTCACTCTTAGTGGGCATTGTCTGGATGGCAGAGTTGACAAGCATTAGAAAACAATTCTTAAAAGCCTACCTGTCAGAAATGTCACTAAGAATTAGGTCAACAAAAACCATAAAGTCCCTGGTGAACATAGGCATAGCTATAGTATCTGCAGGTAAATGAATCCCTAGCAAAAAATAAAAAGAGCCTTTTTTTTTTCTCACAAAAGTGACTAGGTACTCATATAAGGAGCCCTCGTAGCACAATGGTTAAGCAGCCACCTGCTAAGTGAGAAGTGGGTAGTTTGGAATCAACCCACCCAGCGGTTCCACGGGAGAAAGACACGGTGATCTGCTTCTATAAGGATCACTTAGTCCAGGGATCAGGCATCAAAGAACAAAAAATCAAATCATGGTGAATGAGGGGGAGTGTAGCGTGGAGACCCAAACCCATCTGTAGGCAACTGGACACCCCCTTACAGAGGGTCTTGGGGAGGAGACTAGCCAGTCAGGGTGCAGTGTAGCATCGATGAAATATACAACTTTCCTCTAGTTCTTAAATGCTTCCTCATCCCCCCCGCCACTATCATGATCCTAATTCTACCTTACAAATCTGGCTAGATCAGAGGATGTACACTGGTACAGATAGGAACTGGAAACACAGGGCATCTAGGACAGATGATCCCTCAGGACCAGTGCTGAGAGTGGTGATCCTGGGAGGGTGGAGGAAAGGTGGGATAGAAAGGGGGAACCGATTACAACCGATCTATATATAGCCTCTTCCCTGGGGGATGGACAACATAAAAGTGAGTGAAGGGAGACGTTGGACATTGTAAGATATGACAAAATAATAATAACAAATTATCGAGGTTTCATGAGGGAGGGGGGAGTGGGGAGGGAGGGGGATAAATGAGGAGCTGATTCAAGGGCTCAAGTAGAAAGGCAATGTTTTGAAAACGATGATGGCAACAAATGTACAAATGTGCTTGACATAATGGATAGATGGATGATGATAAAAGTTGTAGGAGCCCCCAATAAAATGATTTTTTAAAAAAAAGATCACTTAGTAAACCTCATGGGGCAGTTCTACTCAGTCACACGGGGTTTCTAGGAGTTAATATCAACTCTATGGTACTGTGATGGTTAGCAATTACGTCATCTAGACACTCCTGGTTAAGGGTGGAGTCAAACCTGTCAATCAAGTGGTAGCTCCATGGCACCTCCTTGGGGGTGTGGCCTTTTGTAGAAGAGCAAGATAGAACATGCTTCTCTGCCACTTTGCCTTCCTGCTTGCTGGGACTCGGCTGGCCTCCAGCGGTGGCCCCATGGGAGCCACCTGACCCTGAGCGCTGTCAGTGGCCTGCCATGGTTCCACTGACCGTGGATCCACACGACTCTGCACCCACTGGCCCGTGATTTTTCTACATTCTGCCTTAACTTTCTGTTCTTTAGCCTGCAGCCAAATGAACCTGAAGAGGGCCCCAGCTTGCATCTGACTTACCTATGTGAGTTGGACTGGGCTAGGATGCATTCTTTATGTAAAATTATTCCTTGATATAAAGCTCTTTCCTATACATATATGAGTATCACTAATTTTGTTTCTCTAAACAACCCAGCCTAACACAGTCTTCTGAATGATGATGAAGTTGTTGGCTCATTTTCATCATCTATTCATCGAGCCGGGCACTGGAGGACAGCAGTGCACAAGACATGCCAGGTTCCTGTTCTCAAAGAGTCCAGTCCTACAGACAGTGTTCCCAATCCCAGGCACCAGCAGCCCTCCTCTGAGTGGGACAGCCAGCACACCCCTAACCCTGAAAAAACAGTAAAAAAAAGGCAAAACACATACAGGCAATGAATGTACAGATATGCTTTACACAATTGATGTATATATGGATTGTGATGGGTTGTATGAGCCCCTAATAAAATGATTTAAAAAAAACAAACAAAACATAGGCAGGCATTATGATCCATGGAAACTCACAGGCTGCTGTGCTGGTGAAGTAGACCAGAGGGCTTTGCTTGCTTGAGTTGTCTGCATCGGCCCCGTGGAGTGGACTGCACAGGGGCGAAAAGTCTTAAAGATGAGAAGGTGTCGCCATGAGCATTTGTGAAGCAAGGGAGCAGTGTAAAGGCCCTGGAGTAGGAAAAGGCTTAGTGAATTCACACAAAAACAAGGACAGAAGACAAGTGGGGCTGGGAGATAAGGTTGGAGTCACAGGCAGGAGCCAGACTGCGTAAAGCTTGAGACCCCTGGGTGAAATTTTCGGATTTCATTTTAAATTCTTCTTATTGGAAGCCACCAACTAGTTTCAAGAAGGGAATCAATGTGATACTTAGAATGAGAAGTAGTTAACATAATCAAGCCCTTACTCCCGGCCAGCCAAAGTCTTAAGCTGTTTATATAAGTGGGGACTTCAAAAAGTTGGTGGTAGCAAAAATGAGATTAAAAGGCAATGGAAAATTTCCATGGCATTTTGGATGCTCCCTTGTATATGTGCTCAATACATTCTATAAGAATCCCATGATTGTACTATCCGCAGCCCCATTCTATAGAGAAGAAAAGGCAACAGAGAGTGTAAGTAACTTGCCCAAAGTCATAAAGCTAATAAACTGTGTAGCTAGAGTGGGTGTGATGCTTTAAGATCAGCATGGCCGGTTAGCAAAGGGTTGATTATGGAAGCTAAGATTGGAAGCAGGGAAGCTTTGAAACTCAAGCCAAACCACTGTTATCAAGTCATGCCGAGTCACAACGATCCTATAGGACTGTAACCCTTTCAGGAGTAAAAGCCTCAAGTTTCTCCGGAGGAGCGGCTGGTGGTTAAACTTCAGAACGGTCCAGATTAAAATGACGCTACCAGGGACAGGGAGGGAGCACATCAAATTTAAGGGTGGGGACCAGGAAAAAAACCTTCCTAGTGAAGATAAATAATATTTTAGTATTTACATATGAATGTCAAAAGATCTAAAGGAAATATCGAAACATTTAAATAACAGGATTAGTAATGACTGCCTTTTCCTTTGGCCTCAGTCTCCAATATGGCTAGTGTGGGGACAGGGGAGATGGCCCTGCATGGACTGTTCTGGACTGAGGCTGAGGGCCGAGGGTGGGAGCACCTCTCTTGGTGGCACTGAGTCACAGTATTATTTCTGTGTCTCAGAAGTTCCATAAGGAACGAGGCGGCTGTGTTGGGGGCCATTGTGTCAACTAGTCCATATGCAACCCCATGTAACGGCCTCCAGCAGCGCTGCTGGGTGGATTCCAACGCCAACCTTCCAGTGGCAGTGGAGAGCTTAACCGCTGCACCACCAGCTCTTCTTGGGCATAGAGAGTCCACGTGTTCCTTGGACCAGGTCTGGATTACGTAATGCGGAGAAGCAGACTGCGTGCAGTGGGGCTGGACCAAGTACGATTTTTAAATCCCTTCGCATGCTCTGGACTGAGGAGGAGTCTTTGCTGTCTGGCAGGCTGTAGAGCGAAGGGTGGTGTCCATCGAGAGACAGCCGTCCACAGCTATTCCTGATTCTGTCACACGTCCACAGCTATTCCTGATTCTGTCACACGTCCACAGCTATTCCTGATTCTGTTACACTATGAATACCCCATCCCAGGCATCGCTCTGCATTTGCTTCGAGCCCTGCTCTCCGGGAGGCTCTCCAACGAACGCTGGATTTTAACATCAAAAAACAACAAAGAAACCCCTAGAAAATGCGGCCGCTTTCTGACTGGAAAAATGCAAGGATCTTTTCATGGTCTCGGAAAAACCATTCAAGATGAAGCCATCCAATCACATGGTCTCTCTCTTTCCTCTGGTTCTAAAGAAAGCCAGGAAGAACTCTGGGAGAACTCAGTCCCAGTCCAGTGACCTTGGGCCTAGCTGTCCGCACAAGTCAGTGCGTGCGTGGGGGCGGGGCCAGCGGGGGACGTGGGGCGTGGCGCTAAGGGGGCGTGGCGGGTCCTGTGGGAGCGGGGGCGGGTCCCGTCCGGGGCGGAGCGTGGCGTGCGTGGGGGCGGGGACAGCGTGGGGCGGAGCGCTAAGGGGGCGTGGCGGGTTCAGTGGGGGCGGGGCCGGGCCCGTCCGGGGCGGAGCGTGGCGAAGTTGAGGGAAGATCGTGGTGTGAAGAGGAAGTGGGGTTGGCGCGGAGGGGGAGAGCTGGTTGTGGGCGGGGAGAAGCCGGGTGGGGCGTGGCGAGGGCGTGGCGGAGGCGGGGCACGCACACGCACGGAAGATGGCGCTGCGTCTGCTGCAGAGGGCGGCCTGCGGAGCTGTGGCGGCGCTGCCCAGGCTGTGAGTTCACGTCCCCAGTCCCCGCCGCCCGGCCCCGGCTTGCAGAGGACTGACCCTCGCCCGCCCGCAACCCTGCGGCCCCGCAGGCCCGGCGCACCCTCCCCGGTCCCCCTGGGGCACCCCGGCGGGCGGGGAGCACCGCGGGTCCGCGAGCGCTGGTCTCCACGTGTCCGGTCCGCCCTGCGCCGTTACCTTTCGTTCCGCGAGGTCGTGCACGTCGCCCCTGCCGCGCGTCCCTGAGGGCTCTTGCGTTAATCCGGAAAATGGGTGCAAAGTATCAGACGGTGTAAACTACTAACAGTGCCCCCAAACAAAACTCCCTTCACTCCACAAATGTGCAACATTAACGTGCGGGTCATTCTCTATAAAAGGTGTCCTTGAGGGGCAGTCCCTTCCTCCCCTTTGCAGAAACCAACTTGATTAATAGGAACGCATTCCGTTGGCGTGTTCAGCGTCAAAGCAAACAAGCTCAAGGCCATGAGTGTATTTTCTGAGTCCTAGTGACCCTGGTAGGACAGGAGGGAACTGCCCGTTTTTGACACTAAATCTTAGCTGGAGTAGAAAGCCCAGTCTTTCTCCGGAGGAGCAGCTGGTGGTGTCGAACTACTGATCTTCGCAGATCGCACCCCGGTGTGTAACCATTACACCACCAGTTCCCAACGTCTCTGTGATGCCAGGACCCCTATACACTCCTACCAATTGAAGACCCCAAAGGGTTTTTGTTTTATCTATTGTGATTTGTGGCATTACCAGTTACAGCAAGTTGAGATGTTTTATTTAGAAAGCAAAAAAGCACAGCCCCCCCAAAGCTCATTTTAACACATTTTCAATGAAACAACTAGATCCTCCAAAATAAAAAAGATTTGGGGAAAGTCATGTTTACATTTTTGTATTCTTTTTGGCTTGAGAGAGAACAGCTGAGAAATCTGCTTTACTTTATCATGTTTTTTTTGGGAAGTACAAAGAAACTCGCGTAGATACCTGTATTTGGAAGATAGAGGTGTTTTCCTAGACCCTTTCAGAGGGGTTTTAAGAGCCCTTCCCCTGTGCCCTTAGACTACAGTTTGAGAACAGCTGGCCTAGCGCTTGTCTGTTTGCCAGCTACATTCACAACCACCAGCACATTCTATTCTGATTACCATGTGAAGTTGGGCAGCGTGTTTATGACGATGAAACTGAGGTTAAGTGACACTCGAAGCCCAGTGACTCGTCGTGCACTTAGAACCACGTCTAGATGGCTCCTGGCCCAGCAGGAGCCCTGGTGGCTGATGCTTTTGTCCACTAACTGTAAGGCCAGCAGCTTGAAACCCCCAGTGCACCGCCTCTCCACGCCCCACCCCAGGAGAAAGATGAGGCTTTCTACTTCTAGAAAGAGTTGCGATCTTGGAAAGCCACAGTGGCACCTCGACACTGCCCTATCGCGTCGTGATGAGTGGAATCGACTCGATGGCAATGAGTTTGCGTTTTGTTTCCTTGGTTTGTTTTGTGCTATTTGATTCACCAGTACTCCCCGGGCCTTAGGCATCAGTTCATCTTCCCATTTCCTAGACTCAGCCCTGAAGGAGCAGACAGGGCTGAGGACTCAGACGCTCCAGAGGGATTCCTTTTCTGACCCCGGAGGGGTCTGCTTCTGTGGGCTGTTCATACGAGTCTAGTAATCACACTTCATCCCCACTTCTAACACACTTGGGACTCGCGCACAATGCCTTTCACCTCCCCTAGTACTGTGGTTCACTGCCAACCCTCTGCCACAATCCAGCAAGACCACGGGCACCATGTTCTCATCCCGAGGCTTCATGGCGCCTACCCAAGCAAACAAACACACACACAAACTCACTGCCATCAAGTCGATGTGAACTCATAGCCCGACCCAGTGTCCCAAAACTCAAAGGGTAGTGGCTCACCAACCTTTCACACCTGGGGTGCATTCAGTCCAGGTTGTGGCCCCTTCAGAGCACACAGGTTGGGTGAAGTAAAAGAGCTGAATGCCCATTTTGAAGAGTCTGCTTACAGAACCCTTCATTCCTAGCCGCCATGATGATGGGCTGGTTTGGTCTTCGGCAGCTGCCAGTCCGTGCCTCCATTTCTGGTGGCTTTTCCTTCGCCGGGCAGTGCAGCAGCACCCTTGTTGATGTTGAGAGTTGCCATCAAGTTGGTGCTGCTTAATGACCACCTTATGTAAATTGAACCTAAGTTCCTCAGGCCTGCCTGTGCTGTTTCCATGGCAGCTGGTTAGTTGATCTCACTGAGGTTTTCCCTCACAGTTGCCAACCCGGCTACCAGCCATGCTGGCTGTTTCTAGCCATTGGTCTCTCCTGGTAAACTCGTCCAAAGCAAGCAGGCTGAAGTCTTGCCATCGTCACTTCTCAGGAGCAGTCTGGTTGTATTTCATTGCTCCGGCAAGAAGGAAACAAAACAAACTCACTGCCATCAAGTTGATGCTGACTCATAGCGACCCTATAGGACGGAATAGAACTGCAGCTGTGGGTTTCCGAAACTGGAAATACTTTCCATAGTAGAAAGCCTCAACTTTCTCCTGAGGAGCTGCTGCTGGTGTCGTACAGCTGACCTTGAGGTTAGCAAAAACCAAGACCAAACTCGATGCCATCTAGTTGATTTCAACTCACGATGACCCTATAGGATAGGGTAGAACTGCACCTGTGGTTTCTGAAATGGTAACTCTTTACCAGAGTTGAAAGCCTCATCTTTCTCTTGTGGAGCAGCTGGTAGTTTCAAACTGCTGACCTTTTGGATCACAGCCCAATGTGTAACCACAATTCCATTAGCAGCCCATGATATAGTCAGTATTCTCTGCAACAGGACAGTTCAAGTCCATCAGTTTCTCTTCTGCCTGCCTTTGCCTTTCTCTGGTTTTCATATTTGTATGAGGTGATTGAAAAGACCGCCTCTGGGACCAGGTGCCCCTTCGTCATCCAGGTGCCATCTTTGCTTTCTGAAACCAAGGAGAGGGGGCTTGCAGCACATTGGCCCTGTCAGCATGAATGTTGGTAGCTGGCCCAAGGGGAACGACGTCATTGACTCCTTCGGCTTCTCCCTCCTGTTTGGTGATGGCGTTTATCAGTCTGCCGTGACCACTGACATTTGCTCCTGTAGCAATGGGCAGGAGTGCTCTCTGCTGCATCCCTGCCTGTCTTGTGTCTGTATGCCCAGCCGTCTTGCATCCCCCTTGCTCGGTGGCTTCTCCTTGGAGAAAGGCAAGTGCCTCAGGTCATGGCTTCTAGGTGTGTTCCCTCCCTCTGCAACCACCAGGTGCCAGGCACAGTGAGGTCCTTGGCCACCTGTCTCCTGGAAGCACACACACACTCTTTGGTAAAGAAACTAATTTGAATAGGCAGAGACAACCCCTAGATAGCACATCCTTCTGGCCTCCTTGCTGTTTCTCAGACCTTCCAAACTCACTCCCACCTGGTCACTTCTGTGTGCCTTAAATACCCTTCCTTTGACTCTTAGCTCCCCTCTTTCGAGTCTGTGTTGAAATGCCCCTTTCTCCAGGAGTTCTTTTCCGACACCCTCATTTAAAACTGCAACTACACACTCCTTTGCCGTTCCTCCTTCCCTGTGGCAGGCCAGCGTGCCAAAGCTGCCTGGTGCTCACAGGCCACAGCCCATCTCTACTCAGCCAACCCCGGTGGCTAATTGCAAGATCAGCTATCAGGGACCCTGAGGGTTAGACACTACTCCCATAAACAGTACCAGCCTTGGAAACTCACAGGGCCAGGCCTGCCCTGTCCCATAGGACCCTCGGAGTGGACATCGGCTCAGTGGCAGTGAGCGTGTGTGTTTTGTTTGAGGAGGGCGCCAGTAACGACTGGATCGCGCCAGACACATCACACCCTGTCAGAGCCTGGATTCCTGCTGTCACGTGCACAGTGATACTTTTCTTCCTGACAAGTATCAGGCAGCGTATAACCAGAAGTTCTATGTATTCTGAACGGGCCACACTAAGCAAGCCCCCAGATAAGCAGACTGAAAGCTTCTCTGGGCAGCGCTGATGACTTCTCTTGGCATATTCCACAGTGTACCCTGGATGAGGGCCTTCAATGGGCCCTTCCTGTGGCTGGTCTTCCCCTGGCCAGGTAGACAGTACGCTTATGCGCCCAGTGTGCACCCCAGCTGAGGGGACCAAGAAGTCTTCCTCTCCTAGTTATTTTATACCCCCAGCCTCTGTGGCAACTTGTGGTGCAAGGCTTAAGTGCTTGACTGCTAAACAGAAGGTCAGTAGCTTGACCTCACCGACCGCTCGGAGAGAAAGCTATGGCATCTGTTTCCATACACGGATGAGATTTACAGCCTTGCAGACCAATGCCACACTGCTGCTCCGCCCTGCAGGGTCAATAGGAGTCAAAATCAACCGGACGGTAATGAGGGTTTGGTGGTGTTTTGAACACGCATCTGGCCTCAGCGGGGGCAATGGTTTATTCTGAGGCCTGACATACCAGCAGGGGGCGGAGTGGAGCCAGCCATGGCCTCCTGGCTTGTTTAAAGGACTTGGCCTCAGACCTATTTTATTTTCCTCCTCAGTACTGATTACCATCCCACAGATTCTACTTGTTATCCTGTTTGTGGCCTGGCTCCTGTCCCGGGAGCCCAGGTGGTGCCGTGGTTATGCTTTGGGTTGCTAACCACAAGGTCAGCAATTTGAAACCACCAGCCTCCCCAAGGAATAAAGATGAGGCTTTCTATTCCCATAAACAGTTGCTGTGTCGGAGAGGGCCCCTCTGAGCTGGAATCGACTCAGTGGCAGGGAGATGGCTCTGAGTTTGGGGCTATGGAGTCAGATGTTCCCCGTATCACCAGGCTGTGCTGACAGACCTCTGGGTGACCTTGAACCACCAGCCTTTCAGTCAACAATGTCGTGCTTCGCCATCTGCACTTCTTAGGGACCCTGGCACCAAGTAACAGCCCTCTGTGCATAACTGTTGGATGAATAAAATCCCATAATTATTTTCTAAACAGCCCCCTACCCCCTGTTACCCAACACACAGACATTCGTTCTGTACACTGTTCCTCCTGTCCCATCTTCTTTCCACCCTAGAGCAATACTTATTAGAGGCCCGGGCTGCAGGTAACATCAACAACATCTGTGTGTGTGACTGCTCCTTTTTAAAGGAAGGGTAATATGCTTGTATCGGGGGTTTCAGCAATCGTTGCTTTTGCGGGCTGCCAGTTGTACTTGTCAGTTCTCTGGATTGGCTTGCTAGCTTTGGCTGAAGGGTGTGACTCCGCCAGTGGGGTGGTGGTCACTGTCTGTGGCTGCTCAGACTGTTACTGGCACCATCAAAGGTCTCTGGTTAGTAGGTTTGTGAGAGGCTCTACCGCAGGTACTGAGCTACCTCATCTCAGTACTGGAGACTTGAGAACGTTGCTTTCTTCAAGCACCCAAAGCCCGAGGGAAAGCTTAATGTTCACTTTTTTTTTAATTAATTTATTTTTTAATGTTGACTTTTGAGACACAGGCTTTCACAGACGCAGATAAGCGTACCTGTGCTTCTGTTACTGCTTTTTTTTATTCATTTGCTTCCACTGTATTGTTATTGTTTAGACTGTAAGGGGGAAAGGCAACAACTGGCTCTTGATATTGTCATGAGCACTTGTACTGACTTTCACCACAAGACGATTTCTTTGGGGCAGGGGGTTGGCTTTATTGTATAATTTACATATAGTAATGTTCACTAATTTGTACTGTTTGATGTGTTTTAATATCATCGCTCATTTAGTCATGTAACAGCCATCACAGTGATGCTCTGGGACATTTCCATCACCTCAGACTCCCTCCCAGGAGTAACTGTGCAAGTCAGCCTTTCCTCTCCTTCCTCCCCCTCCACCCCCCCTTTGTGATGTGTTGGGATATGACAGCTGGCTCAGGGTGGGGGGAGGGCAGGAGGAAGGTCTCATGCGTAGTCTTTTTGGAATGGTGTAACCCCCACCATGGTGAATGTGTGAATCCTTACACACCGACCAATGTGTGTAGCTCCAGCATGTGCGTGTGATGGCCGTACCCTCCAACCCCTAGTGATCACTGATACTTGTTTATCGATGAAATGATACCGCATGTAGTTTTTTGTGTGTCTGACCTGTCACGTGGAATAATGGTTTTGCAATTTACTCACATTGCAGGTATCTGTGGTTGGGGGGAGAGATTCCTTGTACGGGTAGAACCCCAGCTTGTTTGAGCTGGTGGGTGATGACACTGCTTCCCGGTTTTAGCTGCGATGAATAAAGTTACTAGGGACATCTGGATTGGCATTTGGTTAGTTTCTTTTCACTTAAGTATCTATATGTGCAGTTGCTAGGCCACATGACAAGTGCGTGCTCAATTTCAAGGAGACTGTGCAGCTGGGTTCCAACGTGGCTCTACCCCATCTTTGCCTCTGCCACCAGCAGTGTCCGAAAGGTCTAGTTCTTCCACATCCTTCCTGTCACCACTTGGTTATTGTTGGTGCTGCTGCGTGTCAAGTCTCTTCCAGCTCACAGCAGCCCTGTGTGACAGCAGGCAAAGTGCCACCATACGTCCCCTATGCCTTCATGTTTACAGGATCGTATTGCCAGGTCTTTGCTCACACAGAGCAGCTGGTGGCTTAGCATTGCCAACCCTCCTGTGAGCAACCGAAGCTTAACCTTTACACCCCCAGGGCGACCTCCATTGGTAGTAGTGCCTTACTCTTGCTTTAAGCTGAATTTCCCTGATGCCTGATGCTATTGAGCATCTTTCCATGTGCTTATTTAACAGCCATGTATCTCCTTTGATTAAGTAGACTCCTGTTAGACTCCTGTGCCACTGCCTTTTAAAAATTGGGTTGTCTTTTCCCTGCTGCGTTCTGAGGCGCTAGATGAGATGGTCAGCAAATGGTCAGGGGATCGGGTGTGAGCCCCGAGATTCTGTGGGTTGAACCCCAGCCCCGGCCCTCAGGAACTGCAAGACAAGCTGGAGATCCGCTTCCAAAGGTCGTTCTCCTGAAAACGCATGAGGCGCCGGGAGCTGTCGCCCACTGGCCACCCACTAATAATTGCCACAGTTCTCGGATATTGCCGATAAAAATCCTTTGCTGAATCTCTGCTTTGCAAAACCTCCCAACATTGTGGCTTGCCTTTTCATCTCCTTAGTGGTGACCTTTAAACATTATTTTGGAGATAATCCTAGACTTACTGGTTGTAAAGTAGTGCATAGAGTGCTCATAGACCCTCTAGCCAACGTCTGCTGCTTTCACTGACATTTTACAGAAGACCGGAACAGCGAAATATATTTAGATCTGACCAGTTAACCTTGTTGTGATCCTGTGAACTTAGAGGCAGACCGTCCACGGGTTTTACCAGTTTTCCACTGACTGTCCGTTTTCTGTCCCAGGGTCTCACATTGCGTTTGGTTAATCACGTCTCTTCAGTCTCCTCCAGATTAGGGGTTCTTCCCTCTTCTCTTTCGTGACTTGGACAGGTGTGAGCTGTGGCTTGGTGCCGTCGAGTGGCTTCTGACTCATACCAATACTATGTTCGTCAGAAGGAAGCACCAGCCGGTCCTGCACCATCCTTGTTACGTGGAGCCCATGGTAACAGCCCCTCTCGACGTGGGCCTTCCTCTTTGCCGCCGACCCTCTGCTGTGCCAACCACGGTGTCCTTCTGCAGTCTCAGTCTAAACCTTAACTTGGTTTTGTCTGCTGTTTCCTCATGATCAGACTGTGGCTCTGCATTACACGGTGAAGGACGGCACAGAGTGGACATGCCCTTTTCCATCATCCTGTGGGGGTGAGGGGTGATGAGGTTGAGATGTATCATGGGTGAGGTCAGAGTTGATCATGTGGTCAAGGTGATGTCAGCCAGTATTCTCCCCTGGAAACTTCCTACTGTTCCCTCCGGAATTACTGCTACACAAAGTACTGTAGACAGCCTCATGTGTGTCAGAATAGAACTGCTCCACAGGGTTGTTCATTTTGTTGTTGTTGTTGTTGTTGAGAATATGCATGGCAAACCTACACCAATTGGGAATAACTGCGTTTTGGGGGAGAGAGATAGCTTGAGACCATACACATGTCCGCTCACTCTAGCCTCCATCAGTGCGTCTCGCAGCAATGACCACAGTGGAATTCTTCTGCTCTCTCATCCTGCCTTCATGGCTTCATTGAAATTGCTCCCTAAGGGAGAGTGGTTGCTTCCTCGCTCGTTAGTTTTACCTGCCTCGGGCTTATTTATACCCATAGCACAGGAGGACCCCAGATCCATGCACATGGCAGCCTGAAGTCACATCAGTCTCTGCACTCTGCTGTGGAGCCTTTGTGGGAGACTGAGCACCGTTGGGAGTTTAACCCCGGAGCCTGAGTTTAACTGGAACGTCAGCTTTACTGTGTGCCTTTGTGTTGGACTTTGGCCTGTGTGTTCATCTGGGTAGACTAGAGACAAATTCATAGACACTCATATGTGTATGACAAAGAGCAATTGAATATTGAGAAAACGTCCCAGCCCAGTCCAGATCAAGTCCATAAGTCCAATATTAGCCCATCTATCTGATACCAGTCTATAAAGTCCTCTACAGACTCACAAAACACATGCAATGATGCCAAATGATCACAGGCCAGTGGGTGGGAAGTCTTGTGGATCCAGTGGTCGGGGTGGCATCTCAGCCCTGGCAGGGGTCTCCACTTGGCTTCTCCAGCTCAGGGTACTAGCATAGCTCCATGTGTTTTGTCAGCTGCTATGTATCCCAGGGAGTGAGCAGGTGTCTCACTTCAACTGAGCTATTTATCTCCTGTGCCTTCAAATGAGGTCACCAAGATGCGACCTGATTGACAGGTAAACCTTACCTCTTCACTCCTAAGTCTCAAATGGACAACAAATTGTCTAACTACCACAGCCCGCAAAGCCTCAGATGTTTGGTAATCCCAAGCTTGGGATGGTCAGTATAATAGGCCAGTGTACTGAGCTGACAGTTGATGTCCGTCCATTGAGGTCTTAGCCTTGACATGCTTGGTCTTTACAAACACTGCGCTAGCCTCAGCTTGAGCATGCACAGCCTTGGGGCTGCTGGCCTGCATTTTCCTCAGGCCCTTCTTGTGCTTCTTGGCAAAGTGCATGTTCCTTGGTAACCAGAAGCCCACCCCTTAAGCGAGTCATCATGTTGTGATGGGGGTTTCTCGATGCCATTTCTGTGTTGTGTTCGGGATTGGTTCTGTGTTGTGTTTGTGATGTGCTTCTTGGCCGCGACCATGTCTCCCCTGACATCTGCCGCTCCAGGAGCGTTAGGAAGACCGAGAGGGGATATTTATTTTAGCATTTGGGTTATAATCCCATACTATCCCCGTTTATGGCCCTTACAAATGGAGATGTAATTCACATCTCTAAAATTTAGTCTTTTGAAATATACAAACTGGTGGTTTTCACTGGATCCACTGTGTTGTGAAACCATCAACACCTTCTAACCAAAACCTGTTCATCACCCCAAAAGAAACAAACTCCTTGCCCAGTAGCCCGTCTCAACCCATCCTCCCCCTCCACAAGCTCTTGGCCCTCACTCTCAGACTCTGGATCTGCTCACTATTTCGCTCAGGCTGTTGCAGCATTGGCCCTGGGAGCTCTTGCAGGGCTTCCTGTGCCCTTTTCAGGATGTCCCCAGCCCCGGTCACCTCCTTTGTGAGCATGTCCTTACTTTCTGGCACCAAAAATGCACTGGGCTCCTCTTGTATTTTTTCCGTTTCATCCCTGGCATCCAGTAGTTTATTAAGGTGCCCTGGTTCCTTAGATTGGAGAATAAAAAAGCCAACAAACAAACATTGCCATCAAGGAAGTTGGTTCGTTGAAAGGATTAGCAAAATTGACAAACCACTGGCTTACTTAGCAAAGGAAAAGGAGGAGGAGATGCAAATATCAAGAATGAGAAGCAAAAGGGGCAACAGCATCTCAGAGCCAACTGAGTTAAACAAAATATTAATAACTCAGTACCATGACAGACTATATGCCTCCAAATTGGAAAACTTACAGGAAATGGACAAATCTTTAGAAACCTATTACCTACCGACGTTAACAGACTGATGTAGACATCTCAAAACCTCAAAAATTGCTGTAGGTAGTCTCTTAAGGTTCTTGTTGTTGAGAGTATACATGGCAACACCTACACCGATTCAGCAATTTCTACAGGTACACTTCATTGACATCGATCACCCATTTCAAGTTGCCCAGCTGTTTGCATCTGCTTTTTGTGAGTGGTTCCACCTCCATAACATGTTCTCAGTTGCTGTTGTTAATATGATCTAACAAATAGTCCTTGAAAGAGACGACTGACTGCTCAAGGCTGACCTTTTTTGTTCATTAAGCTAGTCTATTGCTTGATTTTATTTTTTACTTCAGGGAATATTTCTGGTTTGAGGTTTAAAGATTTTTTGAGTTGCAAGAATTTCAGGGGTTCCTCCAAGCTCCATGGCATTGAGAATTTGATATTCTGTTATGCATTTTCCTCCTTTGATGAAGATTTTTCTAGGAAATCCTTGATCCAAATGTTCAGTAATGATAACTAGGCATCAATCACTTCTTTTAAGATCTCAGACTTTATGTCCCGAAGTGGGAGACAGACAGGTTTTCTCCTCAGGTACCTGTGGGTGGATTTGAACCGCCGACCTTCCAGCTGGCAGCCAAGTGCAGTTAACATTTACACCACTCAGAGACTCTGTTTCTACTCTGTGTGGTTCCTTCTTCATGCTTGTTTTGGGTTTACTTTTTCTTTTTTCTAGTTTCTTAAGGGGGCAGATCAGCTGTTGGTTTGAGATACTGCTTTCACTTTTTAACAGATGCTTACAGCCAGAAGCTTCTGACAGCTGAGTACATACTCTTGGTTGTGGATGAGCATGGGGGAGGACCTGACAGGTGTCCGCTGAGGTGGGGCCCAGAGAGGAAAGGATAACGCTCAGCATCTGCAGCTTTCTAAAGTGGACATTTTCTCCAGTGATGGCTTTGTAGCAGCCAAGGTCTGGTGGATCTAATTTCTGACCACAGCTTTGGTCACACGGTTTCCTTAACTAAATGTGGTGGTGGCCGCACTGTCGGAGCTACCCACGGGGAAGGCTGCAGGGGCACGAGGCAGGGTGCAGGTCTCTGAGAAGATAAGAGAGTGGAAAGCCTGGGGAGGGGATTCTAGGTAGGTTCCATTAATTTGAAGAGTCGTTAATTATAATAACACGTTGTTTTCCTACCCCGGAATGCAGTCAGAGCTGTGTTCTCTTGTAATATATTGTTCCCCTGCACGCTCCCCCCGCCCCCCCATACTCCTGGTCTCACCAGGTAAAGATGAGAATGCTATGGGATACTGAGGACATATCTAACAGACAGCATTGTGTCTTCATGTCGGTCATTTGGACATGCGTTTGAACCCACTGTAATTCAAACAGGTGTATTCCGACACTTAAATGACCTATACTCATGTACTAATTTAAAAACTCACTTGAATGATGTACACAATAAAGGGCCTCAGAATTGAGCTTTCTTTATTTTCCTTTCTTTCCATTAATTTTTTTTAACTAGGTGGCATAATGATTCCATGTTGGGTTGTCATCTGCAAGGTCAACAGTTGGGGACCACCAGCTGCCCCTCAGCAGCACAATGAGACTTTCTGCTCCTGGGGACAGTTACTGTCTCAGAAACCCACGGGGGCAGTTCTACACCCGAGCCGGCATTGAGTTTGGTTTTTGAGTTTGGGTGGCCAGCTGGCACTTGTTCAAGGAGAAAGAACCCCATGTTTCTCCTAGCCTGTGGGGTCACCATAGTCAGAATTGACTCTGTATTTCCTGAGTGAGTGATAAGCCAGGTTCCCGATGGCTTTTCCTTAGTTGCTCTCTTAGTTACCTAATGCTGCTTGAAAGGAAATACTGCCTGTGGGGGCTTACTCAACAGAAAATGATTTTTTTCTCCAAATTTAGGAGGCCAGACGTCTGACTATAAGAAGAAGATATTCTTCCTCTGTTGGCTTTGGAAGAAGGTTCTTGTCTCTGCTGAGCTTTTGCTCCCGGGCAGTCTGGGGGTGATTTACCCTCTCTCTTCTCCCAACTGGGCTTGCGTCCCTATCTCCCTTTGTCCCTTATAGCTTACAGGGGTTGATTAAAACCAGCCTGCACCGACATGGCCTTCACAAAGAAAGCCCAGTCCGAAGGGGGTTACAACCATACACGTAGGCCCTAGACTCTAGGGATTAGGGTTTTCAACAGATATTTTCCCCTCCCATCAGGGACTTCCGACTCATAGCAACCCTGTTGGACAGGGTAGCACTGCCCCCTGTCAGATTCTGAGACTAGAACCCTTTATGGGAGTAGAAAGCCTCGTCTTTCTCTCGAGGAGAGGCTCGTGGTTTTGAACTGCAGACCTTGTGGTTAAACCACTTCCATGTAGCACCTCCACTTCTTGTTTCCAACCGTGTCTTTGTTATCTAGTGCTGCTGTCACAGAAAAGACACCGATTCTCATGGACTGTTTGTTATCTGATTTTGCACTTACGACAAGGATTAAAAAAAAACCTGACTGTCTTAAGCTTTCACGGTGCATGTCTGGCAATAGTGAACGCCAGGGTGAGAGTAACATTGGCTGTGAATTATCCCAGTTCTGTGTCAACTTGATGGGGCCATGTTTGGCAGTTTGGTGATGACGAACTTTGACAATTATGTAAAGATACGATCTTCTTCCATTTTGTGATCTTATGTGATCCTCCTCCATTTTTGCAATAGTCTGATTTTCATATCCCAGCCTGGTCTTGGGAGCCTAACCATGTTGATGAGGGAGGTCTGTGGGTGGTCCTAACAAACTGAAATGGAACTTGTCTTAGTTTGGGAGGAGAGAAGCCTGGCCTCAAGGTGCCAGCTCTAGAGCAGCTTTCTTTTGGAAGGAAGATCTTTTTCTCTTCCGAGCTGCTCCTCCCAGGCAGTCTGTCTGTGGCTTGCCATCTCTCTTCCCCATCTTAGCCTGCTTCTCTATGCTTAGTCTGCACCTAATATGCCTAGTCTACACCGCCTACCCTGATACTGTCTCTGAACAAAGGAACCCATTCTCAAAGTCCTAAGGGTGAGGATTGTCCTAAAATCAGATATTGGGGGTGGGTGGGGAGGGCACTACTCAATCTATAACAATTTCTCTGATTTTATCTTTATGTTCAAACAGTTGTTCGCATGGTCTCTATTGTCCCATGAGTCTCCCACTCTTCCGTTGCATTTCCTGAAGGCACACATATTTGATGCGTGCAACCATAGCTGTGTGCCTTTAGTCCACTCCCAAGTGTTCTCTCTTTTAAACAAAGGGAAGGTACCTGGTCCTCTGCGCAAATCTTTTCATGAACTTGCGGGTAAGTGTCGGCACATGAACTTGCTTAGCCAAACAGAGGCACACTCTAAGGGTAGTTACGCTTGTCAAATGCTCTCCAGAAAAAGTGCGTGATGCAGGCCGGGATTGCTGTCCGGTTTATCGCTGAGAGGTGGGTCGCCCCTTTTCCTTGGCATCACCAGACTCGTTCACAGCTAAAGAAGAGTGAGCACAATGTGCCTTGCTGCTCACACAGCTGCCAGAGTCAGTCCAGCCTGGAAAGAGGCCACCCCTCTATCCGCCCACTGAGTGGCATGTCCCTCTGTGGCCGTGGCCGTCACTGACCCAGCCTTCAGGTGTTGCTTTGAATGACCTTGAAGCTATACCCATTCTTCAAGGTCTCTTCTGAACGGCTCTGCACGGAACAGAGTGCTCTTAGTTCGGCTTCTGCACCTGACAAAGGTGCCAGATTGAATGACATAGGCATGAAAGTGAATGTGCTTGGGACACTAAGAATTCTGTTTGAATGGAGCGCTCGCCGTGGTCACATCTGTCTTTCCGTCTCCCCCTGCAGGGTTCTGGCAGAGAATGAGTGCTGTGCGTGTCTTTGCCGACACTTCTCAAATTCTAATCCTCGGAAAAAGGAGGCAGGGAGGCAGCAAGCATCATCTGCCTCACTGTCCTATTGTTGCCACTCCCAGTAAGCGTGAGGTCACAATGGAGTAGCAGATGCGTGTTCATTGTTTAGCTGACAGAGCACATTGCTGCTGCGGGAGGGATTTTATTGATTTTTTTTAAATTAAGGACCTCTGGGCGGACCCTTTAAAAGTGTGTACAGTCCTTTAAAGCGGAGTGCTGGCAGCACAGGATTACAGGTTGGGGTGCAGTTGGAAACCAGCAGCCCGGAGAAAGACGGGCTGTCGACTCCCAGAAACACTTACAGTCTCTAGACTCACAGGGATCACTTTCACCTCTCCTAGGGTCCCTAAGAGCCAATACAGACTCGATGGTAGTGACTTTGTTTTAAAGAATTTGCAGTCGAAAGAAAATGTTTTGAGAATGATGATGGCAACAAATGTGCAAATGTGCTTGACACCATGGATGGATGTATGGATTGTGATAAGAGTTGTATGGGCCCCCAATAAAATGATTATTAAAAAATAAGATGTTGGGGGGAGCGGGGAAGGAGGGGGAAAATGAGGAGCTGATACCAAGGGCTCAAGTAGAAAGCAGGTGTTTTGAGAATGATGATGGCAACATACGTACGAATGTTTTGGACACAAATGATGTATGTACGGATTGTGAAAGGAGTTGTATGAGCCCCAAATAAAATGATTTAAAAAAATAAGAAAAACATACAAGATCTTGGAACAAAAAGAAAAAAAAGATGTCATTGCATGTTTATATGTCATGTCTCTTGGTGTGGAAGCCCTGCAGGCCTGTTTAAAAATTGTCCCATGATTTGCCTTCTTAATTAATCTCATGATACTCTCTGAGGGAAGGAAGATGGACCCAGTTTATTTTTGTAGACAAAAATGAAAGTCAAGGGGGAAAAAAATCCATTCAAGATGCCATTCTGTGCTAAGGCACTGGAGGGCGCTCTAGCCATGAGAGATGTAGGTGTTCGCTGCAGGCTGGTTAGTCCATTCCTTATAGACCTGTCCCTCTTAGAAAAGATAGGAGATTTAATTTTTAAGACAAATGAAAGGCGCACACACAGAGGAAATATTCCTATACTTGCCTGTAAACACTTGCTTTAAAAGTTTATAAGGAACTTTGAAAGTAGCTCTCTCCTCTGGACCTCCACCTTCTGGCTGGCCTTTATTCAATGTATGTCCTCTGACTGGGAACTGTCCCCCTTGCTGTCTGACGCTACTCCCTGGCTCCCCACTCTTCCTCTTTCTCTTCCTTCAAGTCTCTGATCAACTACTACCTATCCCTGTCTCTGACTTTATGTACAACTTTGCAGTCCCTCCCCGGCCCCCACCAGCCTCAGTCTTCTCCCTCCCCTCTCCTCCAACTTGCCCTACCTGATGGTCTTTTCCACTGCACCTATGCATTTCCACCTGGCACACTCAACCTGCACCCATTGCCCCCAAGTCAATTCCAACTCACAGAAACCCTGTATGGAATATCTGAGGCTGTAAATCCATCTGGAAGCGGACAACCTTAATTTTCTCCTGTGGAGTGGCCAGTGGGTTTGAACCACTAACCTTCTGGTTAGCAGCCCAATCATAGCCCACAGTGCCACCAGGGCTCTGACTTATTGCTTATCCACTTCATCCCAAATATAGGCTCTCTGAGAGCAGGGACTCTTGTTTATTCCTGAACCCAAAACAGTGCCTGGAGCATCACATATGTCTAACCTAGGTCTGCTAAATGGGCAAAAGAACTGGCGTCAGAGGTAGAATTTAAGAGACTTTCTCGAGACTCGTGTAGGTTCTATTTAGAACAAAAGATGGTGGTATTAAGACTTAAGTCTTAGATGGTATCACCGTTCCTTTGAATCACAGATTGCCCTTGGGTGGTTGCCACTTCCAGGAAAATACTTTTAATTCTGATTAAGGTAAAAACATATTAGCTCCTTAAAATGAAATCAGTATGACATCTCCTATTGGTGCTATTCATGCAAAACCAAGCAAAAAACCGTTCACCAAATCAAATGAATCATTCTGAGCTGTAAGCAGGGAGAGTGAGGTGGATGCTGTGTTGGGCCAGGTTGACTAGAGAAACAAATCCAGCGACATGTATGTGTAAGAAAGAACTTTATATCAAGAAATCAATTATATATCCAAAAAGCATCCCAGGCCAGTCCAACTCAAATCCATAAGCCCAGTACTAGTCTATAAATCCCTCTTCAGGCCCTCGTATGAGAAGGCCGCTCTCCCCAGGAGGCACCGTCAGGCTGCGACCTGATGGACAGGTTGGCTACCACCCCTTTATTTTTGTGCATCTTCAAGTTGAAATAAGATTATGTATCTACCGCAGATGCTTTGGGCTTCCAGCCCAGTGCTTACCCTACAATTAGCCGTGTCCCTCAATGAAGGCCCATTGTCTGAGTTGGGCCTTTAGTTTCTCACCATTAAAACAAAGACAGTGGACTGGATGGCTCCTGGCAGCAGTCTTTCTGTAGTCTGAAAGGACTGATTGCTCTGCAGTAGGGGACCTTGGGGAACTGGCTGCTGTCAGCTACTGCTGAGGCCGTTCCAAATCATAGCGAGCTACCCTGTGTCCGACAACATGAAACTCCGCTCTTCGTGCGCACTCTCACAGCCGTTCCCATGTTGGAGCCCGTTGTTGCTGCCACCGTGTCCGTCCGTCTTCTCAAAGGCCTCCCTCCGTTTCACCGCCCCTCCACTTTAGCAAGCGCCATGTCCTGCTCCGGGCACCAGTCCCTCCTGAAAATCTGCTCAAAGTGCGTGAGACCAAGTGTTGCCGTCCTGGCTCCTGAAGGAGCATTCTGGCTTTTTGAACTTTGAGTTCTTCTGATCCATTTCAGCAAATTTTGACCAAAGATGAGAGATTATAAAGACTCTGCCTTCCTCCAAACTTTCTGGGACCAGTTTGTGCTAGGGAATTGCTTTTCACTCCTCCTACTGCCATCTTAGGGGATGTGTGTGTGTGTGTGTGTGTGTGTGTGTGTGTGTGTGTGTGTGTGATCATCCTTGAGATGTTCAGATCTCTGTGCCAGGGTGAAGTGCTCAACCCTCAGTTCCAGTGGCCGGGGACTGCCCACCATGGGAAAATCTGGCTGTTTACATTGATGAAGCACTTGGTTGTGAACCCAAAGGTTGGCAGTTTGTACCCCCAGCTCCTCTGCTTCTTCAAAGATTGACAGCTTTGGCAGCCCCGTGGGGCAGTTCTGTCGGGACTGCAGGGTTCCCAGGAATGGGAATGGACGCGATGGGGGTGGGGGGGTGGGTTGGAATTGGGAATAACTAAACCCAAACCAGTTACTGTTGGGTCCGTTTCCAACTCCTGGCGACCCCTGTGGGTCAGAGGAAACCCGCCTCCACAGGGTGCCCAGTGGCAGGGTTTCAGAAGTACATCTCCAGTTCTCTGCTCTTCTTGGTGGAACCTCCATCCATTTCAGTTAGGGCTGAGTGTATTAGCCATTTGCACAACCCAGGGACCCACTGGGAATGGGGACCTGAAAAACTGAGTCATAAGCAGGGGCAGCTGCCCTCAAGTATAATCACATCATTAAAATCTAGACTCAGAAAATCAGAACAGTGATTTCTGTTTCTCTTCTCTTCATCTTTCCCACCCTGTGGACTTTACTACCCTCTTAGTGGCCCAGTGCTGGCCCATTCGTGCCCACAAGGTGGCCCTGCCTGGTCCAGGTCCCAGAAGCTCAGCATTCACTTGGCAGTCTGAGGAAATGAGCATGTGCTTACATCATCTGGGTAGCCCTCTGCAAATGATTTGCCTGCCCAGAAATGGGACACAAAGAGCATCTGTCCTCTCCAGGGAAGAAAACGTAGAGCTGTAGAGAAACTGGCTCCCCAGCTCCCAGGAATCTCTGGACAAGGGGTGCCCATCAGTGTCTGCTCATGCTATAGAACAGTCAGGCTCACCCCATGCTCCAACCATGTTTATGACAGAGGAGAAGCCTTATCTTTAAAAAGCAACTCACTCCTCTTCCACCGTCCCCCATTGCTTACTTAGTGGGGCCATGCTTCCCACCCAACTCCTGCACAGCCGCTCAGACCACCAGCTCTTTGCTGCGTAAGGTCTGGACACCCGCGTGGTGTCCACGGACCTCCCTACCCATCTGTACAGCGTTTCTCCCAGCACTGGTGACCTGCCACCAAACCTAACCCAGCCCTCCACCATCCAGGCGATTCCGATTCCTCGTGACCCTATATAGGATTTCTAAGGCGATGAAAATTTTTTTAACAGTTTTCTTGGCATATAATTCACAGCTCCTGCGATTCAGTAGTCCAACCACATTAGGAAGAGTTGTACAATCATCACCGCAATTTTAGCACATTCTTTTCGTTCTTGCACTCATTGTTTTTAGCTCTCCATCTCCTCCTAACCTCCCCTTGCCATACGCCCCATGAAACCTTTCATCCAGGTACCGTCTCTGTAGATTTGTCTGTCTTGGTTTCTTATACAGAATAACATGCCATACACAAAACAAAATAGCTAACAAAAATAACACAGGAAGGCAGGAAAACCCTCAATAGAAAGGAAAGCAGAGAATATTAGAAACTACAACAAATTGAAAATGGGTCGAGTGATAAGGTGTGCGATGTCAGCTAACTGCTTCTGCAGTCATCCAGTTTGCCGTGCTCGCTGCCTGGTAGCAAGCTGTGTTTCCCTGGGATATGGTCAGAGGAGCTTCCCCAGAGGCTCAGTCCACGTGTGTTTCCCTTGCCTTTCTTAGGTTGTTTAAACAGACACAACTTCAAAATGGGTCACAGGGGTGATCAAATGATGGGGTATTACAGTTAACCTAACTCTACCTGCCACTGTCGATTTTACAGCTCTGTCTGAGAGCAAGGCTATGTACACCCTAAGAACTTGGGGTTCTTACTGCCATAAAATAGTAAATCTTTATGGGAGCTGATAGCCTCATCTTGCTCCCGTGGAGTAGCTGGTGGATTCAAACTGCTGACCTTTAGATTAGCAGCCCAGCACTTAACCCAGCAGTGCTACCAAAGCCCCTTACTTGGCACCCTGTGTCCATTCAAGCCAGAAAACCCACTGGTCCTCCCACCACTTGGCGCTCTCCCCTCTCTGCCTGCGACACTCACTCTTCCTTCTCCCGTCCATATCCAACTTGGACGCATCCTTCCAGTCTCTGTCTGTGCCTTCACCTGCCCTTTCTCTGAAGCTGCCTCTGAGGAGCATGGCACCTTTGCCGTTTGTTAAAAGGGCTTAAAACACAGAGTCCTCTTGCGTGGCTCCCGCTCCCTGTCCTGGCTGCAGCCCATCTGTTGCCGGGACTTGTTGATTTGTTTTCTGTTCGTTCGCCAGCTCTTCCCCTAGTGAATTTGTTTTCTGTAGCCAGTGTAACAAATCACCACCAACTTAGAGGTTTAACATTTGAAATTCTGTGATCTGCGTGTGCGTTATCTAAAATTTTGTGTAGCAGGGCTGTAGCCCTCCTGGAGGCTCTCGGAGACATTGCCTCTAATGGCAGCGGACCTGATGATTATGGGATGGCATCAAGAACATTACACGAGGAGCTCAAAATGTCATGAAAACAAGGAGGAAAAAAGATCAGAGTGGAAGTCAGAAGAGACTCTGAAATGTGCTTTTGAGTAAAGAGTAGCGAAAAATGGATGGAAGAAATTAAGTGAAATAGCTGAACAGAAAACATCAAAGGGCAGCTTTAGAAGACAAAGTAAGGTATAATTAAATATGCAAATGCTTGGAGTTAGGAAGAACATACTTGGCAGATATGAAACTGAAAGAAATGAAGGAAGATTCAACTATTTAATGATGCAGGAAGTACCGGAAGGAGATGGAAGGAATACATACCGTCATTGGGTCAGAAAGAATTGGCCAGTGCTTTTCCTTGTTAACAGGAGAGACTAGTCCCTGGCAATGGATCATGAAGACCCTCAATGAAATGGATTGCTTCAGCGGCTGCAAGAATGGGCTCAAACGTCATCATAATTGCGAGGGTGGTGCAGGATTGGGCAGTATTTTGTTCTTGTGTACCTACGGTTACTGTGGTAGGAACCGACGTAACAGCCACCAGCACAGACAGTGCTAGTAGCAGGACTTACACATGAATCATTCTCCGCATAGATCACATTTTATGTCAAAAAATAAGTCTTGATATATTCTAAAAGATTGAAATAATGAATATTTTCTCTGATCACAATGGAGGGAAACTAGAAATAAATAACAGAGGGAGAAGCCCTGGAAAATAAAGAAATGTGAAAATTAAACAATTATTAAATTACAAATAGTCAAGAAATAAAAGAGAAATCACAGAATTCTCAGCGTGGACTGAAAGGAAAATATAGTATATCAAGACTTAAGAAGTACAGTGAAAGCAATGCTCAGAGGAAATCTCACAATAAATGCCTAAATAAAAAGAAGATCTTAAATTACCAGTCCTAATTTGAAAACTACAAGAATTAGAAAATAGAAAATTAAGCCCAAGCCTACTGGAAGAGAAGAGCAGACAAAGATCAGAATGAAAATGAAATTGGAAACAAAGCAACAGAATCCATAAAGCTGGAAATTGTTTTTTTGAAAGGATCAATACAATGGACATACCTCTAGCTTGGCTAACAATGGAAAGAAAAGTGACCTTAAAGGCTTGTATTCAAACCAGCAGCCATCTAAGCGAGGAGTCAACTAAGTCCACATGGAAGAAGCTTGTGCGATCCAAGATGACTATAACAAAATTCAAGTATGACGAAGGAAAAGTGTCAGAGCTGAAATTGTGAACACCCAATTTGTGGGAGGCTGTGGGGGACTCTGGGGGCCCAAAAACCATCTGCAGAGCATCTAGTCAGATGAAGCAGCTGGCAGATTCCCTCCGACCACAGGCAGATCTGGATCAGCCTGACTATCACACATAGATCATTGTAATCCTTTTTTAGGCTGGATCAAACTTGATACTTGGTCAGTTGGCCTCTCTCTCTAGACCCAACCTGAATTTGTTCTAGATGCAAAGATCTCTTGCTTATTCGAGGCTTTTTTTAAAAAAAGAAAAGAAAAGAATAAAGTGAGGAGGTCTAATCAGTAACCAAACCTCCTACCTGAATTATGTCCTGGACCAGATTGTCCTCCTGGAGAATTGTACCAAAGAGTTAGAGAAAACAGACACTACTCCTGTTTAACTCTTCCAAAAATAAGGGAAAAATACTCCCTAATTCATTCTATGACCAAACATAACCTGGTTATCCAAACCAGACAAACACACCACAAGAAAAGAATGCAAAAAAGATGCAAAAACTCAACAAAGTATTAGCAAAGAGAATCTAGCAACCTAGTAAAAGAGTCATACACCATAACTAAGTAGGGTTTATTCCAGGGTTACAAGGATTGTTCAATAATAGAAAATCCATCACTATAATACACCTCATCAGTAGAGCAAAGGGAAAAAACACAGGCTCCTCGCTATGGATACAGAAGAAATGTTTGATAACATCCAACACCTTTCTTTATGAAAGCTTAAAAGAAGAGTGTGATAGAAGGGAAATTACTCAATATGTTTCAGGGACTGTCTATACGAGAAGCTGACATCCAACATTAAAGTAATGGAGAATGATTGAGATCTTCCCCCTGGAAATCAGAAACAAGACAAAGATGTCCACTACCCCTCTGTTTGATATTGTATTAGAAATCTTAGCCAGAGTAATAAAGAGTCCCCAAGAAAATTTCTAGAGCTAATAGAGGGATTTAGCAAAGTTGCAGGATATAAACTCAACGACCAAAACTCAGCTGGGCTTCTGCGTACCAGCAATGAGAAGTCTGAAAAGGCAAACAGAAACAACTTCATTGACAACATTGAAGATGGTAAAATACCCACGAGTACATCTAACCAAGGACATGAAGCATCTGTTTCATCGAAGCTGTATAAAACAGGGCTGGAAGAGATGAACAATACAAGTAAATGGAGAGATGTTTAAGGTTCCTGGATTGGAAGACCTCGTGTTAAGATGTCAGCATACCCAGAGAAATCTATAAACACAGTGCAGTCTGAATCAATATTTCAACAGACTTCTTGATAGAACTAGAAAAAGCAAACCTCGGCTTGATAAGAAATGGTAAGAGCCCCCAACAGCTAAATGCAATGTTGGGAGAGAAGAGAAAAGTAGGAGGACTCTCACTTTCTGATTTTAAAATACACTACTCCAGTAATCAAGGCAGTCTGATTAAAAAATTAATGAAAATGAAAAAAATCCATAAAATATGATAGAAAATTTGATTTCCACATGCAGGACAATGAAAGAGGGTCGAAGCCTCTTAACATACATGCAAAAACATTCCAAATAAATTTAGGAACCCACATAGTACAAACTAAAACCATAGAATTTCTAGAAACTCAGAGGCATTACTGTCAGGCCTAACTTTCAAAAACACAAACAACCAGCAATAAAATGAAAATGAAACACTTTTCATCAAGACTATTTTAAAAAAATGAACAGACAAGCTGCTTACCAGAAGACTGTCTTGAGAACTAAACCATATATCCAGCAAGAATCTATAAAGTATATAGAAAATATTGGCAACTTAACATAAAGACAAATAACCCAGTCCGAAAATGGGCAAAGGACTTGAGTAGACATTTCACCAAAGAGAGCATTCAGATGGCCATTAAACACATGAAAAGATGCTTAGCATCATTCGCCAGTAGAGCTAATCAAGGCCATAATGAGAAATCCCACTGGGATGGCTAAGATGAAAAAAAAACACACAAACAAAACAAGTGAACAAATGTGGGTGGCAGTGTGGGGAGTTGGGGTCTTCATCCATTGCTGCCACTACAGATGTGGAAAACAATGGGGGCAGTTTCTCAAAAACCTGCGTACAGGACTGCCAGACAACCCAGCCAGTGTTTTCCTGGTCAACCCAAAAGACTCGAAGGCAGAGACACACAGAGACTTGTACAGCGATGTTCATAGTTGCACTGTCCTCAATAACCAAAGGTGGAAGCAACCTTACTCCTACCAAGAGAGGAACGGATAAGCAAAATGTGGTTCATACCCACAGTGGAATTCTACTCAGCCCGTAGGAGAAATGAAGTCTTGACACACTACAGATTGGACTGAGTGCAAAGACATGCTGAGGAAATAGGCCAATCACAAAAGGACAGATACTCTTATATAAAACGACAAGAGAAGACAAGTGTATAACAACCAAAGTTTATTGGTGGTAACCAGGGGTGAGAAGGATGGGGGAAATGAGGGTTAACAAAGACGGGGATAGTGCACGGATTAAGGGTAGGGTTACACAGACAGTTATTGTACTGGTTGGCAATAGGCTGTACACCTGTAAAAAGTTGAATGGACCAAAGATCGCTTTAATGTATAACACTAATCAAAATCCAAGTGACTGCTGAGGCTGCCTCTGCACAATCAAACACATCATGGGATTTGGTTCCTTCGTTTGAAGGGTTAGGTCCCTCGTTTTATGGGGCACCCCAGTTAACTGACCTAATAACGTGTTAGTGCACCTGGACCACCTCCGAGTGCTGGGTGGTGTCTGGGGTCTTAAAAACTTGCAAGCAGCCATCTAAGTTACAGCCAAGGTTCTCTATTCACCTGGAGCAACAGCTGTAGGGGAGTGAGGGACGGGAGGAGAGTATGAAACACGGGGCAAAGTGCTTCTGTGAAAACTGCCTCTGCTCTGAATCCAGGAGAACTGGCTGATGCCTAGCTATTGTTGCTGAGTATTTTGATTACAGATTCCATAGGAAAACCCTGATCAAAGTGGGGATAGTACAAGGTAGAATTTTTTTTAACTCCTCATAGACACCAGGCTTTCTGGAGCCACAGAGGGTGGATAAATCCCTGAAACTACTGTCTCAAGATCATCTTTAACCTTACACCAGAAGTCATCCTAAAGCCAAACAATAGTTTAACCTGGCTAATTGTTTTTAAGTCTACCTGAGCATTATGCTAATTTAAGAAGTAAATAAATGAGAGCAAATTGACCACAGCAACTTGAAAGACTAGATAGGAACCTGGAGAGAGCAGTAAGTTCATGTTAATGGGGGAGTGTGTTAGACATGGTTCTCTAGAGAGAAGAAACCAAATTACTAATAATTAGATAGATAGATAACACAAGAAATAAACAGTTAAATTATAAAGCAGTACAGATGGCTCAGTGCAACTCACTCCCGTGAGACAGTTGTGAGACACTGGCAGTCCTTCAAGTCTTGAGGGCAGCCAGGTAGTCCTCTGTAGAGTAATTCAGGCTATCCAGTCACAGGCAGCAAACAGCAAAGCAGGACACCAACAGTCAGCCAGATGACAGGTTCAGACTGTCCCCAGATCAAGAGATGTAAATTCCAATGGTGTGGCAAAGCAGGTCTTGAAGGAACCTCAAATTACAGCGACACAGTCCACGGGTTAGGTGTCCCACAGGTAGTGTAGCTTGCAAATTGAGGCACAGAACAAGCAAGGCAGCCGCACACTGGTCCGATGATCAAAGAGCAAGAGACAAGAAAGGCGAGGCTCACCGAGACATGTATCTCTCAGCCCTTCAATCAATCCCACATATGTTTATCGGCCAGGCTGGCACAATAAACTACCTCAGGGAGGAACAGATCAGAGAAAGAGGGTGAGGACAGTGGCACTGCTTGAAGAATGTCATTAATGCCCCTAAATTGCACATGCAGAAACTTTTGAAGGGTGTATGTTTTGCTGTGTTTATCCTCAAAACAACAACCAGGTAAATTAATGGGAATACTTGCTGCCTTCTTGGGGAGGTGGGATGACCATCTGAAGCACGTCTCTAACTTTGTTCCCAGCATTTCTCCCTCGGAGCACCCTGTTCTTCCTAGCACATCCACAGTGTATTGTGAGGTAGCTATGTGTGTACTTCCCTGATCGTGTCAAGTCTCCCCTGCTCAACTGGGAGCTCCACCCTCCAGTGTGTGGGCATGTGCATCCCCATGCCAGGCACACAGTAGACATTTAGTAGATGACTCTTGAATTAATCCATTATCCTGTGGCAACAGTAATGCAGAATGCATTACTAATCCTCCACTTGACAAGAGAGGGTGGGAAAGCAAACACTTAATGGTGTGAGTGTGGATGTGCGTATGTTTTTGTAGATTATAGATTTGTCTAAACATTCCTCCTAATTTAAGATCTCAAATCTGAAGTAAGTTTCTTGGATTGACTTTTTTTTTTCTTTTTAAACGCAGGCCAGGGCTTTTTTGCAGATTTCACATATTCTCCTTTTTGTGAAAAGAGTTTTCAGAAGTCTAAATGGGACACTTTGTAAAGTCTTTACAAAGCAGAGGTCATTCACTCTCTGTTCTTCACCCTTTTTACCATCTCTGGCACCAGCTCACCCTCCCTCAGCACACTACTTCTCTGCTGGGTTTGATAATTTCATTGCAGTAGCTGCACAGGACAAAGGCAGTCCTCAGGGTTATGTGGTTTCTTAGGAAAGTAGCAGGTTACAATTCAGGGTCAGGAACACGCAGGGTACAGTTCTTCAGTAAGGACAGCCTCTTCTCATTTGTGGCTGCAAGCATGCCATTCCCTGGCCGTTGACCTCTCAGCCCCATAGCCCTCTGGCTTCTTGTCCTGCTCAGGCAGATGTTGAGCAGTGCTTTTGGTTCTGGTGATAAGTGGTTGAAGGCGCCCCCTCCTCCAGGAAACCTCTTCTTGAAGATGCTCAGCTCTAGTTCCATGGGTCAGCACACCTGGCTCCCCTGACAAATGCCCAGAGACATGCCACCCCACTCAGAAGCCTCCTGAACTCAAGGTTTTACTCTGAGCTGGTAAACCCACTGCTCTGTCCCGTGCTGGTTTCTTGGGTCTGCTGCCTCTGCTGCCACCATTTTGTGCCTTCTCCCACCGTCTCTAGTGTCACCACTCTCCGTGCCTGGCTGAGGAGGTCCCAAGCACGCCAGCATGGGTTCAAAGGATGCTCTTCATCCTTGGCACGTCCTTCTTCATGGTAAAGAGACCCCTCTTAATGCCTTTAGGATGGCTCCTTTTAAGCCTAGCGGATGACAAAATGACTCCAAATTAGGGCTGCATACACTTTATTTACATGGTTATACACTCACAAGGGTGCCAGACCCCCATTCTCATTGTAGCAAGTGATCCATTCTCCTCGGTGGGTCATATCACTGCACTTTGATTATAGAACAGCTATGTCATATGCCAATGAATTATGACAGTCTTAATAGCTGGACGTGGCTTTATCCAGGCAGAACCTGGGCAGCCTGAGTCAATGTGGTCTAAAGCTGCTCCCCCATGAGTGCTTGCTGTAGAACCCTGTATGCCAGAGAAAACTGCCCCCAGAAGGTTTGCAACTGATGATTTTTGACAGTTGCTTGCCAGGCCTTTCTTGCGAGGTACCTCTAGGGAAACTTGAACTTCCAGTTTCTTGGTTAGCAGTTGAGCGCTTTAAACATTTGCACCATCCAGAAACTCCTTCTGTACCAGGTCCATTCTGCCCACTTAAGGTTTTCTGACCTGTTGAGCCCACACTGTTTTCCTCAATCCACGACCCAAGCCAAGCTCATCACCCGGAGGTATAGTTTTAAAAGCTGTGGTCTTTCAGGACAATGGAAGAATCTTAGCAGGAGCCAAAACCATATTCACTTTCATGATGAGATTTTCTTTTCTGTACTCTCTCCCCCAACCCTACTCTCCTTCTCCACCCCCACATCCCATACCCCAGCTATCACTGTGATGAGGTATCTTCAAGAGAGGGGATGGACTTCACAGCGTTGGCTCTGCCAGCTCCTCCTCGCCAGCATTCTCAGCTCATGTCTTCTCCACTCTGGACCGAATTCTTCAGCCCACAGGCCCATTTGAGGCGGTGAATGCTCCCTGCCCCCACCAGAGGGGTTCTGGTGTCCTTTGGACACCCTTCAGACTTTGAGCTCCTTGAGGACAAAGTGCCAGGCTGTGCTCATTTCTGTCTCCTCCCAGCCCCTGGGTGAACTGCCCTTTGTCAGGTTCTGGAAACTTCCCAGGAGGCCGTACCTTTCCTTCTCTGTGCGGGACCTTGGAGCCTTAGCAGCTAGCCACCAACCAAGAGGGATTAGCAGTTGTTAGACTCCACAAACATTTAACGTGTTAACCGAGGGTCCCATCCCAGGCAGCAGCTCCAGAAGCAAATTCTAAGCATGACAACTGAAGTGTTAGCACAGGTGCATTTTCCTAATTAGTACTCTGTTTGGGGGAATTAGTAAAAATGCTAATAATGTTTCAAGGATTATTGTTAATAGGAGATGGGGAATTTATCTCTATCTCCACAGCCATATGGTTTACTGCTTGATAAGAGTTTTTGTGTGTGTTTAAGTTTTTTATTTGTTAGCTTAGTAAGGACAAAATTATTTGCTACAGAACCCACTATTGATTTTATCATGCAAGTAAATAGGAAAGATATTTACTTCAAAGTGACATCTTTGTCCCTTAATACTTAAAAAATTGTTTTAACTTAAAAGATCATTTTATTGGGGGCTCTCACAACTCTTAAAACAATCCATACATCAGTTGTGTCAAGCATATTTGTACATATGTTGCCCTTGACATTTTTAAAGAGATCTTATACAGCAGATTTGGGCAATGCAGAACAAGCCGGTTTCTTGACCGCTGCTTCCATGAGCATTGATTGTGGAGCCAATAAACGAAACACTTAACCACCTCAATGCTTTCTCCATTTTTCGTGATGTTGACTGGTTCACTTGTGAGGATTTTTGCTTTCTCTATGTTGAGGTGTAATCCATATAGATGATTGCAGTTTTTGATCTTCATCATTTAGTGCTTTAAGTCCTCTTGACTTGATTCAGCAAGCAAAGTTGTATCATCTGCATATCCCACGTTAACCAGCCTTGATCCAGGTCAGATGTTGGTCTGCATATAGTCCAGCTTCTTAGATTGTATGCTCAGCCCATAGATTGACTAGTAAGAGGGTACAACCCTGGCGCACACCTTTCCTGATTTTAAACCCCGCCGTTTCCTGTGTTCTGTTCAAATGACTGCCTCTTAGACCTGGCGCAGGTTCTGCATAAGCATTTGCTTCGCTCATATGCTCTTTGAAAAGAGTGAGAAGCATGCCACCTCCTAGCCCAGCTTCCGCAGCACTCGCTGAGGCAGCCGCAAAGGAGAAGACACAGGAGAGAGCGCACCGAGCGTCTCCCTGCTGGGTGCCAGGCACCTGTGAGGCACTGCATCTGGAACATTTGAGATTGGGCTCCATTCTTTTTGTTTGTTTCCTTCCCCAGGTGCACACTCACGGGGAGCGCGGGCTCCGTTCTTAAAGAGCATGCAGTCTAAGGAGCGGAGCCCCTCGGGGCATCTAAATCTACTGAGTGGACTGGGTCTTGATCCAGCAGCCAGCGCAGTACTTTGGCACTTGGTTGTTCGGTGCTGCCAGTGAGTGGACTCTGATTCATCACAGTGCCATATGGCAGAGTAGCACTGCCCCATGGGGTTCCCTAGACTGTTGTTTTTATGGGAGGCCCTTGGATGGTGTGGTTTGTTAAGCAATGGGCTGCTAAAGGGGCAGGTTGGCAGTTCCAACCCACTAGTAGCTGTTCCGTAGGAGACAGGTAAGACAGTCTGCTTATTTTTTTTAATTTTAATTTGCTTTATTTATTTATCTATTTATTTATTTATTTATTTTAACCATGTTGCTCACGGTTAAAAGGGCTGCCCGCAGACTTGGTGGTCCCAGTTATGCGCCAGCACTTGCTCTGGTGCTGCAGCTTAACCCCCTGCGCCACGGGCAGGGACAGTCTGCTTTTGTAAAAGTCTACAGCCGTGGGAACCCTAGGGCAGTGGTTCTCAACCTTCCTAATGGAGCTGCCACCCTTTCACACAGTTCCTCATGTGGTGGTGACCCCCAACCATAACATTATGTTTGTGGCTACTTCATCACTGTGATTTTACTACTGTTATTAATCAGGGGACCCCTGTGAAAGGATTGTTTTACACACACACACACACACACACACACACACACACACACAAACACACAGGGTCGCGACCCACAGGTTGAGAACCACTGCCCTCGGGAACCTTGGTGTAGTGGTTACCAGGTGGGCTGCTCACTTCGAGGTCAGTAGTTCAAAACCACCAGCTGCTCCACAGAGAAGGACAGGGATTTCTACTCCCGTAAACAGTTACAGTTTCAGAGATCCACGGGGCAGTTCTACCCTGTCCTATAGGGTCCCTGTGAGTCAGCGTTGACTTGATGGCGGTGAGTTTGGTTTGAGGCTCGGAACCCCGACAGGGTCACTCGGGGTTGGAATTGGCCTGATGGCAGCAGGTAATCCTTATGGGAGTGGGCCCTCATAGAGCTGCCGATGGAGTTCCAACCACTAGTCTTTTGATGAGCCGGGCCCCCACCAGCTGCTCGACACTTCAGACAATGAAGGTTGAACTAAGGGCATCCCGGGAACTACTCAAGGCCCAAATTGCAGAAGGAGTGCCAAGGAAGAGGTGACCGTCAGAGGCTGGGTAGGGACGGGTCACAGGGCAGTGGCCCTCAGAGCAGGTTTTAAAGGGTGAGAAGAGAGGAGGGCTTTCCTGGCAGAGGGAGGGGCCCCACCATGCGCAGGCAGGACAGGGCAGTGCTGAGCAGGTCCCTGCCGAGGGTGCCGGCTGTGGGGAGAGAGCTGGCCGTGGAGCTGAGCGGGTGATCGGAGCCAGCCTGTGAAGGACTTTGGAGGCAGGCCCGGGAGTTCAGACTTATGTCCTGGTGCCAACAGGGAGCCAGTGGAGATGTGTAATCTCTCTCCGCCTCCGTCAAATTAGCTATTCACTCCAGAGCCAGGTCTGGTAGTCCCCGGGCATTTCAACCTCACTTTCACTTTAATTACTTTCACTGTGTCCAGGAAAACCCAACTGGACTAGAGAAAGCGGTGAAAAGCCTGCAGCCTCCAGGGCAGGCGCACTCTTTCTTTCATTCCCGGCCCATGTCCCATCAAGGAAGCCCGCCGGTTTGCTGGGAGCTCTTCAGGTGACTTCATTTCTCTGAGTCCTGGACATTTCGCTGCCTACATCTGCAGTTCATTTGTTAAGAGCCCTTAATGAGGAACTTCAAACAGTTTAAGTGTCAATTACCCAAAAAGTGAGGTTTTCAAGTTCCAGTAATCTGCCTGTATTGGTCATCGGAGCATGATCCCAGGTGGATGTAATTTAAGACAGATGACATTCCAGAGCTTCAGTTACAAAGAGTTACATGTTTTCAGGGCTCACAAGTTCCCGTTGTCTCTGCACCCACAGGACCCTCTGTCGCAGCGAGGGCCCGGGGCGAGGGCTCCCTCCCACCGCTCGCTGCCTTCTCACTGACACCATGTTGAATCATGAGATCCCAAACTCCCGTGCACACAAGAATCAGAGAACCTCGTAATGATGTACACACCCCAAATTAGGAGCCCGTGCTTTCGGGGAGTCTTCACTGAGGTGCTTTGTCATCAATTCATTTGCAGTAGATGAGGTCAGAAAGGCCCGATTTCTTTCTTATTTCCATTGCCTGATTCTACCCCCACCCCACCCCACCCCAGTGTTCCTTCCTTGGCCTCCATTTTTTTATTACCATAAAACGCCTGAAGAAAGCATTGAACTTGTGGTGTTGAGAATTTTGTCCTCCAGCAAGTAAAACCGGATGCATACAGGATGAATTAGCCTTGCATTGTTTCTGCAAGTCAGTCAGTGGGTGTTACCTCCTCAGTGGTTTGTGCTACAAAGTACTTGTATTATGGCAGCTGGTTTAGTTACCACCACTTCTAAGCCCTGTGGCAAACAAACCTGGAAGATCTTTGGTCTTAAAAATGAAAATGTTTCCGTGTGTGTGTGTGTACTCCCATAAACACTTGAACTTTAAGTTCAGTTGGTTTTTTTGTAAGACTTCTGTATGTAAGGCATTTGGGTAGAATTTTTCTTTGAATTTGAAATTTGAAAAAATAGTTTGGAGTTGTTAGAGTCGGCCACACGGAACTGACTTTGGCATTTGAAAGTGGGTCTGCCTTTTATACTTACTAAAAATGCTAAGAAAGGAAAAAAAAATGCTAAGAAAGGAAGCGCCCCTCCACTAAGCATTTATAGTTTACTGCCTTTGAGAACAGAAGTGGTATTTTTAGTTCTGCCCGGTCCAGAGCTCCACCTACAAAGGAAGTGCTTTGCTGCATATTCGTTGACCTGTACCCATCCATCTCCAAAATCCACCCTCATTGCCAGCCACTGGATTCTGACTCATCGCCCCCTGCAGGACCGAGTAGAATTGCCCCCGTGGACTTCCATGGCAATAACCCTGCATGGGGATAGACGGTCGTTCTCCCTCGGATCGACCTGGTAGTGAACAGCCCATCGCAACCGCGATGGCACCAGGGCTTCCTCGAGCCACCTCTCTCGCCTGCCATAGTTCATTTCCAAAACCAAGCCAATAGTCCTGCAAAGTTAAATATACCTGAACATGTAAATTTTATGGTTGTTTTTTTTCCTGGTATTTACTAGCCTTGTTTTATAAGCTTCTAGGAATTGTTTTCTTTCAAAAGCAGTTCCTCGGTACTGTATTCGGCTTTGCTGCATGTTGTTAAACCTTCTGTAAATGCGCAGGCACTAAGGTGGACCGTTTACAGAACCCGCTGGGGCCTTTTCCCCCTTCCCTATATTGCTGACACAGTCGCCTTTCCAAGAACAGTCATCTTCATGTTGTGAGCACATATACAAGACTGACGTGTAGCGTTTCTGATTGAAATGTGAAAGTAAGCTGTTTCCAGTAGTTAGTCTTCCACATGCAAGATCGACTGATACCAACAAAATGGGAAGCTGCTTCATCAAGAGCCAGGTTCGGTTGTTGACGCAGCTTACAGCTGTGAGGGTCAGATGCAGTTCGTGTCACCTCTCTCTCCAGAGGGCCAACTCTCGCCTTGCTCCTGCTGTCTCGAAGTAACACAGCAGAGGCCGTGGGAGGGAACGTGATCATTTCAACTCGTGAGTGGAAAAGTCCCCTGCACTTGGAAGAACCCGCCAGCCGGTGGGGAAAGAAATGTCCTCATCCTTTCCCTAGTGGCTCCTCACCTGTGAATTCTCACCAGGGCGGTAGTAAAATGGCAGGAGCTCATTTTATGTGAAACCATTAGCAGCCTGAGAACTTGGGACTTGCTGCCTCTCAGGCTTTAAGACACTGGAAGGTGTCTGTTATAAGCACCAAGGGCCCGAGACCAGGCGGAACAGGCTTGTAAACCAACTTTTTAGACTTTAGGCGGTAATCAGTTTGTAATATAGTTTAAAGTCTTAAGTTATCAAAAATCGCAAACGCGCCTCTAAGTGTTGAGGGCAAAGCCCACCAAACACCTGCCCGTAAAGGGCTATAAAGTTTCCAGTGATTTTGTATTCATTATTGCGAGACTGCTTGTTTGGGTGAGTTTTTGCCTACACGTATTGGGGTGCCTGGGGAGGGACAATGTTGTAAATGTAACCAGTTAATAAAGGGGGCTGGATATGCTTGTGCCTCAGTGTCTTCATATGATAACACGACTGTACCAGAAACACCGCAGCAGGGTAGCTTTAAAGGACCCAAACTTAGTTTCTCACAGCCTGGGAAGGTGGACGTCTGAATTTGGGGCTCGGGCTCTGGGGGAAAGGTTCCTTAGCATGGAGAGAAAGTCCTTCTCTTTCAGGCTCTGGAGCCAGGTAGGGCTCCGTTCCTCGGAGACCCTCCCGTGGCATAGATCTTGCCCCGATGGTACTTGTGCCTGGGTGTGTGCACGGCTCCTTGTAACAGCAAAAGTGATTAGGGATAAGACACAGCTGACACAGGATAGGGTCCCTAGTGACTTAATAGGTTACGGTTGGGCTGCTAGCCACAAGGTCAGCAGTTTGAAACCACCCACTACTCCATGAAAGAAAGACGAGGCTTTCTACTCTCGTAAAGAGTTGCCGTCTTGGAAACCCATGGGCACACGTCTACCCTGCCCCCTAGGGTGGCTGTGAGTAGGAATCCACTCTGACAGTGGGTGTAGTTGGTTTGGTTTGGTTCTGAGTTGACTATGATATGGCCTCAGATCACACCAATGGGATTGGGGGTCCAACCCATTTCCAGTGAAACCTCACTGCCATCCAGTCCATGCTGCCTCACCGTGACCCTATGGGACAGGGGAGAACTGCCCCTGTGGGTTTCCAAGCCTGTAACATCTTTCTCCTGAGGAGTGGCTGGTGGTTTCAAACAACTGACCTTGTAGCTAGCAGCCTAACTTGACATCCACTGTCCTGCCAGGACACTTTAATACATAGCCACTAGAAAACAATTGCTTCCCTTAACATGGAGCTTTTAGCTCAAAACAATTACTGTTGTACAGTCCCTGTCTCGGTATCTGTGAGTGGATTTCGGGGCTGAGACAGGTGTGTGGGTAGGCAGGGCTCGTGGGAATGGGAAATCCCTCCCAGCGGCTGTGGTGGGCAGTGGGCTCTCTCTCATGAGATGCAGGGCTCCAAGATATGGAAACGGGATTCAGGTGCTCAGCCACCTGTGTGAATGACACAGCCCCTCCCAGTTGGGCAGCCCAGCACCGGTGTTTTAGCTGCTGACCTCCAAAGGTGGCTTCTTAAACTGAAACCTTGAAGAAATCTGAAAGACAAGCCAAGAGTTTGAGAACATGTTCTGTAGCAAAAATAGTCCACAGAATCTACCTGAGCATAAATCACAGGTCACAAGGCTTTGACTACTGCTGACGATCAATGTGCCATTTTAAAATCTCAGTGACCTAATAAGCCCCCAACCCTTACCCCTCCTGACTACTGCTGGACCTTGCCACGTCCTGTGTGTTCCCGGGATTTTCCCTGGCTGGCCCTTCGGTCTGGTCATGGTACTCAATGATGCCTCCTACCCCAGGGTCCTTGCATCTCTCTCACGGCGCAAGTCTCTGGCTCTGTCCACAGCCCTTCTCAGCACAGTGCTCCTAGGAACATTGCTGTACACGTCTCTGTTTGCGTCTTTTCTCTCTGGCCAGTAGGATGCATTCCTTGTGGTTCTCGCCAGCAACTCAGAAGGATCCCCACAGGGGAAATTGTCAAATATTTTTTTCCCTTCCTCTCAAGACCTGTTTCTCTCCAGAGGGGACAGATGGGATTGGGCTGGAGAGAGAGGGCCCTGTGCCAAGAGACCAGCTTTCGCTGGGAGTCACTGCTGGGCACCACGCCTCAGGGTGCCTGTGTTGAGCCTGAATTCTCTGGAACACTTCCCCCTTCACCAAGGGGGTGGTGTGCTGGTCCTCTCTTGAAGATCGCAAAACGTCCCGGTCCGTGCCGCTTTGCTTGCAGCCAGTGCTTATCCATTTGAAGGCAGACTCTGCACAAATGCACCTGCTTACAGGCTCCACGTAAGGTAAGGCGCCTTCTCCAGCTCTGTGGTCAGAAAGGTTTTGCCCGTTCCCCCGGCTCCCTCTGAGAAGTGCCCAGGCTTGGTTGGCTGTGGCTTCTTAGGTAGCCTGGCTTGCTGCCTCTGTGCTCTGTACACTGTGGGAACAGAGGCCCTAGCTGGAAGTGGGTTGCTTGCAGTGTGCAGAAGGGCTTGGAAACAGGAGACACCAACCCATCTTTGTCTTCCAAAGCAGCTTGGGCAGTTGCTTGTTTTAACGACTAGGTGGCCACTGACGTGGCGCTCTGTGAGAGCAGGTGAGCCATGTGGTCCGTCCCACTCTTTGACACCCTCTCCCCATCTCTGTGCCCCAGGGCTACTTGTAGTACGAAAATGGACGTGGAATTCGCCTGTCCCAGGATGGAAGGCGGTTGGCTAGTCCAGTAGCATCTCTGAAAGGGGTACTGTTTGGGAGAAAAGCATCAGGCTAGTCGGTGCCCAGAGGGTTCTAAAAGTGGAAGCTTCGGAAGCACTGGAAGGGCTAGCAAAGATCGACTTTGCCTCCTTCCCTAAGTGATGCCTGCAGTCGCCCTGAGCGAGAAGCTGCTTGGTAGAGTCTGTCTTATGTCACTAGGACCCCCAAATGAAACCCACAGCCGTCCCTTTGGTTTTGATGTCTCCTGACACCCCCCCCCAGGCTAGCTAGAATGACCCCGTGGGGTTTCTGAGGTGGTCATCTTAACAAAAGCAGACCTCCATCCCGCTCTGCCTCTGAGAGGCTGTGGGTTCGAACCATGAACCCTCTGATTAGCACAGGAGCAACGAACCATTGTGCCTCCGTGCTCCTTCTTACGTGGGTAAAGCTAATGCGTGTGAACACTCCTCTTTATATCCTCTTTTCTTAGTTCATCTTTCTCCTTACTCCACCTGCCCTCGCGGTCCATCTGAGCCCTCTTGTTCCAAACTCCGCTCTGCCCTGTCCTCGGTCCTGGCCTTGTTCTTGGGGGGACAACACACACTGAGCTCTTCCTGTGTGCCAGGCTCTGTGCCTGGGGTGCCTGTCTTACAGAGGAGAAGGCAGGGAGGCCCGGGAACGCTAAGGGACTTCCCCAGATTCGCACACCATTACTGCCTGAAAAATGAGCAGATCTATCTTGGAGGAAGTACAGCCAGAATGCTTCTTGGAAGCGAGGATGGCAAGACTGCGTGTCACTTTGAGCATGTTATCAGGAGAGACCAGTGAAGGGTCCACAACAAAGAGGAAGGCCCTGAATGAGAGGACTCAACATGTAGCTGCAACAGTCAGCTGAAGCGTAGGAGCCGTCCTGAGGCTGGTGCAGGATCAGGCGGTGTTTCCATCTGTGGTCCACCGGGTCACTCTGAGCCCGACGACGCAGCTCCACAGCACCGCACCTGACAACAACAAGAAGGGATGGAGCAGGACTGGGCCCTATTTCTGAACCCTGTTGTGGAAGTGTGGCATTCTCTAGCCCCCGGGCACCTTAGGAAAGGCGGATTTTTTCCCCCTGTTGCCAGAGAAGATACTATTGTAAATTGCTCATAAACTGGGGGCTGATTCACTAAACTGTGGTAAAGACACACCGTAGTAATCATGCAAGCTGTTAAAACGAATACGTTTTCCCTGAATACTGAAGGAGATTGGTATTTCCCCCTCACCCCTGATAACAACCATAAAAATCTACACAAGGTTTACTTTTCAAGTAGTTTGTTTTACGGCCCTGAAGAACAAGCAATGGGGTGAAAGTGGAGGAGAAGCCCCCCCCCCCTTTCGAGCCAGGCTGCAGTGAGTCAGGATGACATGTTGGTGGGTCATGCTCAGATCCACAAGGCTCCAGTGACCCAAAAAACTGAGGTTTTAGAGGGCAAAGTTCGAGGCTGGGAGAGCCAGAAAATTAGGAGAGAAACCCTAGAAGGGAGGAAGGTACAGAGACCTTGAACCCCCAAGTATGCTTGTAAAATGGTGCAACTGATTGACTGCAAAACTGTATGTGGGGCTCTCTGGAAGCCAAAGCAGCAGCAGCTGCCCACTGAAAGCAGAGAGCACAGGCCCAGCTGCTGCCCTCCTCAGGAGATGTTTGATGTTGGTATCAGCCCAGTTAGCTCTCTGATAGGAATGTTCAGAGTCCCAAGTCTCTGGAACATGCCCTTCTACAGTGTCTGGTGTCCAACCCTCTGTCTACCAGACGTATAAAGAAACAGGGAAATGTGTATGTCCTTCAAGGGGGAAGGAAAAGCACTATACTCCTGATGAGCACATTGTTAACAAATAGACTCGGACTTTAGCACATATGTTCTGAGTTCTATTATAATTATGTTACAGAAAGAACTCAATGGAATATATACACCCAATGAATGAACAGATAGACTCTCAGCATGGAAATACCAAAAAAAACCTACACCCCCTGCTGTCGAATAGGGCTGCTCCAGAGGGTTCCCAAGGCTGTACATCTTTGTGGCTGCATGGTGAGTTTGAACTGCCGACCTTGTGTTTAACCACCCAGTGTTTAACCCACTACTCTCTCAGTGCTCCTCAAAAAGAACTTCAACGTTCAGTACATTAACTAAACGGAATATTTTATTGGATGGGTTAATAGAAGACTGGAAACATGGAAAGAGTCTGTGAATTCATAGATAAACCAATAATACACAGTTTGAAGAACAAAGAGAGAACCGATTGAAAAAAATGAGCAGAAGTTCAGAAGACATCAGTACAATATCAAACAGTTTAACAGCCATAATTGTTATTTCAGAAGAAGAAGAATAAAGTGGAGCAGAAAACTATTTGAAGATGCAATAATCATAAACAGCTTTAAATTTTATGTAATACATCAATTCACAGATCATTCAGTAACCCCAAGCCAGTATAAAGTTAAAATACACACACACACACACACACACACACACACACAAGAATCACATAATGGAAACTCAAAAAGAAAGAGAAAATCTTGAAAGCAGTCAAAGAACAAATTGTATAAAGGGAACAATAGAAGCAGGCTTGTCACCAGAGACAATGAAGACGATAAATAAAGTGACGTCTTTAAAGTACTGAAAGGAAAAGTGAACCCAGAATTCGATGTGCAGCAGATCTGCCCTGCTAAAAGGAAGCCAAGGGAGGAATAGGAGATGATAGAGGGAGGGAGGATAGGAGGGGGTGGTGTGAAAAAAAATAACCACATTTCTGTGGGGGTGGGGGGAGATTGAATGAGATAGTGTTACTGATTTTATTTGTTGAGATGGGTTATGCTACATAGGATATGCTTCCTTAAAAAAACAACAAATAAATTTTAAAATATTTTTAAAGAGAGTGAAAGCACACAATCTGAGCCCCTCCCCACCCAGATTCCTTATCCTTGGATCTAAGTCGTGGTCTGAGTGGCTAAAAAAGGAGGCAAAGTAAAACTGAAGTGGCTTTGGAGTCTTTGGTGACATACAAGTTAAAAAAGAGGAAGCCAAAAGAAGGACTTTTATTAGATAAACAAAAATAGGGAGAGTTTTTCATAAGGGAGACAGACTGCACTGTCAGAAACACTAAAGGAAGTTCCGTAAGCTAAAAAGTGGCAACACCAGCTAGGGACTCGAATCCATTAGATGGAGTGACCATCGGCAAGAATGAAGACGAGAAGAAAGCTACCTGTTTTGACAGGAGTGTGGAATAATGGCTTATCTGAGTGTGCTAGATACTGGCCTTCACTTAATCCTCACAACAATCCTGTGAAGTGGGTGGGGTTACTAAACTCGCCTTACAGAGCTCAACCGTGAGGCATGGAGTAACTTGCCCAACGCCACACAACTAACATGACAGGTCTAGGTTTCAAACCCAGCCTTCTGGTCCCAGAGACGCTTGTCAACCACTTTGCTAAACTGTCTCTTAGGATAAACAATTAAACAAACCGAGCAGCATACACCCTGAGTATGATGAAAATACAGACAAAGATCGCACATTGGTTTTTCCAGGAAAGATACACAGGAAACCATTTGGGCCCTGGGGTATGGAGAGGAGACTGAATGTGTTGTTTGTTCCTTTAAGCATCTGAATGTTCTTTTTTTTTTTTTGTCTTTAAGATACGCATTTATCATGTTTTTTTTTAAATAAATTTTGAAATGCCATGGGATAACTGGGAAAAGTAGATATACTTAGCATGAGGTGGTAACATAATTTTCTGTGTCTCCCTTAGAAAGAATGTGACAGAAATACAGAAAGCATAGGTTGGCATTCAGGATTCTGGGTTTCTTTCCTAGCTGGGCTGTTAACCACAAGGTCAGCAGTTCAAATCCACCAGGTGCTCCACAGGAGAGCGATGCGACTCTCGACTCCTATGAAGTGTTCCAGGAGCAGTTCTACCCTGTCCTATGGGGTCATTGTAAGTCGGTGTCACTCAGTGGCAGTGAGTTTGTAGTTTTATCAACCTGACACTGCTTCTTCCAGTGAGAGCTGTGAAGAACGTTAGAGTTCGCTCTCACAGCCTTCTCTCTTACATCTTCTTGCCCGACACCCCAGAGCCCAAGGCTCTGAGTGTCGCCTTGAAATACTTGAGGGAAGCAGCCCGTTCTCTAAATGAGCCCTGCCCTTCCAGGAGCCCGCACAAGCTCCCTTCGTGTCCCTGAAAGTGGAAGACCAGGGCCGGTCGGTGCCTGGGTTCTCACGGGGAATGGCACCATCATTCGCTCCATCAGCCAAGCCAACAGGCACTCACCCTTGACTTAGCCTTTCAGTAACCCTGGAAACGTCAGCAGGCCCTTGCCAGTTGATCTTCACACGTCTGTGTCCTCATCTCCACCCATCCACCCTCCATCTCCTAGGGCAGAAGGGATACCTCCCTGTTCCTTTCAGGATGTGGGTCCCATTTCCTGTTTGTGTAGCACAAGCCCTTCCTTCGTGACCCTGCCACGTGGGCTGCCACATCTCCCATACCTGAGGTGCCCGTCACAACCCTGCACGTGCCCCTGGCCACACTTTCACTCTCCACCACACTTCGAACTTCCACTGGCTTGGCTCATCCGCTTCCTTATCCGCACATTCCTTCCATGCCTTCTTCACACCACCAATTATTCTCATGGTGGAAATACCTAGTCCTAGAATGTTCTAGAGCAGCGGTTCTCAACCTGTGGGCCGCAACCCCTTTGGGAGTCGCACAACCCTTTCACAGGGGTCGCCCAATTCATAACAGTAGCAAAATTAATTATGAAGTAGCAATGAAAATAATTTCATGGTTGTGGGCGCAGGGTCACCACCACATGAGGAACTGTATTACAGGATCGCGGCATTAGGAAGGTTAAGAACCACGGGTCTTTTCCCTACTAGGACCTAGACCGGAACAAGTGGTCCTCTGTCCCCCACCACTCTTGTTACTGTATGTCTCCTGGCCTTGGAGAGGCCACATAGCCTGGTCACAGGAAGAGGACAGAGCCTGGAGTTGAGTAGATGGTGGCTTTCAGTTCTGGTTCTCGCATTGACTGGCAGGGCACGTCACTTAAGCTCACTCAGCTTTAGTTTCCTCAACTGAGTAGCGTGGTTCTCCTACTGTTTTGTTGAGGCAGAAAGAATAAAGATAATAGATTTAAAGTGCTTAGCATGGTACCCGCCATGGCTGTGATTCTTTGTTTGTTTGTTTTGTAATCATTTTATTGGGGGCTCATACAATTCTTACCACAATCCATACATCAATTGTGTAAAGCACACGTGTACATTCATGGCCCTCACCATTCTCAAAACATTTGCTCTCCACTTAAACCCCTGGCATCAGCTCCCCGTGTTTCCCCTTTCCTCCCTGCTCCCCCCTTCCTCATGAACCCTTGATAATTTATAAATTATTATTTTGTCATATTTACACTGTCCAACGTCTCTCTTCACTCACTTTTCTGTTGTCTGTCCCCCAGGGAGGAGGTTAAATGTAGATCCCTGTAATCGGATCTCCTTTTCCACCCCACTCTTCCTCTACCCTCCCAGTATCGCCACTGGTCCTGAAAGGATCATCCACCCTGGATTCCCTGTGTTACCAGTTCCTATCTGTACCAGTGTACATCCTCTGGTCTAGCCAGATTGGGAAGGTAGAGTTGGGATCATGATAGTGGGGTGGTGGAGGGGCAAGCATTTAGGAACTAGAGGAAAGTTGTATGTTTCATCATTGCTTCATTGCACCCTTACTGGCTTGTCTCCTCCCCATGATCCTTCCAAAAGTGCATGTCCAGTTGCCTACAGATAGGCTGTGGGTCCCCACTCTGCACTTCCCCACATTCACAATAATAGGATTTTTTGATCTTTGATGCCTGTTACCTGATCCCTTTGACACCTCGTGAACACACAGACTGGTGTGCTTCTTCCATGTGGGCTTTGTTGCTTCTGAGCTAGATGGCTGTTTATTTGCCTTCAAGCCTTTAAGACTCCAGACACTATATCTTTTGATAGCCGGGCTCCATCAATGACTATGATTCTTATAACACTTTGAGCTTGTATGGCATTCACCTGACCAAATGTCTGTGTCACCCAAGAGACTAGACATTCCTTAAAGCTAGCGGCACTCCATAAGCATTTGTTGAACTAAACTCTTGAAAATAAGTTGGAATTTTTATGACAGTAGACTTATTACCATGAAGAAGTGATTATCATTAACTCTTCATTGGATTTCTTGTAATGTCACAGTCAGAAATTTTATTTGTTTTCATTTGATTCCTCACTTTCTGTTCTCTAATGAGCACAGAATGAGCAATTTAATCTCTCCAAGCAAGACATCACATCTTTCTCTTGCAGAGCGACTGGTGGATTTGAACTGTAGACCTATTTGGCTATCGGCCCAGCACTTAACTACTGCACCACTATGGAGCAGTTCTACTCTGTCCGATGGGGCACTATGCATTGGCACAACTCCGTAGCAATAGCAATGGATTTTGTTCTGTGAAGCAAGATGCCAACCTTACCTATGAAAAATACTCTACCTCACCCTGGCAACAGATCATTTTATATATATAGCTAAATAAGGATCATTCTTTTTTTTTTTTTTACAAAGTCTAACAGTACTTTTAGAAAAATAGTGATTGAAAAAAAAAAAGAAAGAAAAACAGTGATTGAGTGATTGAAGGAAAGATGCTCAAACACAGCCCGTAGTTGGTCTGACTGTATCCTGGCTCAGCTCACAAGGGGCCCACCAGTGATGGGGCTGACTGGCCCTCAAACACATCTTTACCAGAGAGAGTCTACTGGCCAGCCTGAGCTGCTTCCTGGAGCCTCGCGCTCGCTGCCGCCTGCCCCCACCACAGAGCACATTCCTTGTGCAGGGTACTCCGAGATCGCTGCCTTCCCCTCTGGTTTTTGGAGCCAGACAGTTGATTTTAAGAGGCAACGTTTAAAGGAAGGGGTGTTATGTAGTAGCCAATATGGCTAACGCTCAGTGTGCCTTGGATCTTATATTCTTGGCTAGTGCGTGAATAAAACGATGGTTCTAGGGATACCCGAGGCGAGTGGGAACTCTCTGGCTCTGGATTCTCTCCATGCTCTCGCCTAATCCAGTAGCATCACGGGAGCTGTATGGAACACTAGCAAGACAGGTACGGAGACCTGGGCACAGGCTCAGTAATTTAAGCCTTTGGTCCTTGCAAATGCCAGGTGCACGGGGACTGTCAGAGTTGGCAGTGCCTTCCTTCACCTGAACACAGCAGGCTAAAGGAGTCGGCAGTTGGTACGCTACTCCTCTCTTCTCTGCATCCCTGGTGCTCCAGACAGAACCATCCTGAGTGGGGGCTGGAGCAGTGCTGCTGCTGCCCTAGGCCGTCTCTGCCGAGCCGGCTCTGTCCCCAGGCTGTGCGCTTCCTCTCCTGCTGGTGAAATCTAAAAGAGAGAGAAAGTTGACAAGCCAAGGCCAGAAACAAAAATCAAGACCTCGTCCTTTTGGGCTGCAGAGGTGACTATATTTTTAGAACCACAACTTGGTGTATATAATCAGTACATGATTTGAGCACATGTATGGAAGTGAATAATGGACAGAAATTTATTTTAGACATTAGGATTCGCTGGGGAAAACTCAGGCCAGTCATTACTTTTTGAGTAGTTGAAATTTTAGAGCCAACTACTTTATAAACTGTAAATTGTAAGATGTGAAAAAGACTTTAATTAAATAAAATCATCTGCTTGTAATCTCTTTTGAGGGCATGGAATTTTTCCATTAGTTCATTTGGTTGGGGTTTTACTTACGTACAAAGACTGACGTTGAAAGAAAGCACCCATCAACTTAAAGCCATTGTCCATTGTTCATACTGAGACCATCTCAGAGTGGGCAATTGCATACTGACCTCATGTTTCACTTATCACATTAGGGGTTTAGCTCCATTTTGCTAGGAGCTAAAACCATATAACACTATAGATTTTGCATGCTAAGTAAAGTTAAACATGCCCCTAAAAGTTCCACCAGCTTCGCTCTATAAAGGCTGAGAGCATTTTTGACACGCCAAATACCCTTGCGTGTTTTTTTTCAAATCCATATATACTTGCTTTAAATAGTTGGATTAGGTTGAGGATAGCGGGGAAGGCCCTGCGTGCACCGCTGCGCTTTCCCACGCTGTTCTTTTGAGCAGTGGTTGGACGGGAACATGGTGTGGCGGCTCCTTCTCTTTCCCACCCTCTGGTGTGCCGTGCTTCTGACGCGGTGCTCCTGGCTGAGCAGGCTGCAGTATGTCCCAAACACCCCTGCATTACAGATGCAAACATCACCCACCAGGAAAAACTGAGTGTGGCTTTGAAGTACACATACACACACTCACTCACTCACTCACTCACTCACTCACTCACTCACTCACTCACTGATAGAGACGGCTACCCTTGTAAGGGCACACGTACATGTATGTGAGGCGGGAGGTTAAGAAGCCCAACAGTTTAAGCGGTTGATATATTTCCCCCAAATGTTTCCAATTTGGGAGGGGAGGGACATGACAAAAAGTCAGAAGTGCTTCTGTTTTGTTTTGCATTTTCTGTTCTTATAACACAGGCTTTTCATTAGTTGTTCTTATGAACCGTCGCAACCAAATGGCACATGTAGAAAACATTGTAAGTGGTTTCTTTTCCTATTAAGTTTCCTCTGGAAATTCTTGGGCATTCCACCCGGCTGGGAGTCCTTCCTCTGATCACCAATCCAAACCTACGGCCACACATTGTTTGTGATTGATGCAGCTCCAGTGGCCCTCATGAGCTTTTTGCCGAGTTTGTTTTCAGTGCGTAATTAGCCAGTTATAACCTGCAGCTTCATCCAACTGGAGAAAGGTGGGAATCGAGACGAAGCAGCGCTACTTACCCTTTGCTGCTGACACTGGGTTGATCGCCCATGATCCATTCAGCTAAACAAGAAAATTCATTTTGTGTCTTAAAAATAATCTTACAACACAGGAAGGGAAGAAAGTGATGAAATAAAAACTCAAAGGCCAAAGAGTGAACTAGATGCTGCTGAGATTGGTGCATAGTGCTTTTTGAAGAAGGAACCAAAAGGGCAAACATCGTGGACCTGACATTGAAGGGAGGCCCCGCCCCACAAACACATGGATGGGATTGTAAAATAAACAGACCACAAGTAACTCATTACCACCCCACAGGACACGTCTTGAGGAGGACAGCACGCCCCTCCCCACACCCCCACCCTCACCCCAGCAGGACGACCTGTAAGTGATCCAGGTTCTTGGCTATAGAGAGGCTCCTGAGGGAGAGTTGGGAAGAATCGGCCATTTCTATCCACCAGCCATGGACAGGTTTGGGTGGCAAGCCCCACCTCACTCTGCTCCCTCTGACCCTTCAGTACTGCTGTGTGGCTAATAAAAGCCACAGAGGAGCCCAGTCGTTGTGGAGTGGAGCGCATTCTGACTCATGACGGAGTCCATGTACTGGGGGCGGTGCGGGGGCGCTGGCTGTTCAGTGGCTGTTGTTTCAGAGGCAGATGAGGTTGGTCTCTCTCGCGGTGCCTCTGTCTGGCCTCTCACCTCTAGCGTGTCCAGTAGTAGCTGTTTGCACCCACCAGGATGCCCTGTGCTGAGGATGGCCCTGGCTTGCTGTGACTGCCCAGTCCCTGTCAGCCCAAACCAGGTGTGGCTGGCAGGCCTTGGCTGGGCTCTGAATAGACGGGGTGTAAAAACAAGGCCATTGGCTCATTTCTAGTGTTTCAGCAGGCACAGCGCCAGCAGTGGACTCAGGGGAGTTCTTTTTTGGGGTGCTGGGCAGAAGGGTATTTTTGAGGTGCTTATTGACCTGGAATCAATCACCAGTCAGTCTTTTGCTTTGAATCGCTTGGCTTTTCTAGAAAGAAAAAGCAGTAAGTCCATGCCAAGAGGTTAGAAGGCCCTGGGGCTTCAGTTTCCATCTTGCTTCTAGAGCTGACTCATCACACACACACACACACACACACACACACACACACACACAAGGGAAACTGATTGCCATCAAGTCAATTTCGATTCACAGCAACCAGATATATCTAGAGAGCCCCGATTATTCGTTGGGCTGCTAACTGCAGCACCAGCAGTTCGAAATCACCAGTCACTCCATGGGGCAAAGATGAGGCATCTGTTCCTGTGGAGTTCCAGTCTCTGAAACACAGAGGGGCAGTTCCACCCTGTCCTACAGGGTCCCTATGAGCGGACCCCTGGCGGACAGTGATGACATGCTTTCACGACGAGCCATAGCTCCTCAGAGCGTGGCCCTGGTGATAAAAGCCCACGTTTCATGGGAATGAAGCCATTTATTCTGAATATCCAGACTCTTTTTTTCCCTCTTTGAAAATGTCCAGTTCTTCGGACTTCTCATCAGCATGATTTGCTGTCTGTCTGCACGATCTAGTTATCTACAGGTAGTGGGGAGGGCCGAACACCAGGCAGAAAGGGAGCAGGAGTTCACGTCAGCAGTTGGAAGCCCACACCCAGGGACATGTGTGTTCCTGAGACATTTTCAGGAATTGTCTCCATTTTATCTCTTTATTCATGATGACATTAAGATCGAGGCCCGTGGTATTGGAAGTCGCGGGTCCCTCTCTGGGCAGCCACCACTCACGGCCCTCTGCCTCAGTGTGGATCGGTCAGAGCCATGTTGGTGCAGTGGTTACATGTTGGACTGCTAATCACAGGATCAGCGGTCTGAAACCACCAGCAGCTCGGGGTGGGGGTGGGGGGCTCCTAAAGACTTAGAGTCTTAGGAACCCACAGGGGCAGTTCTACCTTGTCCTGCAGGGTCACTATGAGTCAGAAACAATCAGTGGTATTAAATGTGGGGGTTGTTTGGTTTTTTTTTTGGGGGGGGGTTGTGTTTGGACATGCAGGGCAATGGTGTTTGAAAATTTTGTAAATTAATTTATTGGGTCATGACAAACATTTGGAAAAGTGCCCTACAGCAGAATGAAAACCATTCTGAGTATTGTCTTGTGAAGCTTTTGTTTCATTTATCTATGGGGTATGTGTGTATATTTATGGGGACTTGACATAAAATCTATTTCTTACTGTAGGTGGCAGTACAAAACAAAGCCAAAAAAAAAAAAAACAACTTAAAAAAATGCTGCCATTTGGGAATTTATGATCCAGACAGATGGCTTTATCTGTGGGGATGTGGAGATTACTAAGCTCCTAACAGTGACCAGGACGTCTCTCCCTCCCTGCTGCAGAGGACTACCTGCCCATGAACGAATGTATTGTTACAGGGGATGGAGGCCCTGGGGTGAAAATGGTACCCATACTGGGCTCCTGACTGAAAGCGTGGGGACTCTCGCCTGCCCAGAGGCAGCTCAGAAGGAAAGCCTGGTGACCAACTTCCAAAAACTCAGCTACTAAAACCCTGTGGAGCCTCGTCTTACTATGGTAGCATGGGTGAGCACGAGTCCGGGGGACTTAGAGCAACTGATGTTAATAGTGAACTCGCGCTGTAGCCCCTTATGGGGTCTAATGACTTTTGTGAGCAATACTCATGCCTTGCCAGCATGTGTAACGTATTCCCATTGAGAAAAATTCATGTTTTATTTCAAAGATCGAATTTGTTGTTCTTATCATTACCGTGTGTGGCAGAACCCGGTCATAAATAAAGGTACTAATTTTAAAGAAGATTTTCTGTATTATTCAGTAATATGGAAATGTGTACTATAAGTAGTTTGTTGTGTTTTTATCCCCTTTTGATTTCTGATGAAGCTCAGAGTGGTTGGGGGGGTGGGGGGGCAGATATGCTAGAAGACAGTGCTTACAAGGAGGGAGACTTAGACATGTCTGAATGTCAGGTTGTAGAATTGACTTAGAGTCTGGACCCCACAAAAGGGCCCCTGAAAAGAGTGCCTCTCTTGCAGAGATTAATAATGTCCCTAATTCTGGGTTCCTCACACCACCAAAACCAATGTGGTCCTGCAGGTCTGAACCTAAGGGGCTCTTTACAAAGCCCCTTTCTCTGCTAGACCCTCTCCTAGGCCCTGAGATCCAGCAGTGAGCAAGGTAGCAGCAGTCCCTGCTCGGGAACAGCAGAGGGTGCTGGTTGACCATCTTTACACTGCTGGCCTTTTGGTCCCAGGGACTTGAGGTTGGGGCTTGACTGGGCAGTTAGACATAACCCTCTGTTCCTGAGAGCACCCTGCCATCACTGAACTGCAGCTAGGTGCCTTGGTCGAAAGGCTGGTGAGAAGGAGCAGAAAGGAGACCCTTTCAGATAGAAAAGGAAGACTGCTTAGGAAGATTTTTGAGAGCCCCATCTCAACAGAACAATTGGTCAGACAGAAGCTTGTTCGTAGATAGCAAAATGGACCACAGCCGTGTGCGTCCAATCATGATTTATTGTCCTGGTCTCTGAAAAATTTCTTAGGGATGCATTCCCCACCCCCACCCCCCACCCCTACAGCTTCCTAATCCATAACATCATCATCTTTCTGAAATCGATTCCTTCTCCTCCACCACCCCCAAAACACAGTTGCATCCCAGGAAGCACTTATGTCAGTGCCTGTTTTCCTGAGATTTATCAAAACAAAATGTGTGAAGGGAATGTACGCTAATTCTCTCAGGACTAATTAAAGCAACAGATTCCAGGGAAGACAGCAGAGAAAATTTAGGAGAGTTAAGATGTGGAAATGTAATTTTCGGGAGAACAGCCGTCAGTTTTCCTGCTCGAGTGTTTCTCCGGAGGGCAGAGGGCAAGAAGCATCTTACATCCTCTCAACGCTGAGACACATTTCAACAGAGAGATCTCAGAAGCAAATTTGGTGCCCGAGACGAGTGCCAGCTTTTAATTACAGTTGGCATTTCTGAGCCTGCTTTTGGCAGTAGTGGTCATCTTGTTGGAAAGCCATCGATTTTGACACTAGCAGTACGGATGCCCAGTTGAAGATGCTTTGAAACTAATTTCCCTCTCATTTTCATCCTGTGAGAGGAGACTTCAGCGGTTAATATTTAAACAAGATAGTCTGTGTTCAGAGAAAACGGTTGTTGCTTGGAATTGTTTGGTGATTTGGTCTGTAAGCCCAGGAGGTAATAATTTCTATCTCAAAGCTTTGAGAAGCCCGGTCGCAACAATAAAATAGGATGTTTCATTATAAGAAGTGGAGCTGGCGTGCGCCAGGTTTTCCATTAAGTTCCAGGTCGCAGACAAATAAAGAAAGTATGTTAGGGGGAAAAAATCCTTTTTAAAAATAATTAGGGAGCTGTCTGTTTTGTTCACCAGATGGAAAATCCGTGGTTGTGGGTGGTCTGTGTTGGAGAGGGCATCTTACAATTGGCAGGACTCTGTCTATAACTTCTCAAGTCTTAGGACAAAAAATGTGAGCACCGCGGACGGTGAGAAGGCGCTGAATGAATCCGTGGCAGCCTCCCCAGGCTCTGCTGCCCGAAGCTTAGCCGTTTTCTAAAATGCGGAATCAGGAAAATGATGACAGAATGCCGAAGGACTTCATTGTTCTTCGAATCCCGAAACAACATTCCTGTCAGTCCCTGTTTTCTGTGACTTCTCTCCCCATCATGGCGTGGTGGTGGTAATCTGATTAGATCTGCCTGTGCAACTATGTAGAAGCCCCTCCCCCCACACACACACTCTTTAAAGTTACAAGACTATTGAAGATCGAGTCAGAAGACTGCCTCGGATATAAGAAATCCTTGTAAGATTATTATTTATTGGAGAGAGATATTGCCGTGCTGATGTTCAGGGTCTTGTGGAAACTTGTTTTGATGTTCTGGTCCAATCACCTCCGTGAAGAGAGATGCTTTCCTTATTACTTTCTTGGATTGACATTCAGCGTTAGCCATTAATTCACTAGTAATCACACGCACATATATATGTACCATTCACATACATGTAGTTTTAAACGTGCATCAAAATAGTATTTTTTTTCTGGCCCATTATGATGTGTCACGAGGCACCATGGTTCCAACGCTGCCTTTGAATATGTTTGTGTTTAAACATGTATGTTCATGTGGATTTTTCATTCATCAATGAAACACCCACTGCAAAAAAAGCGGGGGGAAAGAACTGTGAATGACTACCGGAGAATTAAATGAATAAAATCATCTAGACTGCCTAAACTTTGAAATTGAGTGAGAAAATACCTGGGGCGTAAATCATTTTTCTCGGACAGCTAATGTGTTTGGCTCTGGCGGCCGGACGCTGTTCTGCCGCTAAGTAGTAAGAAAATGGCAATGGTGTAGTAGTTCCATGTCCCCCAGCACAGATGCTCCACAGTCTGTCCCTTTTCTGAGCTCTAAACAGCGGGTTTTACAAACTTCATTTCCCTCCAGTGTTCCCTTGCGTTCTGCGTTGTACTATTAATAGCAGCCCCTTTTTGTTCTTGCCAACTCGCTCCTAGCCGAAGACAAAGAGGTGCGGGGACCAGTTTTGACTAAAACACTGCTCATCGGCCCCCAGCGTTCCAGAGACACTCCAGGCGCACTTTTAGGAAGAATGTAACTACCCCGAAACATCAGATCCAGAAAGTGGAAACGCGAACAATCGCACGGGGCGAGAGAGGCCCAGGCGTGGCTCCGTGGGGCGGTGGTTTCGGGGGTTCCTGGTAGCGGTGCCTGGGGAACCCTGAGACCCAGCTGGGGGTCCTCTGTGGAAAGTGTTGTCAAGGGCGCGGGGCAGAAGGCGCTGGCACCTGCCCAGTCTGAAGCTGTATTCCTAGGTGCTCCCTTAGGGCTCAGGTTGAGTCTCGATCTGTCCTAAGGTATGTTCTTTAGGGACCGGAGGAGACCGCTGTGATGCGGGGTGCTGTACCCTGCAGACACCGGAACGATTTCCTTAACAGAGGCGTGGCCAGGGCCGCCGCCGTCTGCCTCGCCAGTGCAGTGTTGGAGCTCTTGGTCTCATGGAGCATCTCCCTTGTGTGCGCTGGCCCCTCAACAGGACCAAAGAGACTGGCCTTTTCTCGGGATTGGTGACCCCAAGTTACCTGTCCAGAACCTTCTCCTTCCCACACACCCGACCTCCAGTCACGTCGTGGTCCTCCTCTCGATGAGCCGCTGTGGCTCATTCATGTCTCCTGATCATAGCTTACCCGGCTCCTTCCACCTGAAGTGCCACCTTCCACCGTGTGAAACCTGCTGGGTGCACATGGTCCTCTCTTGTGACGTCTTACTGTTCTTGCACACACCCCTGCAAGCACAGCCCCTCCTCTCTCATCCTGCAGCCGGTTGTACTGGGTGGTGGTGGTGTGCATCGGACCCTGCCACCTATGTTAGCTCAACTCTCCCCTGTCCGGGCTCTGACGCTTGCTTGCACCTGCATGACGCCCTGCACGTGGCAGCCATTGAATGGACAGGATGGCCTTCTGAGATGTGGTCGTGTATCAGTTAAGATAATTGACTGTAAGCAATTTAAACCAAATCCAGTGCAGTTGGGCCAAAGGGGGTTTTTGGGGAGGATGTGAGTGAACTCATACAACCCATGGGAAGACAGTTGTAGGCATCTTGGGACCAGTACCACCGCCAGTACTGTCTCAGCTCAGCTACGAGAATGAGTGTGTGCTCCAGGCCCGTGCCGTCCCCACCTTGGCTCAAGAGGTGAAGAGTGATTGGGCCTCCTGGGGCACCTTGATGAGTAAGCTCCGGCACGGTCATAGTTTGCCAGTGTTGCTGCAGCAAAAACACCCAAACTGGTGGGTAGTTTTAAATAAAGTCACTGATTGTCTCCGTCCTGGAGGCCGGAGGACTGGATCCAAGGTGTGGGCACAGCTCAGACCTCTGTTCTCTAGGGCAGTGGTGCCTAACTTTTCCAATACCGTGACCCTTTCATACAATTCCTCACGTGGTGGTGACCCCCAACCACAAAATTATTTTCATTGCTACTTCATAACTGTAATTTTGCTGCTGTTATGAATTATAATGTAAATATCTGGTATGCAGGACGTATTTTCATTGTTACAAAGTGAACATAATGAAAGCATAGTGATTAATCACAAAACAATATGTAAATATATTGTGAAATAGTGATTTCTAATGACAAGTAAATGAAATTTTGTTGTGTAGCATGGGTTAACAGTCTTTACGCTGCGTACTTGTATGTGGGCATTTCTTCCTGGAGACAGAAGGAGGAGCATTATCTCAATTCCTAAGACCATGGGAAATATGTGTTTTCCCATGGTCTTAGGTGACCTCTGTGAAAGGTTTGTTTGACCCCCCAGAGGGGGTCTCGACCCACAGGTTGAGAACCACTGCTCCAGGGGAAGCTGGTGTCTTGCTTCTGGAAGCCCTAGTTATTGTTTGGCGTATTGCTGGATCCTCACATGGCATCTTTTTCTCCCACCATGCCGTTTCCCCCTTTGAGAAGATATTCAAAACAAAACAAAAAAAAACACACCCCCAGCCATCAAAGTCAAAACACAAACTCCCTGCAGCCAAAGTCAACTGTGACTCATAGTGACCCTATAGGTCAAAGTAGAGCATCCTCTGCAGGGGAGTAGAAAGCCTCATCCTTCTCCTACAGAGGGGCTGGTGGTTTCGAACTCATGACCTTGCACTTAGCAGCCCAACTCAGCATCCACTATGCCACAAGGGCTTCTGAGAAGATATTACTCAGAAGAAATTGGGTTTAGGACCCACCCTACTCTAGTATGAAGTTATGAACCTAATAAAATTTACAACTCTGTTCCAAAATGAGGTTACATTCATAGGTACAGGGGTTAGGATGTCAACATACCTTTTTGTTTTGTTTTTTAGGGTGGGCTTAAAACAATTCATAATAGGTGGGGTAAAGTAGTTAGCGGGGCACTCAGTTGCATGCATGTTCACCACAAGACGGAACGTTCCATTTCCAGCATTCTAGCAACCTGACTTGCTTGACTAGTATGACTTGCTCAGGTTGCCAGCCAGCCTCCCTACCCCAAAGGGAACCAAGTCCTCTATTAAAATGCAGCATCCCTGGGAAGGGATGAGCCCCAGCTAGTCAGCAGCATTTCTTGACAGCTTGCCGAGAGCAACATCTGTGGATGTGGTGGCAGAACAGGCATGGTTGAGGTGGAGGAAGGGTAGTGAGTATGCAAACACTACCACTAATGCCATTCAATAGAATTATGTGCCTCCTTAGCCTCAGTGCATGGAGCTGGGGTTGAGGAAAGCCCTACGGCTTATTCCGCTAAAGACATCCAATCAGTGTGGAAAGGGCCGTGCCAGCCGCCTTCAGGGATCGATAGAAGCATGACAACTGGTTGCAGTAAAGCTGTTTCCATGATGATCACACTCAATACAAGGGGGTGGGAATGTCATCATGGAAGCAAAATCTAAGGAGTCGGGGAAGTGTTCAGTGGGTTCCCAAACTAAATTCACTGCCATCAAGTCGATGGCGACTCATAGCGACCCTGTGGGACGGAGTAGAACTAACTGCCCGTGAGTTTCTGAGACTGTAGCTGTTTACAGGAGTTGAAAGCTCTGTCTTTTTCCCTCAGAGTGGCTGGTGCTTTTGAACTGCTGACTTGCAGATAGCAGCCGGACTCATAACCTCTACGGCACCAGGGCTAGTGCTATGTGGAGGGCAAGTGTGTGTATAGTGGAGGGGGGTGAAAGGAGACAGGAGGGCACTAGAGATTTTAGAATAGCTGTTACTTTGTAGGCTCCTCCGGGTGCCCGTAAATGTTTCAGAAGTGAGTGTTACTGTGACTGCTTTTAAAAGGAGCAGAAATGCACAGATTCTGCATTTGTGAAGTCACATCAATACGTGTGACCCTTTCGTGGTCATTTTGAAACTCGTGCAAAGAGGTGGAAAAACTGCTAGCCAGCCAGTGCACGGGTTCCCAGGTGAGGCTGGTCGAGGGGATGCTCTTGAAGGTAGCTGGCTTGGAAGGTGCTGCACCACCAGCTCAGTGCTCGGCCACCTTGCGTCAGCTCTCAGACTGGAAGCAAGTGTCCTTGGGTGGGCTGGCCACGAAAGGCTTTTCCCATTCTTGGGCTTTCTGTTGGGGATTTTGCTGTCCCCAAAGCCTCCGAGGGTAGTACCAGAGGGTGCTCCCACACGAAAGAAGACTGTCAGGAGCAAACCCATGTCTTAGATAAGCTGCCATCGGACCCGAGCGACTGTGCTGCTGGCCCGAGTTCCGTGTTGACGTAACAACCATTGCGGAAACCATAGCATTGATCGGTTGATGAAAACCACGTAACCAGAGGCTGGCAGGACGAGTTTGAGTGCAGTGGGAACCTGGCTCCTTGTACCCAACCTATTATCCTGTGAGCAAATCTAAATTTGAGCCAGAAAAGGAACAAGTAAGCTTAAAGTATTAACTCACCCACTGGAGGATTTGAACCAAAGTGGAATTCCAAAGCATAAGAGAAAGTTCATAAAAATGTTCAAGAAAACAACAACTGGGTGTTCGCTGCGATTTCATAGAGCATGTTGTCCGTGGCTGCGGAATCGGCGCCCGCTGCTAGCGGGCCGGTGGACAGCAGGAGGAGGCGCCGCCTGCTGCCGCCTGATCTTCAGCATCATTGGTGTACTTGAGTCCACTCTGTATCTGTGGGTCGGGAGTGCTTTCCCCCTTGGGGGCCATCTTCCAGAGCTGTCAGGTCAGATTCTGCTGTGACTCGTGGAGCTTCCACGGATTGATTTTTCAGAAGTGGATCACCAGGTCTCTACGGGCCGCAATGGAGACCGGCTGTCCTGTATTGGAGGGAGCACCTAGGAAGTGTGGGCTCTGGACTCATATTTACCATCAGCCCGTGTGTGGCTTGGAAAAGCAATTCCTTACATAGAGGTCGCCCATTTAAACGTCCCTTCCTCGCTCTGAGGTTGAGAGTAGTTAGTTAATCTTTGTTGTTATCATCAAATGAAACGGTGTTTCGCTTTACGTTGTCCACTTACGTGCATACGTTTGAAGCTTTACGCCACCACACAGATGCTATGATTATTGTCTCCTCGATGTCTGTCCTTTCTCTCTCTTTTCTGGTTTATTGCTGTCTTCTCGAATGTTCCCTCATGTTTCGGAATTCCGCTTTGACTCAGATCCTCCAGTGGGTGAGTTATAATTTAGGTTAATTTGTTCCTTCCCCGGCTCAAATTTAGATTTACTCACAGGATAATAGGTTGGGTACAACGAGCCAGGTTCCCGTTTCATTCAAACTCGTCCAATAGCTAGTCTATAAATTAGGATATCGGTTTGGTGTTGTCGTAAAAAAGATTCCAGAATGCAGCATTCGTGTTCAGAGTGGCACATGTGTTCTTGAGAGGTTTTCATAATTCTGGCGGGACAGACGCAAGGTTGGATTTGGGCTCTCATGAACGTGTTTCAGTTTCCTCCAGCTTCCAGAGGAGCCCCAATGGGTGGTCGTCTCCAACTCAGCCCCTGGCCCGGGTTCAGTTGCTGATCTTGAGCTTCTCCCTCACCTCTTTTCACAGACGTGGTCCGTTTGATTTCTGTGAATTCCATCTGGAACAGTCCGTGTGTATCGTTGTCTTTTGTGCTGTTGAAAAAAAGTATTTGCTATGACCAAGTTGGTTTTGCACAATGCTGTCCTGCAATCTCCAGCTGCCTTCCCATCACCCGGACCACATCTTTCAACTCCTACTGTTCCTTTCCGCTTCCGACTTGTACATTCCAGTCACCAGTAATCGTCAGTGCATCTTGGTTGCATGTGTGAGCAATTACCAGCTTAAGACATTGGCCAAATGCCTCAATGTCTTCATCATTAGCTTTTGTGGTTGTTACATAGATTTGAAAAGGAGTTGCATTGATTGGATTCCCTTGAAGATGGATAGATATAATAGATTAAATCCTATCGCAGACCTATCATGTACCTCAAGATCAATTTTGAATGTCCTCTTTGAGGATGCGGAGAATGCCATTCCTTTTGATTGTATCCCTTCCGGCACGTTGTTGCTGCGGTTGTTGTTGGGCGCCGTTGAGTGGGTTCCGACCCTTAGCAACCTTGTACACGACAGGACGCAGCCCTGCCTGGCCCCGCGCCGCCCTCCCACGTGTTCCCCCGCCCGAGCCCGTTGTCGCAGCCATGGTGCCAATCATCTTGAAGACCTTCCTCTCTTCCCCTGCCCCTCGAGTCCGTCAAACTTGATGCCCTCTGGGGACTGGTGTCTTCTGACAACCTGTCTGAAGTACTGCAGTTGAAGTCTGCCCATTCTTGCATCTACAGAGCACGCTGGCTAACTCTTCCAAGAGAGACTTATTTGTCCTTTCTTTAGCAGTCCACGGCACTTTCAATCTTCTTCTCCAGCGCCTCCACGCAAGTGCGTGGATTCTTCTGCAGTCATCGTTATTGACTGTCCAACTCTGACATGCGCACCAGGCAATTGACAATACCAGGGCTCAGGCAGCCTTACCTTAGTCTTCAAAGTAACTTCCTGCTTTCCAGTACTCTGCAGAGTCAGTCCTCGAAAGCAGTCGTTCTCAACCTCCCTAATGTCGTGACCCTTTCATACAGTTTCTCAGGTGGTGGTGACCCTCCAACTATAACATTGTTTTCATTGCTGCTTCATCACTGTCATTTTGCTACTTTTAGGAATCGGACAACCCCTGTGAAAGGGTCATTAGACGCCCAAAGGGGTCGCGACCCACAGGTTGAGAACCGCCGCTCTAAAGACTTCTCATGTGGCAGATTTACCTAATGCAACTCATCTCTGGTCTCTTGACTGCTGCTTCTATGAGCATGGATGTGGATGCCAACGACCCAAAATCCTTGACAACCTCAACTTTTTATCGTGATGTTATCTACGGGTTCAGTGATGAGGATGTTGGTCTTCTTTGCATTGAGTTGTAATCCACACTGAAGGCTGCACTCCTTGTGTTATCTGCATATTCGGGTTGTTAATAAGCCTTCTTCCAATATTGAGGCCACATTCTTCTTCAGATAAGCCAGCTTCTCCAATGATTTTCTCAGCATAGAGCTGAGTAAGTTTGGCAAGAGAATGCAACCCTGTTCGACACCTTTGCAGATTTTAAACTATGCAGTATCCCCTTGTTCAGCACAGGTTCCTCATGAGCACCAGGAATGTTCTGGAATTCCCATTCTTCTCAAGTTTGTTCCATAGTTTTGTTATGATCCACACAATCAAATGCCTTGGCATAGCCAATAAAACACAAGTAAACATCTCTCTGGTATTCTCTGCTTTCAGCCAAAATCCATCTTCTGAAGCTGGCCTGATCCTCTGACCGCTCCCAATCAATGTATTGCTGAAATCATTGATGTTGTCCTATAATGTGAGCATTCTGTTGGGTCACCTTTCTTTGGAATGGGTACAAATACGGACCTTTCTATATCTACAGTTGACCAAGTAGCTGTCTTCCAAATTCCTGCCTCTTCCAAATTTCTTGGCATAGAAATGAGTGTTCCCAGGGCTTCATCAACTTATTGAAACATTTCAATGGGTAGTCTATCATCTGTTGAAGCCTTGTTTTTGGCTAGTGATTTCAGTCAGTGCAGCTTGGATGTCTTCCGTCAGCACACCTCCTGAAATGCTGGAACGTTGACTAGTTCTTTTTGGTACAGTGTGAACATAGTAAGTATTATATAACGGTTTCTTGTTATTATTCAAGTGAAAGAAGAGGGGAGAAACTGTGAGGTCATCCATCAAATTTGAGGAAAACCAAGCTCTTTCACACTGACTAAAATGAATTGTGGGTCTGACGCATGGCAAGCACACATGTGTGAGAGCAGAGCTTTGCTCCATCGAGATTCAAGGGGTGCTTGTGCAAAAGGGGGTCTCCAGCTCTTTCCTCTGCTGTGCCTAGGGGTGACTCAGTGCTGATCTATTTCCCACCAGGGCTCCTTTGCCCTTAACTGACTTGCCTCAGCGTCGATTCCAACTCCATGATCCTGTAGGACGGAGCAGAGCCGCACCGGTGGCTTTCAAGGCTGCAAATCTTTACAAAAGCAAAAATCCTCACCTTCTCACCATGGAGCAGGCAGTGGTTTGAACTATGGACCTTGGCATTAGCAACCCAGTATATAATCACGACACCACCTATACCCAATACCCACATGTCCTTTTGACACGGATGCATTTCCTAGACTACAAATAGCTGTGAAGAACATTCTGCCCTGAGCAGGAGGGAAAGGAAAATGAGTGTCCACTGGCATGTGGAGTCCTGGATTCTGTGAGGCCATTGTCTAGAGCAGTGGTTCTCAACCGTCCTGATGCTGCGACCCTTTAATACCATTCCTCATGTTGTGGCGACCCCCAACCATAAAATTGTTTTCCTTGTTACTTCATCACTGTGATTTTGGTACTGCTATGAATCAGGCGATCCCCTGTGAAAGGGTCGTTCGACCCCCAAAGGGGTTGCGACTCACAGTTTGAGAACCACTGGTCTAGCGGGTCACCTGGATGGGGACCTTCACCTTTCTGAGTCTCTGCTTCTTGAGCTGAACTAGGTGAAATACACTGCTGGTTTCATACATTGCCTCCTTTCTTCCCCCTCTCGGAACCTAAGCCAGGCAAATGCTGAACATACTTGGCTGTTAACCCGAGGGGACTTAGAAGGGAGACCTGGGTGAGCTACCTCTGAGAAACCGACCATTAAAAACACTAGGCAGCGCAGCTCTGCGCTGACCCACATGCGATCACCATGAGTCACCAGCAACTGGTATCATCGTTATGATTATATGCTAATTATAGAGCTAATTATTTTTCCCTTGCAGGATTAATCTACCAACACCAGAGAGTAGGCATGTGTGGGTGGGTAACAGAACTCTTCGTTTAATTTGGTCCTTCAGGTGTGACCTGCCTGAGCAGTTCCTTATGTGGAAACAGCCCTTGGTGGGGAGGTTGAAGTTCTCCACATACCTCTGATAGACCTGTGATAACCACATTTATGCTTCCTAGTACCCACTCCTGTCTTTGGGAACATCCTTCTTACTGCTTTATTTTCTTCGTTTTGTTTTTCGTTTGTAATTAGGCATTAATGCTGCAATAATCAAACAGGAGGCCTGAGAGTGCATGCTTGAAGCAGATGGGATGGGGAGATGAGGGATAGGGAGCCACAGCGAAGCATTTCTAGGTTTAGGTGGCATAGGGTGCAGTTCTAAATTTACCACTAGATGGCACTCACACACTAGCATTAAGACCAGGTCTTGGACATGTTGCACTTGGGGCTTTTTAAATACAAGAAACTGGCCAAGGTGTTTTATCTCCCCATCCATCCATCCATCCATCCCTCTACTCTCTCTCGTTTACAGATAGGCATATACATTTCTCTTTCTAATTGACTGCTCTGTCTTCTTTCTCTCCATATTTAGTGACTTTAAAACCTGAGCATAAATTTTTTTTTTCATTTAAAATAAATTTAAACATGATTCAGTAAAAGACGGCCGCCTTTGCTTGCTGCGGTGCTGTATTTCTCCTGTTCTCCTAAACAAGTGGTTACCTAGCACTTACCCTGTTTTTAGAGTTGGCAACAGAATCCTATGGTCACACTGAGGGTAGGTTTCAATGAAGGGATAGATAAGTAGCCAAAATATTTTCATTCAAAATCATGGATAAGTACATTGTAGTTGAAATGTTTGAGACCTTTAAGGTATTTAATTACTTCACTTTCTATTGTTAGGCAATTCGCAGTAAGCCCAGATTCAAATGCAAAATTTCTAGTGAAGTGCAGCTGGGAGGGAGGCAGCTCAGGAAAGGCAGGAAATTACAGTTGATGTTATCTCTAGGTGCCCACGGTGTGAAAGCCAGACGCCCTCTTACATTTATAATTTTTCTGATGTTAATTTTTCTTTCTTCTTTTTGATGTTGATTTTTCTAATGCCTCGAATAAGCGAAACTTGAATCTGCACGTAACAACTAGGATCGATTCTTCTGCTGCTGAGTAACTCAGTTCTCTGTGGCCACTTGGACATGGTGTGCAGCAGTGCGGGGAGACACGCAGACGCGCTGCTTCTGTGCACGCCTGAGCTGAGCTCACAGTGCCCCGCCCCACTGTTAAGGTTAACCTGTACACTGCATACGGGCAACAGATGGAAATTCTGGTTTGCAGCCACTGCAAAAAATAAAAGCATGCTCCAAAGGGAAAAGGATCTTGCATTTCTGCGTCTGAACCTTTGATGTGCATTCACATCTGAAGGAAAGCCTAGACCTTTTGGTGGAGGGAGACACATGGCTTTGCATCTGTGAAAACACAGCTGTACGTAGCAAAACCAAACCGTGGCGCACACAACGGTTTTGCTGTGTCAGGCTAGCTGCTCATGCTCACATTCTGTACAAATATTGTCTTTTGACCAGCCCTGACAAGTCAGGGATCTTTCCCCACTTTCTGTATAATTGTTTCGTGATGTTACTCTTCTAAATTCATATTTTGAGCCTTTGGGGGGAAAAAAAACACCAAGGCATTCGGGCCTCTTCACCAAAGTCGTGAAATATGAGTAAATGGCGTGTAAGTTGATCGTAATTACGTTATTTACATGTGACCTAGAGAGAGGTAAGATAGGAAAAAAATATTTTTCCTTAACTCTTGAAAAAGATTAAGTAAGCCCCTAATAAAATGATTCTTAAAATGAAAAAAATGATTAAGTTGAAACTACTTGATCAAGTAGCTATATATAATGTAATATTATGTAGCACGTAGCAAGATATATATATATGTACATATATATAGTCCTAATTACATGCACTTTGCCAACTGCACGGTGCATGCTGTAGGACTGGCCAGCACTTTGCAAAAACTTCACTGTTTTGTTTTCAGCAGTTAAGATTTGTTAGCAGCGAGTGACTTGAAATCGGCGTCGTGGGCAGCTCCAGCGTGGCAGAGTTCCTTTCTGAGCGTTTCCCGGCGGCCTGAGAAGCCAAGTTTGTTTCGGAGGGAGCCATGTGCCCAGCACCCCCGCATTTCCTCCCCACCCCCACCCCACCCCTCCACCCCCGACACGGAGCCGAGCCCAGGTCCGCGCGCCTGCCTTATCCTGCTCGGTGCAGTTTCCTACTATTGAATTGGTGCTGTTTTTCCATCCCTCCCCTTCCCGTGGACGCCGCGGGCCCTCTGCCCCCTCGCCCCCTCCGCAGGCGCGGGGTGCGGGACGCCGGGGACGAGGTCGCGCTGGAGGTGCGGAGCCGACGGCTGCGCGGTGCCACCGCTGGGCGAGGGGAGGCCATGGTGCCGCCGCCCCCGCCCGCCCCTCCGGCCTTCGGCCACCGACGGCTTCCCAGCCCGGGACCCCCGGGGCGCGGAGAGTGCGGGGAGCCCGGTGTGGGCCTTGCCGCAGGGAGATGGGGTTCTTTTAGCCAATAAGAACCACCACCCACGGAAAGAGCGTGCGCCGCGCACCCCCAAGCCCCCCCTTTGAAGTGCGCCCCCGCCCCCCGCGTCCGGGAAGGACGAAGGGGCCACGGAGGCATGCCCAATGGATGCGCTTGCTGCGCACCCGGGCCTCCCACCCCTGCCCTTTGAAACCGGCGCTGGGGCGGCCAGGCCTCGGGGCGCAACAGGCGTTCTTTCCCGACCGCCTGCGGGGTGACAGTGCAGAGAGGGGGAGAGGAGTACGGAGGCAGGCGAGCATCCCGCGAGGGCTCGCCCGGCGTTGGGGCTGAGGGTTTTACCCAGGTCGATTGAAACAAAACAGAACCCCCTCCCCCAGCCCCTCACCCTCACTCGGGGCTGCATTTCGTCCCCGGACTGTGGGTGTCACTAGAGCCTCTGTTGTACGAGTCTCCCATTTGTGGTAACGGGCGGGCAAAGCCCATTAATTTTTCAGGCAAAACAGATCAAGCCTGCCTTTGATGTTGCTCTTTGCGAATTTAGTATTCGAAGGTAAAGAAGCCTACCTTTCGCTTTTTACATCATTAACAGTTTTCTTTCCCTCCCCGCCCCCCACCCCTTCAGCTGTTGGCAAAGCACTGGTCATGTGTAAATTTATTTTATCTTTTTTAAGTAAAAGGTCTAATGTTCTCTATCACATCTGCTTTTAGGGTCTTTACTAACTAGAATCAACATTTGCTTTTACTGCTACCTACGTGTACCGTTCACGGCACTGTCATTTTTCACAGGTGGGCCTTATAAACAGCACTTTCCTCCTCCAGCTCCCAAGCCTAGAAATAGACAGCTGTGGGTTTCTGCCCTAACAAACTGATGGTGTGGTTTCAGATAGACCTGGACAAGAGCCCATGCCCTAACTGAGCCATTACTCCCCGGCTTGTTTTATTTTACACTGAGGCAACCTCAAGTTGACTGAAGTGGACTTTCACCTGGTTTCTGTGTTTAAAAGCAAAGTGAGACGCTGTAAACCACTTTAGGGCCCTTTGTATTCTTATCTATGCATTTCTATACCTTCAGGGGAAGGGTTCTCTGGTTCACCACATATGCAAAAAAAAGGCCATAAATTTTTCCTACACCCTCCCACCCACCCCCCTCCCGCGTTGGGCAAGCCCTCCTGCTCACTGTTTGTCAGAAGCCTTGTACTCCATGAATGCCAGTGACAGTAGGCCTTATTCGTTGTTGGAATGAAATCCCCAAATATCCCGCAGTATTTGAAAATTAATGCAGGTTGCTGAAACGGCACTACATTAGCATAGTTTTATTTTCATATCCTGAGGTAGGTAATAGTTTCAAGGTGCAGTGGAGTAATAATCACCAGAAGCCAACTAAAACCTCTAGGACACTATCAGAAACCTGTTTGGCCACATACATAATTGATATCAGGAAATCAAGCGACCGCTCTCGGCACAGATCTCGGCTGTACATGACTAGATAACATTAGCAGGCTCTTGTACTTTTATGAACCATGGAATGATTTCTGGGCATTACAGGGCACCTGGTTTTTTAAAACTTGAAAATAAAGCCACACACACCAGAGAGAGCGAGCGAGAGAAGAAACCCACGTGGTCTTCAAAGCTAAAGGGGAGAGAGTTCCATTATTTTCAGGTGTGTGAGCTTCTTCCACAAAAAAGCAGCCGCCGCCCCCGTCTTCACGAGCTAGGTGTGAACAGAATAGATTGAGCCACCGTAGGGACTCACCCCGCTTTTTTAAATGATGCGATTAAAAAGGACATCTGAGAACAAATTTATGAAGTTGTCTTGGCAACTGAAATACTCGGATTGAAATGTGTGTCTCTAAAACAGAAAAGATGGTAGGAAGCCGGAGAAACAAGCCCGGCATTGTATTGGGGGAAAGTGAATTGACAAGTGGTAGCCAAATATTATCCCTTGGTTGGTCATCACTCGGGGTTACTGCCTCGATTTCCACTTGTAAAAATGGTTGGTGATGGATGCTTTCACAAACCGTCTCCTGAGTCCCCATGCCTTGTACCAGCTTTTGCTCATTGGTCATTTGACCTGAGGAGAACACAATTTCCCTATTGTGTTCCGTGCCGAAATTGCATTTAGATTTGCCTTCGCATTTAACAGCAGTTTATACTTTGGTGGATGCTCTCGTATGAACATCCTGTTTGTGAATACTCTCTATCTTCTTTGCATTCTGTATCTCCCCCCACTCTTAATCCAGCGCCAGCAACCAAGCGCCAGCACATGCAAAGGAGCAAAAGCATTTAAAATCCTTTCTGATAATTCTTTGAACTCTGAAAAGCTGTTTGTCCCATTTTAATAATTTGACTACATTTTAATTTCTCGTGAATTTTCCCCCCTTTTCTAATGGTGGTAGGAGTATTAAATCAATAGTCTCTTTAAAAACCACAAGCAAAGATATTTAAGATGAACACATTTGTTAAATTATAATGTGCTGGATAATCAATACTTTAGGGACCACCAAAAATGCTTCGGATGTTTTTTTGGTCATTAGATTTCAGGTGCATAGTGTGCACTAAAAATGTTTTTTTAAATGATTACAAATCCTTTGTCATATACTTTGTCTCTTGTTTTCAATGAAAAAATAGTTCAATGTTCACTATGGTTTCAGTAGATGATCTTATGAAACATGATACTTTAAAAGCTTGACAGGGCATACATTTACACACAAAATTCATATGAAATAATTTCTCATTTACGAAGTCATTTATTTAATTACTGAGCTATTTGTTCTCTTTAATTTTAAGAATAATAGTTTTTCTGTGGAATAGTCTTAATTCCTAAAGTTAGAGAAAAGAGGGAAAAAATTCTTCTTTAAAAAACCTTATTTCCCATAAACCATGAATTACAACTTTATAATATTATTAAAATTGCTGAACTTTTTCCCTTAGTTGCACAAGAGGAAAAATATAATACAAAAGCTTATTTTACACAGTGGGCCCTTTTATTGTACATTTTCCTAGCTTCTGGGGCTTTTCCCCCCCTAGTTCTGTAAGGACTGAAATTGGGATGGTGTATTGCAAAATTAACTGCTGTTCATCAGAAGAATTATTCATTTAAAACATTTAAATTTGACTAAACCTGCACATGTGTGGGGTTCTTTTTTAATCTCTCCCCCTTGCCCCACCCCTCCATACACATGGAAGTAATTGCATGCCGATTTAACTGGTTCATTTAGAAAATCCGGAGACCTACAACAGCAGCATCAAAATGAGGTGGGGAAAGAGTATTTCAGGTGTGTTAAATGCAGGAACTGAGGATCTAGGCGCACAGTTACAGTAATGGATTGCCTTGCATCCCTTCATCTGTCCCTCCTAAGCCTTTTTTTTTTTCTCATATGATTTACGCAGACCTTTTGATTCTAACAAAGTGGATACTATTTTATTTCAGGTGGGTCGTTTAATAGTTTGTTGATGTTTTCAAGGTCTCTAAACAGAGTCTGATGTGTTAACAGTCTTATTAACGATGTTAAAATGGAATTAACAGCTTGTGGAAGCCTCCAGAGCACAATAGCCTGTCAGCCTCCCCTGCCCCCTTATAAATTGTGCCCCTGCTGTCTTCCCTTTGTTTCACGCCCAATCAGCAAACTAAACTTTTGTGGCGCGAGAAGGCAGTTCAAGTGTTTCTGAGGCAGCTGAAGGGAGGAGCTAATGTGGAATTTATTGGGAGACCAATCAGAGTGGGAGGAAGAATGACCCCGAATTGGGAAGAAGGCTTTCTTGACCTGTGTGGCTCTCTGACCTTTGCCTTGTTATTTCGCCTCTTTAAAAAGGGGTTCTCTGGTTGTAGTTTACTTTATGACGCTTTTTCTGAAAGCTTCAGAAGTTTTGGATTATTGAAGGTACATCTCAGGACAGATGTAATTATGTCGCATGGTTTTTAGCAATTTGCCTAGATGTTAGCATTCAAAATCATTTTCTTAACTGGTAAGAGCAACCGATGGCTTTAAAAGGAAAGAAAAGGAACCATCTCACCAATTTTCACCAGCCTTTAAAAAGATTACAAGTCTTTTCTTGTGTCTTTTCCCTATAGCTACTTACTGAAAAGGGTAACCTGATTAGCTGATGATTTTAGATCTTCTGTTTTGTGGAACTTAGGCTTTTAAAAAAATTAATATATTTTAGGTCTTTCTGACATTGTTTTATCAGACAACAGAGTCGGCTTAAAATAAATAACTGCTTTAAAAAAGATTTTTTTGCTTATTGATTAATAGTGTTAGTTTTTTAAAATCTAATAAATGGTCATATTTAAAAGTACAAATGTATCGAGTAACTTGACAAGTGAGTGATCCCCCCCATTGTCCTATTTAATAATTTATAAAGTATAGCATATTTATGAAATACTTCAGGTTCTCATGAGAACAGTTTGGGTAAGAGATAATGAGACATTATAGAGAAATGAAGTACTTGTGTGGTTATTATTTTTTTTTATTGAACAGGGATTTTCCTGTTCATTTATTGGTGCCGCTCTTTCTTGAAATGTGTATGTGTTTGCTTAGATTTGCTATTAAATGCACCGCTGGACAGGGCCTTCACGTGACAGTGCCAGAGAGATCTTCGATGGTTACCGCCGGTACAAGGCCTGAAGGCCTCGGCCTGCATGCAGGACACTGAGCGATTTCTGTAAAGCAAGACTAAATCAGCATTACTCAAATGGGTCCAAGTATGAGGCCCAGTTAAATGAACAGTGGTACCAGTACCATGAATTGTCCAGAAAGGCTCTAGCCCATAAAACATAGAAGACGTGCAAGCTGATGACTGTTGTCGGCTCGTGTTGTGCTGCTGAGGTGAAATATTCCGGGGGAATATTTTCTTACACTTTATAAACCCATGGGTACCCATGCATTGGCTCCCATGGGAAAGGGGCACCTGCGGGGCCTCATCTGATACGAAGGTCTGCTGGTCGGCATCTTTGGATGTGGTCATTTGACCTGGCCAAGGAAGACTATTCTCAGTGGTGGTCCTAGTGCAGTGCTCCCCCGCCCCGCCCACCCCTGCCCTGCTGACCCAGTGTGCCTCTGCAGTCCACCATAGGCAGCAGACCCAGCTCCTAACGAAGGGCAACCGACCTCTTTTTGGTATGCCCACTGAACCAGCACACCGGGACCCGAATTGGCGCGAGGGATGCTGCGAGTAGGATGCTGCTATCAGGCGAAGCTAACCTCCAGAGCCAGAGCTCCCTGTGGGAAGCTCCCATTTCCGTGAGATGGGAACACTCCGAAAGCCAGGGGATTCACGGAAAACAAAGACAACTTGCCACCTCTGCGTGGAAGGAGCTGACCCCGCACTGGGGGGACCACCTGAGCCTCTCCGTTTTCATGGAAGCTGGGCTCGGTTTTCCAAATGCTTTTCCAGGACCATATTGCAGACTTGGCCACCAACGGGAGAGGGGACAGAATAAATTAGGAGCCCAGTGCCAGGACCCATTCAGTCTGTACCAGGTGATGCCGGGGGTGGAAGAACCGTAAATGGAATGCAATTTTAATAAGTACAATTCTGAAGAGATGTTACAAATTCCAGTGATCTTCCAGCCCTTCCCACCCAGCCCCCCCTTTTGATCGTGTGTTTTGTAAATGTGAGGAAGAAAGCCTTCCATCCAGCAACGCGCTTGCAGCCACTGATCTAAGTGAACTCTAACCAAGACACACCAGTGTCATTGCCCTGTGGCACCTTTCCACGTGTTTGGCTCCCAGTCCCTTTGGACAGAAGCGTTCAAGGGCTGCTCTTAGGGTTCTCAGTTGGCCACCGCACCCCCTAGGGAAGAAAAGGATGTAAATAAAGTTGCTGGCAATTTAACGGTTTGCTTGTGTGTAAAAATTGGCCAAGCGAAGAGAGAATTTTGCGCTGCGTTTTTCCAATTCTCTGAAGTGCCCACTTTGGAGCCAGTCGTGCGATGCTGTTCTAGAAAGAATCCACGTCAATAGGCTTTGGTGTTTAATCAGAAGGGGTATTTGGAGGAAGGCGGCTTGGTTTTTCACTCGTTTGCAGTCCACAAAAATATGAAATTATTGGTATTTTGATAACTAATGGTACCTTACGCTGGTGTAGCACTTTATGATTTTTAAAGCCCTTTCTCAAGCATTATGGCATATAATCCTCGAGAGGGCTCCCCAAAGAAGATATTATAATCCTGGTTTTATCGATGAGGAAACAAGACCACGTTATTTATAACACGTCACGCAGTGCCCACTTGGTGTGATTTGAGCTTTCTCTCTTTTAGGGGATATATGTTTGGTGTAAAGCGGCAGAAGGAAACAGCACTAGGAAAGAAGATATTTTAATTCCACCTAGTGCCTGTGAAAGTTGACCCCCAAGGGCATAGAATACCATGTGATCCTATGCAGTTCCCTTTTCCATGCACAATGACATGCACCTTGGTCTGCCTTTGCCTGCTCTCTACGTGTTTGACCTTGTTCTTAGCCCAAAGGGTAAGGATTGATATGTAATGTACTGTAATAGGCTACAGAAGTATACCACGAATCTGATAGGAAAATCCTCTTCTCCATATTTTTAAAGGCTGGTATTATAAACATCGTGTCAGCAGAAGATCCCTTTCTCATTAAAAGGTAGCCTGGTCTGCAGATGAGTGGTGACGTGGTGGTGATGGTCACTGGCAAGTAGATTCCAATTTGTCATTCAAAATATGATTCTCCCCCTTATAAAAATCTCAACATTGTCAAATATCCATCCCCTTAAAATTAATTTTCCCCCCCTCAGTTGTTAAAGGCTAGCCAGGGTATTTGTTTGGGGGCAATTTTACTGCAGCTGTTCAAGAACAGAACTAAATTATTGGGCACACGAAAAATCTGATTAGTTGCTTCTAAGAACGATTATAGCACAGCAAGACAGGGAAGCCGTCCAACGTGCTAAAGGTTAAAAGCAATTTCTAAAACCAGGAAAACGACCTTGATTAAACAAAGAAGTTTCTTCAGAATAATTGCATTGGTCTACGTGGTAGATTCTTAACTGTGTCATCTTTCTCATAAAAATACTCAACAGAAGAGGACGAATTAAAATGAGAAAGAAGAACCTGTGTCAGTCATTGTCTAGTTTCCAACAGCCCAAAGACTTTTAGTTTTTAAGTGTGTGGGGGGAATTATATAACAATAAACTGTCCCACAAGGATTCTAAGGAAAGTCCTCTTATAAGGCTCCCGTGGTTTTAAAATAATGGCGGAGTGATCATTTTGTGGGGAGACTTTGACTGGGCTCCCTTACACTCAGAGCGGGCCGGATTTCCATGTGGGATGATGCTCCTCAAGTCCACGTCTCTCCGTTGGGAAGTTTTGAGGGCAACTGTGGGCATTGTGTTCTCCGGCCCCCTCTGAAGCCCCACCCCCACCCCATCAGAATGGCTGACCGTTGGACGGATTCATGTTAGCGAAAACAGATGGGATTCTCAGATCGTGCACCGTTCAGCCGTTTGATGGAATTCGCGGCACTCTGACCAGCGAGCCCAGATGGTGCTTAAATCTGTCACTCTCTGACGACCCTACTGTTTTTTAAAAATATTTTCGTATTTGAGCACATCCAGTTAATCTGAGAGATTAATCATTTCCAAGCTCTGTCTGGGGCGGGCTTTACTGAGGGGTACTAAGAGAAGGTTGCGTTTGGAGGAGGTAAGGCTGAGAGAGGCAGGAAGAGGTCTCCCAAACATGGCACTGCCAGGAAGAATGACGGAGGAAGCACCGATGGGCCTTGGCTGTGAAATATTTTACAGGGTGGCAAGACTGAGGAGCCTCATGGAGATGAGGAGGGGTGCTGGTCAGGGGTATTGGGGAAGAACTAGAAGAAACACCGCTACCTTCCGGAGAAGCTGCGGCCATTGCCAAATTAGACCCCAGCAAGGGCCAGCGTGCTGGCCGTGAGTGAGAACCAGGGTGACTTGAAGTGGTCTGACTCTGCTGCCCAGGGAGGACTCTCAGGGTGAGCTCCCCGCAGTAGACCCCAGAGAAGCCAGTACAGCAGGACAAACCTCCCAGAAATGGTTCTGGAAACAACCGGGTCTGAACCAGGACTTTCACCAGCCTCATGGGGGTTTCCCCTGAAGGCTGTCTTCTTTATTTCCCCTTTCCTAAATTACGATTTTGAGTCCGTCCATCTACTGAAATGCCTCAGTGATACGGGGCATGAGATGCCATGCTGGCGGGCTCCTCCCTCCCTCCCACAGCTCTAACCTCGGAGACCTTTGCAGGGTTGCTTGGAATTGGTTTCTATTCCTGCTGGGATGGGAAAGGGGAAAAGGAATCCTCCCCGCCCCCCTGTTATACAGACTTCTTTTTTTTCCTTCTTCCTGCATTTGAATCAGATGTAGGAGGTGTCAAAATATGGTGTAGAATTTACACCATGATTGTGAAAATTTTCCACTGTCCCCAAAGCCATCAGACTCTCTCTCTCTCTCTCTCTCTCTCTCTCTCTCTCTCTCTCTCTCTCTCTCTCTCTCTCTCTCTCTCTCTCTCTCTCTGGCAAAATTGGAAGTGCCCTTCTGTCTCCAGGGATGCTCTAGGTGTATTGGGGAGGTTTGTGATCATTTCCCTGTTCACCACGCGGTACTGTGTGCATGGGAAGGTCTCAGAGAGGGCAAGCAGGTGCACACACCCTCACCCCTCACCCCTCTCCCCTCTCCCTTGGGCACGGAGTCAGGCTCACAGGAATAACCATGCGTGAGGATTCTGTGGGGCTGGCACTATGTGTTCCGAATGGCGCAGAAGGCCACCAAGCGCCCACACTGCCAGGGTTTCCCCCTCACCCCCACACGCAGCCAGGTTAGGGGAGCGTTGCGGCATGCTTCTGGTGAAAGGCGGTTGCTTTTCGTAGACAGTACGCTGTTGCTGGGAGAGTCGGGGGAAGCCACTGTACATCCAGTTCTGAGAGAAACAGGTTTCGGAATTGATGGTAATCAGCAAAAGATTGTGTGAGTGTGTGTGTGCGTGTGCGTGTGCGCACACGCTTGCACCTGAGTGTGTGCATGTTGGCCCTGATGTCCTAGTATGATAGTCTTTGGATGTTTAGATAGTGAAAGTGAATATTTTAAGGGAAAAATTAAGAACAAACTCACAACAGTCAAGTTGATACCAACTCTTACTGAACCGATAGGACAGGGCAGAAGTGCCCCTGTGAGTTTCTGAGACTATAACTCTTTCCTGGAGTAGGTTGGTGGTTTCGAACTGCTGACCTCGCTGTTCGCAGCCCAATTCATTCTATCCAGCCCCAGGGGTTGCTGTGTGTTGGAATACACCCGATGGTAATGAGTTTGGTGAGTCTTATCCCTCTCAGAGCACCTGATTGGTTGCAGCCATCCATCTTTGAGTTGTCGGCTGTAGGCTGTACCCATGGTGCCATCAAGGGTCCCCTTGGCCAGATTAGCCAGAATAAAGAGTCCAAAGCAAACATCCCTTTCTAAGTTTTGCACTTCAACTAATGCCGCCCTCACATGACTTCCTCTAAAGGTCAAACTTTCCAAGATTCCAGTTGGCAAATGATCTGTTTTGGAAGAAAAAGATCAATATATTTGAAGAATCCTCGAGTTATCTTGCCCATCATTTTTCATTAACACTTGCCAAGCAATTAAAAATGCTAAAATGAGTAAGATGAAAACTTCTGGAGGAGAAATGGAAACCGGAAACACAGAGGCAGTAGGATAAGTGGATAAGTGACCTCATGTTGCGGAGATTGCAGTCAATGGTATGAAACAAAATGTGGTCTGCAGTGTGGAATGGAAAACTGATTTGCCCTGGAGACCTTCCCCAATTTTCTCTCTCACACACACGCACACACACACAGTTAAAGTTATATAAAACAAACACACTTCCCCTGAAAAGAAATTTGGTCACTTGAATAAGACAAATAGATTTGGAAAGTGGGTGGGGAACTGCCTTGCTCTACTGTGTGGCTCAGCACTGCTCCCCAAGAACTGAAGCTGACAGCACCCCTACCAGGCTTCATGGGACACCAGCTGGGGGTGGGGTAGGTGAGGGGGCGGCCCTGTCCATGGTGCTGGAACCAATCCAGGAAATAGGATTAAGGGATAAAGTCAAAATCAAAGGCCATGGTGCAGTCAGCTCAAGGGTGTCCCCGGGATGAGGAGTTGGAAAGGCAGCACATATTCAAAGCACTCAGGGCCTTCAGGGCAGAAGGCAGGAGGTGGAGCCCAAGGGTGCCTCTTTAAGCCTTCCACTTTGAATGGGGGCCGGAGGTTCATCGGAATGAAAGCCAAGAGAGTGTAACGAACCTGGGGTGGGTCCCTCCTTTCAGCGTTTCCTAAAGCCAGGGCTGATTGGATACGGCCCCCTGTGTGTATCCGTGTAGCACTGACTGTGCTCCAGGGAGCACCCCAGTGCTGACCTGGTGGAAGCAGATTGCCAGGCCTTTCTTGCGGAATGCCTCTGGGCTGACTTGGCCCCTGAGAATGCTAGCAGTTGCCCCCCCCCCCCCCCACTCTAGGGCCTTCTCTAGTCATTTGCAAAATGAAACAAAACAAAAAACACAGCATCCTTTAAGACTCTGGCAAAAATAGTTGCATCCCCAAGAACCCTAATTTTCCAAATAGGGAATGTAAAGTTGCGTGGTGGTTTCTCAGGTCATTGTTTTGTTTTCGCCACTTGTGAAAAGATTCCCTAATTCACCGAGCCTATCTTCAATTACATGGGTATTGTAAAAAAATTTTCATTCCCCCATAAAGATTCCTATATTTAGCTTTTAAGAGCTGTTACTCACAAGCTGAGATATAAACGGTATTCCACCACCCCCCTCCTGCACCCCTACACACACACACACACACACACACACACACACACCTCACCAGTGGAGCCAGAGTTCCTGGAACTGCAAGACACATTTGGGCTTAGTCAATCTGTTAGATTTCCTTACAGGCATGTTTTCTCATTCTATTATTTAATTTTAGTGCAAGATCTGTTAGAAATTTCTATGTCTACAAATGATGCTTAAAACGTTCTCACTCGTCCAAATAATCTTACCTGGAATTTCATCCCGACAGTTTATCATTTCCTGAAGCATAACTTGTTTGCAGTGTCTGGTCACGTGCACTGAGACTAGCCATCCATCACCCTGCCCCTGAGGGGTTGTGCCCTGTCTGCACCTTCTCTCAACTCGTCAATAAAGCAAGAACACTTGGGCTCGTCACATGCCTGGACATTTCCTATATTACTGACTCTTTAGAACTGTTTTCCTTTGCCCCCTAAAACCACCAAACAGAAAATTGCCCTGCCCTTGAGTCAGTTCTGACTCATAGCAACCCTACAGGAGAGGGTAGAACTGCCCCTGTGGATTTCCAAGACCTTTCTCCTGTGAAGCAGCTGGTGGTTTCAAACTGCTGACCTTGCTGACCAACACTTAACCCACTATGCCACCAGGGATTCCCTAAAAGGACAGCAGCAACAAAATCTATCAGGGATTGGTCAGGTGCAAAGTGAAGGCAGTGGTCTCAAAGCAGATGGCCAACCCTGTGTACAGTCTGCAGGCAGTGTCACTGAACACTTGGTATTCCAGTACTCTTCACCTGTTCTCCATCCCCTTGTTCATTCTTCAAATAACGAGCCAGTGTTTCAGATCCTGTCCCTCCCTGCACGCCATAATCCAGAGTCAAACCCATACTACTAACCGTGGTGAACGAGGACCTGCAGTTCCAGCAGCTGCTGATTCTCCAACTTCTCCTTATACCCTTCTCCCTCTAGGTCACGCCCCACAAGTCACACTGTCCTGCAAAGGGCCAAACACTACACTACTAACCAGGGGTTGGCAGTTCAAATTCGCAGAGGCACCTCACAGGAAAGGCCTGGTGATGAGCCTCAGAAAAGACAGTCATTAAAAACCCTGTGAAGCCCATTCCTGCTGGGATACACATGGGCTGCCCTAAGCTGGAATTAACTCCATTGGGAACTGGTTTGGGGTTTAATGTACAGCAAGCTATCGTCACCTCAGGACCTTTGCATGTGCTGGCCCTTCTGCCTGTCAGTTTCCCGTGGCTGGCTCCTTTCCATCTGGGGACTCTAACAGCCTTCCCTACCACCCATTTTTCCTACCGCGGCATCTCATCTTCCTTTCATAGCATTTAGCACAGTCTGTAGAACTTTGTCGTTTGTTTTCTCAATGAATACTTGTCTCATCACTGCAAAATGAGCTCCCAGGTAGCCCTCAGGGACACTGTCTTCTTCTCCCAGAGTGCCCAAACTCACTGCCACTGAGTCAGTTCCAACTTGTAGTGACCCTGACCCTATAGGACAGGGTAGAACTGCCCCTGTGGGTTTCCCAGATTACAACTCCTTATGGGAGTAGAACGCTTCATCTTTCTCCCGTAGAGCAACTGGTGGCTTCAAACTGCCGACCTTGTAGTTAGCAGCCTAACACGTAACCCACTATTCCACCAGGGCTCCCAACACATAGTAGGCGCTCAATAATTAGTCATCCAGTGAAAGAAAAAGTGAAAGGCTTCCTGTGCCTCACGCTCCCAGTGCTAGGAATCCTGGTGCTACACTCAGCTGGAAAGCTCTCCTCTTGCCCTGGATGCTGGGAACGGTATGGGGAGCGGATCCCACCATATTTACTGTGGGCAGAGCTCAAAATGGAGTCTCTGGGTGGTGGAAATGGTTAATGCACTCTGCTGATGACCAATAGTTTAGTGGTTCAAATCCACCTATGGGGCCAAAAAAGCCCGGCCCTCCGCCTCTGGGAATTCAGTCAATGAAAAGCAGCCTTCTGGAGGGCACTCCTACCCTGACGGGCCCCTCCCTGCATGACCAGGAGTCCGTCTACTCCCCTCCCCCAAGGGTGATTTTGATCGAACTCAACCTGCCACTAGGCTGTCTACGAAAGAACCCTGCACCCACCCACCCCCCTTTTTAAAAAAAAATTTTTTTTATTGGAGGCTCGTACAACTCTTACCACAATCCATACATCCATCCATTGTTTGTCAAGCACATTTGTGCATTTTGTTGCCATCATCATTCTCAAAACATTTGCTTTCTACTTGAGCCCTTGGGATCAGCTCCTCATTTTTCCCCTCCCTCCCCGCTCCCACATTTGCTTTCTTGAAACACGTGTTTCATGTATATGAAAGGGAAATGTACGTAGCACTTCAAACCCAGGACTTCAGAGAGAATATTGCTCAGACTAACAAATACATGTTCACGCTAAAAATGAAGTTGATCTGAAAGGATGAAAAAAACTAACAGCCACTGTAAATGTGGATGTAACCCACACGGGAAGTTCAGCATCAGTGGGATAATAGGAGATGCAGTTGACAGTGTCCGTATGCATGAGACAAGTTATGCAGGCCCAGGCTTTTGAATGGGGCAGGTAGAGCTGCGGGGAGTTGTGAATCTAAAAGTGATCATATTTTGGAAGATTAGCCCATGGCTTATTGAAGAAAAGGGAAAGTTGGGGATGCAGAATAGCTAGTTAGGAAGTGACAACAAATGACCTGTTGGGTGGTGATAAGGAGCTACCTAGCGTTGCAGGTGGGAGAGGGATGTTGGAGAGGTTCCTCTTCTGCCTGAACTGGCACCCGGCCCCATGCACCCACACCTGTATCTCCACCTTCAGGACCCAACCAGGCTCCACTTCTCAGGCCCTGTTCTCTGGGTGAGACTCCACACCAGACTTGAAGCTCCTGAGGCCAAGCTTTGTATCTTCTTATCATATTCTTAGCTGTCAGTGGAGTGGTGGGTTATGTGTCAGATAGCTACCAGGCCAGCATCTGGAAGCCGTCAGCCGTTCTGTGGGAGAAAGATAAGACTCTCAGCTCCCAGACAGATGTACAGCCTTGGAAATCCAGCGGGCCATTCTGCTTTGTCTGACAGGGTTGAGATGAGTCAGAGTGGACTTGATGACAGAAGACTTGGTTGTTTGTTTGTTTTTTTAATAGGATAGTGAGGCACCCTGGTGGCCCAAATGGTTAAGCTTCAAGTGCTTACTAAAAGGTTGGTGGTTCAAGCCCCTGGGCAGCATGGCGGGAGGAAGACTTGGCAATCTGCTTCCATGAAGATCACAGCAAGAGAACCACCTGGGCGGCCTCCACCCCTTGAACGCAGAGGCTCCGACAGACCCATACACAATGCTCCCTGCAGCACGCCTCCCAGTAGCCAAGAGTGGGAGCCTCCTAAACGTCCATCAACAGGCAAGTGGGTAGACCAAGCACAGGGCACACGCGGACCACCACTCAGCCCGGAAGGCAAGAGAAGGCTTGCTACAGCCTCTGTGGAGGTTGGGAACCTTGTGATGAGGACAATGGCCCAGCCGTCACAAAAACACACATGTCCTATGACCTCTCATAAAAAGAGACCCAAGAGAAGGCAAGGGAACAGAGACTGAGGTGGCTGCCCGGGACGAAAGGGGAGGGGAAAGACAAGGTGGGTGCACTGTGATAGAGAAGAACTGCATTGGCTGAGGGGAGGGCTGCCGAGGATGGCCGTTGCTGCCAAGAAACAGTAAACCGTTAAGGGTGTATTTACCACAACGCCAAAAATAGGTGAATAAGTGACGGTACAGCAATGGAGACTATGGAACACTCAAGAAATGCAGTGCTATTGAGTTGATTCGGGCTCCTGTAGGACTAAGCAGCACCGTCCCACAGGGCTTCCAAGGCTGGACATCTCTGTGGACACAGCCCGCTCCATCCTTCTCTGTGGAGCGGCTGGTGGGCTAGCAGCCTGCTGCTTAGCCCACGGTGGCACCACGAGTCCTCAGGGACCCCTTGTGGACAACCCAGAGCCTCATGGGATTTGGTTTCCTTCCTTCAGACGAGGGCAGGGCACGGACTTTCTGCCATTAAGAAGAAGAGAAGGGAGGGAGAGGAGGAGGAGGAGAAGGGAGGGGGATGCTTCCCTGCAGGCTCTCCAGAAGGCCCGAGGTATAAGTCACAACTGATGACTAATGTTTTCCTTTTTAATTTTAGCTCTCAGCACCACCTGTGTTCTCTGCAGTGGGGAAGGTGGGGGTGCGAGCTGGCTCTCCTTGGAGCTGGCTCCTCCGGGGCGCACACCGCAGGTCTCCCAGGTGGTTCTTGGATGAGGATCTGTCTGTCTCACGTCTTCTAGAGGAGGAGACGGCTCCTTAATACAGAGTCCTTATTCTTCCTCAGAGTACTGGTCCCTGCCTTCCTTCGAGCTTCGCTCAAGGAAAAGCAGGTACGCTCTCAGTAACTCCTTAGGATCTTTTCTGTGGAGAATTTCCTTGGCCTTACTTAGAGAAATCCCTAAGAGACACTGTTAGTATATAACTTTGTGACTTACAGCGCACCAGTCTCACAGAAAAGCAGCACACGCCGTTTCTAAAGCTGCAAGTTATCAAGATGAATCTGTTCTTGTTTCCAAGCCCAGCAATGCCAGGACAAGACCCACGTTATACACACGATCAGCTGGCCACTTCCTGTTCTCTTTTCGTATTTGCATAAGGGGTTCTGCTTGCCACCATATGCCATTCCCGACACACCAACTCACTGCCGTCTCCTCCATGCACACCCATGGTGATGCTATAGGACAAGGCAGAACTGCTTCTAAGCTTGTGATTGTTTTCGGGAGCAGAAAACCCCATCTTTCTCTCACAGAGTGGCTGGTGGTTTTGAACTGCTGACCTCTCAGCTTGCAATCCAAGGTGCAGCCACAACACCATCAGGCCTCCTCCATATGCCACTGGAAGGAAGAATATCTTGACGATGACTCGAGTCTAATCTTTCTCCCATTCCTTCTTGTTTGCTTCTGTACCTTGTCGGCCCCTCTTATATCTCAAAGGTGTCTGGTTTAAAGCAAGCCCACTCTACTGGCAACCTCATCAATTTAACAGAGAAAACAGTTCACTGCAGATGGGTTTAAATCCACATGTATAAGGGTAAGAATTCACAACACGTTTTGGAGGGACACGATTGAATGCATAACACACCCCAAGTGATCTGTGTATACAATGGGATATTACTCAGCCAGAAAGGTGACCACCTTCCCAAGGCATGCCACAGGAGGACCTGGAAACATAATGCTGAGTGAAATCCGCCAGTCACAAAAGGGCAAATCTACAATCGCACTTAGTCACGTATTCACACTGGACACATGCATCGAGGGCCACGTTTATTTGCAGTGATCATGAACTGAGGGGAGGGAGGAACGAAGAGTATTGCTGAAGAGTTGCTGAATTTCTGTGAAAGGTGATTTGAAAAAGGGAAACCACTGGTGGTGATGGTCGCACAACGTTGGGGTGCGGGGAGGGGGGCACTAACCTCATGTTACAAAGCAGTCAGGCGATGAGAGCGGGGTTGAGAGCTAACTCGCGGTGAGGATGTTGGCTGTGGAACTGAGCGTGTGTTTGAGCAAATGAGGACCGTTGACCTATCGTTGGAAGGTGCCATGTGAACAGTGGACAGTAGGAGACGAGAGGCAATGGCTCTTCCCAGGTGTGAGATGATCTTGCCGCAAAACAAGCTGAGAAGTCGTTTGACTTATTTTTTTATATACTTTAAGGGAAGACCAATAAGGTTTTCTGGCAGAATGAATGTTTTCCAGTTGGGGGGTGCGAGTGGGGCAAGACTAGTGAAGGATGACCAGATTCTGACTTCAGTAACTGCAAGCAAAGAACTGTCCTTCACTGAGCCAGATGAGCAGGGCTTCATTGGGGAGGGCAACGGGAGTTGTGCTTCGGACATGCTGAATTTGAGATGCCTACTAGAAACCTAAGGGAGAAGGACGAGGCTTTCTCCTCCTGGAAAGAGTTACAGCCTCCGAAAGCCACGGGGTCAGTTCTATAGGTTCACTGTGAGTCAGAATTGACTCAATGGCAACGAGTTTGGTTTGGGTATAAAAATCAAACCAACTCTACTAAAACTATGCTATCAAACCAAACTAACTAACCTAACTATAGAAACCTATCGGAACTCTGGTAATACTATCGGTTCACCACAAGGTAGGCAGTTCAAATTCACCAGCCACTCCACAGGAGAAAATTGAGACTATCTGTTCCTGTAAAGATTTACAGCCTTGGAAACCCTATCTTGAGTCCCTGGGAGTTGCAGTCAACTCGACGAAGGTTATTAATCACCTAAGTGGACATGTCCAGGAGGCAGTTAGTATCAGGACCTGGCATTCACTCGAGAGGTCTAGTGTGGGGATACACATTCGGAAGGGTTAGGCTGCATGGCGAGTGAGTGTAGGCCGAGAAGAGCTGTGAACCCAGGGCTGGCCGTGGGCACTCCGACATTAAAGGGGCTGGGGGAGGAGGGTGGAGAGTCAGCAAAGGAGTGTGAGAAGGAGGGAGGAGTAAGGGAAGAGAATAAGCAAGGAGGGTGTGCCCTGGAAGCCAGGTAAGAACAGCATATCAGGTTGGGGGAGCGACGAACTGTACCAGACGAGTGCTGATAGATCAAGTGATGGCGGAACAGAGAATTACCTATTGGATTAGCAACCTGGGGATCTTTGATAACCTCCACAAGAGCAAATTTAGTAGAGGGATGAGCTTTTCTTAATGTTCTTGCTCCACGGGAAGGCCATAGCTGAAGGAAAACAGAGCTCCTGTAAAGGGCTTTCTACTCCCCTGGTTACAGTCTCCCCTGTCCTGACACCCACTCAATGGCAGTGAGGGTTTGTTTTTTGGGGGGAGGTGTCCGGCAGTACTTATCATTCTTATGGTCAACCTGACATCTTTCACTGTAACAGAAGGTAAGGGGACCAGAGCCCCTGCATTACAAGACATAAATAATTTTTACATATACATGAGGGGCTTCAAAAAGTTTGTGGAAAATGGAATTAAAAGATAAAGGAATTTTTTTCATGAACTTTTTGAAGTCGTGGTGGTTCCGTGGGTTAGGCATTGGCCTGCTGACTGCAAGGTCTGTGGTTCAAACCCACCAGTCGCTGCATGGGAGAAAGAGGAGACTGTTTTCTACCATTACTAGCCTCAGAAACCCTGAAGAGGATTGCTCCGAGTCAGAATCGACTCAGTGGCAAGGGTTTGGTTCGAGAGGTAGATAGGTAGGGAGGAACATAGGTAGATTAAAAATAAATGATAGATAAATGCACTGATCAACTTCATTGAGATATTTACATAGCCATGTAATTCATTCCTTTAAAGCGTCCAGTTCAAAAATAAATAAGATGGGTGATTCAGTGGGTTTTAGTCTACTTTTAGAGTTGGACAATTTCCTTGCCATGATCAAATTTAGAATATTTACCCCCCAAAAATCCAATTTATCCACAAATCTTTACTCCCCCAGTTCCCTGAGAAATCACTCACCTCTAGGCAGTCATCAGGCTACTTTCTGTCTCAGTGGCTAAACTTACTCTGGGTATTTGATATCAGTGGAATCATATAATTTATGATTGTGCCTGTTTTCACTTCATATAGTTAACTGTTGGTGTTGTCAGCACTTCGTCCTTTTTCTTGCAAAGAATATTCTGTTGTTTATTCATGCCACATCTGACTTGTCCACTGGTCGATGAGCCTTGTATTGTTTCCACCTTTTTTTTTGCTATTATAAATAATAATTACTGTGAACATTCACGTACACACTTTTGTATGGCTACAATGTTTTTCTTTCTCCGTACATCCCTAGAAGGAGAATTGGACTTCTATGCTCTTGATGACACCCCCCTATGGCCTAGGTCAATATGGCCACCGTGTCAGAAAGAACCGTGGAACCACGAGTTGGCACATAGAACCAGGACACATGCCTTGTCCTTTCCCTTCTCCAGTTTCTAGAGTTCTTTGTGGAGTGTTGGCGCCCATGCTCAACGTACTTTCCTTTTATTGCGTGCGGTAAGTATAACTAATAAGCCGTACACATCTAAAGGTGTAGAGAGTAAGCGAGAAAATCCATCTCCCTTGACTTAGAGCAAAAAAGAAGGTTATTTCAGAATCCAGGTCATTGTTTGCTTTTACTGCATTTCCTTATAGCCTTTCCAAAATAGAGCTGCCGGGAAAGGCAGCCAAATATGCTGACTTGGAGAAAAGAAAAAAGACTTATAATTGCTTATCACTCTTTGGGTCTACTTTTGGGGGGCACCAATGAAAGTCCTCAAACATGTGGATTGGTCCAGTGGAGTTATATTCATATGAAAGTCGTTTGATCAGATAAGAGCATGCCTGCGTCTGTGCTGCGTGTGTGTGCTTTAAACGTTTCTGTAATGAGTTCCCAAGTGCTTTTTTGGCCCTGGTTATTAAAGCTGTGTGTTTGCGATTTATTTGGCAAAATGCCTGTCATGAAGAAAGGATATAGTGTTCTCTTGGTTCTTTGCCCAAAGTAATTTGGGAGAAGTCTGTGACTGTATTTAGTTTATGTCATTCATTGGAGACAAGTCACTGTAATTACATTTGATCTCAATCAGTTTACAATATCTACTCCGACATCATAGCAGAACTTAATGGCTACTGTTTTATTTCTACATAAAATGTTTTATAGTCTTTTTCTTTTTTTTTTGGAAGAACACATCAGGTTTCAATCACCACTGTTCCAGAGTGAGAGGAATACGATGGATCAAGAACTATCAGAAATCCTTCACTACATAAAATTTTATTTTGGGTCACCTCACCATAAAGGATATTGAATGTACTCGGCGGCAGTTTCGCCCAGCATGTTAACCGCTGTAGACGGGTGACAATACTGGGAGGAAACTGTATGAGATTCAGAACGCAACTCTCCCAAGATGGTTTGCATTTGTGCTGCTGGTATGGCTGTTACATCTGGAAATGGGCAGGCCAGTGTTTTGAATGGCATCTGGGTGAATGGGAATAAGAGGCCGGGAGGGCACTGATGATTCTTGGGATTTGGAAGTGGGTTGTTTGTCACCTTCTTTTTGAAAGTGGGTTGTCTCCTTAACTGTATTATTACTATATACATGTGTGTGCGTGTGTATTTAAGTAGATTACCCGGCCTTTCTTCTGAGGTGCATTGGATGGACTTGAACCTCTGTTTGGTTGACGAGCACATTGACCATGAACTGTCTGTACCACCCAGGGCCAGAGTGGCCAGAGTCACAGTGTCCTTTTTGTCATGTGCCTTTGAGCCTACTGTGGGCTCACAGCAACCCCACAGACGAGTAGACGTGCCTGTGGGTCTTCGGGAGGAGCCTGCTGGCACAGTGGTCACGAGTTGGATGGCTAAGCAAGAGGTCAGCGGTGCAAAGCCACCAGCTGCCCCGAGCAACAACGATGAGACTTCTTGCTCCCAGAAAGAGCGACAGTCTTGGAAATCCACAGCGGTAATTCAACCCTGCCCCTACAGTGTCTCTATTGAGTCGACATCAACTCAATGGCAGTGTTGGGTTTGGGGGTAGTGTTTGGTTTGGGATGGGCTGTAATCTTGATGGGAGTGGATTGGCAGGTTTTTCTCCCTGCAAGGGTGCCAGATAGGTTCCAACCAGCAACCAGAAAACAGCTGAGAACGTAATCTAGTAGGACCACAGGGCTTCCCAGAGTGTTAGTTACAGTTACCAAATGCTGGGTTTTGGACAGCCTCGGCTTTGCTCCTGTGAAAATCTAGATTCACCAGTGACTTTGGGTGAATTCACTCATTATCTCTCAAGTGTCAGTTCTCACCATTCCTTATTTTTTCCAACAGGCTGATCCAGGGCCCTTCTGGAAACTGTTGGTCTCTGTGTTTGAGGTCTCATTGCTAAAGAATCTCCTGGTTAGAAAAGTGTAATTAATGGAAAACTTTGACATCCAGCTGAGAAAATGAGTTTGCATCAAGAAAAGGCAAAGATAGAGGATTAAAGAAATTTTAGTCCTAATCTAATTAACACCAATTAAAAGATGCAGATGAATTTGCACCAACAAATTGTTAATTATGCACCAATTTGCCTTTTCTGTGACCAAACCAAACTCAGGAAAGTATGTATTATCTTTGTTCCTTTGAAAGGACTTACATGGAGGGTCTGTTACAGTCATCTTTTGTGTAATCAAAGGCAAGGTAGGAGGTGAGAGCTGACTATCTCCTGGGACTTCATTTGGGTTAGCTCCTCTGAAAACGGAAAGAGCAGGAGGCGCTTTCTGTGCACTGCTTCCACAGGTCGTGACGTTATCACCCTCTTTTTTTTTTAATCGTTTTTATTAGGGGCTCATACAACTAATCACAATCCATACATGCATCAATTGTGTAAAGCACATCTGTACATTCATTGCCCTCATCATTCTCAAAACATTTGCTCTCCACTTAAGCCCTTGGCATCAGCTCCTCATTTCTCCCCTCCCTCCCTGCTCCCCCTTCCCTCATGAGCCCTTGATAATTTATAAATTATTACTTTGTCATATCTTGCCCTGTCCGGCGTCTCCCTTCACCCCCTTTTCTGTTGTCTGTCCCCCAGGGAGGAGGTCACATGTAGATCCTTGTAATCGGTTACCTCTTTCCAACCCACTCTCCCTCCACCCTCCCAGTATTGCCACTCACACCCCTGGTCCTGAAGGTATCATCTGTCCTGGATTCCCTGTGTTTCCAGTTCCTATCTGCACCAGTGTCCATCCTCTCCTCTATCCAGACTTGCAAGGTAGAATACAGATCATGATGGGGGGTGGGGAGGAAGCATTTAGGAACTAGAGGAAAGTTGTATTTTTTATCGTTGCTACATTGGCACCTTGACTGGCTCTTCTCCTCCCCTAGACCCTTCTGTATTACTAGTTCAGAAAGTTTGCTGTAGTACCCACTCTGTGTGCCCAGGGGACATTAAAAACTGAAAACCAGTTACTCTCAAGTCAGCGCTGACGGAAGGAGGCCCTGCGTCTCAGAATGCAACTGTGCTCCAGACGGTCTCAGGGCTGTTTGTTGGTTTTGTTTTTTAAATTGATCACCAGGCCTTTCTGCCCAGTTGCACTTAGGTGGACTTTTGCTCTATGCCGTGATGAACTGGGCCAATTGGGTTTGTTTTGGTTATTTTTCCTCCTCACTCGAAGTATTTTAATGATTTGTATAGGATCCCTGGTGGCATACTGGTTACATGTTGGTCTGCTAGCCGCAAGATCAGCAGTTCGAAACCAGCAGCTGCTTCTCAAGAGAAAGAAAAGGCTGCCCACTTCCATAAAGAGTTCCAGCCTCAGAAGTTCACAGGGGCAGTTCTACCCTCTCCTACAGGGTAGCAAAGAGTTGGAATCGACTCGATGGCAGTGAGTTTGGTTCTTAGTATTTCTCATATAGGAAAGTGTTCTTTGACCTCAAGTGTATAGTTTTTAAACTCTTCCCCAGACACCTGTGTTATCAGAGGAGATTTGGCATATCCATCCTCAAGAAACACCCCGGGTCCACAGCTCCTCTTTTTATTTATTTATTTTTTTGTAGGAAAGGAGTCACTTTATTAATAACTTCCCAACAGCATCTGTAAACATCGGGTACAAAAATATTCCATGAAACTCTGTTTTCCAAGGGGGCCCAGCTTGACCCTAGAGGCGCCCGGAAAGGCCTGCTGGAGCCGATGGGGATCCTCTGGGGGAACCAGCCTCCACCTCAAGCCATCTGCCTGTCTCCACGCCCCACCCCCACAAGATACTGATTGGAGAAAGCAGTTGATACTGTGGTCAGAAGAGGGACAGTGAGGCTGGGGCAGCTGTCTTTCTGTACCTCCCAGCTGCCTGCGCCAGTGGGCTGGGAGGGCATTCCAATTCTTGGAACTCTCTCTGTCTTGATTGGGGCAGTCCTCCAACCCTGGCAACCTCTTCTGAGGGCCCCACGGGGTTGTCCACACTCGTGGGTTGGGGGTCATGTCTGCAGAGGAAGAGGAAGGGTAGGCTGGGGAAAACCTTAGAACCCAACTCCCAGGAATCCTGGAGGATAAACAGGATCCTCAGGAATCAGCAGGGCTGCTGGCCTGGTGTCGCCTCCTCATCTCCGGCGGGGCTTTGCCCATTGGTGGTGGGGACTCAGGGCCGAGCCTGGGGCAGGTTCTCGAAGCCGGGGCTCAGGGGGAGCCAGATGAGGTCAAGGCTTGTGTCGCCGGAGCCCGGGCTCTGCTCCGAGGTAGCAATGGTGGTCGTGGTGCCGGGTGGGATAGGGGCTTCATCTTCCTCTTCCAGCAGGGTTGTCTCCAGGATGTGGCTGAAGGCTTCGGGGTGCTGCCGAGCCGCCTTCCCTTCCAGGGTCGGCATCCTGTGGTAGATGCTGTCCGGGGCCCCGTTTCATCTCCACCAGGGTGCTCGTCCATCCAATGCAGGCGGGTGCTCGACAGGTTCTTGAAGTTCAGCCAGGTTGCATTGGTCTTCTCAGATCAGCCCAGCATGTTCCTCTGAGCCAGGATGATGGCGCCAACGTGACCTTCTCAGGTGTTTTCCGACGACTTCTTCCCCACGTGCCGGGCCTGCGTCTCAGCCGAGCAGGGGCTGCTCCGGTGTCCCCTGGGTGGGGGCCTGCTTGCTGTTTGACTCGCTCGCAGGGCTGTTCAGGGGTGCTGAGGCCCAGGCCTGTTAATCCAGCAAAGGGCACATCTGTCCAAGTCTCCTCGTCGGGAACCACAACTCACTCCCAATGCAACTCAAAGAAAACCCGCGGTGGATTCCTGCAGCCGATCGAGGCAGCAATTTCCCCCAAGCTTACGCCTTCAGCGTCCCTCAAAGGAAATGTTTGGCCAATACCTCATGGGAGAAACAGCTTTCAAAAGAGCAGGGCAACTTCTTGCCTCATCGATGTGCTTGGAATTTAAATAACCGTATTTAAATGACCACCCTTTATGCTTAGGACAACAGTCAGTGTAAAATCACTGCTTACGCATGGGTTTTCCCTAACTGTAACTTCAAATGTTCAAATTCAAGTTTTACAGAGCAGTGCTCTCCTTGGCAGTGCCTGAAGCAGCTAATGGGAGACATAGCGGATTGCCCCCGAGGGCTTCTAGAGTCCTCTTTCTCACTTCTTGCGCCTCTGGCCGGTCTTTGAGGAAGCAGCTTCCCACCCCTTAAAACCACTTGCCCATGCAGAGTCCACCTGGCGTTTTTGGCGAATCTAATTAGAAGGTGAATAACTTTGCTTGGTGGAATGGCATTGGTCAAGCTAAGATAGCCGAATCGCCTGACTGGTGTTCCTAATGCTTTGAAATAAATGAGTAATAGCGACATATGCCAAGCCTTATAAAGGGCAGTTTTACATGAGACTTCCAAAAATAATTGATAAAAGGCCAGTCAGCCAACAGATCAAATCCACTCCCCTACCCCACCCCACCCCCACCCTCTTAAGGCTAGCCCAAATGTTTGCCATCGTTAGAAAAGCCTATTTGTTTTCATACCTAAGCAAGCTCCTGTAGTCTCTTAAGCATTTCTATGATTAAACTCCCAGCTAGCATAGACTAGGAATTCTGGGATTTCTCTGCGGCGCCTGCTGAGAGAACACCTGCAGAACACCTAGACTCTATCTACTCCATCCGGGCCCTCCCCGGCTCATCATACAGCTGGTGGGGACTGGGGCTGGGGGCGGAGTAGCTGCTGAAACAAAGGAGTCCAGTCCCTGATCTCGGGACACACTACTTGTGTTTCTCAAACCAGCCTGAAGTCGTAGCTGCACTGCCATCAGGTTCCAACCAAATGAGCCACCAGCCTCATGCGAATGCATCACATTTTAATGATGCTTTTATCGGGACCAATCCTGTCCCATTAGAGGAAGAAAAACAATTACTTGGTTTGTTCTATAAATTTTTGTTTTCCTTTTGTGACTGTGTCATATACATCAGATGACGAAAGGCTTCATTTGTGTATGAACAATGACTTTTAAGAAGAATGTCAAATTACCATTCCTTGAGACTTAAAAGGCATGAAACGAATGCAATGAGTGATCCAGGATTGGATCTTAGACCAGAAATTTCTTAGGCAAGACATTGTTGGGGCAACTGAAATTTTAAGAGAGTCTTAGAATAGGATTCCCATTAATGGGTATTGGGTTGGGCTTCCAACTATAAGATCAGCAGTTTGAAGCCCCTCCAAGGGAGAAAGAGAAGGCTTTCTATACCCATAAAGAGTTAACGTCTTGGAAACCCACAGAGGCAGTGTGTTCGTCCAGGTTGACTAGAGAAATAAATCCAGAGACACTCATATGTGTATAAGAAAGAGATTTATATAAAGAGTAATTGTATATTAAGAAAATATCCCAGCCCAGATCACATCCATAAGTCCAATATTAGCTCATATATCCGATACCAGCCTATAAGTTCCTCTTCAGACTCATGTGCAATGATGCTGAATTAAGGAAGATCACAGGCCAGTGGGTGGAAAGTCTTGTGGATCCAGTGGTGGTGGAAGCATCTCAGTGCTGGCATGGGTCTCCACGTGATTTCTCCAGCTCCAGGGCTCTGGTTCCATTAGCGTAGCTCCATTCCATGTGGCTTGTCAACAGAAATGTCAGGGAGAATGTGTGTCCCACCTCCAGGGAGGAAGACAGGAGCTCCCAGAATCCTCAGGAGAAGGTCATGCCTACACAGAAGCACCATTGGCTATGACCTGAATTGTCAGGCTCCACTCCTTCACTCAATTTGACAGATTATGGAACTGCCACAGGCAGCTCAACCCTATCCTATAGGGTTCCAATGAATGGGAATCAACTTGATGGCAATGAATTAGAATTATAGAATAACTATTACTATCAGTATACAATTTCCTAATTTTGATCATTGTAGTATATATATATATTATATAGGACAGTGTCCTTGTTTTAGGAAAGTAGTTGAAGTAAGGAGCGTGATGAATATAATTTACAAATGGTTTGTGGGGGGATGGGGAGGGGCGAATACCAACACACCCAGACACACTCACACACACACACACCTGGAGTTTGGGTGGTCCAAATGATTTATAACGTAAAGAAAGGGTCAATGAAAAACAAGAAGACTCTCTTGAGATGAACTGACACAGTGGTCGCAACCATGGGTTCAAAGCAGAGCAACAGTTGAGAGCAGCCCAGGACCGAGCCGTGTTCTATTCCATCCTGCATGCGCTAGAGCCACCTCGGCAGCCCCTGAAAACGACCAGCCACAACCCTAACCACAAGTTGGTGGTCCAGATCCAAAGGCCTATGATCTGCCTTCATCAAGATGACAACCACGAAAATCCCACAGAGCGGTCCTGACGTCTAGTACACGGGGAGGAGTCAGAAGACTCAAAGGCCGTGGAGTTTCATTTGCAGGGAAGGGGCATGCCCTAATGACAGAGCAAGAGTGGCAAGCGGGTTTAACGGCTGATGAATCTGGATGGAAGAGTAGCAGGTATCTTTTGTGCTGTTCCTGCGGCTCTTCTGTTAGTTTGAACTTAGTAAAACAACTTTCTAAATAGAAATGCCGGCTTTCCCCAGAATGAATCAGCCCTCTTTCTCATTCTTAGGACAGAAGACGGTGGTTTCCCTGGGACAGGGATCCTCAAACACTACTTTGTGTCCCATCTTTCTGCAGCCGGTCAAAATGGAGCCTTAGGATGGACATTTACCAGGGTGGGCATTGGTTATACGCACCAGTTGAATGTTCAAAATCCACCAAATTGTGCTCGCAGAGAGACAAACAGTCAGATAAAATGTTTCCAAGTCCACTTATTTGTCATCGTTCCGCCCCTGTAAGAGTGAGCCTCGGGTCTAAGTGAACCCGAGAGCGGAATTTCACAGTATTGCATGTTCCTTTTCAGATAGGACTTCACAAAGACCTCCTTTTATGAAGAAAACAACCAGTCAATAAAACAGTATTAGGGGGAAAAAAACCAGTATTAGGGAACATTATATATGTGACCAATCATTTTATAAAGTCTGATGTAAGCCTTCAGGCATAATTGGCGTTCTTAGCAAAAGGCTTTGGTTTGGGTTTTTAATATTTCTATGACCCTCAAAGGGGGACTTAGCAATTGCTCTTAGGTTTTCAAAGTGGTGCATGGAGTTGGAGCGGCGTGACTTCCATTAAAGCCCATAGGAGTCTTGTTGCTAAAACATCACACAGCCCATGAAAATGTGTTCCTTCTCGTGAGATTGTTAGAAGTAATAGGTAGGGAAGTGTAGCCCCAGCATTTCTGGAACACTTATAGGCTTTCTACACTTGCTTCAAATTTTATACTTTTTATAAAGAATCATTCTATAGGAATTGGCAGGGAGGAGGGGTTGGCAGGGACACTATTTATATGTATTCTAAAAGTGAAGGACAGAAAATCTAGCATTGTTTTGGGTTTTTTTAAAGTTTTAAAATAATTTTTATTTCCTTTATTTAAAATAATTTTTCAAGACTGTCCAAATTATTTTTTTTTACATCTGTCCTCATTTGTTGCTTTTGTTGTCGTCTCAAACTCAGTGGCTCAACTCTGAGATTTTAAAAAGAATGCCTTTAAATCAAACTTTTTTTAAAATGTAGTTTTATGATGCGGGGGAAAGATGGGACTGTCTGCTCCTGTGAAAGTTTATAGCCTTGGATCTCTGGGTGTCCGAGCCCGCTCCATGGTAATGGGGTTAACCTCAGGACCAAATTCCACTACAGTCACCCATGTCTTCAGTGCTTTCAAAAGCCAGACAGCGTCCTTTGTTGAAACCTATAGAACTGAAGGATCCTATTAGCAGAGACTGCTTTATACCCTGGGGTAGCCAGGGGTTGGTGGGATGGGAGGGGTCTTCTCAGTGGATAAGAATATAGACTTAAGGTTAACTGAGTACCCTCTCTGATAGGAACCTGAGACCCCTCGTGTATTACTGTCGGTCTGGGCACTGCGATTCCTATAATGGGAACCTGGTGGTACCCTAGTGGAGTTCTGGTGATATCGTGTCTACACACTGGGCTGCTAGCCTCGGTTCAGCAGTTCAAGGCTGTTGTCAGCTGCAAGCTGTCCGGGAAGCCTGTCACTCTATAGTCCGAAACAGACACAAAGTTAATTCAAGAAATTCTAAGTTTCTTCCTGCAAGCGCTTGCAGAAGGAAACCTGTCAGGTTTCCCCTCTGAGCTCTTTCAGAGGTCAGCCCTGACCCAGCAAGGTAATATCGTTTGTGACGAGAAGCAAGTTGGGTTTTTTGGTTTGTTTTTGTTTTTTAACAGTGATTACAAGAGATTAGCAGGGTTTTGCAGTGTCACAGGATGCAATTGATACTCTTAAGGCTTTGCCATGATCCTTAGGAAATTATCTACTTCCACACTTCTCCAGGGGCCATCGGAGCTCCAGCCCCCAAGCTTCCTGCAGCCCTTGTTTACACCTTCCTGGGTCAGCGCAGCCAGCTGACTAACATGAACAGGAATTTTCACTGCCAGGGCAGAGGTGGTTACATTTGGGATTTCTAACGAACTAAATGTTAAATTATGTTATATTCTAATGCTTTCGTTACCAGTAGACTAGCTCTTCCACCCTATTAAGACCACCAGCTGCCCTGTGGGAGAAAGGCACGGCTCTCTGTTCCAGTGGAGTCACCGTCTCGGAAACCGACAGAGGCAGCTCTCCCCTGTTCTGTAGGATTGCAATGCGTCTGAGTCGACTCAGTGGCCGTCAGGTTGAGCTTTTTCCATTTTGGGGTTTTGAGGTGGCACAGTGGTCAAGCACGTACCTGTGCACCTAAAGGTTGGTGTTCTGACTCGCCTGTGAGGCCCGCAGGAGAAAAGATCAGGCAGTCAGGTCCCCTCAAGAGTACTGCCTAGAAAGCCCAATGGGGCGGTTCTAAATGACAGTGGGTCACTGTGTGTGGATTCAGACTGGAAGGCACACAACAACAACAGCATCCCTGCTGTACAGCTGGGGGAACGAGGCTGAGAGGCGTGGGGCTCTGTTACTCTGTTGTGCTACACAGTGAGACGAGACTGTGGCAGACTCCATGTATGGAGTTGGTGTCGGCACCCTCAGAGCCCAGGAGAGGGCTGTGACACTGGGAGGAGACCTTTCTCCCAACTCCAACTGCAAAGGCACTGATGCTCAGAGAGGACTGCCGCTGCATCCGGGCAGAGAGCACCAGCTGGACCCAGGCTGACCGTGAACAGGCAACCTCGAGGCACAGAGTCCTGGGCATCCCTCCATATGGCTGATGACCTGCCCGCTGTACACTCACAGTCTTTGGGGCCCAGCCCAGTCATCGTGCGGGGCTAATTGGAGGGGCAGCAGAAAAGAGGAAGAGCCTCAACGGGTGGACTGCCACAGTGACTGCCACCATGGGCGCAGACATGAGGGCGGTTGTGAGGACGGGGCAGGACTGGGCAGTGTTTCGTCGTTGTGCATAAAGGTGCTATGACATGGAACCAACTCAGCGGTGTCCAATGGTAACAATACTCCCTTGTAGAGCAGTTACATCTTTGGAGTTCTGGACCCACTGGCCTTTGGGGGGACACTAGAGATCAGGAGGGACTAGTTCCTGGAGAAGGTAAAGTAGAGGGTTGGTGGGGTGTAGGGGGGCGGGGAGGAAGACCTTCAATGAAATGGATTGACATTGTCGCTTCAATCCCAGACTCAAACATGAGGATACTTGTGAGGATGGAACGAGACTGGGCAGTGCTTCATTCTGCTACATCAGGGTCTCTGCGAATCAGCATGGACTTGACAGCACCCAACAATACCAACAGAGGCCAGGAACTGAACTGACCTCAGTCTGAGAGGCATTTGTCTCAACACATTCATCATCCTGTAAAGAGAGAGAAAGGGAGAGAAGGAGGGGGAAAGAAGAGGGGCCAGAGAGCGGGACTCAGTGAATACTTCTTGAGTTAATTATTAGCTCAGTTTCAATGGTGCCTCATATTCTGGGAGGTTCTGTTACTAAGCAGGATAGAATTATCATTTCATTCTGCACTGAATCCCCGGAAGATCCGATAAACACTGTTTTCTCCTGAAACCTCAGGGTCCGGAGGGTAGGTCTGAGGACAGGTCTTTTAAATGGAGAATTTGGCCTAGAACCAATTTTTCAACCAGGTAGTATTAAGCAAACACCGTCCATTGGATATGAGCCACACCACCGACAGAAGTGGCTTAGCTGAGGCCTGGAACTGGGGGCTAAATAAGGAAATTTCAGGACAGCAGGGGAGAATATCAAGGTACAAATGGGAGGCAGCCGGCCATTGTTTGTTTAAAAAGCATGGTGCCCTCAATAATGAGAGGCTATGAAATAGTTCTTTTAAAAACCAACTTCTTAACTCCACATCCCCCAGAGCTCCAAGGGTCACTTGCCGGAGAGCCAGAGGGCTACACCTGCCTGGCACAGATTAGGGCCCGCTGCAGCTGTCCTCATTTGCAAGACTAAGGTGTAGCCAAGAGGCTGAGAGACTCAGCGTGAATCCGCCTTCTTGATCTCAGTAGGCTGGCTGGTCAGCTTCAGCTTCACTGAGTCAGGCTCCGAAACTACTGGAAGAGGCCGGCCACTGCTTCCTGAGCTTTAAGCATCGGACCTTAGGAGGTTCCGTAGCGGAAGCGCTCCTGTAATTCTGCCTTAAATCAGCCATACCCTTTACCTACCACCAGCCCTGACCAAGACCAGCTGCCCGCAAGAACTGGCATCAGTAATTCTGGGTCGAGCATGTGTTTGGTACGCATACAACTTTATGAAGAGCGTGTAAGCACACTCACAGAGGATGACCTGTCCAGGAGGACAGAGGGAAATGTTGCTCCCAGCCTCCCTAGCCCACTGTCGGTCTGCGGTTGGATGCACTTTCAATGTAATGGGCATTTCTTGTTTGTGCGCTACAGGAAGGAAGTAGTATACTGCTTGTGAATGGTAGACTAAATGAGGGAGCCATTAAAAGGGTTTTTAATAGACTTTTGAACCGAAAGACAGGAGGGACTATACTTATGCCTCCCCGATTGAGAAATATTTTGCAAAGCGAAGAGAAATAATCAAGTTTTCATTGCATACCTGGTCAGGGACCAGGCTGAATGTTCCTTTAGGCAATTTGACAAAATACACATTGAAGACTTGTTAGTTGTGTGAGCATAAATATGAAGTGTCCACCATCTCTTCCGTGGGTGCAGAGTATCGGATCCTTGGTTTACTGTGTTGGGTTGAATGCTTCTGTTAATTTCTAATGAACTTTACCACCAGACTACTCGATCATGACTAAGCCCAGGAACAATGCAAATGGAATTGCCCCCTGATGGTGAGGAATGGGCCCAGATGGCCCTTAAAAGGTGATAATTAGGAAATATAGCATATCCGAGTAGCTAGAAAGAGAGAAACTTGTTAAAGACAGTCAATCTGTTTGAAGAAATGGTCTTTTCCCTTAATTATATGCATTTTCATTTAGAATTGCTTCCATGTAAAAATCTTCCCAGGAAAGAAATCATTTATTAGGCTCAAACCTAGAATCACACATTTGCATCTCTCATTCTATCTATACATACGTGTATATACACATTTGCTACTGTTTCAGATTATTTTGAAAATTCTTTCCTTCACAAACCGCTTCCCCAACCCCTCAGATCGCTGTCACAGACTTGCTAGGGGCTGTTTTAGGTTTCTTGAGCTCTTCCGCTAAAACAGTGGGGGAGTGATTAAAAGTGAGAAAAATATTGGTATATATTTGTAAACTGAGCTTTAAAGTTAAAATAGTCGCAGACTTTCACAGCCTGTGATTTCATATACTTTGTACGATTGCCTTTCAATGGGTTTTGCTAGCAAAATTTCACATTCTTCTTGAATGTGTCATTTGAATCGTTTCACATTCGAAAAGTGAGACTTTCAAATAATAAAATCAGCCTATTTGCATTTGCTAATGATAACATTCATTTCGCTTTTACGGAGTCAAGTTTTGTCCATCCGGTTTTTCAGTGGCACTCTGATTAAGAATTCCAAGTACCCCCGGTAGAAAATCCTGGGTGTCTGAGTGCAGAGAAGATGGGGGCTCCCCCAGGTCTCTCCCAGCGAGAGCCTCCTGCGTAGAGTGGAGGATGGCCACATGGCTGTTTGTTCCTGGGAACTAAAAACACTGGAAACCCTAGAGCAGCCGGGAGGCAACTTTCTCCCTGGTTGTAAAATCAGAAAGTAAAGTAACTTTCCAGTGTCAACTTGCATTCTTCCAAATAGTTTGGCAGTCATCACTGGGCAGCTTTCCCAAGATGCCTCAGCCCCACCACTCATCCTGAGGAACCGCTAGTTGTGCAGATGCACCTTTGGGTTTGGGGCCAAGATAAGACCTGCGATTTCCAGATCCGCCCACTCCAGAGTTCAAAGGATTCTCCACAAAATAAGCTTCCCACCATGTCACCGCCCTACCCCCTCAATCCACCTCCTCACAGCCCCACCCATCCTTCCAACCAAAAAACACCCCCCACCCCACCCCGCAAAAGCAAACTCACTGCCATGGAGTTGATTCAGACTCAGGCCAGAGTAGCCCTGGTATGTGTGGTTTCTGAGACTCACTCTTCAGGGGAACAGAAAGCCTCCTCCTCCTGCTGACCTGGCTTCCTGCAGCCTCCTCATGAAGTGTCTTCCTCCACGTAAAGTCTCACTGAAGACTTAATCATTGGAAAATGACCCAGTTCATCTCAGTTTCCAGAGCACGCACCTGAGGCAGAAGGGAAGAGCAGCTTTAGGGGAAATGAGATGGAGGCTAAACCCCTGGTGGTGCAGGTGTTCAGCATTAACCTTCAGGGCCAGTGCTAGCTAGCCCCTCAGCCCCACTACGGAAGAACCTGGCAACCCGTTTCCATCAGGGGGACAGCCCCCAACCTCACAGGAGGGGCAGTTGCCCTCTGGCACAGAGTCCAAGTGGACTTGATGATGGCATTTACTTCTTCCAGGAAAACAAAACAAAAAAACTCCCTGAGCATGGAATCGCACGTCTGCAATCATTGACAGATTGTCCTCGAGAAAGGCATTTGGCTTCGGCGTCTCTTGTTCTCAGTGCAAAACAAAAGGTATTTAGTGCAGACATGCTCTAGGGAGGAAAACATCCCGAGAAAAATAGGAGATCAAAATCTGTGCGAGAGGAGGGAGGGGAAAATAGAGGAGCTGACACCAAGGGCTCAGATAGAAAGTCAATGTTGAGAAAATGATGATGGCAACATATGTACACATATGCTTGATACAATTATGTAAGGATTGTTATAAGAGCGCCCAATAAAACGATCTTGAAAAAAAGAATCTATGCTATCTTTAGATCCACGATGAACAGCAAGGAATGGGCATGGTTGAAAGCAAGGTGCAGGACTGTCATGGCTGGAAATGATGCTTTCCAGCTATCAGACCTAATTACTTAACTAAAATAGCTGCAAGTAAGATCTAACAGTGTGCTTCATGAATAATTGTATGTATTTTCCATTAGCACATGCAACCTGGCGGGAACTCTCTTATAGTTGTTGACGTTTTTATCCATCCATCGTATACTAATTGCTGAGGACAGCAACCCCGGGTCTTGTCAAGTATTTCTTTCTGTAAAGAAACTTATATTTGACCTAAACTTAGCCGCACCTTTTCTTCAGGCAACTGGCACAGGATTGTTAAAACAATGTTAGAAATGTTCTTCGAAATAAAAAAAAATGTTCTTCGAATGTAAAGGGCTGAGGTAAAATAGCTCAGGGGAAGAGTGGCATTAACTCTGCCTTCTTTTTAGACCTTTTGATTCATTAGCGCTCTGCCTCAAAGAGGTTGCATCCTCAGCTGTAAATTGCACCCATTTGCAAGCCCGGTGGATGACATTTGCATGTGGCCCAAAGGGTGCCATTGTTGTGCAAACGTAGCATTTCATCTCCTAAGACCACCCTGACTCCCCCCACCCCTGCTCCACCCCCAGTGGAAAAGTTTCATCCATTCTTCTTTCAGAAAGGGAAGAGGGCCGGTAGCCTGGTCATTTGGCTCCATTTTCTTTATTGTTAAATCCGATAAAGCTACTTCATGCCTGTTGGTACCAAGTGAGCTCCTGCCGGTGTTCTGGTTGACAGCATGGGGGGTGGAGAGGAGGGTTGGGGGCCGTGCATGTGTGTGTGGGGGGGATGTTGTTTGGGCTGTTTATTTACATGGAATGTTTTCAGGGTCTCTCTTTTCCTTGAGAGCTGTTTAAAAGGGAGTTTTTTAAAGTTGTTTTTGAAATAGTTTTTAGTGGGACAGCCCCACATAGCATACAATTCAATAGTTCAATCGTGTCAAGAAGAGTTGTACAGTCATCACCACAATCAATGTTAGCACATTTTCTGCTTTCTTGTGCTCCTTATCAGCTCCCTGACCTTCCCCTTTTGTGTTACTTGTAAGTAGTTAATTGGTGTGGGCATTTTCTCTCCGAAATCATCCCTTATTCTCTTCCCCAGTCCCTCCCCATTTTCCTCCTGACCTGCAAACGCAAACCCCCCAAACCTAACAAACCATTGAATCCATTCCGACTCTATATGTCCCCAAAACACCTATTAATTTCTGTCTCTGTCTTTGAGCTTTTTTTTTTTTATGTCTTTGAGCTTTATACGCAATTTAGGAGGCACGTGGACACTGCACAGCTTGGAGGGCCAGGCAGGATGAGCTGCTTCCCCATCCGCAGTAGATGGGGTGAATCACCAGTGTCCCAGACCTATTTATCATTCAGATTTGAGAATGTTACCTACCCAACAGCTGCTCTGCAGAGAATGCTGGGACTTGCTGTCAGTTACCTGACTCAAAACCAGAACTCTCTAGAAAGGATTAAAATCAAACTAACATATGAAAATCGCCTATTTAAGAGGATGGATTCCTTTTCAACAGGGACTTTTCAATTCAACAGGGGGGAAAATCCCATCCATTTAAAAAAATCATTCATCATGTACACCTGACATTTTCCCTTTGAATTTCCTGGGGAGGGGGAGTTATTTGAATAACAAACAAACAAACAAAACCCCCTCATCACAAATAGCTGTCAAGCTCAGCTTCCATGAAATCTTTGGCTCCTACTGAGACCTACTGGGTTTTGTTTGGTCAGAGGCAGCAGGGTGGTGGAGGCAGGGGTAGAGACACTTGGGTTAATAAACTCTTTCTGGATTAAGAGTTCTCTCCTGAGGAACACTTAGGCTCCTGCTTTGAGTTTTTAACCCACTTCATTAGCACGGCCCCATCTCTGCTCTCCAACAAAGCAGCCACGTCCACGCTTCCACAGTTGTCCCCTTGTAGGTGACATGCGCCAGCAGTGGCCAGGGCAGACTCTGTCAGCATGGTAGTGTTCAACCCTGTGCTGCTCTCCACACAACAGAGCATCTCCAAGAGTGGGACCCACTTTCCAGCAACTAGTTTGGGTAGTTTTCAAGTGAACTGGATGCAAAAAGCTTGAGGATTGCTTCTTGTTTCTTAATAGCCAAGACTCAAGTCTTTAAGTCAATCCTTAGAGAAACTGTTGGCATTGTTTTTCAGAGGAGGTAGTCAGGAATCAGGAGCCCCGCTTGCGTGGTGGTTATACATTGGGCTGCAAGGTCAGCAGTTCAAAACCACCAGCCACTCCTCAGGAGAAACCGGACTTTCTACTCCCATAAAGAGTTAGTCTCAGAAACTCCTATAGGGGTGCTGAGTCGGCATCCACTCGATGGCAGTGAGGGTGTTTTTTTGAGTCAGGAATCAGACTCCTTCACCTCACCTCTGCCTGTCCTTCCATGCTCCCCAAAGGAACTTGATAAGTCCCTCCCTCGGAAATCTCTTGGTCTAAGCCAGTAGGACTTCAAAGATATTTTTCCTTGGCCCTCTGCATTACAATCAGTCATAACAAATCGCCAGTCTTTGACCGATTTTGATCTACAAAAATGGCACCAGAAGAATCAGAATTGTTTAGTGTGGTCACACCTCCTGATAAAGAGACTAGAGAATGAGAAAGCTCACTCTTAGGGAATCCGGAATGAAAGAAGGGGAAGCACTGATACACTGAAAGTTTTTAAATGCAAACAACCTGCTGTCAATCCAAAAAAAGAAGAAGAAAGATCAGAGAGGGCAAGGTGACCTGTCAAAAGTCTTAGTGGTGCTGTTGGACAAATGTTGGCCTGCCAACCAGAAAATTGTGGGTTCAGAACCACCAGCCTCTGCTCGGGAGAAAGCAGAGGCTGTCTGCTCCTGTAAAGATGTGTAGCCTTGGAAACCACCTAGCCATAGGGTTGCTCTGAGTCCTGAGGACTAGAGATCTCCTTCCTTCTGTCCCTCCCTCCTTCCATGCTTCCCTCCCACCCTTTCTCTGCTTTCCTGCCTTGCCTTGCCTTGCCTTCCTCTCCCTTCTGTCTTTCCTCCCTTCTACAGTCATCACCTGACTGCCGGTGACTGAGAATATAGGGACTAAAGTCATAGGCACTCTACAGCCACACAGTATAAAGGTAACTGACTACATTGAACTCCCTGTGATCACAGAACAGAGCCCTGGGGGTACTGGGAACCCAGTGTAAGAAGACTAGGCACTCTACAGAGAGTTCAAAGTCCCTGAATTTTTAGACGACTTTGTATGGACTGTATCCAAGTCCTAGATTCAGCATGTGGAAATTCAGGGACCTTTCTTCAGAGCCAGGGGGCCTCCAAGTTAGCGCGGCATCCGGTGACTTGCTTGTATCATTTTTTAAAGTTCATTCTTTTACTTTAAGAAAGTGCTTAAAGTTCTTACTTTGATCTCAATGCAAGCAGGGTGCATATATCACCTCCCATTTCTTAATCACAACTCCCCAGAAGTCATAAGCTCCTGTAATATACTTTATGATAGATTATTGAAATAAAATAGAAATATGAGAACCATGAAATAAAATGAGAAATATGAGCTCCTGTAATATACTTTATGATAGATTATTGAAATAAAATAGAACTATGAGAAAATTCACTCTTTGAAAGTATACAATTCAATGATTTTAGCCTAGTCACACAGTTGTGCAGTTATCAGCCATTATCCACTTTCAGACCCGCACCCACCCAAGCCAAACCCACTGCTGTGGAGTCAATTCTGACCCTTAGTCACTCTCTATAAAGGGTTTCAAAGGCTGTAAGTCTTACAGAAGATAGCCTCATCTTTCTCTTGAGAAGCTGCTGGTGGGTTTGAACCACTTATCTGGCAGTTAGCAATCCCTACCAATAAAAATGCCAAACTCACTGCCATCAAGCTGAGGCCGATTCACAGCACCCCTACAGGACAGAGTAGAGCTGCCCCTGTGATTTCCGAGACTGTAACCCTCCATGGAACTAGAAGCTCTCCCTTTTCTCCCGAGAAGTGGCTGGTGGTTCCAAACCATTGGCTTTGTGGTTAGCACCGCAATGCACAACCACTACACCACCAAGACTCCTAAACTCCCTGCCTATAGCAACCACTAATCTATTTTCTCTCTCTGGATTTTCCAGACGAAAATAATGTTATGGTTGGGGGTCACCACCACATGAGGAACTGTATGAAAGGGTCACAGCATTAGGAAGCTTGAGAACCACTGCTCTAGAACCTTTCACTGAGATCCGCATGTCTTCTAGTATGCACACAGGCTATTACAGGCTGGCCGTAAGGGACAGCGTTGTCCCTCTACTGAACTGGACACCTCTGAAGCCACTTAACCACTGCCCCACTCAGTTACCTTTGATCCAATAATTCCACTCTTAGGTCTATGTCTAAGAACAATGACCCACAGTCAGGGTGAGAGGTAGTACCGATGAAGAGCACAGCTTTCCCCCAGATCCTGGATGCTTCCTTCCCCCAACTACCATGATCCGAGTTCTACCTTGCAGGCCTGGATAGGGCAGAGGTTGTACATTGGTACCTATGGGGGCTGGAGGCACAGGGAATCCAGGGTGGATGATACCTTCAGGACCAAGGGTGTGAGGGGCGATGCTGGGAGAGTGGAGGGTGAGTGGGTTGGAAAGGGGGAACTGATTACAAGGATCCACATGTGACTTCCTCCCTGGAGATGGACGGCAGAGAAGGGGGGTAAGGGAGACTCCGGATAGGGCAAGATATGACAACATAATAATGTATAAATTACCAAGGGCACATGAGGGAGGGGGGAGCGGGGAGGGAGGGGGAAAAAAAAGAGGACCTGATGCAAAGGGCTTAAGTGGAGAGCAAATGCTTTGAGAATGATTGGGGCAGGGAATATATGGATGTGCTTTATACAATTGATGTATGTATGTGTATGGATTGTGATAAGAGTTGTATGAGCCCCTAATAAAATGTAAAAAAAGAAAGGAAAAAGAAAGAAAGAAAATGATGAGGGCAAAGAATGTACAGATGTGCTTTATACAATTGATGTATGTATATGTATGGATTGAGATAAGAGTTGAATGAGCCCCTAATAAAATGTTTTTTTAAAAAAAAGAACAATGACCCAAACGCATCTATTTTCACCAAAACAAATACTTAAATATTTATTTTAGCACTGTTGACAACAGCCAAAAGGTGGAAACAACTCAAGCCCATTAGGAGATGAAAGGGTATAAAAGATATATACCCATACAGTCAAATATTATTCAGCCATGAAATGAATGAAATACCAGTGCATGGTTTATAACTGAACCTTAAAATCATTATGTGACATAACACAGTCAGATACAAAAGGACTTCGTAACATTTTTCTTTTTATTTAAATCATTTTATTAGGGGTTCATACAACTTTCTACAATCCATACATACATCATTAGTGTCCAGCACATTAGTACATATGTTGCCATCAACATCATTCTCAAAACACCTGCTTTCTACTTGAGCCCTTGGTATCAGCTCCTCATTTTCCCACTCCCTCCCCACTCCCCTCTAACCCCTCCCCCTTGATAATTTATAAATAATTATTATTTTATCATAACATTTTTCTTAAACCAAGAGGTCATTGGTTCAAACCCACCAGCTGCTCCCTGAGAGAACGATGTGGCAGTCTGCTTCCAAAAGACTTCAGATTTGGAAACCCCATGAGTGAGTATGCTTGCTATATGCTCACTATGAATCAGAATAGACTTAAGGGCAAAAGGTTTTGTTTGGTTTGGGTTCAAGTCTAACCATGTTTAGCATTGGAGGTTTAGGATGCATAGTATAGTGTGATATATAGCACCTTCTACATAGTGAGCGTGAAGTCTGTCTCTTCGATGGACTGTTTGCTAGGTTTGCTGATGTAGGGCTTGTCCTTGTGGGTCTCTTTGTATTCCCTGCAGTTCATCATCCACCAGGGCACATACTAGGTCCTCAGGAAATTGTTGCGACTGGTACGTCTGGTGAGACGCCCTCCAGCACTCCTGAGGAAGACCCAGACAAAGCACGGATGGTCCTGCAGGCCACCCAGCTGGGTGGCAACCCGTGTTCTTGCTATTTCTTTTCCCTGCCCCACTCTGTCAGCAGTGGTTTCATGACCTGCTCTGGCTTCTGCAGGTACTTTAAGCTAGATTACTTGAAGCATCACAGAAGCCTCTGCAGAGACAGAGCTGAGGGAAACACTAGTTTCTTTTTGGGGGTGGGGTGGTGGTGGGGGGCGCTGTGATATGCATTATCCAACACGGTTCACTGAGGATTCACATGTCTAGTTTAGGATGGATTTGGACAAGGAGGGACTGGGATCCCTAGCTATGCTTTTTGACTCACCAACCTTGTGCAAGAGGCTAAAGAAAGATTTTGTAAAGGTCTCTTCAAAATCTAGAGCTGCCTCACATCCTGAGGGTGTAAGCCACAGCCTTCCACTCAGAGAGAGGCCACCTGGAAAGGGCATTTCAGGTAGGAAAAGAGACAGAGCTCCCCTCTGCAGAACTGGCCACCTTGATGTCACAGTACAGGGGAGAGGAGGGACAGATGAGACACAAGTCCTAATTGCCCACGTTTACACTAGGTCCCAGCAGCAGCACAAAAGCAATGGTAATGCCATCAACTGAGAGTGGAAGGGAGCGAAGCGGGGTGGATGGCTGACCAGACCTCCACAAACTCTCCGAAACCCTTTCCTGGCTGGGAGCTCTCCATGGTCACAGTTGAATTTAGCTCATTTGAAAGTCAATGGCCACCCTTCTTGGTTCTGTGCGCGCGCGCACACGCACACACACACACAAGCACACCAATTCCTGTTGGGGAAATCACAAGACACGCTCAGGAGAACGGAATTCTGATGCCCGACACAACCTGGGTGACCGTTGGACGTGCCATGCCTTCCATGCAATACGCCCGTGGCGTCAGGACGAAGCTGGGCGAGTCCGCTTAACCCGAGAGAAGCAAATACGTCCATAGTGGGCACCAGGGAAGGGAGAGGTGGCTTCTTGTTTTGTTTTGTTTTTTGATTGGATTTATGATAATGGTGGCGGGCTAATTTGGAGAAGGGTAGAACCGTTTCACAACTAGAAGCAACGAAAAGAATGTCCCCAGGGTCACCGGATTGTACCTGTGGAAAGTGTTAAATTGGCAGGCGTTTTGTGTGTGTTTTCACCACGCTTTTAAAAGGGGGAAAAGACAATGACTTGTAGATTTACCAGAACAGCTGGGGAGCTGTATCTACTACTGAGGGCTCGAACCTGAAACCTTGGCAGGGCCAAGCCCACACACCCATTGTAAGGGCACGTGCTTTGCAGCTGCACGCCCACCGTTCTGGTCCCCTCTCCTGGTGCGATGAGTTGCGGATCTACACAGCTACACCAGATGGCTGCGGTGGCCCCGCGTTCCAGCCTCCAAGCAAGAGGGCAATATGTCACTCACCAGTCAGCCGGCTACCCATCCATCCGGACCACTGCTATAAATGGCTGTTTGTCACCTTTGGGTTCCTGCCGGTTGCTTTTCCATTTCGGTTCACACATCCCTCTCTACCTGCGTTGTAATGCGTGGGGTGTTTGTCGTCTCCTTGTCCAGATTGCTGTCCCATTTGGTTTTTTAATTAGTTCAGGAGCGCAGTCTAAATTGAAAATTGCTTTCCGAGCGCTCTGTGTCCCGGTTCCATGCTGGGAGGAGCTCCCTGTAATTAAACGGGTTTTAAGCGCCCTCTTCTTGCAACGTGCTGGTGGGCCCCACTGCCTCTTCCATTCACCAGTGCCATGAACTGGGGATTTCTGTTTCAGACCTTCATTGTGAATATTAATAACAGGTGCTTATATTATTAATATTAATAACAGGTGCTTATCAATTTATTATTAAGTATTGGTGTGTTAGTCCAGGTAGATTAGAGAAACAAATCCATAGATACTCATATGTGTATAGGAAAGAGCTTTATATACAAGAACAATTGACTATTGAGAAAACATCCCAGCCCAGATCAAGTCCATAAATCTGATATTAGCCCGTATGTCTGATACCAACCTATAAAGTCCTCTTCGGACTCACAAAACATATGCAATGACACTGAATGCAGGACGATCACAGGCCAGTGGGTGGGAAGTCTTGTGGATCCAGTGGTTTCGTAAGCATCTCAGCGCTGGCAGGGGTTTCCATGTGGCTTCTCCAGCTTCAGAAGTCTGACTCCATCAGCCTCTCTCCATGTGTCTTCTCCACAAGGATGCCTCGCAAGGAGTGAGCAGAGAGAAATTGAGTGTCTCTCCCTCCAGGGGGGAAGACAGGAGTTCCCAGAATCCTCAGGAGAAGGCCATGCCCACACAGAGGCCTCATTGGCTATCTCCTGATTGACAGGCTCGACTCCAGCCCTTCACACTGAATCCTCAAATTGACACCAGATGATGTAACTACCACAATCGGGGAATCCCGCCCCCCTTTTGAAAGTTGGGGGAATAATCTCCTGGTGGGAAAGGCCTTTTCATCCCAGGGATTGTTGTTGTCAGGCCGGTGCCCTGACATGATTTCAACCTCTGGTAACCCCGAGTGACAGAGTAGAAACAAGTGTCCCAAGAGGCCTTTGTGGGCTCGCACTTTCAGGGGCAAGTAGATCTCCAGGTCTCTGTCCTGCAGAGCGGCCAAGTGCTGCATCCTTGCGCCACGAGGCTCCTTTCATGCCTTCGAGGAAAGATGGCTAAAAATTTATGGAAACGCAGAGGGGAAGGCTCACTGGACAAGAAGCCAGATCAGAAGCTTCCGATTTCAGCCCCATCTTAAAGTGCTCAGGTCCACGTTTCTCAAATTTTCTTGTGGCTTGGGGAGGCGACCGGGTCACACAGCTCTAGAATTAGTTCTAGACCCGTACCTTTACAAGCAAAGTGCCTGCATTAGATAGTTCCTGTGGAGGTGTCAGTATTACCCAAGGAGCTCCTCAGAGCCTGGGCGATCGGGGACATCTGCCACAGAGGCCCTTCTGTCAGGGGAGGTCCCTTCATTGTGTAATTGATGAATGATAGGGAAGGAAGCCTTTGTGAACTTTCGGGTTAGTTGTTCACAATGTAAGTTTAGAGTCTCGGGGACTCACTAGAGAAAGTTTAGCTCTGCGGACATGGGCGTGCTCTCCTCTGCCAAATATACTACCGTAGATTCCAGTAAGTCTTGAAAAAGACTACCGTTTCTTGTAATTTGTGGACAAATCTAACACCAAAACCATGTAAGAAAACAAAAAACCATTACTTACCTTAAATTGCCTAAAGAAAATTTTTGAAAAGGATAAAAGAAGAAATATTAATAGACAGACACACATACTTAAATATCTATATTTTTTTACAAATAGACAAACCAATGTTTCATAACTTACTTTCAACTCTTGTTCCCATTTTATTGTCAAGCTGATATTTTAATATCTACTCATATTAGTAGTGCCTTTCAAAACTCTGGACCCAGATAATGCATTCCAAGATAACCATTTGGCTAAGCCACTTATTTTAGAGCCTTACTTGACGCTGGGTAATTGAAAACACCTACGATCTGGATATGGAGCATAATGGATACCACATTGGTCTGCTAGCCACTAGGTCAGCAGTTTGAGACCACCAGCCACTCCGAGCGAGAAGGCCCGGGCCTCTGGCGTTCTACTGCCCTCAAGAGGTCATTGCCACCAGGGCAGTACTGTCCTGTCCTGTAGAGCCACTCTGAGTCGGAACTGACTCAGTGGCAGGGAGTTTGGATTTGGGAGATTTTAGTTGAAATTCCAGCCCTCTAGTTTTGTCCTCTGCAACAGGAGAACAGCCAAACATCTTTGTAGGGCAGGGCACTTGTCAAGAGGGTACTGCTTCCCTCCGTTTCATTTTCTCCGAGAATCTCCCTAGCTTTTGATTTACTTTCCCTTGTGTCGCAGAGTGCTGATGTTGCCAGCACTTCTGCCCCCACAGGTTTATGTCTAAAGCCAGCTTTTAAAAGCACCGGGGCACCAGGTCAGCAGGTATAGTTGGCAGCTTGCATTTGGCTTAATGTGTAGTGGGAACGAGATTAATTAAAGATGTTAGCATGGCCTAACACTAGATCTCACCCGGTCTCCCAGGACACAGGAAGCCCAAACGCATACCGTACCCGTAAACAGGCCCACATGCTTTGAGCATTTGGAAGGACATTTTTCCATGAATTGCTTTCCACCTTGTCTCATCTGATGCCTTGATGGAGCTCCTCGCCCGCGGATCCGTGTCACTTATGGACCCCCATAAGAATTGCGCTTGGGCTATAAGTAGCTGCGCAGAGTCGTAGGTTAAATGATTGGGGAATAAAATGTCGTTTGACGTGACAGAAATGAACCCTCTGAGGCCGCAGCGTCCTCTGGGGTTCGCTTTCACTTACAGTTCTCGTGTTAAGTAATTTTATTAACCGAGGCAAGGAGGGACGTGAGGTGACAAGGGGAATATTTTTTTGCTAACATTTTAATCCCAATCACAACATTTCCCGTGTCCTGGCTGGAAAGCCCCGGAGGACGATGGAAGTAACCATGAGAATGCGCTGTTCTCCTTCTCAGATAGCATTTAAGGCGTTGCACGAATTGTCAAAAGAGATTAATTGTTGTTGCTCGCAGCTAAACAGATGATAAATTTTAAAATTATATTATTACTGTGTCAGCATAAAAGCCCCATGTCCCAAGTGTGTCACCTTTTTATGTTGCTGTTGACAAGGTTGACATTTTATAGCACGCCACCAGAAGGTGTTGACACATATTCAGATCACTGATTAAATGTTTTTAAAACGTGCCACTCAGAAACTAACCCCGATGTTCTAGGAAAGAGTCATTTTTGAGGAACAGGATTTTTTTTTTCTTCGTCATTGATTGGGGAGCGATCTCAAGCACTGCGCTAGAACACAAACCGACCTGGATGCTATTAGACTTCTCCATTTCAAACGGCTGTGCACAAAGGAAAGTTATTTCCAGTATCCTTCAGAGGAGAGCAGCAACTTGGCTTGGCTTCGGGCTGCCCGAGGGGAAGGTGCTCAGTGGTTACTTGCTGGGAGACTGAGGAGCGTGCTGCGGTTGTGGTTGTGTTGTGGGAACTTTGCCTCCTTGCTGTCTCGATGGCTGTGACAGCCCTTGTGTCACAGAGTCTAACTGCAGACACCTGGCGACAGCCGCCTGGTGCAGACGCCTCAGTATTCTTGCTCGGAGTGTGAGGCTTCAAGAAACCATTGGTGTTGGCTTTAACATGGTGTGGGTGCAAAGTGTAAAGGCTTCATTGACTCCCAATGCACCTTGACTACAGTGATGAGTAAATGTGCTAGACCTCATGCATCAAACTTTTCATTTAATTTATGTGGGTACGTTAGTGCATCTGGGGGACTCCTTCAGTCTAACACAGCCTGTCGGAACACAGCAGGCGGGGATTTCAAAACCGGCCACTTGTTATTCTTAGTGGAAAAGTTGGATTTTCTTTGCCTTCTCCGGTTGTCAGGAACCTTTGTGGATGTCCCTCTTTGAGGGCGAAAGTCACCCCCCGCAGCCCGGGAGAACTCAACACTAGCCCAGAGATATTACACAAGTGATGTAAGACCCTGTCTTCACCGTCAGCCATACGCTCCTGGGGCCTGTCACTTCATCCCTGTGCGCTGGAGGGTCAGGGATGCTTCTGTGACAGCCTGGAGGGCCTCCGGGGACGAAGTGGCCGCATGATCTCCAGGATCAAAAAGCGTGTGGGCTGTTACAAACGGCTGTGGGCAACAGGAGTGACAGCTGCCATCTCCCGGGCACGTCCCCTCGTGAATTAGGAACTCGAAGACTGCGCTCTCATTTAATGTCGCCGTCTCCCCACGCCCTTCACAGATAGCACGCTTTCTACACAGTGAAGGTTTGTGGCGATCTTGGAAGGAGCTGGTGTCTCGGTGTCATTTTTGCCAGGGGCATGTACTTGCTTCATGGCTCTGTACCGCATGTTAGTAATTCTTGAACCGTTTTGAGCCTTTTCATGAGGCTATTGCCAGAGAGCCCCTGGGAAGGACTGGAGAACGTACACGGGGGTGGGGTGGGGGGTGGTTTGCATCCCCTAGTGGGCTAGGGATGAACCACTGTGCAAAAAAAGACCAAAAACACTCTCTCAATTGGTTCTCATTAACCAAAAATGCTGCTGCACATTTAATAGACTACAGGATAATGTAGCCCTAACTTTTATATGTTCCTGGAAGCCAAAAGATCCCTTGATTTATTGCAACATTTGCACCCACAATATCGCCAACATGTGCCTGTATTTTGAGGATATTAGAATTTTGTTCTTGATATAGTACTAGAAATATAAGATACTAAATCAGTACTAGAAATACAACATAATTTAAGATTCTGCTTGTGAAAAATTCAAAATGCAACAGTCCCTCCTTTCCAGTAAAAATACCTTGGAAGCGTAATCAGCAGGGATGTGCCAAATTGGGAAGGAAGCTAACAAGGTCAGCGAGATGAGCAGCCAGTCATGGAGCATCACCCTAATTTGGACAAACAAGGGCGCAGGCAACTTTCGGGGGATGGTGAGCGAATGGGTGCTGGAGAACTGTAGGCACAGAAAGTGTCCTAGTGACCACGGAGAACCTGCCTTCGTAGAGCGACTGCGTCTGTGACACTGTGAAAGAACCTGCTAATCTCCCCTATAAGCATTGTCAAAAGCCTGCTTCTGGTATTTGGGGGGAGGGCGGCTCAGGACTGAATTCTGAAAAATTCTGAAAAAGCTCAGAGAAGAAGCCAGACTGCTTTCCTGCAAGCACTTTCAGGAATAAACTTAGAAAGTCTTGAATCAACCTGGACTCTGTTTTGGCTCCCTAGACCGCTTGCAGTCTGACAACATTCTGAGGATGTGTTTTCACCCCGTTTTCCAAGGAACGAGGTGAAATTCATTCACACCCTCCATGAGTGACAGCCAGCATTTGACCCTGATTTAAGGTCAAATGTTCTCGTAGAGACACTCTAGGACAAGGAGGAACCGGCCCGATGGTTTTCTGAGGCTGTACATCTTTACGGGAGCAGACAGCCTCATTGTTTCCCCAAGGAGCAGCTGGTGGTTTCGAACTACTAACCTTGAGGTTAGTAGTAGCCCAATGCACAACCCAATACACCACCAGGGCTCCGACACTTTCACAGGGTCTTGTTAACTCATGTGCAGTAATGATCATTTCTTTCCATATCCTACTCTTGCTTCTTCATGTGTGGGTCTATGTAGAAGGCATTTGTGTCTTAAGCACTTGCTCCATACAGGACATACGTGTAGAAATTCTCTCTTTTATTATGAGACATTTGTTTTTGTGCTGCGAGTCATAGTTAGGGTTTAGACTAGAACTGAGCATTCACTCTTCATTTCTCATGGGCATAAAAAACCACATGCACTTATGATAATGTGTAACATGCTTAAAAATGGGCGAAACACTGGATGTTTTATAAACTAAGTGTATCAGTGGAAACCTAAGTTTATGCCACAGAAGTATGTCTGTGTTTGCAGAGGTCAGTGGCTTGTCCAGAGAGCAGTTGGTGCAAAGCTGAAAAGCGCCTATGAATGTTATGTAAATACTCAGGCCATTAAAAGAGAAAATATTTCTCTTTCTGTTTTTAAAGATCATTTTATTGGAAGCTCTTATAACAACCTATACAGCAATTGTATCAGGCATATTTGTACATCTGTTGCCATCATTCTTTTCTAGACAATTAGTTTCTATGTGAGCCCTTGGTACCAGCTCCTCGTTTCCCCCTCCCTCTCCCTTCTTCCCCTGGTGGCCCCTTGATAAATTATAAATTATTATTTTCATATTTTAGATTGACCGCTTTCTCCCTTCCCCAACGGTTTCCTCCCTCCTCTTCTCCTTACCTCACCCCTACCCTCCTGGTATCACTACTCCCATTTCTGTTCCTGAGGGGTTTATCTGGCCTGGATTCCATGAGTCCTGAGCTCCCATCTGTCCCTGTGTGCATGCTCTGATATAGCCAAAGCGAAAGGCAGGACTGGGGTCATAATAGTGGGGGGTGGGGGCGGGGGGAGGAAGAAGCCTCAAGGAATCAGAGGAATATTGTTTTTTCATTGGTGCTATTCTGTACCCCGGTTGACTCATCCCTTCCTTGTGACTCTTCTGTCATGGACTGACCCATTGTCTACAGATGTGTTTTGGGTCACTGCTCCAACCCCCCTTGTTCTCAACCATATGTTTTTGTTTGTTTGTTTTGGGTCTTCTGGTGCCTGTTACCTGATTTCATTGACACTTCATTTGCATACAGGCTGGTGTGCTTCTTCCACGTTGGCTTGTTGCTTCTGAGCTAGATGGCCGCTTGTTTAACTACAAGACTTTAAGACTCCAGACACTATATCTTTTGATAGCTGTGCACCATCAGCTTTCTTCACTACATTTGCTTGTGCATCCATTTTGTTTTCGGCCATCAAATTGGGAGGGTGGGCATCACAGAATGCCAGGCTGTTAGAGCAAAGTGTTCTTGCATAGAAGGGGGCTTGAGCAGAGGCCCAAAGTCCTTCCACTTCTTCTATGGCCGTATGAAAATATGTACATAGGCCAATACTTCATTTACATAAGTGCACACCTATGTTTATACCTCTATTCATAGCTTTGCTTCCTAGATGTTTCCTCTGTTTCCTAGAAAAAAGATTTCTTTATATCATTAATAGATTCCAATTTCTGTTTTCCTCTTTCTCAGAGCCTGTTCAGCCATTTCCCCTAAGCCTTCAGAAGTTTCTTTTCTGTCTCCATACATTGTAGGGAGGGAGTAAAGAAAGGTCGATTTACTTACAAATAATATGTATATTTTTATCTACATGTCATTTAATGATTTCATTTTCTTTCTTGGAAATCTAATGGACTCAATGTCCCATAAAGTTAAATCATGATCGTAAACTAATTTGGATGTAAAATGGGACTTCATAAATGATCGACATCCATTTATTAACTTGCCTAGCAACAAAGCATCCCTTTGATAGATTGCTTAATCTAATTATGATTTGAAAACTAGGAAGCTGACCAGTGTGTCAGGTACTTCCTGTGCACCAGGGTCTCAGCTGTGTATACACAATCCCCCAGAAGGAGAGCCGTCCATTTTCCAGGACTGGGGCCTGTTTGACATAGTGCAAAAAACAAAACAAAACAAATAAAGCAAGTGGCTGTCCAGTTAACCAACTCATGGCAGTCTCCTTTGTGCCAGAACAGATAGTCCTGTTCTCTGTAGGTTTGTCCGTCTTTCTTTTTCATTGCAGTGAAAATGCTTATAACAAAACGTACACCATAGCAACTGTTTCTACATGTACCTATAGGATTTTCAGTGCCTAATTTTTCGGAGGTGGATGGACCCAGTGGCTGCAACAATGGGCTCAAGCATAGGAAAAATGGTGAAGCTGGCACAGGACCTGGCAGTGTTTTGTTCTGTGGTGCACAAGGTCGCTATGGGTCCAAACCGCAACAACATGTTTTCACAAGTAGCTTGCCTGGCCTTGCTTTTCAGTTGCCTTGGATTGTGGAGGAAGCATGAGCCACCTTTGCTAATGTTTTGCACTATCCGGAGGTTTGATGTAGTTGGCAGAGACTCACTGCCATTTAGTCATGACTCATGGGGGCACCCTATAGGACAGGGTAGAACCAGGCCTGTGAGTTTCTGAGACTGCAACTCTTTACGGGAGTAGAAATCCTCATCTTTCTTGCGAGGTGCAGCTTGTGATTTTTAACTCCAGACCATGCAATTAGCAGCCCAACGCATTAACCACTCTGCGTCAGCACTCCAGTCAGTGTCCCTGCAGAGCCCTGTGGTACAGTGGGTTATGAGTTGGACTGTTAACTATAGAGTCAGCAGTTTGAAACCACCAGCTAGTCCTTGGGAGAAAGATGAGGCTTTCTACTTCCATATAAGTATGAATCTTGATGGTAGCCAGTTTGGGGTGTTCTTGGAAATGTGTGTTGTTTAGATTGGTGACATAAGTGTCAAGGAAGTGGCACACTATGGTAGGACATGCCCTAGTCCTCAGATGGATAGGCCTCTTTCATCCGAACTGGCGATCCTTTGAAGCTCTCCTAAGCGTGGTCTTTTACCCTCTCTCAGCACTGTGCACCACAGCCACGCTAGTGCCATCTCATCCACGATGCTTAGGAGGCGAAGGCACTCTGAAACCTGGGCTGCCCCACGTCCGCCCCCAGCACATTGTACGGCTGTGTTTGGTTATAAAACCTTTTCATTTAAATGAGGGCAAAGCAACTGGAAAGAAGCCGGACGGGACCCCCGAGCCAAATATGACCGTGTTGTTTTTAGGCTCCCACTGCTGGCGGCCTCGCAGACAACAGAAGGCAGCAGTGCCCGTGCTGTGTCACTCTCACATTGTTCTCGTGCTTGAGCCTGTTGATGGAGCCACTGTGTCCATCCGTCTTGTTGAGGGCCTTCCTCGGCTTTGCTGTCCCTCTGTGTTACCAAGCATTGTGTCCTTCTCCAGGGACCGGTCTCTCCTGAGACTGCGCCCAGAGTACATGAGATGAAGTCTCACCAGCCTTGCGTCTAACGAGCTCTCTGGCCATGCTTCTTCCAAGACAGGCTTGTTCACTCTTTGAACAATATTCTTTGCCAGCATCACAACTCAAATGCATCGATTCTTCTTCCATCTTCCTGATTCAGTGTCCAATTCACGCATGCATGTGAGGCAGTTTAAATATTACATAAAAGAGCAAAAAAAATTTTTTTTAATGGTGTCAAAAATGTTTGTAAGTCAAGCATGCTACCCTCTAGAAGACACCAAAGTTTTCTCTTCGGAGGGGGTGGGGTGGGAGGTGGTGCTGTAGTCACTGTGAGGCTACAAAGTCAGCGAGGAAGAGTTACAATACAATTGCAGAGGGGACTTTTGATTCTTACTGAATTTGTTTTCTTCACCACAAAACTGATTAATAATAAATGTATGTTCCGTAGCAAGTGCAATGGAGGAAATACATTTGATTAAGCCCAAACTAAAAACTCACCGCCATGGAGTCAATTTTGACGCATGGTGACCCGAAAGGACATGATATAATTTCCCCTTTGGGCTTCCCAGACTGTAAAACAGTCTCAACTTCCTCCCTTGGAGAGACTGGTGGGTTTGAACCACCAACCTAGCAGTTCGCAGCCTAAACGTTGAGCTCATTGTGCCACCAGAGCCCCTGTCATCTACCAGCAATGCTGTGCTCTGATAGGCTGTGTAAGCAAATCATAACCTGCAGACAGGGCAGAGGGCCTCCATGGTGGATGAAGGGGAACTCACCTGCAGTCAAATGGAAAGCGCTCGCGGTGCTAGAACAACATGCCATGAGTCAGCCACAGCTCGTTTCCTCCAGCGCTGCAGCAGACCTTCCCTCCGCTGGTTGGTTTTTCTCAGCAAAGTGCAGAAGGAGAAATGAGGTTCCCGAATTCACAATTCTCACCTTCCAGGTGGGAGCCTGGCTCCCATTTCCGGTCAGTGCACCTCACGTGCGGTTGCCCATCTTGCCTGCAGTGGAAGTTTGCCTGTCCATCTGGTGGGGAACAGGTTTCAGCAGGCTTCTAGATGACCACAGACTAGGAAGAAAGGTCTGGAGACTTACACGGAGGCTATGTCAATGAACAATGACTTTACGTGTTGATATTTCCATTTAACACTGAAGGCAATATTTCCATGTCTCACCCTTCCCTAAAGAGCCCCGTGTCCTTTAATTTACACCGCATTCAAATGGCAGTTTGGGGCATTCTTGAGACGCTCACAGTGTGTTCCTTTTCAATGTTCTTTGAGTTTTGAAACCAAAAGGAAGTCTGGAGGGACACGATCAGGGCTGTGAGGTGGTTGGGATCAGGGTTTCCAGCCAAACTCTCATAGGACAGCCTTGCTACCCCTTGAGGAATGAGCAAGTGCATTGCTGTGATGAGAACCAATTCCTTAGCCCAACTGTTCTGGACTTTTTTTTAATCTCTATATAACGATGTTTGTTTGTTTATTTAATCATTTTATTAGGGGCTCATACAACTCTTTTTACAATCGGTACATACATCATTAGTGTCTAGCACATTCATACGTATGTTGCCATCATCATTCTCAAAACACCTGCTTTCTACTTGAGCCCTTGGTATCAGCTCCTCATTTTCTCCTCCCTCCTCCCTCCCTGCTTCACCCCCTCCCCGTCCCCCTTGATAATTTATAAATCATGATTATTTCTGGCCTTTTCATACCAATGCACGACTGCCATTGAGTCAGCTCTGGCACACAGCAAACCGGAGATAGCATTTCCAAGGCTGTAAATCTGTCACGGAGCAGACAGCTCGCCTTTCTCCCACAGAGAGGTTGTAGGTTTGAGTCGTTGGCCTAGCCCATAGCACCACCAAGGCTCCTGTCTAGCCTTCTGCACTGTGAGAGAAGAAACGTCTGCCTGTGAAAGCACCCACTGGTGATATTTATGTTATGGCAGCACTAGAAAAGCAGGGCTGAGCTTTCGACACGCCAGAGGAGCCCTGGAGGCCTAAGTGGGTGATGCGTTGGGCTGCTAACCACAGAGCGGGCTGCTGACTGCAAGCGGGCATGCATTGGGCTGCAAACCACTGGCCACTCCGAGGGAGGAAGATGGGGCTTTCTCCTCTCGGAAAGCCATCGGGGCAGTTCCACTCTGTCCTACAGGGTCGCCGTGCGTCAGAGTTGTTTTGTTTGTTTGGGGGCTCTCACACATAGGGAGTCTGAGTGGTACAAACAGTGTACTTGGCTACTGACTGCAAGTTTCGTGGGCTGAGCACATGCAGGGATGCCTCGAAAGAAAGGTCCATCTCCTTCGGTGGCAAACCCTATGGAGCACGCACGTGGGCTCACCAGGAATCGGAGTTGACCAATTCTGCTTTTATTCTACCCAAGGTACAGCAGTAAATTATAGCCCCGGCACCCATATGGGCTAGTTTCTGAGATCCAAGTGTTAGTTCACTGCCAGCTAGCTGTCTGACCTGAAGGAAATTATTCTGCTTCTTTGTTTTCCTAGGGTGTAAAACGGGGCAGTCGGATAAAAGAGTTCCGCGAAATGTGCTGTGCTCAGGGCCTGGCAGGCGGGAGGAGCCCCAGGAACATTTGCCGCCTCTATCAGCACCAGCCTACCCTGTTTCTCATGGAGCCAAGAAGCTGCCTTTGCGCTTGCAGATCAAAGGGAGCTACACTTCACCTTTTCCTTTGCATCCCTGCCCCTATTCTGTGAGATAACGTACACATGCATGCACACACGCACACATACACGCACACACCACATGCGCAAGCTCCTAGCAGGAATGGGTGTCCAGAATAGCTCCTTTCCCCTTTCATCCCACCCGCTTTCTAGAAAGGGTTGCCTGAAAAAACAAAAGTTCACTTTCTCTTTTACCCTATTTCTTTTCTTTTTTAAAAAATTATTTAAATCATTTTATTGGAGGCTCGTACAATTCTTATCACAATCCATACATCCATCCATTGTGTCAAGAACATGAGCACATTTGTTACCTACCTTACTTCTTTTCATCTCCTTGATTCTCTTTGTCTCACTTTGAAAGATGATCCGTCCTGATAAATTGTTAGCTCCTAGGAATAGCTGCCCCTCCCATCCCCCAAGTGAGAAGTGAATATTTATCTGATGGGTGTTTGGTGTAAATTCTTTGAATTGAAAAGGCCAGGCATATAAGCCATAGGAAATGAAAGTCATGGGAAAGATCCAGTGAAGGAGAGAGGAGAGTTTATTGCTGTACTTGAGTGGCTGGCTCCGTTCTCACCTGTTTTTAAACTCGTGGCTTGGGTGTTTGTTTGTTTGTTTGTTTCTAAAGTAATTTGAGGTCGCATGGTGGTTCTGCTCCGGCTCCCGAGGCCCCGAGCCATGTGGCCAGTTGCATTCTGCACTCAGCAGTCACGGAGCAGCACATACCATTTGTTCTTCCCCAGGACCGGCTGCCAGGTTTGCCTGCCCCAGTGGAACGGAAGGGATAATAAAGCTGTTATTATTTATGCTGTCCATGATCTTTGTCATTGAGACTAAGGTTGACAGGGTAGGACATGAGGACACTTGGGTTGGTTTGTTTTTTTTTTTTGTCCAGGCAGAAGAGAGAGGTGGAAGAAAGGGCTGTTGTCCCAGGAGTATCCCTTTCCCAGGCTGCTGTTTTTCCAGCCTCTTTCCTTTTCTCTGTCCTTATGCTGCCCTTTTATGCCTTTCAGAGCGACCTCTGAACTCCCCACCTCTAGCCCTTTGTCTCCTCCCCTCTTCAGACCACTATTCTGTTCTGCCTCTTCGCATCTAAACAGTCGTAGGCTGGGTTCTCTAGAGAAGCAAAAGCAGTGGAACTTATATTTGTATATCTAAAGAAAGGTTTATATCAAGAAAATGACTCACATCGTTGTAGAGGTGAGCAAGTTCCAAGTCCATGGGCAGATGTCAGGCTAGAGGCTTCTAGTCTTAGGTAGCTGCAGGGGTATGTGAACCGAATACAGCAGGAAGACAATGGTTTTCTGGCTGCAAAGTAGAATGAATACAAGGTCAGCAGGTAAGGTGGCAGGCTGCTGGTGGCTCCCAGGATTGGCGGACAATATGGCTAGCTAGCTGTTGGCTCAGGTCCAAAGAGCCAAAGGTTTAAAAAACCAGATGCAGAATTCAGACCCAATGAAAAGCAAGCACAATTTTCCACAGTATTCACTTATTTTGGAAACAGCCCTTACCCTCAAGGAAATCTCATCATAGGAAATCTAAGCATTAACCACGAGAATCCTGGCCAGACCAAAATAAAACAAAACTTTAGCTATCACATGAACTTTCATCCTAACTCCTAATAAGTTCACCAGCCATAAGGAATATATAAAATCCATATTATTTATAAGCAGGCTTCACCATGGCTTATCTTGAATTGCTCTCTCATTTAAATACCCTGTTTTCTAAGACAAAAAGAAGTCATCTGTCTCCAAAAAATGCTTAGCCCTTGACTCGAATAGGGAGTCCCTGAGTGGCCCATATAGTTAAGTGCTCAGTGTGTTGGCAGTTTGAATCCACCCACGGTGCCTTAGAAGCAAGGCCTGGGGGGTCTAATCCCCTGCCATCACAGCTATTGAAAACCCTATGGCAGCAGCTCTCAGCCTTTGGGTCGCAACCCCTTTGGGGGTCGAACAACCCTTTCACAGGGGTCGCCCAATTCATAAGAGAAGCAGAATCACAGTGATGAAGAAGCAATGAAAATAATGTTCTGGTTGGGAGGTCACCACAGTATGAGGAACTGTGTTAAAGGGTTGCGGCATGGGGGAGGTTGAGAACCCCTGCCTTAGAGACACAGTTCTCTGACACGCATGGAGCTGCCGTGGTGATCGAAAGTCAACTTAATGGCAATTGGTGATCGAAAGTCAACTTAATGGCAATTGGTGATCGAAAGTCAACTTAATGGTATTTTATTGTTTTTTACTGAAATATCACAGAAAAAGCTAGGATCTCCCTCGATCTCACACCCTCCCTCCTCTAACAGAACCTTCTTTTAAAAATTAAAAACAAACGGCAATGGTTAGATTTTTATGTCACCTTGCACCTGTGTGAAAGCAGGTGAGGAGTCAGCAATCAGGCCACAGCCTGATGGGGTCTCCTTGAGGGCCCAGGAGTGGCCTGTGTATTTATTGTCTTTGAGGAGTGGCCTTTTTATAAGAGACTGAGAACTTCTTTCCCCCTTGCCCTTCTCCTTCTTGCATGCTTGGATTCCGGAGCTGGCTGCCCTGGGAGCTGACAGACCCTGAAGTATTGCTGAGGATTGTAGGTCCATATGGCTGCATACCACCAGGCTGTGATCTCCCAGCCTCCCACTTTGCCTTCCTGCTCTATCAACCAGCAGTCTGGAGGGACCTCCAGCTAGCATCTGACCCATGAACTTGAGTTGGACTGGTCTGGGTGAATATAAAATACCTTCTTGATATAAAGTTCCTTCTTAGACATATGTAAGAATTACTCGTTTTATTTCCCTAGAAAGCTCAGCCTAGCACATATACCGTGTCTACTTACAGCAACACTAGCACAGAGTAGAATCGCCACTGTGGGTTTCTGAGGCTTAAGTCTTTAGGGGGGCAGAAAATCTCAACTTTCTCCCTCGGAGAGGATGGTGGATTCAAACTGCTGACCTTGACCTTACCCCCAACATCACCATGGACTTCCCTCCTAACACTCTTAAATGAGAAGGCACCACTCTTCTTTCTTTTTAAAAAAATTTAATAAACCATTTTATTACAGCTCTTATAACAATCCATATATCAATTGTATCGAGCACATTTGTACATATGTTGCCATCAAGATTTGCAAAAGATTTTCTTTCTGCTTGAGCCCTTGGTATCAGCTCCTCTCTTATTCCCTTTCCTCCCCCAACTCCCACCCTCAGGAACCCTTGTTCATTTATAAATTATGTTTATTTTTGTATTTTACACCATCCGCTCTCACCCTTCACCCACGTTTCTGTTGTTCATCCCCTCTTCTTTTCCATCAACAATTCCTTCTTCATCAGGGAATCTTGGCACACTTCTCTCTCTCGCCTTGCTTTTCATTGTACTTTAACTCCTTCCCTCTTTGTAGAACTCTATGAAGATACTCTATTCCCAGCTCCATAAAAAATAAAATAAGACAAGCTTCCATTGGCGTCATTTCTTTAAGCTGCTGATATTGTCTGCCACTTTCTCTTTATGCAGAACGTCTTGAAACCTAGTGTCCGATTAAATTTCATTTCATTCATAGTCTATTAGAACTGAATTCTTTCTCTTTGACGCAAGAACATTTCCCCCCCAAATGCGTTCAATATTGTTGCATCCATGGTCTCATTTTTAATCTTCATGCGAGTTGATCCTGTCCAGTGCCTGGTGCTGAAGATTATCTACTGTTCAAAACCCACTCACCACACTCTACTTAAACACAAGAATACGAGACCCCCTCCATTGTTATCCTTCAGTCCGACCATTGCCTCTTAGTTTCCTAATAAAGATCCTGAAATTGCATCTCGCTCACTGCCATTGTGTGGACTCTAACTCCTAGTGACCCTATAGGACGGGGTAGAACTGCCTCTGTGAGTTTTGAGACTCTAACTCTTTATGGGAATGGAAAGCCTCCTATTTCTCCCTGGGAATGGCTGACGGTTTCAAACTTCAGACCTTGAGGTTAGCAGCCAGATTCATAGCCACTATATGTCACCAGGGCTCTGAAGTCGTTGGTAGAAGTCTTCAGTTTCTTCATCACTAGTTTTTGTGGTTGGTGTACCAATTTAAACCATAGTTGAATAGATTGGATTTCCCTGAAGGTGGATAGATACAATCCGATCACAGGATTATACTTCAAGGCCGATTTGCAGTGACCTTTTTGCAATACCGGTCATACCAACTCTCTTGATTTTTGGCCTTCCTGGCACAGTGAATGATAGGATTTCCTGGTTCAAAATGGCTGTACTAGGCCTTTTCACTCACTAATGCCTTGGATTTAGATGTTTATTCATTCCTATTCTTTTTTTAATTAACCATTCATTTTTTATGACTTCCAATTTTTCTTGATTCATACTTCACACATTCCAAATTTGGATCATTAGCAGATGTCTGCAGCTGTTTCTTCTTACCTTGCGTCGTGCCCCATCAGCAAACGAACATCCCAAAGGCTCCATTCCCCCAGGTTTCCCTTCCCTTCACCATGGTTGACCCCATCCCTCAGTCACATTTCAAGTCCCCTCTGACCCCAGGGCCCATCCTCCAGCACTATCTCTGACAATATTCTGCTTCCGTTTATTAGGCCTTCAGTATGGGACAATGTTTTGAAACTATGTGTTAGGTGTTCAGGGACCCAAGTCCTTTTTCATTGTCTGTTCTTAGTCTGGAATCTCCGCTGAAACCTGTTCACTTTGGGTGACCCTGCTGGCATTTGAAACACCAGTGACATAGCTTCCAGTATCACAGCGACACACGAGCCACCATCGTATGACAAACTGATAGACACGGGGTGGTTTGTCGAAGTAGGATCATACAGGACAACAAATGTACAAATGTGTGGCACAATGGATGCATGTAGGTATTGTGATAAGATGTGTATGAGCCCCAATAAAATGATCTTTTAAAAGAATCATACAAATCCATTTTTAAATATTTTTAAGATTATTATTTATTGTATGAACATTACTAGGATCACATTTACAGAGCCTATAATTTTTCTACTCACCAGATATAATTTACTTTCAATTGTTGCATCTAAATCCTATCTGTCTGTATATAAGAATATGGATAGAATGATGCAAAATGTTGTATATTAACCAGCCACATTTAAGTACATCTTGTATTTTTAAATTTCAAAATATTTAAATTGAAAACTCTGTATATATTTTTAAGAGAACATTTTATATGTTTTGAACAGCAAATTAACTCCCATATATGTATTCCTGTAAACCTAATGTTGTTTTTTTTAACAATTTATTAGGGGCTCATACAACTCTTATCACAGTTCATACATATACATACATCAATTGTATAAAGCACATCTGTACAGTCTTTGCCCTAATCATTTTTTGCTCCTCTTTTCTTTTTTTGCATTTTATTGGGGACTCATACAACTCTTATCACAATCCATCCATATACATACATCAATTGTATAAAGCACATCCATACATTACCTGCCCCAATCATTCTCAAAGCATTTGCTCTCCACTTAAGCCCCTTGCATCAGGTCCTCTTTTTTTTCCCCCCTCCCTCCCCTTTCCCCCTCCCTCATGTGCTCTTGGTAATTTATACATCGTTATTTTGTCATATTTTGCCCTATCCGGAGTCTCCCTTCCCCCGCTTCTCTGCTGTCCCTCTCCCAGGGAAGAGGTCACATGTAGATCCCTGTAATCAGTTCCCCCTTTCCAACCCACTCACCCTCCCCTCTCCGAGCATTGCCCCTCAAACCCTTGGTCCTGAAGGTATCATCCACCCTGAATTCCCTGTGCCTCCAGCCCTCGTATGTACCAGTGTACAGCCTCTGCCCTATCCAACCCTGCAAGGTAGAATTCGGATCATGGTAGTTGTGGGGAGGAAGCATCCAGGATCTGGGGGAAAGCTGTGTTCTTCATCGGTACTACCTCGCACCCTAATTAACCCATCTCCTCTCCTAAACCCCTCTATGAGGGGATCTCCATTGGCCGACACTTGGGCCTTGGGTCTCCACTCTGCACTTCCCCCTTAATTTAATGTGGTGTATATATATATATATATATATATATATATATATACACACACACACACACACACACATACACATACATACACACACATATATCTTTTTTTTTTTTTGCATGATGCCTTTATACCTGGTCCCTTGGCACCTCGTGACCGCACTGGCCGGTGTGCTTCTTCCATGTGGGCTTTTTCGCTTCTGAGCTAGATGGCCGCTTATTCACCTTCAAGCCTTTAAGACCCCAGACACTATCTCTTTTGATAGCCGGGCACCAACAGCTTTCTTCACCACATTTGCTTATGCACCCATTTGTCTTCAGCGATCCTATCATGGAGGTGTGCAGTAAATGATATGATTTTTTGTTCTTTGATGCCTGGTAACTGATCCCTTTGGACCACTTGATCACACAGGCTGGTGTGTTCTTCCATGTGGACTTTGTTGCTTCTGAGCTAGATGGCCGCTTGTTTATCTACAAGCCTTTAAGACCCTTGTCACTATCTCTTTTGATAGCCGGGCACCATCAGCTTTCTTCACCACATTTACTTGTTCACCCACTTTGGCTCCAGCAGTTGTGTCGGGTGAGTGAGCATCATAGAGTTCCAATTTAATAAAAGAAAGTATTCATTCATTGAGGGAGTGTTTGAGTAGAGGCCCAAGGTCCTTCCGCCACCTTAATACTTAACCTATAAATATAGACACATAGATCTATTTCTCCATCCTCCTATATATATTTGCATGTACATGTCTTTGTCTAGACCTCCATAAATGCCCTTTGACTCCTAGCTCTTTCCTCCATCTCCCTTGACTTTCCTCCTGCCCTACTACCATGCTTCGTCGCCACTTGGGCTAGAGTATACCTCTTCTCTAAGCAACCTTACCCTTGATCATTTCCCACCAGGCCTGCCACTCCCCCCTCTCTATCATTTGGGGTCCCATGTTTTTCCCTTGTCCCTGTGTTTGTTAACACCACTTCCTTACTCCCCCTACCCCCCCACCCCAAGTCCCCCCGGAACTGTCGGTCCCGTTGTTTTTCATCCAGATAGTTCATCCAGCCTGTCCTATTCAGACAGACCTGTGGAGACACTAACATGCACGAAAACAAGACAGAGGAAAACAAAGCAGCAGTATACAACCAGACAACAAAACAACAAAAACAAACCACTGACAAAGAACAGAACAAAACAGTTCACAAGAGAAAAGCATATAGTTAGTTCAGGGATCGTTTGCTGGCCCTTAGGAGCATTTTCCAGTCCAGTCTGTTGGGGCACCACACCCTGGCCCCAAAGTCCACTTTCAGCATTCCCTGGGGACCTTGCCACTCCATTCCCTTGCTTTTCGGCTGCACTCCCCCAGTGATTTGCCTCGGTGTGGTGGGATCAGGTGAGGTGCAATTCCCACACTGTGTCTCCGGTGCAGTCCCCTGTATCGCCCTTAGTCACTGATTGGCATCATTTCTCATAGTGGGGCCAGCCATGTTGTTCTCTCTGTGGACTGGCTGCTCTACTCAGGAACATCATCATCACGGCCTGGTGGGCCAGGCTGTGCTCCACTCTCTCCTCCTGCCCCTTCATCTGCTCCCGTGTGCTCTGATCAGATATGTTCATCTCCCGGAGCTGCAGAGTCAATGTCGTCCTTTGAAACAAATTCTTTTTGGGGGAGGGGCAGGAATCCACTTAATTTCTGGTGCTGGGGCCAGCCTCCCAGACCTCTCCACTGGTTCCCTCCTCCATGCCGGGATATTGCATTCACACCTTGCGGCACTGGGTTGAAGTCTGGTCCCACTTTCCCTGTGGAGATATAAACAATACCCTCCCCTTGGGTGGATTAGTGCCCCATGCCCCCACTACCCTTTTCTTCCTTGTATTCTTCCTTTTGTTTTCCTTTCCCCCCCTCCTCCACCATTGTCTACCATGTGCATCCCTGGTTTTGGTCTGGTCTCTTCCATACTACACAGTCTTCACCCCTAAAATGTTTGTATACAGTAGCTTTTTCCCCTATGCCACTTTTGCTTTTTAAAAAATTTTTTGAGTCTTACCTCATTAGGCTCATGTTGTACTTGTCCTTTTGTGCCTGACTTACCTCGCTTAGCATGATTTCCTCCAGTTCTTCTCATGCCGCTATGTGCCTCATACGTTCATCACTGCTTTTTAGTGATGCGTAGTACTCCATCATACAAATCCATTTATGACCAACTTTCTTTTTTTAAATTCGTTTTATTAGGGGCTCATACAACTCATCACAATCCACACATACATCAATTGTGTAAAGCACATTTGTACATTCATTGCTCTACCTAAGCCCCTGGCATCAGCTCCTCATTTTTCCCTTCCCTCCCCCCACCTCATGAACCCTTGATAATTTATAAATTATTATTTTGTATGACCAACTTCTTTCACTCAGCATAAATGTTTTCAAGATTCAACCATGTTGTATCATATATCGAGATTTTATTTCTTATTATGACCATGTGATAATCTGTTGTATTAGTACACTACTTCTTGTATGTCCATTTATCTGTTGGTGGATATTTAAATTGTTTCCAGCTTTGGGTTATTAAATAGTAATCGAATGAACATTGGTATACAAACTTATGTGTTTGTGTTCCTGCTTTCAGGTTGTTGTTTTTTTTTTAAATTTAGGGTTTGAACTGTTGGGTCCTAAGTTATTTCTGTATTTCAATTTTTTAGAAATCACTAAACAATTTTCCATAGTGGTTATACTATTTTGCATTCCGACCAACAACAAATTCAAGTTTCTTTACATCCTTACCAATGCTTGTTATCTTCCATCCTTTTCTTTTTGAATTTTTATTAAAGCCATTCTAATGGGGAAGAATAAAGACCCCTGGTGACAGTGATTACTCATTTGGCTACTGACCACAAGGTCCTCAGTTTGAATCTACCAGCTACTCAGAGGGCGACAAATGAGGCTTTCTACTCCGTATAGACTTACAGTCTTGGAAACTCACAGAGGCAGTCCTACCCTGTCCTGTAGAGTCTCTGGAGGTTGAAATAGACTTCATGACAGTGAGTTTGAGTTTGAGTAGGAGTGTAAAGGCATCTCATGGCTTTGACTTGGATCTTTTGAATTGGAATTAACTCAGTGGTGGTAGGTAATGAGTAAGTGACATTTCTACGTGGTGCAAACGATTTGGACTCAACTACCAACCCAAACAGGTTAGCAGTCCAAATCCATCCCACAGTGTTGTGTGAGAGAGACATGGCGATCTACTTCCATCAGATCAGAGCCATTGGAGACCCTGGAGAGCACAGTTATATTCCAAAACATGGGGTCATTAGATCTTTCGGTGCACTCCAAAGCATTGGGCTTGGTTTTCTGTTTCATTTTTAAATTGTAAACATCTTTCAGAATCTTTTCATGTACTTCTTGGACATATCATATCCTCTCCGGTAAAATGTCTAATTTCTATGCTCATTTTTTGCTTGAGTTTTTTAAGTTGTGGAAGGTATATCTCTTATAAACTGTTTAAATAATATTTAATTTTGTCTAAGTTTAAATCTTTGACCTTTAATACTAATATTCATTGTTCATATTTCTTGTGAATATTGATCCAATTAAGTGTATTCTTGCTACTTATTGTTTTCATGTGCTATCCTGTATTTTCTTACTTCTAGTTGGATTTACTTAGTTTTATTTGTTCTATTTAATTTATTCCCATCTCCTGTGTTGATTTGGAGTGTACACGTGTTTGGCAGCGAGGAATGGTACGGTGGGAGGCAAGAGAGTCACGCTGGCTGCGATGGGTGAGGTTGTGTGTCATCTTGGCTGGGTAGTTCAGTAGTTTGTTCTTATTGGGTATCATCCGGGTGGCTCCGACCCAAAGCGATCCTTGTAGAACAGACTGGAGTTCTCCCTGGGCCTGGGCCCATCCTCCGACGCTTTCCTATGTTTGAGTCCCTCGGGGCAACCTCTGAGTCAAGCAGTCTTATCAAGGGTCTCCCTCTCTTCCACTGACCCTCATGGTGTTGCTTAGTGGCCAGTTGTGAGGATTTGTGTTTTCTTGATTTTGGTGTTTTGTTTTTTGACTCTTCATCAGCAGGTGCCTCAGATCGTCCTCACTTTCAGCGATCCAGACTGTGCCGTCTGCCTCCCACAGCCTGGGGAGGCGCCTTCCTCTAAGCCTTGATGCCAACACCCCAATTTGGACCAGAAGTCTCCAGAACTGTAAGACATCTGGCCCAAATTTGGTCCACAGTTCTTCTGTTTAAGTTTAGTCACTTAGTTAAAAATGAACAAAACAAGCCTGTTTTGTAAGACGTATAGCCAGACTGTTCCTTCCACGCGAGGATGGAGAGACGTTGTCTCAGATACGCTGGACATGTTATTGGGAGAGACCAGTCCCCGGAGAAGGCCCTCGTGGCAAAGCAGAGGGGCAGTGAGAAAGAGGCAGGCCCTCGCCAAGAGGGAGCGACACAGGGGTACTACAATGGGCTCACTCATAAGGACAACTGTGTGGATGGCGTAGGATCGGGCAGGGTTTTATTCTGTCCTACAGGGGGTCCCTGTGAGCTGCAACGGACTTGAGGGCACTGACAGGAACAACGGCAACAGCTTCGTTGAGCAGCCTTTGGAATGGATGCCCAACCTGGGCCGATGATACACTCTCAGGGGCCACAGGATCAGCTCACGCTTCCCTCCTGCTCTGTTTCCGAGGACTACCATTTGAGGACTTCCCTTGTCTTTCACGTTGAAATATATACAATACATCTTGATTTCACATGTATTTAACTTTAGATCATACCATGTTTCCGTGTTGTTTGAGCAAGAGTGGGGTTTGCATCAACTCAACCAGCCATACAACATGCTGTTATTCTTAGCCCCCTTGAGGCAGCCTCACACACGGCAACTCCCATGTACAACGGAGCCACACGCTCCTCTTCGGCTGGGCTTCATACGACTGATTTTTGGAACCGGGTCACCAGAGTTCTCTTCCTAATCCAACTTCGTCTGGAAGCTCTGTTGAAACCTGTTCAGTGTCTTCGTAACGGGCAAGCCTCCAAATGGGTGGCGCTGCTTGTTGGCCAAGAATGCAACACGGAGAGGGAGAATCCTACCACGAAATCACCACTGTCCCCATAAGCCATAAACCTGTTCATCTTTGTACCACCTCGCCCAGAGAAGCGACCCATGCCATTTGCTGGAGGATTGGCTGACGAAGCTTTTCCCTACCAGAAGCAGATGGAAGAAAGGATCCAGTGAGTGGACAGGAGCTGGGGGAAGTAGAGCTCACTTTCCTGTGAGTGTGTAAGTGAGGAGAGCTCCCAGTGAGGGGGGAAGGTGGAAAAATAAGAATTTTCTGTTTCACTTTTTGTTTAAGAAATGGAACAATAATAAGTCCCGGTGGCCCGATGGTTAGGCGCTCAGCTGCCAATCAAAAGGTTAGCAGTTTAGGGTGAATCCGCCCGGCAGCTCTGAGGGAGAAAGAGGAGATGACCTGTCCAGTAATGATGACAACCTAAGAAACCCTTTGGGGGCAGTTCAGCTCTGTCCTGTTAAAGTTGCTTATAACTTGGCATCTGGACACCTAGCAGCAGCAGCAGCAGCAGCAAAGGAAATGTCTAGCCGCCTCGCGCTGCTTGATCTAGGAAGGTGGACTGCGGGCTGTGGATGCTGGTGGTTTAGCACAGCATCCTTCCCAGGAGGAAAAATGAACGAATCCCAGGGAGCAGGGCGCTGTGGCTGTTTTTCAGGAACGCGTGCCTTTGATGAGCGATAGCCCCAGGCTCTTTACCCTCTACATCAGCTACCTTTGTCTTAAGCTAGTTATTGAAGCCCTGCCCTGCTCTGTGTTTTCATTCACCCATCTCTGCTAATCAATTATAGCGTTTCTCCATTAATCAGGCTTTCTGACAGGGTCAGTCATTGCTTTTGGGGTTTTGTGAGGGGCTGCATGTTATCCAGCAAGGAATAGCTCTCAGTAGTTTATTTTCAAAAGGTCTGACTTTCCCAGGCTGGTGGACTTCCGGAGCAATAAACATCTAGTGGGGCCTTCATATGGTTGGCTTTTAATATATTTGGTGGATGGGATTTTCTCATTGAACACTTCATTAGCAAGGCTCAACATTAGTGAAGTGTGGGCAGAGGTGTGTCTCTGTTTAAGAAAAACGGAAACTTCAAAGTATAACTGTTGCTACCACACACAGAAATTACCGAATTTACCCCAAAGTAGCATTAACTCATGAGCCTCCCTCATCCATCTTAAGCATTTACAAACAGTACCCCCCTTGGTTTTGACAGGAAGGCAACTTCAAGTCAAAATATTTGGGGTTAGAGCCAGATGAAAAGCCACCAGAACATTGTTTAAGTATCTTTGTCAATAGCACGTGAATCTAGAGGAGAATACAAATATTATCACAAACGAAAGCCCATCTTTTACGTAATTTTAAGTCTGTACGTACACACACATTGCCAGTACCCCCAGCCTTTATGAACTGTTCTGACATATTCAAATGTAAATCGTTCTCGAAATGAAAGCCCTTCGCCTAATTGGACAGTTACAACGTGGGACGTGAAGTCACCGTCTATAACGATGGTAACAGGTTTCGGGGATTTTTTTTTTAATTTATGACAGATGTACGAAACATTTAATTGTCTTTCATCAAGTGTGGAGAGAGAAAAGACACTTCTGTAGAGTTTTCGATTCTCCCACGTGTCACTTAGCTGTCCTCGCCATTGTGCGGGCGCCTTTCTCTCCCCCTTCTGGAGCAGTGAGTTGTGTCATTCCCTCATGACCAGCACTTTTGTTGCCTTTGTCTTCCGCCGCACCTCGTAGTCCATCTTTCCTTTCATCTCCTTCTCATTCATGCATGAGGGAACAGTTGGGCCCTGTTGTGGGGATGTTCCGCTGAGTTTCCACCAGTAGGGTTTCTTTTTATTCTCTTCTGAGCAGTACAATAGGGCTGAATGTGGGTTGCAGAATGCACACACTAATATGCCAGGTTATTTGGTTTCCAAGAAGTCAATAAAAATACTACGTTCAGGCTCAGGACTTGGCCTGCTCCCTCCCCGCCTCTGCCCCCTACCTCCGCCCCCCACTCCCAATTTTGCCTTTCAAGGCTTGGGTTATAAATCTGTTTGTTTCTGGTAGTCAAATAGGATCTTCCATATGAAATCTAAGCGTGGAGTCAACACACACTTTGAGCAAAATGTCACACTACCGGCTTTGGCAGGCTGTGCCTGCCTTGGTCAGAGCCTGTGGGCCGGCGAGAAACCGCCACCAGCACGTCAATGGCAGCAGGGCTGGCTCTCCAGTTGGCCTTGGCAAGGCTCGCCTGTGTAAGACCGTGCACGTCTCTGCCTGGGCGCCTCCACGCACGTCACCTGGCTTGAGCCTTGAACGGCCAGCGTGGGTGTCACCCAGTTACACGTGCCAGCGCGCCCAGCAGTAAAAGGCGAAAGACGGACCGAGCCAGAGGTGCCTTAAGACACTTAGCTCCCATATTCAGGAACAGTCTTCAAAGTCCTCCTTAATGAGGTCGTAAGAGAGGGAAAAATGGAACAAGTGTGCCTTGTGTACCTCAGGAGGGCGTGTCGTGGGGGTCACTTGCGCCAGGTTCTCCTATTTAAGAGGGGATTGGCGTCGTTCAGTCAAGCATTGCATTAAGGGAGAGTCTCTGGCTAATTCCTTCTCTGGCCTATTGTGCCGCAGATAAGTTCGGTGAATGTGTGCTACTTCTCAGCCATGGCGGAGGCTTACCGTTGTGGCTGCATCCTGCTGGGTCTTAGCCTTTGCGGGCCTGCTTGGCTGCGGTGAAGAGGAGCGTGTGCAACAGACAGCGCTGCTCTAAGCTTTGACAAGCCGCCTGCTCCTGAAACAGCGCCCTGAGAGGAGGGCTGGGCGCAGAGTCTGCTCCCGGGGGTGTGGCAGAAACACATCTTGAGGTTCACAGAAGGGAAGACCCAACAGTAAGTAAGAGGGTGACTGCCTGTGGTTAACTTTTTTTTTTTTTCATTTTTAAGAAACAAGAGACTTGCCTCTTCTTCTGCAAAGCCAAAGTTTGGCTAAGTGTTAGGGGTGTCTCCCAAGAGGAACAAAGGCTAGGGAGGGGCAAGGACTGACAATGGGCGCTTCCCCCGCCCAGGGAGGCTGCTGAAGGAGGGGGGATCAGGTAGGGGACTGGATCCTATGGTTATTTGTTTTCTTTTATTTACCAGTTGCCTTGTTTGTTGAGAGAGGCCATCGAGCTAGGAAGGGACCTTTCCGTGGAAACCCAGTGGGGAGTGGGAAACAAGTTAAGATGTATTTAAAGTGCTTAGTGAGAAAGCCCAGTTACCGCCCCCTCCACCCCCACATACACCTTGTCTGTTAAAAGCTGATTTGAGAAATGTGCATAAAAATTCCTTTATTTTGGCTGCAGATGCCAGGTCTACCAGGGAACCATATAAGGGGGTGCCATGGGAAAGGTGGGTTCAGATGCTGATGGACCAGAGCTGGGCCCAGGGTGGCACAGGTGGTGGTGTAAAGGCCCTCTTCCTTTTTTTGGTTTACTTGCTTGATTCACGGAAACCATTTGTAGGCTATTGCTTTCTGTCTCTTTAATCTAGCCCCTGCACATACGCAGGAAGGCAACAGGTTAATAGTCCTGATTTAAGATTTTTGAAGAGCATATGGGTAGATACTTGTAACAACAACAGGGGTAGGTGAGACGCTTTCTTTTCTAGCCAATGCATTTGTTTTTCAGTAGAAAGCAAAGTGGTAGTTAGGTTTATTTGCATTAATTTACATATCAGATAAGGAACCCTGACTGCTGATGGAAAAGTGGTGGTTGGACCCCCCTAGCTGGGGCAGAAAAACAAACGTGGTCTTCAGTTTCGGGCCATGGTGGGTCAGATGAAGGGTCAGTTCTCCCCTGTTTTCCCCAGAAACATGAGCAGGAATCAACTTGCTGGCGATGACTTTGGTTTTCTTGGAAACATGAGATAGACTTAAGTGAACAGTAAGGCAAGGATTCTAAATTGACCCTACAGGGCGGTTTGTGGTAATCACTCTTCTGCCAAAAGGTTTGATAGCTGATCATAAGAATTTGTTCCAAAAAAAAAAAGAATTTGTTCAGACTGTTTTTAAATCCGTAGGATAAATGCTAGGCTTTTCATTGGTTCTCTTTTGGTAGTTCTTCAGATTAGGAACCAGAACATGACCTGACCCATCCATCCAAATATTGTTTATTAAGCACCCGTGTTATGCAGGCTCTTATTATAACAGCACTGATGTAACTGCCAATGTAATTGGGTTTGCATTTCTGTTTATAGTATTTATTGGAAACCACAATGTAAACTTTCTCTCCAGTTTTTGGTAACCAGCTATGACTTCGTGGGTGTGAACCTGTTCTTTCCAAAATCTGTCTTTTAAGCCATTTATCCCGGTCACTTTGCCCTCTTCCATGGACGCTGACTGAAGCTGTCGCTCCACGGTTGCTTCTCCCTTTGAAACCAGAGGGGTGCGTGGAGCAGCCTGGTGTTGTGGGAAGAACACAGGCTGTCACTCACTCTTCATTGCCTGAAGAGGGAAGAGCCACCAGTTCACGAGCTTGGTGTGACAATGAAATCCCAACACTCCAAAAGCAGCCAGCACATGGGTTGGCCCATAACAGAGCCTGCGTAATGCTTCTCCCTCACTCTTATGTGTGAGAACTTAGTACTTACAGGACACTAAGGCATTCGTGGGCCAATTCCAGTACTGTAATGCTGGGTGGGGGGGTGGGGGAGGGAGGGCCTGGGGGTTGGTAATAGGTATGCTGAGGAGCAGAGAAGTTATCTGATCCTTTTCTTTCTCACAAAGAAAGAAAGGGGCCAGAGGATGTACACATATGCGCAGAAACTTATTCCTATGGAAAAATGCCTTTGCAGGTCCATCTGGCTTGATTTATTTTTCAAAATTGTAAGTTATGGGGGGGTTTATGTTTCAGATTGTCAACTTGGTATTCAACGGTTTGAACTACTTATCAACCCCACCAGCAATGTGCCCTTCTCCTGCTCCTTGACTTCTCTTTCCCTTCTCATGGGCTACCATCTTACATTCTACCCAAGTTATCACCCATCATCCACTGTCAAGACCCCTGTCTTCCCTGGCTCCCCAGCTTGGCCGTCTCCAAAGTCTGTTCCCTGTGGTATGAATGCCTTTATTATTTTTCCCTTTTTAACAGTGATCTTGTCTAATATTTTGCCCTTTTGTGATTTAGGATATTCTCAACATGCATCCATGTCATGAGGGGCTTCATCGTTTCACCATTGTTTTCAGTGGTGTATAGTATTCCATCGTGTGTGTGTGCATTCTTCTACTGATAGGCATTTATAGTCCCATCTTCCTGCCGTTGTGAACAGTGCCTCACTCACTGAACATGGGTATGCGTGCATATGCCCGTTTATGCTACGACTCTTACTTCTTAGGACAGACCCCAAGAGAGGGATTGCTGGATCAGATGGAATTTTCCATTTTTCCAGTTGTTTGCGGTGGTGCCATATCACTTTTCCACGAGCGTTGTATATATTCTTATTTGCTTTTCAAAATGTAATTACAGATATTTATATTACTTCATAGGAGTCCCCCCTTCTGCCTTCCACCTGTTGCTGCCCTCACCACCACCTGCACGCACACACACACACGCACGCGCACACACACACGCACGCACATGCATACACACACACCATGGTAGTTGTTAGGAAGAAAGAGGCCGCGCCTTAACATCCTTAATGAAATAGTGTCTGCCACCACATGTCTCTGAGGGTTTCAGGTTCTTGTTCAGATAAAGGTCTCAGTGGGCAGGCAGGATGGAAGGCATCAAACTCAGAGGATCCTGGCTTTCTGGACACTTCGTCTTTGGCTAGCTAGTGGGAAAGCTAAAACTCAAACCGCATTCCTCCCTCCCCAAACCCCGGTCAGTGCAGACGTAGTATTCATCTGAGCAAAGCAAGCCGCCTAGCAAATAAGCCACAGACTCTGTGCTTCCCTCTCTCCCTAGCCAGCTGGTGTTCAACACCAGCTGACGAAAATTGCTCTTACCTGTTGGTCTTCTCTATGCAAGGAGGATATTAGTGTGAACATTCATGGTGAACCCTCCTGTTTTTAATATGTTTCATGATGGGTAACCCCCTAAGCCCTTCCAATATACATTAGGTCCCTCTCAAACCCTCCGACCCAGTAAGTGTTCAAATCTATTCGAGGCAGTTGTGCCTTCTGCTGCAAACTTTTTCTGCACAATTTTGTTGCGGAAGTTGGACCCCGCCTTGCTATTTGAACCAGACAAAGCCTAATGAGTAAGCAGCAGCATCCACTTGCCTTCTTCCTGTCGATCAGGAGGAAGAGCCTCGTGAAATGGTCTCTCTCATCTTAAGCTGAACACAACAGCACTGAATAGAATGCTCTGGGCTGTTTTCTCTTGTCTTTTAAAAAGGGGAGCCTGAAGCGGGGAGAGGGTGCCCTTGTGTGCCGCCGCACGCCTCACGCATTGCTGGCTACCTACCAATGGGCTCACCCGTTTATATGGAGATGATATCGACGTGATCTCAGCCAAAAGGCCTTCTTGCATTTGTAGGTCAATCGCAGGACCTTTCTTCAGCACCTTTTTAGATGAGCCTTCTTTGTGGACCATCGCGTGCGCATGAATAAGCTTAAGGGAAAGATGCAGGGAATGGTGACGGACGGAGATGGCCCGACGTGGTTCTCGGAGGCATACTTTTGTTTCATTGGTTCAGTAAGATGTGTGCTTTGGGGACGATAGGGCTTCAGAGTTTGATGGGCCGTGTTGTGAGCAGGCCTTTAGAAATGTATGCCACTGACAGAAAGGGAAAGAGACTGGCCGACTTTCTATCTATTTCTATTTAAATTTTAGCGGTCTTGTTATATAATTCACATGCACTACAAATCCAACCGTTTAAATAGATTCAAAAAGAGTTGTGAAATCATCACCACAGATGTTCATTTTAGAACATCTTCATTCACTTGTTATTAGCTCCCCGGCCATCATTTTAAGAAATCGTCCATCCGATTACTGTCTCTGGATTTATCTATCCTACGTATTACATAAAGGAAAACATTCCACAACAACAAAACCCAAACCCCGCCCAACAGCAAAATACAGCAGTGGAACACCTCGATCGAAAAGAAAACAAAAGCGTGAACACATTTAAAGTGGGTGCAAGTGGAGAACGCGCGCCAAGGTGTTCGATTTTGAGCAAACTCATCTGCATTCCTCCGCTTGCCTGATAGCAAGGCCATTCACATCCGGGGCCAAAGGTCAGAGGGATTCTGCAGAGGCTTCGTCCACGTGGGGACCCTGCAAGTGGAATTTGGGCTTCGGCAGACTTCCTGGATGTGGCCCTTCCTGGATGAGTCATTGGAACGCTGTGCTATATGGTGGGGGAGGCCTCCGCTGCGTTTCAAACACAGGGAAAGCACAGAGTGAATGGAAGGAAGCGTGATGGGCCTAGAAGTGTTGGGTAGTTGGAGGGGGCATGCTTCATGTCGGGGGCATGGTAAAACACGGGACAGCAGTGACACTGGATGATGGAGGAGGAGGGAAGGGGGTTCTCCCAAAGTCCCTGATCTAAAGACCAGAGATTTGTTACTTCAAATCCCTTTGTTTCCTAGTGAAGTAAAAGGAATGACAGATCCAACCAAAGCGGGTGTGCCGAGTGGGAATCCACTCACTTGGATGGCAGTGGGTTTTCTGAGCTTTCAGCGGCTGAGGAGAGAGCGGGCACTTGGGTTCTTCAGGGAGCGCTGTCATTTCATAGCTTCTCCATGGAGACGGAGATGGGGACTCTTATTAGCATACAGGAAGTAGAGCTATATTTTCATGAATGAAGTTTTGGCTGCAGTATCCTCTTCTGGGGCTTTGGTTTCTGTTGGGATATGTTGATTTTTTTTTCCCCCTTTCTTTCCTTTTTTCTCTCCTTTTTCTTTTTTTTTTTTTCCTAGGGGCAGCTGGTGATGTGACATCCCATGCGTATTCTACCCCAAATTGCTGAAATGTTTTAAAGTGTTTTCCCCGGCCTTCCAGGGAGGCCCAGGGAGTTTCCTGTGCTGCTGAAGCTAAGTCAACGGGAGGGTTATGATAATGAGTCACCCTTTCACACGTTTGCTCTTTCAAATGCGGTTCGAAATCCATAGCCAGCCCCTGATGTCAAGGGGCAAATTCATCAATTTAAGGTGTTATAAGTAGCTTATTAAAAATAAGAGCCAACACGAGAAATGGAATGCTGCGAAATGAAGAGGACATTCCTTATTTCCCCCGCACCCATGCATCTCCACGGGACAACTGTGTATTCCATCCAGAGATTTAACAAGACATCAGCCTCAGAAGCGACGGAATCACCCTTTATGATTTGAACTAGTCACCAAAGCACATTGGTTAGTAGGTACAGGAAGACCATGTGTTCTTTTGGGCTTCAAAATTCTTTATAATCACTAGCAGTACTATTAAGAAAGGGGAAGAGGGGGATCATCTCAACCTGTGGTTGAGTTGCTCTGGCCCAGGAAAAAAACAGACATGTGCCAAATTGTCTCCGCAGACATCACGAAGGCTGCTAAGGCCTGTTGTAATTTGAATGTTTAATAACGCTTTCTCTTTGATTGTCAAAATTACTGCCCTGACTTCCTACTTCTCCTCATTTGCTTATTTCCCTTGCTTTTTATCTTCTGCACAATCAGCGCAGAAGGAGCCCTGTTTAACAACTTCCTGGAGACATGATTAGTCATCCAGGAGGGCTATTTCATCAGAGATGTCCGTAAAATGGGCATAAAGCCCATCAGCTACAAGTTGGACTAATTTGGAAAGTAGGGTTCCTCCCCTCAAAAGACACAGGTCATCCTGCTTTGGACACGTTAATAAAACAGCTGTGCGCCTCTTCTCTGCAAAGTCCCATTTGAACAACGCGAGTCTGTGCCCCACTTTATGCTGGAACTGGACCCTTAATTCACAACAGCAAGGAGGCTTTCTCAAGAATGTTTGTCCCCATAAAGAGCGGGCAACAGCGGTTTCCTTCGCCCGCCCCACTTGTCTTCCCAGTGATTGTCGGTGACTGGAATGTCTGTGGCCAGAGGCTGCGCTGCCGTCTTCACGGGAAGAGAGCGCCCGGATGGATGTTTTCAATGTGTTCGACTTTTATTTTGTTCGGTCCCAAACGGAGTGAGGCACAGAGGTGAAAATCTTTTCTTGTTCCATCTGAGTAAGCATGAAAACCTACCATCCTTAATCTTTTAAAAGGGAAAAAAAAACCTCCTCTGTTTGTGGGGTGCCTGATTCATTTCTTCCACCCTGCTTCCCCACTCTGCTTTTTTTTTAGTCATTACTTTCTGGACCTTTGTGAACCAATAACCTCTCCTCACCTCCCTTCCCTCCCTCCTCCCCCACCCCTGCCCCGTGACCACACAAAGAGCCCACAAAGGCGAGCTCCTTGGTTTTTGTATTTTCAAAGCAGGACCAAATCTCTGATACACCGTGCTCAGAACCACGAAGCTCATCCGTTAAAACTTTATTATAAGAAAGAGAAAGAAGCGTGTTTGTGTCGGGATAGGAGAAAGGAGGCAAGTGGGAGAAACTGAGGTTTGGGTTGTTTTTTTTAATTTTATTTATTTATTTATTTATTTTTTTAGGGTTGTTTTTTTTTAAGAGCCAAAAAGAGAAGTCTGTTGCTTATTTCAGTTCTCACCCAACTGCCTTCCGTGGGGTTCACACAGTTGTGGCAGTGGCTTGCAGACTCCCTACATTAACGACGGGATAGACAAGGCAGCCCCACTGACGCGCCAGCTTCTGCTCTCTGATGTGTCTTGAACTAAGAACCCAGCCGGCCGGTGGTGCTCTGGCCGGGGCTTCACCCGCCAAGGCCCCCAGTTCTACCCGATTTTCTCTACCCCCACGGTTGTGGTCAACTTACTTCTCTGTGACGTTTGTCTCTAAGTACCTATGAAATGTCCTCATTTGGGGCTGATGAAAAACTGCTGTTCAGTAGAGAACGATGATTGGTGGATATAATGAATGTCACTCAAATAGTTAAAATGATGATTTGAAATATATTTATTATACTATAATATATTTTTTAATCCTTGAGTTTGCATCTTGCTTTACAAAGCCTAAATTTTTTACTCTGTGGCATTACAAAATTTGCTGAACCCAGCTTTAAGCTGTCACGAATGTAAACAACTTTGAAGGGAACGTCAAGCCTCTGTCTCTCTTTTTATTTCCGCCTTGGTGCTTGGTTAAGAGCAGAGCTTTTCTGCTCAGTCAGTGTAGGTGTCAGCTAGTGGGTTTTTTTTTTTTGTCTAGTCCAATGGCATGAAAAAGGGGCATACTCGACAGCAGCCACCTACTTGAAAATTTAAAGTTACAGAAAATAAAATTCCGTTTCCTATACATAAAGTAAGAATGACAAAAAAGCCAAACTCACTGCCATTGAGTCAATGCCGACTCCGAGAGACCCTACAGGACATGCCAAGTGGCTGATCAGTAGGGCTCCTTATAGATACTATATGTATATCTATATAGTGCCATATAGGTATATACACACAGATATATAATTATATATTACAAGAAAGCATGCATAGATGTAACCTATAAGGAGCCTCCAGGAGAAGGACAGGGCCTTCCACTCCTAGGAAGAGAAACAGCATCTGCCCTGTCCTGTAGGGTCTCTATGAGTTGGCATGGACTATATAGCAGTGAGTGAGTTTTATAAGGGTCCCTGGTAGCTCTGCAGTTTAGGTGTTAGGCTGTGGATCCCTGCACTGGCAGTTCAAACCCACCAGCTGCTCTGAGGAAGAGAGACCAGGAGAATCAGCTCCGTAAGGCTCCTTGCCAGTCTCCAAAACTCTATAGAGTTGCTGGAGTTGGAATCAGCTCAGTGGCAGTGAGTGGAATTTTTCACAGAATTGAGTGAGATAATATGAAGAAAGGATTCAGTAAATGTTTGGCTTTATTTGTCAAGGATAAAATCTGTTGTTGAGAAGTTAGGTTTGTTTCCCTTAACTCAATATGAGTCCTGCTACTTTTTATTTTGACCTGTTTTACCTGTAGAGCCCATTGCACACTGTAGGTACCCAACTACTACTTCTCACCAGCTTTATGAGTCTAAAATATATTCTGGGTTTTTTAATGAAGCCTCTCTGTGTTTGAAATACAGTCATTATTTAAGCCTATAAAGTTGTAGGCTTATGTTCAAGCATAAGTAAATCTCACAGGAGATCAGCCCATGGGGGTTTCTTTGGTCTGAGTATTTTGGACTAGTGGGTGGGACTGCTCTGCTGACCATCTGTGACAGCCTTCCAGTTGTTGTCAAGCCAACTCTGTGGAGGCTCCACGTGTGGCAAAATAGGACATGCTCCATGGGGGATTCCATGACAGCACGGTGGCAGTGTGTGTGTGTGTGTGTGTGTGTGTGTACATGCAGGTACGCCATAGAGGTGGCCAGAGCAGCATTTTCAGGCCTCAGTTAGGCAGCTTCTGTGCTTGAACTCAGAACCTCCCACCCTTTCCTTAGCAGTTGAGCACAGCGGCTACTGTTTGTGCCACCCAGCGTCTCCCTGCCACAGACCACAGGTCAGAGCACGGAGTTTGCCGGGATTTTTCCCATAGGTAATGTTTATCGCTGCAACTCTAACACATGCACGACATCGGCAGGTACGAGTCAGGGGTGCCCGGCCTTTGAAAAGAGAAACGTGTGGCGATGCTTGGGGAGCTGAAATGCATGGGCCTGCTACAGAGCCTCGCTGCCCCGGTGGCATGAGGGTTCTGTGTTGGGCTGCAAACTCAAGGTCAGCAGTTAGAAAGCACCAGCTGCTCTGTGGGAGAAAAATGGGACTCTCCACTCCCATGACGAGTTACAGTCTTGGAAGCACACCTTGGAACCCACCTGATGGCACAGGAGTGAGGTGATGAGGCCTTGGAGTCCTGGTGCCGCGGTGGGCTATGCATTGAAGCTCCGAGCAGCTGCTAACCACATACACGGTTTCTGGTTCATGCTCCTGCCAGGGCTCTGGGAGAGAAGAGAGGCTCTTTGTTCCTGCAAAAGTGTAAAGCCTCAGACAGGTCTGTCCTTTCTTAAAGGATCACCTGAGTCCAAGTCCATCAGACTCTGACTTCACCTGCGCTCTTCTTGCCTCGGCTGCACACACTGTGATACTTGCTCTGGGAAGCCCTCTCTGACTCTGTCTTCCCCAGAGATGGCTCATCCCCTCCCTCCCTCCCTTGGATTCAGACCACAACTTTCACACCAGCACTGGCATTGCCCTCCTGCCGCTTCCCTGTCAATGCCTCTGTCCCCCAAACCCGCCTTGATTCCCTCAGACAGCATTTGTTCCTCATTTGAGACCCCAGGACTGGTCTGTTGTAGATGCCTAGTATGTATTTGTTGAGACATGCAATGTTAAATGTTAAAGAGAACATAGATAACCATAGAACCTTATTTGAGCACTGATTTTAAAATCACAGATTAGCCAGAAGTTATCTCTCTATTCATATCTATCTCTATTATATAGATAATAGATATCTATAGCTCACTGCCATCAAGTAGACATTAACTCATATAAAGTGCCTGCAACCATCTGTGTGTGTGTGTGTGTCCTCATGCGTGTGCATGCGCGTTGGCTCTTTAGAGCCTCAGGTGACACTGGTCCAGCTCCAGCTCCCAGAGGTCAGAACTGGAGAGTGTCTGCCTACTAATAGTAGCTATTATGGATGGGCTTTCTGTGTGCAAGTCACTCTAATTAGTGTTTTAGATTCATTAGTTCATTGACTCCTCACAGCAATCCGATTACTATAGCTAACTCATAATGAGTCTGAGAGATAGAGAGGTGAAGTAACCTTTCGACTCACAGTGACTCTACAAGACAGAGTAGAACTTCCCCCTTGGGTTTCTGAAACTGTGAATCTTGGGGAAGTAGAAAGCCTCACCTGCCTGTCAGGGGGTGGACGGCGGCTTTCAACTGCTGACCTTGTGGCGAGTAATCCTGAAAGTCACCCCACCAGGGCTCCTTGCATTAAGGTGCCATCGGAACCCAGTCTGCCATGTGTAAGATCCCGCGCTATAATCGCTAATGCTCGCCACACCCCTCGTGTCCTCGCTCGGAAATAGAAACAAGAGTAGCCAGAATTAGCCACATTTCTGATTCGTGACGCCTTTTCTCCTTGGAGCACAGAAGAGTCAGGTGAGCACGTCCACGTTCCTTTTCTGTCTTTCATCCTCCTCTGAGCACAAGAAACATGGAGCGCAGTTAGGGATTGTGCCCTGGTCACCAAGTTCCTGTGCCTCCCATAACTCAGAGTGGAGTTACCACACTAAGAGGATGTGACTGAGCTGTAAACTGAAGGTGGTTCACGCCCAGCCACCACTGTGACGCCTAGACAGCCCCATGAAGCCCCCACCCCTGCCCCTCATCCTTCAGAAAAGGCTGCTCTGTGTTGCAGTTCTCGCTAACCTTCTTCCGGTGGCTTATATGGAATTACATGCGCGGTAAAGCCATCGAATACCGAGTGCTGGAAGTTCCAAGCCACGAGAAATGAGCTTCATGGTAATTGAGAATGAAGCTGAGGAAGAAAATTTTATTGTTAATCAAGGACTTAATTGCCTCGGGGAGATTTTAAGTAAATGCTGTAAAGTACTTAAGGGGCGATGTTCTGTAAGCGAGATGGCAAAAATTCTTTAATTAAGCCATCATGGGTATTCCCTGATTGAAATATCTGCCTTCATCTTAATATTTAAACCTTCATGATTTATGTAACAACTCAATCAGGGACTGAGTAAACAAAGGGCTCCTTAAAAGAGTAAGTCAATTGTTTAAAAAGAAATTGATAGGATTATTTTCGGGAACAGTCTTCAATGTAATTATTGATCAGGGATTTGGGGGTGCACTTTCTCTGGCAGTCTAGTAGTGCTCGTGACTTCCTTCAGGAAGCAGGTTTTGGCTATCCGTTAGCAAATTATAGTAGAATTTGTCTGGCACTGAACAGATAGAAGAATTTCTTGAGAAAGGAGAGATTTCCCCAGGTTATGGTTGGAGTTGTCCCTGAAATTAAACAGTTAGGAAGTTGTAGTTGCTAAGCAAGTCAGCTCAAAAACCTGAGTTTCTGCTGGTGCAGTACACACTACCAGCTGTGGCTGGGTGTGCCTTCAGGTCCAAGGGCCTCCAAGGAGATGACAGGACAGGGTAGAACTTCCCCATGGGTTTCTGAGGCTGTAACTCTTTAGGGGAGTAGAAAGCCTCACCTTGCTCTCATGGAACGGCTAGTGGGTTCAAACTACTGACCGTGGGGGTTAACAGCCTAACTCCATTATGCCCCCCCTGTGAGCTTGAATTGACTTTATGGCAGTGCGTCTGTTTTGAGTTTTGCTCAAGGACAGAGGACGGACTTCTTCATGCCAGGAGACTTGCTCTGTCCCTCTCATTTCACGTGGTGAAGAAAACCAAAACATGTAGATAGGCATTCCCAAGGTTGGACTTAGTAGGACACACTGTTAATGGGCAGCAGCCATGCCTGGCCCGTAGCTTGGTGAATTCTTGGAAAAGAAGGGAGGAAAGATGGGCACCCAGAGGAAGGAGGGAAACAAAGGTATCTGTCCTCACTGAGCTAGTGCCCCGTGTCCTTGCGGAGTGGACGCTGTTGTGACTCATTGCGCCACCAGCAGGCGTTAACATGAAGATTAATGACCTACAGAAGGATGTACATCAGGAGTTAACATGAGGATTAATGACCTACAGAAGGATGTACATTAATGACCTACAGAAGGATGTACAGAAGGATGTACACCTACAGAAGGATGTATTCAGTGTGGGTTGGCCAAACTCGCACCATGATTTCATTTCATTCTTTAAAAAGGGAAACATTGCTATCTGAAGTGAACTGAAATTGTGAAATATAGGATGACTTCTTAAAACAATATATAGAAAAATAAAATTTAAAATGATATATATCTAGGTCAAATAATCAGCCAATAAATAACTGAAAAAGGCAGCAAATTAATAATGTTTTATGGCCTAGGCTCATACTGAAATGTTTTCCTTCTACTTTCAGCTTCTTTATAGCATCAAACAAATGAACCCTTTAAAGGTTCGTTCGCCTTCAAAGAAGCAGGCCACCTCAGGATGTACCTTGTGAAATGAGTTCTTAAAACAAGACAGTGCGAGCAGGAAAGAAAACACTGGAAGCCCTTTGGGTATGGGACTCTATTTCCACGTGTGCCGGCACACAAGGCCAGGCTTCAAGTTGCCTGGAAAGCTCAGGTCTATTATCTTAGGACCACACTGGCTCGTGTGTTTGTCCCCCAACTGTGGCAGGGCGTCAGTGGCAGCGTAGACTTGACATCGCACTCATAGGCCTTTGTCGGTGCTCTGGAAGTCTAGCACTGTTGTGACACTGTGCACTTAGAAATCTCTTTAGAATCCCGCGTGGCGATCCAGAGCATGACAACTCTTGGCGCAGAGTTTTCCACCCTGAGGAGAGCTCGGTCTAAAGTGGATAACGACGATCGTATCTGTATGGAATACGGAGCTGTAGACGAGGAGCTTTCCCAGTAGCCAGAAATAAATCTTGCTCTTTAACTTACTGCCGAGTGATTGAGGCTCCTTTAAAGAAATGGCTCGGAGAGGCCCAGTGGCGCAGTGGTCAGGCCTTGGGCTATAATCTGAGAAGGTCAGCAGTTCGGAACCACCAGCTGCTCCTCAGGAGAAAGACAGGGTTTCCTACTGAGAGTGACAGTCTCGTCAACCCACAGAAGCAGATCTACCTTGCCCTACGGGGTTGCTGTAAGTCGGTGTCGAACACGGTGGCAGTGAGTTCGAGTTTCACTTGGGTTTGAGTTTTCAAAGACATGTCTCTGTGCCCAGGAAAGCAAAACCATATTTTTGTACCCTCTAGCAGCAAGTGATTCTTTCCTTTACTGTGTAGGGAACCATTCTCCGTGATGCAAATGGAAGTAAAATCTTCCAGGAGCACTCACAGGTAAAGAGTCTCAGGACCAGCTCGGCCCTGCTCTTTGCCGAGCAGGGATGTCTCTCGAGAGTGTTCCTTTAAGTGCCTCCGAGCTCACTGGCTTCGGCATCTCAAGAAAACCCCCATCTGGGCATGGATCAGGTTGTAGTGTTCTGGGGACAGGTCTTTTTGCTGCTACCTGGTTCTGCCGGATCACTTCCTCTCTCCGCTTGCCTTGTAAGCCTTTGGGAAATGGTCCCACTCGTGAGTTGCTGTCCATATCACGACTGAACGAGCCGGGAAGTGGGGCGTCTATAGATTCTGCATCTCGCAAACGGAGACTTGTGATTCCGAGACAGGTCCCCTGTACTCTTCCCAGAGGCTTCGGCTCACTGGGGACACAGATTGCAATCACAGTAATTAGTGCTGAATTTTCAAGTCCTGCTCTCCAGCTTGACCCGGCAGCGTTTAGCCAGCTCGTGCGCAGCTGGATCAATGGCAGAGATTGAAGGGCCCCGGGATGGGGCTGCTCCTGGCAACCTGTGGTGGGCGCCATGCCATCCCTAGGGAATTCTAAGGGAGCATCAGGGACAAGGGCTGTGGTGCAGGGGCCTGGGGCGGAAGTGAAAAGCAATAGGATATTGATCAAGCACTTGTCGGTTGAGAAGTGTCCAGGCTGGTTACAGGAACTAGATGGCAGTCCAAAGTTTTGCCTCCATTTATTAGGAATGAATGAGTTCCCCTGGCCCTCTCTTTTTCTCTCAATTTGGGGTCATCCCCTAAGGTTCCTTGTGAAGTTTGTACTTCATTTCTCTCACAGACAGCATCTGCAGGTCAGTAAAAAGGAGTGAGAACATCGATAGGGTACGTGGCGGATACTTTGAGAAAATGTGCTTTTATAGTCAAATAGCTAGAAGTTTAATGTTGTTGAAGGGACAGGGACTCAAACTCGTAAACTCAAGAGCTCTCCCCTCCACCAACTACCTCCTCCTCCAGTCCCCCGGAGTGTGCCACCTCTCTGGCGCAGCTAGAAGCTCAGGAGGACACAGGTGACAGATACACACACACACACACACACACACACACACACATCTGCCAGCTAATGTTTTTGAGAGGGAATTTAAAGATGGAGTGGGTTTAAACTTAGAGGAAATCCTTAGCTCTCATCCCGAGCCGTTTGTGCATTTTCCCGTAAGCACAACTGTGACAAAGCCCTGATGTGGTGCAAACAGAAGTGGGCACGATCGATCAGAGGATGGCCCAGGGCAGGGCGGTGAGTGCTTTGTTCCACTGGGCAGGGGCCCCTGTAAGTCGAAACGGACCACCACCACCTATGACCTGTGATATATAATGACATGATCAATGATGTTGAAAAAGCGTGGTAGGTTGATTCAAAGAGGGGAAAAAAGGAAGTTTTTTTCTTTTTTAAGTTGGGTCCTAGATACGGAAATGTATGAGGAAAACGTGCATAGAGAAAGTAGGATTAGACAGGCAGTGGTGTTTTCTGTGAACTTTTTGAAGTCACCTCGTAGTCAGTTCCATGCTAACATTTCGCATCAATTTTCCGAGAAGGTGAGTATTTTTTTGAGGGAGCCCTTGGTGGTTCCCCGTTGTAGGCACTCACCACTCACGCGGCCAGCGTTTTACCGCAGACAATGAGCACGACTCGGAATTTAAATAAACATTTATTGAAAGGCTGACTTGACAATTATTTTTAGTTTGAACGGCCCCTTCAAATCTGACCCACACATGTTCGTACCTATTCGTTTCCAGACGACAATTCTATTTGCCACTAATTGGTGCCTTCGGAAGTACTTACAGAAGCTGCTGTGAGTGCTCTCTCTGGGTGTGGAGGGAGCCTCTCTGCCCACCAGAATACATCTTCTGCCAGAAGTGTGTGTACCCTCTGTCTCTGGTCCCTCTCCTGGGAAGTCTCTAACCATCCAATCGCCCTTGCAGGCAGGTGCTTAACTCCCCTCTCCTCCTCCCCCCCCCCACCCCACACACACTGAAATTCCTTTATAAATCAACAGGAAGCCTTCTGTTTCATTTTTTAGTATACGGGTGGGGGAGGGGTGAAGAATGATGGTACAACTTAAACATAATATGCTGTTATTTTAACATCTAGTCTTACATCAATTGAGTACTTGTGTTTTCACTTAGAAATATTTTCGCGGAGAATCAAAACCAGAGAACGATGTCTCTTCCCAGGCTTCTGTCGGGGATGGCCCGGCATTCTTTTCAAAGCACACAAAACAGAAGGTAAAACTCTGGGTGGGGTTAAAAAGCCAAGTAAGAAACCTAAAAGCTTTTAGCACTTAAATCCTTAAAAAAATTTTTTTTAACCATTTGATTAAGTACATTGCTTTAGAAATACATGCCAAACTTTAGCTAAAACAGCACTTCACACCTAACTGCCTTTTTAAGTAAGGGTGGAATTAGACACACCATACATTTACTCTGCATTTTCTTAATAAGCATCCATTTTCAGACAGCCTCTATTTTTGTGAAAGAACCTGCCAGGCTGTCTCCTGGCTGCTGGAGGCACCCACTGGGCATCTGATTGCACATTTTCTGCTGGACGTGTAAGAGTTGGTTTGGGACAGGGACGGTTTAATTCAGAAAACTTCCGTTGTCTTTTTTCTCCTTCCTTCTGCGCTGGGGGATGCGGTCCCTTTGTTGTTTTTCTTTTGCACGTCAGACTTTTTTTCTCTCTCTCTTCTTTGGCTTTACAATTTCACATGAAGAAGAGGTGGTTTGGGTTGGGTTTTTCCTTTATTTTTGAAGGGTGTTGGTGCTGGTGATGGAAAATTCCTCCCCTTCCTCCAAGATACTGTTGCGGCCCAAATTTAAAACAGGAGAAGCTTGCAGGATCCCTGCAGGGCATTGAGGTATTTGGACCTGTAAAGTTCCCCAAGCAAGAACTACCTGAATTGCTTTTAATTGCCCAATGTAGCTGCATCATTTTACTTCACATGCCTTTTGATTGACGCTGCGAGACAATTGTAACCACGGATGATGGGATTAAGTGCCTCTTGAAGTGACTTTAGCTCCTTGTGGGAACAAAGGGAGAGAGGAGAACACTTGGTCCCATTTTGCCCGAGCTGCCTTGTTCTTCGCTTGCGTATAAAGAAATACAATTAACAAACATTATCCCCAGAGGTAAATTGAAATGTGCATGCAGACAAGAACCGCTCTTGACTGCAATTAGACATATATGATCCGAGTTATTCTGGCCATTCATTAGTGCTAATTGTTTGAGAAACAAGCCCCGAACAAATGATTAAAATGTAGGCACCATAACTGGGATTATTAGCATGTGTGATAAAGTGCACGCTCGGCAGCTGTACCCATAAAATGCTTTGGAAACCAGCTCTGATTAGACAAATGCTTGGTTTGGCTCTGTGGTGAGCTCTTGGTGTTTGCTCAAGCCCCGGTGGTGTGTATAACAAACAACTTCCATCTTTCGTTCTTAATTAGTGGGAATTACTATGTAAATGTTAGTATTTTGTAATTTAATATCCTTCTCCGGTCGGTCTCATGCCTTGCTGGGAATCATGATCAACTGGGCCTTTAGGATTTGCTTCTTTCCTCCTCCGCCGCCTTGAAGACGTCGGGTGTTTGAGTAGTTGCTTAGTCATTTATGGCTCCTAAACCACACTTAAGAGGGGAAGGCTCCACTCTCCGGAACTGACGTCACGGGCACCGAGCTCGAGCCAGGGTAAGCGACTCAGACATACACTGGGTGCTGATGAGCCTACCTGGGCCGTCAGCATGGTGGGCTAGAAGGACCGGATTTGGGATCTGCCAATGGCAGACACGAGAGACCAAATTCCTGCGGCGCTCTCAGGAGAGTGAGAGGGCCTGGGGTGGGGGCCGGGGAGGCACTCAGAGAGATGACAAGTAATTCCTCTGGAAAGAAAAGTCACCTTAAGAGTTTTGGGCTAGCAAGGAAATCGGAGTTTGAATCAAGGTGGAAGTCCCAGAGAGAGATGTTAGGCACACATGTCAGGGGAAAGAAAGAAGCCCTGAGATGGAAGACGGGAAGAAGCCTGCCAGAGGGGACTCACTGGGAAAAGTGACAGACAGGCAGGAGTTGACTGCAAGTGAATGTGTCTCACAGAGGACATTATCCAGCTCTGCACTTGTACCTCAGCGTCCCTCGGCCTTCTGCCGCCAGCGTCTCTGCAGCCAGAGGCAGAAGAAGGGGGCCTGTGGAGGATGTGCGTTTGATGCCGGGAAAACCTGCAACCACCGGACTCCTCAATCGCAAACCAGTCCGTTCTTGTCACCGACACGCTTCTGAGCCAGCTGGCGACTTTGTACTGTTTCATCAGGACAGTGCAAAGGACGGCGACCAAACAGTCTACACAGAACATGAGCTCACGTTCGATTTTTAAAAGCGTTGTGTGTCTCGACAGCAAATGCAGACAATTTTCTGGCCACCTGGGCCTCCGGATTACCTCGCCCCTCTCTATGACCATTGTCGTAGAACACAGCGCTTCAAGTCACAAACTGCGACCAAGAATTACTAGGGACATGAGGCTTGTGGAAGAGACCCACAGCTTACCTTTTGATTGGACCCTTCGTGTATTTACGATAAACGTGTTATTCTCTGCACTCGACCAGTTCTGTCCGAAATGAAAGAACAGCATCTAGTCAGGCACAGGGGTGTTTTGAAGGAACTAGAAAAGGAGGGGGAGGGGGGATGCTATTTCGCGTTCTGTTTGATGTGGGCCATTGCTAAACTGGTCCACTGCATTCCGCGGGGTGAAATTAAGTGCCCTGAAAAGTAGAGCAAGTTCTAGGAAATCTTCTCTTACATAGACATGTTTAGCATGTTAAACATATCTTTTTACATTTTTTCAAAGCGATGTTAGCAAAAGCCTTCGTGATCACATCCATATGTTTAGTTTTAATTTTCATCACACTTAGCTCTGAATAATTAAGAAGGAAAAAAAAAAAACAACCCAAATTTCATTGTGAGTCCCACACAATCAAAGCCACATCCACGTGACTCACGATCACAGCTTGTATTCACAGCTTTCGTGTGTGCGGTGTGGGTCTGGCAATTAGACTCAGACTGTGTTTTTTCTAAAAATTATTCAGTGCTAGGGAAGGATCAATATGAAACCGCCCCCCAAATCTACAAATCAGAATCATCAAGAGGGGGGGGGTCTAGCAAAATGTAAAACACAAACAAAAAAACCTCTGAAGTTACATAACAGTTTGGGGTTCATTTTAGTGAGCTTGAAGGGGGAGACTTAAAAGGAATTTTTTGGAGAGAGAATCTGGGAAGATGATGGAGATTTCATTTACCCAAATCACTGTCATGATAGTTTCTTTAAAGGGGGTGGGGGGGAGATAAGTAAAAGGAAAAAAAGAGGATGCCCAAAGAAGTTTCCTCCATGGCAGAGGCATTTTCTCCAGAGGGGGAGGGGGAAAAACCCTCCCCCGATTACTCACATATCAAAGGACTCAGTCATGAGGGAGATGCATTAATTTGACACATTTAGCAGCCTTTGAGCTTTTGAAGAATTCTGTAAAAGGATCCATGGTTACATCTGTCAGTCTGACAATCTTCTTTTGTGACCTTCAAAAGGAAAAGTTAAGGAGAAATTGATCTTTCTGCTTCGAATTCGCTCGGTTACCTCTAAGCTCCGCACCAGCCATGAAGGAAGTGCTGCGTTAAATATATTCTTTTTGAGATAGAGTAACCCAGGGCTAGTGGCCTCTTCTCAGAGGAGAAGTTGAGTAACTATTTCTAGTGCTGTGGTGGTATTGGTTCTTACGTGTTCCACACGGGCTGTTAGAATCACCTGGCTGTTAAGTGTTGTCCAACCTGCAAATGGTTCGAGAGTCAGGTCATCTTTGATGGAACACCAACAACAGGCAGTGCGGCCAGCGGAGTTTTCCCTTGACCAGTAATGGAACACGTACCCGCGTTATTCCACACAGAGGGCCAGAATCCAAAATCTTCAGTAGTCTCTAATCGAACCTTCAGAGTGATTCAAGCCTGCTGAGCAATTACACACCAAACCAAACCAAAACCAAAAGTCCCAACAGCTGACTCATGGCCAGCCTACAGGACAGGGTCCGACCGCCCCTGTGGGTTTTCAAGACTAAGTAACTCTTGGCAGGAATAGAAAGTCGTGTCTTTCTCCCAAGAAGCTTCTGCTGGTTTCAAACTGCTGACCTTGAGTTTAAACAGCACATCTTGTAACCGCCAGGACTCCTTATCTCTCACACACACATTTTACAAAACAAACAGATAAAAGGAACATATTTCTATTCACTGCCCACCTCTCTGTTGACTCAAACCTGGGGATCAACATTCATTTGTACGATGAATGATTTCAGGTGCCTCTCCTGCGATAACCCAAAGATGGGGGTAATGAAAAAGCTTTTTGCTAAAGCTTTTTGCGGCCTTTCCAACTTGGGGGATGTAGGACTTCAAAATAGCATGGGCCAGAACTTCAAGCTTCTTGGGCATTTCCCTAGCCAAGGAATTTTCTTCCACGGCGCTGATATTGGTGGTGGCAGGTTTAATCGTCTGGTCTCTGGCCCCTTCTTCCTTCACATCTCACTACTTGTAAAACTTTTAAAGAGATCTAAAGGGTTCTGACATTTTCCTTCCAATCAAAATTTTCACTGTCTTCCAAAAGAAATAGATCCTAGAGAGGCAGGGGAGAGTTAGGCTGAAGGCCTGGTAGGTTTTCCTTCTCATTGCCATAAGTCCCCAAGTAGGGAGCTTGACCACAGGAGCTCATGCTTGTCAGCTCTCGGACGACGCCGGGAGACCCACCTTTCCCGTCTCTAGAGGGAGAGCGTGCCCAGCAGCCATAGCTGAATGCTGAGCAGCACTAAGTTAACTATTAGCCAACAGCGTCTTTTGACTTCTTTGTGCTTCTGGGAGCCCCGTGGAAGCAGCCCAGAAACAGAGGAGATGCCAATCACATTGTGCTTTCAAGGAGGGCAGGTTTCCCTCTTGACCTCCGTGTCCCTCCAGAGGGGGAGGGAGAAAGCATCCCTTCAGTTCCCTGTGCAGATGACACCCTGCGCCTCCTCTCAGCAAACGGGGAGCAGGACAGTGGGATTAAGGCGAAGACCCACTCACAGGCGATTACTCTAGCGTCTTCCCCTCCTCAAAACCAACAAGCAGCTTTGCAGAAAAACAAACTCCTTTCCCTTCCTTTCCTCTGCCCCCCCCGCCCCCCACTCTCTCTCTGCCTTTCTCTCAACCCCCTTCTGTCTTATCTACCCCAGCTCTCCCCTCCAGGGGGCTAGGCGCTAGCTCACTCAGTTGCCAACGGAAAGGTCTGCAGTTTGAACGCAACCGCCGCTCCACGGGAGAAAGAAAGATGAAGCTGGGCGTCCATCAAGATCTACAGCCTTGGAAACCCCATGGGGCAATTCTGTTCTGTCCCAGAAGGAGCCCTGGTGGTGTAGTGGTTAGGGGTTGGGCTGTGATCCTGTGGTCGGAAGTTTGAAGCCATTCCCAGTAGGAGTTATAGCCTCAGACACTCACAGGAGGGTGGCTGTGAGTCAGCAGGGAGTTCGTTGGTGTAAGCTCACTAGGCCTTGGCGTCAGCTCACTGGCAGTGAGGTTTTTGTTTTGTGGGAGTACCATCTTTTTCTCTTTTCCTCGTCCTTTCCCTCACCTACTCTCAAATACCCTTTCCCCTTGCCACCCCTCTGCCTCGCTGCTCCAGGCTTAGCTTGGGTTGACTTCATTCCTAACTTTCACCCTCTCTTTGGAGAAGCGCCCCTGTTTACTCTCAGAGGCAGTAGCGGGCCTCAAAGTACCATGGTGTCCAGGGGCTCCGGAAGTTGCCGCAGCTCCAGTTAAATCACATTTGTTTGCCTGGGCTGTGTGGGAGACAGTTTCTCTCGATGGAACACTGGTGTCTCTGGGGAAGCTCCTAGGAGTTATCCTATTATGGATTGAATTATGTACCCACCCCCACAACTCCCCCAACCCCAACCCTTTGTAAATGTATTATAATTATAAATCCTAAGCCTTTCCTTTATCTGTGGTTCTTATAATCCCCTTTGGGCAGGGACTTGATTTGTGATGTTCGTAAAACCATTTTAGCCTAGGGTGTACAATCTGAGTCTCCTCTGAGATTAGAAGCAGCAGCAGATTAAGTTGGAATTAAGGAGAAATCGAGATGGAAGACAACAGATACCGCACCACATGAAGATCAGGCAGGAGCAAGGACCTTCCCCAGAGCCAACCAAGAGAAAGCTTTTCCATGAAGTCAGCTCCCTGAATTCCAGTGGGAGTAGAAAGCCCCCACCTTGTCCCCAGAGAACAGCTCGTGGTTTTGAACTGCTGACCTTGTAGCCACTGCAGCACAACAGCCCTCGGAACGCCTCATCTCCTAAACGGGGGGAGTCAATGTGTGTGTCTGGAAACAGTCCACTGCAGCGCTGCTCTGACCGCAGCACCGCCCCGAGAGCCGGAGCGCCGCGCCACTCCCGGCTGACCCTTAACTTGTGTCCCTGTTTGTACACCCATGGCCCTGGCTCGGTTGCAGGGTCAGTTCATGGACTGCATGACCCACACTGAAGTTGATCAGGACAGTTTAACTTATGAAAGGTAGCATATACGTGACAAGGAGAATCGATTCAATCATTTTAATTTTTCAGGCGCCCCCCCCCATTCTATGTAGAAAAAAAAATGGGGTAGGTCACTTATAGTCATTTGATTTGCCTCAACTCAACACCTTACTTTCATCGGGTCGACAGGGTGGGTTTCTGAGACAGCAGCTCTTTAAGAGAACAGAAAACCTCATCTTTCACCCCCAGAACGGCTGCTAGATTCGAACTGCTAACCTTGCAGTTAGCCGTCCAAGTTAGCCTCCAGGGTTCCTTAGTATCCTCGCAATCGGAGGCCCCAGAGATCTCCACTGAAGCAACACGACAAGAGCATTATCAAACTGGTCAAAAGTTAGCCTGCTCCTTCTTCTTGATTCCCACTAAGTCTGCCCCGTAACTAAAGCTGCCTACCCCATTTCTGGGGTTTCCTGTGGCAAAGAGATGACCAGGAGAAGCCAGCATCTCTTCTTTGTACTTGACACCCCACAGAGTCCCAAGAGGCTGGCCAGGGACCCACGGATAGCCCTCATCTTGTGTCCTGTGGCTTCCTCCGAAGCAAACCCACAGTCGACCACAGATTGCTAGCCTGTGCCTGCGGCTTTGGACACAAACGACTCTTTCTTCACTCGACAAAAATAGGTATGATATAATTGCTTTGTGAGACAGTTTTCCTGGTAAATGTCTTCTAGGCTCTTCTAACATGGGCTGCACGCTTATTTGTGTTTGCGCCACATGCTAACCTCACCAAGGGCCCAGCTCTGCCCATGGGAAGGCAGATCGCTGCTCTCGTGCCCAAGGACGGCTCCCCTGCACCATGCGCTGTTGCCATAGGAACCGAAGCATAGTCCCGCAAATGGAAGTAAGAATGGATTCTCTTAGGGCAGTTGGCAACTTTGCACTCAACGATTATAGCGGCTGCTGTAAATACCTAGTGATTAGCTATGGTTAAAATGGGTAGGTGAAATTCCCTGTCACCTAGGGGTCGAGAATGGGCTCTTATCCTCACTGGCGTGGCCCACGGAAGTACCACAATTGTCATACTAGGTAAGCCTGTGGGACTACCACACAGAACATGGTGTTGTACGGCATAACCGGGGAAAATTTATTTCTCTGTTCCACCAGCCACCGGTGAAAACGTTGCACACGGGTAGATCGGACCTCCTCTGGCTTGCCCTAGGAGCCCGGCTGGCTCAGTGGTTATGCATTGGGCTACTACCTGCAAGGTCGGCAGTTTGAAGCTACCAGCCACTCTGAGTGAGCAGGACGGGGCTTTCTACCCACATGAAGCGTCACAGGTTCAAACCCTCCTGGGGCAGTTCTACGCTGTCCTGTAGGGCCACTGTGAGTTGCCCATGACTCGATGGCACTGTGTGTTTGTTTGGGGCTTGGCCTTCCCTATTTCCTTGAGGCAGAGGTCAGGCAGGCCGCCACCTTCCATCTTTCTTGACCTAGTCTGACACCAACTGTTGCTCCCACCGCACTCTGCTTCTCTGCACTAGCCGCACGGAACTCACAGACAGTGCTCACAATTATGGGTGGTGATTAGGGACGTTCAGAGGTCACAAAAAACAGAAATGACACAGACATTGGTCCTGAGCAACACCTCCTCAGCCGGCAGCCAAGTCTCTCTCCGTGGTCCTCAGCCACGTAGTCCCTTGACTTCTGCTCCTGTGGCCAGGATGGCCGCCCCCTGCTCTACCTCACAGTCTCCACACCGGTCCTCTCTTGTCTCGGGAGGTCGTTGCCTCGACCTCTGTTCTAGGCCTGGCTCCTGTGCTCTGTCCCATGGTCTCTGATGCCTCTTGATGCCGACAGAGGTCACTTCCGACAGAGGTGTTGAAGGGCCTCCCGGTGGCCCCTCCTCCTTGAGGGGCCTGGACCAGCTGTGTTCCTGCTTGTTTCATGGAGGTGTGGTTTTTGTCCACCGGCAGACCACCCCCCAAGGAAACAAGAGGCGGTGGCTTGAGTCACAATCTCTACTGAGGTGGAAACTGAATACACATCACTTTCACCCTGTAACCAAGAACTCTCCAAAATGGGACTATGGCCACAAGCACAGGGGCTAGGATCGACAGTACATACAAAAGGGGTTTCGTCTGATGTGTGGAGGCAGGCCGGAGCCGCTGCCATCGCCATGACCTGCGGTAACCAGAATACGACTTGGTTAACGGCAAGGCCGAGATGATGAGCTTGCTGCTGCTGCCCTCAAGCAGAGGGACTCGGAGACCATGCAGCAGAAGCAGAAAAAAGGCAAAGGAGGAGGAGGAGGAAGCCAGGGAGCTTTGTGGGTTTGTGTCCAACCCTCTTACCCTCCCTCTGCCTGCATGCCTGGAGTCAGTCACACCAGCTGCCTTCTTCCTGTAGTGCTCATGGTCCCAGCACCAATGCAAGCCCATTGCCCTGAGTCTGCAGGGGGTCCCTTTGTGCTTCCTTCCCCTCAGGGAGCCCCTCTACCCCTGGGCCACACCTGGGGGCTGAGGGATTACCCCTTCCCAGTGTTTGTTATTCCTGTGGGGCGCACCCCAAAGTAGTCAACGTAGCTTTGGAAAAAAAACAAAACGGTGTTTCATTGTTTCCCCCTTATTTCTTAGGTTTATAAGCCACTGAGTATTTGCCAACATGTCTTAGAAATGGAGGGTTTTTAAATGTTTTTGAAGGGCTAAGGCGCATACAAGATTCTTCTTTCCTCTCTGGCTTTTGCCCAGTGTTCATCGCAGCCCCACTGAGAGTCGTTGGGTTTGAGTGAAGTCCTCCCGCTGGGTGAGTGAGCTAGCATTAGGCTGCTAACTAGGAGGCTGCAAAAAGACCTGGCAGTCTGCTCCCCTCCAGACTTACGGCCTTGCAGACCCTGTGGGACAGTTTTTCCTAGCCGGCAGGGTGGCTGTGAGACAGAATCCACTTGGGGGTTGTGGGCGTGCGAGGAGGGGAACGCTGGTTGTGCAGAGCTAGGAAGATCTGTGGACTGTTATTTCAACCTTGTGTCGTGTGGGAGTTACATGATCTGGTGTCAATTTGGGACTTGAGAGGATTAAGAGTGAAGGGGTGGAATCTAGTCTGTCAATCAGGTCATAGCCAATGAGACCTCTGTGTGGGCATGGCCTTCTCTTGAGGATTCTGGGAACGCCTGAATTTCCTACTTGAAGGCAGGAGAGACTCTCTCTCTCTCTCTCTGCTCATTTCTTGTGAGACATCCCTGAGGAGAAGCCACATGGACCTACCCTGATGCAGCCCTGGGAACTGGAGGAGCCACCTGGAGACCCCTGCCAGTGCTGAGATGCTTACAGTGCCACTGGATCCTGAAGACTTTCTACCCACTGGCCTGTGATCGTCCTGCGTTCCGCATCATTGCATGTGTTGCATGAGTCTGAAAAGGACTTTATAGATTGGTATTGGACATATGGCTAATATTGGACTTAAGTGCTTGAACTGGACTGGGTGGGGATGCTTTCTTAATGTACAATTATCCTTTATATAAAACTCTTTCTTAAGGTTAGCAACGCAATGCATAAACCACTACACTACCCAGGGCTCCTTAAAACCCTTTCTTACACACACATGAGTGTCCATGAGTTTGTTTCTCTAGTCTATCCAGACTAACACATGTAGGGAAGGCAGTTTACAAAACTAGCCCCCAGTGCTTCCAATGCCCCATCCTTTCACCTAGCTGCCCTTCCTCACGGCATCACACCTCTTGCCCCTGAGTGCCCCCGTCCTGGGCATGAAGGGGAGTGTATGAGAGGGTGGCAACTTGGTGCTCTCAGACGCCGCTGGTGGAAGTATGGCTCAGTTCGACACATTGGAAAAACAGTTTGCCAGAGTCTGTGGAGATTGTTCCCATGAACATGACCACTGTCCTTCCAGCCCTTGGAGGAGAAAGGCTAGGGGAAACACCACGCGTGGGCCTTTCTCCTTGAAGCAGTGCCACCTGGCTGCCCAGTCTAGCACAAAGCCTAGTCTAGCACTTTCTCCTCCAGTCACTTATGTTTTGAGGGTGCGGCTCTGAGCCAGGCCCGGCGCTGCCCACCTCCAATCCTGGGAAAAGTTGGTGCATGATCTCTCCTCCACGATTCAGAACCTCTGGCTCAAGACTGCAAGTCCCTGTCTGCAGGGAGTTCCTGTAAGGGGTACCCCCAAATGGGAAAATGCCCTCTGTCCAATGGGAGGGAGACAGACAACAAGCAAGACAACCAGAAAATTCATTTCCAACCAGGGAGGTCTGTGAGTGGCATGGAGGAGATTCTGGGAAGTGAATCACAGGGTGAGATCTGTTTAGATAGAGGTTTGAGGAAGCCCTCACTGTGGAGGGAATATTGAAGCTTGCCCTGTGATCGGTGAGAAGGACCAAGACATGCTAAGAGAGACCTGGAAGTGCCTACAGACCCATTGTACAGCCCAGGAGAAGGCAGGCATGCAAACGCCTGAAGGGAGGCCTCCAGCCCTGGCCAGGAGCACACAAGCAAAGGGAATGGGCCAGAGCAGCCAGATCTTGTCTTTGGTGGGGCACTTGAGTTGTTGTGTAAGCAGAGTGGGAAGTCATGAAAGGTCTATCAAGGCGATGAGTATCGTGATCTAATTTATAAGTTTCATCCACCTATGGTGTTGAGTAGGGATCCGAGGTGGGAAAGAGGAACCTGGAAACCAGCTGGAGTAAGATGATGGCGCCTTGGGCGATGCTGGTGAAGATGCAATGCCAGGCTCCATGAAAAGCACGGTTCTTGGCGCCTGGTCAACATGGGGCATGGAGTAGTAATCTGGTTGGCAGTGCAGAGTAATGCCAGGGCCATTAGAAAGCCACTAGTAGTAAGCATGCCCATGACCTTCTCTATGCTCCATCTGCGTTCTCCCGCTTGTGGTGCCGCGCTGTCTCTGAGTAGTGAGATAAGGTCGTCTCAGAGCTAGGAATCAGGCAAGGCAACGATGTGGAGTTTGGTTAGGGCCCCTAGAGCCTTGATCAGCATGCCTGGTCCAGCATTGGTGTCAGAGGGCATCAGCTGCTTACTGTGATGCCCTCTGTCCACTCAGCTCTCTGGATGGAGATGCCTACCTGAGCTCTGGCAAACTTCCTCTCTATCTGCATTGCCTGTCATTCGTGTGGAGTCTAGCCTCGGGGTCTGTGGCTCGGGCCCAAAGGAAAAGGTGGGAGCCGGACAGGGCAACTTCATAGTAGGGGGACAGACCCAGCTGAGAGTGCGTGTTCTCTCAGGGCTTAGCCCTTGAATGTTACATGCTAGATTACCCCCAAGGGTAATCATTTCAGAAATCATTTCTTTCAAAGGGTCAGCACACGTGTTCCTAGGAGGCAGAGGCTGAAGATGCCCAGCTTTTCCAAACTGTTGTAGAGTGATGTTTCGTGTGGTTATGATTTGTATTTGGCTGATGGCATGGCCAGTGGTTAAAGTGCTTGATGGTAACGGAGTCCACTCTGCAGGAGAAAGTGACAGTCTGCCTCGGTGAGGAGTTTCCGCCTTAGAAACCCCCTGTGAGTCAGTTCTACGCTCTCCTGCGGGATCACTCTTAATCAGAAGTGACAGCAACAGGCTAATGATGTTGGGGATCATTTTACGTGCTTATTGACCATTGGGGTGTCTGCTTTGGAGAAGTATCTATTTCATTCCTTACCTCATTTTTAAATTGAGGCTTTCTTTTTTTTTAATGTCGAATGTAAAAGTTGTTTATTCTTTGTATTGGACCTTTATCATATAAACTATTTGCTTCCCCCCCTCACTCCCACATACTGTAGGTCGTATTTTCACTTGCTTGTTGCTATTATTTGAAGTACCAAAAAATTTTGGGGGGGTTTTGATTATGTCCAGTTTCTCTCATATTTTTCTTTTTAAAAAATCTTTTTGGTGTCATGACTAATAAATTATTACCTAATCTGAGAGCATAAATATATATCCTATATCTTCTTCTGTTTTTAATTTAGCTCTTAAATTTAGGTCTGTGACTCATTTGGGGTTTTTTTTTGTGTGTGTGATGTGAGGAAGGGACCCAACTTTATATTGTATATGTGGCTATCTAGTTGGCGTAACATTATCTGTTGGGAAGACTGTTCACTGAGTTGTTCTGGCACACTTGTCAAAAGTCCCCCCACCCCCCCAAAAAAAAGTCACTGCCATCAAGTTGATTCCAACAAAGGTATATTTGTGACCTCTCAGTCCTATTTCACTGCTCTGTGTATCTGTCGCTAGGCCAGGTTACACTGTTTTGATTACTGTGGATTTTGAAATCATGAAGCATGACCCCTGCAGCTTTATTTTTCAAGATTGTTTTGTCTATTCTGGAGCCCTGGAATTTCCACATGAAAATTGTGTTTCAATTGCTACAAGAAAGATATTCTAGCTGGGGGTTCGATACAGTTTTGAATCAGTAGATAAATCTGGCATGTATTGCCTTAGAAAGATGTTAAGTCTTCTGATCCATGGCGGCAAGATAGATGCCTTATCATTTATTTCTCTGCCACCGAGTCAGTGCTGCCTCATACATCGTGAGCCCTGTGGGTTTCTGAGATGGTAACTGTGTCCGGGAGTAGAAAGCCCAATCACTCTCAGGAGGAGCTGCTGACAGTCTCGAACTGCCGGCCATGTAGCTCGCAGTCCACTGCGTCACCACCATGCCACCAGGGCTCCTTGAATTTCATCCAGCAGTATTTTATAGTTTGCCACCTCCTGACCTTGCACTTTAGCTGTTAATTTTATTCCTAGATATTTTATTCTTTTTGGTAAGGTTATAAATGGAATTATTTCCATATCCTTCATTGCTAGTATGTGGAAACACGGTTTCTTGTTTTGATATGTGCACTGTTGTTCTCTTACCTGGCAACGCTGCTGAGTTTGCATATTAATTCTGTTAGTTATTTGGTGAATTCCTAAGGAACTATGTATACACATCCATACGAAACCATGTCAGTGGCAGGTATTTTTCCTTCTTCCTTCCTAATCCGCATGGCACTTATTTCATGATCCGGCCTACTGGCCCCGGCTGGGACGTCTAGTTCGATGTTGACTAGAAATGGCAAGAACAGACATCTGTGCCTGGTCCCGGCTGCTAGGGGGAAGGCTATCTCCCGTGGACCAGATGTGTGAGGTTTGGTGTGGACTTTTCATGGAGGCCTGTTACCAGGGGAAGTTAGTACCCGCCCACTTCCCCGTTTGGTCAGTGCCTTTTTCAGGAATGGGTGTCGGACTCTGGCAAATGCTTTCCACGGTGCCTGTTAAGGCAATCGTGATTTTGTGAACACGGCAAGTTTGAGTTAAATAGGTTCCTCATAAGGCGCTCTCTCCATGCTTTGAAGTAAAAATGAGTTTCCGTCAAGAAGGATTAGGGTCAGGAGTGGCAAGAACTGAAGGGGGGAGGTGGAAGGGACCGCTGCACCAAGGAGAGAGACTGAGACAAAAAGGTGACTTTTTGGAAAACAAGGGGTGAGCGAGGAAGGGCCTCAAAAGTTTGTGGGGGAAATTCCATTATTTTTTATCTCGTTTTTCTACACCTTCTTGAAGCCCCTCATACCCAGAGTCCCTGAGATCCAGCTGCGTACCCATTGGAGGCACTGGGTTGGGCAGCTGCTATGCTGTTACTTCAGGGCTCTTGAGTTGTGAGGTGGAGAAACAGCCCTAATTTTCCTCCGCCTGGGGGTGGGGCAAGCACAGGAGCCCTGGTGGCGCAGTGGTTAGGCCGTGGGCTGCAAGTCCGCAGCTCAAAACTGCCAGCCCCTCCTCGGCAGAAAGCCTGAGCTTTCTCTTCCCGTAAACAGCTCGAGTCTTGGAAAACTTGCAGCATCTGTTGTGCCTCAGCTGGTAGGGTTGCTAGCAGTCGGCTTCATCTCGATGGCAGTGAGTTTGGATTTGGGGGGTTAGGGAGCTGCAGCCTTACTATGTTGTACTGAAGGAAATCAACTCTCTTTTTTTCCCAGTCGTTTTACTGGGCGCTCTTAGACATTATAACACTCTATAATTCAGTTAGATCAAGCATCAGACATGCTTAGAATAAGAGTTCGGGGGAAGCTGAGGGGGGCAAGGACAGCAAGACACAAGAAAAGTAGTGGGGAAAGTGAGCTCAGCTGGGGAGGAAAGACAGAAATACCAGACGTCTCAAGGTGACTTTCAAAGGTTTTCTCCTGGGAAATGCAGTCTCTTCTTAAAGTATTCACTCTGTAAGGACGGCTCCCCTCCTCTCTTCCTGCATGGGAGGGTCCCTGAGGAGCAGGGTGTGTGGCAGCATGGAGGAGAGGTGTCAGGCCCACCCCTCTGCACCCTTCTCTGCTGGCAACTTCTGAAGTGGGGGGAAGAATAGCTCATTGCGCTAGGCCTTTGCCCACTGGTCTCAGATGTAGTGTTCTGCCGCTGGGGCCAGGGATGCATGGGTTTACCCCCAGGGGCCTAGGCCTGGCCCTGCTGGCCGGGCTCCTCACTCCGGCTCAGATCAAAGCTGGCGTTCCTGTCATCCAGCCCCAGGCCAGGCATAGCCACCGTGCCCCCTCTCCTACAGGGCCTCATCCTTGTCCTCTGACAGCGACTCCCCTGCCGGCACCCCAGTCCAGCTGCTGTCACGTCAACTCTGGATCCACGTGGGTCAGAACTTTTGAACTGTGCTCCACTGGGTTGCCGATGGCTGCCTTTTCAGAAACAAATCAACTGGGCCTTTCTCCTGAGGAGCCCCAGGGTGGAATCGAACCACAGGCAGTTCATTTAGCACTTTAGCCATTTTCCTCACCTGAAGACACCCTCTGCAGGCACTCAGAAACCCAAACGGAGCTAACTCTGCCGTCGAATCAATGCCAACTCCTAGAAACCCCATAGGACAGGGTAGAACTGCCCTGAGGAGTTTCTGTGACAGTAGCTTAATAGATAGATAGGTAGGTAGGTAGGTAGGTAGGTAGATAGATAGATAGATAGATAGATAGATAGATAGATAGATAGATAGATACCAGTTTTATTGGCAATTAATTAATGAATCATGCAGTTCGATACTTTAACCACATCAAGAAGAGTCGTACAACCATCACAGTCCTGTGTTAGAACAGCTCTTTCCTTCTTGCACTCATTGTTATTAGCTCTCCATTCCCCCCAACCTCCCCTGCCTAGCCCCCAACCAACCATTAATACAGTCACTGTCTCTGGATTTGCCCATCCTGGAGCTCATATACAGGAAAACATTAAACAAACAAAACTAAGGGCAATAACAAAGTAAAACAGATAACAACCTTAATCAAAAAGAAAGAAGAAAAGATGAAAAAGTATAACAAATTCAAAATGGATCAAAAGAGAGGACTGTAGTTCTTTTTTTTTAAATCATTTTTATTAGGGGCTCATACAACTTATCACAATCCACACATATTCAATTGTGTCAAGCACATTTGGCATATGTTGCCGTCATCATTCTCAAAATATTTGCCTTCTACTTGAGCCCTTGGTATCAGTTCTTCATTCCCCCCTCCTTCCTGCTTTCCCCTCCCCCACGAACCCTTGATAATTTAAAAATGATTATTATTTTGTCATAGACTGTAATTCTTTACGGGAGTAGAAAGCCTCATCTTTCTCCCTTGGGACAGTTGGTGGTTTCAAACTGCTAAACTTGGAATTCGCAGCTCCACGCATACCTGTGACTCCTCCTGTTGTACAGCGAGGGACACTGCCTCTCAGTTCTACGCTGTGCCGTGTGTGTGCCATTGCCAAGGGTCATGCAGGAACTTCTGGGGGTTCCCAGCCTTGGGGATTAAGAGTGTCCTCCTCTGGGCCATGTGTCCCCTTCACCCGTGTTGGTGCAGAGCACAGATGAACTGTCCAAACAGAATTTGAGAGGGGAAGCTGGCCCAAAGGCCTCCTTGAGCTGTGATTCCGAGCTCTGCTTGAATCTTTCCATACCCTTCTCTACCTTCGCTGCTCGGCGGGTTCCCTGCTCTTGGCTTCTGACTCTCCTCCCCTCTGAACGCTCACCCTTTTCCTTCTGCTGCTTAGCAAAGTTCTCGGCGCGGGCTTCTGGGAATAAGGCTTCCTTCTGTCGACAAAGACCAGTTTATTGTCTCATGATGGACTTGAGACAAGCATTCAGTTTGAAGCCGAAAGTCCAACAGGGATGGCTTGGAATTCACGTACTCTACGCCACAGGTTTCCAAATGTATTTGGCCTCCTTTTCAGAAGAAGAAATTACTCAGCGCCCCCCTGGCAATTAAAAATGTTTGTACTATAGCCAATAAGCCAGCACAGAGTGGAAGTATCTGCTTGGGCAGCCCTCCTAGATTGTGCCAGGAGTCTTGGTGGCATCGGAGGTTAGACAATGGGCTGCTAACTGTCAGGTCAGCAGTTTGAAACCACCAGCAGCTCTGTGGGAGAAAGATGAGGCTGTCTGCTCCTGTAAACGAGGGGCCCTGGTGGTATAGTGGTTACGTGTTGGGCTGGTAATCACAAGGTCAGCAGTTTGAAACTACAAGTGGCTCCGCGGGAGAAGGATGAGGCTTTCTACACCCGTGAAAAGTTAATCTTGGAAACCCATAAGGACAGTTATACTTTGTCCTAGAGTGGAAATCGACTCGATGGCAGTGATTTTTATTTTTTAATATCATCCCTGCATGCACGCACGCACGCACGCACGCACACGCACCCGGACATGCCATGACAGTGATAGGCACTCGCTCGGTGGTGGGCTGGAGCAAGGAGGGCAACATGATTGATAAGGAAGGGAAACTGCCACTTCAGAATGCTCCTTCCCCATCCACAGGGTGGGGGGAAGTTGTTATATGAGGGCGCCCAACCCCCTTGCCTGAACATGTTATTGTTAGTTGCTGAGGAGCCCTTGACCACAAGGTCACCTTCAGGGAAAAGATGGGGCTTTCTACTCCCGTAAAACGTTACAGTCTGGGAAACTCACCGGCCACTTTTAGTGACCCTTCAGGACAGTTCTACCTTGTCCTGTAGGGTCACTATAAGCGGGCATCGACCCCATGGCAGTGAGTGTGGTGCTTTGGGTTGAGTTGTGATCCCGTGTCCAGAAAGAGGCGGCTTTCTACTCCCGTAAGGAGTTCCAGTCTTGGAAACCCATAGGGGGCAGGTCCACCCTGACAAGCTCCCCTGGGCTTGTTAAATCCAGCAAAGGGAAGGCCCCCGTGGTAGTCCCTACAATCAGCTAAGCACAGAAACCATGGACTCGGCCTTGGAAGTTTTATACTAAACTGCAGCTCCTCAAATGCATGTTAGCTCTTTGGCTCTGACTACCATTTTAAATACTGTCAGCAATTTGAATGTCCCTTTTTTAAAATCAGAAAGATTTCAACATGTATTTCCCCAGTTGGCTGCCTTTTCCAGCAATGTTTATTATGTTCGCAGGCCCTACTTGTACAGTATACACAGTATATGGCAAACAAACGTCCTGTAAGAGAAATGTTCTTGGGAGCCAAACGTCTTGCACGAGGACAGTGGTTCTGGGCCCTGCCTGCATGCTGGAATCAGCCAGTGGGATAATTGTCCAGTGTGGGCTGCACACTCAGCTCACTTCAGGAGCTTTGCTGTTTGTGTTGTTGCTAGGTGCCAACCAGTCGGTTTGGCCCACAGAGACCTTGTGCACAACAGAACGAAACACTCTCTGGTCCTGGGCCGTCCTCACCGTGGTGCCCAGGCCTGAGCCCATGGTGGCAGCCGCTGTGTCCGTCCATCTCAAGGGCCTTCCTCTCCTTTGCTGCCCCTACTTTACCAAGCATGCTGTCCTTCTCCAGGGACTGGTCTCTCCTGACGACGTGTCCGAAGGATGGAAGACAAAGTGAGCATGCTGGATGTACTTCTCAGGCAGATGTGTCTGTCCTTTTAGCAGTCCAGGGTACTTTCAGTGTTCCTCTCCAGCACCACAATTCCGATGCATCCATTCTCCTTTGGTCTTCTTTATTCAAGGCGAAACTGTCACATGCATATGAGGCAATTAGAAGAACCTTAGTCCTAAAAGTAACATCCTTGCTTTTTCAATACTCTAAGGCAGGGGTCCTCAAACTTTTTAAACAGGGGGCCAGTTCACTGTCCCTCAGACCTGTTGGAGGGCCGGACTATAGTTTAAAAAAAAAAACTATGAACAAATTCCTATGGACACTGCACATCTTATTTTGAAGTAAAAAACAAAACAGGGCAAAAACACCCGGCGGGCCGGATAACTGTCCTCGGTGGGCTGCGTGTGGCCCGCGGGCCGTAGTTTGAGGACCCCTGCTCTAAAGAGATGGCCTTAGGCAGCAGATCTGCCTAATACAACAGGGCTTTCGATGTTTTGACTGCTACTTCCATGAGCATTGATTGGGGATCCAAGCAAGATAAAATCCTCCCCAAATCCTAGGTCGTACCCCACACCAATTACATCCAAGTTTGTGGGGCTGAGGCCCTGGGACACGTACCCTTTGAAAATGTGTCAGGTGATTGCCGTAAGCCATGTTGGAGAACCGGCCACTGTAGTTACCGAAGGTTTCACACTTACCTGCCCACGGAAAGACTGGAGGCTCAAGCTCACCCAGAGGTTCAGGCACTCAGGAGAAAGGGCTGGCACTTGCTTTTGGAAAACCAGCCCTTGAAAGATCCGTGGAGTACAGTTTGACTCTGAGCTTGCTGGGAGTCGAACTTGAGTTGCAGCAACTAGTTTAGGCTCGAGGCTCTCACTTTCACGATCTACCGCCTCAGGACCGTGTTAAGGTGCAGATTCTCCTTGGATGGGCCTGGACTCCTTCCACCCACCAGACCCTGGATCCAACAGTGCCGCAACACTGTGCTCAAGTTCTGACTCGCCACACTATAAGACAGAACAACAGAACCACTACCCCAGTGGCTTTCCGAGACTGGAAATCTTTACCTGAGTAGAAACCTTTGTCTCTCTCCTTCGGAGAGGCTGGTGGTTTCAAACCATTGACCGTGTGCAGCCCAACAAGTAACCCGCTACGCCACCAGGGTAGCAAGGCTTAAACCCTGGCCGCATAGTCATTCAGGACTCACAGACCTGTGGGGCAGAGGAGAACATTCTCAGAGGGTTTCTGAGGCTGCAGATCTTTAGAGAAGCAGACTGCCACATCTTCCTCCCGAAGAACAGCTGGTGGGTTCAAATCGCCTACCTTCCCGTTAACAGAGAAACACTTAACCCCATGTGCCACCAGGTCTCCTAGCAAGAACTTAGATCGCGCTGAACAATTTCTAAAGCCTGGGCCCAGCACCCCATGTATTTCATTTAATTGGACAGCATGGGGCCCAGAGACTGGCAACTTGAACCAGCTCCCATGGGGTTGTTTTTGAATTCCTGGGTGGGCACCCCTTCAGCTTAAGGGACCAACTATGCCTCAAGTTAAGGCTTGGGGGTTCTCCACCCTGGAATTCAATGAGCTGCTGGTGCTATGAATAGTTAATAAGGCATCAGGTGGAGTAGGCAAGGGAGCCAACAAACCAGGTCAGGAGGGCGGGTGGCCCAGCAGCCCCCTGGACTTGGCCAGGGGAAGTGGTATCTCAAGAAAGATCCTTCTGTAAAGAGAACCCACCATAAGGCTACCAGATTTTTTTCAACTCATCTTAAGCCCCTGTTTTGCATACTGTTTGAATATATTTGCATGTTGACTATCAAGAGGCCTTAGCTCCAAATTTATAAGATAAAATAAAGTAAGTTAGGTCTCGGCACCTACTGCAATTGTATTCATACGCCGCCAGCACGCAGCACAACTCCAGAGGGGAACAGATTTTGAAACAGCCGGAGCTGGGTGATGGGCCTGCCTTGTCTCTCTGCACCATGGCTGCCATGACTGGGCTCCTGCCACCTGCCCGGTGACAGCCTCTCCCCAGACCTCAGCATCTGAATCAGTACCTGAAGGCCCTGTCCCTCTGTGCCCTCGTCCTGCTCATTATTCTAAACCTTCTGTGGCCTCCGAGCTCCGTTGCCCCTTCGAGAGCCTGGCCCACAGCGGAGCGTGGACTGACCTGTGGCTTTCCTGTCCCTAGTTCACTGGATATGATTCTGGGTGTCCTTCTCTCCACCTGCGGGCTTGCCCTGCGACCTTTGTGCCAGCTCCCCACTGGGCACAGCCAGCACAGGCCAGGGGCACCACACAGGGTTCTGTAGAGCGTGCTCAGCCAGCCGGGGGCACAGGTAGGGACTTTTCTTCACTCATTAGCCTGGGCCGAATCAGGGACAGAAAGACCTTTTGACCACTTCCACTAGCTGGAAGGGGCAAGGGAGCACCTTTTTCTGATGTGCACAAATGTGTATGTTAAGGAGTCCTGGTGGTGTGATGGGTTGGGCATTAGGCTGCTAACCACAAGGTCAGCAGTTCAGACCCACCAGCTGTTCCATGGGAGACAGATGAGGCTTTCTGATCCAGTAATGATTCACACAGAAACCCAACGGAGTCATTTTACTCTGTCCTGTAGGGGCGCCATGAGTCAGAACGGACTCAGTAGCAGTGGGTTTGGTTGGTTTATGCTAGCTCAGACCCAGGGTTGGTCACCCACTAGGTACTTAGGAAGTGTTCATGGACTGAATGAGTGGATTAATGAGCAAAAAAGCAGAGAGGAGGCAATTGAAAACAGATACGAGGCTTCCAGAGTCATTTAATGAGGCCCTAGACTGCAATGGAGAAGGGTAGGTTAGTGGTGGAGTTCTCACCTTCCATGCCTGAGACGTGGGTTCAGTTCCTGGCCAAAGCACCTCAAGTGCAGTCACTGGCCACCGGCCTTTGTTATCTTCATGTTGCAGTGAGGTGGAATAGGATTCAGTGGACCTTCCAGACGAAGACAGACTAGGCTGAAAATAACTGGGTGCTCTACTTCCAAAAATCAGCCACAGCTGCTCAGAGGGATAGTGTGGCCAAGACAGCATTTTGTTCTGCTGGGCCTGAGGCCAACCACGAATTGGTGGCTGACTCAACAGTAGGGAACAACCACAAAACCAGGATGTGAACTGTCTTTATGGAAAGAGGGGATGAAAGTAAGAAAAGAGGCAACAGGTCATGTGTTAAACTAGAAGGCCCAAGGCTTTCTATCTGTAGTACCACCAGTGGTCGACTGCCCCACAAGCAGACTCAGGAGGGTGCTACTCTGTGCAGATGAGGCCCACATGGCTGCTTGTGGAGAGCGGGCTGGAGTAGGTACTAAAAAACATGGACTGTACCCCTGTTATGTGAGACCCTGTGCTGAGTAATATTGGGGGAGATGGTGACTAGCTCCTTCCCCCAACGAGTTCATAATCTAGTCGGGATACTGGATCCAGGAATCCTGTTGCCAGACTGTGTCGGCCAGCACGACACATAAGTCAGAAAGTAGAACTATAAAATCATAAACCACGATTATACAAAAATATCCAACGGGAAGCTTCTGTCTATCTACATTTGAATAGCCCCCATCTAGGGCTGTGCATTTCTGAAGGTGTAGTTCCATCTCGCTTAAGTTTTCCCAAGGAATTCTGGGCCCTTCCATTGACACCACATCAAACTGGCAGTTTGGGCATCACATTGTGTTACTTTTACAGGTCCTTTGAATGTGGGGAACAAAAAGAAGCCTGAAGGGGTGTGTTTAGGGCGATAGGGTGGACCGGGTATGTTAAGGTCTCCACAGGAAATCCGCGTAGGACAGAGGTTGCTCCCCTTGAAGAATGCGCAGGCGCATTGTAGGGATGGAGAACAGCTCTGCAGGGCAGCGTGCCTGGTGTTGCACTCATTGATGCACTGTTCCATTTGGGGAACATTTCTTCCTAATGTGCCTGTCAAACTACTTGGTTGAATTATAGAAAATTGCCATTCCTGTAGATAAAAAATGAATTGATCTAAAATGGTATATAGTTCAGCCTGGGACTTTTTAACTATATTCCGCTGCCATGCGAGGCGGGTGGTTTTGTTGGGTAACTTTTCATTATAAAAGGAATCACCTCTTGTTTGTAAGGGTGGAAAATAGAAAAACAAGTCAATACGTAGGAAAGAGTATTGCTGGTACCCCAATAGCTGATAGATCCATCCAGATATTTTTCTTGGCATTTTTAACAATATTTCGATGTTATTACCCATATTAATACCTTCTGATTAAAATGCCATTATGAAATAATGGTATAACTACCTGCACATAACATTAAATATTTTGAAAATGTGATTATCAGTGATGAGGTAGCGTTCTGTTGAATGTAGGCTCCATAATCCATCCTAACGCTAACTGGAAGGTGTCCATTGTTAATACAGACACCCAGCCCCATTTCTGATTATTCCCTACATCCTGTATTCCTCATAGTGAAATTAAGGGGTCAAAGGGCAGGGATTACTTAGAGTCTGTGGATTTCGTCAGTTGGCCACTGTAGTTAGCATGATCCATGATGGCAGAACCAACCGTTTGCGGGTTCTGACTTTGTTGCATGGTTAAATGCTGCGAACGTTTAAACATTGGTCAAGGGCAGGTGAACCTTGAACTGAGCTTGAAAGATCTAAAGAAAAAGGCAAATCTGGTGCCATCGAGTCGATTCCAGCTGAGCAGCACTGTCCCGTGCGGTTTCGGAGGCTGTAACACTTAGGGAAGCTGACTGCCCTGTCTTCCTCCCTTGGTGGCTGGTGGGTTCCCTCTGGCCTTTCACTTAGCACAGAGGTTCCCAACCTGCCTAATGCCGCGACGCTTTAATACAGTTCCTCGTGTGCTGGTGACCCCCCAACCCTGAAGTTTACTTCATCACTGTAATTTTGCTACTGTTGTGAATCAGACGACCCCTGTTAAAGGGTCGTTCGCACCCCCCCCCCCAAGGGGTCGAGACCCACAGGTTGAGAACCGCTGAGTTAGCAGCTGAGCACCTACTTCGCCCCTGCTTGGAGGGTTAGTATAGTTCAAAGAAGAGCCAAGGAAAGTGTGTCCATCAGAGACCAGCAGAATCCTAAGTACCGCAAAAGCCCAAGACGGAGGTCAGTCTCAAATGCCTGGGTGGATAGTTTCTGTTTGGGAAGGATGCAGTTCTTCTGGCTGAGGAAAGGCTTGGCTGTGAATGTCAGCTGAGTTTACTCCTCAAGGCCACCGAGAGCTGTGGGCACCTGCTGAGAGGGCTCAGTATTCACACAGCAGCGTATTTATGCTGCAGAAGAATTCATCTGGAAAACCAGAGGCATTTTCAGCAATGGTCAAAGATTTTCAAATGGCAGTTAGCAGCCCAACGCATAACCACTACGCCACCAGGGCTCTTGTAAAAAAATTTAAAAAAAAATTTTTTTATTGAGCTTTTCTTTTCTTTTTTTTTTAAACATTTATTAGGGACTCATACAACTCTTATCACAGTCCATACATATACATACATCAATTGTATAAAGCACATCTGTACAGTCTTTGCCCTAATCATTTTCAAAACATTTGCTCTCCACTTAAGCCCTTTGCATCAAGTCCTCTTTTTTCCCCTCCCTCCCCGCTCCCCTCTCCCTCATAAGCCTTTGATAATTTATAAATTATTATTTTGTCATATCTTGCCTATCCGGTGTCTCCCTTCACCCCCTTTTCTGTTGTCCGTCCCACAGGGAGGAGGTCACATGTGGATCCTTGTAATCAGTTCCCTCTTTCCAACCCACTCACCCTCCACTCTCCCAGCATCGCCCCTCACACCCCTGGTTCTGCAGGGATCATCCACCCTGGATTCCCTGTGCCTCCAGCTCCCATATGCACCAGTGTACAACTTCTGCTCTATCCAGTCCTGCAAGGTAGAATACGGATCATGGTGGGGAGTGGGGGGAGGAAGCATTTAGGATCTTGGAGAAAGCTGTATTCTTCATCGGTGCTATGTCGCACTCTGACTGACTCATCTCCTCCTCTAGACCCCTCTGTGAGGGGATCTCCAGTGGCCGACAAATGGGCTTTGGGTCTCCACTCTGCACTTTCCCCTTCATTCACTATGGTAAGATTTTTTTTTTTTTGATGATGCCTTATACCTGGTCCCTTCGACACCTCGTGATCGCACAGGCTGGTGTGCTTCTTCCATGTTGGCTTTGTTGCTTCTGAGCAAGATGGCCGCTTGTTCACCTTCAAGCCTTTTAAGACCACAGACACTATCTCTTTTGATAGCCTGGCACCATCAGCTTTCTTCGCCACATTTGCTTATGCACCCATGTGTCTTCGGTTATCATATCCTGGAGGTGTGCACCCAATGATATGATTTTTTGTTCTTTGGTGCCTGATAACTGATCCCTTTGGAACCACGTGATCACACAGGCTGGTGTGTTCTTCCATGGGCTGCTGTAAAAATTACCACCCTGTATAGATAAGGAAGAATCCGACCTGGTGTGCCCAGCACATGGAGTGGTAGGACTTGTCACAGTGACCTGACAGCATTGTCTGGGTGGCCCAGGCCCAGGTGAGATTCAGGCTGGAGGGTTCTCAGGTCACAGTGGCTGGTTCCAACTGCTCAGGAGCAGTTTCACACTGCGAATTGTCACTGGCCCAGAAATGCTCCCGGTGTGCCAGGTGCCCGTGAAGAGAGGTGAGGCGAGAGGCGCAGGAAGGGGTCACCGAAGGATCACCGCGCCGGGGCGTGCTCAGCCTCTGCTTGGCTTTCGTCACGTGTGCTTCCATGACTTCATCTTCACATACTCGAGACATGCTGCCAGGAAAGCAGGGGCAGCGAGGGAGAGGCAGGCCCTCAAGGAGATGGATGGACGCAGTGGCTGCCACTACGGGCTCAGACACGGGCACCACTGTGAGGACGGCCCAGGGCGGGCAGCGCTTCTTTCTGTGTGCACAGGGTCCCGTGGGTCGGAACCGACTGGATGGTACTAACAACAGCAAACACAACCAGATGAAGCGTGATCGCGCCCCAACCTGTCCTAGGAACTATGAAGTTCGTTGACTCTCCTGGCATTTTTGACCTTGGTAGGGGATGGGGTAGGCTGCCAGGAGCCCTGACAGTGCAGGGGTGAAGTGCCAGGGCTACTGAAACAAAGTGGCCGTCTAAAGCCACCCAGCAGCTCCGTGGGAGAATGGTGTAGCAGGCTCCAGTTTGTGAAGCTTGCACCCTTGGGGATCCTGTGGGGGCAGTTCTGCCCCGTCCTAGAAGGGTCGCTATGAGTTGAAATCTACTCAGCAGCAGGGCCTTGGTTTCAATTGACGTCTGGGGGGCTGTGATCTTATTTCCTGTGTGAATGACAAATAGATTATCGTTGTTACTGTTGCATCGTACTTTCCCCGCTTCTTGATCCCCTAGATCTTTTTGTTTTTAATCGGCTAGATCATTTCAATTCATGCAGAACAATGAACTAATTTGGACATTAGCTGGGAGTAGATAACATCACCGACATTTATATTAAATAAAATGTTTTCTAAGACATGTACGCTTTCAAAATCTGTCTCAATGCTCTGCTTTCTCTTCAGATTGTAGAAATCACCCGCCTTTTACTAAAATCTGCCTTTCTCTTAATGTACCCACCGCCCAGCACTTGTGTTGTGGGTAAGAGTTGGGATCATGTTTCAGAGTTTTTCCAGGTTGCCTGCAGGAAGGAAAGAGGGGACCCGTCCAAACAAAAGCTCCTTACTCACCACACACAGGCCCCCAATCGATTCTGACTTATAGCAACCCTACAAGACTGAGTAGAACTGCCCCTCTGGGTTTGCTAAGCTGTAAATCTTTATGGAAACAGAAAGCCTTGTCTTTCTCCCTTGGGGCAGATGGTGAGTTCAAACTATTCATCATGAAGTTAGCAGCCCATACGAAACACACCGCCCCACCAGGATGACTTCACTATCCCTGGCGAGGTCCCTCAAATCAGTAGTTTTTCTGGAAATACTTTTTTATTTAAAAAGAGAAAAAATCCCCATATCCAGTCAGTTTCTGCCTCAGCGACCCCCCGCTGTGGAGTTATAGTGACCCTATAGGACAGGTGGCTAGAAATGTCCCATGGGCTTCCAAGGCTGTAAATCTTTACGGGAGGAGGCAAACCTCATTTTTCTCCCACACAGGGCCTGGCAGTTTTGAACTGCTGACCTTGTGGCTAGCTGCTCAGTAAGTCAGTCTCTAGAAGCAGATCACCAGGTACTAACCCAGGTAAACGATTTGTGCCACCCAGGGACCTTCCTTAAGACACACAAATGATGACAGAGCGTCACAAGTCTGCCACTCCCTTTATGGCTTCACGTTGGATAATTAGCAGATGTCCAGAGTTTGCCTGAAGGGTCTGGCTGGCATACGTACTTTTGAGAGGGGTGCTGGGTTCTGTCTAGGGGAAGTAAAACTGGGCTCAAAGTACTGTGCAGATGTGGGGCAAGGACAGTGGGGGGAGCAGAGGAGCTTCTGCAACTTCCATTCCTTCCACAGGAAGTTAAACATGAGAGGGAAGCCGGGGGAGGGGTGCGGGGGTGCAGGGGGGGTGAGTGGAGAGCAAGGTTCACATGGGGCTTTTGACAGCTATCCAGAGCCCTGTAGCTCAGCGATTAAATGCTTAGCTGCTACCTGGAAGTTTGGCAGTTTGAGCCCACCAGCCACTCCGAGGGAGAAAAATGTGTTGTATCTATTTAAAAACTCATTCAGAATTATGTTTTAGGGTTTTTTTGTTGTTGTTTACTTGTTTGTTTTACATCGTTTTCTGAGTCTTCTCTGTGTGGTTGTGTTCTGCCTTAAATAAAATATTTCATTCCTGTGTCCCATTTTAATGTTCCATACACACAAGCTCTTTTCCCAAGATTGGCTAGGGAAATCCGATTCTGCACGAAGCCCAATGATTCTCTCTCCTCCAGGAAAGTGTCCGTGGCGGCTGGGTGCAGACGTGGCCGTGGCTCCTCATCCAGTCACAAGTACACTCCCCGGCGGGCGGTGCTCTACGTACCGGGAAACGACGAGAAGAAAATCAGGAAGATTCCCACTCTGAGAGTCGACTGTGCGGTGCTCGACTGTGAGGACGGCGTGGCTGCCAACAAGAAGGTAATGGCCTGGGTTTCCTGGGGACGGAAAGTGCAGATGAACTGTGCTCTGGCCGTGGCACTGCACCCTGTGGGGAGAGTCCACACGCTCCTACTGTGCTGTGCTGACGGGGAAGATGGTGTATTTCTGATCCAGCCCTCATACGAGGTCTGCATTCTCCCAAGAGAATGAAAGAACACAACCCAGATCTATCTGTGACCACGTGTGTGCCGGAGGACAGTGCTCAGGATACTGACATGCTGGGCTCCGTGGTGTAAGTTTTTCAGAGCAGTAAAGTCCCATAGTCCCTCTGCAACTCCCCCAGTACATCCTTTAATCATTTCCTGTCGGAATTTAAGATACAAGCAGGCACCTCGACACCGTTTTCTTCCTAATACTCCCTATCCCTGACCAAAGAGCTATCTCTGGGGGATCAAGTGCCAAGAAAATACCAGGCCGTCTTCTAAACACGAACCGCCCTTTCCTCCACTCCATCCAAGGGAGACCACACAGAGGACGTTCAGTGGCAGGTTCTGGCTGGCTTCCTCGTGGCTGAACCAGAGAAAGAAGCATTAGAAAATATCTGATTTGTAAACAGGTCCAAAGGATTCTTCCTGGCTGGTGGCATCGTGATTTTGTTTTGTTTTCTTTAACTTTGCTTTCTGCATTTCTATGATAAACATGGAATTATTCATTAATTAAGTGAAACTATAAGTCAATCTAACAATAATTTATATTAATATAGACCTCTTTAAGTTAAAAGTACATTTTCACTCAACCTTTAACTATTTAGGCCCTAGGCAGTGAGAGTGGGCTGGCTGGGAATGGGTTGTGGGGGGGGGGAGGGCTGAGGGAACGGATTATCAGGATTTATGCCCATTTGGATAGTTCTTTGTCCCAGGTTGTCTGAGAGAGCATAGCTGTATTATACAAACAACGTAGTTGCTTTATTTGGAGACTCTAGCAAACAAACACTGTCTTGGAAAAATAAAAAGAAAGGTAATTTCCAGCATCTTCCTTGCGGTCACCCTACGACTTTCTAAGTATGTGGGAAAGGATTAGAGTCAGCAGGTGGAATCTAAACCTCTACTCACGTGTTTGGTGCGTGCCAGGTAAAATACAATGAATCTTCTTTCTCCCAGAGATTAACGTAAATAGGCTTTTTCTTTTTCCCCTTTTCTTTCTGTTGGTATTTTATTGGCTATTTTATGGGTCAGTGCAGAGGCATGATTAATAATTTGTATACAACTCTTAATGAACATACTCCCCAAATTGAAAGAAAAAAAACATGTACCGTATATACTCGTGTATAAGGCGAGTTTTTCAGCACAAAAAATGTGCTGAAAAACTGGGGTTCAAAATGGGTGCATAAGCAAATGTGGCAAAGAAAGCTGATGGTGCCCGGCTATCAAAAGAGATAGTGTCTGGGGTCTTAAAGGCTTGAAGATAAACAAGCGGCCATCTAGCTCAGAAGCAAAAAAGCTCACATGGAAGAAGCACACCAGCCAGTGCGATCACGAGGTGCCAAAGGGACCAGGTATAAGGCATCATGCAAAAAAAAAAAAGAATATGTGTGTGTATATATATATATTATATATATACCACATTGAATGAAGGGGGAAGTGCAGAGTGGAGACCCAAGGCCCAAGCATCGGCCACTGGAGATCCCCTCACAGAGGGGTTTAGGAGAGGAGATGGGTCAGTCAGGGTGCAAGGTAGTACCGACGAAGAGCACAGCTTTCCCCCAGATCCTGGATGCTTCCTCCTCCCAACTACCATGATCCGAATTCTACCTTGCAGGGCTGGATAGGGCAGAGGTTGTACACTGGTACATATGAGGGCTGGAGGCACAGGGAATCCAGGGTGGATGATACCTTCAGGACCAAGGGTGTGAGGGGCGATGCTGGGAGAGTGGAGGGTGAGTGGGTTGGAAAGGGGGAACTGATTACAGGGATCCACATGTGACCTCCTCCCTGGGAGAGGGACGGCAGAGAAGGGGGGGAAGGGAGACTCCGGATAGAGCAAGATATGACAAAATAACGATGTATAAATTACAAAGGGCACATGAGGGAGGGGGGAGCGGGGAGGGAGGGGAAAAAAAAGAGGACCTGAGGCAAAGGGCTTAAGTGGAGAGTAAATGCTTTGAGAATGATTGGGGCAGGGAATGTATGGATGTGCTTTATACAATTGATGTATGTATATGTATGGATTGTGATAAGAGTTGTATGAGTCCCTAATAAAATGTAAAAAAAGAAAAGGGGAAAAAAAGAAGAAAGAAAGAAAAGAAAATGATTAGGGCAAAGAATGTACAGATATGCTTTATACAATTGGTGTATGTATATGTATGGACTGTGATAAGAGTTGTATGAGCCCCTAATAAAACGTTTAAAAAAAACAAACTGGGGTTCGGCTTATACACAGATCAGTGGTACCCCAGCGAGGTGTAACATCTCGTGGGTGATTGCCGTTCCTCTGCTGTTCACTCAAAGCCCTGCTGACACTGCAGGGCTTTGAATGTTTGTTTACTCAGATCTAACCAGTCAGAGCCGTCCTATGACGTGGACGGCTCCAATTCGCAGAAGAACCCGTAGTGATTGACTTACACTGGCAGCTGAACTGGTGAGGATGTGTCTGTGGCTGCGCTCTGTCTCTCCCCTCTGGTCTCTGTGTTAATTCACATCCTGCATTTCCCACCCTAGGCTTATACTCGAGTCAATCAGTTTTGTTTTTTTTCGGTTTCCCAAGTAATAATTAGGTACCTCAGCTTATACTCGGGTCGGCTTATATTCGAGAATATACAGTAGTTATAATTCATCTCTAAATTCTAGTGACTTTACAGCTTTAAATCTGGAGACAAATTTTCCCAAAGAGGCTATCACGTACCCATAATTTCGATCATTATGGGCGATTACATCATTCCAAAAACCAAACACTGCCATCGAGTTCATGCCAACTCATAGCAACCCTATAGGATGGAGTAGATTTGCCTCTGTGAGTTCTCAAGATTATAAGTCTTTATGGGAATAGAAAGCTCTGTTTTTTTCCTGAGGAATGGCTGGTGGTTTTGGTTGGCAACCCAACATGTAACCACTACACCATTCAGACTCCTGTGGTTACATCAGGAAGCGACACGAACTCACAATTTATAGCATTCACACTGTGAATTCAAGCCTTCAGCCTTTCCCCGCAAAGCAAGCCAAACTCCCTGCCATGGAGTCGATGCCGACTCATAGTGACCCTGTCGGGCAGGGTGGAACTTCCCCTGGGTGTTTCCAAGACTGTCACTCTTTATGGGAGAAGAAAGCTGGCATGACTAGGTCAAAAACTACCAGAGTAGCTAGTAGTGTTGAACTGCTGACCTTGTAGTTAGCAGCTCAAAGCATAACCACTACGCCTCCCAGGATCCTTTACCTTTCCCACACATAACAGAGTTATTAGGAAAATGGGGCTACCACTGGCCAAAGGTGTTACAGAATGAACACAGTTGTGACAGGCAGAGCCACAGTGAGGGAGTTCTTTCTTTAAGTATTAATTCTACTAGAAAACATTATTAAAAACTAGAAGTTACTTAAAATGGGATGTTACCTTGACACTCATGACATCAGGGCCTCCCACAATTCAACATCCCATTCTTTTCTGGTTATATCAAGAGAGAAACCATCAGTCCATGATTCTACCTCTGAAAGAAACAAGGTATTTACACTTTAAAATGGGAGAAAGTAAACATATTTCTAGAGTTACTAAGACACTTGCATTTACAAAATAACTCACTCCTCTTGAGTCAATTCCAACTCACAGTGGCCCTATAGGACTGAGCAGAACGCCCCTGTGGGTTTCCGAGACGCTAGCTCTCGATGGCAGTGGGTCACGTGTTGACCTACTAACCACACAGTCAGCAGCTTTCAAAAGCACCAGCTGCTCCGTGGGGCTTTCTGCAGTAGCGGCCACAGCTATTCCTCTGAACTGGACAGGGACCAGGGCGGAGGGAAGACCACAGGAGAGACAGGGCTAAGTCAATCCTGACTCACTGTGACCCTCTGGGACAGAGCGGGGCTGCCCCGCAAGGGTCCTGAAGCGGCTAATCTCTTGGGAAGTGACTGGTGGCTTCCAAGCTCAGGCCTTTTGGTTCACGCGATGCCAAGCTTCACCCAGAGCACCACCAGGTCTCCGGATGAGCCAGACTTGGCTTGTTGCTCTCCTGCTTCGTCAGGGGCTGGACTCTCTGAAGAGTTCCTTTTCCCGTCCTCCGCGGAGGAGGCTTCTTACTTTCTGGGTCCGTCACGTCAGCCTGTGTGCCCTTTGCTCCCCTTCTCTATTTTCTCTGCATTTTTTTTGGTTTGAGGATTTATTTCTGCTTGCTGCCTTTTTGGGCTTCTTTTCCACGTTAGCAGGAACGGGTTTTACTGACCACCTGGAATCCCCTCTTGGACTCCTCCTTCATCCCCCTCCCCTGCCCCACTTGGCTGAGTTGACCTCTTCTTGGGCCCCTTGGTAGTGGGTCGTCGGGCGAGCTGAGAGCCTTTGCAAAGCTGGGCTGCCAGAGTAACCCCTTTCTTGCAGGCTATAACATGATGTCACCATGTCCCCATGCCAAAGCTCAGTAGTGCACTTGAAGATTAGATGCCACATTGTCATTTCAGTTCTGCGTGACCCAGGGTGATTCGCTGTACTTCTTCACCTTATGTCTTCTCTCTGCCGTGGGGTGACAACATCGCCTTTTGTCAGGGGCAGGGATTAGTAGGAAGAAACCGCTGATAAAATGACTGCGCGTACCTTGGTTTCCCACAGGAAATGGATTAGATACATCCTGGAGTCATCATGAGTAGAGGGGAATTTATTTCCGCTGGTAGCTCAGGGAGCCATCAGGTGCCCTGGTCAACGTCGAATTACGTTCCTTCTTGAGGCCGTTTTCTCAGATCAACCCAAGGAGGTTTCCTTCCACCCAGACAGGTTGGAAATGCAGCAGTTCCCGCCCCACATCCTTATATTCCTCTTGCCAATGTCCATCTTTGTGCGCATAGTTCGCACCATTCCAGCATCTCTTTAGTAGCTCAGGGAGACCTGGTGGTGTCGTGGTTATGAGTTGGGGTGTTAACTGCAAGATCAGCAGTTCAAAATCCCCGGCCGCTCTTGGGGAGAAAGAGGCTGTGCCCACCATCGTGGCGTGCTTGCTCAGACTTTTCTTTAGGACGCTGCTCCTTATCCATTTGGACATTTGAGTTTTCTTGCCTTTTGCAGTAACGAATCATGTGACTATAAGCATTCATGTACAAGCCAGGTCTCCTAGTCCAACTGAACCCAACGTTAGCTGCTAGAGACACTGCTATTGGTGTGCTGAGCTTGGAGTCAACTAAAAAGAGATTTTTTTTTCTCATCCACAGAATATTCTGGATAGTACTTAAAAAAGTTTTTTTCTCTCTACTAAAGCTCTATAGAAGATTCCATTTAAAATCACTTACCATATGCTAAGTAAGATCTTTTTTGGATTCGGATTTCATTGTCTAGCATCGATATCATCTAAAAACGTAAAAGCTTATTAAGCTCCTGCGGGAATGTTGAAGAGTCTGGAGCCACTCCCTGGACAACATGCCACGAGAAGCTTCTGTAGGTACTTATGGAATGAACAGTTATCTAGTGCCGGCCGAGTGCCAGGCACTGCCCGAAGACCTTTGATTTGGTTGCCAACCCTGTAAATCAGAGTAATGACTAATTATCTTACTCATTTTATAGAAAAGGAAACTGAGGCACAGAGACGTTATTGATTCATAAAGTTTATGAATCAATGCTCTTAGTATGGCTATCCAATCACCGAACATTCCAGTCTTTTCACAAGGAGATTTTATCAAACTCAGTTTTCAAACTTAACGTATAGTCAGGCCCCTTTCTGTGAAGGTAGTTGCCACTGAGTTAGTGCCAATTTTTGGCCCCCCTTTCACCACGAGTGACCTTGTGGTATTTAATATGCTGGTGACATAGCTTCCAGCAGCCGTGGGATTTTCCCTTTCCAAGTGAGAGTCGTGGGTTCAGTTACCCTCTAGTGGGCTTTGGGTTCTGTGTGTCATAGGACGGCTCTGATTGGTTAGATGTGAGTAAACAAACATTCAACGCCCTGCAGAGTCAGCGGGGCTTTGAATGAACAGCGGAGGAACAGCAATCACCCGTGAGATGTTACACCTCGCTGGGGTACCACTGACCCGTGTATAAGCCGAACCCCAGTTTTTCTGCACATTTTTTGTGCTGGAAAACTCGGCTTATACATGAGTATATACGGTACTTAAATTTCCCAGTAGTAACACTCTGGTCAGGTGACTTGAGTCCTACTGTCACCTGTGGAGCCTGTTTCCTTCCGATCTCAGAATTCGTGACAATGGGACATCCCCCACCCACATGCCCAGCACTTGGAGGCTCTGCGGGTCAAACAGGAAGGCACTTTACAAGTTTTCCAATGCTGTATCAATCTCGGTTTTGTTTTGTTTTATAAAGCAGTGATGTCCATTTTAAAGAGATAAAGCTTACAAAATAAGAATAGGTCGTCAGCATTTCCCTAACGTGTCACTTTCACACAGAGAGGACCATAACTGGATAATCAGGAATAGACTTGAGAGCCCAGTCTGGAGCCTGGGGTCTGGATTCCAGTGGAATCTCATCCTGATAGTGTGGCTTTGGGCAAGTTATTCCACCTCCTGTCTGAAAACCACAGTGGGTCGGGGGCACAAAGGCCAAACACTTGGTTACTAACCAGCTTGAAGCTACCCAGAGGTGCTTCGGAAGAAAGGCCTGGCGATCTACGCCTGAAAGATGACAGCCACTGCACACTCTGCGGAGAACCGTTCCGCTGCGGACCACAGGGGGTGGCCACTATTCAGCATCAGCTTGGCTGCAACGGGGGCATCCCTGGGTGTGAAGCCAATGGAAACGTTTTCAGTTGTTAGCTGCAGTGACATGGAATTACTTGGTGTGGCTCTTTTATTCCCACTGGGTGGGAACATGCAGATAGGGTGCAGAGAACTCCAGTGAAAAGTGAGACATCTCAGAAACAGGAAGAGAGAAACCCATGACCTCCAAGAAAGAATGGCCATGAAGGCAAGATGTCCAGTATCCCTGTGTGGCGAAGCAGCAGAGATGCTGCACCGAGCTCATGAGAGAGAGCAGTGGGCTTCCGAGACCACGGGACCAGTAAAGCTGAGTGTCTGTAGGCCGGAGGCTGGCTAACACTTGCCTCAGCAAGGCCAGCGCTAAAGGGCCATGTGGCTGAGAGGCTGAGGACCAGAAACAGATGTACCTGGCAGCATGGCTGAGAAGAGAAGAGATGCTGTGGGCAGAAGAACTGTTTGCTTAGTTTGACTGTGACCCGTTCATCTCCTTGATAAGGCCCCATAATCATGGGTGTCCTCTGTGAGTTCTGTGTGTCACTGCATGGGCTACTGGCTCCAGCAGAACAGTGGAGTCCCATGCAAGCGACAGTTGGTGTCAGACTGGAATAAAGGCTGGTGGGTGGAGGCGTAGCTGACCTCTGCCTCCTGGGACTCGTCTTCAGGCAGGCGTGGGCTTGGCGTCTCTTCCTCCTTTCTGTAGCCAGAGGAGGTGAGACGTGGCTTCCGTGACATTTCCTTCACAAACAGAACAGTTGGTGGTTCGAGTCTGCCTAGAAGGGCTGTGAAAGAACCTACTGTTTACACATCGGCACTGAAAACCCCAGTGGAGCCCAGCTCTGCTCTGACATGCATGGAGTCTCCGTGGGTCAAGATCTATTTGATGGCGACTCGTCTGATGTTTCTGTTTTTCTGTGCCTCCGTTTCCCCGTATGTAAAATAAGTGTAGCAATAGTCATAATAGTATCCACCCTCACAGAACTGTATTAAGTTGGTTGGCACTTTTAAGGTCCTTAGAACAGTGCCGGACACATAAAACTAGCCATTGTCCTATCTTGTCTTAGCTGTGCAAGCCTGGCATGATGGCCTCGATTCGAGTCTGGTGATTGCTTAGAATGCAGAGCTTTACAGGTAAGGATGAAGAACTCAGAGTCCTGACATCTCACAGGGTGATGCATTAGGACAGGCGGGCTTGCCTTCACCGAATCATGGAGTTTGCAAATGTTGCATTTATTGTAACTACTCACCTCAATTATGATAGACAAAGAGATAAAAGACTGGATTTTCTCACACTCAAAAAGCAAAACAAAAAACCCTAAAACAAGCTCCCTGCCATCAAGTTGCTTCTGCCTCATCGCCACCCCATGGGACAGAGGGTAGAACGCCCCTGTGCGTCTCCAAGACTGTGACGCTGCGGGAGTAGAAAGCCCCTGTGTTTCTCCCAAGGAGAAAGGCTGGTGGCTTTGAACTGCTGACCATTGGGCTAGCAGACCGGAAGATCTTACTGTTTCCTTAGGAATTCGGCGCGAAAGTCGGCTTTCTGAAGCTGCTGTGCTTGGTGCTTTATGACCTTCTCCCGTGTTAGTTTTCTGTGTATGCCATGTGAGTTACACATGTGTGTTCATTCATGTGGGTATGCCGTATGGCAGTATGCAGTAGGATTTCTGAAAGCGGGCTTGTGTAGGTGCTGTCCGTCACCCGTATGTGCAGGGTACTTGACCAGGTTTAGGCGGAGAGCAGAAATGGGCAGAGGGTGGCGGCACACTGCCTGCTAGGGGCCCCTTTGGGCCTTTCAGAGAAGCTGGGAGTTGGTGTGGGTCCTGGCCACGCTGAGGACCGGGGAAGCGTGTAAGTGCCCCTCACAACAGAAACAAGAGGAGAGCTGCCCTGGTGAGTCCTGCACTCAGCAGAGGTGAGGCGGGGAAGCACTTGGGCAAGTGGGGAGCTCTTAGGACTCATTACCCAACCACCTGCTCTTGGTGGCAGAGAATCCAGAGGCACCAGGAGAGCCATCTTGTCACAGCTGCTCTCCACCCGTGCAAAGCAGGAGGGAGCCACGTTGCCTGCCATGCCAGTCAGCGCTTCTTTGGAAGCTCACGTGCTCACCCAACCTTGGCTGAGTTCTTTGAATGCTCTGGTCTGTCTTCATCTAAGGATATGTGTGGGATCCAAAGGAAGGGCAGTGTGTGGAGGAGGGAATAATAGCAGCAATGTGGAAGGAGCAGTACTGTGCCCCCCACCGTCTGCTTGTGCCACTTCTTAAATGTTTGAAGCCACAAAAGAACCCATAGGGCTCCTATAGTCAGTGTTAGTCTTGGGTGGCACAAACAGTCGTGTGCCTCTTAACCGAAGAGTTGGCGGGTTAGGCTTACTCAGAGGTGCCTTGGAAGACAATCCTGTAGCTCTCCTTCCATAAGGTCAGAGCCAGGAAAACCCTACGGATTGTAGTCCTACCCTGCTCACGTTTGCCATGACTCTGAATCTGCTCAATCGCAGCTGGTTTTTGGTTTTCATCGTTGCGGTTAGGTTCTGCAGAACAAGAGTGTCATTTCATTTGCAAACCTAAGTGTGTTCATTGTTTTGTTGCTGCCCTGTGTACGACAGAATGAAACACGGCCCGGTCCAGGACCACTGCCCAACCGTGTTGTTACATTGGAGCCCGTCACTGCAGCCACTGGGGCCATCCAGCCAAGTGGCCATTATTAAAGCACGTTTGCAGCTGTGTCCTCTCACTTGGAGTCGTGTCCCAACAGTAAATGCAGATTCCAAAGGCTTTCCTCCATCCAGGTCACTACGGCTGACTCGACTTGGAGATGGCAGGTCTTCCTCAGCCTGTTTGAAGCACCTCTGACCGCAGGGGATCGTCTCCCGGCACTCCCTCTGAGTGTCCACTGCTATGCCGAAGGTTTTCAGTGGGCAGTGCTTCAGCAGTCGATGGCTTCGTAGTCTGCTTTCAGAGAGGCAGCTCCACTGAGACCTGTACGCCTTGGGTGGCCCTGCTGGTATTTGAAACGCCGGTGACATAACTTCCAGCTTCACAGCCACTCACAAACCAGCACAGCGTGACAGGCGGGCAGACAAGTGGCAGGTTCGTTCATTGAGAAATGACAAAGAACCACCAAGGTTATTGGTTTGTTGTTAATCTTTGACATATGTATATACACACATACATACAAACAATGATTTTCAGGTTTCACTCCTCACGTTAATCCAGTGAACTCTGAGTTACTGTCTAATGCCTTTAGTTGCCATGCAGAGGGAAGAGTCAGTCTTCCGTTGAGCATGAGTATTCTCTCATTTTTGCTGTCTTTTGGGGCTCCTTCTTGCACATGCATGCACACACACGCACAGATGAAACTCATATTTGTACTTACATGTACAGCATGCACTGGGGTACATTTTCAAGTCGTGCTGCCACTTTCATGCAAATACATAAGTAGAGTAGCCAGGTATATTCTCTCCACAGGGAGAAATCTAACGATGAGTAATGAATGATTAAATGTATACGAGGACATGGGGAGCTACCGCCTCTTCAGTAAGGATACAAAATTAGGATGGGAAGCCTCCTCTGCCAGGTGCCTTGGCTTTATTACAAGATGTAAGGGCTTGGGAAATTTCTTCAATAGGAATTGGGATATCTGTGAGTCTTTTAGGAACAGTATGGAAAGCTGAAGTGTACTTAGGTTTTTGTCACATTTTACAAAAATCTCCCCAAGGTTTTTTTTGATCCTTAAAGCTTCTGACACAAAAGCCTATTCTGTAATGTACTATATCAATGGAACCAGGGAAAAGGATCACATGATCATCTCTATGGGTGCGGAAACAGTATTTGATAAACTCCAATGGCCTTTCTTGATGGAGACTCTCAAACAGATTAGAATAGAAAGGATGGTCCTCAATGTGAGTCAAAGCATATCTGAAAAGCCACCAGCCAACATTATACTTAATAGAGAAAGACTGTGTGGGTTGAAACAGGACAAGACAAACGTGCCCAGTCATGCCCACTCCCACCACTTCTAGTGAATGATGTATTAGGAGTCCTAGCTAGAGCAAGCAATAAGATAGGAAAAGGAAACAAACAAAATTTGCTCAGATTGAAAAAGAAGCCATATTCATGCATATATAATCATGTGGAAAATCTCAAAAGAGGCCGTAAGAAAACTCTGAGTTACATATAATGATAGGAAAATAGATCTATCTACATATATTTATATGCTAAGTATTAAGGTAGCAGACAGACATTGGGCTTCTACTTAAGTACCCCCTCAATGCAAGAGCACTTTGTTCTAACAACCTGGCATTCTGTGATACTCGCCTTCCTGATCACTGAAGACAAAATGGGTGCATAAGCAAGATGCCCAGCTATGAAAAGATATAGCGTCTGGGGTCTTAAAGGCTTGAGGATAAGCAAATAGACATCTAGCTGAGAAGCAACAAAGCCCACATGGAAGAAACACACCAGCCTGTGTGATAATTAAATGAAGTGTTGATGGGATTAGGTATCAGGCATCTAAGACCCAGATCAAAAAAGTCATATCAGTGTGCATGAGGGGGAGGCAGAGTGGAGACCCAAAGCCCAACTGTAGACAATTGGACATCGCCTTACAGAAGGGTCACAAAGAAGAGATGAGCCAATCAGGGTTCAGTATAGCACCGATGAAACATGCAACTTTCTCTAATTCTTTAATGCTTCCTCCCCCCACTATCATGACCCCAGTTCTACCTTACAAATTCTACTAGACCAGAGCATGTACACTAGTACAGATAAGAGCTGGAAACACAGGGAATCTAGGACAGATAAACACTTCAGGACCAATAATGAGAGATAGCAGGAGGGGAAGGAGAAGGGGAGGGGAGAAAGAGGGAACCGATCACAATGATCTACATATAACCCCCTCCCAGGAAGATGGACAACAGAAAAGTGGGTGAAGGGAGACATCAGTCAGTGTAAGACATGAAAAAAAAAATTATCAAGGGTTCATGAGGGAGGGAGGGTGGAGGAGGGGGGAAATGAGCTGATACCAAGGGCTCAAGTAGAAAGAAAATATTTTGAAAATGATGATGGCAACATATGTACAAATGTGCTTGATACAATGGATGTATAGATTGTGATAAGAGCTGTAAGAACCCCCAATAAAGTGATAAAATAAAACAGTCCTAATAGAAAAAAAAAGGAAAAAGAAAGAAGAGCCAAGAAATGGGCTAGTCAGGGTTCCTGATAAAAAGAAAAGAAAACTCCGAGAGCTAATAGGATTTAAAGTTTCAGGGTACAAGGTCAACAAGCAATAACCAGTTGGGTTTCTATCCACCCGCGATGAGAAATATGGAAGGAAAATTAGAGAAATGATTCTTTTGCAAGCAACTCTCAGAGATTAAATTACAGTCTTTCCCTGGTATCCTTGGGAGATTGGGGCCAGAACCCCTATGGATACCAGAATCTTCAGGTATATTTGTCTTATATGAAATTATGTTGTATTTCCATATAACCCACATATATCCAACCATCTGTTCTAAATCATCTCTAGATTACTCCTCATAACTCATCCAATGTCCAAGCTGTGTAAATAGCACATTATTCGCCCTCTTACCTTTTGAGGGCTTGCTTTGGCCACTTATTCTGCTTTCCTTCTCAAATATTTTCACTCCTCACTCACTTGAATCTGTAGCTGCATACTCCCATCCCTCATTACGTGACTCCCAGATATTGCAAGCTGACTGCACCTAAGAATAAATCTAACCAGAGGCGTGAAATATTTATGCAGTGGACATTTTAAAACACGACTGTAAAGATTAAGGAGGATTTAAACAAATGGGCATATGTTCCATGCTCATGTTTTGAAAGACTTAATATTGTTAAAATGTTTAATATACCCAAAGCAATCTTAGATTCAGTACAATCTTAATAAAAAAATTCTGACAGCATTCTGTTCAGAAATAGGAAAACTATTTTTCAGTTTTATATAGAATGGGTTAACCTCAAAGAAAACAAATATCATTAAAATTAAAAAGAGAACAATCATAAGGATTTGGTAGGTACTAAAGTAACTACACGGAAACATCATTTTTAAAAAAGTAATAACCAATGAAACCAGCACAGAGAAATATGTGAGTAAACCAGCAACAATTCAGATACACACACAACACAAAGACAGCAAAAAGTCCTACCTATTGATAATTAGCATGTAATAGAAATGGATTAAATCCACCCAGTCAAGAGACACACCTCAGACAGAAAGACCAAAATAAACTAAAAGGTAAAGGATGGGGGAAATGTATCAAGTTAATGAACAGGTAACAGCAACATTATATGGAAAGACGAGAGGTCCTAAATAGCTAAAGCATGATTGAAAAAGAAAAACAAGGTAGAAAAACACACACTGATTTTAAAATATACTAGACAGCTACAGTAATCCGAACAGCCTGGTACTGATGTAACGGTAGACATACAGCCCAATGGAATAGAACTGAGCGTTCAGAAATAAACCCACACATTTATAGTCAGCCAATTTTTGACAAGGGTACCAATAAAGTCCATTGGATGGGGGAAGAAGAGTCTCTTCCATAAATTGTGCTGGGAAAATTGGATTTCCACTTGCAGAAAAATGAATCAAGATCATTCCTCACACCATATACAAAAGCAAATTCAAAATGGATTGAGGATCTAAATGTCCAAACTAAAACTGAAATTCTTAGATTCGTGTGTGAAAAATCTCTTTATCAGCAGATTATCTAACATATAGATATTTCCGACAAACAAAACTAAAATAAGAAAAAGTAGCTTCCAAGGCTAATTATGTACAGCCAAAGCCTCACAGGGTTTGGTTTCTTGGGTTGAGGGCGTAGGGTTATAGTTTCATGGGACATCCCAGGTAGTTAACATGGTAGTAGTGCCTCGGTTCTGCTTCCTACTTTGATGCATGTTGCCTAGGGTCTTCTAAGTTTGCGAATGGCCACCTAAGGAAAAGCAATTGGTCTCTATTTAGGCAACAAAGGAAACAAAGTAAGAGAATATGGCGTATGAGGCTAATTGCCCTGAGACCAGAAAAACGGAATGGTGCCCTGCTGCCATCACTGAGCATTTTGATGAGACATTCCCCAGAAGGATCCTGGTCAGAAGGAGAAAACCAGAGTCACACAGACTCTGCTTTCTGGAACCATGGAGGTGGATGAACCCCTGAAACTGTGGCCCAGGTAATCTGTAAAGCTTAAACAAAAAACAACCAGGTATAGCTACACTAGTAAAAATTGTCTGCCTTGAGCAGTATGCTGTTTGAAGAAAACTGTCTATTTGGGATCAAACTGCTAACAGCAACAAAAGTGATTAGATAGCATACCTTTGTCATGTGTTCCCTTTTAGAGTTGGTATTGGTGCTAAAGGTTGTCTAAGAAAAGTTATCCTCGTGGCCCAACGTTTCCTTAAGCTCTGTGAGGGATGGACCTGACAAAATGAGGCCGGGACTTGGGCGCTTCCCTGCAGCAGCGGGTAGCCCTGGCCTTTCGGGAGAGAGAGAACAGGGCAGATCACAGAGCCTGGAGCCTGTGATCAGATGTACGAGAGCTTAGCACGGCTCCATCCAAACTATTACAGACACAAGCCCCCTGGCCCCAGAGACACAAGCTTCAGTGGCCTGTCATTGGCAGAGCACAAGCTCGTCCTGCCCACAGACACCTTGGGAGAGTTTAAAGAAATGAATAAAGGCATGTGGAAGACACTGCAGAAGTTTGCCCCCAAGAGTCCCGAGGAGAAGCACAAGGCCTGGGCGAGGTCCTAGGCTCACCCACATCCCAAAGTATGGGGTCTCTTACCTGTCATTAATAAAACTGCCCTGCCTTCCAAAAGAAAATTATCCTAGAGAACAGTTTTTCATCAGTTACTGTTTCCCGCCCTATGGGATAAGTTTTGGGCTGCTCAACTGCAATTCAAACCCAGCAGTCACTCTGAGGGAGAATGATGAGGATTTCTACGCAGCCTCAGAAAGTTAAAGGAAAGTTCTGCTCTGTCCTATGGGGTTGCTATGAATCAGCATTGACTTGATGGCCGTGACTGGGTTGTGAGCTAGAATCCATTCCTTGGTGGTGGGGTATTTTTTGTTTTCACATGAAGAACTCATTTAATGCTCACAGAAAATTCATAAAAGAAGTACCATTATTATCTCCATCTGATAGAGAAGGACACTGAAACTCCAAAAGGTTAAGAAACTTGCCTAAGGTCACACAGCTCAGAAATGGGGAAGAAAGCTGATGGTGCCCAGCTATCAAAAGATATAGTGTCTGGGGTCTTGAAGGCTTGAAGGTGAACAAGCAGCCATCTAGCTCAGAAGCAACAAAGCCCACATGGAAGAAGCACACCAGCCTGTGTGAATTACGAGGTGCCAAAGGGATCAGTTATCAAGCACCAAAGAACAAAAATCATATCATCGTGAATAAAGGGGAGTGCGGGATAGGGACCCAAGGCCCATCTGCAGAGGGTTGCAGGGAGGAGACGAGCCACTCAGAGTGCAGTGTAGCATCGATGACACACACAACTTTCCTCTAGTTCTTGAACGCTTCCTCTCCCCCCTCCCCCTCTACTATCATGATCCCAATTCTACCTTACAAACCTGCCTAGACCAGAGCATGTACACAGTGCAAATAGGAACTGGCAACACAGGGAATTCAGGACAGATGATCCCTTCAGGACCAGTGGTGAGAGTGGCGATAGCAAGAGGGTAGAGGGAAGGTGGGGTAGAAAGGGGGAACCAATTACAAGGTTCTACATATAATTTCCTCCCTGGGGGGGTGGACAACAGAAAAGTGGTTGAAGGGAGACGTCGGGCAGTATCAGATATGATAAAATAATAATAATTTCTAAATTATCAAGGGTTCATGAGGGAGGGGGGAGCAGGGAGGAAGATGGGGGGCAATGAGCTGATTCCAAGAGCTCAAGTAGAAAGCAAATGTTTTGAGAATGATGATGGCAACAAATATTCAAATGTGCTTGACACAATGGACGTATATATGGATTGCAATAAGAGTTGTTCAAGCCCCCACTAAAATTATTTAAGTAATAATCAAAAAAAGGAAATGGGGGAAGCCTGGAGTCCAAATCCCAGAGCTATGCTTTTACTCACTAAGAAATATTAACAGCCATGCAGTACCTCCCGGCTTTCACTTGTCAAGGGACTTGTCAAGCAGGCCTATCATCATTCCAGATGAGCTAGACACAGTAGTAGAGACTGACGTGGTACATGTAAACGTGCACAGCCACACACACACACACACACACACACACACACACACACACACACACTCTATCACAACAGTCACCATCCCTGATTGTGATTACTTGTTCCATGTGTACTCTTATAGAGTCCTAGCTTCATCAAAAGACTGCCATTGCATCTCTTACCAATACCTATGTGCCTGGAACATGCTACATGCTCAGTAAGTACTTGAGGAATGGAGGAGTGAGATGTGATAACTAATACCATTGTATGAGATGTATTAAATAGATATTGTAAACATATATGTATATAACTAGTATTCACTCAAATATTGTGATAGGTTTTTCTTGTGCCAACATGGTTCCCATAGGAACATGTGGGCAGAGCTTAGCCTGCCAATCAGGTCACATCTTGATGACCTCATTTGGAGGCGCTAAGGAGATAAATAGCTCACTGTAGGTGGGACACATGCTCCCTCCCTGTGAGACATCACTGACACGAGCCTGAGGGAGCTATACTAATACAGTCAGAGCCCTGAAGCTAGAGGAGCCATGTGAAGACCCATGCCGGCACTGGGAAGCTTCTACTACCACTGGATCCACAAGACTTTCCACCCACTGGCCTGTGATCTTCCTGCATTCAGTGTCATTGCTTGTGTTTCTTGAGTCTGAAGAGGAATTTATAGATTGGTATCAGGCATGTGGGATAATATTGGACTTACTGACTTCATCTGGACTGGGCTGGCTTTGATACAACATTCTCTCTTATACACGAGTCTCCCCCTGGATTTGTTTCTCTAGCCTACTCAGACTAACACAGAAAGCAACGCAGATCATGGCTCTGCAAAGCTAGTCTCTCTTCCTCTTTATCCCTGGTGTTGGCCACCCTCACGCTCAGGTGCTTCACCGTCCTGTTGGCAAGCCCTGTGGAGCCACACCGAGATCTGAGCTAGTCACGTGGCAGAGACCTGCGCCAGCCCTGTGATGAGTCCTCTGCTATTGGTTCCAGAAGACCTTTCACCCATGGACCTGTGATCTTCCTGCATTCTGCATCATTGCATGTGGCTGCAGGAGTCTGAAGAGATTTATGGACTAGCATCACTTACGAGCTAGTATATATATATATTTTTAAAATCATTTTATTGGGGGCTCGTACAATTCTTATCACAAAAATATGGAACAACGCTTCATGAATTTGCGTGTCGTCCTTGCACAGGGGCCATGCTAATCTTCTCTGTATCATTCCAGTTTTTAGTATATGTGCTGCCGAAGCGAGCACTGAGCTAGTATATTCTTATGAACTTGATCTGGACCGGGGTGGTGGGATGTTTTCTTTATATATCATTATTCTTTAATATAAAGCTCTTTCATATATATATATATATATATATATATATATATATATATATATATCTGAATTTGTTTCTCTAGTCAACCTGGCCTAACAAATATTATTTCATCATTAACAGTAGTACAGTGTTATAGAAATTATAGTTCCTCTGGATTTTATATTTGATATATTCTGTTGTTGAAGGTATGTACAGTTTGGGGTGCTTCCTAACCTTTTCTAGGGACCCAATGAAGAACTAAGGTCATGCTTTGGACAATTGGAATGTCTAACCACACGCCTGATGGAGTTTGGGCCACCTTTTAGACTTGGAATCTTACCTCAGGAAGACTGACATGAAAATACGAAACATGAAAATAACTCAGCCGGCATAAAAATAACCTTCAACCGCCCCTTTTAGAGGATGCGCCAGAGTTGTTTTTAACATAGCAAATAATGGCAAGCGCGGCATATTTTGATGAGCTTTCCCAATTCAGAGCCAAAGTTATGACCTATTTGTTTTTATTTTGATTTTAGTAAAACCGTGTCTTTGTTACACGCTAGCCTGCAGAATATTCCAGGATCAGCCCGCTCACTGGTGGTGGTGGGGTGTGTGTGTGAGAGACAGAAGCGGGGGGAGGGAGAGAGAAAGAGAGAGAAATAGTCCACAGCTGAGCTCTGGGGGAGCAGGCCTATTTTGACAGCTCCTCTTAGTCCATGTCTCCCCAAGCTCATTCTCTGCCAATGGTTCACATGATTTCGTGGGCCTGTCTAAGGGGTCTGGGCACCTCGCAAACACCCACACTCCAGTAATAATTGGGTTTCGATGCAACCGGAACTCAGTACCACCAAGCTGCCAGCCTTTCCTTTTGGCTACCCATGCTAGGCAGGAAAATTATAGTCTCACTGTCTTCCTGTTTATTGATAAACAGAGTGGCCAGCCCAGCAATGGAGCCTGATTAGCAGTTTGCACCCTTGTGAAAGGATAAACAGAGCCCTACTGTTTTCTGTGTTTGACTGCAATTTGCATCTTTAAAGAGGTCTGGCTGCCCTGAGCGTCCTGTCCCACTTCCGAGTGAGTGCCTGCGTGGCCTTTGATGCACTGCATGGTTACAAGGCTGCCTCCTGGTCTTCTTCTCCCTCACTGGGAACAAGATTTTCCAGAGGAGCTCGGCTCCCATCTGGCCCAGCATCAGTTTCCCCGTGGTCACCTGTCTGAAGGAGGAGGCATGGGAGGAGCGAGAGAAAGAAATGTCAGGCATTGTGTTTTCAAGAGTCTCAGGTCCACATTCCCAGAAGGCTCTTTCATGCGGACTCCACTCCATTTTGAAGAGGGAGTGGAGCAAGAAGGAAAAGCCAAAGCCAAAGGGGAATCTGTTTTCCACTCTCTGCTGCCCACAGGATGACTTCTGCCTCCTATCCACCTCCTTTCCTTTCTCTACCCTCCCAGCCCCACCCCACCCCCCTTACCCTCTCTGGGCAGGCAGTGCTCTCTGATATTAGCTAGCTTCTTAGAGCCGGGCTCATGGTCTGTTGTAGAATTTATTCTAATCGAATTAGGTTCTTCAACTCAATGGTAACAGAACAAATAGTCTAATTCCTCTATAATTATTTTCAAATTAAAAAGGAGAGATTATTTTGACTTGGATTTCCATGATGTAAAAGGGAGCTCTATTATGTGTAAACATGGATTAGTCTGTTTAAATAAACTTTCCCCATAATCCTTCCCGTATGTAAACAGCCCTTGTTCTGCCTTAGAGATAGGGAATGATTGGACCCTGGAGACTCCAATAACCCACCCAACAGTTTCCTTTTATAACTTCAAAATGAATGTAATGTATTTATTGGAGTTTGGAGGGTGTTAAATGTAGTGAGAGGTAAATTGTACCTCTGCTATTTCATTAATGCCAATAAGGATTAAGTTAGATTTTCTAGCTGTTACAGAAGTCTCTTCGGCAGCCAACAAGTGGGGTTTTTAAATCCTGGAAAACATAATCCTATTATCGAACAGGCAGCTGAATTAACATTACCCAGGAAGGCACTCCTCGTGGATTAGCTTTTCTTTTTTTAAATATTCACACAGAAAATAATCAAATTCGATAAGGATATATTACATGTGCTTTTCTCAAAAATAAGACCAGCATATGGGGGGGGGGGTGCAAGATGAATGACGGCACCTGTGATGACTTGGACTGTGTCTTGTTTATTTGCTGGTTGTGGTTTTGTTTTAACGGGAAGAACAGTGGACGATGGACAATCCGAGCCCGTGCCCTGGTGCCGAGAAGGCCTCGTCCCCGCTCATGTACACATCAGCGCCTCCCTTTCATTGCTCCCTACGTATTTGCACCAAGAATCCCTCGCTCCTGGTTTCCCTGTATGACCAGCGAGGAAACCGCCTATGAACCCAAAATGCCGCCGGGCGAAGAAACCGCTGCAGCTTCCTGGGCGGCAGCAGCACGTTCTCCCTTCTCATGTGACCCCTGAATCTGAGAGCCTCACATTGGGAAGGGCCTTTTCGAAGTTGGGCATTAACGACTTCAGAGTGATGTGCCTGTCGCTCTTGGGTTCGCGCACGCGCACTAGCGCGGGCGGCCGTTCTATCGTTAAAGCAGAGCCATCCTTGCACCTCAGCAGTTGGTTCGTGCGCACTGTGAGGGGCATGATTAGGGCCGCGCAGGACTTGCCCGTTTTCATGTGCGCGGGTATCTTGGCAGATAATCACACGGGTCTCAGTCACCGACAGAGCATTGTGTTAGCTAATCGCACGGGCATCAATCACGCGTGTGTCTGGGACAGCCCTTCCGACTGGATAGAGGACGGAGGGAATGACATTGGACTTGGGGAAGGGTGTGTCCTCATGGCAGAGAATCACCTGGGTATCAGTCACATAGGTATCCAGGTAGATAATCCTGTGCATACCTATCACTCGTACTAATGTGGATAATTACGTGGGTGTCCATCACGTCCTCACCCTGGATTTCTGGTGCTGGTTTACCTGCGATGCAGTCACGTGTAGGATGTGCTTGTGTTGAAAGGGGTGCGGAGCCCGTGTACCCACCGAGCCAGGCGGCTGGTGGCCTGAGTAGTCCCCACGGCACGCAGTGCCCTTCAAACTCCGTGACTCGAGGTCCAGTCCTTGGTTTCCTGCGGAGCCTTCGTGACGCAGCGGAAGCGGTGGAGTCGTTCTGCTCCGTCTGCCCCGTGGGGTCGCAGCTGACTGGACCACGAGAGATTTCCTTTGGGGTTTCTTGTTTTCCGATTTTGTCTCCTGCTAAAACAAAAATCCCCGTTATTGGTAGGTGCTGTTGAGCCGTTCCAACTCACAGCGACCCTAAGACCCACTCACAGGAGGCGTGTTTTCCAAGAACATGAACGACAGTCAGACATGGGTGTGTCGCCACCAGCTTCTCTTAAGCCTGGGCCCCCCTTTTCCTTCTCACCCCTGGGGTCTGGTCGGGACTTCAGCCCTGCCGAGCTGACCCATCAGTGATTGTAGTCTGCTGACCACTGTACTGGACTCAGGCCAGAACATGTGACGGAAGCAAGCCCCATCAGAGGGAGCCCTGGGGTATTGTGGGAGCAATAGAGAAACAAACGCTTCTATCGGACAGGTGATCCAGGTGCTGCTGCCTCCATTGTGCCTGAGAGAGGGTGGGTGTGTCTGGGGACTACTGGGTGGGGCCGGAAAAGGAAAGGCAATCCTGGATCATGGTCAGAGGGGACTCATCAGGGGCTTAATCCCTGTGTATTTCCCCTTAAAACAAAACAAAATTGAAACCGCCTCAAAATGGGTGAAAAGGGAGATCAAATGGTAAGGTGTGATATTTTAACCTAACAACGTCTGTCATGATCGACTTCACAGTGCTGTCTGATAACAGCCATTCGCATGCCTCAACTCCGATCAGAGGGAATTCACTGGAGGTCAGATCCATGTGTGCAAATGGAGTTTGGGCTCCCAGTGTCATCCATAGCCCTCTGCAAACCAGGTCTTCACAACGTAAGCTCTGATGCCATTCCCTCTTTTAGATTTGGATTGTATTATTTCCCGTCCTTGGATCACCCAGGCTGGTGTGCTTCTTCCTTGCAGACTTAGTTGATGGCTGCTTATTTGAAAACAAGTCTTTAAGACCCAAGATGCTATTATTTCTGATAGGCAGACGTCATCTAGTTTCTTCACCACACTTTGCTAAAGCGCCTAAATCTTCTGTGAGCTCTTCATGAGGGCAAGCCTCAAGCAGAGCCATGTTATAAGAACTAATTGTTTTGGGGGGATAGAACTTAGGGCGAATCTAAAATCCACGCATGCATCTATGGTTTATGTGTCCCTGGTTTACCTTGGAGACATCATTGTCATTTTATATCAGAACATTATCACTCATCCCCCTTGGGGCGTCCCTTCCACTGCCATGGAGTCAGTGCTGACTCATAGCTGTCCTATAGGGTAGGGCAGAACTGCCCCTATGTTCTCACGGTTTTTGAAGGAGAAAAGTCCAAACCTTCTGAGACCCTTCCTCCTGGCCTTTCTGGTCTGTCAGCAATCCTTGGCTTCCCCTGGCTTGTAGAGGGGCCCTCCACGGCATCTGTGTTTCACTTGTGTCTGTCTTGCTCTTTTTATAACTCAGAAGTGATTAGGTATAAGACTCACCCTAAGTAAGGAGTCTAGTAAAGAGTCTTGGTGGCATAGTGGCTGCGTATTGGGCTGCTAAGTACAAGGTAAGCAATTTGAAACCACCAGCTGCTCCATGGGAGAAAGATGGGATTTTCTGTTCCTGTGAAGAGTTGCTGTCTCAGAAACTCACAGAGTCAGCTCTACCCTAACCTGTAAGGTCACGGTGAGTTGGCATCGACTCGTGGGCAGTGAATGTATGAGCTACTCCACTATGACCTTATTAACATGAGAAAAGAAACCCTCTAGTTTGAAACCATGTCAAATGCATGTGTATAGGGTTTAGGACTTCAATATTGCTTGTAAAGGAACATAATGTAATCCATAATTAATGTTTGTAGGGAAAGAGAAAATGTAAGCCTTGTTTCATCCACAGACTAGTCATCTGTTAGGTTCCTCTTGCCAATTATGTATGCGTGTTCTCACCCACTGCCAATACATATTTGTGAAATTAATCATCGCATGCATGAATGAATAACTGACTGAATAAATTATTGGTCTCCCAAAGACTTAAGGGTGGCATGTGGGAATGGTACAATTCATCCTTTGCCCCATGCCTTCACTTTTGCCCTTTTCTCAGCTCAGCATCCTTTGAGTCTCCTTGAGGAATGTCCTTGAGGAAGCCTCCCAGGATCACTCAGTCTAAGCTCCTTCCTTACTCTGGGTTCTGCCTGTGTTATTTGTGCTTTTCCTTTTGTAACATGCATCTCACTTGTAACACTTCCCAGGGTTTGTCTTCTCACTAGAGTGGAAGCTGCATGCAGACAGAGAGGGGGTTTGAGCTCCCTGGCACCCCGTCTTGTGCCTACCCTTGGCCACCTTGCTGCTCTCAGGGTGGTTGGCCTCCTTGGTGTCATTTTTGAATTGCTGGCTTTACCAACACGGGTGCGCCCCCACCTCAACTTTGCACACTGTCACACGAATGCCTTTCATGTTAATTAAGCCAGGCTTAATTGGATTTTGCATTCTCTGTAGCCAAATAGATTCTAACTGAAATAGAGCTGTTGTGGAAAAGCGTCTGGACTTGGGCGTGGATGCATTGGATAGGACTCTGCTTCCTAGTGGTATAGACTTAGACCAGCCTTTCCGTGTCTGTGTGGGGGAGAAAGTCCGCTCTGTCACATGCGGTTGATGTCTCGATTAAATGAACGTGTGTGAAATACCGAGGGGAGTACCTCAACAAATGAGGCACTCAACAGATGGGGTGTCCTTGTCCATTTGGGAGACACCTCCCATGTTGACCTTGGGTTCCCGTGGGCCCAATGGCTGAGCACTGAAATGAATGGCACCTCCCCTCACGCCCCCTGGGTCTCTTACACGTCACTCTCAAGTCGTTTGCAGTGTGAAGTGGGAGCCAGACAGACACTTCCGGCTCTCATTACAGTGGCCTCCAACAGCAACCCTAGTTGAAACGTACTGTCCAGATAAAGGGAAGCATTTCCTCTGAAATGAAAGTGTGGTCTCAAAGTACCATGGACCGTGAAAAGAGCAAACAGACCTGGCTCAGAAGACATGCAGCCTGAACGAGCCTTAGAAACGAAGCTGGGAAGACTTCATTCATCTCATGTGCTGTGGACTGTCTGTTGTTGGGAGAGCAGTCCCTGGAGAAGGACGTAGTTCTTGGTAAAGTAGAGGGTCAGCCAGGCAGAGCAAGACCTTCAAAGAGATGCAGGGACACATGACTGTAATAGTGGGCTCAAATAATAATAATTTATGAATGATGAAGGGTTCATGAGGGAGGGGCAGTGGGGAGGGAGGGGGGAAATGAGCAGCAGATATTAAGGGCTCAAGGAGAAGGCAAATGTTTTGAGAATGATGATGGCAACAAAATGTACATATGTTCTTGACACAATGGATGTATGTATGGATTGTGATAAGAATTGTACGAGCCCCCAATAAAATGATTAAAAAAAAAAACAGTAGGTTCAAACTTGGCAGCTGTTATGAAGGTGGCCAGGGACTGGGACTGGGTGATGTTTCATCCTGTTGTGCACTGATGGGGTGGTTATGAGTCGGAACTGACCCCATGGCACCTAACGATAGACACCAGCATCCACACAGCAAGGTGAGAGTGTTGGTCAAGTGACAGCTGGGGGTTCAAGCGCAGGTCCCGAAGCCTCAGCTAGAAGACGAGGTTGAGGAATAGCTGGAAAATGCCGAAGCGTTTCCTCCTGATGAAGAGGTATTGAATACAGGAAAGATTTCAAAGAGAAAAGGAAGTGGAATTGTTCTGCACTCCCCCAAAGGCAGAATAAGGACAGGCCCCATAGCTAATAACTCGTAGATAAATTGTCACTCAATAAGACAAAGGACTAAGAATTGTTATTAGCTGCCCGTGGCTTAGCTCTGGACTCCTAATGCCTTTGCGCACAAGGAACAAAACAGTGCCTACCCCATTCCCAGACTGTTGGGTTCCATAGGGTTTGCATGGACTTATTTTCCAAAGGAGATCACCAGGTCTTTCTTCCTCGCCCATTTTAGTACAGAAGATCCACTGGAATCTGTTCAGCATTACCAAGAAAACAAAACCAAACTGCCTACCATTGAGTCCATGCTGACCCACAATGACCCCCTGTGGGTTTCTGAGACCATAATTGTTTTCAGGAGTAGAAAGCCCAGTCCCTCTCCTGAGGAGCTACTGGCGGTTTCAAACTGCCAGCCCTGTGGATCACAACCCAACAAGTAGCCACTATGTCACCAGGCCTCCTGTTCAGCATCACAGCAACACACAGTTCACGTCTCATCGAAGCGGGGTGGCTCTACACAAGGTGCACTGACTGGGAATTGAACTTCGGTCTTCAGCATGGACGGCAAGAATTTTACCACCAGGCCACCACGTATCCCGCCTAATAGTTCCAAAACCAAACTCCTTGCCATCAAATCTGTTCCAATTCACAGCAGCCCTATAGGACAAGGTAGACCTGCCCCTGTGGGTTTTGGAGACTAACGCTTTACAGGAGTAGAAAGCCTCGTCTTTCTCCTGTGGAGTGACTGGTTGTTTCAAACTCCTGACCTTGTGGTTAGCAACCCAAGGAGTAACCACTAATGCATAATTGGCAGAGAAAGAGTACCTTCATCAAGGCCTGAAATCACTCCTTTAGCAAGCGCTTGGGCCCTCTAGCGAGCCCTCAAGGGCTCTCCCCGAGATCTGGATTTGACCTTGAAGTAGACATGTTTGCAAGACAGCAGGTGGGTTTAAAGAGCTTCTCTGGTGGCCGTGTTGCTGTGATGGCTTTCCTGCATCCCGCCTCCTATTCCTGACTTCCTGCCCTGCTTCTGCCCGGACACTGCCAGGACACCACCACCACCCCTCCCCCAGACTGACCTCTCACCTCTACATTGTGTGTCCCTGCTCCCTCTGTGACCTGCGTGATCCTGTACCTGCAGGCAGAGTAATGAGATTTGTGGAGCTGCAGTGCGGGTTTTAGGGCGCGAAAGGCCTGTTTGCCCTTCCGTCTTTCTGCCTGGCCTACCACGGTATCTGCAGTGTGCCCGTTTTGTCTTAGATTTATTTCACCTTCGAAAGGCTTGGTCCTATAAGCTCCCTGGGTGGGATACCTTGTCAGCTCATTTTACACTCTGTACTCACCAAGAGGACTAGCACAAGCTAATTTTGCTGAAGAAAATTCGCGGTGAAAGTGCCCGGAGCCGTTGCTGCTCTGGAGACCATGGCTAAACTCAACAAGAAGGGCGAGGACCACTCCTGTGGAGAGAGGGGGGTCCGGAGGAGCGACTTCATCTTCCACGTCAGGTGGCCCCAGTTGACGCTGCAGTGTGAGGCTATGCCAGCTGGAAGGAGGGCAGGGTGAGGCGGAGGGAAGCCCTGTTGCGTGCCTGCAGGGACTATTTCTGGGGGCTTGTGCATCCAGTAACTTAGTTCATCTGCAAAACAAGACAGCGGTGGCCTTATTTTTATGGGCAGGTCTTGTTAAGCTGCTTAAAAATTTTAATTTTTATTCCTTTTAGCAACAATAAAAAATATTTTTTAGAGGAAAGAAATGATCCCGAAAGGACGGATGTAACACGAAATTCATTTACCTGTCGTCTGTTCCCCCGGCCTCCGGGAGTTGTCATTTTTCAGGGGATATTTTGACATGCTTTCCTAGATCTCATTGCATCTTACACTTTTTCTACGTTGTTAACAAAGGTTGTCATCATTTCCAAGTCGATGGTCGTATTTGGTCAGGAGGGTTAATTTTAATCCTGGAAACCATTCCCCTGCTGCTGGCTGTGTAGGCCGCTCACTGTAAGAAATCATTTGGACAAAGAGCTCCGTGCGCAGCAGGGCTAAGCCTGGGATCATCAGATCAACGGGTAGCAACATTTTTGTGGCTTCTGTTACACATTGCCAAAATGTTTTACCAGAGAGATATGTAAAACTTTCCCCCCCCTAAACATTGGCGGTGCATTATCAGCAGCAGTATGAGAGGATGCCAATGTCACTAAGTTAAGTAGAGCTTTTAACTTTGTCTTTTTAATAGGTTGGAATTCTACTTCAGTATCAGGAGCCCTAGTGGCGCTGTCAGGTAAGCCTTGGTTCAAACCCACCCGCTGCTCTGTGGGAGAAAGGTGAGGCTGTCTGCTCCAATAGAGATGTACAGCCTCTAAAGCAGGCATACTCTGTCAGGGGAACCTTTTTCTGACAAGGGCAATTTGGATACTTAGAAACATCATGTATGGGCCATACTGGCCAAGCATTTTAAAAACTCACCACCAGTGGGATGGCTGGAGCTGCTTCTCGTTGGTGAGGTGTGTGATGTTGGCTGGTGTTGATGATCTGGCAGGCCTTATGTGGCTCTTGTACAAGATGTCCCCCGCCTCTGCTGTGTAGGGTCACTATGAGTCAGAATCAACTTGATGGCAGTGGGTTTGGGTTTGAGATTTTATACTTGATTGGCGCATTAATTTACTTTTAAAAAATGCATGTTGGAGTGGTTTTTGGTGTCTTTAGCCATTGTGTTCCCATACGTATTTAATTTTATGCCCTTTGTCAAAGCCCCCAGTAGGCAGCCTCAGTAGGACTGCATTCTAGTAAGACCGGATGCACTGGAAGTAGACATAGACTCAGTTCCTGCCTTTGTTATGCTTTGACGTGAGCAAGTCTAATTTAATTTCATTAAGCCTCACACTCCTCATCTTTAACAACAGTAACCATGACAGTGCCCACCTCATTGGATTATAGCACATATTCCATGACTCGTCTAGATGGATAGTGCCTGGCACACAGAACATGCTTCACTAATGTCAGATAACCCACCACCAGCGAGTTGATTCCACCTCCTAGCGATCTGTAGGACAGAGTAGAAATGCTCCTTAGGGTTCCGGAGGCTGTAAATCTTTATAGAAGCAGACTGCCTCATCTTTCTCCTGCAGAGCAGCTGGTGGCTTTGAATCACCAACTTTATAGTTAGCAGTTGAATGCTTTAAATATTGCGTCACCAACTCAAAAAGCATAAATAAATGCATTGCCTTGGAGTCGATGCTGACTCATTTAGTGGCCCTACAGGACTGGGCAGAACTGTCCCTGTGGGCTCCCGAGATTGTAATGGGAGTAGAAAGCCTCATCTTTTTCCAGAAGAGTGGCTGTTGGTTTTGAACTGCTGACCTTGTGGTTCGCAACCCAACCCATGCACAACCGGGGCTCCTTCAATGTTAGCTATCTTTGCAATGAATACTTAACTTGTTCAGTTACCTAATTTTCTTCTCCCCTTCTTTTCTATCATCTTCTGAATGTTCTGTTCCATTTCCTCTCTCCTCTGAGTGGTTGAATTGCTGGGAGTTGGGGAAGGCAAGGACGGTGGAGGGTGCAGGGCCAACCCTGCCATCTTGTTCACACTTAGGCATGACCTGGTCTGACTAGATTTTTTTTTTTCCTGTAGATGTCTGGGTTTACATTCTAATGGCAAGTGGATAGATGGACTTGCAGGTTACAGGCCTGCAAAGATGTGCCCATTAGCCCACTGCCGTCCAATCCATTCCAATTCATAGGACAGGGTAGAACTGCCGTGTACGGTTTCCAAAGTTATAATCTTTATGGAAACAGACGGCCTCATCTTTGCCCCCACAGAGTAGCTAGTGCACTCAAATGGTCAGCCTTTCAGAGAGTGGGTGAGCGATTTAGCCACTGTACTGCCAGGGGTCCCTGAAGGATGAACAGGGACCCCACGTTAGCGACCCCAGGGTTGCTAAGGTAGCATGGTCCCATTTCTGTGGACCTTCCAGGAAGAAAGTATCCTGCCTCTGCGGAGCCAACCGAGACTCCACTGTAATTCCAGAGACAGACTGGCTGCTGCAGAGCGAGAGACCAGGTAGAAAGTTCCTCATTTATGCAGGACCCGGGCCTGCAGAGGCCCTGCCTGTGTGCTGTCATAAGGAGACGCAGAGAAACTGCACAACCTGCCCCAAGACCACATTCACGCCAAAGCTCTACTCTCCACTGCATCCACAGGCCGAATAGCTGTCATCGTGTATGTGTTTCTACACGTAGCACATGGTCTGTTTTTAAAGTCAGAAGAGCTTCCTTTTCTGGCACACCTATTGTATCTCCTTTGGGGGGGTGTGATAATTTCCCATAGTTTCCCATGAGCGCAGACCCATTACTTGCATAGCAACTTTGATTCTCGCTGAGATGCGCACCCCTCCTCCTCTCTGCCAACCAGAGGCCCTTCTCCTCGTGACCAAGCCTTGAAAGTCTGCATTGGATACGGGGTGCAGTCAGTTAATATTCCACTCTGTAAGAATTGGGACCCACCCCCGATGATTATGAAGAGTTAGCTGAAAAAGGTTAGCCATGAATTAGCTAAAGGGGTTATAACTGAAATCAGACGAAAGAATGAGGTTAGCTTATCTCCCCCCCCCCCCGTGCCCCCCACCCCCCGCCGGTGAGGCTAGAATGTAATTTAGAGTCAAGCAAAGTGCCGCCTGTATCCAAAGGACATAAACTTAGAAGGTCCCTGTTGCCATGACAACCACACAAGGGCTCTAGCTATCCTCTTGGCAGAGGGTAAAAATCAGCCAGGCCTTTGGGTGCTGAGAGAAGATTTGTGGCCCCTAAGCAATTCAGTCCCCAGAGATGGTTGCCATAGGTTATAGATGTATAAGTATGCAGAAGTGTTTGTGAATGTTTGCTGGTCAGGTCAGACACTTGAAGCAAACGGAAAAATCTTTGAAAGGCATAGAGTTTTAGCTATTTCCCCAAAAGGAAAAAACCAAACTTACTGCCCATTGTGTCCATTCTGAGTCATGGCTACCCGACAGGGCAGAGCAGAAGTGCCCCATGGGTGTCTGAGACTTACTCTTTATGACGGGAGACAGCCTCATCTCTCTCCCCCGGAGAGCCTGGTAGTTTCAAACTGCTGACCTGTGGTTGGCAGCCCAGCATGTCGATAGCCCTTCGTTTGCTGCCCGGGGGCAGTTATTGTGCCCAGAGGAGCCCACATAGGCTACATTGATTTTGAAATTAATCTTCCATTCATTAATATTAGACATTGAAAATTCAGTTTTCCTGAAATTCAATAAAATTGACCGAGTTGACGATGTTTGAACAAGTTGGAATCTCAATCCATGGCATTTGTAATTTAACTAAACTTGTAAAGGAGCATGCGTACACACATACACAAACACATACACACACGGGAGGGAGAGATAAATAGCTAACGCAATGGCGATTTCTCTGTGAACGTGGAAAGCCTTTTCAACGGCAGATTTGACAGCTCACTCAGAGTACTTAGTACCCCACAGCACAGGCACTGCTGGGGCCTGGTGGTGCAGTGGTTGCGTGTCGGGCTGTAACCGAAAGGCCAACAGTTCAAAACCACCAGCCACTCCTCAGGTGAAAGAGGGCTTTCCACTCCAATAAGCAGTTAGAGTCTTGGAAACTCAGGGAGCAGTTCTCCCCAGCCCTTTAAGGTCATTAGTAGTCAGCATCTGCTTGATGGTTTAGCGTGACTTTTTCATAGGCACAGGTTTATATGTGGGTTTCTTCCACCAGTGTTTTCATCCCTGTGATCAGTCAGCTTTGCATCCAAAGCACCTAGCAGAGCACCAGGAACACAGAAGACACTGGGCAGATGGTGAAGGAGGCAAGGTAGGGGCAGAGTCTGGAATGTTTCTAGATGCTCTACTTGTTTATTTTTCACACCCATCTCTTCTCAGTACCTGTGCTCACATTCATTTTGAGATCTGTCAGGATGCTTGCTAGATGAAGCCATGCACCGTTTTAATGAATTTTACAAATACATTCATAATGCATAGGGTTTCAGAAGGAAACGACTGAAACCCTCCTTTATTTTCTCATTTCCCATGAGGGCCTTTGTCCGTGGTCTGCAGGTGCTCCAGGTACACACCAGGTGTCCCGTGCACATTTGCTCACAGGCTGTTACTTTTGTGAGGGCCTTCTGGATAAACCCACTGTCACACGCCGGATCTTTTGCCCTGCCGCACTTGCCTCTGAAATCCAGAGGCGCTTCACGTGGGTGGCGAGGTCATAATTTTAAGTGTGGTACTAAGTATAGAGAGGACTTCCCAAGTATCCTGTGGACTTGAAGGAAGTCCCTTTTTGCAAGACCAGAGCTGTGTCTTCATGCTTAGCTGCCTGGTTTGGCACCTTTCCGCGGTGGCGGGGCAGATCCTAAGTGAAGAAAGGGAAGACTGTAGGCCCTTGGCTGTCATGCTGCTAGTGATTAGCTGTTGTCAGCAATTATGCCCTTCCATCCAGGGTGTGACGGCTGGCACCTCTGGTAATGAGATGGTTCCCAGGGCTCGAGTGTGTAAGGCTCAGCTGGCTTCCTCTTGGGCTTCGCTCGCTGCTCTCCTTGGCAGCTTCAGAGTTTACTGACATCATTTCCAAAGTGACATGTTCCTCTTGGCCAACACAAAAACTCAGAGAAGGCATGCCAGGCTGCCATCAGAGAGGAGCTCTGGAGGCTGGATGTGCCCTTCCAACAGAGTGAGGCCTGGGGAGGGGCATTGGCTCCCTCCTCTGAACCAGAGCGCCCAGAACCCTCAAGAACAACCGGGCCTGGATTTCGCTGGTAAATGGAAATTTCCATCTGGGATTAATGTCATTGGTGCAGTTGTCATGAAAACGAAAGGAATGATTCTTTCTATACTTCATCGTATGATCCCTGCAGAACCACTACCAGTGTTGGCAGGAGTGAACAAAGGAGAGGGCTGTCGACAAGGACAGGCCTCCATTGAACTCAAAAACACAAAATCCCAAAAATTCAAACTCATTGCCATCGAGTCCATTGTAACTTGCAGCCACCCTATAGGACTGACAAGAACTGCCCCGTGTTCTGAGATGTAAACTCTTGATCTGTAAAGAAAGCTTTGTCTTTCTCCCACAGAGTGACTGGTGGTTTCGAACTGCTGATCTTGCGGGTAGCAGCCCAGTGCATAATTGCTATGCCACCAGGGCTCCTCAGTCCAGCTGTCATTCAATAAGCATACAGATGTGAATTGTGATAAGCGGTGAGAAGGGAGACAACTACGTGCTGCGAGAGGACAGAACAGGACGCCAGTCTAGAGAGAAGGCGTCTCTATGAAATGATCTTTAAACTGCATCTGCAGGATGAGCAGTTGATAATTAGACTCATTCAAGATGAAGCGGGGAAGTGGAGCGGAGGGTGAGCTTTCTGGGCAGAGGGAGAGGCCTGGGCAAAGGCCCAGGAGCAGCAAGAAGCTTGGTGTTTCCAAGAATTGTAAGACAGCGAGTAAGACTGGAGATTCCCAAGTCCAGAGAGGGCCGAACAAATGAGGACAGAGGCAGGAGGGCAAGGTGGTGGGCTATGGTAGGGTGACTCAGAGACACTTGGAGCCTCAGCAACAGAGAGAGAGGGGGGGTGGGGGTGGGGGGTGGAGAAATGAGATTCTGGGAGCAGCATGGAATGGATTAGTGCAAGGGAAGAGGGGGTGGGAAGCTAGCCGCACACTGTCATGCTGGGCAGTGAGAGGCGGGCAGGGGCTCTGAAAGAGGAAGGCAGAAGAAAAGGCGATGCACCCAAATTGTGATGTTGCTGAAAAAGTTGAATCTACCGTGGACTGTCAGAGAATGAACGAATGAATCTGTCGTAGAAGCAATGCACCACAATGCTCCTTGGAAGCAAGGGTGGAAAGACTTCCGCGGGCTTCCTGGAGAGACCAAGGGCCACAGAAGGACAGCTCACTGAGATGGAGTGACCACAAGAGACACCAGCAAACCAGCAATCGTGCAGATGGCCGAGGACCAGACACCGTTAGTTCCGTTCAACATGCGGTTGCCACACTTCAGTCAACGTGGAAGCATCTCTAACAACTCTGTAAGCGAGGATTCTAACCCAGTTCTGACTTCTCCTGCAAACATACTCACTTGGTCTGCCCCAAAAGGCAGCGACGGGGTCTCTTTAGAAGGCCTTGTAATGGCTCGAGGTAAAAATCCATCCTCCCATCTCCATGGAGAAGTGCCCACAAGGAAGCAATGCCTACATTTCTGTGCCCAGTGAAGACAGCCATGTAGGAGAGCCATGTGTCCATCCTCCTCATGAACACCGTCGACACCCCGGTGCCCCTCAGAACCCCACAGAGCCAGGCCTGTTTCAACTCCCGACGTGCCCTGATTGCCAGTAATCCTAGAGCCAGCCAAGCAAGGTCACGTTTATAGGAGTCCCTCCCAGCGATAGCCCAGAAAACAATAAAAACAGATGCAAACCCTGCTGCTGCTGTACAGAAGCCCACTTTGGAAACCAGGGGGTCAAGTGCCCATTATCCAGGTAAGCAGGCGCTCCCTGGGAGACCGAAATGCATGTCAACATGCCAAGCGAGGAGGGACTAGAAAACCAGTGGCCACCTGGGAAAGGAGGCCTCAGCCAGGCAGTACTAATAAAACTGGACAATGCCACAGCGCTGGATGGCGCAGCCAGGAGTGGGGGAAGGACAGGGCGGTGGGAGTAAGGGCCTCCTTTCCTCCAAAATCAATGTCCCTGTTAACTTGGGCAGAAGGAAAGCTGACAGCTCTGGAAACCTGCCCATCTGATGAAAAAGGGGAAGCGGAGAAGCAGTTGGAGCCAGAGAAAGCCCAGAAATGCAGGCAGGATCAGTTGCCCATCAGGGACTTGGTGGCATGGCCTCTCTGCTCTGTTTTTACTGATGCCCAAGAGTACAGAGGGTGCTGCCAAGAGCCGCCGTGACCTCATCAGCTGCCCCACAAAGCAGCCTGTCTTTCTGGTGACCCCAGCTACAATTGTTATCTACAGTGCCCAAGAAGCAAGCAGGGCAGACTCCTGAACCCAGGTTATCTCGGGCAGGTTCAGGTTGGGGCTGTGTTTATCTTCATATTTTCTACTTTACATGGTACTCCGAGACAATATTCATGATGAAAAGGTGGTTAAGGAAACTCATGAGTGTCCTGCAGATCACAGTTGTTTATCAGGACACGTTACAAAGTTCTTTCAAGGCTGCTAATAAAAGCCCAAAGGGGCACACCACTCTACCAGAAGCCTCAACCAGAAGGCACTCAGCTTAAGCTCCATGGGTCAGCACACCCAGCACCCTGAGGCCCAGAGGCACCCCACTCCAATAAGCCTCAGCCCAAAGACTTTCAACTCCACTTCTGTGAACAATCCCAGCTTCCCAAATTAAGTGCTCAGGGACACCCCACTCTGCAAGCCAGCCTCCTGCACAAAAGCGCTCCACTTCGTTTGTGCTGTGGGTTGGAAAATCCACACTCTGTTCCATGCTCTGGCGCCTGGTTCTGCTGCTGTGCCTCAGACGTCCCAGCTGTCTATTGGATCCAGGAGGCTCACTGTGCAGGGATCTTGGGTCCCAAGCACACGCTCCTCTCCTGGTTCTTGCTGATCATGAGATCTCACCTCCTGCTCCTCAGTGGGCTCATTCTATCCTCAGTGGGATGGTATTCCAGGGAATCCTGGGCAGTTACTCACAGGCGAATGCTATCAGTCTCTTTCCCCACCTTCTTCTTACCAGACCCTTGTATAACAAGATCCTTTGGTGAGAGTTCATAACGTTGGCTAGAGACGCCGCATATTAAATATGTGAATACTGCCCCTGCTGGAGTCATCCCGTTTTGTAATCTGGAGCATAAGTGAGAGGCAACTGGAAGCAGAAATGACAGAGAAACCAAACTCCCCATGAAAAGATTCAAAAGAAAAACCATCATCCTGATCGATAAAGTATTGACACTAGTCAATGTTTCTTTCAGGCCATTTGCAGGAGGGGGAAAGTATGAACCTACAATCGTTCATCCACAATTCCAAAATCCAAAGAGTTCGGACAACTGCAAGCTTTCTTATTGAGCTCGCAGCAGACTCACGTGGCGAGCATCAGCACTCGGCCTGAACTAGTGAGACTATTTGTAGTCACTATTTTCTCCTCAGCACGCCTCCTGTGCCTACGCTGCGCTGTAGATTCGTGTGTTTATCTTCGGGGTGTTACTCAAGGGTTAAGGCCTAGGTGATACCATTCTACTTTCCTAAAGTTCAAGAGCTTCTTAAGTCCAAAACACATTTGACTCTAAAGTCGTAGAATACATTCTAAACTTGTATTGTTAAGAATTACATTTTAGTTTAAAAAAAAAAGGACATTCAAGAGCAGACAGATAGAACCTTTTGCCCTGTAAATATTGCATAGTCCATATAGGTATTTGGGACTGATGGAATGTCATAACTGGCCTTTGATATATGTAGAGTACAGATTTCAATGGAGAGAGCATTGATAAGAGCATGGGTTGAGAATCAGAATTGATCGTTAGTAATTATGACTACGTCATAACTGCCAGACCACTGATGATCACAGCCTGGCCACCTGGGCACTTGGTCCACAACCTTAACTCTCCCCGTGATAATGTTGAAGTACTAAGGTCATTGACAGCATCATTAGTTCAAGTCACCTTGTGTAAGAGTTTTTCTTGCCTGACCCTCTTCCACAGATGAAAGAATCAGACAAAATAATTTGGGATCTGTATTGAATTATACTCCTTCCACCATAAAAAGATTATATTGCAGTCCTCACCTCAGCTACCTGTGAACATAACTATCTTTAGACTAGGTTCTATAGAGAAATACAACCAGTGCAAATGTGTATGTGTATTTATTTTTCTCAAAGAAATGGTTGTAGATATTAGAGGTTCCAGATTTCTGGTTGGATACTTCCCCTGATTATGTCACTGCAGAGGCTGCATCAACCAAGGTCAGCAGACCAGACAGCAAGCTGCTGGCTCAGAGACTGCAGGAGGCGAATGGCTCTCAGAATTGTCAGGCTGCTGGCTTAAGACCAAACAAACTGAGGTCAGATAATGAGCCAGATGCAAGATCCAGATCCAGAGAAAAAGACTCAGGCCACACACTCCAAGGAAACTCCCTTTGTTCAATTGACTGGCTGCGCATGGTGCAGCATTTCTCAACCCGTGAGTCGCAACCCCTGTGGAGGTCAAAGGACCCTTTCACAGGGGTCGCCGATTCATAAGAGTAGCAAAATGACAGTTAGGAAGTAGCAGTGAAAATAATTTGATGGTTGGGGGTCACCAGCACATGAAACCATATGAAAGGGCCGTGGCGCGGCATGAGGAAGATTGAGAACCTCTGCCCTAGAGCCTTCAAACCACCGCCGACACTCTGTGTTCCAACTTTTAACTTTCAGAACTGTGAAACCAACTTCAGTTCCTATCAGCTACCATGTGTGCTATCTGCTTACAGCAGTCCTGGGACATTAATACAATTTGTAAGTTCTCTTCCTGCTTTCTGATTCTATGCAACTATCTGAAAGGGTTCAGATTCTGATTCTATAGGAAGGATGGAGGACAGGGCAACCAGGCAGTCAGAACAGACCTTTAGTCTCAGGATGGAGCAAAAGCAAGACCATTGTCGCATGTTCTGGCCTCTTCAGAGGGAGGACGAGAAGGAAAGTGCTCCACTGGGGTTCAGTGAATCACCCTACCAGCTACCAACTCCTTACGGACCAGCAGCGGCCGGGTGATCAATAACCCTGGTCCCCTGGATGGCAACTGCCCTGGCTGTGCACGCAGCCAAGGAGGGTCCCTGTCGTGCCAGGGCTGTGACATTACATTCTGCTGGAAATCGATTTGGCTCCGTTTCATGCCTACCTAGCAGATTTCCAGATTGTGAAAATGAATGTTTTCTACGCGCGTGGCTGATTTTTTCAGGCATCTGTTCACTCATCTAAACCTTAGTTACATGCTGCTAGGAGAATGGAAGGCTCTGATTTCTGCTCTTCCAGTCAAGAGGGGTTAGAGGCATCGTGATTTCTGCTGCACAGCCCGGCCCCAAAATGGTGAGCCAGGCCTCTTATTGCTGTCTTGGGAAATGGATGGATGGATGGATGGATAGATAGATGCAGTACATATTTCCTTCTGCTTTTGCAAATGGTCTTGACCTTCATGGGAGTCCCCTGCCTGAGAACTTGGACCCCTGAATATAAATAGCCAGTGGAATGTAAACATGAATGCGGACCCTATCATTTTCACATGCTATTAATAACCCCTTACTGGCTAGGCACTTTGACGGTTTAGTTGACAGCCCTTTCTTCACATGCCGGAGGTCAAGTGTAAGAATAACAATACTCACATTGATTTAACACTTTGCATTTCCAGAATGCTTTCATCACCCTTAATTAGTAAACACAAATAAGTTCTGCTAAATTCACTCGTAATTGCACTCTTCAGTGTTCAGAAAGCAGTAGGCGCTCGTGATTAATAGGCTGGACTTTGGCATTGGACAAACTCAAACTGGGGCTCTGACTCTGAGTGGCAAGCCTCCGTGTCCTCATCTGTAAAATGGGGGTACTGATGGATTCCCCACCCAGAGTGTGACGATTAAATGCAAATGTGCTTGTCAGTAGTGCACCTGCCACATAGTAAGTGCACACTGTATATCTTAGTTGTACACTCGAAGTTGGCTCTTTGCCATTCCCGAGCCCTCTCATGGTAGAGTGCCTCCATCCGCAATAAGCTCCTTAAAATGGAAGCATCCACAGACCATCAGACTGGCCGGGTTGCTACTACCTTCCTGGGGGTTCTTTCTCCCCCCCCTCTCAAAGCTCTCCATCCTTCTTTCTTAATTTTACATAGAAATTTGGTTTTCTTGGTCTCATTCCTAGCCTACCCCAGGCTTGGCTTGAAGATTAGCTTCCTACCAGCAAGATTTCTCCCAAGTTGTCTCCCTCAAATATATGCCAAACTTAGCTGCTTGCGAATGACTATACACTTGGAGGTCATCAGAAGTAGGTCAGCGTTATTCTCCCTAAGGGTTATCAGTCATCTAGAGCAAGCAGACACCATTGTTTGTCCCACAAGTACGGCCCACTCCCTTCTGATAAGGATAGTAGTTGTGTGTTTCCTTGTAGGAGACACCAGAGGTCAGACCCTCCCACGGGTGACCAAGGTTAGGCTGCCATCATGAACCTAGGGCCCGCCCATCCTGTCACATGTATACCCCTAGACCTTCCCATTGCTGTGGGCACACCCCTAGCTCATCCCCTTCCTGTCACGCTTATGCCTATCATACACCCCCTTCCTACGAGGTGTGTGCCTATTGTACTGCCCCTACGAGGTGTGTGCCTATTGTACTGCACCTTCCTGTGACGCGTGATTACCTGTAATCGTGTCCCCTAATGAGATATAACCCTTGGTTAGCAGTAAAGTGGAGGCTCTCTCCTACTCTTGTGGCCGGGCTCCCCCCACGCAGACCACCAAGCGGGGCTGAGGTGAGCATGCTGCTATGAATTGTGTCTGGCCCCATTATTCCAATCTCTCCTCTACCTCTCATGCGCTCTATGACTTTACTGTAATCTTTACTTATTATCGCTGTACAAATGCACCTACCAGACCTGTGATGATTTGAAGAATGCCTGATTATATTTATAGGTTTAGTATTAAGGTAGCAGAAGGACATTGGGCCTCCACTCAAATACTCCCTCAAGGCAAGAATACTTTCTTCTATTAAATTGGCATTCTATGATGCTCACCTTCCTGACACAATCGCTAAAGACAGAGCGGGTGCATAAGCAAATGTACTGAAGAAAGCTGATGGTGCCCGGCTATCAAAAGATATAGCATCTAGGGTCTTAAAGGCTTGAAGGTAAACAAGTGGCCATCTAGCTCAGAAGCAACAAAGCCCACATGGAAGAAGCACACCAGCCTGTGTGATCACGAGGGGCCAAAGGGATCAGTTATCAAGCACCAGAGAACAAAAAATCATATTGTGGGCTCATCTCCCCGACACGACTGCTGAAGACAAATGGGTGCATAATCAAATGGGATGAAGAAAGCTGATGGTGCCCAAAAAGCTATCAAAAGATATAGTGTCTAGTGTCTTAAATTGGCGTGTGAAATAAAGGATCACCCATAAGTAGCGAGCTTCCTTAAACAAAGAACCGAATGGTCAACATTCACCCGAAAGGGAAGGTGACAAGGAGAAGGGACACCCTGAAAATGGCAACTAATAACAATGAACAGTTTGTATAAATTATCAAGGGTTCATGAGGGAGGGGGAAGTAGAGAGGGAGGGGGGGAAATGAGAAGATGATACCAAGGGCCCACGTAGAAAGAAAATGTTGTGAGACTGATGATGGCAACTAATGTACAAATGTGCTTGACACAATGGATGGATGTATGGATTGTGATGAAAATTGTACAAGCCCCCAATAAAATGAGTTTTTTTTTTTAAAGAGAGAGAAGAACAACTTGGAAAATTTGTGTGAGAATGTGTCCACCACTTGAAGACTGTAATCAATGACACTGACTGGTCCCTGCAGAAATTTCCAACCACAAAAAGGAAGTATAAGAAAAATGAATACGAATAATTGAATTTATGTTAAAAAAAATCAACAACAGTTGTCTCCCTCCAGAATTCAAACACAGACTTTAAATTGCCATTTCCCCCATCCTCATTCATGATAAATGGAGGAAAGACTGATGTTGTCAAGGATTCCATTTTGTTAAGATGCACAGTCAGTGGTCCTGGAAGCAGCAATGAGGGAATCAAGTGACGGGTTTCCCTGAGCCAGCCCGCTGTAAAAGACCTGTTTAACGTGTTCAGAAGCCAACATCACCGTGAGGACGCTATGTGCCTGACATAAGCCGTGCCATTTTCCAGTCACCTCAGATGCATGCAAAAGCTGAAGAAGAATTGACGATGCCCTTGAATATAGTGTCTTTGAGGAATACTGACTATTCAAATCTGCCTTGAAAGAAGTGTAACCAGGATGCTCCTGAGAAGGGAGGGCCATCTCTCGGACTGTGGACATGCTATCAGGAGGCGTCAGTCCCTAGAGAAGGACATTGTGCTTGATAAACAGAGCGTCAGTCAAAAGGGAGACAACCTGCAGGGAGATGGACTGACTCAGTGGGTGCCACAATGGGTTGAAACACCAAACGTTATAAGGAAGACCAGGCCATGTTGTGTTCTGATGTACACAGGGAACTGGTTCGGCAGCACCTCACCACAACAACAAAATTACAGAGGTATTATGGGTTTCTGTAAGCCCCGGTTCAAGGACCGGTAAACCCAGTGGAAAAGTAGAGAATTTCATCAAAACCAGATGGTCAGAAACAGATCCTGGACTTAGAGCCTAGGAACCAAGCCTGCAAAGCTTCCTTAATCCCACGGGCGACATTTCTCCTTAGGAGCACCAAAATACAAAGAGAGGAAGCTGCGGGCCAAAATTACCACTATACATGGGAGCAAACCCCTGCAGGAGACATCTGATAATATGTTAAAGATAGTATTGTTTGAATTCACTATTTTGTTTAAAATAATAATATTGTGTTGTAGATGAAAGTTTGCACAGCAAATTAATTCCCCTTATGGAATCAACTTGATGTCTGTGGGTTTGGGACTTTTAAACGGATTTTATACCAACGGTTCATTGTCGTTAGTTGCCATTTTCACGGTGTCCCTTCTCCTTGTCACCTTCTCTTTCGGGTGAATGTTGACCGTTCGGTTCTTTGTTTAAGGAAGCTCGCTACTTATGGGTGATCCTTTATTTCACAAGCCAATTTTTTATTCGGCTGTAAAGCAACCTGCACAAATGACTTCAGTTCCAAGGTCAGAGGGTGTCGGTGGCCTTTTTTGGGAGTTCGAGTTTTATTCTACGTTCCTCTCCCTTTCCACCTGGGACCCTTACTTCTGCTGGCCAGAAATACGGTGTAATTTCCCTAACGATGGGTAACTGCTGCAGGAGCTGGAAAGCTGGGCAGAACCCAGCACGCGTTGCAATGGAGTTGACTCACTTCCCTGGCAAACCCTTGTGCATCAGAGCGGAACTGTGCCCCCACCCCCACCCCCTCCCAAAGAGTTGTCAGTGGCTGATTTTCAGAAATAGGCCTTAGGCATTTCTTCCAAGGTATTGCTGGCCGGCCTCAAACCTTCAACCTTTGGGTTGCAGCTAAGTGCACTAACTGTTTGCATCCCCCGGCGATCCCCAAGTTCATCGGGAGTCTAATAGAACAGGACCCAAAGAAGGTCGGCAGGCCAGTTCTCTGCCAGTGCCCCACACTGGGATGTCATGGGAAATGGTAGGGAGCTTTCATGGAAGCTACCTAGGTAAGAGTGTATTTTTTACACATCATGATGGGATAAGGCCTAAACAAAGATTTGAATGACATTGAAATGTGAATGAAAGCCATGTAATTAGGCAGGCATGTGCTCTTTCGTTCTCAGTCCAAGCAGTCCTAAGCCACATTCTCCTGTCCCAGATCCTCAGTTCATCCCTGGTAACTGTTTCCTCTCCGCGGGTGATTGAGCTCATGATGTGTTTCCTAAAAAGAATCTCAGATTGTGTATTGGGAGTTCTCAACACATATCGCTGTCATAAGAGAGAGGTAGAGAGAGAGATTTAGAGAGAAATACAGGGCCAGAGAAACAAGGAGGAAAAGAAGATATGAAAATTTAAACACTGCGCTGATGTTGAAAAAGATAGGGGTCCAGTCCTTGCCCAACCTCTGGTTAGAGGTGAAACTTGTGTGGTCAGATGAGTCAGCTGGTCACCGGAGCCCAATTTCTTCTTCTGAGCACCGATTCCATTTTCCAAACCTCCTTTGCGGTTGTGTGGCACCTGTGAAAACAGCTTATGGGTGAAGGGATGTGACGCCTTCCAGTTCTTGCCCATAACAATGCTGCCCTCTCTCCCTCCGTGTCCGTGCTTCATCAGCACGCTCCATGGTTAATGGCCAGGGACACCTTGGGAGTTGTGGGTTGAAAATGAGAGAGCCACTGGTAGCCTGGGTCCCTGAAGACTGCATGGCGCAGAACACCCCCCACCGCTTCCCCACCCCCCACCGCTTCCCCACCCCCCACCGCTTCCCCACCCCCACCCGGGTACAGATTAGATTTGGCGTGAACAGGAAATGAGCCACCATAGTGTGGCGCCTCTAAGGTTGTGGGGCTTCTCTGTATCACTGTAGCTAAAACGTGTTATGAAGTCACTTAACCTCTTCAGCTTCTCTAGCGGTCGGGCAGAATTTGCCTTCTGCGATGCCCCCACTTAATCCACTTGGGATTAATATGTCCTGCGCATAAAACTATTTCCCTACTCCATGTCCTTTTTCAGCCCTTCGCCATGCATTTTTACTTAGTTGCAGCAATCATTTCAAAAACAATTACTATGTAGCTTATTTTCACTTAACACACCACATCGCCACGCCTTCACGATGATACAGCTTAATGAGTGCTTACTATGCCGTAAGCGGAAGGACTCTTACTGCCTAAGACCACTGTGACCTGCTGCTCTGACAGCCTGAGAAAACAAAATGGCTGCTCTCCTCCGCCATTAAGTTGTGGGGTGGTTTGTTACAAAGACACAAGGAAGTAATGTGATGTCCGCACCATCAAGCCCAAATGGGTGAGTAACGATATGAACAGAAGAACGAATGAACAGAATTGATGGATGAGGGGCGTACACTTAGGCCATGATCAGAAGCATGGAGGCAGTCAAAGGAATGGCCCAGAAGCAAGGATGAGACTAACTAGCGAATGCTGGAGGCCCCTTCCGTCTGCGTCTGGTGCAGGGGCAAGGGAGGCGTGGCGACTTCAACGCACCAACTGGGGTACTGACTCTCCTAACCCAAGTCTTTTTAACTCCCACCAAGTGACTGGGTAAGATTATGCAAAGGATGTGCTTGTGGCCCACGAAGGGGATTGGATGGCGTGTTAATCATGTAAATAAGGTGCATGGTACCCTTCTGGGGTAGAGCCATGCAAATAAAGTGTATGGAACCCTAGCAAGGGGATTGATTCATTTTGCCTTCCCGGTAGAATTAAAATGAGACAGAAATAGGGGAAATCTCAAAACCACCAGAAAGAAGAGCCAGGTGTGGAGTGCCTCCTTTGGACCCAGAATCCTCTTCTGAGAACCTCCAAGCCCCAGGAGACAGAGAAAGCAGAGAACTCTAACACAGGCGATGGTGAGAGAGGGCAAAGGAAAGGGAACCAGCGGGCAGCAGAGTCCGGAGACAACAGCCTGAGCTCAAGCAGAAGCCCAGCAGGCTGCCCGCCATGGAGTAAGCAGGAACGCTGGACTGCCTTCGGCCTAGAGGCTTGCAGGTGGAGGTTCCTTCCTCCGGGAGCTAATGAGCAGAACGGAAGAGCTTTCTAACATTCACTGACCGGGGCAAAGACAGGGGCCACCACAGGCCAGAGAGAGTGTGCCTGTGGGCACAGCCAAAAACAACTTGTTCTGCCTGAAGAACTGTATTCTGAGTACTTTCTGATCCTGAGTCGTAGCTTATTCCTTCCCTGATAAACTCCATAATTGTGAGCCTTGTCTGTAAGTTCCGAGAGTACTCTCTGTAGCCATTGCGAGGAATGAGTGGGCCAAGCAGAGACGTAGAATGTGCAGCAGGATGCACTATTGGGTCAGAATGCGTAAAAAGGTCAGAAAGTAGAGGCGTGTGCTTCAAATAAATCACCTTTGGGCTGAATGCTAATGGTGAGCCTCTCGCCTCCTTGGGAAGTTCTGAGACCAGTCACCTCAACCCCACACCGTTTTTACAGATACTGAGGGATATTTATATTTCTCTGTTCCCCTTGCCAGGCCACGAGCATCTTCAGGGCAGGAACTACAGTGCATTCCCAGCACCTGACATAGGGCCTAGCACATCGTAGATATTATGTGAACAAGTTGATGAGCAGAAGCATTGTCATTTACATAAAGTTGCTCCTGTTATCAGATAAGCATATCTCAAATTTTTAATTTTCTATGGAAACTTGGCTGCCTGAGATGAGCTCAGCCCAAGAGTTTTGGAGTATGTTTCAACACACCCCTAAAAGACTGCAGGTGTTGATTTCATCCAAAGCTCTCCTTCCTCTCTCCCAGCTCTCACCGCCCTTGCCTAGCCTACTGGGGTTGAGTTTGGACTGAAGGAGACCTCATTCCATTCTCAGAAAGCACATCACCATCTTTTTGTGAGTGGGCAAGAAAGATATAAATAATAAATCCCCGGTGAGCTGACATGCTACCTGCGAGCCAGAATAGGACATCCATTTCCTGGAAAGTGGTCTAGACTCCATGTGAGGGCTGCCCGTCAGATCATGCAGAAGCCCAGAGCGGTGCCAGGGAAGGAGTGAGTCTGCCGTGGGCCCTCTAGTTCACGGCCTTTCACAGTTTGGCGGGGGGTTCTGAGTTTGGCGGGGGGCTCACCGTGGCCAGTGGAATGCCTCCACACACAACAGAGGTCGAGACTTGAGAAACACTGGCCTGCCGAGGGGAGCCCTCCTGGGACACTGGGACATTGTGGAGCAGCCTACTGTTCAGGAGACACATGGCCCAACTGTCAACCCACACCAGCAGGTGGACAGATCATCCAGCCCTGGTGTAGCCACCTGTGACACCTAGTGGGAAAAACAGCAGCAGCAACAGACCTGCGTCGGGAGACGAACAACTGGGATGCTCCTTAGAAGCGAGGATGGGGAGACTTTGTCTACATACTGTGGACATGTTATCAAGAGGGCCCATCCTGGCAAAGGATAGCTACCTTGATAAAGTAGGGCAGCAAAAAAAAAAAAAAAGACCTTCAATGAGAGGGCATGACGTAGCGGCTTCCACATACCTGCTGTGTGCAGATGACACAGGCCTGAGCGCTGGTTCATGCTGGTACACACAGGGCCACTGGTTCATGCTGGTACACACAGGGCCACTGGATCATGCTGTTACACACAGGCCCACTGGATCATGCTGTTACACACAGGGCCACTGGTTCATGCTGTTACACACAGGGCCACTGGTTCATGCTGTTACACACAGGCCCACTGGTTCATGCTGTTACACACAGGGCCTCGGCGGCTCGGAAGCCACTCAGTGGCACTCAGCAGCAGCCCATTGTGCGGCGGCGATCTGGGACACGGCAGTACGTGAGCCGTACAGGAAGTACCCCCACCATCAAGTCCAACTGGTGGGTGAGAATACAGAACTGATGGCTCGGAGCCTCAAACTCGGGGCCTGGTCAGCGTCATGAGAGAAGTCCAGGAACTCGTTCAGAAGCAAGGGTGAAACATATTTGTGAACATTGGAGGTCCCTGTCCCAGTGTTAGGTGCATCGGGGGTGGGGGTGGCTTCAAAGAGCCATGTTCTCCACAAGATCAGGTGCAGCCTAATGAGCTTCATCAGTCTGGCCGTTTCCCTGGCGGTGGTCATGAGTCTTCGATGACCCCTCCACATGCTCGAGACCATTTTCATTCAGACAAGTGGCACGTGTTTGTGATGAGATGAGGACTGAGATATGGTCTACATGCTCAGAAAAAGACCACATTGCTTTATAAAAAAAACAAGGATCTTACTGCTGATGTGGTTAACACGGTGCTCTGTCTACGAAACAACCAAATCCTCAGGCTGAGGGGTCTCTGTTCTGTCGCAGTAAACTTACTGAAAACATGCAAACAACCTTTCCTGCCCCTCTTCTAAGGCTTACTCCCTAGAAGAACAATCTCAGCTATTTTCACTTTATTGCTTTTTGTAAGTAGTTTATTTTTCACTGGCATGGTCGTACAGGTGTATCTGGAGTGTTCAATTTGTCTGTATTATCTCTTGACCTCCTCCTTTGTACAATAAGACTTGTGTTTCTTAACCCTCTCCCCTGCCCCCAGCCATCCAATATAAATGTAGCATGTGTGGGGATTTTAGAAATATTCAATAATGACTTACCATGACTATGTAAATATGTTCACAAATGAGCCACGGGACCTAGGAGGGCCTCTTGGCTTTCTTGTAAGAGTCGCCTTGGCTTTTCATTTGCTTTATATTTTTATGTGTCGATCATGAATTTATCCTCAAACTCTACAACAGAGGTGTAACAAGTTTATAAAGACCTCTAGCAATGTGTATGTATGTATGTATTATATATATATATATATATATATATATATATATATATATATATAATACACACACACACATATATATATATCCATGTGTTAATCCGGGTAGACTAAAACAAATCCATTGACACCCATATGTGAATAAGAAAGAGCTTTATATACAAGAGCAATTGAACATTGAGATGCCAGCTCCATCCAGATCAAGTCTGTAAGTCCAATGTTAGCCCATATGCCCAATAACAATCTATAAAGCCCTCTTCAGACTCACGGAACACATGCAATGAGGCCGAATGCAGGAAGATCACAGGCCGGTAGGTGGGAAGTCTTGTGGATCCAGTGGTGGTGTAAGCATCTCAGTGCTGGTAGGGGTCTTTACATGGTCCCTTCAGCTCCCAGGACTGCATCAGGGTAGATCCATGTGGCTTCTCCTCAGAAATATCTCACAGGGAGTGAGCAGTGAGAGTGTGTCTCCCGCCTGCGAGGAAAACAGGAGTTCCCAGAATCCTCAGGAGAAGGCCATGCCCACTCAGAGGCCTTAATGGCTATGCCTGATTAATAGACTAGACTGCACCCCTTCACTCTTAATCCTCTCAAGTCCCAAATTGACACCAGATCATGTAATTCCCACCTGCTCCAGTCTGTACTGGTCGCCTACTAAATCTTCTGAAAGCTTCTCTTTCTGTCCTTTTGGGAAGTCCGTAGGCTGACTTCTGAGATGGCTTTTCTGTTTATTAGCACTCATGTCTCCCTTTCTTTATATACTCCACTTACCGCATATACTCGTGTATAAGCCAACTTCTTCAGCACAAAAAATGTGCTGAAAAACTGGGCTTCGGCTTCTACAGGGGTCAGTGGTACCCCAACAAGGTGTAACATCTCGTGGTTATTGTTGTTCCTCCGCTGTTCACTCAAAGCCCTGCTGACACTGCAGGGCTTTGAATGTTTGTTTACTCACATCTAACCAATCAGAGCCGTCCTATTATGTGGACGGCTCCAATTCCCAGAAGCACCCGTAGTGATTCACTTGCCGGCAGCTGAACTGGTAAGGATGTGTCTGTGGCTGCGCTCCATCTCTCCCCTCTGGTCTCTGTGTTAATTCACACCCTGCATTTCCCACCCTACGCTTGTCCTCAAAGTCAATCAGTTTTTCTGATTTCCCAGGTAATAATTAGGTACCTCGGCTTATACTCGGGTCGGCTTATATTCGAGTATATATGGTACTTTTAATTCCAGTTCTCTGTGAACTCTCCAAAGCCCTCCCTAATCTTTCCCTGAGCAGACTGCCACGTCGTCTCCCATGATAAGGCTGGTGGGTTTGAACTGTGACCTTTCAGTGAGCAGTCACACACTTAACACAGCACCTCCACGACTCCCTCCTGAATGGCCAGCATTCTACGATATGCTTGATCTTAAGGTTTTCTTTTCAACTAGCTTAAAAGCCTCTGAGTGATAGCCCCCACCCAATAATCCTTTGGGGACACTGAAATGACCTTCCATCCTTAGGAGAACACTGGCAACGTGACCCTCCCACATTACAGTCCAAGAATGACTAAAAATACCCCCTCAACACCCCCCCTCCCCACCTTTGGATTGAAGCAAGTGCCAAATAATTAGAGCAGAGACGTTTTCTGGCAAATAACACAGTGAATAGCTGGAAAGGTAGGTTTCAGTGAAGACTGTTTATAAACACACCTTTAGCTGCCAAAATTGTGATGTCTAATTAGTTAGCATTGCCCCATCTCTAGCCTCTCCTCTCTCTCGCTTCTTCCTCCGTTGACACTCACACAGCCATACACCCCTTGCTCCGGCTTTCTCTCTCCCTCATACTGGATCTCAGGCTGCACAAGTTCGCTGCAGAACTGGCTCCCCTTCTAGCTGGTTCATCCCTGCACTCCATCAAAAAATATTTTCTGCATCTCTAATTTCAGCAAGATGTGCCTGACTGAGAATGTCAAACCCACTGAGCAGAAGTGTTGAATCCAAAGTTGGCACTGCCAGTGATGATCAGCCGAGGAAACAAACTCAAGTTTTTTTCCCCCCAATTATTTGTTAGGACGACATAAGTTTTCACTTTGCGGAAGAATTCACATCCTGCCTCTCAGCCCCCACTCTCGCCTGTGCAGAGACTGCCCGCTGATTTCCAACAGAGCTCTCTGCACCCAGGAAGACGCGTGGACGGGAACAGGTAGCTGGCCATATGTGGAGGCACAAAGGCTTTCCCAGGCAGGTCGTCTCTTCATGATTTATTGGCCAGGAGATTTGAGAGGATGAGTGGTCGGAGCAACATGCCTTGGGGCCTATGGGGAATCCAGGCTGGGGCTGGGAGACGGCAGTTCAAGTCTCTGCTAAGCATGCTGCTGGCTGCATGAAATCAGCAAAGTTTGTTAACCTCTGAACTTCAATCCCATCTGTAAAATGGAGCAATTGGACCAGCCTTCCAAGGGTAACAATAGGTCAAGGTGAAAGCAGTTTAAAAATGATTAAAAAACAGAGAAAACAGACCCACTGCTGTCAAGTGGATTCCGATTCATAGTGACCTTATATAGGATTTCTGAGGTTGTAATGATTTTATTTTATTCTTTTTAGGTTGTAAATCTTTGCAGGAACGATTAGCCTCATCTTTCTCTCAAGGAGTGGCTGGTGGGTCAGAACCCCCGACTTTGCTATTAACCACTCAACCCCGCCCAACCCTCACAGTGCCAGCAGAGCTCCTTTGTCATGATAAAGTGCCATGCGAGAATGTCACTTATCACTCTGCCACCTCAGTGACTGCGTTTCCCCCCACTCTGTCTAGCCCTTTTTTCATAAGAGGGTTTTAAAAGTTGTATTCTGTAGATAGGAAATTTATGGGAGAGAAAGTATTAGGATGTAACTAATGGGGAGGGAAGGGTGTGTTCCCCAGGGAAACCCATGACTTGTTGGCCCGGTACAATAACTACAGCCACAGCGTAGTGTCATGAGGTTAGCAGTCGTGCTTAGGAGGTCCGGGTAGGGAATGCGTGCGAACAACGAGGCTAGAGAGCACGTGGAGGAACTAGCCGCGGAGATGGCACAGCCACACAGTGCTCTGCCGGCTTCATCAGAAGCCTGGAGAGGACCACAGTGGAAATCACAAGTACGGTTCCCCTCGCCATCCCCCGCTCCCCCTTTCTTTCTCTCTCAGTTTATACATTTCCTTCCACAGACCTGTAAACAGCCGCTTTCTCCTGGGAGCCCTGACTCCTTTTGATAGAGAAAGACTCCTTTTTTCCTCACAGGTCCCCCATAATCCACTTGCCAGATGACTCTTCCTGGCACCCCAGGTGGCATATGGCCTCCCTCTGCTAGATACTGGTCAGCCAGCATTTGCTGCTAACAGGATAGAAGCTGTTCACCTAGCCTGGAATGGAGGCCGCCAGTATCAGCCCCTGCGCTTGTCCTTCACCCAACCCTACACGAGCACCGTAGACGGCCACGTGGGTGTGCTGGTTCCTGAAGGTCAAGCCCAATCCCATCCTAGGCTCAGTGCTGGCTTTCCCTCCATGTTGACTTTTTACTGGTCCCTTTTCCACCCGCCCATCTAGAGAAGGTCTCGTGGGTATCAGGTGAGGACGGCTTTGAGGACTGCGGACAGGTGGTCAGTGATGGGGAGTGGCAGGCAAAGCACCTGCAAAAGGTGAAAGACTCGTGTCTTCGCATAGCAATGGCGTGCATTCTTGGTTCAAAGAAGTCTGCTATCTGGGCAGAGATGAACCCTTCCTTGGGCCCTTGGTGCCGGTGGCCATGAAGTCCATTCGGCTCCTGGTGGCCCATGTACAGAGCCCACCTGCTCCAGAGGGCTTTTGTGGCTGGGACCTTTCAGAAACAGGTCAATGGGCCTGGCCACACCCCGCCTCTGGGTGGGCTCGAGCCATCCCCCCCACTCCCTCCCGCCTTTCCACTCCTAGTTGCGGGCTTGAGCACATGCACTACTCAGGCTCTGACTGTCATCCGAGTCCCAGTGGGCAGGGTATAAAAATGTGTTTTCATTGAGAAAATCAAATACCCGACTGGAATCACAAACCATGTAAATGAATCCCAGATTGAAAATCTAACCTTGGTCCTCTTAAGACCCACTAAACTTTTCTATGTTTTCTTACATCTCTCTACTTCCTACCAACATTTAAAAAGTACACATTTCCCTTGTTTAAAAATCCTTATCCATGTTATCCCATCCAAACCCCGGAATTCAAACCATCTGCCTTCAAATAACACATGTGTCCTGGTGTTCGTCGCAGGCCCATCTCCGCGCTCGCCAAGGCTCCCCGTTGGGCGCGTGCCCACCAGTAAGAAATCCAGGTGTCTCTAGTCGCCGTAGCCCGTGGTAAGCTTTAGGCCCATGGAGTGCCTCTCTTTTGACACTGCATTTGAAAAAGGTGATCTCATCACTTGAGGTTTCAAGGGCACTCGTGAGTGAAAACCACTTCTGAACTCGCTCTCACATTTGAAGAGCCGCCCTAGAAGCCTTTCAACACAATCTGGCGTGCTCAAGGACATGGATCGTAAATGTTCTGGACTTCAGCCCTGGCCAGACTCGGGTAGACTCGTGCGTTAGGCTCTGAGTTCCGTGAGTCATGTCTCTTCCGCTCAACTTTGCAGCCGTTCCCAGTGGAGTTACGTGTAAGCCTTTGCAATTGTCCGTGACTGTATTCCATACACATATTGATCCCCCTTCCCTAATTCCCAGCCCTGGTGCCCTGCCCGTCTGTCTGGCGTGGGGGGAGCAGAATGGCGGCACCATGCTGGCCCCTCAGGGGTACGGAAGGGGCTGGCACCACTGAGCAGATATTCCTTAATGGGGCTTCTCCAGCTGGTCAACGGGCTCCAAAGAGACCAGGCGCACGGCCTGCTGCATGACGAATGTATATTCTCTGCCACTCTCCACAGTCCCCAGTCTCGGCCGCAGGACCCACACATGGCCCATCATCTCTGCTGCAGAAGGAAACTGGACAGGACGTCCCCTCAGGAGCCTGTCAGCCCTCCTCATCAGTCAGCCCAGGGGCAGCTCACAGCGACGGCAGCCACTCACTTCCACCCCCAGCCCCTGCCACCTGGGGAGCCCCACACCAGGGCAGGGCAATCAAGCTTGGCTTCTGCAGGGTCATGTAGAGCTTGCCACCAGCCGCAGTCCTGCAATATTTATACGTCTCCACGTAGGACTCTGACTCTCACTGGGGGTTAGGCCTCACTCGCTTCTCTTCTTCCTACCAAGGAGGCCAGAGTCTATACACGGACTGGGAACACCCATCCCACCTGCAAGTCTCACCTGACCCAGAAAGCAGGGATGTCACTTATCCAGTAGCCAAAACGCTGGCCACCGCCACCAAACAATGCACAGAACGAAATCTCTACCGGAAAAGCGCGGGTGTTCATTTCACTCGGGCACAGAGAAAGCTCGGTGCCTCCTCCCCAACCCCCATGCCTCTCGACTAGCTGTTGTGCCAGCACACTGCAGGGTGGGCGAGCACACCATACAAATGTGCTCTTGGAAAAAAAAAAAAACGTGCAAGAGGACACCATGGAGCTGTCACAGCTACCTGGTCTCTCTTCTCAAGAACGGTTAGCAAGGGAGATGTGGGGAGGCGGGCGGGAAGGCGCACGTGTTCAGCACGTGTCCACACCTTGGACACAGGTTTCCGTGTGAAGACAGCATCTGCGGCCCATGGAGGAGGGGACTTGTCCTGTCCCCGCCTGAGCTGCTCTGTTTATCTCAAAGCGGAAGGTTTCAGTCACTTGGGCCTCTCGTCAAATTGGTTTTGCAGGCGAGGGGCTGCCTTCTAAGGAGCCTGAAATGGTATCATTTCCTAGATGCAAATTATTTGGGTGTCTCTGGAAGCTAATTAAAAGGGAAATGCCCTATTTCGTAAAGAGCAGCATTTCTACATTTAAAAAAATCAGATGTTCTCAGTGGGGAGCAGGGTTTTATCTTTGTCAGTGTTGGCTAGTGCAGCCCAGATTGAAAATCTAAATGAAATAACTGCATGGAAAGGCATGGGGGAAGTTTATATTGGAAAAGCAGGAAGTGCTCCTATACACACACACACAGATACACACGGGGCGGGGGGGAGATAAATAGCTAACGCAATGGCGATTTCTCAGTGAACGTGGAAAGCCTTCTCAACGGCCTATTTTTCTCATCTTGCTAGTTACCCCTTATTTCCCTGTGAGCGTGGCAGACATGGAGGGCTGCAGAGGGGCCAGGCTCCATCACGGTGTCCAAATTTGGCTTTGTACATATGCTAACTGAGAGCTTGGCTGGCAGAAGCAGTTCCCGGATCCTGGATTGGCAGGGATTGCTCTTGGGAGAAGACAGGGCCGCGGGATTCACTCCGCGCCCAGCAACCACGCAATGTGCCCCAGCCAGCAAGTCAAACCTGTTTTGAAATAAATTCTGAATCTTAAATTAGCGAGGCGGTCCAGCCTAGGTAACCCCTCCCCCTAAAGTCTCCGGCCCCCTTTCCCTTTTTCACACCAGGAAGGATTTGCATTGAATCTTGCCACAGACCCAGTTCGGAGCTCAAAAGCTTGTCACCAAAGGACCCAGGTCATTAAGGTTGCTTCCTCCAGGGTGTAGGCCCGCCCGCCTCGGAGGAAGAAGGTAGGAATCTCAGAGACGAAAACCTTTCTCGTTTTGTCTTCCTCGGAAATCGGCCAACTGCTGCGAGAGTTCTGATGCAAGAATTAGCGCCACGAGGAAACAGATTAGCCAGCCGGAGTAAGGTGCCCATGCCAAGACAATCTGCCATCTGGGCCCTTTTCTTTCACTGTGTCAACCAGAAAGGGCTGCTCGCGGTTCCGAGTCGCTCCATGACAGTTTTACTCACTCCACGGGGTACGCTTTTAGGAGCCTTGGTGGTGTCGTGGCGACATGGTGGGCTGTGATCAGAATGGTCAGCAGCCCCAAACCACCAGCCACTCTGCGGGAGAAAAGTGAGGCTTTTTATGCCCGGAAACTGTTGGGGTCTTGGAAACCCGCAGGAGGGTGTCACTGTGATGGGCAGCGACTCGATGGCAGTGGGATTGGTTTTTCTGGAAGGATGTAGGGAAGAATCCGGAGGTTACCCTATAGGAGACCTTCATCCCAGTCAACTCCTGGTGCCTGCAGGGTACATACTGTTCAATTGTTAAGTCGCCCGAGTGTGCAGTACCTCGTGAGCAGAGACCTGGTCTGTTGTGCTGCCCCCAAAGGACCCAGCACATCGATAACACCCAAGAGGAACATACTTATTAAGTTGATTGGACGGAACCAACGAGGTCAACGTCCCAACTGTAATTCACAAAAGAGTGCGTTTTTAAAATATCACTTTCTGCATCTGGCGTGAGCCCGTGAAAATGTGCTTGAGTAGCAGTTGGGACAAGAGGTGTAGTCTTGGTTCTGTCCCCATCACGGTGAAAGACCTGCAGGAATGTGTCCACCTCTCTAGGGCTTTCATGTCTCTGCTCCTCAGAGGACCGGAAGAGATCATTGCCAAGCTTCCTTCAGCTCTAACTTTGTCAGGGTTCGTGACTCTGAGTCCTTGCGAACCACCTGAAAATGCATTCTCCGGATGATGGAAGATAGCTCCTAAGACCTACCTGGGAAAGGCAGCGTTCTCGGTGGAAAGAGCCGCTCCAAGAACACGTCCTAGAGACAAGGATTTAGAAACGTCATCTGCCCCTTCCTCTCGATAGCCGATCTTTCTTTCGGAAATGATTGACGAAAGGGAAGCGCAGGCACCGATGCACTGAAATAAAGGGGAGGCTGCTGGGCTCCAGGTGGCACTGTGGTGTATAATGTGGGGCTTAGCACTGGCCAAGCACAAAGAGTCCAAGTGGGTTCATGGGTTTGTCTGCTAACTGGAACAGTTCGAACCCACCCACCGCTCTGAGGGAGAAAGACGAGGCTTTCTGCTGCCATAAAGATATGCAGCCTCAGAAACCCCGAGGGTTAAGATGAGTCAGAACTGACTCATTGATGGTCGTGTGAACGAAGAAGAATGAGTGTGGAGGCATCTGAGCATTTGGTGAGTGCACCCCAGGCCAGGAATGTGATGGGGGAAGGGCGGTCATGGCTCAGGTCCTAAGTTATCTCTGTTGTCTGGTGACAAAGCAGTGCCCCTAGAAATCTTGACAAAGACCTCAAGATTTTTGTCTACATGGAGATGGGTGGAAAAAGGACTCGCCTTCATCATTGCACTATTTTTGAGAAACTCTTTGAAGGGATTATTCATTATGCCTCAAGTAGTGAATTAAATGGTGCCCACGCCACCCCCTGCAAAGGTAGGCCCATATACTAATCCCTGGTACGTGTAGATGTGACATCTGGCCAAGAGCCTTTGGGAAAGGCTATTAAGGATCTCAAGATGAGATCATCCTGGATTATCCAGTGAGCCCTAAGACCAGTGACAAGTCTTTGTGGGCGACACACAGAGGGGAAGGCGGAAACAGAGGCAGTGAGGCAGCCAGAAGAAGTGCCCACGGCAGCCCGAAGCTGAGAGACCGGAGGAAGGCTTCTTCTCTCGAGCCTCCACAAGGAGCAAGGCCCTGCCAGAACCTTGATTCCTGACTTCTGGCCTGCAGGATAATAGATGGCTTGTATTTTAAGCCACCAAGTTTGTGGTAAATTTGCTTTGGCAGCCCCAGGGAACTGATCGACTACAGATGAGAATATTTCAACGGATAGATATCATTAATCAGGCACTCCAGTAGGTACATCCTATTAATGATAAAAATGAAAGAAAGCTGACTTGGAAACATGTTATTAAATAGAAATAGTAGATCTCTTTTGAAATAAGTATTTTGGGGGTTTTCGGCCCAGACAAGTTGCCTATGAATATTGTCTTCTGAATGGACCGTTATGTCATGTGTTCTTGGTAGGAGGAAAACACGTCACTGTCAGAGAAAGAGGCCTTGCTGCCCTGTTGTGTGTTCACCCCAATGCAATGCCAGCCCATCATTGTGAGAGTCTGAACAGTCAGTGCCCCCTCAAAGATAGGTCGCAATCCTAACCTCTGTGCTGTTTGCAGCTAGAGGAGTTCATTTGTCGTGTTAATTAGATTCTATCCGAATAGAGTGGGTCCCTTCCCTAAAAAAGCAAATCAGACAGAGAGAGACACACACACAGGAGAAAGGCAGATGCCGTGTGATGAAGGAGGCAAATCCACGTAGAAGCCCAGGAACACCCAAGGCTTGTTGGCAGCTTCTAGACGCTGAAAAATGCAAAGAATGCCCTTTCCCCCTAAAGCCAAAGAGCGCTCTGCTTTGGCAAAACTGTGATAAAATAAACTTAGTTATTTCAACCTACCTCTTTTGTTATGGTAGTCCTCAGAAGCAAAGACATACACCCTTAGCTAACCTCCCTCTCTGATTGAGATGCTTCAGTTTTGTAAAGCATAGATTCGGTCGATGATTCTGTTTCATTTTACATCTACAGACAGTAGGCTCTCTGGTCTTTTGGCCAGAATTTGTCGGCCTGTTCTCAGAGCTCTGTGCAATACACCGTTCCATGACTGTTTTCCAACACGGTCCTCATTTCAGATTCAGAATATGATGTTAATCCACTGACTAGCTCACAATTGACAGTGAACAGCTTACAGTGTTTGTGACAATATTGGGTGTATTCCTTTCCAAATGAGGGATGTTTAAATAACAGCACATTGTGTTCTTGTTTTTCCCAATCCAATGTCAGTATCAGGGAAACTCAGCTTTAACGAGTGGTTTCCATTTTAAAATGGAAATTCCCTGGATTGTGCTGCTTCTTCCTGGCGCTTCCGTGGTACTGTCGCTGTTGTACCACTTGCTTCTGCATTCACATCTTAAAGTGATTTCTTAAATTCTTTGGACCTCACTGCTGTTTCCTCCTACTGCTTTTTCCTGTTACTCAAGTGGACCCGTAGCCATGGAGGAGAGATCGACAGCAGCCCAGCCAGGGAGAAGCCATCCATCTATAAAGCAGTCACAGGACAGCAACACGAGAGGTGCCCAGAGCAGACCCTCTGAGATCAGAGGTGGGGCTGAACAGTCAGTGTGTACAGAACGATATGAAAAGTGAGAAATAACTTGAAAAGGAATTTTATTGATGTGCACTCATGGACTAGTTCCTTAACGTGGACATTAGCACGCTGGCCATTTTCCACTTGCCCCCCTCAGAATTGGGAAGGAAGATTTCATAGTAGCCTTTGGTCTTGGGAGCCATAGTAGGAACCCTGGTGGCACAGAGGTTACATGTTGGGCTGCTAACCAGAGGGTCAGCAGTTCAAAACCGCTAGCTGCTTCGTGGGAGAAAGACTTTCTACTGCCGAAAGGAATTAAAGTCTGGGAAACCCACAGAGGCAGTTCTACCTTCTCCTAGTGAGAGTCACTATGAGTTGGAATCGACTTGATTGAAAATGAGTTTACTTTCGGGTTTTGGTAGCACTGGCAAATAAGCATTGGGCTGGTAACTGCCATGTCGGTAGTTTAAACCCACCAGCTGCTTGGTAAGAGGAAAACAAGGCCATTTACAGACTTAGAAACCTGGATTTGAACTGTGTCTTTTTAAATCTATTTTAAAATAAAGATGAGGATGGAAGGGGGAAGGGCAATTTTTTATATAACTATTATATGTTTAAAAGTTTAAGAAATCTTTAAATATTTTGAAATTATATCATATTTTGAAATTGCATCAGTTTATGTTGAATGACAAAATAAACCCTAAGCTTCATAGTACAGGCAGCCTCTCAGTTATGAACATCCAACTTAGTCGAGATCTGTGGTTACGAACCAACCCCATAAAGCCTATTATGTTAAAAACTTGCGACACTTTCAATGGTGTGTAATAACAAACGAGCACTACTTTGTGACCCACTTCAAAACCTTATTACGTTACAGCTGTTTTAGCATACCTGGAAGTGTTTCTTCAATGTTGTGTGTGTGCAGAAACGTACACTCCGGATTCTAGTATACTCTGGTACAGCCTATACTGACATGTGCCTGACATTAGAGATGAACTGTACCTCTCTCTTCTGACTTACGATCAGAAATTCAAGCTAAAAATAGACTTAAGAATCGGATTCATTTGTCATCCAGAGAATGTATGTATGTTAGGCTGTTTGAATTGGTGTTATAGCTACCTAATGATGTAGAAAGCCCATTTTCCCCCCAATGTGCAGAAGGAAACTAAAACTGAATGACTGGATTTATCATTGGGATAGCCTGCAGGCCTCATGGAATCAATTACCCAACCTCCCCAGGACATACTCACAGACCCCCCTTCCCTGAGCCCGTTCAACCAAGCATCAGGCATGGGACCAGAAAGGGCCACACTGTTGCTTACTGGGAGGCCGCTTGGGTAAAAGTAGAGGCCCTGTCCCAGAATGGGCAACTTAACTCGGGCATAACTAGAGGGGCTTGTGCAAGATGGGTTCGTAAGGCTTGCCCAGATGGCCAGTCTTGACGAACGTTTTGAGCCTGTCTTTACAACATTCTCTCCTCCCTGATCACTGTTCTCACCACAGCCCCGCCCTCCACGCACCTCTGATCATACACTTATTCATATCAGCTACAGGCTAAGCTGCTACCACCAAGAGGCCGGAGCCACTGTGGCGTCCACAGAGTGAAGTTCATTTCCTTCTCAGGAGGTGGGTGAGGGGGGGGTGCTCTGGAGCAGATGGGCAGCGCGCCCCCTTGAGGCCATCCACAGACCCAAGTTGCATCCCTGGTTATTCTGACGTCCCCGTATTGCAGCGGCATGGCCAACACCGCTGTCCACGTCGGGTGCGATCCAGCCTGGCAGACAGGAAAAGAGCAGAGCACAGCTTCCATGAAGGGAGTCAACACTGCACACACCACTTCTGTTCCACTGGCCATCCAGCTGCAGTTGGGGTTGTAAACCATGCACCTCCTCAACTCAAAGGGAGAGGAGGAGAATGGATGACTGGGGTTGCTAACAGTCTCTGCCACACCCCGGGGCAGCCACCAGTGAGGTCCATACTGTTATTGCAGACATTGCCCACACTGCAGTTTGCCCTTCCTGGTTGCTTCCTTCTAGAAAGGGTGTTTTGTTTGTAGGGGTTACAGTGTGTATGTGTTTTGTGTTTTTGGTCGGGAGGTTGTATTTTTATTTCCCTAGTACCTAACTGAGGAGCCCTGGTGGTGTCGTGGTTACACGTTGGCTGCTAACCACAAGGTCAGTTCAAACTCACCAGTCTCTCCAATGGAGAAAGATGGGACTTTCTACTCCCATAAGGAGTTCCTGTCTCGGGAACTCACAGGGGCGGGTCTACCCTGTCCTATAGGGTCGCTCAGAGTTGGCATTGGCTTGCTGGCAGTGAGAGGACTTAATTGGATAAATGAATGAACAAGCATTCTCCTGCCCTCACCGCAGCAAACCAAACTCCACACCCAGGCAACAGGAAAAGAAAATTTAAAAGGAGCAAAAACCGAGGGTGCTAGTAAGGATCCCTGGTTGTGTTGTGTATTAGGTACTAGGTTGTTCGTTCAAACCCACCAGCCACTCCTTAGGAAAAAAATGAGGCTCCCATAAAAATTTACAAATACCTTGTATGGGTCCGCGTGAACAGGAACGGATTCAATCATTGGTTTGGAGTGAGGGCGTCAGTTGGAACAGTCAAGCATGAAGTCCAACTATGTAGAGCAGCAAGAAAACCCACTTGGGCTGCTGGGCCCAGAGACTGGGGTCTAGAAGGCCCAGCAAAAGCAAACTGCAGGAGCTGCCCCAGGGTGCCAAGTTAGGGTGAGGCAGTAGTTAGGAAAGGGGAAACCAGAGCAGAGTGTGACTAAGCCATGGAGATGGGATGGTGGAGGGGTGCAGCCTCTTGAGAAAAGTCCCCCTCGGAAGGAAGGAGATGGAAATGCCCCTGTGGGTTTCTGTGGCAGCCACTTCAAAGGGACACACTGGATAGCATGGATGCCTGGGGAGGAGGGGCCGGGGGGGGGGGCGCCTGCACAGGGGTGATGGGGAGAGAGCATGGGGCCCAAGGTCATGATGACCCCTTGCTCCTGACTCGAAGTGCAGGGAAGCACCTTGAGAGAGGGTGGGGCAGGGTCAGCAGAACAAAGCCAAGTTTCCATCACAGCCCACCAGGCATTCTCGGTAGGGGGTGGAGGGGGTGCTAGTCCAAGGACATGTGAAATTCCAGAAGCTACAGTGCAGTCAGGTCGGAGGTAAGGTGAGCAAGCCAAGTGGAGACGCATGAGGAATGGACTCGACCAGTGTGGAGTGCCTGTCGATTAAACAGAAGAAGGCGGCAGAGGCAGGATGGAGGTGTTGGGAACCAGGACCCAAGGTTCCCTAGTGAACCATCCAGCCTCAGTGTTCCAAAGGGGGAGGCCACAGTGTGATGAGGCCGTGGGTTATCGGTATCTGTTAAAATGTGTGTGTGTGATTCTCTATTTCATTTTTTTCTATAAAAAACACATCTTCCTTTTATAATCAGAAAAAAAAATACCATGAGAAGAATTCCACTCTTCCCAGATGGCCGTGGTGGGCACGGGCATGTTTCCCTTTCTTCAGTTCTAGATTGGTGTAAATATTGCGCTGAGGGGTCTGGCCTCAGCGGGCTTCATCCAGTGAAAGCAAAAGGCCAGCATGCTTTTCGGTGGCCGCAGCCCTGCACTTGCTGATTTGCAAATAGAAATGTCCCGGAGTCCAGCCGGAGGTGCCTTGTAAGGGTTTTCTTGGTCATGAAAACATCAGGTGCGGATTTATGACAAGGACTCGAGGGGCCGCGTGGCCCCTCGTCGCCAGCGGTCCTGTCTTCCCGGTGCCTGGGGCCTGCGCATGCAGCACACACAGCGTCGACACGCGCACCTGTGGGGCAGACTTCTCTGCCCTGACTGCCGGTCACAATCACCCAGGGAGCGTGTTTAAAAATAGCCACGTCTAAGCCACGTCCAGCCAATTCAATCAAGTAAGCCCCGTCGTATCCAGAAGAGCGGAGAAATAAATGGCTGGATGTTGAAAGGCACATTATGCCTACAGCTACTTATTTATAAATGAGAAATGCAGCAAAAATGATTACAAATACTATTTTCCACGCGGTGTCTCTGACTTGCCCTTCTCTGTGTTAACTGGTTTAAATACTCAGAACTCCAGGGCTTTAATATCCGCTACTCTTCCTTTCCCACCGATCCTCTGTCTGTCTGTCTTGCGGGTAGCTGTGAGGCTGGAAGCGGTGTCACCAGTTTTTCAAAGGCCAGCAGGGCCACCGTAAGGGCATAGGTTTCAGCGGAGCTTCTAGAATAAGAGCAGGCAATGAAGAGGCCTCGGCGCCCCACTTTGGGAGAAGGAGACCCTGAAAACTTTATACATAGCTTGGAAACATAGTGAAACACTGAAGGCCTCCTGAATGGAAGCAGAATATTGTCGGAGCTAGGGCCGAAGGATGAGTCCTCCGGGTCGGAGGGCACTCGAATGTGATCCCTCAGGGAGTGGACCAGGGTGAGGGGAGTTGGGTAAGGCCTTGGGAAACCTCCTCTGCTGATGGGGCCCCTCTCAAGGTAAGCAGAAACAGCTGCATCAATCTGCAAATCCTCCAAACGTGGAACAAGGGAAGTATGCCTCAAGGAAAACTGGACGTCATCAAAAATGAATTGGAACACATAAAGATCACTATCCTAGGTATGAGTGAGTCAAAATGGATCCAAATAGGGGATCTCTTTCAGTCAGTTGACCAAGTAGCTGTCTTCCAACTGTCCTGGTATAGAGGAAGGCATGCTTCCGAAGCTTCATCAGCTGGCTGAAACATTTCAGTGGGTAGTCCATCATTTCCTGGAGCCTTGCTTGTACAGAGTTGCACTTCTTCATTCAGCACACCTGGTTCTTGCTCATATGCTACCCCCTGCAGTGGTGGCATGCCGACTAGTTCCTTTTGGTACAGTGACGGTGCATTCTTTCTGTCTCTTTTGGATCGTCCAATATTTTACCCATAGGATCTTTCAATATTGAAAACTGAGACTTTACTTTTTTTAAAATCATTTTATTGGGGGCTCATACGACTCTTATCACAATCCATCCATCCATCCATCCATCCATCCATCCATCCATCCATCCATTGTGGCAAGCACATTTGTACATTTGTTGCCATCATCATTCTCAAAACATTTGCTTCTACTTGAGCTGAGAACAGAATTTTTTTTCTTGAATTCTTCCAATTTAAGATATATTGACCCTGTTCTTCCTTTTTGGTTTTCTAACTCTACGTCTTGGCACATTTCATTATAATATTTGACCTTGTCTTCTTGAGCTGCCCTTGAAATTTTCTATTCAGCTCTTTGCCCTCATCCTTTCTTCCTTAGCTACTCTACAACTAAAAACAAGTTTTAGAGTCTCTTCTGACATCCATTTTGCTCCTTTCTTTCCTTTTTTTAATGACCTTCTGCTGTCTTCATGAATGATGGTCTCGATGTCCTCCCACAGCTCATAAAGCTTTCTGTCATTAGTGTCTAAGGCATCAAATCTGTTCTTGAGATGTCTCAAAATTCAGGTGGGATAGACTCAAGGTGATGTCTTGTCTCTTGTGAACTTAATTTTTTTCAGGTTTAACCTGAATTAACATACAGGTATTTACTGGTCTGTGCCACAGTCAGCCCCGGGCTTGGTTTTACCTGCTCAGTTGGGCTTCTCCAGCACCTCTTCCCACAGATGTAGTCAATTTCATTTGTGTGTATTCCATTTGGAGAAGTCTACATACATGCTGTGTTGTTGAAAAAAGGTATTTGCTATGAACAGGTCATTGGCCTTCCAAAATTTTATTATGAAATCTCCAGTTTTGTTTCTAACTACTATTCCTTCCTCTTCATTTCCAATTTTTGCATTACAATCACTAATAATTATCAATGCATCTTGATTACATTTTTTATCTATTTCCAACTGAAGATATTGGTAGAAATTTCAATTTCTTCACCACTAGCTGTGTGGTTGGTGCATAAATTTGAATAATAGTTGTCTTGATTGGGTTTTCTTGAAGGAGACAGATATCATCCTGTCACAGACAGGACTGTACTTCAAGATTGATTTTGTAATGTCCCTTTTTAATGACAAATGCCACACCACTCCTCTTGATCGTGTCGTTCCAGGTTTAGTAAATCATATTATTTAGAGTTAGAAAACCAAAAAGGAAGAACATTCCGAAGGAAGCTGACCCAACAGAGTGCTCAAATTATAGAACGTCATCATTGATATATCACATGCAAGTAAAATTTTGCTGAAGGTTATCCAACGGCAGCTGCAGCAGTGCACTGACAGGTAGCTGCCAGAAAATCAGCAGATTCAGAAGAGGAAGTGGAATATCATTGCTGATGTCAGATGGATCTTGGCTGGAAGCAGAGAGTACCAGAAAGATGTTTGCTTGTGTTTTATTGGCTTCGCCAAGGTATTCGACTGTGTGGGTCAGAACAAACTATGGATGGCCTTGAGAAGAATGGGAATTCTAGAACACTTGATTGTGTTCACGAGGAACGTGTGCATGGATCATGGGGCAGTCGGGGGAACCGAAGAGAATACTGCATTGGTTTAAAATCAGGAAGTTGTACATTGGGGTTGTAGTTTGCCACCTACTTGTTCAATCTGTATGCTGAGCAAATCATCAGAGAAGCTGGATTATGTGAGGAAGAAGTGGAGGAAGGTTCATTAACAAAGATGATACAACCTTGCTTTTGCTTGCTGCAACTGAGGAGGACTTGAAGCACCTGCTGGTGAAGAGCCAAGGCTCGAAACCCTCAGTACGCATCACAACTCATAAAGTGGAGAAGACCAGAGTCCTCACACTAGGTAACATCATGACATATAGAGAAAGAAGGACATTGTCAACAGTTTTCTCTGGCTTGTAGCCACCATTAATGCTGTGGAAGCAGCAGTTGAGAGATCAAAAGACAAGTTACATTAAGTAAATCTACTGCACAAGAACTCTTTACAGTACTGAGAAGCAAGGGTGTTAGGTGTGTGCCTGATCCAGGCCATGGTATTTCCCATTGCCTCCTGTGCACGTGAAAGTTGGACAACGAATAAGGAAGATGGAAGAAGAATGGTGCATTTGAATGGTGGTGCTGGAGAAGAATTTTGAAAGTACCGTGGGCTGCTAAAAGGACAAACTGATCTGTCTTGGGAGAAGTGTGACCGGAGTGCTCCTCAGAAGCAAGGATGGCCAGGCTTCGTGTTACACACTTTGGCCATGTTGTCAGGAGAGACCAGTCCCTGGAGAAAGATGTCAAGTAGAAGGAAAGCGAAAAAGAGGAAGGCCTCAAAGAGATGGTTCGACACAGTGGCTGCAACAATGGGCTCAAGCAGAGGGACAATTGTGAGGATGGCCCAGGCCCAGGCAGTGTTTCCTTCTGTTGTGCACAGAGTCCCTATGGGTTGAAACAATAATAATGAATGTTCTTGGGAGAAAGGGAAACTGTTTACTCCCATAAAGATCCACAGTCACTACAACCCTATATGGGGTCGCTGTGGTGGCCATGGGTTTATAATAAATATAAGCAGCCTTGGTGGCGCAGTGGTTAAGTGCTCAGGTGCTAAACAAACAATGGGCAAATCGTACCCACCTACCACTCCAGAGGGGAGAGGTGTGGCCTGTACGGCGCAGTAGATCAGGAGATACTCGACAGCAGGGTGTGCAAAAAGGTGTAATAAATGCCATCCTGTCTGAGTGAGTAAGGGTGACTAGGACAGAGCTGCTGTTGTGTTCTTGGGAGCTGCTGAGCTGGCGCCATGTCATGGTGACACCATGTTGACAGAGTCGAACTGCCCCTTTGGGTTACTAGGCTAGAATCTCGATGGAAGCAGATCACTTAGTCTCACTCTCACAGGGTCACGGGGTGGATTAGCAGCCCACTGCACACGAAGGCTCCTTATACTAGCACTGTCCGCAGGGTGTACAAAAGGTGTCAGCTGTCTAACAACCGCCATGAAGTAGTGCGTCCACTGGCTGTTATGGAAGAGAGCCGTGGGCCAGTCTGTCCTCTAGAGAAGATGCATCGCCAAGTCTGGGTACATTCAGGGAACAAATCCCAGGGGAGAGGATATTGAAACGGCATCATAAAGGGACAATTGTCATAATTAGAAGAGTTTAAAACAATTTAGGGAAACACAGGAACTTACCTTGAGCTAGCTGAAGAGCTGCCCAGTAGCCATGTTTAGCCAGGTTAGTTACCAGCCAAGAAGAGAGAAGTGGTCTCTGGAATTTTTCTTCCATAACCTAAATGATAAGTTCACATTCATAAACAATAAGAAGGAATGCCTCTATGCCTAGGAATCCTCTATGCCTACTTCTTGTCTCTATGAGCAGCCGCCTGCTTTGCCATGAGACTGGAAGACCTGGATGGTGCCTGGTGACCAGTATTCCACTATTGGCTCCCCTGTGTTTGTGTGGGATGTGTGGAGGGGGCACACACAACAGTGCCCAGATGCCCCATCTCTCTGTTCAGCCGTGTCAGTAGGTCTTTCCCAGGTGGAACCACCAGTCTGTGCCCTGCACTAGGCTAGGAGTCCTGAGGGTGCCAACCTCAGTGAGAGGATCTGGTCCTGGAAGAGGAGCTGGGATGAGTCAGCGATGGGATTCCCGACTTCTGTGCAGGAGACCCAGATCCCATTCCTGGGCATGCGTGGCCAGCATCCTTTTGCCAGAGGACTGATTGCCTACAGTTAGGATGCTGAATGGGTTTTAAGAGAGCTTGTAGACTAAGACACAATAGGAAGAAAGGCCTGGCGATCTACTTCTGAAAAATCAGTCCATGAAACACCTATGAGTCCTGATTATCCCCTCCACAATTGACCGTGGGCCTGGCACAAGACCAGGCAGCATCTTGTTCCGCTGTGCTGAGTCACAGCCCGACTCAAGGTCAGCTAACGACAAGGGCATCTAGTTCTGGAGACGACTGACACACCTCAGTGGACCAGAGAACCCAGGAGTCACTTCTTCCCTCTCCGGACTGCCCTCGGTTCCCCCTTCTTTGCCTCCAAAAGAAAACCCATGCCATTAATTAACTCACTACATAATCCATTCCCTGTAATCACGACCATTTTGTGAGTCGGAAAGCAAACCTTACAAAAGGTTGCATACACATAAAAACAGACTCCCTGCCTCCAAGTCGATTCTGACTCATGGACCCCCTAGTATTACAGAGTAGAACTGCTCCGGAGGGTTTTCGGAGAGAGCCGAGTTTGGAAAAAGCTCACCAAGCCATTTTCCGTGGTGTTGCCGGGTGGCTTTAAACCACCAACCTTTAGCTTCCAAGTTGAGTGCATTTCATTTTTGCCACATGGGACCGCTGACAGACAAATGCAGAAAACCCTGGCAGGGAGAGGGGTGGGTGTCGCAACATCTCTTTCCTGGCTGCCTTACGCAGGAAGGGAAGATTTGTTGCCAAAGCATGTGAAATATGGCGTGAGAAATCAGCTCACAGGCAATCCACATTCCAATGTCTACCATCACCCCCTTGTAGACCGTTAGCAGCAGCAGACGGACAGAGGAAGAAAGGAAACGTGTACCCATGACGTAGAGCCTTCAGATTGTAATCAGTAGTTTGCCATCTGCAACCTGTGCCCTTCCCTTCCTGCTGAGGCACTGATTCAAGATGAACAAGAATTACAAGAACTTGTGGGTTTGAACAAGAATAGGAAACTTGTGGGTTTGGCTTTGTTTTTAATGCAGGGATGGCAAGCACACAGAGTTACCTGCCTTTCCGTAGAGTGCAGCAGCCCCAAGGCCATGCTGTCATAGAGAAGCAGACTCACTAAGGTTAAGGCTTGACTTCATCGTATCTGAGCGGTCTAAGCTTCTCTGATGGAATCTGTGCTCAAAATGGTCCGTGATGGTCTCCAGGCCCCATCCAGTCCTTCCAGTCTGGTAGCAAAGGAGGCAGTTTTATAAGAGACAATTAACCACACACTCCTTTTCTCCCTCCTAGTCCTGCCTCTGTCCTCTTGCTGCAGGCTAGTGGAAACAATCACTGTGTCTCGTATGGTCGCTTGCAAGCTTGGTCAGACCGAAGACACTCAGAGGTGGAACCGAAGCGCTAAATGCGTTCTTAGGCCAATTAACTGCAATCTCGCAAGAAGGCATGCCTGTAAACCTTCAGACCAAGACACTAGGCCCGTTAAGTTTTGGGTTGTTCATAATTAGGGTCAGCGGCTCCTCTCGTTGACAAAGGCCTGTCACACGATGCCAATTCAACTGTTTACATCTGTACAGTGTACTGACGGCAATGATCATAATTGGCTGTGCAACCCTCCCCTCAATGGAGGTGCTGGTCCATCACTGTTACCCCCCTCTCCTTCCTCTCCTCTCTGGTAACCGCTAATCAACTCTGACCTGTTTCCATGTGCCTTTTCGCATCTTTTTGATATAAATGAGGTCAGATTTTATATGTCCTTCTGTGATTCACTTTCTTCACTCAGTGTAATGTCTTGCAGCTCCATACTAGAGCATGTATCAAGACTTCACTGCTGCCTGTGGCTGAGTGGTGTTCCATGGTGTGCATCTGGGTACCATGTTTTGCTCATTCATTCACCTGTTGATGGGCATGGAGGTTATTTCTACCTTTAGGTTACTGCGAATAGGGCTGCAACGAACATTGGTGTGGGGCCACGTCTGACCTTCTTTGGCATCAGTAGGGAGGAGAATCCAGCTCTTCTGCAGCCCAAGGCCAACTTCCCAAGGCAGAGGTCAGACATGCTTCTCCCTTTCATCTTTCTCTTACCCTGTGATGGTACCAACCATTCCTCCCAGGGCACTCTGCTTCTCTGCCGGTTCCCTAAGCACAGAACTCAACAGATAGTAATCATGAGGAAAGGACCTTAACAGAGAAACTTAACAGGTTACCACAAGTCTGGATCAAAAACATTAAGGGTACATACATTATTTTGTCCACAGCACTACCTGATTGACAGGCTAGATTCCACCCCGACACTTTTTTATTAAGTTGACATGAGATTCTTTAACTATCACACAGTCCCTTATTGCATCCTTGCTTTCAAGTTTTTGGGGTATATATTGAGGAATGTAGTTGTTGGGTCTACAGCTCTGCCCACGATCTCGTTGCTCTTTCTCTGCTCTGCTTCATGGTCTCAGCATGGCTCCTTTGCCTCGTACTCATGCTTGCTGCAGTCTCTGGTACCTCTGCTGCCTGCACCACATCAGGTTGTCATCTCACACGCTCTCCATTGGTGGCTCTTCTTTTTAAATGGCCATGGGATTCATCCGCTGTTTCTGAGATATCTCACTCGGTGGAATGACAAACCTGACCAAGATTCTTTTCACACAGCCTATTTGCAGGATCCCAATCCTTTGGTAGGAATTTCAGAGACATAGATAGAAGAGCCATCAGCAAGTAATGTCATTTCACTACAGGTGTACAGGTCTGCAGTAGGCTGGGTTGACTAGAGAAACATATTCGGAGACATTCATATCTGTATAAGAGCTTTATATCAAAGAGTAATTGTATATCAAGAAAACATCCCATTCCAGTCCAGATCAAGTCTATAAGTCTGATATTAGCCTCTAAGTCCGATACTAGTCCGTAGCTCTCTCTTCAGACTGATGCAGCCACATGCAATGATGAAGAATGCAGGAAGATCACAGCTCAGTGGGTGAAAAGTTTTGTGGGTCCAATGGCAGTGGAGGCACCACAGGGCTGGCACAGGTCTCTGCAGCATTGCTCGCTCAGGTCTCAGTGTGGCTTTGTCTCGTCCCGTGAGACATCAACAATGTGGATACCTGAAAGAGGGACTGGGAATGAAGATGGGCAAGAGACGCGAAAAATGGAGGCAAGACAGGAATCTGATCAAGCCTCGTTTATGGAGCTGAGAGCAGAGGCTTAAATAGCCAGCGAAGGGCGGGCACCATCACGTCACATGGAAATAAGGTACAGCTGAGGTAGCCAATAGTCGTGCATCTCCCAAATAAGGACGAAATGGCGGGCAACTGTGATGGAACAGGTCAGTATGCTAATGAAGCATACCAGGCGCCTGGGGGGAAATGCCACCAGTCATGTATTGACCAATGAACATAGCAGCTGCTAGTGAAAGAGCACCAATCCTAGCAAGGGTCAAGACAGCCACCATCTGGCGGGTGAAACAAAGGCAGTAAAACTACCTGGCACAGTTTGTATGGCAGGAAACTGAGAGTAAATTCATAAAGGTCTTAAATCCAGGGTAGAGGGACACGCAGATCCCTACATGGCTCCATGTGGCTTGTCCACAGGAAGGTGAGGCAGAGAGTGAGTATGTGGCCATCTTCCAGGGAGAAAGAGAGGAAGTTCCCAGAATCCTCCTGAGAAGACCACACCCACACCCACAAGGAGGCATCATCAGGCTGTGACCTGATTGACAGGTTGGATTCCACCCCGACACTTTTTTATCAAGTTGACATGAAATTCTGTAACTATCACACGGTCCCTTATTGAATCCTTGCTTCCAAGTCTTTGGGGGTATATATTTAGGAATGTAGTTGTCGGGTCTATAGTAGTTCTACTTTCAGTGATTTTTTTTTCCTATTGGGGTGGGCGGGGAACGACCACACTCACAGTTTTCCACAACAATACCATTCTATCGTCCCACCAGCAGTGGGAAGAGTTCCACTTCTCCCACTTCCTTGCCATTTGTTGTTTTCCTTTTTCATCTTAGCCATCCTAGCAGGAGGGAAATGGTCTGTCGTGATGGTTTTGATTCATCTCTCTGATGGCTAATGGTGCTGAGCATCTTTTCTTGTGTTTGGTGGCCACTTGAATGTCCTCTTGGTGAGGTGTCTAGTCAAGCCCTTTGCCCATCTTATGTCTGTTTTTGTCAGAGTTTTAATATATTTTTTGGTTATTAATGTCTATCAGATATATGGTTTCTGAAACTCTTATATTTTCTTTTTCAAAAAAATTTTTTGTAGTTTATATTTTCACTGTTTTGGTAAAGCCCCTTGGTAAAGAAAAGGTTTTATTTTTAATGTATGAGTTCTCATTTATTTATTTTACAGTTTGCTTCTGCTTTTGTTGTTATGTTAATCCATTGTTAAATGCTAGACCTGACGGCATTGCCCCTGCATATTCTCCTAAGAATTTCATGGTTTTAGTTGGCACATTTAGGTTCTAATCTATTTTGAATTTGTGTGTGTGTGTGTGTGTGTGTGTGTGTGGTGAGGCTGAGTCCTGTTTCATTATTTTTGCATGTGGTAATACAATTTTCTCAGCACCACTTACTGAAGAGATTTTTTTTTTCTCTCGTAGAATAGATTTAGCCCTGGTCAAAAATCAATTGACCATTGCTGTGTGGGTTTATATCTGGACTCTCAATTGCATTCCATTTTTTTTCAATTGTATTCCATTTACATGTGTACTGTGACACCAGTATCAGGCTGTTTTTAGTACTGTTGCTGTATGTAGTATGCTTTAAAATCAAAGTATGAATATTCCGAACTTGACCTTCTCTTTTAACATTGTTTTAGCTATTGAGGGCCTCTGGCCATTCTATATAAAGTCTAGGATTGATTTTTCTATTTCTGAAAATAAAGCTATTTGGGCTTTGTCGAATCTGTAACTGTTTGGGGTCATATTGGCATCCTACCAATATTAAGTTGGCCTAGCTGTGGACATGGAGCAGCTTCCCTTTAACTGACCACTCTTCCAGTCGTCTTTTAGAATCCCCACTGTGAAGCCCTTGTCTTGGCTTCTTTCATTAATTTGATTCCTAAGTGTTTTACCTCTTAAGTGTTATTGTACACAGAACTGTTTCTGCATTTCCTCTTCAGATTGCTTGTTGCCGGTGAATAAAAACTCAAATGAGTTTGGTTTGTTGAACTGTACTAAATTCCTCTCTTAGCTCTAGAAGTTTCTTGTGAATGCTTTGGGCTTCTAGAGAGTCATATCTACAAACAGATTCTTTTACTTCTTTTACCATCTGGATACTGCATAGTTTCTTCCTACTGTACACAACAGCAACCCCATTGGTTATTATTAACGATCGTTGGAGAGAAACAGCAGCGTGATGTGACTTGGGGACGTTCACAAGGCACGAGCATCGTTCCCTCTGCCACGGGATGGGACTGTAACTGAAGTCTACTCAATCCCTGCCAAGCAACACAAACAGCTGATCTCCTTAAGAGAACTCCAATGCTCCTGAAGCCTGTTACAAGGTGGGGTGGTTTCCCGTCCTGTGTTGAGAGGCCTTTCCTGGCGGGGTCTCTAGCCTTCCTGTCTCAAGGGGATACAGTTTCGTTCTGATTAGAGTAGCCCCTGAGCTTCCACACAATGTGGTAAGCTAAGTCACACCCGACCTGCCTAGAGAAGGTTCTGGCAGGAGTCCCTGCCCCTGGGGCTGAGGCTCTGACTCCCAGGCGGATTCGGGCCGTGTTGCAGGGAGCTTGGAGAGCCTGGCTCACGGGCAGGGAAAATGAACCTGCTCCTACGCCCGGCGTGGCTTGATGAGCACGTACTGGGCACAGAAAGAGGAAAGAGAAACCAAGTCTTCATGGAGGGAGCCTTCCTGGCACCAGTGAGGGAAGGAGGCTGCCGGGAAGTCGCTGTGAAGAGCTGGCAGGAGGAAAAGGGGCCACACCGAGGCCGGAGCCAGCCGCGATTTCTCTAGGAAAAGGTCTAGTGAGAGGAGTTAGGCTGTGCCTGGTGTCCCGAGCTCGGTAAGAGGACGGCACGGGCACTTTGGGCTGCAGATCCCGGCGTGGCTCAGCAAGGGCCCTTGCCTGGAACCAAAGCCGCATCCCGAAAGGGACAGAATGCACCTTTTAAGCACACGAGGCTCCCGATGGCATCGCCACCCTCCTCCCCTGGTGCGATCCCACGTGGCCTTTCTTTTATTTCTCCGATTGGTTGGAAAAATGGGCTGGGAGAGTCTTCTGCTGTAAAACTGCCGCCAAGTTGGCCACCTAAAAAAGAGCAAAGTTTGTTTTTTGGAGATGGTTACCTGTGGCAAACAACTAGGGAGCAAAAGAGACCGTTATCAAAGAGAGAGCTGCACAACTGTACATGAGCCTGTAGTGGAGCCACGAAATAAAAAATATACACAAGTGGACCCCACTGAAACGATTTCGTGAAGAGTGGTCTATTTCCTTTAGTTTCAAAGCCACACTTACCTGGAAGAAGAGGGGAAAAAAGTTGGTGAGAATAACTCACCAGTGTACTGTACCTGCAAGAAAGCTCCCTTTGCCCTAGCTACACTGTCACCTGGCTTGTTTTGTTACCTGCTTCCTTCATCCCCGGCCTCCAGGAAAGCTAATGGACGCTGACGGCTCTGCGGCCGCCTCCTTGAGTGGCTGCTTTGCCACCGGAAGACAAGAAACCCAGGGCTTCGTCCTGCCACTTGCTGGAATGAGCGGGCGCTCCCTTGGCTTGTTTTTCATTGCAGGGCTGTGTGTGCCTCGTTGTTAGACATCTATCCTTCTGTCTGTACACTTTTATAACCTCAGACTTATGGAGACAAGATTCTTTGTGTCAGCGCCTTAGCAAGGTGTTGCTGCAGCAATTGGCGCACAGACAGGCCATTCCCAGCAGCCACACAGGCTTGGGGAGCGCGTCTGAAACCTACCTTGATGCAACCCCGGGCCACTAGTCTCCTGGGCTGGGCGGCAAGCAGACCAGGGAAATGATGGTTGCCCTCCAGTCAGGGGACTCAGCTGCCCTTAAAGGAGCCTGGAGAAATCCAGCAGCAATTAACAGAGATGGCCTGATAAATGTAATTAATGGCACTGAACCACACAGGTGAAAATGGTAGGAATGGCACATGTTACCTGCGTATTTACCACAAGTACAAAAACAAATAACGAAGTGGCCGGGGGGTGCCCTTGTCATTCATTGGTTCTAGATATTTATCTGAAGGGGACAGTTTGCATCAATGTTAAGAGCAAGGCATCTCAAGTCATCAATGTTAAGCAAGGCATCTCAAGTCGGCCTGAGCAAGGGAGGAAGTCATCAGCCAAACAAACAAACACAGTTATGAGCGTCACTCTAAAAGCACTCGGGCCAGGGCAGGCTGCCTCACTGAACTCTGAGCCAGCCACACTTGATTCACTGATAAGAAGAAGGAAAGTGGCAGGCCCCTTACCCTGCGCTACAAGGATCACCGAGGTACCTGTGGCACCTGTGCGCCTTCCTGCCTGCAAAGAAGAAAGGTAGGTGTGGAGGCCCCTGAGGACAGTTTCCTTTCCCTCGTTTACTCTTATTTTCCTACTCAGACTGCCACCCAGCAGAAGGGCTTTGAAACCAAAAGAGTTATCACCTGCTCTAGCCCAGAGACAAACACAAATAGAGCCCAGAGGGCAGCTTTGCTGGGGGCATACCTTGTACCAGTTGGAGAAATGAGCACCCCTTCTTGGTCCTCAGAGGAGTTGAGGAGAGGGAGACCACTTAGACGGAGCAGGGAGGAGAGATGGGGCTGTGTTCCCGCTTCACTGTGAAGCTTCCAGTTGCTGTTTGAACATCGTGTACTGTGACGCCCTCACCCAATCAGAAACCCACTACAAATACCCATCCCCAAGGGGAAGTTGGGTTGCTTTGGGCAAGCGGCCTCTGGAGGACAAAGCGGAGGTGTCATTGCTCTGGGGATGGAGGAGGAGCTGATGACACGCAGGGCCAAGCAGGGACGTCCTCCTCTTAGTTAAGAGGGTCAGCGTCAGCCCAGATGGATAGTCTGCTGACCCACAGTCAGCACAAGGCAGCTTCTCCCGAGATATTTTTCAACTGAACTGAAATTAGTATCCCACCACCACCTTCCCTCCCAGCCCTCCCAGTGAGTGGAGCCTCAGGCCTTGGACTTCTCAATCCTGGGCGCTCGGAGCTGCCTTTTGGAAATCACCTCCATCTTTGTGTTCATTCCCTAAAGCGAACCTCCTTCTTACCTGACCTCGCATGGACAGGGGCCTTCCAAAAGTTCATGGAGAAATCTGTTCTCTGTTCATTTCTCCATTTTTATTGACATACAATTCACATCTATGACATGTGACTAAAATTCAGCGGTCTGATTATATTAAAAAGCATTGTGCAGCCATCACGGCAGTCATTTTGAGAACATTTTCTCCTTTCTTGTACTCATTATTAGCTCCCCATTTCCTCCCAACCGCCCCTGTGATAACCCTAAGGAACTATTCATCCAGTTATTATCCTTATATTTTCACCTATTCTGGATTGCATCTACAGAGAACATACAAAACAAAAAACCCAACAACAATACCATGCGGTTCAGGGGCTGGGTATCAGGTGGTGCCCCCACCCTTAACACCATGGGCTTTTCGAAGTCCTCTCTTATGCACCAGTGACTGTGGACTTAGTACTGCTTCATAGCAGCCCCGTGTGTGTGGGGCAGCGCTGCGGCCCAGGGGTTCTCAACGGTGGACTTTGGGAAGTGAATTGCCAGGTCTTTTTTCCACGGTACCTCTGCGTGTGCTTAAACCTGCAGCCCTTCAGTGAGCAGCAGAAGGCATTAAGCAAGGACTTGCATCACCGAGGGAGTCACATAGATGTGACTATTCCTGCCTCTACTCTGCCCATTTCCAACCCTCTGCTAAGTGTAATCCACCTCCTCTCCACTTGTTAAAATCCTACTCACACAATTGCCCAAACCTGGAAACAACCATAATGTGCATCAAGGAGGATGTGCATCTGAGAAGCAAAATGTGATCCATGTATCCAGTAAGATCTTGCTCAGCCACAAAGAGAAAGGAAGTCCTGACCCAGGCCACAACATGGAGGAGCTTTGAGCAGATCCTGTTGACAGAGAGAAGTCAGTCGCAAAGGGACGAGTACTGTAGGGTCTCCCTTATGTGAAATAAGGAAATAGAAACAAATGAACTCACAGTCATCGAGTCAATGCTGACTCACAGCGACCCTATATGACAGGGTAGAACTGCCCCTGTGGGCTTCCCAGACAGTAACCCTTTATAAGAGTAGAAAACCCCATTTTTCTCCCACTGAGCCACTGGGGGTTTCGAACTGCTAGCCTTAGGGTTAGAGGCCCAACAAGTAACCACTAGTCATCGTAAAGTTAGTGAGGACGCTTCGTTATCTTTTAACGATTTTTCCATGAACTTTTGAAGCCCCCTCTTAATTGGAATCCATAGATTTTTAGAGGTTAGCAATAACGGGAAGGAGAGGGAAAGGGGTGGTTTTGCTGATGGGGACATTGAGTCTACCTTAATGGGGACAAAATAATTTGGACAGGATCATAATAATGATTCTACAATATTAAGAATATTATCAGCGTCACTGAATCCACATCTAGAAAGTATTGGCGTGGAAGAAAAAATATCCTGCACAGTCTTCAGAGGTAGAGGGAAGGTGGGTTAGAAAGGGGAAACCAATCACAAGGATCTACATATAACCCCCTCCCAGGGGGATGGACAACAGGAAAGTGGGTGAAGGGAGACGTCGGACAGTGTAAGACATGACAAAATAATAATAATTTATAAATTATCAAGGGTGGGGTGGGGAGGGAGGAAAAAATGAGGAGCTGATACCAAGGGCTGAGGTAGAAAGAAAATGTTTTGAGAGTGATGATGGCAACAAATGTACAAATGTACCTGACACAATGGATGGATGCATGGATTGTGATAAGAGTTGTATGAGCCCCCAATAAAATGATTTTAAAAAACTTCTTAGCCATAAGCAAATATCTTGAGGGGCTGAGTCACTGGGCTTGAGGACCACAATCTTTGGGGACAGCGAGGTCACGTGGCATAACATAGTCTGCAAACACAATGGTTTATATGTGACTTTGCTGAGTAGCTTCTGGAGTCTTAGAAACTCGTGAGCGGCGATCTGAAATGCATCTGTCGGCCTCTTCCCATCCGATGTAAAGAAGAGCAAAGGAAATCAAGGACTCAAGGAAATCGTCCCATGACAAATGGGCCACATGGACTGAGTTCAGCCTCTATTCGCCTGAGATCAGAAGACCTGGATGGTGTCCAGCCATCGGCACCACCTACTCTGATTGCGATCACAGTCAACAATCTTGGGCAACGTGAGAGAAAAACATAAAAAAAATGCTCAGTCACATAAAACCCCAGACATCCTGTCCATCGGAAATCAACCCTCCTCACAGAGATCAGCCAAGCAATAGGTGGATAAAGGGAATGGTAGTACCGACTAGGAACATGCTCCTCAGGACACTCGGCCGTAGGAAGCGGCCAGGGTAGCGGTTTCCCAGTTCAGAAGGCAGGAAGGAGGAGGGAAGGAAGAAAGAATGGAACTGGGGAATCCACGGCGGAAGTGGAAAGAGTGCCGTTACACTGAAGGGAGCGGTTCTCACTGGTGTCACAACACAAAATGTGCATAAATTGTTGAAAGGGAAGCTAATTTGCTCTGTAAACTTTTACCCAAACCACAATACAATATAGTTGCAAAAAGTTCTTAAGGCTTATGCAAAGTGACCCTTTAAAGGTGCACTGCCAACCCAGCCATCTCAAACGTGGGTCTATAACCAAAAGGATTGACAGCAGGAATGCAAGCAAACACTCTCAGAAGTAACTATTCATAAGAGCTGAAATGCAGAAACCACCTTCCTGCCCATGAGTAGATAAAGGGAGACTCATAATGTGGGACATACATGCAATGTAACACGATCCCTCGGCCAGACAGAGAAATGCCACCTGATATACGCTTCAGCATGGAGGGATGTTGGCAACAGTGTGCTGAGTGCAGTCAGTCAGTCGCCAAAGGACAAATATCCATGATCCTATTTATGTCACTGAATGGTACATGTTGAAAATGACAAACTGGCAAATGTCTTACGATATATATTTTTACCTCAATAAAACTTTTTTAAAAAAAACTACACAACCAGATCGTAGAGCTAACAAGAAATTCATACAACACGGTCAGCACATGCCCACAGGACACATCTTCTCTCCATAGTTGTGCATGTATTTCCCTGTGGTTTTTTTTGGGGGGGTGGGGAGGTCCCTGAGAGTTCAGGAGGGTGTGTACCAGAGTCCTGGGAGAAAGGCGAGCAGGAATGAATGGAGTTGAGGAAAATCAATCGGGAGGAGGTGGTGAAAAGACAAGATAAAACAGAGTGGAGACAGGGAGGAGGTGACCGATTGGTCTGCCTGTGACAGCAAGCAGCCCAAATGCAGCCAGTGGGCGGGTGAGGGTTCCCTTGCCAGGCCTCAGGTGAGTGAGGACATCCATAGAAATGAGCCCTTCCTTTCCACTGGGTTTTCTCTTCCCAGGTGCTCTTCCTCGTATTCATTTGTAAAATAAAGTCTGAAAACACAAAAACATCACAAGCCCCCTACCTCAGGCCATATACAAAAGTTACCTCAGAATGCATGAAAAACCTACATATAAGCACAAAGGCGATACAAATTCCTGTAAGAAAACATAGGCATAAGTATTCATGACCTTGGATTGGACAAGACATGATTTCCTAGACATGACAATAGAAGTAAAAAATAGAGTGGACTTCAGCAACGTGAAAAACTCCTGTGCTTCGAAGGACCCATCAAACAAGAGACCACCCACATGCACAATTCTATACCTAATTAGGAATTTGTATCTAGAATATGTAAAGAGCTCATAACTCAAAAGTTTTTTAAAAAAAGAAAACAGGTAAAGAATTAAGAGAAATGAAGTCTTGATATGTACTGCAGCATGGATAGACTTGGAGAACATTTTGCTGAGAGACATCACGACAGGGCAAATACTGTGTCATCTCGTTCATAAGGGAAAAACAAGGAGCAGGGAAGAGGGGATATGAGGAGCCATGGTTTGGGAAGAGGTGGGTTTTTAAAAATCATTTTATTGGGGGCTCATACAGGTCTTATCACAATACATATATGCATCCATTGTGTCAAGCCCATTTGTACATTTGTTGCCCTCATCATTTTCAAAATATATTCTTTCTACTTGAGCCCTTGGTATCAGCTTATTTTCCCCTCCCTCCCCCACAAACCCTTGATAATTTATAAATTATTATTTTTTTCAGGTCTTACACTGGGTTTTTATTTATGTTGGAAATGTTGTCAGTGATAGATGATGGTTACACAAGATTAATGTAAACAATCCTGCTAAATTATGCACCTGAGAAAGGCTGAGTTGACCAATGTTTGAGGCTTTTTCCCAACAATTTTTTAAAAACAGGCCAAAGATCTTCCCTTAGTTTTCTCATGCTACCCTAACACGCAGGCACAAATGAGCAGCGTACAGAACAGAAATGGATTTCCCCACAGTTCTGACGACTCGGGCTCCTGTCGATTCCTTTGGTCTTGGGCCTTCCTGGGTTCCTTGTGCTATAGTAGCTGACTGGGCCGGACCTGGCCACTGTCTTCCCCGTGTGTGCTTGTCCCTGTGTTTAACCTGTGCTCTTCAGAACCTAGACATGACTACATGTAGACCCACCCTCTGTGGCTGTGAGCTAACTAACAGCGAAAACAGTTTCTAAACCAGATTACATCAACAGATACAGGGGTTAGAATTCCAACACCGATTTTAGGGGGACATACTTTAATCCATAACGTCATTACCTGTCAGGGGGATGCAAGTCGAAACCACGACAAAAGAGCTCCTCACACCCCCTAACTTACGACCCACTCTACAAGACAGGGCACAACTGCCCTTGCGGTTTTCTGAGACGGTAACTCTCTCCAGTAGACAGCCCCATCTTTCTCCCGAGGAGTGGCTGGTGGTTTCAAACTGCTGCCCTTGCCGTTGGCATCCCAACGAGTGAGCACTATACCAAGCAGAGCTCTGTAGCGCCCACTAGGATAGCTGTAGTAAAACAGATAGACAGTAATAAGCGCTAGTGAAACTGGAACCCTCATCCGTACATGGTGGGAACGTCAAACTGGGGGGCAACTTTGCAAGAGTGTTTTGCAGGTCCTCTGATGATTAAACATAGACCTAACCAAGTGAACCAGTAGCTCAGATCCCAAGTATACACCCCAAAGAAATGAAAACATGTCATCACAATAACTTGGGCATGAATGTTAGCAGCAGCATTGTTCATAATAGCCAAAGAGTGGGAGCGTCTAAGTCCACTAACTGATGGAAGAACAGGTGGTCTGCCTGCACGAGGAGCCTGGATGGCATCGTGGGTACATGTTCGACTGCTCCCCATAAGGCCAGCAGGTTGCCCTGCAGGAGAGAGAGCTTTCTACTCCTTTAGTTTCTCAGAAACTAACAGAGGCAGTTCCACCCTGTCCTACCAGGTTGCCATAAGTCAGCACTGGCTCACGGCAGTGAGTCTGTTGTGAGTCTCTTTGCACAGCGGAATGCTATTTGGCAATAAAAATGAACGCAGGGCTGATACAGGGACACTGTGGACAAACCTTGAAAACATCGTGGTGAAAGAAGCCAGTCACAAAGGACCATCTGTTGTTTAATTCCATTGATATGGAATGCCCAGAGCAGGGCCTTCTGTGGAGGCATAACATGGATTGGGGTCCAGGGTTGGGAGTGGGCCGGAGGTAGGGGCAGTTGCTCAAGGATGTGGTGTTTCTTTGGGTGTGATGGAGACGTTCTTCCAGTGAGTGACCGGGACGACTCTGAATAGATGCACAGCCATTAAAGTCTATGTTAGGGGCGTCAGGATGCAAAACATAGCTAAATCATGTTCCTTAAATGGATGAACTAGATGACAGCCTAAGATACTCCTCTCCCCCCAAAAGAACCACGAGCCAGAAATGATCTTCTGAAACATATGCCCCTCGAGCAGCAAGTACAATTACATTTCAGTCACTAATCCGTTTTTAGCTTTTTAATGGAACCATTCAGAGAGATGCGAAAGTAGAGAGAGCCTGTGCTTACCAGCCAGCTCCAAAAACTACCAACATTTTGGAGGCCCGTCCAAAATCTTCCCCTAAGTTTTAATATAAAAACTGAATACAGCAGAGATTTTGGGAAGAGTCTACAGTATCTAACCTATGCCCACTTTCAGTATTATTCTTCCACTGGTATTTTACGTTACCTTATTTATTCTAATACCGGTCCCCACTGCCCTCTGTCAGCACATCGCACTCTTTTTATACATTTCAAATAGGGTGTAGGCAACAACATGCTTCCCAGAAAGACTTCAGCAAGCACTGTTGACTGGAGTTCTCTATTTGTTTGGCAGTTCTTTTTCCTTTTGTTGTGCCATTTACATACAGTGAAATGTACGCATTTTAAGGGCATGTGCAGTGAATTTGAACAGAGGCGCAGTTATCTGACTCCAGTTGATTGTTTTCTCTTTTAAAAAAATATTTCGAGGACCTGATGCCAGGGGCTTAAGTGGAGAGCAAATGTTTTGAGAATGATGAGGGCAACGAATGTACAGAAGTGCTTTACACAATTGATGTATGTATGGATTGTGATGAGAGTTTTATGAGCCCCTAATAAAATGATTAAAAAAAAAGAAAACAACTTTATCACCTTCAGAAAACTATTTCGAGTTCCTTTGAGACCTTCAAAATGAATAGTCTTTCATAGGTTTATTGTAGCCTAGTGCTAGTCAGTATGGGTTTTTCACATTTTCAGTTAAATCTCCAAAGGGCAGAAATACCGGTTACACATGATGCGCTGCCCACCGCATGCATCCTGAGCCTCCGCGGCCCTTTGGAACAAAGCCGATCGGAGCGTCGGGCGATAGACCTGTGCTTTAATGTGTCTTTCACGATGAACACGTCAAAACTTCGCTCTGTCAAAAAAACCTGTGTGTTCAGAGTCAGCAGAAGGATACCTGGCAGTAATAGTTTATGAAATGGGTCAGTGAGTGAGCACAGGCCAGGACATACCGAGTACACCCAATATTGTAGATTTCCTTCCTTTTTCTTTTCTTTTTTTTTTTTTTCAAAAACAGGCAAATGAACATATCTTTTCCATGTGAAAAAAAGCAATAGAATAGAAAAAGCTAACGCTTACTTTTTCGTATAAATTCATTTGGAATTTCTTATTGACCTTTTTTCAGTGTGGCCAGTAACAGTTTCTTAGAATATTATAATGAGTTTTTATATATTTACAGGAAAGATACAGAGATCACTGCTCCTAATGACGGTCTGTTTTACATCACAAGCACTTCTGTTTTCAATAGAAAGGTTTACAAGGAAGTCATATGGAAAGGAAGCTCCTGCAATGAAACAAGCCACTCAGAGGTTTTTATAGTAAGCCAAACTTTTGTTTGAAGGGTTTTAAAAATAATTTTATTGACTAATAATTCACATTACCATACAATATTTATTCATAATTTTAAACTTGATCATTTTGATATCATTAAACTTAATCTTTAAAAAATATTTTTCCCATGTAGAGGAGATGCTGAGAGTAGAGACTCTTGGTCCAATTTTTGAACCACTCCGTGCCTGTGATATCATCTTATTAATAAGATAAGATGGAAATGAAATGGGCGGGATTTAGCAGAACATGTGACATGACAATTTGCCTTTTTGTAGGATACAAATTTTAATTGTTCACCTTTTTTTTCCTTCTCCTAATCCCAATGTTTTTCACCTGCAGGGGGTTTTAAAAGTCTCCGGTGTTTCTTAATCACCCCATCTCAGTCAGTCTGGCCTCGCTTCCTTTTCCTGACGGGCGGCTCCTGTTGCATCCAGGGTAATCTAAAACTGCCCTTTAGGGCTGCTCCGAAAACAGCCATCCAGGCACAGACAGCACTGGAGTGCAGGGAGAAAGGAAAGGTATTAATTCAGATGTTACCAAACTGGGATAATGCTATTATTTCGGGCATTTATTGGGGTATGTTTGCACTTGGTTGTTTGATAAGTAAGTCCAAGGGCTCCTCCTGGTTGTCAGTGCCCTCCTTGAATCTCGGATCCTGTCTGTCTCATCCTGTCCGACAGTAGAATTGATGCCGCTCTAATCCCGGGAAGTTTGGAACTAATGAACTGACTGCTGAGCTGCCGCCACGGAGCTTGGTCCCAAACTATACTGTACTTCACACTCGATTTATTCTCCAGATGGCGAGACTGTGCCACCCCGCCGGGAGGGACCACCCCTTCCACTGGAGTGTAAAAGTGGGGACGGATGTTGTTTTCTTTGCAGATTTGATCATTCTGAGCTAGGAACTTGCAAGGATGATTAGTTATTAGCTTTAATGGGTGCCAATTGAACCAACTGCACGCATATTTTCTTCTTTAATTTCAGAGCCGGCAGATCTCAGCGATGGTTGATTTAGCCACTTCCTGACGTCACTGGAGCGTGTCTCTTCCCCAGGTGACGAGAACCCAGTCCCTGAAATCGTAGCACGCCTTGCTTCCTGGCGCAGACCGAGTCACATAATACAGTGGCTTGTGTATCAGGACAAGTTGATTAGCCACTGGTCCGCTGCACTGAGCAGCTCAGGACACGGCTCACCACGGAAAGGGGGGCCTGTCGCACTTCTCAGTACAGGGGCCAGTGCCAGGTTCCTCTGTGACCTGTGCTCCGAGGAGTTTACCTCTGGAACCAAACCCTCGGCTCGTTGGCCTCTTCAAAGATCTGCTGCAGCTGCTGAAAATTCCCCCAGTTCCTTCTTTTCCAGCTTGTCAGATTTTAGGCAAACAAGTTAATTCCACATTGAGAGCAGCTTGCCAAGGCTGTCATATAGTCTTACAATATTTAGAATGCCATTTTTAACAACAGAATATAAGACAGCCCGCTAAAAAAGAAATTCTCTTTGGAATGGTTCCTTTTGTTTTCATTTCCTTTTCCATCGATCCCCAGGGAATTTCCCAGCAATGCCCCGAGTTGACCGGGCTAGCCATTCTGAGAAGATGAAGCCTGCCCGGCCACTTCTTACTACTCCACCGAACCAGGTGGGAGCTAGGAGGAGGGTCACGGACAGACAGGAGCCCCCAAAAATGAGGAAGAGAGACTGAAAGGAGGGGCTGGAGACACAGAGAGAGAAACAGAAAGGCAGCATTTCTTTCTTTTCACAACCAGGAGGAAGGGGACTCTCTAGCTAAAGACTAAGAACTAAACTTAATTGTTCTTAGAAACTGTTTCATCTCAGCCCAACAGATGGCATGGGTGTGCTTGCTAGCATGGTAACATATTTCACCATTAAAATACCAAAAGGGGAAAAAATCAACATGCGTGTTGGTTGGTGTAAACTCGGTGAAGTTGTTTGATATTTGGGGATACATACCAGAGGGATGCACACTTATTTATGTAAATTACAACAAGCAACAGCCTGCTAATAAGGGTGTTTATACCTCCAAAAGTGTCATTGGTTTGGGGGGAGAAGGGTTGTTTTGTTTTGTTTTTGTTTCAGGAAAGGTACAGCCAATGAAGTGAAAAGAGCTCGATTTCAATTTTGAGCCAAAAAAAGTCTAATAAAATCCTGTGTACACACAGCTCATTATGATAACATGAAAAGTACTAATCAGATTAGCCGAAAATTGGAATTGGGTACTTCGTTTGCAGCCAATTTCACCACGTCTGAATTTTACCAAGTAAACCTGAATGTGCCGAAACATGACGATATGACTTTAGAGAAAATCACAAACCGGTTTAGAACGTGAGCCTTGACCAGTCTCTTTCAAATTTGTGCTCAGCGGGCCGGTTGTTCGACACCAACATTAATGATTTAGGACACTGCCATTGCCAAGATGAGCTGATTATCCACATAATTCTGATTTTAAAAGGCCTCTTAGCTTACCCCACCTCGTTAGCTCCCTTCAGTTTTTCCACACACCCTTTACAAGCCTGCCTGGCAGTGCTGAGGGAAGCCCTTGGGCTGAAATGTTTCCAAGTTGGAGCAACCTTGAGACTGTACGGGCTACACCGTACTAGGCGCTCTGAGAAGGAGGGTTTGCAGACACACTGCCCACAGGCCTTTCTCTCACGGCGGCTGCAGACGGCGTGGCTCTGTTGTCTGTGGCTGTCGAGTGGGGCTCCTGATTCACAGTGGCCAACCGCAGCAGAACGAAGCACTGCCTGGCTGGTGCCATCCCCACGGTCGGTTGTAGACCGGGCTCTTCTGATCCGCAGGGTTTGCAGCGCTTGTTTTGGAAGTGGCTCACCGGGCCTTTCTGCACACAGCCTCCAAATCGTGAGAGGAAGCTCACTCTGCGCTCCGTCATCAAGATTAGGATCTTTTGTGGGGGTGTAGTGGGATGACCAGATGCGTGATGTGGAGCCAAGTCACTCTTGGCTGGATCATCCCTCTCGCTCTTGCTTCTGTCTAAACTTCGCCTAATTGTTGGCAATGGAAGCGCTGTAAATCAAGACTCCACAGAGCTGTCTCAAACTGGTTCTCACTGCTCTATTTCCATCTGACCTGACAACTCTAAGCTACTGTTTCCTCACACTGTGTAACTCAGACCACATTTGGAAGCCTTCCCTGCTTCCACGCCGTCGTAGACCTGCCTCCGTCTGGCTTAAATCTACTGTCCTGGCTCATCTCCTGCATTGGAACGGACGCGTGTTGGCTTAAAGAATTCGCTTCCTCCTCCACATTGCCTCACTCTTTTCCTAGCGAAGAGCTGCTGCTCAGGCGGCTGTAGCTTGTGAAGGCGGCTTGGTGTTGCTTGGGAGCCACGGCATCACCAGTGAGACCTTTCGCCTTTTATTCGTGTCGTAAAAGCCTTTCCCAAATGAAACTGCTTTTCCGAAAGTGTTCATTCTGATGATGAGCGTTTGTGGAGGGCTGTTGGCAACCTGGAGGAACTTGTGTTGGAAACTGAAATTGGCAGGAAAGAAGGACTTCAAGTGCTTTCCATCGCTTAACTCCAGGCGCCCCACCCCCACCCCCGCACCCCAAGCCATCAAGAAGCATGTTGAACTTCATGTAATCCACCCCTCCCCGCCGCCCTTCCCCCACTGCCAGGGTCAATTCGAATCCTGTGGTAGACTTTCAACATTTTTTCTTAACTTCGAAGCAGACGATCAAGTCAGAGGATATATATATATATATATAGCATTTGCCACTTCATGGGCTTTCTTGGTGATATTATTTATTGCCTTCCAGCTGAATAAATTGGAGCGTTTTAAAAAATAGAATAAAGTGTCAGCTTTCCATGAGCACCATCTTAATTGAATGTCAGGATTCACCTCAGTTGCAAAAAAAAAGGGTAAAACTCACGGTGCATGTAGAAATAAAAGTTCATATGGTCTCCCTAACGTGAATCGGTGCCATTTTCCAGCTGTGAGCTTTCACTTAAGGATGCAGACCCGGTCCCCTGTGGTAAACCCGGTGCTCTCTCTCCCCCGCTCTGCTTCTCCGGCCCCTTGTTAGGAAGGAAAGGCACTGGAGGTGTGGTGAGCCCGTGAGCTGGGTGTGGCTTCATCTTGAGAGATGCCTGGAAGCCCACCGTGTGCCCAGATCAGGCGACTTATTTTCACTTATCATGTGTTTCGTGGACAGGACATGTGTGACTCTGACCATGGTGCACACTTGAACCCACCACATCACTGTTACCATTGACTGCTTGACACCGTTTCCTCTCACGGATAAATGCAACTTGGCCCCATGTTCCCAACCCTCACAGAGTGAAGCGCGAATGACAATAGTCAAAACTCTGGAAGACTTTGACCTTGGCCCAACAGAAAGGTGCGTGAGAATCAACGCAGTGTCCAGCGGGCTGGCTGAAGAAGACCTGGAGGCCCTTTTGCAGTCGCGGATCCTTCCTTCCAGCCTGATGCTCCCCAAGGTCGAACACCCCGAGGACATCCGATGGGTGCGTAGCTAAAGCTTCATTCTGCAGAACCACCTTAGAGCCAGCTGAGGGGGAGGAGTCTGAAGGGGAGACTCTGGATGTTTGAAGGGGTGAACACAGAGCAGAGGAAGGAAGTGGGGGGCAGGGGAGGAGACCGTTTCCTTCACCAAGAAAAGTCTGGCTTCTCCCAAAGTTTGCTGTACAGCATCCCTTCTTAAATGATGCCTCTGCTTTCCGGTCGATTGGATCTTACAGCAGCTCCTAGAACAATCCTTGGAAAGTAATTTACCAAAGAATTGGATCCAGTTTTGCACCCTTACCCATTACCAGGTTTACCTGGTAAACCCACAAAAAATTTACCTGCAAATAACGTTTGCCAGGACTCATGTAGGGCTGTGATCCTCGTGGTAAGCAGTTCGAAACCACCAGCTGCTCCTTGGGAGAAAGAGCGGGCATTCTACTCTCCCACATAATTAGTTACAGTCTCGGGGTGGCTGTGAGTGGGCATGGACTTGTTGGCAATGGGTCTGATTTATTTATTTACTCATTTTTGAGTACTCACTCGAACTAATCCTGCATAGCGACAGCATGTTAACCAGATATGAAAAAAATGAGCATAAAGTCGGGAGGGAAAAGGTCGCTCCATAGGGCAACTGGAGGAATAAACAGGAAGCTTTTAACTAATGGCTTTAATTAGTGCAGATATTATTTCCTGAGCAGTTCTCCGTTTCTTCCCTTTCTAATTGCTGACAGGTGTGTTTGTGTTTCATGACAGACTTTTCAGCCAATAAAAACCTGAAATGTAAAGCGGTTGGCACATCGAATTACTTACGAAAACTTTGGAATGGGCTTAATTATGTTATGATTGTTTTAATTGTTAAGGGGAGGGGGCGGCCACATTTTATTTCAGCCTCTCTCTGATTCTGCAAATCTCCGTTAAACAGCATAGCATTTCGCTGCACTACTCCAGGGCAGAGGGCCCGGGGGCTGGGAATGATGGAGATGTGGGAAGGGCGCGCCAACCGTGCTGGGTTCTGGTGCCACATCCAGGCCAGACGGCACGCCTGCCGATGCAGCTCTCTACCTGAGCAACTGCCCGCCTCTTTCATGCCTCTAGACACGTCTGTTGCCTCCGTGCTGTCCACTGCAGTGGCCACCAGCCACGCGTGGCCACTGAACCCTGGAAATCACGACGAGGCCAAATTGGGACGTGCTGTCCATGCCAAGTTCACACCAAAAAGAATGTGAAATAGCTTATCCATCAACTTTCGTATTGATTCCATGTGGGGATACTATTTTTGATATAGTGGGTCAAACCTGTTGCCGGCAAGTCCACGTTGCCTCACAGTGAGCCTGTGGGATAGAGTGCAGCTACCCTGGGGGCTGAGGCTGACGTCTTCACAGAAGCAGACTGACATGCTTCGCCCCTGCTATCAGATTAAATGCAAGATATGATTAAAGTGAAGTTTACCAGTCTCGTTTGATTTCCGCAAGGAAATTTTCTTTCCACCCCCTTTCTTCCCCCTGGAATTTTCAGTTACACACGTGGCTTCCCTTGTATTTTGTTGAACAGCTCTTGTGGACTTCTTGAAGACCCATACTCAGGGGCAGTATTTACTTTCGACCCTGAAGTTCTCTTCTCCCAGGCTACCCTGAGAAGCTGGGAGACACTGGCCAGAGCATGTGACTGCCTTGCGGGGCTCCTGCCCATTCATATATGTCTTAAAGGGGTTGAAATGGAACCCGATGTCAGTGTTCCCCTTTGGTTTCCTGGTTAATGCCTATTGATCACCGGTATTAGCCTGCATTTGAGGCGGGGCAGCGCACACCCCAGCCTTCCACTGCAGTTTCTGTTCACGCCTCTGAAGTGCTCGGTCGTGAGGCACGTACTGCAGCGGAGACAACCAGATGAAATTATTTAAAAAGGATTTATAGTTAACAGGAGTCTTTTGCGCTGTTTATCTTCCCCTCTTCGTTTGTATTTATGTGAAGCATAAAACGCAGCGCCTGATGCACAACTGAAAGATGGGCTTACTTGTTTTCTTTTGTGTGAGAATCTCTGGCTCGCCTTTTGTCGCGAGTGTGGGTTCTTGTTTGACTGGCACGGCTTATTGGACGAGAACAGGCATGACTCTGCCTCCTTTGTCCTGGGACAATTCTCCCACAAATCCCGAACAGTGTGCATTCTTCCAGCACACTATTGGGTGTGCACTGGAATTGAAAGACTCGCTGAGCCCTGCTACTTCATCTCCTCCCCAATCTCTTTGTGATTTTCCCCCCTTCCTCCCCTCCCCCCAGCCCCCTCCACCTCGATGAAATGAACACTTTACCAGGCCGGAAACATTTAATCGTCTCCTTTTGAAAAAATTAATTGAAACTTCTCCACTAGTTACCTTTTGTGTTAGTACTTAAATGCAATTTTTAAGAAAGAGGGGGGTGGGCAGTGGGAATATTTCATTTTTAAATATCCCTCTTGGCTTAAAAACAAAAGGCTTTGCAGTTCCCCAGCCTCCCCCCCCCACACACACACACTAAAAGCAGAAAAATATATTTTAAATGGTATATCTCATTTTAAACTTCAGGGTGGTTCATTATCATAAAGAATGGAACAAGGACTGTTGCAAGTTTTTAAAGAGAAAGAAAAACAGTAAAATCAGCCACCCCCAGCCCACTGCATATTTCACACCAAAGGCATCAATGCCTTACTCCCCATTTTCCAACTCAAATGTGACCTAAAGTGTGTTTTCATTTCCATTGACATCAAACCCTTGGCGTCTTGTCTCCGTGCCTTGCAGCCCTCTTCACTGCGGCTGACTTATTCCTTCCCTCGGAAAAAGTTGCTATTAAGGAGGTGATGACGGTGATGTCTGAGGCAGGGAGAGGGCAGTGGGAGCAACTGGGAATGATTCTTCATTACTGAAAGCTGTGATTTATTTTCGCCTAATTGTAAAGTTACTGCAAATTGCTCAAAAGCTTTTTAAAGATCCCAGTGATTAGATTTTTTTTTCGGGGGGGTTGCCGCACAGGCAAGGAGGGGGCAGCTAAAAGGGGAAATAACACCTCTAATCCCGCTTCTGGTAAATAGGCTGCCAGCTTTTAAAATGAGTTTCCTTTCTATTAGTCCGAATATTATGCTAAGCCTTAAGCATTCGTTTTTTATGTTGCCATAGCAGCCTGTTCCTGCAGGGTTGTGACCTGTGATGATTACAGTACAAAGCTTATAGGGTCTTGAAACCCCCTTTGAAGATGAAAAGTCTTTGATGGTTGATATTTATGCAAATCTCTTAGATATGATTTACCCAACTGAGACTGAATGGAGAGATGATTAAAATTCCCTTTTCCTTTGATATCCATTAATGGCTGAATATTCCTTAACTTTAAAATGGATATATCTGTTTTCATCTTTATTTACAAAAACTATATCTTTATCATACCTGTGGGCTTTGGGGGACTTTGGGGGGGTTTGTTTTGTTTTTTAATCTCCCCACATCTTATTAGATCTAGATAGACATAATAGATTTACAACTTAGAGTGTGGGGTGTGTTTTTTTTGGGTTGTTTTTTTTCCTTTTGAAAAGGGGGGTGTGTGTGGAATCTGTGCGGGAGCTTTTGTATGTTTCCAGATGATAGATTTTGGAATTTGGGCTACCCCACTGGCAGCACAGAGCTAGCTGTGAACTGGTCTCATGGAAAAAATTGGAGAGCTTTGGTCTTCAAAGAATTAAACTTCCTTTTTAAGGTCTTCCTAGGTAAGCTAAAAAATTATGGAGAAAAACCTTCTGAACAAAGGGTAATGGGGCTCCCATGAGGAAATGGAGTCCATGTAGCAGGCTGCTGAAGGGTCGGTGCGGGGCAGCAAGGAACACAGAGGCAGGTAGGGCCAGGCCGAGGGGTGTTGCTGGCCCTCATTTGCATTTAGCCGAGGAGGGCTGGAGGCCTTAAATAAATATGTTTTCAAGGGCAGCATTGAGACGCTGAGCATCCCTCCTTGGAGCTCTAACTCCTAGGCCTCCGACTGCTCCTTTGGGGTGAGGGTGGGGGCCAGTGGGGGGATTATAATACGTGGGCTTTGCTGTTTGGTTTGGTGGGAACTTTGTTACCTTTTTCCCTTGGCCTTTCTCTTTTTAAGTTCTTTTGTGTGGAGGAAAGAGGCCGGCTCTCACTTCCTCGGGTCAAAGACTTAAAAACTGCTTCTCTGTCTACATCCCAGTGCTTGTACTCCCCCCCAATCACCTATGACACTTTTGGTTTTAGTTTGCAGACAAATTTTCATTCCACTTAAGAGGCCGAAAACTTGAACAACCAATGAATTTAATCCCTTTTGTGGAAACTGCAATGGGTTTGCTCAATTTTAAGGTAAGAGAATCATAATATGGTTAATAAGCTAGTATTTTATTTATCACCTACAGAGAGCTTTTGTTTGCAATTTTAACAGTTACTTAGAATAATTTCCTAGAAGGATTTACAAGCAAAGTGAATCTTGCGCACCGTTTGTACGATTAACCCAGAAACCAGGCTGTGAGCATCTTAGAGAACAGAGAGTGTGGGTAAGTCAAAAGGCAGAAGAACTTCACTGGCCTAAATATTTCGATAAAATAGTTATTTATTCTGGTAATCGTTTTGATTATATGACCACTCTAAATATATGCTTTGAATGATTACATTTATAGATCGAAAGAACATGGAAATGTATTTTGTCCCCCTTTTGAATTAACTCTGAATTATTCTTTAGTACACACTGTCTTTTCCTTGGGAAATTTTCCAACCTCTTTGTTGCGACGTTATCTATAACGTCTAGCAGAGAAGATGAATATTTGTAAGTTAACATACACAGACATATGATTTGCTATATTTCAATTTGTCATATCAGAACATAAAATATCCTCTAATACATTTTCAGCCAAGAATTTTTGATAAACACATAGCTGAATCACTCTACTCCCTGCTTTAATAAATTCATAGCTAGCTCACTTTGCCCCCTTTCATCAGGGATCATTTATAATAATGTTTTCCAAAATATGCTGGTTTCCACCTGACGTGGGGACATCAACGCAGCAGTGTCGTCTCAGAGGGTCCACACTGCCTTCGTTCTCAGGGGTCAGGAGAAGACTTCCACTAATGACCAATGGAAGAGCCAGCTGCCCTGTCCTGGAGAGAGTCTCTGTGTGGAAGTGCTCTGCCGGGACACTGTGAGACCCACTGGACCGTGCAGGAAGGCCGGAGTGCTGCTCCAAGCCAGGGCCTGGGAATCAGCGGGTTTACGCAGCTAACCACAAACCCTTCCAGGCCGCCCTGGCATTCCTGTATTTAATCCAAAGCACAGAGCCCTTAAACGCAACCAGATTCATACAGTGATTCGATTTTAACAGCTGTTTCACCATATATTATCCCACGATGAACTCAGAACCCTTCACGACCCTCCCCGGGATGAATCAACAGCGCCCTCACACCATTCTCACGGCTTCCCACCCACTTCTACTAGCAGGTCCTGCCTCCATCTTCGCAGCTTCCAGTGAGGTAGCTGTGACAAATGCTAGCTCATCTCTGTCTTCGCCTGCGTGTCATTCTGGACGACTTGCTGCATTTTCATTTCCCCTTCCGGAGTTGTTGACTCTTTGGTGGTTGTTATGTATGTATTTAATCCTGAGAACATTTGCTAAAAATCTTGATCCTGATGCAAATAAGCCAATTAGGTCATTTGACAGAAAAAAGTCCCTCCTTCTCACCCATGGTTTCATGAGCATTATTTGATAGTCTCTTGAAGCAAAAGTAATTGGGGAGACATGTATACAACATGTAAGTGACCTCAGTTTCTCTCGAAATTCAGTGAGCTACAATTCAGTGCTTCTAGCTACATTTGTGTATCTTAGCAATAGCTACGAGTAGCAAAGTAAATATATACAGCAAGTTACTTATCTTGGACGAAATTAAATGCCATTCGAAAGGGGTACTTTGGGGCTACCTACTGGGGGCTGTCTCCAGCCACACGGTGTTAGGAATCATAGCGTTCTGTCCCTGTGTGCTGTCTCCAGCGCGCTGGCCTCTGGGAGACCTGCTCTGCTCTGCTCTGCTCTGCTCTGCTCTTTTACAGGCCGTGTGTGAAGAAGCGCTGAAGACCGGGCCTCACGTGGGTCTTACTCTAGATGCTGTGGTTTTTGGAGGAGAAGATTTCCGAGCCAGCATAGGTGTCAAAGATACTTTATCCCCCTTCCCGCTCTCTGTGCATATGTGTGTCCAATGTTTTTTTCTTTGCCCCTCGTGAATGGGCATTTCCATGGCAATGTATTTGCAAGCCACGACGGGGCTTTAACCCTTGCTGACAATTTCAGGCTCGGGTTAGCTGCCCTGCTTCCAGAACTGTACATGGCGACTTTGGTTCATTTATAAATAACCAGGAGCCCGTTGTGGCCCCCGACACATTCCGGGATATACGGCATACATTGTGCTCGTAAGAAATGCATTCCGTGAACAAGCTCTCCTTTGCTTAAATATTCTGTGAGCACAGCAACCTGAGAGTTGACTCTCAGGCAATTTCACTTGTGCTTTCATTCATTGTCTTCTACTTTCAATAGACAGTGTAAATATTATTTCAACAAATCTTCGGTGTCTCTTCACTTGCATCTTGAGACTCTGATGAAATAGTCACCGAGATGGCATGGCGGTTTTCACTGATCTTCACCATCCCCAGAGCACTGGTCTGCGTGTGAATTTAACTAGAAACTGTCGAGTCAGAGCCACATTCACGATTCCCACAACCACAGTGCCCATGAACTAAGAAATGGACGTCCCCTAAGCACTTTCAGGAGCCACCGTGGTCCTTGCAGGTGGGGGGGGGGTGTTATTTTAGGTCCACTATTTCCAGGCACAGTGTATGATAGAAAACCTACCAACACTGTCTTCCCCTCAAAGATGAGCGCCCTCCATCTCCCCACGTTTCCCATCCAAACCTGGACGCTGAAAGCCTTTGACTCCACATCAGCTGTGGCGGGCACTGCACCCCCAGCGCGCACCCACTCTGTGCTCGGGCCGAGGCGTTGACCATTGTGCAGCCCTGCCTTTAGATTGGTACTTTCCAGGCGGGCAGGAAGGAACCACGTGGGAGGTAGTTCTAGTCCTAAAGTGGGATGGGGCCTTTCGCGGCAGGTACGAGGCATGGCACTAAAAGGTGTCAGGGGAGACCGATGTGGGCAGTGTAAGTTCCCCTCTTCCGACCCATCTCTCCGCTCTCTCAGAACAATGATTTTGGTGAGGATCAACTCTCAGGGTGGCAGATGGCTTTGCGAGCTATTTTTTCTGTTTTGTGTTGTCCGCCTATAAAACGCGCCTGGGTTCCGTTTCTACAATTAAAGTCCTCTCTTCTGTCAACATCCCATTTCCAGGTGCAACAAGCAGTAAAGGCACGCAGGACATTCTCTACGCCCGGCAAAAGATTATTGTTGTAGCGAAGGCCTTTGGGCTGCAAGCCATCGACCTCGTTTACATTGACTTCCGAGACGGAGACGGACTCCTGAGGCAGTCCAGGGAAGGAGCAGCCATGGGCTTTACTGGTATGACCCTTCACGCCGGAGGAGAGAGCATGGGGCCTACGTTTGCAAGCATTTCAGGGGGACAGAGACTTCACCGGAAATGCGTATTGCTAATGTAATTAGCTATTTCATATACGCATTCCACTCTTTGGAATGTGAACATACCAGCTAGGCCTAGGGCAAGAACCTGATATGCCCATTGCAATGGTTTTCTTTGGCTCTGCCGGCCCCCAAAGCACAGATCACTCGTTTTGTTTTCTCTCCACGTTGCAGCCAGATTCTGCTTAGTCCCGGTGAGTCTTGTTGCAGGTTTTGCTGACCAGAGAGAAGGCCTGAGTATATCTCAGAAGTGTTTCGTGAGTGAATTTGGGTAGGATGAATGGGGCCTTGCACTGGAAAAGAAAATGTTGCTAAAGTACCCAGAACATTCCTTTCTTAAAGCATTTTTGGTGAGATCTTGGTTGATTTTTTTTTTAACGCATAAGTAGTTTCTTTCGGCCCCTGCTCCCGCCAGGACTTCAAACCCCCTCCTTTCTGTCAACGCCCCGCACTCACATCCCAGTAAGCGTTTGTGTACCTGGTGACACCTATGGGCATTGGCAGGCACCAAGACTAGCAGGTCTCTTGCAATCCAAGCCTGGAGTGCCAGCCAGTAGGTATCTGTTCAGAGACCTGTGAGCCAGGGGAGGAACTGAACATTTTGTTTTCACAACAGAAATCTTTTCTTTTGAAAAATCAAATAGCAGGTTCTTTTTATGTATTTGTTTCAGCTGAATACACAATTGTGGATAAAATTACCATAAGATCCTTTTTTTCTTACGGAATTATGCTTAAACATTCTAAGAATATCACTGTTCTAAGAATGTAAAAAGTGTGCCCAAACCCTAACAGGATGAGAGAAAATATTGGAAGAGAACCTCAATGTTTATTTTTTTAAAAACACACCTTCTAGATTGGTTAAGAACAGAGGACTCCCCAAGATTATGCCTGGAGATACTTTTCAACCTTAGATTAAAACTAACTTCTGAGGTCACCGACGATTAACAACAACCGTAAAGCCTGTGGTCCCGTGTCAAATCACTCGTGAGATAGCAAATGGCCGACACTTCTAAACAAAGATGAGAAGGTCAGGGGACAGGGAAACTAAATGAGTGGAAATGGAACAACCAGAATAGAAGCCAGGAGAATGCCCATGCATTGTGAAGAAGGCCACCAATGTGGCTGAACAACCCACATAGAAATTGTTGAACGGGAGCCTTAAACTGCTTCGCCAGCCTTCTCTACGGACGCATTACTTTTTATAAAAAGAGAAATGTACCTAAAAGGCCTGGAAAAGATAAAAGCATCCCTATCGATCCCTCTTTTATATGTGTCAGAAATGCATCCCTGGGGAATTTTGGAAAGAAACATTTCCTAAAGTAATACTGAATTTAAAAGCTTACTTCACGGGTCATGATTTAACCCAACATTGTAGCCAAAAGACTTAAGCAGCAAGTTCACAGTGCTGTGTTAAAACTTAGTAAAGCGCTGGCATCTGGTTCTGTCTTTAACGTAAGCGTTTAAATACACGCGATTGATCCCTTCTAGAGAAATATAGTTCAGTCATCTAAACTATTAACTAGTCCATCTCCCGTGTTGACGAGGGACTGAGGAACAAGAGTCACGCTGCCACCGCCCGCCGTGGCACCCAGCGGCCTAGCCTACCTGACTCTTCCCAGGGCTGGGTCACCCTGCTGCCCAAAGGGGAAACGTGAGAGAAAACACCATGAGAGTTTATCTAATGCCAGAGAGAGAAAGGCCGTGGGGTTTATCTACTGATGATGTTGGCCTAAGACATGTGGCACAGACGCCCAAGCAGCCAGATGTTGCTCTGAAATGAAAACCAGTTCAATGAAAAAACCAGAACACACGGACTTGATCCTGCCTCTATCGCCAGCACTCAGAATGTGCGGGCCTCTGGGTTTCCTCTGGGGTGAAGGTTTGCTCCGGAACTGAAAAGGTCGCTTGAGAGTTTGTCCAAGAGACAGGACTGAATTAAACTGGTTCCTCATTCAAGCACAAAGAGGAGTTATTTCAGATCAGGTTGAAACTTGAAGTCTGTGCCCAACACAGCAGGGGGAGCTTAGGGGCCTGGCACTATTGTTTTGGAGCAACGGGGAATGTCGAGTCACCAAAAAATGGAAGCAGGGAGAATGGTGAGACAGAGGGCACCGTATCCAGTATATATTCACCATGAGTGGGGCAGCACGCTAGGCGCTACGCTCCAGAACCCTGTTGATAGTTTTATTTATTTTGTGTTTGTGTGTGTGTGTGTGTGTGTGTGTGTGTTCCCGAGTGGGCTCAAACATGATGAAGTTTTGAGAGAGAAGGTCTTTCCTTGACCTAATTTTATTTCTACAAATCAATAAAAGACTCTTGGTCAGATAACGAGAGATGTAATTATTTATAGTCTGAAAATTAGTAATAAGTGCTTTGACGTGGGTATTTTAGACCACTCATGATCTGTTAGCCCTAATTACCTCACATTTGACTGTGCGACGTGGGCTTCACAGACGAGAAGGGGGAGGGGGACAGGGAGGAATGCACGCCCTCTCTGAGGATGGCAAACCCAGGGAAAGCATCCCTGACACTGACGAGGAAGACCCAGTCTGTGCTCGAAGGGGTTTCCGTGCTTAAAGAAAAAATAAGTATATTTCACTGAGCTATAGTTTCTTAAAAGTTAGCAGCAGTGGCTTGTGGCTTGTTGTCTGCTGTCATTGTTTCCCAGAGCCACAGTCCCTGTAGATTGATTTTAAATCACTGCCCTGGCTGTATAAATGGCCGTTAACTTCAGGAATATTTTTATTAAAAGAAGCCCAAAATAAATCTCAGGCTCGAGCTTCAACAGCTGACTTACTCATTAAGGTTACCCCAGTACTGCATGCTGAGAAGAAAGATTACAAATAGGAGCCACGATAGGTTTTCGTCCTTTTTTCTTTTTTTTTTTTTTGCAGTCTTTTGTAGAAGACAAAAATGACACCATCATACGCTTACCTAAAAGAGTTGACAGGTATTGATTTAAAGCACGATGTATCAAGTGGTACTGTAAAAAGGATTTCATGGTCATAAATTTTAATGTCTTCCAATTCTGCACCCTCTCAGTAACTTGTCCATAACAACTCTTCTGTATAAAATATGTGCTTCGCTCTCGCATGGCAGTCAAGGCTGCCGTACAGTCGTTGAGGCTTATAGGACGCAGCGAGAGAGTGTGTCACATGAAACAAATGCTCATAAATCCCTACAGCCCAATGCATATCTTAAAATTTGCCTCATGACCCAAATCCTGGTACTTGAAAGCCCTTAGCAGTTTAAAGTGTGTTACGTAGTTATGTCTGCTCCTGGATTGAGAGTGCCTATACCAAGGAGTTCCGATGAAATCTGGCTTTTTTTGTACATCGTGTATATCATTTATAAATTACAAAACTCAGAACTAATAATTAATAATAAAATGACTACCAGACCTGACATCCTTTATGAATAATATTATAACAACTATTAGATTATTTCAATGTAATTTCAATATCCACTATTGAGAAAGCCTCTCATGTATCATTACTGATGTTATTCGCTCCTAGAAATTATTCTTCAAGTTACTTAAATCATCTTTATTTATACAGGCTTTTAGCATTTTAACAGTAGGCTAACAGATATAACAATGAAACTGCGATATGAGATATTCAATGATGCCACTGTAAGGGAAACTTGTTTATATTTACCAACTTAAACACGTTTTCAAGAAATACTAGAAATATTTTTAAAACCATTTTATTGAGCATTAATACCAATATCATTTCATTCTATAGTGCAATCTAAAAATATTTTTATGAAAATATTGTTCATTTTTCACTTGATGAAATAATGAAAACAGGATTTGACTTAATAAAACATCAAGAATACAATTTATGCTTACTAAATGTTAAAACAATTTAATGATTTCAAAGGTAAAGCAAGTTGACATAACAACAAATATACTTAGAGTAAATTATCATTAAGTGTTCATTCATTTTAAAGGGTCAAATATGTCCATAATTTGATCATGTAATAAAATATAATCTCATCATTATTACAAGATTAAATTATGCTGCATTTTGTTAATGCCCTGATTAGATTCCACAATTCCCTGACTGCTAAACTGTTTTTTTATTGACTGGATGATTTCACAGAATCTTGTGACTCACAGTGTTTGTGTGGTGTTTTTATTTAAAATCCTGAAACTTCACAAAGAATCATCAAGCTTTTTTAAAGCTAAGAGTGCAGAGACAGGATTTCATTTGTGGTATGTAAGTAATCATCTAAGCGGAACACACGCTATTCATTCTGTAAGCAAAATGTGGAGATGTTGATATATTTTTAGACAGAGAAAATGTGTGATTTTTTTTTTTTTTTGGTAAATGTTTTAAAGGATGCAGCCTAAAGACCACAGGGTACAAATTTGTCATCTCTTTTACAATACAGTATTTTCCCTGAAGTTCAATTTTCTACTAGTGTTTATAAATGATTCACTATATTCTTTGGTAAAGAATATTAAAGCATATTCTTGAAAGGTACTATTTGATATTACTCTGGTTAAAGGCCTTGTAAATGGTGTGAAAAACAAGAGCCCACTTTCTAAAAAACATCACGGAAGGTAGGCTATTCCTGCCAAAACAGCCAAAGACAACTGGTACATTTTGAGAGAATTCTTGTTTAAAGGTTTGGTTTTGTTTCGGGTTTTTTGGTGGTGGGGTGGGGGGTTGTACTTTAACTCAAAATAATCACTCTAATTTGCAGGCATTACCCTTTGAGCCCCAGCCAAAGCAGTGGCTATTCAGAGGGCTGCCTAGTCAGTCCACCTGTAACTAAAAGTGAGAGCTTAGCGACACTTAGGTGGCAGTTCTATAGGATCGGAAACAATTACTTCCATTGTTGTATTTGTTCTTACTGGTATTCTAGAAAAGCCTGCCTGATTGCGGTTCCTTTTTTTTTTTTAAAAAGTTCTAAAATAATTAGTTACTTAACAGTCGGTGAGGCATTCAGGAGTCGCGCGTGGTTGAAACACTTTGGTTGAACATCTGTTTGTGGTTTCCGGTCTCCACTGTTATGAATCTTCCGTAGGTAAGCAGGTGATCCACCCTAACCAAATCGCCACTGTCCAGGAGCAGTTTTCTCCTTCGCCTGAAAAACTTCAGTGGGCTGAGGAGCTGATTGCTGCCTTCCAAGACCATCAACAATTAGGAAAGGTAAATGTTTTCTTAATGCCTTGGGTAGAACTGGTGTTTGCCAGACTGTTCAGCTGTGGGCACGTGTGAACAAAAAGATGGCTGGGTAGTTTTGAAAAGCTCATTCTAGGTTTTGTTGTGTTTGGCTTGGGGGGCTGGGAGGTGGTTCGTCACCAGTGAGAAAACTGTGAAAGTAGACTTGTCCTTCTCGCTTCCCTAAATAGTGAACTAACCGACTCTCGGTCTTTCATGTGACACATTTCATCAGCTCTGCTGGCAGCCCTGGAGAAAATTGAAGACAATCTAGTTGTGCTCTATAGACATTGATACAGCATTTGTGTGCAAATAATTTTAGATCAAAGTGAAAGCAAGTTGTAATGAAATAAACACAGTTTGGCCAAATGTTTCTTGTGGAGAGAGGAAATAATTTCAAGTTATTTTCATTTGAGGTGCGGCAGGTGCGGGTGGAGTACAAAAATCTCAGGTTTACTCATTTAAGAGTGGGAGGTTTATATGTGTTTGTACCAATTTCTGGAGCTGAGATTTGGATGGAATGGAGAGCAAATTAACACTGGGGTACGGTTGTTCCTAATTTAGTGCATCATTGAGCCTCGCGTTTCCTGCTCTGTGGGTTTCTGCTGTGTAAATATTGCACCGGTGATGCACAATCTGGCTCCACTTTGTGCCAGTAACACTTGAATGAGGTGTCGCCTGCAGGAAGGTTTTATGCTAGATTCAGCATCGTCAGTTAATTATCTTAAAGGTTATTTGCGATAATGCCGTTTGCCACTTTTTAGGTGCAGAGGGGGAAAGTTACATGTTACAAGCTTATCCGGGACGGACTCCTCAAGAGTTGGCCTTGTTCCTTAACAGGAGAGGCGGCGTGCTGGTGTCCGCAGCGTAAAACCATGCGAAGGGGAGGCTATTGGAAAATGACGGCAGGTCTAAGGGCCCACACAGAAGAGAAAAACTTACTTTTCAGCAGTGAACCCGGACCATCAATGCGAGAAGTGTCACTTTCCCTTTTCACTGACAGTCTGTCCACCTGAAAATCCAGGGACTTGCTAAAGCGAGGAGCAGTATTAGAAAGGGTTGTTCGCCCCTTCCCCCTATGGCTCCCACTCTCAACATGGACATGGGCATGCGGCATGTGCACGCGTACACACACTGATCCACCTTTGCCTGCGCTTTGGATCCAAAGCGGAATGTGTGAAATTAGAAACGTCCCGTTTGGATAAAACACCAATCCCTTTCCTCCGTGGCCATCAGAAAATGATTGCATTCCATCGAAAAATACTTTATGTTAACATGATGTCTTAGATCAATTTCTTCATCGTAACAAAAAAAATCTAGATCGAAACACAGATCTTTGCCTGCGTATGCCTTCCTTCAAACCTGCAACCAGCTCCATCGACTCCCCTCTCGGTGCCTGCCTGTGCACAGACTCAGGAAAGATGCCTGTGTCTCTGGTGCGCACCTAATGCCAGCCGAGGGTCAGCATGTAACAATACGTCCTACGCAAATCCCGTAATAAACTGAGGTGGGAGATGGGCATTCCAATGACAAACCTAGCAGAGGTCCAATCTGGACAAGCACTGCGTCCAGCAACCAAGTCTAAAATGGGTTTCACAAGGGACGCCATCGGAGGCCACCTGTCACTGCAAACTGCTGGGGGAGGGGGAGAAGCAGTGATGAGAGCCAGGTTACCCTAAATTTCGCCAGCTGGCAGACACAAGTCAGCCTAAAAACACTCTGATTTTACTGGCCCGAAAGTTCTTGAAGGTTGAAAACAATACTTTTCCATCGTATTTGGAAAGTGTGGTGCCCAGGGAAAATTGCCCCAAAGGATCCATGCTTTCTGATGACGGCAACTTAAATGTTAAACTGCGCACTGCTCTTAAATAAGAAACGCCCTCTTCCTGGACCATAAGCACTCACAACAGTGTAGCAACTGTAGAAATTAAAGCCAAGGGGTGACTGGCTATTAGGTCATTTCTTCCCTGCCCCATTAGTGTAGGTTTGTTTCCTACAGCAAATTCTCTTGGTGCTTTGTCCAGCCAGGTTTAAACGATTCAAGTAATAGGGCTTCCAGTGGGGACATACGGTTATTTTATCCAGTTAGCCTGTTCCTTTCAGTTTGCCTAGAAATTGGCTGGTCACAGAAATTGGGTCTGCAGGTAGGTGACTCAGAGTCTTGAGGGGATCTTGGGGTTTAAATAATGTAGGTTCAGTTTATAAAGATTTAGTATAAATAGGTTGCTTGGTCATATAAAGTATTACTTCCAACAAACATCTAATCTGTTTGATTTCAAATGGGAGTCGCTGGTGAAAACACGAACACACTGATACTTTGTCCTAAACACAGGTGATGTTTAAAGATGGGGGACGTAATGTTCGTGTCCTAGGGAGACAGGCATATATTTCCAAAAGACCTTTCTTCCCTCGTTGGATGAAAATTTCACACAAATAATGCTTTTAAGGAGAAAGGATCCAAGAGGAAAACGTTCTGTAGCTTTGCTTTTTCTACTGCCTCCTGCTCCCGTCTTAAATTATATCCTGCCTGAAAGCTAAAAAGATAGCACAAGTTCACATAGGAGGTAAAATGCTGGGTAATCTGTGTTCCCTGGAGAAATGATAATAATCGGTAGCAGTCGTGGTAATTATAATAGACGTTCTACCTTTCTTTTTCCCCCTGTCCCTTCCAAATAAATATCATGGGACTACTTGATTTGTTAGGATTCAGCTCATAATTTATCAGATAAATTACAAAGATTCTGTCTTAAGTAAGCAGATTTTTAAAAATTTTAAATGAGAAGTTCTATGGAAATAAAATTGAATGCCGTTAGTTTAAAGTTGAGTGGGAGACATTCCACACTAAACGACACTAACCAGCTCCTGTAATCGCTCCGTGTTTGAGAGGCAGTTCCTTGTGACTGCTTTGTTTCAGGAGACAGACATTTTCAAACTAAAATCATTCCGTTTGGCACAGCAGTTCTCACTCATAAGAAGTATGTAGGTAGATTGGCCTTAGGGGTGGTAGATCATCTTTTATCAAAATTTTCTGCAAAGTTATTAAATATTCTACACAGCCTATGTGTCTATTTTAATTCCCATAAACTAAAATATTTCCGATTTGGCTAATATCTAACTTATTCTTTTTTTCTATCCTTTAAGAAAAAATGTGGTGTGAGGTAAAACCTGAATATCATTACATTTTTTAGTTTCCAATTATTTGGTAAAATGTAAAACGCTTCCATCAGGTTTCTTTTAAAATTACAGAGCTCCAACTGAAGTCAATCCTACCTGTTATACCCTCGTTTTAATTCTCAATAGTCGATTCAAAAGTATTTGGGAAAAAAACGAGTTCGGAACTGAATTTAGAATTATTTTTTAAATATTATTTATAGCAATATTTTACAGTTCTTTTTCATTAACTAGGAAATTTGCGTATGGTCTAAATAATAATTTACAAAGGAATATTTAAGGAGGCAGTGAATGTAGCTGCTACCAAGAGAAACTGTCATTTGGTTATGAGTAAGCATGTTGCATGTTTATTCTGTCTATATCCGGACACACAACTACGTGGACTCTCCTGTGTACACCATGTACAAACCTAGTGCTCTTTCCCCTAAGTAGTATTCGTTCATTGCTTTTTACGTGATCACTAATCACCAGAAATTTTAATATAAAAATGTATTATTTCTTTCCAAATGGAGACTTTCGTAAAAAAAAAAAAAAGCTAAAAGAAAAAAAGGAGTAGGGTATGGATAATTTGGGGAGGTTTTGTTAGAACAGCGTTATTTCTGTAGCAGTCAGCTGCAACCAAGAGCCTGCTTCATTTCTGTGTCTCTGCGCTCTTTCTTCCTCTTGCTTCTTTATGGCTGCTGAAAGAGCTGGACTCCGCTTTGGGGAATTTCATGAACTTTTTGAATATTTTTCATTCGTTATAGTTTGGCAAGCTAGATAAACGCTCAAAGAAGTGGAAGAAGAGGTTATCTTTAAGATCTAGGTTCAATCAATAATTACAAAGGTCAAAAACAAGATCATTGCTTGATGTTACACTGTAAACATCACACATGACCGAAACCTCCTCATTTCATTCTTGAAAGGATGCAAATTTGTAAATTTATATTAATAAGCAAATCCACTACTAGAATATTATATCTTAGTATAAAACGATAGGGGGGAAAGACTGGGTTTTCTTTGCTGTTTTTTTTCTCTTATGTCTCTCTAACTAGAAAATTAAAAACAGTAATGAATTTCTACCACCACCTCAACTGTCAGAAGCAAATTATTTTTATAGGTGTCTGATGACGGCTCCCACACCTTTCATTTGCGTTTCCAAATGCAGGGCTTTACAAAAGAAATATTATTTGGTCCAGATGCCTTCTAGAAGGCTCCCTGAGAGAAGCCAGAAACCTCTCTAGCCAAAAATACTGTTTCCGCCTATTCAAGTGCCAGAAAGCCTACTGCCGCTCTTTCGCACAGATCAGATAAACCATCTGAAGATTCGGTTGTTGTCTTTGTCCACTGAAAAACGTTGGTCCCACTTTTAGCTGACAGTGCCATCTCCCACACCCATCCATCCTCGCCACCTGCAGCCTTTTCCTCCCCCTGCCCCCCACATTTGTAAGTAATCATGCTAAAATCAGAGCGAGTGGTTTCTGTGATACTACAAGATGGACGGACAGAACTCTACTCCTGAGATTTTTTGTTTCATCATGACATTTATCCCTCTATTTCCTTGCTCATTAACCTTTTCAGAACTGTATGTCATAATTTTTACTTTATCCTAGTCCAATGCCTTGAAAGGTGTTGACAGTGTCCACTTTGAAATTGGTTCAATTGGAACAAATCATTAAAATTGTAAGCACTTAAAGTAAGGTCATAAAATTCTAGTGATACTCATTCTATTTCAGATATATAGATACATAAATATATTATAATCACTGTCAGGAACTTGGAAACCAGTCATCTAAACAGTATTTAATAACTGTCTTTTTATTGTTTATCAAGAATGTTGTAATATTACAAGAAAGTGACAACAAGATGAAGAGACATGACTCATACATGGGACATACAGATACATGCACACACTATATACACGCTGCATGCGTGTAGCATTTTTAAACATACATCTTAGTAGCAAATATCTTTTAGTAGCAAAAGAAGGCAGGAGGTCTTATATGTAGGTTAAATATAACTTTCAAAATTGTGTAATATATAACATATCCTTAAAAATATTCTAATCAAAATATTTTTATTGTCGTTTTTTTTTCCAGATTGTTCTTTTGTTGGTTTCTGGTTTTTTATTTCAAGAATTAAAAAAAAATTTTTTTAAGCAAAAAGAAAGAAATTTATTGGAACCCATACGGGAAACCCTAGGGGGGCCCAGCATACCTTACTGTGTAGGCATGCCCAGCAAAGAGTCATACCATCACTGTACCCCCATGTCCCAGAGGGACTCCCCTTGAGCCAAGCCCCAAAGCCCTAGGACTGGCTGGGGGTGGGGTCAAGAATTTCTTTTAGCTGGGTAAAATTTCAGAAATTTGCTAGTCCAATCCTTTCAGCTTTCAATTTAATAAACCGAAAGCCAGCACAGCGGTGGTAGAGCGGCGATCAGAATTCAGGGTCCATCTTGTGAAAAAGATATCACTCGCATAAATTCCGTTTCACTTTGGTCTCAGTGAGTCCCCACGCTGAAGACTGAGGCTAAGTACTCGGTCAAAACAAAACGTGAGTTCACGTTCGTATCTCTTTCTCAGTCGTGTTCTTCCTCGTGTCTGCATAATGAGGCAGGAGATGGCATCGCGTGGCCCTGCTCCCACAACCCTCTCAGCTGTCACCCGGCATTCCTCCCTCCTCCTCAATTCCCTCCTTTAGGTGCCTTGTCGTCCTCCCCCAAAAAACTTCTTCTTGGCTTTAATCCCTGCAAGCGCCATTCCATGATAGTAGTTCTCATTCATTGTCTCCTAAGGTGGACTGGAAACTTCTAGAGCAGGACTAGAAAGCCTTACCTAGCCCATTATTTCATTTCATCTCAATCAAAGACCGAATACCCAAAGTCATGTTCTCGGCTCTACCTGGGGTCGCATGAGCACACGATGGCTTTTTCACATGTTTAATGTAATGTCCAAATAAGGGCCATGGATGATGGTGATGCTCCTCCCCCAGCCCTCCATCCCCTCCTCTCCCTTCGTTCCTTCCTTCCCCTCCTCCCAGAGTATTTTCCTCTGGGAACAAGGATGGTCTGCATGTTTGCCTTTCCTGGTTTTTCTTCGCCTGAATCCTTAGGACCCTTCCTTGAGAAGGCCTCGTCTTCCCTCCATCCTGTCTCTCACACCACACTCCACCGCCATGGCCCTTGGCATCTCTGCTCCAAATTACTCAAAGTTCGGCACTCAGAACATACTTTCGATCATATTTATTAAAGGGATTTATAAATTCTTTCCCATATTATGATCAGGTAAATGCAATTTTTAAAATATAAAGCAAGTGCTTCTATCAATTATGGCTTTGCTGTGTATTAGTGGTCTTCAATGGGAGAAGGAAATGGGATCTTTCAACACCCCCCCCCAATAGAGAACAAACAGTCATTTCTACAGCATCACACACCTTCCTACACACGCTTAGAAACAGGTACATGACAGCCATTTAATAAATGCTATTTAGTTCACTCGTTATCATTATACAAATATACAATGAGGTGTATGTTTAACCAGATGTGAGAGGCCTTCACAAAGTTCATGGAGAAATAGGGGTTTGTATTGTGTTGGGGTTTTTTTAATGGAATATTTTCACTTCTTTAAATCCCCTAATATATAATGCTCGTTTGCTCTCTTTCAAAAAATAGAGAAATTTTCTTCAATTCTCGTTCATCCGTTGTATTTAGAAAAGCTAATCAATATTTTAGTCTTTTAAAGTTAGAGATACTCTCTAGCTGGTGAGTCCCTTTATGCTTGTTTTCCAAAGCAAGACTAAACCCACAGCGCATAAATAGAGGGCGTCAAGCACTATGAGTGCGCCTTGCAAACAAACTGCTTTCCTTGAGGCAAGGCCAACTTTAATCTGGCATAAAATACTTCAAGTAACCAGAAATAGGTAAACTTTTGGCTTGTTTCATGTTTATGTTTGAAAAACGTTTTAAAGCAAGACCCTAAAGTTTCAGAACCCTATGCGATTTTAAAACAAATCCACGGATTTTACACTCAGGACACCTTCATTTTATAGCTATGCAAATGATACCGCAGTTTGGCTATTTTTTAAAAGAGAGAAAAATGAAGCGCAAAGTCTAATTTTCTAGCAACTATATAGGCATTCCTTTTGCTTGCCACAGGTGTACAGAGCCGGGAGGGAGCCTCCCTGTGGCACACCTGCTTTGTCCAGATGTTCTTATCGAAAGATAGTTAATAGGAAGCTGTGTCTATTCCTGCCTGATGATTCTGCCCAAATTTGGATTAAGGTTAAGTCTCCCCCTCCACTTTGTAGACGCGGAGGATTCTAGAAACAGAAGGCACGGCTCCGTTTGTTTAAAAGTTAGGGCGACTTTGATCCAGTGGAACCCGCCCTGGGCTGCCGGGGCAGGTGGCTGGCTCGGGGCTGGCTGCGCATTGAGATAACGGACTCATTCTTCATCCGCCACGACCGGCCCTGCTTTCCCCCTGGCAAAGCCAACTGCCAAGTTTTCCGGTACTTCTTTTCCTCTCTGGCTCCCTGAAACGATTAATAAGGTCCCAAGTTAATCTCCTTTCCACTGGAGCCTCCCCCATGTACAAGACATGCATTTTCCATGTAGGGCTAACGTGGAATAATTTCATGCCTCTTGTTTAAAAGCAAATTGGAGACTCTGGTTCCTTTCCAGAACGTACCGGTCTTGGTCCTTTACTAGAGACGCAGTGCACATGGAACTGTGTTCAGTTACAAAGGGGACAAAACAAAAATCAAATAGGAATGCTGTCGAATAGTTTTATATCCACTCAGGTCCCCATTCCAAAGAATTACCCATTTTAAACAGACACACTCTGGTCATTGGTCTTTGTGCCCCCCTCCCCTCTGTTCCTGTTGACCCTCTGCTGAGGGTCCCTTTGCCACTCAGTCCTGGCCTCCGGTGTCAGGGTCACTCGGGTTTCGGATCATTGGCATCTGCTTGGTTTCTCCTCCAGCTGCTGGGCTCAGTTTGGAAAGTTCCTTTACATTTCTTTTCCTACTGATTTCGGCCATGGATCTAACACCCCTGAGCTTAGTTTGTGTAAGGAGCCGTTTCATGTGTGGTTTATAAGACGTCAGGGAGGACTCAGCTCCCACTCTCTGCACCCGCGATTGTAAAGGCAGCCAGGCTACCCAGGAAGGAAGGAGGCTGTTCCATCTTGCAGAACTGGGGAGACCAACCTGATAGGTCAGCCTAAATTGCAGGCCTCCACCACCACCACCCCCCAGGCTGACCGCTTGTAGGGGTGGCGTGTACCAGGTTGCTCCGGAGCGAATTCCCATTGGATTTTTGTATCCCAGCTGGATACTAAAAGCGCCCTCTTCAGATAGTCCCGCTTTGCCTCCCGTGAGTCATTTCCAGAGCTTCCCCAGCAGAGGCCACAGAGGCCATCTGTGTGGCTTCCAGTGATCAGCGTTACAACAGATTGACATGTGAATGTTTGTCCATGTTGAGGGACTTCAGTTGAACTTGTAGAACTTCCCATAGATACATTGTCTTAAAAAATCCATTTTCCGCCCAAGGCCAGCCCAAACCGAAGCAAGCTGCCCCTGAGGGTTTCCACGGCTGTAGCCTTTACCTGGCTGACTGCCTCACCTGTTTCCAGAAAGCAGGCAGATCGCTTCAAACAACCGACTCCTTATGTAGCACCAAGTGCTTTAGCCACTGCACTACCAGACTCACATCGATACATTAGCACCTGTAGATTACCTGGCAGCAGGAATAAATAACTAGATTCCCGAATTAAAATGCTGAATCTTCATATAAATTTTTATTAAGCTACCTATTCAAATGATCACAACATATTTCTCTACTTTCCAAATCTTGGTGGCAATTTTAAAGATGGTTACATGTGATATTAATGCTCCAAAGACTATACAAGGATCACATGTCACCTTTCAACTTTCTACCAAATGTTCCAAGACTAAAGTAATTACTTACATAATGTATTATTGGAGTGTTTCACATTGAAAACACCCTTTAGCACTTTTGGTATAATAATTAACTTAAGAGCTTTCAATTGGAAACTTAGATTGGAAGCCTGTTATATATTCATTTTTCTACCATTCCATTATTAAATTTACATTTTCGTACTTACTGTCCTATGTTACGCTTTAATATTATTACTGGAGAGCCCTGCTCTGCTCTCGGCCACCCCAGTCTCACTCCTCAGATCCTCCTGTTCTCCTCTTCCTGCCCTTTTCCCCAGGTGCTGCTACTGGCTAGCTGCCACTCACCCCTTATCCCAAAGGAAGCCACCTCTGATCCCTAGTAAATGCTGTCCCGTCACCCTGTGCTTTATGCAAATACGGAACCCACTTGTAAGTACTCACACTGACATTTACTCAGTGTATTTCCCTCCATGAGACTGAAAGCTCCACGAAGGCAGGAACCAAGTGAGTGTTGTTCCCTGCTGTTGGCCGTCCTGGTTGGATCACCCTTGCTAGGTACACTGTCAACTTGAGTATGCAGGGATGGAGAAGAAGCAGATAACCGTAGGACAATGAGCAGGGGTGTGCACAGCCTGGGGGATGCAAGAGACAGAGCACCTCACTGCATATGTCTGGGTAACTTAGGGACCCAGCACTGGGTCCTAAAGTACAATAGCCCAGCACTGCCCAAACCATCAAAGTACCTTGAGGTGTTCAACATAAAAGAGGAACAAATAGTCAATTATCTAATCAGTGACTCCTTATTTTATCAAGTCTGTTTTGCTCCTCTTTGTCTTGTTTCATTGTTGTTGTTGTTGTTGTTTTTTTAACCCCCAAAAAATAATTCGTTCCCATCCTGATCAAATCAATATTGATGGAGCAAGTTCCTGGGGTGTTACAGGTGCTGGGGGTTCTAAGATGTATGAGCCTCACAGCATATGGAGAGACAGCAATAGAAACAAATAATTAGAATAGAATTTGACAAGTGTTATAAAGATAAGGCTGAATAAGGAAAGGGAGGAGGGATTGGCTCCACCAGGGAAATCTCAAAATGCTTCTGAGAGGCGGCCTCTTCTGTTGTGTTTCAGCATAAGAAGGGCTGGCCGGACAGACAGAGATCAGGGCCCTGAGAGCAGAGCCAAGAGCATCTATACATGAGGTGCTGAAGAGGGCAGTGGGCTGGTGGGTGCTGAAGATCCAGCGAGGGACTCAATGCCCTGGCAAGAGACCCAGCGGAGAGAGGAGACCGGGCTGACCTTGTGATGTTCCTATAAAGAGGAGGGGCTTCATTCTGTAAAGCCAAAAAGAGCCAGAGCAGGGTTATAAGCAAATGAATGGTCTGACCAAAGCTTTCTTAGAAAGATAACAGCATGATCCCAACAAAGAAGGTGCAATTCCCCAATAAATAAGCTGGCACTCTATCAAGGAGACCCCTATCCGCCAGCCTAGGAGCCAGGCAGCCTTCCCCGAGAGTGCCCAGTCACCCAACTTACATCCTTAAAAGGAATTTCCTGAATGAATTCTGAGACAAGGCCATACTCGGCCCTGTCCAAGGATTCTCCAAATGTTCCAAATGAAAAACATGAAAGACAACAAAATCATGCCCCTCTCCCAATAAAATGATTTATTTAAATAAAATGAAATAATAATTTAAAAAATCATGCCCCTCTGGTGAGAATCACCTTACCCATTTCTTGAGGAACATCAAGGATCAGTTGACTTGTTGGTCAATGAGAAAACATCCCTTCATCATAGCCAAGACTGAAAAAAGTTCAGCAAGTAGAGGGGTAGGCAAGCCCTTAGAGATTCCCACTGATAACAGACAACACTGGTGAAAGTTATAAAGATTCACTGGGAACGCTTGTGAGAAAAGAATTCATTGAGTAGAAGAGTCAATGTCACACTGGAAAAGGAAAGTTGGTCACAGCAGTCCTTCATTGGAATGTGCCCGGGAGGGCTCCCTGGGAGCCCAGAGAAGTTATTCAAAAATAAACTGAGTAGGGAAGAAATTAGATCAATGTGTGGCTTCCAGGAAAAGTACTCTCTTAGAAAGCAAGGTGGTGTAGTGGTTACATGGTGGGCTGTGTTCCGCATGCTCGGCAGTTTGAAACCACCAGCAGCCCCACAGGTGAAAGACTGGACTTTCCATGCCTGGAAACAGTGTTTCGGAACCGTGCAGGGAGTCACTCTGAGTCAGCAACGACTGGATGGCAGTGAGAGCCGCTCCTTGGAGTCCCCAAATGATACACTTGACTGCTCACCAACACCGACCGGAGGTTGAGTCCAGCCAGGAGCACTTCAGAAACAAGACCTGGAGCTCCACCTCTGAAAAATCAAGACGCTGACAATCCCACGGAGAACCGTTCTGCTCCGATACACGTGTGGCCACTGAGGTGACTCCACAGCAGCGGGGAACTTAAGTGCCGGACACGTAAAACAGGAGAGCCTCCCAGAGCTGGAAACACGCTGCATTTCCATGGCGTCGTCACCACCACTTTGCTACCAAACAGATCCCCCCAAGGACATCACAGTCTGATGAAATGAACGTTATTTCATTGCCTGCCTCATCACCAGACAATGACCAACGCGTCAGAAGACCACCCCAACAGCGCAGTGGCTTTGACTTTCCTTCCTCGACCGAACATGTGGCATTGCCCTTCTCCAGGCACTGGGATCAGAGACACGTGAACATAAGATGTGCCAAAGAAATGGACCAGTGGTTGTGGGCCACTGAGAACCGGGAAGGGAGTGTCTGAGGACAGATCCTCCACACTCAGACTGAAGGAGTCGGGGAGGCAGACTCTGGTGCAGGAAGGCCTTCAAGGCCGTGAGTTGGAGATGACTCCCCGTCCCATTCTCCGATGAAAAGTTACTCCCCACAATGCCCCCCATAATAATGCCGGTTTTAAGGCACTGCTTGCAAGCGCACGGTGCCTACTATCTGCTTGAAGGTTGTCTGTCCTACAGAGCCATCATTCCACCCCCCTCAGTACAGCCCGCTCCCTGCTGACAAGGATCATAGATGGCCCTGGAGAAGAGCTCAGGGACACCTAAGGAAGTCAAGCCAGCTCAGAGGCCAAGGTTAAGCGCCATCTGAACTCTAGCAACCGCCCATCTTGTTATGCATGTACCTTTCTGTTGCATGTATGCCTCTAGCGCATTCCTTCCTGTTACGTATGTGTATGACATGTGTATGACATGGCTTGCATGCCCCAAGATTATATAAGCCTGTTAGAGAATACATTAGTGCTCTCTCGCTCTCTCTCGTTCTCTCTCTCTCTCTCTCTCTCTCTCGCTCTCTCTCTCTCGCTCTCTCCTGTCATCAGAAGAGGTGAGCCCTTGCACGTCTTGTCTGTTTTTCTTTCCTTTACCCTTCAACTGCACCACCGCCCCTTAAGACCCATCGGTTGTGGAAGCTGGTCCCCGACATGGCTTACTGAAAGCTCATCGTATCCTGAGTGGCATGGCATCTCTAAGTGGGAAATGTACGACATGGCTCTGGGACTGTAATAACGTGATCAATGTGAATGATGGAAAGCTATTCCTGATTAAATAATAAGGGCAGCCATTTCAGACCTCCAGTCTGTTTTCTGTGCTCTGCCTGTTACCTTGTCTCTTTCTCTATTTCTTATATGTGATAGCACTTGAATCTTCCCCCCATCCCCCCATCTGCCTTCTGCAGCAAACAGTGTATTCCCTCAAGCAGGGGACAGTCTTTTCTATCCAGTGACCGGAAATGTAGTAGTTACATAATTTCGTGTCAACTTGATAAACAAGTGCAGGGATTAGAGTGTAGCCTGTCAATCAGGTCACAGCCTGATGATGCCTCCTTGTGGGCCTGGCCTTCTCATGCGGATTCTAGGAACTTCCTCTCTGTCTGTCTTGGTCTGTCTGTTGACAAACCACGCAGAGACTTCCTAAGCCCTGTGAGAGCCTGGGTCTCTGCTTCACCTTCCTGTTGAAGAGCCACACTTGTAGAGCCAGAGAGCCGCATGGAGACCCACACCAGGGCTGCGATGCTCCCACTGCCATTGGATCCACAAGACTTTGCACCAACCAGCCTGTGATCGCTGCATGTGACTTCATGAGTCTGGAGAGAGAGTTTTGGACTAGTATTGGACTTACGGGCTAATGTCAGACTTAGGACTTGTAGGTTAGAATGTTTTCTTAATACACAATTACTCTTTGATATAAAACTCTCTCTTACACATCATGAGTGTCCTTAAATTTATTTCTCTAGTTTACCCGGACTAACACACCAAGTGTTTTGCATAGGGCCTGGCAAAAGAAGCTTTTCCATAAATGCTTGGTGAATGAATGATGAATTACCTAAGAAAATTAACTTAGTGGGCATCTTAAGGATGCCATGAAGCAGCAGTTCTCAACCTGTGGGTTGCTACCCCTTTGAGGGTCGAACGACCCTTTCACAGGGGTCGCCTGATTCATAACAGTAGCACAATTACAGTGATGAAGTAGCAACAAACAATGTGAGGGTTGAGGGTCACCACAACTGGAGGAACTGTATGAAAGGGTGGCGGCATGAAGAAGATTGAGAACCACTTCCGTAGAAGAAAAAGGTGTTGTTTACAAAAAGTTAGAAGGGGGTGCTCATCACGTCCTATATTTGCACATCAAGCCAACCTAACCATTTCTAACCGAAGGATAACAGAAGTTCTCCAAAAACATAGAGGCTCTCAAACTTGACTGTGCCTTAGACTCATCAGGCAATCCCAAGCCAGTCTCCAAACTTCTGTATCAAACCATACAGGACTGGACCTAGGGTGATTCTGGCCCAGGCAGTCGGAGAACATATTCTGAACAGTTTCAGTCGGTAAGGGGTTAAGGACATAGGTCTGGGGTGAAGGGGGGGGCAGCTTTCCTCCAGCACAGTCCTTACTAGCCCCAGCGAGGAGTTACGCATGTGTCTCTCTGCGTGCCTCAGTTTCCTGCTGTAAAGTGGGGTGAATAATAGTACCGTGATGAGGATTACCTGAAATAAAGCATGCCAGCCCCTGGAACCAGCAACCGCTTCATGGCTATAGCTATTATTACTGTACTTGTGGCTAAGGTAGTTAACCATGAAGAAATGACCGAAAGGCATTTGAAGCAAAACGACCCGCCTGAATCATCAAGCTGGCAGACATCCGTGCCCATGTACTTCAAACTTAACTTTTTGAAGTAGTCTGCCACTTTCTCAGGAAAGCTGTGGCCTGGGACACTGAAGCTGACCTATAATCACCCCTTAAGAAATGCTACACACCCTCCCTACAAATCCCAATAGCTTTCTGACAGACTGCAGCAGAGAGTCCAGCCAACAGTTCACATCGCACAGGTAAAGCCACATTTTCAAAAGCAGCCACATCCAAGCCATTGGGAGGTGTGAAAAATTAAGTTGAGGAATGCAAAAATGATGATCTGAGAAGTAAACCCCCAACTAATTCACAATTTTTAAAAAACTTAGAAAGGCAAAAAAGAAAGAGAGGCAAACTGGCTACGCTTCCCAGATCTCCGAGGATCACGTTGATGGCCATGGTTGATCTCTTGGTTGCCTAACTTTAATTGGCCCAAACCCACATTTCTGTGAATCATTCTAATTGGTGTCACTGAAATCACAGTGTGCTGTTGCAGGCAATGTTTGTCCCTTTCGACTTGTCGTGTTTAAGCCCTCCCACCCAACATCCCGATGGCCCCACTCAAGACCAACGTGCTCACCCCAGCTGGAATGTTCTTCTCCCTGCCACCGAGGCCATGGTGACACAGAGCCACCCTACAGGCAGGTTAGAACGGCCCCTGTGGTTTAACTCTTTACAGGCCTAGAAAGCCCCCGTCTTTCTCCCAGGGAGCAGCTGGTGGTTTTGAACTACAGAGCCTGCAATTTGCAGCCTAGTGTGTAACCACTGCACCACCAGACCTGCCCGACTCACCGGACTTAACCAGTGAAAATGGCCCTTGAGTGCTCCACGTTCCATGACTCCAGGAGAGTTGAGACAGGACGGGAAAGGGGTGAAACTGCGGATCCATTGCTGGACCCCAAACACAAGCTCTGGTCTAGACCCAGTGCTCAGGCCCGAGGTGCTGGAGGAGAGCCTAAAGTAACCTCGCCCTCAAGGATTAAGCCCATACTGCCGATTGAGAGCGAGGTTCCAGCTAGACTTACCTATCCACCGTGACGGTGCACCCACACCAGATGATACGGCTTTTCCTGGAACTTTATATAGACATCGCGAATGCTGTGTGAACACATTATGCTTAGGAATGATTTCCTGATTTGTACCAACTAAAAGAATGATGGTCATGTGGGTTTTTTAAATGCCTAGGCTGATAGGTGCAAGACTGAGGCTGTTCGTATGAGATCGTCAGTAGTCGTGAGCACTACATCGGAAAGTGTGGGGGAGAAAGAACAAGAAACAAACATGCTCAATGACTTGTGTGCATTAAGCTTACGAAAAGGAAAGCCGGAACAATAATGGCACCATAGAAGAAAGAATTGTGCTTTCTGTCTTTGTTGACTATGTATTTTTCATTTGCCAAGTGCGGGAGAAACCCCCAGCCGCCATTGTCATGGCCTGGGCATCTTTTTGAGGCTGTGTGCATCTGTGCTAATGTCGCCCCTCTGGCCGATTATTTAAGCCTTCACAGGACAGATGTGCTGTTTTACAGGGCCATAATCCGCTCGGTGGGCAGATAACTCGGAGGCCTTTGGTCTTCATCATTTACTCCAATAAGAAATCCTGACTATTGCCTTGTAAAACAGCAGGGCTCTCATGCCCCGGTTCCACATCTAATCTTAACCTATGGGACATCATCTGAACTTCTAACTGAATTCATCAAATGAAAAGCAACACAAATGTAGCCAGGACAGCAAATAAGTATGTAGATCACAATTAAAATGAACAGTAAAAATCCATCACGGTCATAACCAAAATTAGCTCTGGGCACAGGCCAATCGGGGCTATAAATAGGGAAAAGGAGCGGGTTGGACAGTGACTTATTTTAGGCCACACAGGTGTTTTCCGGAATTATATCTCTCAGTGTAAGACAAAGGAGGTTTGGCAGTTTGTGAACATTTTAATCATAGTAATATTTTAATTCTCTCTTGACGCAAAGCTAAATTCTAAAGACATTTATAGTCTTACCAATTGTTTTAAATATTCACGCTCTAGATATCTTTGTTGTTAGATGCCATTGAGTGGCTCCGACTCATAGCTCCCCTGGAATGATAGAAGGAAGCTCTGCCCAGTCCTCCACCAGCCTCCCAGTGGTTCCTCTGTCTGAACCAATTGTTGTGCTCACTGTGTCTGTCTCATTGAAGGGCGTCCACTTTGCTACCAAGCACCATGGCCTTCTGGTTCCTCCCGATAACATAGCCATGACCTAGCCTCAGCACCCTGATTGCCACGGCACATTCTGGCTGTACTTTTTCCAAGACAGACGTGGCCGTCGTTCTGCTAGCAGTCTATGTCGTATCCGATATTCTTTGGAAACACCATCGTTCAAATGCATCAAATTCATCTTTGGTCTTCCGTATGCACTGGCCGTATTATAGATGCATATAAGGCGACTGAAAACACCCTGGCTTGGTACAAAGTGACATCTTTCCCTTTTGATATTTTAAAGAGAGCCTTTCACAGCAGACTGGCCCGATGCAGCATGTCGGTTGATTTCTTGACTGGAGCTTCCCCGGGTGTACATTGTGGATCCGAGACAAAGGGAATCCGTGACCACTTCAGTCTTTTCTCCCATTAGCAGAATGCTGCTTATCGGTCCAGTTGTGAAAATGCTCATTTTATGTTGAGGCGTAATCTGCACCGCAGGCAATCGCCTTTGGTCTTCATCAGTAAACGCTTTGAATCTGTACTTTCAGCCAGAAAAGTTGGGTCATCTGTGTTCTTGTGGGTTATTAATTTTACATCTACCTATCTTAAACCCACCACTGTTTCCAGAGAGCCCAGCCGACACCTGGCAGAGCCACTTAGTCATGAGAAACTGACTGTTCAGACTACAATACAGGTAGCCATGAAACCCAGGAATGCAAACAGACTACCGGCCAGGTCCACCGCTGCTCCAGCTCATCACCAGGATCGCCACAGATCCTCTGCTTCCCACTCTCACCCAGGGGGAGGAAGCAGAACCAAGATGACGCGCTGTGGATACAAGGGACAAATGGAAGATTTGAAACACTTACTGTATATACTTGTGTGTAAGCTGAGGTTTTCAGCACAAACAATTTGCTGAAAAACTGGGGTTCGGCTTACACGGGTCAGATGTAACATCTCGCTGCCCCCCCATCCCGGTAACGGGACGAGCACCCGTTATCTCCTGTGTGATTGCCGTGTCTCCGCTGTTCATTCAAAACCCCGCTGACACTGCAGGGCTTTGAATGTTTGTTTACTCACATCTAACCAATCACAGCCGTCCTATGATGTGTATCTTTGAATAAGCCTTTTAAAGACTGTGTGCAAAGGATGTGGCATGAATGGATGTCATCTGGTCAAGCCCGACTAACAAAAGGAGGAAATCTCATGAAGCCTAACATAGAGTTAATAGCAAAGTGGGTTCGAGATGCATGGGAAGACATTCCAGAAGACATGGTGCGACGTGCCTTCCAGAAATGCAGTATTAGTAATGCTGTGGATGGCAGTGAAGACTGCGCTTTGTATGAAAATGACAGCAGTGATGGTGATGACGGCGATCTCAGTGAGGACAGCGTCTATGATGACCTCACACCAGCTGAAGCTCTGCATTGGGATACGGATGATGATGAGGAATCCAGTTTTGAAGGATTTTAACTCTTTACATTTTAGCTTGGTTGCTGATTGAGCTCAGGGAATAGTGCTCTTAAGGTATCATTGTGGATACCTTATTGTTTTTGTTGAACCTATTTTCCACTTACTGTGCTGGTTTACTAATGTTAAATGACTTGTTGTCCTTTTATTTATGTTTTTTTAATTTAAAATAAATATTTAAATACATTGCCCCACTGATGTCTCAATTTTTAGTAATTTTATTTCCAAATTTTTAATTTTTTCATTTGTTTTGATTATTAAAACTCGCCAATAGCTTCTGCATTTTCCACCCTAGGCTTATACTCGAGTCAATCATTTTTTCTGGTTTCCCAGGTAATAATTAGGTACCTCGACTTATACTCGGGTCGGCTTATATTCGAGTATATACGATAGCTATCCCAGCATTCACTTCAGGTTCTGGATACAGTCTTGTTATTTCCATGTGTGATCTACGGTGAACACTGGACTTCCTTAACACCCAGCTTCATATTGGCCCAGCGTAGTCATGTGACCGCAAACTACCGTTTACCTACTTTGGGCTTCAGTGTCTTCTTATAAAACAAGGCCTCTAAGATATAATAATTATTTATAAACTATCAAGGGACCAGGGGTGGGATCGGGGAGGGAGGGGGATGGGTGGGAAAAAAAGGGAAACCGAGCTGATTCCAGGAACCCAAGTGGAAGGTGAATTATGTTAGTGACGAGTGCAACGAATGTATAAGGGTGCTTTGCTCAATTGATGTATGTACAGATTGTGATAAGAGCCTTATGAGCACCAATAAAAAGATTTAAAAAAAAAAACAAGGCCTCAATCACATGTCACAGACAACAGCTATATGTAGATGGTCCAAAAATGGAGCTATAAAACAATGTGAAACTGGAGATTTCAGGTTCTTTCCAGTTTCAACATTCTGTTTTTTCCTTATCATTCTAGTTACCTCTGCCAGTCTGCCCCCACAGATGAATCTCTTTTTACTCAGTGCCATCCTACTGCCTCAGTCTTATGACCTTAGCGTGTAACACTGCCCATAGATGGAAGCATCATGCCATTAACTTGATCAGTTATTCTTACTCAGCTGTCATCAGTTGCCAGGACACATTACTGCTTTTTCAAGTTCTCCAGAAGTTATTTTAGAAAGCAGTTACATTTTCCTTCCTCAGTTGTTTTCTGCTTGATTTCAGGAGTTCCCAAGGTTTCTCTCCATAATATGCGCAGAGCTTGCTGCTTTTTTTTTTTTTTTCATCTTGCGAGGCAAAAATAAACCTTTCCTCTGCAATTTAGTTTGGGCTTTCTCAAAAGTTGGGTACGGAAAGTCGGTATAATTCAGGTGGCGTCGAGAATGTTCTTGTTGTACGAGTGTGTGCAGAAAGGAAGCCTGTCATTTCCACGCATTCTTTCAGGAAGTTTGCATTCTCTCTTTTCCAGGGAGCCTTTACTTTCCAAGGGAGTATGATCGACATGCCATTACTGAAGCAGGCCCGGAACATTGTTACGCTTGCCACAGCCATCAAGAAAAAATGATCTGTTAAATAAAGCTCTCATCAGGTGGGCCGAACATTTACAGTGGGTTTCTGAAAGACAAGCCATAATACTGAAGGCAACTTGTTAGTATGCCAGATTGGAACCGTCTTCTGCTTACAGTTCTTGTTAATGACGATTTGGTGGTGGTTGGTATCTGACCGGCCAGTGATTCCTCTAAAAATGTACTTTCTCCCTTTTGACACCAAGCGTGTGATTTTGTTGTTGTTTATTAATGTGTTGTAAATATGGATTTATGACCTCTCAGGGCTAGAAGAGAGTGGGGAAAGGCAAGCTATCCGAGGAAGTTGCACTTTAATGAAACGGATCTTTCCTGAATCCATATACGCCCTTTGCCCTTTTCATCTTAATAACTTTCCCACGTTGTTCATTGGTCCAGATGACACCATAAATACTTTTACGAAAGACTGGGTTTTTAAAAAATAACTACCTGCATGGGCCATGCCTAACTCACTAATAACCTGATGGAACATCAGAGATGACCCAGGCAACCATTGATGACTATATTGGCGTAGAAAGATACCTTGTCGAAATAGAGTTGTGAGCTGATTACAGGTGAACCTTTCCACCCCCCAAAATGCAGCGTGCACGTCCGTGAACTGCCGACTATGAGAGCGCTTGTGTGGCTGAATGCTGGGGGCCACCAGTTAGCAGCAATTCAAAAATAAATGTGCGGAAACGCTACACCGGCCGGGCTCCTCCTTTCTTTCCCGGTTAACTGTGTGCCTCGGAGGCCATTTCCCCTGTAAACTTAGGGCCGGACAAGGCGCCCTCAGCAATAAACTCGTAGCATCTAAGAAGACACAATGCTGCCGAGTTGGTGCATATGGTCCCCCGTGAGATTTGCATCACATTAGAGTCGCGGCCACAGGTCATCTGGGTGGTGTGGTTAACGGGCTTAGTAAAGCTGTTTTGAAGAGGTTAACCCAGCTTGTAGTCAGGGTAAATAAACATAACAACCAGCCATTGTTCCCTATTCAGCATGTACTCTTATATTGAAGGCTAAAGGGGATTGAAGCTGCGGAGGATCAGCTCGTGCTTGCCAGAGGACGCCAATGAAGTTTGAAATACCAACAATCAGAGATTTTGTTTCTGTTCCTCATTAAATCATGAGCTTTTGTGTGGAGACTCTGAACGACTGTTCTTTAAGAAATTAACAGAATGGGACGTTTGAGACTCTGCACCACCCTTTTCATGGCAATGCTGCTGCTCTCACACAAACACCGCGGGAAGGCTGTTCTGTTTATTTAAATTTGCAAATAGAAAACAGGTTCTTTTTTTAAATTAAGAAAAAATTTTCCACCTCCTCCCCTGCCCTTTTTGTGTATTTCCTACGTGGCCCCTACTGGGTGCCCCAACCAGGGGTCTGCTCCCTGACTCATTCCAATTGCTTACCACAGCCTGTGAGGTGAACGCAGTTGAAGGGTACACGGAATGAAAGACCCCAAAGCAAGCTCAGAGAGTCCCATGCTGGCCACGGAACACCCACTTGCCCACTTCCACCCACTAGCAAACGGGGGAAGATCCCAAGGCATGCTGAACACCCCGACACCAGCAGGGCAGTATGGAAAACCGATTTCTAAGGTATCAACCAACATTCTTAAACACGAGATCCAAATAGACAGCTCCCTCACAAGGATGGGGCTGGACCCTGGCCCTGCCTTGGTAGCCCCGCTTCCTCTTCAGCGCACCTCTGTGCACCCCTTCATTCAGCTGTTGTCACCCTGCACCACAGGGACCTGGAGAGGAATGGGAGTACTGCCCCATCTCTGCTAAGGAAAGACTCCAAGGAAGAAGAGGGCACCTCAGCCAACTCCAAAACCATTGTAGGCCAGCAAAGCGGCTTCAGGACTACGGACAGTGGCAGTGGGGAGCCCTATTGGAGTTGCAGGATCCCCTCCCCACCGCCTCAGTGATCTTGGACATCCTGGACCCCCGTGTGTGTGAGGGTAATCCAGAACCTCAGATAGCCAGCCACAATCTGACCCTCTCTGCTCAAACACAGACAGACAGAAGAAGGCTTTGCTTTGGAGGACCGCCCAGGAGTGCACTCTCATGTTGACTGTCTTACACACACACACACACACACACACACACACACACACACACACACGTGTTGGAAGCCCCAGCCAAACGTCCTGCTTCCTTACCAGCAGCCCCATTTCTATCTCACTACACTGCCCATCCTCCAGGATTGACCCAGACCACCATTCCAGACTCTGAGGGGCAGGCCGTCGAGCCCCTGCCCTCCTTACACAAGCATCCGTGGAGTCACGTCCAGCCAGGCCTCTCTGAAAGGCTAGCCCTCCCTATGAGAGCTCCAGATGGAGTGCTATGAGCATTGGGTCCTTGGGAAGAGCAACCCCCTAAGAAAGCCCTTTGGGTGGTGCTAGGATTCTAGACCTGCCTGGGTCCCCCAGCAGCCTATCCCAACAGGCCCACAGCCCACTAGATCCTTGACCACTGGACTGGTCACCTTTATCCTGAACAGCTGTGTCCAAACAAGACCACCATGCTGTTTAAATCACACCAAATGTCAATTGTCTCATTTTGCTCAGAATCTATCAGACCTAATTAGAATCGTGAGGTTACGACCCAGTAGGGCCAAAAATCTGAACAGGGACCCTGACTCTGACTCCTGTGAGAGTTTTGTTGGGGCCAACAACTCACATTTGTGACCCAATTCCTTGAAGAATAAAACCCAAGGGCAAGAAGATGCTGGGAGATAAACTGGTGTCAGTGGCACACTATAGGGCCATTCACGGGTGAAGGTACCACACAGAAGGCAGGAGAGCAGTGGAGGGTGAGATGTCCCCAGTCTCCATTGTGCCTCACGGGCCGGCGTGACACAGGAAACAAGGTCTCCCTCAGCTCCGCTGAGCGAGTAATGTACTAACTACAAGGGAACCTTACAACTAATCTGATTAATTAAAAACTATACCTGTTTATATTTTGTGTAGCTCATCACAAGCAGCTTTCCCATATCACCCCCCTGTTATTAATTCTTGGGGACTAAATTATGGGTAACACTATTAAAACATTATCAGAACTAATGAGAAACACTTACTTAGAAAATGAGCTGGGACAAGATTGAGTTGAGAACATCCGCGGTGATCACTGTAGATTAGTTTCATAAATCATCAGGTGCAGGGCGAGGCTGGCTCTGTATGCAAAAGCCCTGTCACGGGAAATGAAATTGCGATTTTTTTTGCATAATTTTTTCATTAATCTCAATAGGACCCGTGTGGTGTAGATTGTTTTATTCCCCTAATACCTTGCCTGAGGGGGGGGCGGGGGGATTTGCCCAATAATGTCTTCATTGTTTTACTGAGGTCTTAATGACAATCTGTGACAACCTCATTTTAATGTATAGAGGATGAGATCGATACAATCATGTTTTATTGAAATGGCGTGGAGGAACTCCAGTCCACTGTGGTTAGGAAGTTCCTGGGCATCTGGGTGCCCAACTTCAGATTTCCAAGTGTTCAGCCCCTGGCTGCTCTCACCTCCCCTGGTAGTCACCCATGGGAACAGACTCAGAAAGTCCTGTGGAAGGAACGCTTCAGCGCCTCGGATCTGAATGTGGTAGCAACTCCGCTGCCCGGCATATTCTTCTGGGCATATAGAACAGATCCTCGGAGTTCTAAAATAGACACATCTGAAGGCTGTCAGTAGCGCCTTTGCACCCACTGGGTGGAAGCCAGGAAACTGACGGTAGCAGTGGGCACGTTGAACTTTCTAGCCAGGCCTAAGAGTGCACGCTGGCTGGCTCACGGCAGGCCCTGCTTTCATGGCTTCGGTTCACTAGATGTCTTTCCCCATCTCCCCCAACCCCACCCCGCGGCCCGGAGCGGAACCCAGGGGCCTTCCCCAGTTTGGTTGGGGTTTTCAGGTCCTGGGAAGGCATCTGAAGATACAAGCAGGCTCCATGATTCCAAGCGGGATTTTGTGCCTTGTAGGACTTGAGAGGGTCCCCCAACTAGGGTAGCCTGTGACTCAAAGAGAAACCTCCGCCCGCCCACCCCCCAGCCCCCATGCGGGTGTCAATGGGGAGAGTAATTCCCACATGCCAACATTGAAATGTTAAAACTTTAGTCTTATGCGTTCTTTCCGGGGCGGTGCACTTTTGTTTGAACTAGGGGAGCGGAAAGGGCTAAGAGCAAGAACAAACTGGGAAATAAATGACTTTCAAATAATGGAGTACCTGAATTCCGAAGGGCTCAGAACTGACTGAGCTGGGGGGCGGGGCGTTACTGTCCGGTGACGGGGGGCTTTCTGTTGTTAGTTTAATCCCCCCAAATCATTTGGCTGCATATTTCCTTCCGAATCAATAAACATTGCCAGCGACTTGGAGTAGGTGAGCTGTAGGAAGGAACCGAAACCATCCTCTGCGCCTTCCTGCCTCCCCCACCCCCGCTGTTGTCGATGGACCCCAGTTTCAAGTCTGCGGGTGTCTGAGTTTATTTTATCAAAAAATCTTTGGGGACGTGTTGGTTGCCCGCTCCCCCTCCCCCCCTTTCCATTTTCAATGACCACTGACCGCCTGGGCTTGGGGTGGCGCTTCTTCCGATGGGAAGGGCTCGGCAAGCCGGGGGGCTGCCGCGCGCCGCCGTCGGAGATGGGGGGCCGGAGAGAGCGCGCCCGCCATCGCCGCCGCGGTTGCCCTGGGTGCCCCCCGCGGTCCGGGGCCGCGCGCCGAGCCGGGGCGGCGGGGAGCGGGGCGCCGGGCGCAGGGGAGCGCGGCCCGGCGGGGCGAGAGGGGCGCCGCGCGGGAAGCCTGCGCCCGGCAGGACCGTCCCCCGCGCCCCCGAGCAGCCGGCGGCCCCGCGGGTCGGGTCTGCGGGCCCCGCTCGGCCGCCCGCCCGCCCGCCTCGGGACGCCCGGAGCCTGCGAGCCTGTCGCTCAGCCGGGCTGTAATGGTGGCAGATCAAAGGCTGCCCCGTGTCCCCGCGGAGCCCGGGACAATCCGGAGCCTTTGTGCGCGGTTGCTAGGAGCCTGCGAAACCAAGGGAAAGTGTCAGGAGCATGTTAATCAGACTCGTTACAGTGTAACAATCACGTCTCTCTCGGGGCTCCCAGGCCCTGCTCACCCCCGGCGCACCCCGCGCCCAGACCGCACACCTGCGCGCGGGGCCCTTGCACCGCGTCTGGGGACCCCGGGAGCCTCGCACGACTGGAGGCCGCGGGGCCGTGCGCGGCAAGCGCGTCGCTTCTCGCAGACCCTAGTTTGGGCCCGAGCCGGCCTCGTGGCCCAGGCACCTGGATAGGTACGGGCACCTTCTAGCTGCTGGCCCCGCCTTGTTTTTAAATCATTGGATCGTATTGTTAAAAACGCAGGAATACATTGAAGAGAAAAGCGAACATTCCAATTCAGACCGCTTTTTGTCTGATGTTTTCAAACAGCAAATCAGTTTTGCCGATTTCCCTTTTAAATGCATCGACAATACTCTAGATGATGACCCAGAACTTCGGAAGGGTGGCTTTAATGAAAGTACAGATGTTCCGAATTAACTGGGAATCAGTTCATTTGTTTTTTCACTCAACAAACATCTCCGGAACCAGAAAATGGGTGCCCGACAGCTAGTTTGAAAGTGAGAGAACTGGTTCAGGATGCATTTTTTTCTTTTAAGATTTAAATGCCCTGGTGTGAAGTCAAATGAGAGGCAAAGTTATAAAATGTCAAATATGAAACAAAAGCGTCTGCAGTGTTGATAATAACAAAAGAGTTGTGAATCGAGAACTTTAAACGTTTGGAAAAGAAGACCCTGTGGGAAAAAATAAAATAAAAAAAAATAAAAAACAAACAAAACCCCTGTGGCCATGCATTTAAAGCTGGCCACGTTTGTCACCTATTTCTCTCTTTTGTTTTATTAATAAATCATGTTCTTGGGGCTCTTCTAACAATCCAGACATCAATGTATCACACACTTGTGCATAGGTTGCCAGCATCCTCTCCTTACTTCTTTTAGTTGGTTGGAGCTGACTCTCGCCAGAGTCCCGCCTGAGGGCTGAGCAGAAGGCAGCCTTCTTGTTTGTAAAGGACACTGGCTAGGACACACGGAGTTGAGTATTGAATTGCCCCTTCCCTGGCTGTACACAGGGCACTTGAAAACGGTGCGGGTCTGGAGTAGAATTTGCCCAATTTGAGGTGCTTTTCCTCCAGCTGAGCCCTTGTTCCCAAACCAGTCCATTCACGACAAAGGGTGGAAGGGGAGCCAGAAGCAGACCTCCAGAAGGTAGCTGCTGGACCCCCAGTCAAGAGACAAAGCTTCCTGCTCCCAAGAAGGGCAGTTGATTTCCTCTGGAAGCACCGGTTCCTACCTATTGACCAAGGAGCAGTCCCATAACTAGCTTACACTACCCCATTGGTCAAACTCAAAAGTAGTTTCTCTCCTCACTAGTATGATATAATGGGACTGTTCCACAAGAGTAAAGTCTGATGTCCTGGAAAATTACTTTAGAAATTTAAATTTACTTCATTACTTAAATAACACACTGGAGAAAAAAAAACACCAAGGAATCTGAATAAGTAACGAGATGACCATGTTAAAACACCTGCCTCAAGGAGGCAGATTCGGTAAAAAGAAAGTGGGGTTTGGGGTGAACATAATGGGTTGGCTGTACTTCATTTTCAAGCACTGCATCGAATTGCCTCAGCCATTCAGACCAGCAATCGAGTCAAGAGAGACATGAACATTCCGTTTCTGATAGCTTTTTGACGGCGAGTTTCTTCAAACGACCATGGGGATCAGGCGGAATATAGTTGAGAAGTGGGCTCTTTAGAGCCTCATGGGAGGGATTATGACGAAGAAAAACAAACTCACAAGAAGCTCTGGCTTGGAGTCTCTGCGCGAACTGCACGTAGCCTGACTTCCCAAGGGAGGAGAGCGGGTCATCATCTCCCCCTTCAGATGTCCAGCAGATGGGATCTGTGCTGTGGGATGCTTCCTCCCAGGCAGGTGGAAGGGGCCTCTGGCTTGGCACCCCATCAGCATTTGCACATTGGTGATGGCAGCTCCTGTTTCGAGGGCTGTCAGAGACATCCCGAGCACTGTGCGGCTGGCAGCCCTCACCGCCCCCAGCGTTGGCCTTTGCCCATCTGGATCCCAAAAAAACTTTGTATGAAGCTTTCCACCATAAGCAACAAATTCCTAAACCTTCTTCAAGACAGAACCTGCAAGCTACTTCTGTGAGGTCTCTCCGGGTTCCCCAGAGACAACTCACTGGCCCTCCCTGGGCCCTTGGACTGCACTGGCTCACTTCTCTGTCGAAGAAGTTTTTTGTGTGTGTCCTCAAGGACAGGGTGGATGCCTGCATACTGGGCACTGCCACGCATGTCCAGACCCCTCTCCTGCTCTTGTCTCTCACCCACAAGCACAAGCAGATAAAAGTATGTTCGTTTATAGCAGAAACCAAGTCATTCCCTGCTCAGACACTTGGGTCATGAATGATTCTGGCTCTCCCAACGATGAGCTACGTTGCATTCAGATGTTTACGTAGTCTCGCAAATTTATTTTGTCCCAGCATCCTTTTTTGAAAACGATGCAGGTAATAATACCAACCTCATCATAATAATACCAAACGGACAGCCATTGCAGTACATTGAGCTCCATAGAGACAGCGCCGGGCCAGGCAGAGCCGGACGGCACTGGGCGACTCTGTGCCTCGTGGACGAAATAAAAAGATAACAACATGGGCAAAGGCGATCCTAAGAAGCCGAGAGGCAAAATGTCATCCTGTGCATTTGTTGTGCAAACTTGCCGGGAGGAGCACAAGAAGAAGCATCCGGATGCCTCTGTCAACTTCTCAGAGTTTTCTAAGAAGTGCTCAGAGAGGTGGAAGACCATGTCTGCTAAAGAGAAGGGGAAATTTGAAGACATGGCTAAGGCGGACAAGGCCCGTTATGAGAGAGAAATGAAAACTTATATCCCTCCTAAAGGGGAGACAAAAAAGAAGTTCAAGGATCCCAATGCACCCAGGAGGCCTCCTTCGGCCTTTTTCTTGTTTTGCTCTGAGTATCGCCCCAAAATCCAAGGCGAGCACCCTGGCCTGTCCATCGGGACGTTGCGAAGAAGTTGGGAGAGATGTGGAACAACACTGCGGCCGATGACAAGCAGCCTTCCGAGAAGAAGGCCGCCAAGCTGAAGGAGAAATAGGAAAAGGATATCGCCGCGTACCGGCCTAAAGGGAAGCCCGACGCTGCCAAAAAGGGAGTCGTCAAGGCCGAGAAAAGCAAGAAAAAGAAGGAGGAGGAGGAGGACGAAGACGAGGAGGAAGATGAAGAGGAGGAGGAGGACGAGGAAGATGGGGATGAAGAAGAAGATGATGATGATGAAGTTGGTTCTGGCGCAGTTTTTTTTCTTGTCTATAAAGCATTTAACCCCCCTGTACACAACTCACTCCTTTTAAAGAAAAAAAATTGAAATGTAAAAAATAATAATAGTAATACTGAGCGACGAGGATGTGAAATGAGCCCTGGCAGTGTAGTGGATTACAATCGCAAAGGTCAGCAGTTCCAACCCACTAGCTGCTCCACGGGAGAAAGCTGAGTTACAGTCTCTGAAACCCAAGGGAGCAGTTCTTCTACTCTGCCCTCTTGGGTCGCTAGGGGTCCGAATAGGCTCGATGGCAGTGGGGTTTTATGATTCGTGAGGATTTGAGAAATCACAGGCCACACCTATCCCCTCCTGGGACTCCCACTTGCCTGCCTGAAAAGAGTGAGATGGCTGACAACCTCAGCTGTCAGCCCCTGCAGTCTGTCCCACCCAAGGTCTCCCCTTCCAAGAGGCCAGCCTCCCTTGGTGAGTAAGTGAGTCTGACCAATTAGGACACCCTGATGAGCCTTTTTTGTTCCTGGGCTCCCAGGGAAGCTAGGGGAGACTGTGGGGTGAGCGTGGCAGGTTGACTTCGGCCCAATCCTGATTCCTTCTCCTTTAGCAGACATTGATCAAGAGGACTCTGCTCTTTAAAATCTATCAGCAGCATGTTCTTCCAGAACCTGATCTGTGAGCGATGATCAAATGAACTTAAGTACTTCAAAGGAACCCTGGTGGCTGGCGTAATGGGTGAACCACAAAGCTTGCCTGGAATGTCCGTGGCTGGTGGTTATAAGTTGGGCTGCGATCCACAAGGTCAGTGGTTTGAAACCACCAGCTTCTCCAAGACGGAGAGATGGGGGTTCTGTACTTCTGTAAAGTGTTGCAGTCTTAGAGCCTCACGGGGCAGTTCTACCCTGTCCTGTGGGGTTCTGTGAGTCAGCATCGACCCAATGGCAGTGAGCATAATGGGTCTATTTTCTTCCAGATGCTGAACATGTGCTGAAGGAGAGGTCGGAGAGTGAATTTGCATTAAAGTGAGTTTTTTTTTTCTCCTTTATGTCTATTGGTAGATGAGGATAGGCCCTCCTCACAGGAAGACAAATGAATGGTGGAGCCCGCCCTCAGGAATGTTGAGGCACACCCCACCAGCCACGGACATTCCAGGCAAGCTTTGTGGTTCACTCACTTTGGTTGTGAAGAATCTTTTCCCTCATTCCCAGACCATGCATGGAAATTGCTCTCTGGGCTGGAGATATTCTGACACCTCGAATCATTCTCTCTCCAAACCCCCAGCACCCATTTTGTAGATGAAGACGACACTGACACCCAGCAGGATTACAAAGAGGGCGCCATCCACATGGGAGAACGCACAGCTACAATGCCGTATGAACGGTATCTCCCAGGGCTGTGCACTGTTGGGCCTGGTAGGCGACTCACGTTAGGTCACGCAGCAGTCAAAACACTGAAGTCTCTACGGGTCTAATCTGGTGTCTGCTGCTCGAAGTCACAGGGCTCTGTGCCTGAGAACCCGTCCCATAAATGGTTGCATGTGCATTTCCCCACCCTATCCATTCTGTAGAGCAGTGTTTCCCCAAGTGGGAGATATCACCCCCGAGGGCAGGAGCTGGGATAATAATTCAGGGTGACTGCCAAAGGAGATACCTACATGGATGGAGGCATCCTGGAATGGCCGGACGTTCTCTTGTCAGTCTTGGCAATCCACTGGGACAATCCACTGGGACAGTTCTACAGGGTGGCCACACATCAGCTCCGACTCGCCAGCAGTGATTCAGGTTTGATTTTGAATTTGGTTTATATGGGTAAAGTACAAACATTTTTCACTGCCGAGGGGGTGCTGAGTAACATTTTTCCTGAAAAGGGGGAGGTAGGCCAAATACATTTAGGAAGCTATACTGTCGAGTAAGAAAGCTCTAAGAGACTCTCACGAGAAAGAAGTTGAAGTCTCTTTCTCTACAACTGCTTCTCCAAGAGGCAGAGCCAGACTCCTCCAGTGATATTTGAACTTATTACCATTCAAACGACCAGTCCATCAGTGCAGAGAGGAAAGTCACCACTAGGCACATTCAGCCTGGCCCTTTGCTTCCTTGTCCTACCTGCCCCAGCAGGCCCCTGAACAACCTCCCGCTTCAACCAATCACCAGCTGAGTTCACAGGCTGGGCCACTGGCGGGGCTGGACTGAATGGCTGAGGGATGTCTTGGGCTGTAAGTCCCCATGGAAAGATGAAGGAGCAGGGCAGAGACCTGACATAACAAGGATGTGCTTACGGGGAACCTCTGCTCGCTCCTGGCCAAAGGCATCACCCCCCATTCTTTCCTCCTCCTGCCTTTCCACTTCCTCTCCCCTCTTCCTTGTCCTGTAATACTGCCTTCTCGTCCTTCCTCCTCCCCTCAACTTCCAAGAATAAGCAACAAAAGTCAAGAAGAAAACCATCAGATTGAGTTTAATTCCCCCACCACCACTCCGCCCCAACTCTGGGTTCCGAATTCTGACCCTTCTTGACTGTGATCTTGGGTCAGGAAGTGCCCCGTTTTGCTGTAGAGAACTTGCTTGCTAACTCACTACTATCTGGTCGGTGCTGACTCATAATGACCCTATAGGGCAGGGTAGAACTGCCCGTGATTTCACGGGGCTGTTTACAGAGTAGAAAGCCCTTTCTCCCCAAGCAGCTGGTGGCTTCGAACTGCTGACCTGTCAAATCACAGCCCAACTCGTCAACACTATGATGCCAGGGCTTGCATAGGACAGCTCATATTTCAGAAATGCCCAGGAGGCTGCTAGTTAGCAGTCAAATAAATATTGCTGCCCAAACGGCTTTTTCTAATGTCCTTCGGTGCATTCATGCTGTCTTACTGCAAAGCCAAGATTCAGATTCGAAGTGAGCAGTACAGACGACAGCTCTGGAAACCTGGTTTATTGGTTATGTGTTAGGAGATGTTGGATAAGTGTGGGGCCTGGGATGATCTCGTGGGATGATCTAGAATGGTGTACAGAAATAATACTGCTTTAGAGGATATGTTCTGATCTAGCCTACTGTTAACCGTATTCCTTTATTTAGGGATATTAATATATAATTATGACCCGAAAAATGTTTTCCTTTGATAAGCATTAGGATATGCTTATGATAAGCATGCCACTTTAGATTACTAAGATTGTGACCTTTCCCTCCCCCACCCCCCAAAAAGAAAAAACATTCTTAAACCTTGTCCTTGTAAAAAAGCCTTTTTTTAAATAAAGTGATGTGTGTGTGTGTGCGCGCGCACGCACCCTATAAGGAATTTTAACTTGGAGGTGTCTTCCTGAGAATACATAACTACTTCCCAAATGGGTCACCCTGAATGGGTCACAAACTTGCACGCACTGGCTCTGAAAAGGAACACATTCTTCCCTGTTTGTTCAAACGCAACGCCATCGGCCCATTTCCTCCTCGGCGTGCATGTGTGTTAGATTAGCGTGCAGAGTGGAGAGCATGTTTTCATAGCCTCTGGTGCAGCGTTCATAAAAATCAGGATGATTTTAGGACTGCACCTTCATTTTTGGAATTTTCGAAACCTGTCCCTTTTACTCTTTTATTTTCTTTCCGCAAAACAAAAGGCCGGAGGACTCCTTTAAGAAATTTTATACATTCCCGCAGAGTCCCGGTTTGTTGACCTTCAGGCCACGGAGTGAAACCTTTCTTTTAAGTCCAGCATTCCCCATTGGGAAGCACTCCAGCCTTTGCTTTTTAGGAGGAATTTTAACTGCTGGACTTAATTTAATTATTGTATTTTGTACATACTTTCAGAAGCCCCAGGGCATGAGTTTTACTTTTTCCCAAACTTTAAAATAAATACCTCTGGACATGCACGTTTCTGATGGTGCTGTTCCTTCTTTCGCTTGTCCTTCAAAGATCTGACTACCACGCCTGGATCTTTCTATTTCCTGCCTGATTCCTGTTGGGTTTCGGCCTTGGCATCTCAGTGCCACGATACTCCTTGGGAGCAGTCATTTGAGTTTTTGGGGGGCGGGGAGTATAGCTCTCACACAAAGAAAAGGACAGCCATTTCCAAAGCTGAGCAGCCTTGTAAGAACTGGTTGGTTCTGGGGACACAGTTTTCAAAGGTAAGGGTCCCTTGGCGGGCATGGCCATGACTTCAGAAGCCCATGACCATGGTCTGACACCATTCGTCCATAGAATTTCTATGAGGCTCCCCCCCTCCCCCAATGGACGATTAATGACAAGTTGCTGTCAAGTATCTTTGGACTCCTGGCAAGCCCGGATTGGTCAGAATAGAGGCCTGCTCCAGAAGGAGATGGCCAGGTCAACTCTTCCTTCAGGGCTCTCTGATTAGATCCAAGCCTCCGCCCTTTCTCAGTTAGCAGCCCGGCACGTTCCCCCCACCTATTTGTGGTACTCTCAGCATCCACTCTCGTCATCGTCAGGTGTCCGTGAGTCATTGCCAACCCTTGGCGATCTTAAAGGAAAGAGTAGAACTCTCCGGGAGGAACAGAACTCCGAGGCTTTTCTCCCAGGAGCCTTTCTGCAAAGTGAATCTGACTTTCCCATTGACCTTAATTTCAAAATTAGGATTATAAACAATCACAGCATTTGAGGAGCCAAAAAAGAAAGATCAGAAAAGGACTCCAGGCATATCACCTAGTCCAGTAGTTCTAGATCCTGGCTGGATCTTAGAATTACCTAATTGATAAATAAATACTAAATACTGCTCAATTATACTCCAGTCCAACCCCTTATTTTGTAGATACTCCTCAAATTAAATGTGTAAGATACAATCCTATAATATGATTTAGGAGACTTACTATAATACAATTTGAGACAAATTTAAAATCATTATGTTTCCATAATTATGTTTGGGGCTACATACAATGATCTTACAAGCAAAACAGTTGATTGATTGTATCAGTCTCCATGATTTCTAACTTTGGATATATTTGCATCCCCGGCTGCTTACAAAAGAGGTTGGAATAGTCATGTTGAAATGTCTCCTTTTTCATTTTTAAACTAAGGCATGCTTATAGAGCTCATTGCCCACCAACATAGTTCAATTTCAGAAAAAAGGTTTGGCTCTTCGGCAGCAGTGCTATGCTTCATGCCTATTATTCTGTGAATCTCTTCTTCTTTTGTATTCTTAGAATATGTCAGCAATAAAAAGCAGTATTTGTCCTAGCATCATCTGAAGACCTCAGGCTATTTGAACCACAGGGTCCATGTTTCATCAAAAGTGAGCTAAAGAAACACCTAATGACAACTCCTGCATGTCCCATGATGCCCCAAGGTAAGCCCTGCATTGGCTATCTTGTGCCATGGCCCACAAAAGCCAAGCTAAGAACATGCTTCTCTTGAGAGCCCAGCAGGACTTTGAGGCACCTTTGTGAGGCGCTCCTCCGGCTTGCCCCTGACCCTGCCTCCTGTAAACAAGGTACACTTCCTTCACCTCTACCCCCTTTCCTAATCTCCTCCTTCACCCCTTTCTCCATCAGGGACAACGTGCTTCCAAGTCGGGAATGAAGGGAGGGGAGCTGCTCTCCTCACTTGAGGGCCAGGCCAGGACTTCCCCAGAGAGCTGACGGAACCTTTGCTGACGGAGATTTGTCTTGGGTTGCAAGACCTCTGGTTGGTCACTGCTCTGGGATCTGAGTCAGACGAGGACCTCAGATCGCAGATGCACGGAACACTGAGAGGCAGTGATTAAATGGCACAAGAGAGTGTGCTACATGGCTGACTGACATTCCCATGTTTCAAGGACACCTGGTGGTGCTGCAACCCCAAGAGCAGAAAGAGGAAGCTGGCTGTTCCGGAAAAGACGGCCTGTTTCTGGAATTCTATGAAAGACTTCTACTCTGTCTTGGTGCATCACTGTGGTAGTTACTTAATTCCATGTCAACCTGAAGATATATAGACGTGTCGGGGTGGTATTCAACCTGTCAATCAGGTCACAGCCTGATGGTGCCTCCTTGTGGGCGTGGCCACCTAAGGAGGAACCGCCCCTTCTCTCAGCCTTCACCTTCCCAGGGCAGACCCTGATTGTTGCCAGAGCCCTGTGATGCATCCACCTCCACTGGATCCACTCCACACCCACCAACCTGGGGTCTTCCGGCATTCTGCATCATTGCTTGTGACTGCGCGAGTCTGAAGAGGGTCTGATGGACCCTCTACTATCAGCCTTAGTACTTGAGATGGACTGGGCTGGGACATTTTCTTGATAAATAATTACTTCTTGATATAACGCTCTTTATTTTATTTTACTTTATTTTTAAAAATCATCTTAAAGTTCTTTCTTATACATATATGAGTATCACTGGATAATCTCTTAAGAGAGAAAGATTGGGAGGAAGACCAGGTGATAGCTGTAAATATTTAAAAACAACAAGTGACTACCACTGAGTCCCTTCTGACTCATGGGGCACTTATAGGGCAGGGTGAAACTGCCCCGGGGAGTTTCCAGGATTGTACCTCTTTACAGGACTAGAAAGCCTCCTTTTTCTCCCTCAGAGAAGCTGGTGGTTTCAAAGAGCTCACCTCGGCAGCTAGCAGCCCAACATAATCCACTCTGCCACCAGAAAACCCTAGCAGGCACGATTCTCTTTTCTTGGAGTAAAAATCGTCTCCCTACCTGGTGCCAGGTGGTGTAGTGGTTATGTGTGAGGCTGCTAACCGCTTGGTGAGCAGTTCGAAACCACCAAACGATGGGTGGGTGGGTGGATGAGGTGCATATAAAATAACTGACCAGAACAAAAACTTAGCTTAAAACAAAAAAGCCTATTGGGCAGTTCACGTCCTCTGTCGAAGCAGGCGGTGGTTTTGAACTGCCGACAAGCTGCATGTATAGAATGTGGAGCTAGACTTCACGACTGGACTGCTCATCCGCTGAGTTATCTTGAGCAAGTTACTAACCTCCCTGGGCCTCGGTTTTAGTTTCTATAAAACGGGGTAATAAGTGGACTGGACGACAACACATATGACGGTCTTGAGACTTAATGAGTTCATATCTCTGTAGAACAGTGCCTGGAACATGATCGGCACTGGACAAAGGTCAGTTGATATTATGATATCAGTATGATTACAGCCAAGTGACAAGGGCACTGCCAGGGTAGAAGAAAAGTGTACAAAATGTTAGCAATTGCTGTGTTTGGATGATGAGATGACGGGCGAGTTTTAGTTATTTTAGTGTTTACAGTTTTCCTTAAGTATCCAACTTTAACACCGCTTCGGGCCATCATGTGGTTAAGTCCCTGACGAGAGAGGAGGCCCTCGCAGATAACTTTTATGTTCCAACACCCAGCTGTCAGGGTGATGGGCTTGCGCCGCCAAAGGGCTCCCTCTGACTTGTGCCTCCTGCTGCTGCTGCAGCCTTTCTCCACAGGAAGTCGAAAGTGCCCCAAGATTGGCAAGGAAGTCACCTACATTCCAGTCTCCCTGCTCGGCCGTCCCCTCCCTGTAAGCAGTAGCCCTCTATGGGGTCAATCCCACCTCATGACGGCTCCCAGTGTGACAGAGAACTGCGCTTCCAAGGGATCACCAGGCCTTTCTTCTCAGGCGCTTCCGGGTGGACTTGACCCTCCAACCTTTCCATCAGCAGCCAAGTGCCCCAGCCGGAGATGCCTGCCTCCCTGTATGTCCTCAGAAAGAGCTGTCTTCTCTTCTGAGAGAAAAGATCTCTGCAGGTCTTTCGACCGAGCGCCCCTGTAGTTCCAGAGACTCAGGAAAGGAGTCCAGGGAGTTTCTGAGACAAAGCCTTGGCGGTAGGAAAAATGTTCTGGAAAAATGTAATGTTTCCCTCCAGCTGGCCCCTCTCTGGACTCCTCCCGCAGGGTGGAGGGCCCATCTGCTCTGTTTACACACCTGGGCCTGGTGTGAAGGGAGGCGTGGAGGAGGGCGGCTCTCTGACCCTTTGTGGGATAATTTTTGCTTCGAAGCAGCACACTACAGACAAGCCTTCAAAGCAGTACCAGAAGGCAAATGTAGTAGCAGTGGTCATCTAACATACTGCCTGAGACGCTTCATATAGCCAACGAGGATGGAACAGTGTCGTCTCACGAGGTGGGAATTCAGCCATTCTGCCATCAGCTCTATACCCAAAGGGCTTGCCCACGTTCAACATAAGCTCGGCCTCAGAGGCACACAAGTCCTGGGTGGGTGAAATAAGAGGAGAGTCAGGGATACAGGTTTATTTTCTCACACAGGATGAGGTGGGGGATGGACAAAGCACAATTGCAGTCGGTGAGTTTTGGCATTGTCTTTGTGGGATGGACATTGATGTCAAATTGAGAGAAGACCAGTGACGTTTGTCTCCACCACCTTCTTTTGAGGTTGCAACTCAACTCCAGAGACAGAAGGTTGTCACTTTGCTCATCCCTGGTCTCTAGTGTGGTGCCTGCCCTTAAATAAGTTCTGTGGCCACAGGTGAAGGAGGCGGAGCTGTCGCTTAGGGGGCATTGAGTCTATATCAATGGAGGTGGAATAACTTGGAAAAGCTTATCAATAATGGTTGGACACCACGAAGAGTATAATCAAGGGCACTGAATTACACATGTAGAGGTGGTTGAATTGGAGAATGTTTTGCTGTGTATGTTTTTGCCACCATTAGAACAAAAAATAATTACACGAATAACAAGGAGTACAAGGAAGAAGAAAACATTCTGGAATTGTGGTAATGATTGTACAACTCTTTGTGATGTGACAGAATTATCGAATTGTGCGACATGTGGATGAAGTTGCCAATAAAACTGCTAAAAAGCTGTGTGCTGACTGCCTGAAGAAGTAAAGGAATTGATGAGCAGCGTTCTCTTGATGCATAACTGAGTCCCGCTCCCAGAAGTGCACTCTCGTGGAGGGGCCAGACACACACGCCCAGCACATGGCTCAAACACATTGTGATCATTCCTAAAATTATGCTCATGGAACCCGCGCCCACTGCCATTTAATTAATCAGTCGTTAGTCCCAGGTTTACCTAGTCTCGCTGGATTTCTCTTGTTCTAGTTGTATAAAGGGGAAATTTGAGTCCCTGTAGCATAGGGTTGTTGTGAAGACTCCATTAATATTTATAAAACATTCAGGACATACTAAGTAGCAAGTTGAAATCTATCTTTCCTGGGTTCCAGAACTTTCTGTTTGGCTTTCCCTGGGTCAGGTTTCTCTCATCACTCCGCTCCTCCTTCGCACATGCCAGATCATTTTCCTCTGAGCTAGGAAATGAAAATGCATTCTGAATAACCCGTACTGCCTTCTCCCTGGTCTATGGCAGACATTGCTAATCAACTTAAGTATTCTTTCCAACTGAGTCTGAAACCTTTTCCAAACATGGTCGGGGCAGGGACTACTGATCAAGCAGACAGAACATAAGACCTCTTGGTTGTCCTCTGATATAAATATAGCCTTTATGGCCGGCCTCCGGGTTGTTTTGCCAATCGGATACACCGGGCTGCTTTTCAGGCTCCCTGCTGCCAGGAACCCCACTGCAAATGCCCTTCTCCTATGACTGATGTGTCCAGCCCCAAAAAGGTTCTCCCAGCCCTCCCGCCGGAGACAACCCCAAGAGAGGGGTTCTACTTTTCACAATACACAGGAGAGCGAGCACAGGCTTTGAGCACACTCCGCGGCCCCCTCGCCCAACCCTTTTACCTGAGCTAAGCAAGTTTCTTAACCTCTCTGAGCCTCATATTCCTTCTGGGTAAACAGGAGTAAATAGAGGGCTATGAAGTGTTGCCAGGATTAGATACGCAGGTATATGTAAGTACTCGGCTGGAATCAGCTCACAAGCAAGAGGGTGTCATTAGTGAGAGCCCTAGTGTAACATCAACCATGTCGGATAGAGGCTGGGCTACTCCTCTTTAAGCCACCATTGCCCCTTCCCCCGCCACCCTCCCCAAGCACCCAGAATTAACTCAGTGTCAGTTGAGCTCTGACACTCTAGGAAAGAGGTGAAGGCCAGTAGGGGCTGGGGGGCACATGGCCTCCACCGCAGACCCCATGAAGAAAGGAGAGGGCATTTTGTTCTAAGAAGCAAAGAGGGCGTCTTCTCTTGGCATGGGCCAGTGGGCAATGTCGCTCCTGTCTGCCATCTTGACTCAGGACTGATTCCTTGAGACTTTCCATCCCCGGAGACACTCTCAGTACCTCGGCCCAGCTGGACCTCAGGATATGAAGGAGTCATAGTGGGTCATGCCATCGGGCGGCTAACTTCAAGGTCAACAGTTCAAACACACCAGCCACTCTGCAGAAGAAAAATGTGCTTTCTCTTCCCATAAATATGTATAGGCTCAGGAACTCACATGAGTAGTTCTTCTCTGCCCATAAGGTCGCCATGAGTCACAATTGACTGGATGGTAGCAAGGTTTTTATTTTATTTTATTTTGTGGTTTATCCTTCTTCAAAGCAGTGTCTTCAAGGTATAAAGTTAAGGGCACAGAGGTTGGCAGTTTGAGCCCACCTAGGAGAGCCGCAGGAGCGAGGCCCGGTGATCTGCTCCCATTAAGACCTTGGGGAGCCGGTCAACTCTGCACACATGTGGCCATGGAGTTGAACTCAACTTGGTGACAGTCATCTATCTACAGTACCCCACTTCCATGTCCGTGCATGGCACAGTTTACACTTGACTATTAAGCCAAAGGCGGTTGTTTCTGATTACAGCCATTGAAAGCACAGCTGTCTGTAATCTGCAGGGCTGCCACAAATTGGAATTAACTAGACAACAACAAGTTTGGTTGTGTACGCGTCTACGAGGATGGCCATTTCCTGAGCCTTGGCCTCCTCCTCCCTTTGACCCAGCCTCTTCCCTTTGAACCCAGCTTGCTCTTGCCAACTAAGGGCACAAGAGAGCTGAGAAAGCAGCTCTGTAACTCCCGCTGGTACTGCAGTGAAGCAAAGGAGTCAGGGCTGGCTTCTCTGAAACATCTCTGAGACAGCTCCGGGACCCTCCTCTGCTCCCCAAGAAACGGAATTGTCTGTCTCAGCCAGCCAAGAAGAATCGGTGTGTTTGAACTGTGGTCCTGGAGAAGACTACTGGAAGTGGCATGGACTGCTAAGAGCACAAACAAATCTCTCTTGGAAGATGTACGTCCAGAGCGCTCTTTAGAGGTAAGGGTGGCGAGGCTCTGCCTTACATTACGTTGGATATATTATCTGGGGAGATCACTCCCTGGAGAAGGACATCATGTTTGGCAAAGAAAAGAGGGCAGTGAAAAACAGGAAATCTCTCAGAGATAGATTGACACATTGGCCGCCAATAACAGGCTCAAGCATAGGAACAAGTGTGAGGAGGCTACGGGACAAGGCAAGGTTTCGTTCTGTTGTGCAGAAGGTTGCTGTGGTAGTTACATCTGTTGTCAACTTGAGACTATTAAGAGTGAAGGGGTGGAGTTTAGTCTGTCAATCAGGTCGCAGCTTGATGACCTCATTTTAAGGCACGAAGGAGATAAATAGCTTGCTGGAGGTGGGGCAAACACTCACTCCCTATGAGGCATTCCTGTTGACAAGCCACAGGGAGCTATGCTAATGGCAGCCAGAGTCCCGGAGCTAAAGGAGCCAAGTGCTGAGATGCTTCCACCGCCATTGGATCCACAAGACTTTCCACCCACTGGCCTGTGATCTTCCTGTACTTGGTGTCATTGCATGCGTTGTGTGAGTCTGAAGGAGAATTTTCAGACTGGTATTGGACATATGGGTTAATATCAGACGTAAGGACTTGATCTGGACTAGACTGGGATGTTTTCTTAATGTACCCTGGCTCTTTGATATAAAGTTCTCTCACACATATTATCGGTGTCTCTGGGTTAGTTTCTCTGGTCTACGTGGACTAACACAGTTGCTGTAAGTTGGAATTGACTCAATGACACACAACACCTGCTCAAGAGCCACCAAGGCAAACCCTACCCCAGACTGTTCTTCCTGGGCCAACCCTTTGTTTCAGCAACTCCAAACCCAGTGCCCGGCCTGCCAGAGACAGTCAACACGCCCACTGTAGTCTTCACCGTGGTCAGGGAGGACAACAAAATCCCTTCGGGTGGAGAGCTGCCTTACACACCTTCCCAGCCAAATCCAGCCCACTGCCTCCAGTGGGTTCCGACGCGTGGCAATCCTGCAGGACTGAGTGGAACTGCCCATGCGGGTTCTTAAGGAAAGCTGGGTGGCTGCCTCCCCTTAGGTTTGAACCGGTGACCTCTCAGCATGCTGCCCAGTGCTTAACCACTGCGTCCAGGGCTCCTTGACTCGCAGTGTTGTTTGGCGTGACTAACTGGAAGCCTGTCCAAGGGGGCTCGGGCACCCTGTGTTCTTTGGCTTTCTTTTTACTCTGTGTTCTTTCAGGGAGAGGCAACAATGAAATGGTGGCTCATTGAATGTCTGCATTACAAATGGATTCTCTTCATTGCTCCGAATAAATTTCCTGGGTCACTTGAAGAACAACTTCTGCTGTAGCTTCCCAAGAAAGGCGAGGCTTCCCTTACCAGGAAGTGCGTTCCCGGCACTGTTTGCTGAGAAAGGCGCTACATAAATTGAAACTCCTTTTGCTCCGAGCTGTCTTCCTGAAAGTTCACGCCGTGCGAAACATTTCTCACGGCGCACAGACTGTGAATTGTATATAAAATTAAATTTTCTGATTAAAATCTGCATTGTGGGACCTCCTGCAGTGTGCCACCATTTTGCTGAAATCAGATGCTATTTGTGGTAATGGCAGCGAGGGAACCCTGTTACCATTGGTGGTGAACTGGCTTACTCCGACTGCTGAAACATCTGGAGAGCTTGACTGGGCAAACATTGCATTTGCCGTACAAATATTACTGCACAAGGCTCTGCTACTGACTCATCAGCCAGGGCCAGGCAGGTGTACAATGTGACCCCACCGGCCTTTGAAGGGTCTGCTCGCCTGACCCTGGCTCAGGCTTCTGTAATGTGGGAAGGCATGTGTGATCCATCAGCTACTGGGTTTTTCATTTTATATATATATGTATCTTCACAAAACCAGTAATATTTTGAGAGGAAGGAAGAAGATAAAGGGGAGAGGAAAAAATGAGGCCTAAGAGGAATTTAAATCCTACAACCCACCTCCACCCGGAACCCTGCTCCAGGAAACCCACCGTATTTCCTTATGTGGGCTGATCTGCGCCCCCAAATGTCCCCACTGCCCATCGCCACCCTCCCTCCCAGCCCCAGTTCCGAGGACATTAGGGTGCACCACTTCGTTGTCAAAATGCAAAAACGGAAACAAAAAGGGCATTTTCCCCCCTAAGAAGATGTGCACTCAGAAATGGAACCCCCAAGAGGGCTGGCTTTCTTATCTTTCATTTCTCTCCGCTTTTCAGTTTATATAAGTGAGCGCTGTCCAAAATTCAACATCAGTCGGACGCACGTAAATATTTTTTATTGCCTCCTCACCATTATAATAGATTGCCCCTTTCTTTCATTTTGTAAATTATGTTGTTGCTCCGGTAATACAAAATAGCTTTGACTTACAAAGAAAGAAAGGGGGGGGGAGAAAAGAGTTAGCAAAATGATTGATCTCTACCAGTGTGTCTCATATTTTGACAAATAAAATAAAGCTAAATGAACCGATTTCTTAAGGAATAACCTACTCTGAAGACAACGCATCTCACCAAAGTCTTTTCTAGCAAAGAGCACGAAGCCTACAGGCAAAGCCAGTGTGGAAGCGGAGGGAAACTTCAAAGCAAACACGGGGTAGGAGGTGGAGATCTGTGGGCTTACAAAGACCGGAAGTCCAGATGGGAAAAATGAGTGGTTCTCTCTCTCTCTCTTTCAGGTAACTGCCAAGTATTCATATTCATGGAGCTAAGCTGGTTTCACCGGGAGGAGACTGGGGGTGGGGCTGGGGTGGTAGCAGCAGGAAACCCAGTGGGATTCCCAGATCCCCATCTCCTTCGCTTCTACAATGAAGAGTTTGTGGGAAGCTGCCATTATTATGCCTACTTGTTCCGACTGCATCGTGATTAACACAATTAAAATAATTTACAAATCCAGGAGTTCCTTCTCTTTGAAAAGTCTTCGATGGGCATTCTCCCTTCAAACGTCTGTTCCCTCTCCTAGCCTTTAATCATGTTTGCACCTCTGGCGCTGTCTGCATGGTATTGCCTGCTTGGTCAGAGGGTCAAGAGAGAGCCAAACAGGTCATTGGTTTGTCCCCCTTTCCTTTCTCACTGACCATCCTGAGAAATGCTCTCTCCTTGAAAACAAAGAAGAACATCGGTCGCAATGTGTTATTCATTCATAAATATTTGCTGTGGGCTAAGAGCGACAGCCCCCACTCCCAGCCCCCTTTCGGTCCAGAATTCTGCCCACCTGGGGAATGCATTCCAAGGCCCAGCTTTCCTGGCTTTTGAACTAGGACTTGAGGGACCCAAGTGAAATCTACAAGAGAAACTTTAACTGCTGGGGCCTCTTCCTCCCAGTTTCAACGCCCTTCTCAGTCTCATTTCCTGACTTCTTCCTGGCACCCTTGGCCCTCTCCCCGTTCCTTACAGGGCTGTGGCCCACGGAATTCCCTCCCATGGGCCCTTGTTCTCCCCTAGTCTTGACCAGGGATGGGCTGCTCCGCTTCCCGTGCCTTTGCCCAAACTTTGCCTACATTTGTGTTCTCAGCTGCCGGAGGTTTCCTTGAAGAGTTGTCCCTGGCTCATTTCTATAAGGAAAAATTATCAGCAAAATTTCACACCGAGTCTCTACAACTTGTACCAACATAAAGAAAGCACTTCTGCTCCTGCGTCAGGCATCAAGAACAGACACATGCAAAAACAATTCAAGATTGTCCGAGTGGGTGAGTCAACCACAGCTCTGTTCCACGTGGCCTGGCAAGCATGGCAGAGCTTGGCGATAAGGGACACGGGGAGGGGGGGGAGAGCTGGAGTAAAGAGAGGGACAGGACTTCCATGGTAAGTGGATTGCTGATTGCCTGGGGGCGGGGAAGAGGAGGTGGGGGAAGGGGGTGTCAACCTCAACAGGGCACAGGAAGGGAAAAAACCGGGTCCAGGGTTCATTGTGACAATGATTGCGCAACCTTTCTTGATATGATTGAACTATTGAGTTGTAGGGTGTGTTAATTATAGCTCAATAAAATTTAAAGGTGCGGGGAGGAGAGCGTCAAGGACCAGTGGTGCTATCAGCACCACTCCACTTCCCCATGGCCCATCCCTGCCAAGTGTTGGGCAGGAGTTGAGATCCCTGAAGGGAATGGAAATTCTAGGCCCCATGTCAAGGGGGAATGGTGGGTTTTAAACTGTGAGTGTGCGGCTGTAAGAGCTTCAGAGATGCTTGTGAGATTCTGTGTGTGTGTGTGTGTGTGTGTGTGTGTCTGCATTTCTAGTCGTCAGGAGGTTCTTAAAAGAGTCCCCAGGGCCAAAGTTAGCAATGACCTGTGTTACAAGCTCGGGCGTCCTCCCAGGGGTAGACAAGCAATGAAATGAGTGGGTCATATCTTGAAAGCCAGATTCGTGTAATTTCTCCTGTGTTATCCTTGAACAACCTATCCTCAAGAGTATGGAATCTTCCTCTTCTTCTAGCCCCAAGGAATACCCCGCGGGATGGAAAGATGGTTGGCTATCACTCAGCTCTGCTCCTCATTGGTTCCCCCAAAGAGAAAGACCAGCTTTCATCCCTCAATGAATCTACTCACTTTCATTACAGATCATAAAGGCTCCTGCTTTATCAGGCAAATCACCTTGGGATCACTCTCTTCCTTAGCCAGGGAAGAGGTGATTGGAATGGAATCCTGCCTTTGTAAAAGCCCAGGAGAGAATTCAATGGGTACAGCCTGTCATATGCGCCTCCCTCCCTCTTCACTTCCTACCTGTCCATCCCTGCATCTTTGTCTTGGTCTCTTTCTTCTCCTACCTTCACATTACCCATCTCCTTCCTGAGTTCTAGCTCTTTCCTTTGGGTTGGCAGACACCAGAGGGCAACATAATCTCACCTATTTTTCGTTTCTCCCATTTCACCAGTAGAGGGATGAGCCGGAGAGAACCTACAACAACAATAGGAATGTAGAAATTATTTTGAAATATGGAATTCACCAATGCAATAGACAGCGCTCTCAAAAGCATCCCTGTGCCAAGGCATTCTGTTCCAGTTGGTAAATAATCTGTTCTAAAACTGTTTAAATGCATATTAACTCCCTGGAGCGTGACACTGGGAAGTTTCCCCTCCAGGCTATGTTTTTCAAAGACACAGAACATCCACATGATGTGAGACCTGAGATGAAACTAGCAGAAGTCAGACGTCTTGCAAGGTAAGACTGACACTTCATCCCATATGTTTCAGGAGTAAGTGATAAGGTGGCTAGTCCTGATAGTCTTGTGAACACTTGGCGTTTCAACAATATAGGTGCCTGGAGGGTGCCTATAGGCTTATCTGAGAAACTTATATCGAGTCCATCAGAACAACTGAGGATAAGCTGAGTAGCAGAGTCCTCAGAGTGCAGAAAGGGTCCAAGCAATCCCTGTCAACAGAGGTCCAGGCCAGCAACATACTGTATCCTGCCTTCCCATTCGGCCACGCCAATGGAGGAAGTCCCAGGGAGCGGTCTTTGTAAAGCACTTGGAAAGGAAGGACCCGGGAATTCAAATGGTGTTGCTATTGAACCAATCCTCATCCTGACCAACTTCACATTAAGACGGAGCAAAGTAAACAACAGGGCGCTAAGCCATCCATTCAACCGCTGCATCTTGCTGGATGGTTTGTATCTGTACCTGGCCTGCATGTTTTCTGCTTGGTTTCCACAACCTTGGACCCCTTTCCCAACAAAGCCAGACAGAGCTTTGTAGAAACAATCTTTGAAAATCCTCAGCACCTATGATTCTAGCTGTCTTTGAGTGTAAATGTGTCTGTATTGACTTTGCTTTTACTTCTTCATCAGCTCCCTTTTTATCTCTCTGACTGATCAAACATAGGCGTTGTCGTCCTGAGGTCCATAAGTGGACTTGAAATTATGAGCAAAATGATAAGTGTGTGTGTGTGTGTGTGTGTGTGTGTGTGTGTGTGTGGAGGGGTGTTTGTGGGTTTCTGGGGAGAATGTCCATAAGTTACACAAGATTCTTAAGGGGTCCCATGACCTCCTGCCACGGGTGCACTGTGCATCCGTGATGGTCACTGGACCAGAGCTCGCAGAGCGGTAAGCAAGAATGTTTTACAGATGTGTGCCTGAGCCTCTGACCTCTCAGCCAGCCTGCACAGGGCTGAGGCACAGTTGGGAATGACTGGAGCTTTCCAGCCAGCCGTCTCCCACCAAGAACTGCCCCGCTGCTCTAAAAACATTTCAATTTCCTCTTTTGCATTCATCGCACTAGAATCTTACGCAGTTGCCCATGTCCTGTGGTATCTTCCTCGCCCTGATGTCGAGAAGAATCTCCATGATAGTTCCCTAACCTGACTCGGCTTCATTAAAAGTTCCTTAAAACACCTTCCAACTAAGAAAGACATTTAAATCTCACCCAGGATCAATGTCGAGTCAAACGAAAACACAGACAAAACAAGCTAGGCAGGCAAATTCCCATGACTCCCAGCCGATAGAGGACACTCCCCAAAATTGTCTGTGTCTTCGAGCCTTCCTCTTTCCAGGCCCCAAAACACACAAACACCCTCCCATTTCACCACCAGGCAGACCCTCCACGCTTCTGGTTGCCTGCGGCAGGTGGTGATTTTAGCATTTCATCCTCCTGGCCAGTTAAGGAGTTGAGACATTCTTTTAAAATGAATATATGATTCAGATTTTTATATAAATGACTTCTACCAAGTACTGACCACCTGCTGTACCTCAGCAGTCCGTTCAAAGCTTGTTCCCCTCGTTGTGAGCTATTTCCCCAACACGCATCACATTGCTGCCGATGGGCCGAGCCGTCTTTTCTCATTGTAACTGCTAGTGGAGCCGGCATCTCACAATAGCGGTTTCGAACATCTTTATTCTTCCAAGAACCACTGTGCCTCACCCAAAGCTTCCTAGTTGATACAACATTTGAATGTCTTAGCTCTGCTAAAGTATGCGGAACTGTAAGTATAAATTAAGTACTCGTCCCCCCAAATATCATGACCCCAATTCCACCTTGCAAACCTGGTTAGACCAGAGGATGCACAGCGGTGCAGTTGGGATCTGGAAACACAGGGAATCTAGGACGGATGAACCCCTCAGGACCAGCGGTGAGAGTGGCGATACGGGTAGGGAAGGGGGTGTAGAAAGGGAGAACCGATCTCGGGGATCTACGTGTACCCTCCTCTCTGGGGGGTGGGCAATGGGAAGGTGGGTGAGGGGAGGTGCTGGGCAGTGTAAGATAAGATAAAATAATAATTTATAAACTATTAAGGGTTCATGGGGGAAGGGGGAGCAGGGAGGGAGGGGAAGGGAAAAAAAGGAAAATGAGCTGATTCCAGGAACCCAAGTGGAAGGTGAATTTTGAGAATGACGAGAGCAATGAATGTATAAGGATGCTTTACTCAATTGATGTATGTATGGATTGTGATAAGAGTTGTATGAGCCCCAATAAAATGATTTATTTTAAAAAAAGTACTCGTACATGTTTCTGAAACGTGCAACACAGAGTTACTGAAAAACCAAACTTATTCCATTAGGTCTATTCCAACTGTTAGCGACCCTATACGACATGGTTGAACTGCTCCGGTGGAGTTTCAATACTTTAAATCTTTCTGGGAGCAGACAGCCTTCACGTTCTCCCATGAAGAAGCAGTGAGTTCGAACTGTTGAGCTGGTGGTCAGCAGCTCAGGGCTGTGAGACCTGGGCTCCACAGGGTTACTAGTTCGCTTATGTTCAATCAAATTTAAAAGACCAGACCAAGAATGTGGGTGCGGTCCCCTTCAGGTGAGCAATGAGAGCAACTGCAAAGCCTGTTCATGACAGACAGCCCTAAGGTTTGCAGGGAGCTGCCCCCTTGTTCCTCCAGATAACTCACAGCTCCAGAAAGAAGCTTCTCCCTGAAACCTTCTGTACACACTACAGGCTTGGGATATTTTCAGCCATCGTTCGGAAAGGTCTTCTTCCATCAGGGGGCTTTTCACAAACACTGCTTTCTCCGCTGCAGGGATTCCCAAAGAATATTTACCCAGGGTGAGCTACTTCCTTCTTTTTAAACAAAATCATATCTTTTTGTTTGTTGTTGAGAATATTCACATTAAAATATGCAAATTCAACAGCTTCTCTTGGTGCAATTCGGTGACAATGATTACCGTATGTACTTGAGTATAAGCCGAGTTTTCCAGCACATTTTTAATGCAATTTTTGTGGTACAATTAGTTGTCTCGGCTAATATTCAGGTCGGCTTATACTCGATTGTATACGGTACCTTCTTCAAGTTATAAAACTATTCTCACCCTCGTTTTCTGAGTGGCTGCTCAGAGCACAATCAACACCCTCATCAATATAATAAATGCACAGCCCACTGAGGTTCCTGCTGGCCTTTCCAGTTGTCATCAACTGGTCCCATAGAGATCATTCTTTTCGACCCACAGCGACCCCAGGTGATGGAGTAGAAGCCCTCCACAAGGTTTCCTCAGCTGTCATTGGGGGGCAGAGCCGTACATCTTTCTCCACCGAGCCAGCCCCTGGGTGGCTTTACCTCCAACCCCTCAGTCCGCAGCCAAGTGCTTAACCATTGTCTTTGCGCCAAAGAATCAAGAAGTGGAGACAAGGGAGTAGAGGCACTGTGGGGAGAAAGACGTGAAGAAGAAGACGGGGCAGAGCCTCAGAAAACGTCACTGGCGTGAGTAGGACACATGAGCAAGTATCCACACAGGAATTCTGACGGCGAGTGAGGACATTTCGCACTGACCCAGGAGTGGAAGGCCCACTCTAAACAGCCCCTGCCCCTCTGCTAGGCCAGGCCTTCCCTTCTTTTGCCCGGACAAGCTCTCCAGCTTCAAATACTCTCCCTGCCTTTCCCAAACATGCATGTCCCACACCACCTTCCCAGGGCTCACTGCCAGGTGCCAGGCAGTCACTGTACACATGCTGTACTGTGTGTCACTCCTCCCAGGTAACTTGTTTCCATGTTAGCAGGTATCCTTCCTGCTGGGGATGTCAGGCACCATGCCAACTTGGTAAAGACCACCTCTGGGGCCAGATGGGCATTTTGGTGCCCATAAAGTTCTGTTGCTAAGGTTGCCACCTGCCTCCAAATAGAGCTTACCCTAGAGAAAACCACTCCACGGGAGGCAGGTGGGGCCGTCTGCCCCTGTAGAGATGACCGTCTTAGAAACCCTGTCGAGGCCACTAGGAGCCATGAGTTGGAATCGGCTGGGTGGACTGCAGGCTTGGGGTGGGGGGTGTTATTTATTTAAAGAGAGCAAAGGATCTAAGGAGCTGGTCAAGTTCTGGTGACACAGTGGGCTAAGCATTGGGCTGCTACACAAGGTCAGCAGTTCGAGCCTATCAGCTGCTCCGAGAAAGATAGGCTGCCTTCTCCCATAATCTAGTGAGAATTGACACCCGGCATCAATTAGTTGAAACCAGGGACTGACTGTATAGGCAGTACCTATACAAATGACTCCCTACCAACAAGTAGTAGCTCTAAATTCATAGCTACCTTATGTCCGAGGCTGTAACTCTTTGTGGGAGTAGATGGTCTCGTCTTTCTCCCCTGGAATTACTGGTGGGTTTGAACTGCTGACCTTGTGATTAGCTGACTGTTGCTTAACCCACAGTGTCACCAGAGCTTTAAAGGAAGGACAGTTATTAAGCAGTCAGCAAATGCCAGGCACTGTGCTACGGGTGCAATTTTTTTTTAGATTCTCAATTTACAGACAAACCCTTTAATGAGGTCTTTAAAATCAATCCCCCTTATTGCTGTCCCTAAAACCTAACCTGAACTGACTCTGCATGCCACAGAGCAGCCATCTGGGACCGACAGCCCCCAACTTATCACTGGCCGGCTCCCCTCAGACCTTGTCCTTCCTTCCCTGGCACCAAACACAACCCTCTGTTCTGTAACTAGACATCTGAACCCCAGGGTTTGTGTGTCAACTTCTACCAACTAACCTCCTGATGGCTTGGCCGTCTGGCTCTTTGACGCTTGTGCTGGTCTGAAAAGTCCGGCTCCCCCACACCAAAGAGTACACCCAAGAGGGACAGGTGGGTCAGCATTTCTGAAAGAGTAAGTCCCAACCTGACTGACGCACAGTACACGATGGGTGGGTCCCACAGTCTTCTGAGTGAAGGAGTGTGGGACTCCCACGAAGTTCTAGAATTGGCGAAGCTGAGTTGGAAAAATAAAATCATGGCTGTTGAGGTTTGGTGGCGGTGGCGGTGGTGGCGGCGGCGGCGAGTTGGAGAGAATACTGGGGAATTCTGAGGGGATAAGCCATAATGAGAGTAACTGTCATAAGTATGTCTTGTCAAACGTGTGCTGCTGAGACTTGCGTTCTAATGTGTACACATTTTAGCTCAAAGAAAAGAGAACCTTAAATAACAGTTGAGTGAAGAGGTGGGAAGCGTGAGGCTAAAACGAAATAAGAATGACAGAATGAAAAAAAAGAACGACAGCATTCTTGTTGAATGTTCGCGAGACTGGCTGCTGTGTAATGGGGTTCATTATGCTACTATGCTTACTTTGTACTGTGCACCGTTGTCCACGATAAGAAGTCAGGGACAGGGTAGAAATGCCCCTGTGAGTTTCTGAGGCTGCAGTTCTTTTTTAAAATCCTTTTATTGGGGGCTCGTACAATTCTTATCACAATCCATCCATCCATCCACCGTGTCAAGAACATATGCACATTTGTTGCCATCATCATTCTCCAAACATTTGCCGTCTACTTGAGCCCTTAATATCTGCTGCTCATCCCTCCCCCCTCCCACCGAGGCTGCAGTTCTTGAGTGGAGTAGAAAGCCCCATATTTCTCTAGCTGAGTGGCAGTGGTTTTGAACTGCTAATGTTGCAGTTACAAACCCAACACATAAGCCCTACACCACTAGAGTTCTTAGCCTATAGAAGGGGCACCTGCTGAGAGGGGTGGTACCAGGAGGGAGTGTAGAAAGGGGGAACCGATGACAAGGATCTACATGTGACCTTCTCCTTGGGGTACGGACAACAGAAAAGTGGGTGAAGGGAGACGCCGGATAGGGCAAGATATGACAAAATAATAATTTATAAATTATCTAGGGTTCATGAGGGAGTGGGGAGCAAGGAGGGAGGGGGAAAATGAGGAGCCGATGCCAGGGGCTTAAGTGGAGAGTAAATGTTTTGAGAATGATGAGGGCAATGAATGTACAAAAGTGCTTTGCACAATTGATGTATGTGTGGATTGTGATAAGAGTTGTATGAGCCCCCAACAGAATGATTTTTTAAAAAAGAAGGGTACCCACATTCACAGCTGTTGTTCAGCCACTGTTTCAGCTGCTTTGACAGAAATACCATAAATGGGGGGTTTGTTTTAATCATTTTATTGGGAGCTCATACAATTCTTATCACCATCCACACATACATGCATTGTGTCAAGCTCATATGTACATTTGTTGCCATCACCATTCTCAAAACATTTGCCTTCCACTTGAGCCTTTAATATCTGCGGCTCATTTTCCCCCTCCCTCCCCACTCCCCCAAATGGGTGGTTTTACAGAACAGAAATTCATTTTCTCAGTTCACGTCACGTCACTGCCAGCGAGTCGAATCTGACACATAGCAACCCAACACTACAGACGAGACCTGCCCCTCTGAGTTTCCGAGGCCTGTAAGGACTTGCCCGGAGCAGACTGCGTCCTCCTTCTCTGAGCTGGCCAGGCCGACCGCTGACATGTGGCTCACAGCTGACCGCACGCCCACCAGGGCACCTCTCTCGCCGGCCATTCAGAACGCCCAAGTCTCCCTGCCATTGAGTCCATTCTGACTCAGAGCAAGCCTACGCCTACCGGGCAGGGTGGCCCTGGCCCTGTGGGTTTCAGAGGCTGCAACCCTTTACGAGAGTGCAAAGCCTCGTTTTACTCCTCCAGAACACCTGGTGCTTTCGAACTGCCGATCCTACAGTTAGCAGCCTGGTGAGTTACCCACTACACCACCAGGATTTCTGCTCATAGTTAAGTGGCTAGAAAGCCAAAGTTAGGCACCAGTAGTAGTAAGGAAAGTCTCTCTCTCTCTCTCTCTCTCTCTCTCTGTCAGCCTCACCCTCACACGGCATCGACCGGCCGCCCCCATCTGTACTCTCTTCGTCCCCTTGTCTGTGCTGCTGTCCATGTCATTCAGAAGTCAATCACTTTTCAACCCTACCCCGCAGGAAAACGGCCTCAGGAACCCCGAACAGAGAAAACTCTGTTTCCAAATAGGATCGTATCCGCAGCTGCAGAGCTCGGGATTCCGATGCACAGGAATTGGGGGGACAGAATCCAATCCATCCCAGCTACATGGTGACACCCCGAGAAGCCAAACTCCTGGGCGAGACCATCTTGGTTCTTACCCTCACAAATGCTAAAGTTAATATGTGGAAGAAAGAAGAAAACGCTTTTTATATTCTGACCAGTGCTCCCTCCTGAAAAGGTGGTCACAAAAGGCTAAATGTAAGAGGGGGTGCCCTGTGCGTGTAAAAATAGCCAGAAAGTCCCCATGTGACTGGCTCATAATAGCCCTCTAGGAAATTCGGAGGCTGGAGGTTCGGGTAGTTTTTTTGTTGTAGTTTTTTTGTTGTTGCTTTTTTAACAACAGCACCGTTGGCCTGTTAGCTTGCAACCCCACCATCTAATTTGTGGCCTTGGGAGGGCTGGTTAGGAGGGCCTCAATATGAAAGCAGAGAGTACAATCAGATCCTGGTCTTTCCCAAACACAAATCAGTATGACCAGGCTGCCTTTCCAGCACGCGGGCAGCACCGAGGTGTTTAATTTGGAATTTGATAGCTACCTACATTTTGCGGTCTCCTGTGGGCGCTGCACACAAAGAGTCTTCAATGGCCCCTGGCAGAAACGCTCAGAAAACCAATCACAACGACCACTTTCATTCCCCACCTCCCTGTCACTCCAGAGGCAGTTTTGACTTGAATTATAGGGGGACAGGAGGACTACCTGCGGTCCAAATGCGGATGTGACAATGGACACGCCTTTGCTGGCCGCCCGGTGTTATTTCAGACACTGTTGGACAGATGGGCTCTGTTCCGAGCAGAGAAGACCCACGCCTCCCCAAACATGTTTTTGTTTGCTCGGGCGGTGTCCTCACCGAACTCAAAATGTCCTCCCTGGCTCTGAGAGGTGTGGGGGTTGAGTAGGGACAGGACGCTTTTATCCCCCTGAATCTGGGAAGGATGGTAACTTCCCCAGCATCCTCTCTCAAGTCGTACAGCCTGGGAAGCATCCCGGGAGCCCTGGCTGTCTGCTGGGCCGCCCCCCGCCACGCTCACGCTGCAGCCATGTGTGGGGCATGTGCTTGGAGTCCCGCAGCTGTTGGAACAGTCAATCCATTCATATGCTGACATATCCCAATGACTAATACGTGCTTAGCGACGAGGAAACACGGAAGCATTTGACAAGCAGAAAGAACTGAATTACTTTTGGAGGGGTGAGGAAACGACACCCCCAATGGGCTGGATCTCACCATTTGGCTTGTTCTGGGGAACCCGGCGGGGAGGGGGGGGGTCTCCCGGTGGGAGGGCGCATGCATGTCATCCCAGTCGCTTGCCATCACTAACTCTGAGCACAAGAAGGACAAAGCAGGTGTCTGGGGACCAGGGACGCACACAGGAATGCATTCAGACCCAAAGGTTTGAGTGAGAAGGGAGTCTAATTTTGTAGTTATGGGGCATGGGCTTTGGAAATAAGACAGAATTAGGTGTAAACCCTGGTTCTGCAACTTATTCTGTGACCAAATTCCAGAACCTCTACGACTCTGCCGCCTCCTCTGAAAAGGGGAGAAAACAATGCCTAATGGGGTTATTTCCGCAATGAATGAGATGACTGGGTGAAGGACCTAGCACTTGGGTGTATAGCGTCTAGCAGACAGCAAGCACTTACCGAACGAGGGGTACTGATCATAATACAGGAACCCTGGTGGTGTCATGGGTAAGTACGAGGTTGCTAACCAAAAGGTTAGTGGTTCGAGCCCAGCAGCTTCTCTGCTGAGAAAGATGTGGCAGGCAGACCACTTCCACAATGGACACGCTAAGGGCCAGGTCTCTGGAGCCCTAGAGGTGCAGCGCTTCTACGCTGGGCTGTGAGGCACATGGTCAGGAGTTTGAAACCACCAGCAGCTCTACGGGAGGAAGACTGGGCTTTCTACTCCCATAAACTGCTACAGCCTCAGAAACCCAGAGGGGTCTCTCGTTATGGGTCAGCATTGCCTGATGGCAGTGAGGTCAGTTTCTTACGGGGCAGTTCTGCTCTGTCCTATAGAGTTCCGATGAGTCAGAATTGACTCAAAAGCATCGGCTTGGCTTTGATCTTAGTTGATTAATCAATAGATTTTTAAATAGACATCGGTGAATTTTGTGTTTATCCACATATGCGGCCAGGCATCAGATTGCACTAACTAACCTAGCTCATCCCCAAGACATGGAGCCAGAACAGAACTTCACAAATACTGCTTCAAAAGATATTCCCTCGCCTTGAGCCACAAAATAAGCTAGAAAACTCCCCAGGGCCTTCGAGATGAGGGCCCACTAGACTTTGGGTTTGGGTTTCTCTCCAGAAACACACTCCTGCCTGGTGTGGGGCACTATTCCCATAAACGATACGCCCTTAAGGTGCATGTATCCTCAGCTATTTTGGTTGGAATGTTCAGCCCACAGAATCCACTGCACGGAGTGTTCTCAATCACTTCGATGGAACAAATAATGACGATTACTTGCTGCCTCAACTAGAACTCAACTCAAAACGCACTGCCATCGAGTCGATTCCAAGTCACAGTGACCCAATAGGACAGAGGAGAGCTGCCCCTGTGGGCAGCTGTAAATCTTTACGGGAGTGGAAAGCCTCATCCTTCTCCTGCGGACAGCTGGTGGATTCCAACTGCCGACCTTTCAGTTAGCTGCCTAACGTGGAGCCCACCACGCCACCAGGGCGCCTGCACCAACTCTGAAGGGAGCGTCATTGTATCCCAGCAATGGTAATGACCCTAGCCACTGCTTATGAATGACACCCACCTGCTGGTCTTCCTAGAAAGAGCCCATTTGGGTGCATTCACTCCTTCTAATCAGAGCCCCCCAAAACTCCCTCCTCAAGCCAGAGCTCCAGCCAGGCTGGGGCGCATGACTGGTGTGCACCCGCTTCCAGTCCAGGAGGAGCCCTGGTGACACGGTGGGAGGCACTGGACTACAGTCCACAGGACTCGCGGTTTCAAGCCCCCAGCAGTTCCTGGGGAGAAAGATGGGGCTTTCTCTCCTCAGACACAGTTAGAGTCTCACAAACCCACAGGGGCAGTTCCACCCTGTCCTATAGGGTCTCTCGGAGTCATCATGGACTCAATGGTAGTGAGTTTTTGGCTAGTTTTCTAGCCTAGTGGGTCCGCTGTGGAGGTCATGGGCATGGCACTTTATAAACAAAGCTGGCCGTAGGGGTACCAGGAGGGTAGGGGGAAGGTAGGTGGACAAAAGGGGAACCGATCACAAGTCGTCATATCACACACACATCACCCCAGGGGGATGAACAACAGAAAAGTGTGTGAATGGAGACAGCAGACAATGTAAGATATGAAAATAACAATAATTTATAATTTATCAAGGGTTGATGAGGAAGGGAGGGCAGGGGAGGTAAAAATATGAGCTGATATCAAGGGCTCAAGTAGAAAGACAATATTTTGAAAATGATGATGGCAACATATGTACAAAATGTGCTTGACACAATGGATGGATGTATGGATTGTGATAAGAGCTGTAAGAGCCACCCCCCCAATAAAATAATTTTTAAAATAAATAAATTAAATTAAAATGTAAAAAAACTGGTCAATTTTTAAAAAATTTTAAACCATGGCTAATTACAGTACCTGAAAAAGCTGGAACCTATGTAAGATGAGAACTTATCGGAAAAGGAACATTCAAATGTTTTCCATTAGCAGAGAGTGAGCGGAGAAGTAGTAAGACTGCACCCTGTCCGAGTGGAAAACAGGCCAGAACTTGGAAACATGTCTGTCCTATCAGGTGCTGCTGCTCCTCCTGCCCACCCTACCCCACCCCGCCACTGCTATAATAGACTGGTGAGAATATTACAAGGAGAGAAACACAAATCTGATTATGAAAAAAGGTGTAAGTTACAATTGATTGTGGACATGGTCATACAACTGTTCTGGATATGACTGAATTATTGAATTGCATGATAAGTGGGTTATATCCCAGTAACACTTTTTTACAACAGTCTAAGTGGAAAGAAAGCATTGTGTCCTAGATGGCTTTCGCTGTGACCCTCTCCCACAGCCACATCAGCAGGGACCTGGGCCCAACTGACTGTTATTGGCTGCCTCAGCCTTTCCAGCTCCAGCCGGCTCACAGTGGCCTTTTCATTGAGCCTGTGGTCATGGCAGAAGTGTTGCTTTGATTCTTGATATGAAGCCCATTGCTAAGAAGACTTGTCACTCTCTGTACTAGGATTTAGTTGAAGGTCAGATATTTCTTACTAACAAGTCATATGTATATGTTTAGGTATGTATCCATCCTTCATGATATCTCTGGATTATCCTGGCAACCCCTCAATACTTGCTTTCTTTACTGGGCCCCTTTTATCTCTAGCTACTTGTTCTCCATCATCACCAAGGAGAAGGAATACCACTGAGATTTCCTAACGGCTCTGGCAGCTGTATAACCGGGGCCTATCTGAGCCCTTCACAGAGGAAATGAATACAGAGAACCTGGAGTCTGTAGATTTTCTTAAGCTTCCCCCTTTCCATTAGGTCTATCCCCAGGGACCATGTATAGGCACCTATCAATGAAGGAAAAAATTCAAGCCTCAACGTGAAATATTGAAGGATCCTACAGGCAAAGTATTAACCCCTAAGGAAAAATCTGAAGAAAGTAGAAAGAGTTACCGTGCCGAAAAGAATTGGTTGATGTTCAACCACAGAAAGAGGTAGCATATAATCAAGAACTGATGGGACCTGAATTCAGCAGTCCAGGCGACCCTGAAGACGACAGTGAAAGAAGGCTCTGGGAATGGACAGAACTCCAAGGAAGTGTTTTGACAAGTGAATGCAGTGCTGGAGGCACTCAGTGCCAGGCCATGCCAAGAAATCTGGAAGGCAGCAACAGGCCAATCAACTGGACGAACGCCATATCTGTGCCCATTCCAAAGAAAGGTGACCCAATAGAACGGGGAAAGCTTCAAAGAATGTCATTCCGATTGCAGGCCGGTGTATTTCTGCTGAGTGCGGCCCAACAATGGCTGCAGCAGCACATCGACAGGGTGATGCCCAAAACCAAACAGCATCAGAAAAGGACGTGGTACCAGGGCGTCGTTGCTGACGTCCGAGGGATCCTGGCTGAAAACAAGGACTATCAGAAAGATATTGACTTGTGTTTTATTGACTATGCCAGGCCATTGGGCTGTGTGGGTCATAACAAACTAAGGATGACCTTGCGCAGAATGGGATGCCAGGACACTTCATTGGGCTCACGCAGCCCTGTAGATAGGCCAAGAGGAAGCGGTTTAGAGAGAATAAGGGAAGACTTCATTGTTTAAAATCAGGAAGGTGTGCATCAGTGTCATATCCTTTTACCAAGCTTATCAAAGCTATATGCTGAGTTAATAAGCCAAGAAGCTAGACTATCTGAAGAAAATCGTGGTATCGGGCCTGGAGGAGGTTTGTAGATAACCTGTGATATGCAGATGTCACTCATTGCTTGCTGAAAGTAAGGCGAGCCTGAGACCCTTGCTGATGAAGAGCCAAGCCTTCAGCCCCCACTATGACATGATTGCAACGGTGTGTCACGGAAGCCACAGGCCTCAAAGTGGACCAACACATAACATCATGATAAGTGGAGAACTGATGGAAGCCGTCAAAGGATTACATTCCTTTCAGATCCACAATCAACCCTCATGGAAGCAGCATGCAGGAAAGCAACCAACTGGGCCAAGCTGCAGGAGGCTTTGCTGTGGAAAGTATTCAAGAGCCGATATGTCACTTTGGACTGAAGGTGCACCTGACCCAGGCCATGGTATTTTCAAACATCTCATATGCATGTGAAAGCTGGACGATGATGCATGGGAATGAAGGTGTTGGAGAAGAAAACTGAAAGTACCATGGATTGCCAAAAGAACAAGCAAGCCTGTCTTGGAAGATGTATAACCAGACTACTCCTTAGAAATGAGGATGGCAAAATTTTATCTCATGTACTTTGGACATGTTTTTAGGAGAGACCAGTCCCTGGAGAAGGACATCTTGCTTGGTAAATAAGAGGGCCAAAGAAACAGAGGAAGACCCCTTTTCCGTCATATTGGAGCTTGTGGAGGCCTCTGGGAAGAGGACTTCTAAACGGCAAACCTGTCTGGAAGGCTGTGTGGTCCAAGGCCTTCTTGCTGCTATAAACGGGCTCTATGGAACCAGAAGGGTGCACACGGCTCTTCTTAAAATTGAGCGTGTTTACACCCGAGGTGGAATGGAGTTTTATTTAGGCAAGAGATGTGCTTAGGTGTACAAAGCAAAGAATAACACAGTGACTCCCGGCAGCAAGCCTCACAAAACCAGTCATCTGGGGGAAGGGAACCCGTGCCCATGGAAACAGTGGCAGGGTGCGGGCCACATTCCGGAGCAACCTGCCTGCTAAGGCTATTGGACACAGAATCCGTGTGATGCTGTACCCCTCAAGGATTCAAACTTAGAGAAAAGTAAATAAAATTGTGGATTTTGTTACTTCTCTTTTGTGGTTTTATTAAATCGCTTGGAAAATCATGTTCTCTAACTTAAATTGTTATATGCTTTAAATGGAAAAAAAAAGAAAAGAAAGAGAGGAAGACCCTGGACAAGACGGACGGACACAGTGGCTACACCAAGGGCCTCAAATAGCCCAAGGATGGCGAAGGATCGGCAGTGCTTCCTCCTGTTGCACACAGGTCGCCAGAGTCAGCGCCAGCTCAATGTCACCTAACAACTGCCATTGGCAGGAGAGAAGGAATTCTGAGTTCTGCAGCTTCGTGATATCTCCCTAGGAGATGTCTCTGAGAATCTCAAGCAAGAGTTCTGGGAGTATATTTCATCAGTTATGATTGTCCCCGGGGAGGGGTAGGAAGTACGAAGCAGAAGAAACGGATGCCTTCAGTACAGTCACTAAAGAACTTTCAAGTGTCAACCAAGCCTCAAACTTAGGCCCAAAACAGAACAACCCCAATCAGGAAATAGAAGTTCCACGAGGGGCCTTCAAAAAGTTCTTGGGGAGAGGTCATGGTCTCTTCATTCGATTATTAAAATTAATCATTTTATTGGGGGGCTCTTAGAAATCTTGCAACAATCCATCATTCAGTAAGATTAAGCACACTTGTACATATGTTGCCATCAACATTTCCAAAACAATTCCTTTCCACCTGAGCCCCTGGTATCAGCTCTTCTTTTTCCCCCTCCCTCCCCCATTCTCTCACCCCTACCCTCATGAATCCTTGATGAATTATACATTATTATCATGGTTATTTCATGTCTTACACTGTCTGTTCTCTCTTCGCCCACCTTTCCATTGTCATTCTAGTTTTCCTCAGCTGTGTTGAGCCCCTCATGGGCCTTAGATCCTTGGCGGAGGGGAAGAGCAGGCCAGAGAGGTGTGGAGGCGAGAGGTCGATGAGGACAGGGAATAGGGACTCTTGTTAGAGGAAGAGAGAATGGAGGGAGTTGGCAGAGGAGGTTTTCTTGGGATGAAGTCTACTGTCAGGGTCTGGAATTCAGTAAAAAAAAAAAAATTCAGTCAGCATGAGTAAGAGCCCACCAGTGGGAAGAAAAACACTGCTCCCGTCTCAAACACAGAGGTCTGCCGACCAGGGGTTCCGGAGACATGTGAGCAGAGAAAAGAACATTGTGTGGCCAGAATGGGGAGGCAGCTCATCTCAACCCACAAAGAAAAAAATCCTCAAAAGAAGCACTCATGTGCAAAAAGGAGATATTTTGGAAATGGGACAGCAGCACAAACCTCAACAGAGAGAGAGAGAGAGAGAGATATTAAAATGGCAGCCCCTGAGTCAGGCAGAGGCACTGCCTGCTACCATGAGCCATGAGGCTTACTTACTAGGTCTTTTTCAGGCAATCTGTTTTTTGGGGGGGTTGAATTTTGTTTCCTGGTGCAATTTATTTGGGACAGGCAACCTTTCATTCTTGGGATTCATTGAATTGACCAGAAGCATACAAACAAAAATGAGCAAGAAAAATCTGCTAACTCAGAACCATTGGGCCTCGTATTGACGAGCATGTAGGAGCCCCTTCTTAGGCCCAGGGATTCAATTAAACAGAGATACCAGGTGGTTTCCAACTCCTGCCCACCCCCACCCAGCCCCCCTGGGAGGCCACAGGGATGTTTGGGTGGCGCTGCTGTTCCCTGCAGGTGTGTTGGGACTGACAGAGATTCCTGTATTTCTCAGTGGGTTTCTCTTTAGGGGCGTAGAACGCAGCCTGCTCTTTCTCTCGCCGCACTGCTGGTGCTCGGGAACTGCGGACCCTTGCCGTTAGCAGCACGACACGTAACCTCTACGCCACCAGGGCTCCGCGATTCCTGTGTTTCTCAAAGGCAGGTGAAACTTCAGGTGCTTGTGTTTTTCTATGCACTCTGACACCTAACTAGTCATTTAATTACACTTGGTCTTAGCTGTAGATCAAGGGAAGTGGCACACTTTGTAAGGAACTTGGAATTCGTCAGGTGCTTTCAGACCTGGGGATAAGCAATAGGGATGAATTGACAGCCATGAGGTGCTGAGCCTCGCTCATCTCGGCTCACCCTCACGGCAGTTATCAGGTCTGAGCCCACTGTTGCGGTCACCGTGGGAATCCACCTGTTGAGGAGTGTCCTCCTTTTCACTGCGCCTCTCTTCCAAAGTCAGTCACTTTGCTATTCTGTGGTGGCTTGTGTATGTCACTGGTATTTCAAATACCAACAGGGTCCCCCAAAGTGGACAGGTGTCAGCCTAGCTTCCAGACTAAGAACAGACTTCGAAGATTCACTCGCTTGTCCACTTCAGGGGAATTAGCCACTGGAAACCTAGTGGACGGCCGTGGAACGTGGTTAGATCCTGAAAATCAACTCTGGGAAATAGGGAAAGCTACACATCATGTGTGATTAGTCCTAACGGGATATTTAACTGAATCACAGTGTGTCAACACAACTTGCTAGATTGCTGTCAGCTCCCGCGAAGTCAGCCCCCACCTCCCGTCGACCCCACACGCTGCCCACACCGCCGGGGCCACACCAGCCCCAGGATTGGGTGCAAGCTGGATATTTGTGATCCGTAGGTTTTTTCGTTCGCTAAAGCTCAACATGAGATGACTATATCTTCCTTCCTAGTCCAGCTTAGTTTAGAACAGTGGTTCTCAACCTGTGGGTCATGACCCCTTTGGAAGTTGAACGACCCTTTCACAGGGGTCTCCTGATTCATCACAGTAGCAAAATGACAGTGATGACGTAGCAATGAACATAATGTTGTGGTTGGGGGTCACCACCACATGAGGAACTGTACGAAAGGGTGGCAGCTTTAGGAAGGTTGAGAACCCCTGGTTTAGAAGCTGCACGGAAGTCTGTGTAGCATCGTAGCAACACACAAGCCTCCGCTGACATGGCGGTGGGTGTTGGTGGCCCATCGGTGGCACTGCCAGAAATTGAAGCAGGCTCTCTGGAGAGAATTCTACCACGGAACCGATGCTCCCAGCTTGTGAGACCAGCAGGGCCCAATGTTCCTCTTCTTACAGTAAACCCCGACTCGCTGCCGTTGAGTGGATTCCGACTCCCAGCAAGCCGACAGGCCAGGCTAGAACTGCCCCCGTGTGGTTCCAAGACTGCAGTTCTTTGCGAGAGTGCCAAAGCCTCGTCTTTCTCACGCAGGACGGCTGGTGGTTTCAAACTGCTGACCTTGTGGTGAGTAGCCCAACACATCATGACTACACCACCAGGGCTCCTCGAGCATCTTAGGAAATACCACTGTCTTCTGAAAATGACAACGATGGCGATGATCGCATGAGAACATGTGGAAAAGCAGCGTGGAAAGAAAGAGCTGCTGGCAGACAGACAGCTTGGAAAGCGATTCACTTTTACCAACAGATCTTGGGCTCTTACAAGAAACTGGTTTTCAAGACAGGATGGCGTGGCTAGCAGTGTCCTCGTACATCAAGGTAAGTGGATTTGCCGACATGTGCTCTTGCCCAACAGCAATGTCCACCAGCGTGCTGTTACTGGGGTATCTGATCGGCACCATGCGGAGTGGGAAGGAGGGAAAGGAGAGAGGCGGACTGCCAAGGGCTTATGGGCAGTACCGGCTGCTTTCCGGCCGTTGTGACTCCCTGTGGTGGAGTTGGCCCTTGCCTCAGAGGATCCCCTGGCCCAGGGGAAACGCATGCTGCCCAGATCTGCCTCATCCTTATGATCTACTGGGGACCAGGTCATGGTGATCCATAGGCTTTTCACTGGCTGAATTTTTGAAGTACATTGACAGGTCTTTGTTCTGACTCCATCTTAGTTCACTTGGAAGCTCTGCTGACTCCTCTTCACTGACAGACAGGTGTTGGCTGTACCTGAGGTGCACTGGCCAGGAATCAAACACGTGACCCAACCCGGAAGATGAGACTTCTGCACTCAACTGCATCCGCTTTACCTAAACTATCATGCTGAATACACCAAATCTATCAGGTGGCTATTTAGTGTACTCCCCCAACCCTTTCTAAAACTTTTTTATCGTAGATGATTAAAGGTTTGCAGATAAAATCTGTTTTCCATTCAATGACTCATACACATTTGCTTCATGGCTTTGATTGCAATTCACCCAATGTGACACTATTATCCCGCTTCCACTCTGTGTTTTCGATTTCCAACCCTCCTTTTCTCCTAACCCGTCCAAATTACACTCTTGGGTAAAGTCTTCCCTTTAGACTTCAAATGATTAGAATAAGCAGTGCTTATCACCTTATCGTTATTGTTTCCTTTATAGATCTGGCTATTGTTTGGCTGAAAATTGAACCATGGGAGCAAGTTCATTTCCAGACCTAGAGGATGGCTAAGGGCCATAGGCTCAGAGGTTCCACCAAGCTCTATCTGACCAGTAAACCTGGGTCTTTGTTTTATGACTTTGAATTTAATTCCACGTTTCCTTCCACTCTATCCAAAAATCTTCTAATGTGATTCCTTTCAGACCAGGTCATGGTGGTCTGTGGGCACCAGCCACTTCTCGTGTCAGCGGTATAGACACTGATCTTTGTGTGGCCTCTTAGTCTTTGAGCTCATTGTTTCCTTGGGTCTCAGATTTTCTTCCCTCTTCTCTCCTGCAGATGGGGAGAGGCCAATAACTGGAAGCACTCTCCGAGAAAGAGCTTGCACTGTCTCTGCGGTCTGTGCAGCTTGTCTGTGGAGAGGCCACCTTCACTCAACCCAAGTTCCTTGTGACGATGACATCTTGTGCCTGTTTGCATGAACTTGAGCTACAAACTCAGCACCAACGCAGGCTAGAACTACGCATGCGGAAGATGCACCTGAATAGGGTTCAGTACTGGCAAAGAAAGTTGGGAAGTCCAAGCACACAGACCCACTTCGGGATATAGAAAATATCCTTGACCGTGTCTGAGTGTGGCTAAGTTCCCTCTGACTATAGTGCAAGACACACCAAAAGGGACCAGGTAGGGTTAGCGGTACTTCTGAAGGATTCGTGGCACTCACGTATGTCCCACGGTATCGCGGAGACGGCAGACTGTTAGCAATTATCTAAGGTGGGCTTTGATTGAGATGTGAAGGTAGAAACCAGAAAGAAAGAAAAAATGGAGCCCAGTTTCCCTTTTGAAATTTCTCGCTTCATTATATTTGAATCTCCCATCTCTGCTTTGTTTCAAACTAAATATCAAAAGTCTCTCACTTCTGTTATCTCCCTGACAGGGCTTCAATATACTGTATTAAGAACTCTCCGAGGACAAAATAAAATAAAAGCGCTTTCAAGTGCTGTTTGAGAGCTTGCCACCCCTCGCCTTGCTTCATTTCTGAATCTCTTGGATGCTTCATAAAACAAAAGAAGAAAAATACCCAAATGTGTGGTGTCTGTACTAAATTCTTAGATAGGATTCCTCTGTTTTATAGAGAAAACAGCACAGACCCAGATGGCTCCCAACACTCATATAATTCATACCTAATGCCAGTGAACCACTAAGTCGATGCCTGCAAATTCTATCACACACACTGCACAGCGAACATGCCCTTTCAGTGCACAATAATTAGAGAAAATGGCATTCTGCTGGTGAAAATATCGTCTCCTTACCAGCCCACGCCACCAAAGTGGGTAGCCCTGGGGCCTGAATTTCAAAGTGCTTCCTCTGCTCCTCTGGGCGCTGCGTAAACCAGAGCTACAACGCACCAGTCCTTTTGTCTGGGCTCTTCAATTGCTTCTCTTGCAATCACTCGTTCATTTATCCAATACTTATTGAATATTGACTAGGTCCCCCACCTCCTCGGCTCACTGCCATCAAGTCGATTCTGATGCATGGCGACCCTACAGGACAGAGTAAGGCTGCCCCTGTGGGTTTCCGAGACTGTAACTCTTTTTTATATATATAATCATTTTATTGGGGGCTCATACAATTCTTATCACAATCCATACATTCATCCATTAACTGTAACTCTTTACAGGAGACAAAGTCTCATCTTTCTCCTGTGGAGCGGCCGACTGGCGGTCTCCTACTGCTGACTGGGGTTAGCAGCTCAATGGGTAAGCCACTACCCCACCAGACTTTCCCCACCCTACGCAGTCACTGAGGACAGAAAGCCTTCTTAGCCTCTCCGTCAAGGGTTCTCAACCAGGCCCCATTATGACATCATTGGTCATTGTGGGGTCTGCCCTGGGCGACCAGCAGCATAGCATCTCTGGACCCTATCCACGCGATCCAGTGGTGACAACCACACGCCTCCACACATTGCCAGATAGCCTCCATTTCTTTTATGCGGTCCTTGACATTATTCTGCTCACAATCAATACTTTTAAATGCAATCATTTTCAAATCACTATTGCTAAGAGAATGTGTGACGGCACTGGGAAATCTTTGGCTAGAAACAACGCTCTGGGGTGGCTTGACTTTGGGCGGCAGTACCAGACTGTTTTCACATCTGGCCTCTGCCCCTCCCAGCCCTGGGGAAGCTACTGATCCTGGTGGTGGAGTGGGTTCACCCCCAGGCCATTGAACTCCAGGTAGGTGGACCGCATGAACCCTCCACCAAGCGCTGTATAAGAAAGATGAGGTGGTAGCTCCCATGAAGGTTGTATCTTGAAAATCCTCTGGGCAGTTCTGCTCTGTCCCATAAGGTTGCTAAGTTGGAATCCACTTGACGGCTGTGGTTTTCACCTGGCTTCTTGTAAGTGTGAAGTGAGGCAGTACGCGTGGAACTGGAGCACGGCCCCCGTGTTTACTGAAGCTTCATCAGTGCCAGCTCTCGGTAGTCCTCCAGTCGTCGGAGCACGCTCCCGGGTCGGGTGACCCTGCCCCACCACATGGCAGACCCACACAAGGCCTATCCCATGTGGACTCCTTCTTCCTCTCTAACTGACGCCCCTTGTGTTTGGAGGGTGTCACGGGTCCAGCTAAAGTACTCATCTCCCGCATTTCCCTGTAGCCAAGGCACTCAAAGAGAAAATAACCCCAACAAGGGTTGCTTGTTTGTTTGTTTTTTTACAAATATGTTGGCTATGAAAACATTTCCATGATTTCCAAATCAAAAATATAAAATCCATTCACAGACGTCTCCTTATCATCCCTGTGTCCCACCCGTATTCCTTCCTTCAAGGAAACTTATAATTTGGGGCTTATTCCTCTTAACAATAACGTGTCATGGGCTCTTGAGGGAGGGCTGGCGGGGTAGGAAGGGAGGAGGGAGAAGAAAATGCTTTGATAATGATGATGGCGTCACAGGTACAAATGTGCTTGACACTCTGGAGGAGTGTGTGGATTGTGATAAGACATGTAAGAGCCCCCAATAAAAGTATTAAAAAAAATAAGAATGAAGAAAATATTCTAAAACTGATTGTGGTGATGATTGTACAACTCTTCTTGATGTAATCAAACTATGGCACTATATGATAGGTGAATTATATGTATGTAATTCAATAAAACTGTTGAAAATTTAAATTAATAAATTAATAAATATGTATGTGACCAACTGTTATCTGCAGTGGGAGAGTGGGAGCATGATCACTTAAATTGTTCTTTTACTCTAGGACAGTGGTTCTCAACCTGTGGGTCGCGACCCCTTTGCTGGTCAAACGACTCTTTCACAGAGGTCGCCTAAGGCCATCAGAAAACACATAAAGGTTCACAATATATAACTACATATTGTTTTGTGATTAATCACTATGCTTTAATTATGTTCAATTTGTATCAATGAAAATACATTCTGCATACCAGATATTTACATTGTGATATATAACAGTAGCAAATTACAGTGATGAAATAGCAATGAAAATAATGTTAAGGTTGGGGGGTCACCACCACATGAGGAACTGTATGAAAGGGTCCCGGCATTCGGAAGGTTGAGAACCACTGCGCTAGAAGTATAGGCTCCTGACCTGTTCAATCACTCATTCCAGTTCTTTTCATTTGAAGCCAAGAACAAGCAAAATCATTTAGACACTGGCAAATTTCAGGGAAACTATGGAAAAGCTCACTCGTTTATGCGCTGATACCCACAGCAGGCTGTGCTGTCTAATACGGTAGCCACTAGCCACATGTGGCTATTTTATTTCACTTAAATTGGGAAAAAGCAGTTCTTCATTGGATGAGCCACCTAGCAAGGGTTCAATGGCCACAGGACTCTCGTGGTTACCGTTGGGGACAGCGCAGTACCACAGTAGCACTGTGCAGGGAATTGCATCTGCAATGCAGATACGTAATTCAAGGTCGTCCTACGGGCCATTCTATTAATAACCATTTAGGACGCTGTCACTTTGACAATGCCTCATGTTTCTGACTTATTACTGGAAACCTAACTGTCTGTCAGATTAGGTTTTCCTACCAATCAGTTCATCCAATATTAGCACGCCAAATGTGACCTACCCCAGCTTCTTCCGTGAGACAAAAGCCCGACCCGGAGTTCTGTGTCTCCTCATCAAATATGTACGTGTTGACAAAAGCCCGTGCACATTCCCGTCAACGGTAAAGCCCTAAACATAAAGCCAAGTTCAACTTTCAGGAATAGGCACCCAAAATCATTTTCTTTGTAGAGAAAAATCAGAGAACACCAAATTACCACAAAGGGCCAGCAGTAAATTTGTGAAGAAGGGCGGGCCTTCCTCATGGCAGGAAATAAATCCAGCGACACGAAAGCCACAGATGAGGCAAGCATGGAAACAGCTCAGGGCTCTGAGAAAGGAAGGCCCTTCCACCTCCACTTCAGTTTGAGGGGAGAAAAGCCAGGCCCGAGATGCAGGAAGCAAGGAGGACATGTGTGAGCTTCCGAAGCTTTGGGGGTTTCACACAGTGTGGATGCCCAGATTGTGTGATCAGATACAGTGAAATCATCTGGCAGCCTGTCTGTTCACATAGCGAGGCTATTCATAGAAAACGTACCTCTTCCCTCATCGCAAGCGCCATATGCCTCTTCTCTTACCTAATTAGGTGCGGGGTGTGTCTGTATCCTAGGGACCTGGGATGCTTTCTCGGGTCTGAGGCACACTGAGAGATTACGAGGTGACTCTTCTGTTGAACATCCTTCTCGGGTGTCCATAGGAATGGGGACCCACATTAACTGGTCCGTTCTACATGAGATTGGACCCTGCGGTCTATGGCATCGGGGGTGGGGAGGAGGCAAGAAGGTGTCACCGTCATGTGGCCATCAACCGTTCTCTCAGCCACCTTGTCCTGCCCCCGCCAGCTTATCCAGCCTCAGTTACACGGCCCACCCTGGTGATCACCGCCCTGCACACACCCCTGCTCCCTCGCTGCTGTCTCTTGTCAACCCCATGGAAGGCAGCTCCCCATCCTCTCCTCCAACCTCGTTGGCTAGTCTCACTTTCATGTCCTTCGTGTGCACTCACCAATCCCAAAGAACATTCCATGATGTTCATGATCGCTGCTAATGTACTGCCCTGGCTTTTTCACTTCCCAAATGGCACCGCACACTTCCTCCTGTCGTCTCCTATGCCTTTACCCCTTTTCCTACCCTCAGGCTACAAGATGAGAAATTGGACCAACACCCCTAACTTTCCCACTCACAAAAATGCCTGTCCACCCCCACATCTCTTTACCCTCTACGCCAGTGGCTCTCAACCTTCCTAATGCCGTGACCCTTTCATACAATTCCTCATGTTGTGGTAACCCCCTAACCATAAAATTGTTTTTGTTGCTACTTCATAACTGTAATTTTGCTACCCCTGTGAAAGGGTCATTTGACACCCAAAGAGGTCGCCACCCACAGGTTAAGAACTGCTGCTCCACACCTTCCATCCTACTCTTAGGGATTAAATGTCCATCTGTATATATATTTAAAACCAGTCCCCCCTCTCTATGCTCGGTCTTCCTGCAGTACCCCCTTCTTGTTCCCACACCAGCAGTCTCTTGCCATGTTTGCCTCTGTCTACTCCGCCCAGGACCCTCTCTCCAACGTTTGGTACTCCGTGGAATGTGAGAGGTTGGGCACCTACACGGGCCACACTGGAGCTGGGTGGCGTGGACGCCCGACGGACGCCACACACGTCCTCCCAGGTTCTGGGACTGTGAAACAGGGAAGCGGCTGGCCCTTCCCAAAACCAACTCAGCTGTCTGGACCTGTGGCTTTGACTTTGGGGGCAACCTCGTCATGTCCTCCACAGACAAGCAGATGGGTTACCAGTGCTTTGTGAGGTCCTTCCACCTGCGGAACCTACGCCAGAGCAACAGCAAGGAGCCGTGAAGGGCCCTTTAAGCGACTCAAGAACCCCAGGACTGGGGAGGGGGGCGAGGAGGGGGGAGTGCATCATCGCTGCCATGAGAGCCGAGAGCTCAGCCAGGACAGCGCAGAGTCTGGAGAAGTAAGGTGCACTCTGGGCAGAGATCCATGACATCAGTGGTCCAGGGCCACGGCCATGTTTATCACCGCATCCAAGGGCAACACCTCCACGCTCTTTGACCCTTGACCCTGACCACCAGAAGACTTTCCCCACAGAGCACCCTTCTCCCAACGATGACCACGTGGTGCTCGGTGGTGGTCAAGAAGCCATGGATGTAGCCACAACCTCCACCAGGATTGGCAAGATTTCCATTGTACTTACAATAAAACTCAACTCCTTTCCTGACCTGGACCCAGCCTCATCTGCAGCCATCTTCCATCTCACGTCCTGTGGAGTCACCACACCCGTCTGTTTCTCCAATGGCGTGATTTTAGATCAGGAGTCATTTCTCCCCTTGGAGACATGTAGCAATGTCTGGAGATGTTTTATTTTTACTGTCGCTACTTGGGGGGTTGCTGCCACTAGTATCTAGTGGGTAGAAGCCAGTGGTTCTGCTAAGCATCCTACGAGGCGAGTGTTCACAACAAAGAATTATCTGGCCCCAAACAAAAGTAATGCAAAGGTTGAGAACCCCTGCAAACTACTAATGACCTCTGGACATCAATCTTTCTACCTCAGGGCCTTTGCACAAGCGATTCCTTTGGTTTAGAATGTCCTTCCTTTACCACCTTCATAGCCCACTCCTTGTAGTCATTCAAATCCCACCTTAGATCTTATTTCCCCAGAGACGCACTCTCTGATCACCCATTTTGAAGTAGTTCCCTAGACCTTATCATATCACATTTTCAATTTTTCAAATGCAGTATCTGAAAGTTGTTTTAAAAAAATCTGAACAACGACAAAATCCATGTGCTTTTGATGTGTTTCCTCGCTAACGTTTAAATTAATGTATAATAAAAGGAGCTTTTGACTTTTCACCTAGGTCCAATAGTACTTGTGGCATACCAGTGTCAATAAATCTCTGGTGCGTGAATACATTTTCCAATGGAATTAGCTCGAAATATGTGCATCAACTCTGGATAGTGTGTACTACAGCGCACCTCCCCCATCCCTGGGTCAAGGAAGGGAACAGAAAGAAGGGAAGGATAAGGGGGGACAAAAAATGGGGGGTTAAAAGGATATTGTTGTTGATTTCATTTCTTGAGCTGTATATTATCTGTGTAGTACGTTTCTTTAAAAACAAACAAATGACAATCCCTCAAAGCTAAGTAGTGGCTTGCAAGGCTTCAAAAAGAGGAGGCAAAATAAAATTAAAATGTACGTGGAGTCCGTAGTGATGAACAAATCCAGCTAATAATGATAATAATGATAGGTACTACAGCACCATCTATTTTACTTATTTCCGTTTTCTGGCTCTACTTTTAAAAATCCGTCGATGCTGCTATCTCTCTCTGTTATTGTCTAAGTGTTTACCTTTGTATTTATCTCTGCTACCAACTATATATGTGGCTATCTATGTATATATTTTAAATAAATGTTCACTTCTTTTTATAATGCTATTTTAATTATAGTTACTTATTTTTAATAGTTTTATTGGCATAAAATTTACATCCCATATAATTTAATAGTTCGATAGTATTAACTAGAGTTGTGCAAAATGTTCACGTCTTTATTTTCTTCCTACTCGCTCCCCTTCTTACCCCTTCTCGGTAACCATTAGTCTATGTCCGTTTTTATGAAAACCCCTTTTTAGTGTGTTTTTCTCTCTTATGATAGTAGACTACAGAATATTTTAGATTGAGCAAGGAAGTCTGCCTCCTCAAGCAGTTTACGCTCTCATAGGAAGGGTTAAATGTGTCTTTATACACCTTAGGATACATACGTGTGGCAAAGAGGTGCAAATGGCTAATGTGCCTAACTGCTAGCAAAAGAGTGACAGATTCGAGTCTGTTAAAAGACACCTTGGAAGAGAGACCTGGCAATCTACTAATAAAAGAATTAGCCATTGAGAACCCTAGAACCTTTATCCATTGCTGATATAAATGCAAATTAGAACAACTTTTGTGAAAAGCAGTGTGGTTCCCCCAAAAAAGAAAAAACAAACAAACAGGATTATCATAAACTGCCTCCCCAGATAAACAAAACTTACTGCCACAAAGGGCCTTCCAACTCCTACAGGATAGAGTAGAATTGCCCCTTTGGGTTTCTGAGACTGTAAATCTTTACAGGAGCCGAAAGCCTCTTCTTTCTCTCCTAGAGCAACTGGTAGAGTCGAACTGGTGACCTGTTGATTAACAACCCAACATGTAACCCACCACACCACCAGGACTCCATGAAACTGACACATGACCCAGCAATTCCACTCCTAGGTATATACCCACAGACTTGAAAGCAGAGACTTATACACCAATGTAGTCCTATTCACAGAAGTCGATAGTTGGAAATAATCTACCGTATATACTCGAATATATGCTGACCCGAGTATAAGTCGAGGTACCTAATTATTACCTGGGAAACAAAAAAACTGATTGACTCACGTATAAGGCTAGGGTGGAAAATGCAGAAGCTATTGGTGAGTTTCAATAATCAAAACAAATGAAAATAAAATTACTAAAAATTGAGACACCAGTGGAGTAATGTATTTAAATATTTATTTTAAATAAAAAACATAAATAAAAGGACAAGTCATTTAACATTAGTAAACCAGCACACTAAGTGGAAAATAGGTTCAACAAAAACAATAAGGTATCCACAATGATACCCTAAGAGTACTATTCCCTGAGCTCAATCAGCAACCAAGCTAAAATGTAGAGTTAAAATCCTTCAAAACTGGATTCCTCATCATCATCTGTATCCCAATGCAGAGCTTCAGCTGGTGTGAGGTCATCATAGACGCTGTCCTCACTGAGATCGCCGTCACCGCCATCACTGCTGTCATTTTCATACAAAGCGCAGTCTTCACTGCCATCCATAGCATTACTAATACTACATATCTGGAAGGCACGTCACACCATGTCTTCTGGAATGTCTTCCCGTGCATCTCGAACCCACTTTGCTATTAACTCTATGTCAGGCTTCATGAGATTTCCTCCTTTTGTTAGTCGGGCTTGACCAGATGACATCCATTCATGCCACATCCTTCGCACACGGTCTTTAAAAGGCTTATTCAAAGACACACGTCATAGGACGGCTCTGATTGGCTAGATGTGAGTAAACATTCAAAGCCCTGCATTGTCAGCGGGGCTTTGCATGAACAGCGGAGAAACGGCAATCACCCGCGAGATAACGGGAGCTCCTCCCGTTACCTTGGCCCCCCCTGCGAGATGTTACACCTCGCTGGGGTACCACTGACCCGTGTATAAGTCGAACCCCAGTTTTTCAGCACAAAAAATGCGCTGAAAAACTCGGTTTTTATATGGTAAATGTTCAACATGAATGAATGAATGAATGAACAAAATGTAGTTCATATATAAAATGGAATAGTACCCAACCAATGAGGGAAATGAAAACCTGATACATGCTACCATATGGAGTTTAAAGATGTCGTGTTGATCGAAAGGGGCAAATACTGTGTGACCTCCCTCATAAAAAGGTCAGAAGGGCAAGTGCATGGAGACCGTAGTTTGTCGGTGGTAAGCAGTGGTGGGGAGGAGTGACTGCTTACGGAGCGCTGAGTTTCAGTGGACGGCGAGGTAAGAAGCACAGTGACTGACAGTAGGGCGGCACCCTGAGTGCCTGACTGCTGTCAGCAAGTTACACACCTGTAATGAGCTGAATTGGCAAAAGTTGGGTCATTGATATATTAACAGCAACCAGCACCACAAAAGAAGAGCTGCTCAAGTGGCTTGTACACAACTGAACATCTCAGGGGATTTGGCTTCCTGGGTTCGGAGATTCAAGGTCATGGATTCATGTAATTATAATTGGTCTACTAACACATTTAGTGCCTTTGTTCTGCCTCCTAGGTAGACACACAATGCTGAGGACCAAAGTGACCAACAGAGGTATGCCCGTGGGTCTTTTTTCCCCTGAAGCCACAGAGGAAGCAGAGTCAGGAATAGGGGGGGCTTATGGAACACGTCACTAACTGCCTCCATGAACAACTGCCCCGTGCCACGATGCCTAGCCACCAGCTCTAAGCATGTTGACAAAAGATTATATAGAAGAATTCTGAACAAAAGAAGGTAAATGCAAATAGAATTTTATGAAATTCAGATTTTCTGGAGTCATGGAGTCTGGATGCAACCCCAAAACTCTTGATCTGAAATAATCTTTAAACCTTAAGTTAAAAAATAGGCCCTGAAGTCTTCTTAAAACCAAACCGTAGGCTAACTAACTTCACTAGTAAAGCCTATAAAGCAAACAGTAGGCTAACTTCACTAGTAAAACCTATCTGCCTGGAGCTATGGTCTTTTAAGAGATCTTATTTGGGGGGATCAAGTCGACAACAACAGGAGATGAGATAGGGACCTCAAGAGCACTGCATTTACTTTGTTGTTGTTATGTCGTTAGTGCCATCAGCCAATTCTGAGTCACGGCGACCCTATGTACAACAGAGTGAGACATGGCCCAGTCCTGCCTGCACCATCCCTCCAACTCTTCGTACGTGTGGGCCCATTGCATCGCCACTCACTGCGCCTTGTCGCGGGTCTTCCTCTTTCCACTGCCCCCCTCCTTTATCTAGCATGATGTCCTTCTCCAGGGACTGGTGTCTCCTGACAACACGTCCAAAGTGCAGGACATGAAGTCTCGCCATCCTTGTATCTAAGAATCAATCTGGCTGTGCTCCTTTTTCTGTTTTGTTTTTATTTTTTTAATCATTTTATTGGGGCCCATACAACTCTTATCACAATCCATACATATACATCACTTGTATAAAGCACATTTGTGTATTCGTTCTCCTCATCATGCTCAAAACATTTGCTCTCCACCCAAGGCCCTGGCATCAGCTCCTCATTTTCCCCCTCCCTCTGCGCTCCCCCCTCCCTCATGAACCCTTGATAATTTATAAATTATTATTTTGTCATATTTTACACTGTCCGGTGTCTCCCTTCACCCACTTTTCTGTTGCCCGTCCCCCAGGGAGGAGGTTATATGTAGATCCTTGCAATCGGTTCCCCCTTTCTACCCCACCCCCTCTCCACCCTTCAGGTATCGCCACTCTCAGCACTGAAGGGATCATCCGTCCTGGATTCCCTGTGTTTCCAGGTCCTATCTGTGCAAGTGTACAGTGGCTGTGCTTCTTGCAAGACAAGTACACTTGTTGGTTCTTTTGACCTTGGGCTATTCTTCGGCAGCATTTATTTTAATGTGAGAAAGCAGAAAGGGGTGGTGGTGGTGGTGGCGGCAATGGTTGCCCACCTGGAAGCATGTAAATAGAATCACTGGATTGTAGAAATTTCAACTGGTGTATGTGTAGATGTGTATATTCTCAACAACAAAAATATTTTAAAATAATAATAAAATAAAACATTTCAAGAGGGAAAGAAAGAAAACCCCAGAGCTCACAGTCTCCTGCCCTGACACCTATGAAGTCAGTGTGGTTGAGGTTACACGCTTTGAGGAGGAAGTCGTCCAAGGGGCCAAGGGCGCTCGCTGACTTGGGTGAGGTAATGCGTTCAAGGTGCTTAACAATCGTGAAGGGTGAAAGGCACCAAAGGACACAAGCCAGGAACATAGTGTTGGTGGCCAAGACTTCCAGCTTGGCCACTTCTATCTAAGTGACCTTGAGCTAATGATTCAATTTCTCTGTGCTTCAGCTTCCTCATCAGTTACCTAGAGCTGAAACAAACAAACAAACAAACATCTGCTTGCAAGGCTTGTGAAGGTGAAAAAAGCTCTATCCAAGTAATGTGTTTGTGAAGGACACCGTGTAGGTCTGGCCGAGTTAATTCAAAGAAAGGTACAATCCACAAGATGAGGGAGAGGTCAGATAAGCTGAGTTTCAATAGAAAAGAGAGTGGGGGGGGGGTCTTCTCAGGAGAAAGGTTCACTCTGGATTGTACATCAAAGAGGGCACCTCATGAACAGGAGTATTGCTTAGGAATAGGGTCAGGCAAACACCCATTTGGCTCTGTCGGGGAAGTGTTGGACTGTGTGTTAGTCTGGGCAGATTAGAGACACAAATTCATAGACACTCAAATGTATATAAGAAAGAGGTTTATATATAAGAGCAATTGAATATTGAGAAAACATCTCAGCCCAGTTCAGATCAAATCCATCAGTCCAATATTAGTCCATATGTCCCATACCAATCTATAAAGTCCTCTTCAGACCCATGAAATACATGCAATGATGTCAAATGTGGGTGGATCACAGGTCATTGAGTTGGAAGTCTTGTGGATCCAATGGCATTATAAGCATCTCAGCATTGGCAAGGGTCTCTAAGTGGCTTCTCCAGCTTCAGAGGTTTGATTGCATCAGAGTAGGTCCATGTGGCTTTTCCAGCTCCCAGGGCGTAGCACCATGTGTCTTATAAGTAAAGCGTCTTCAAGGGAGTGAGTAGAGAGAGAGAGAGAGAGAGAGAAAGAGAGAGAGAGAGAGAGAGAGAGAGAGAGAGAGAGGCTCTGGCCACCAAGGAGGAAAAGTACCAGAGTTCCCAGAATTCTCAGAAGGCCATGCCCACACAGAGGCCTCATTGGCTATTACCCAATTGACAGACTAGACTCCACCCCTACACCTTAATCCCTCCCCCACCCCAAGTCCCAAACTGACACCAGATTATGTAACTACCACAGACTGCTAAGTGCCAGATCGGTGTTTGAAATCCATCAGCCTCTCCATGAGACAAAGATGAGGCTTTCTGCTCCAGTAACCATTTACAGCTGCAGACACCCTATGAGTTCGCTATGAGTCGAATCAACTGGATAACAGTGGGTTTTGTTTTGTTTTTTGGACCCATCAAAGTCAAGAATGACATTCTTTTGAAAAGCAATCCTGGGTGGATGGAACCCTGTTCATCTGCTGATCCTATTGTTTCTGAAGAGGCACGTGATCTAGTCACCAAACAGCAATGTCACTGTCTTGCCATTTCTTTCTTTCTGACCATTATGCTTTGGTAAGAAGACGCTGAGATTTGGACTCACTGGATTCTACACGTCCCATTATTCTGCATTTCCCTTCTGAAATACTCACAACTTATGCCATGAGTAAGAATATTAAAAGACACTCCACTCTGAAGGATCCAAATCAGGGAATACACGTGAAAGATTAAATGTGTTAGAAATAAGGGTGTATTGTTTATGACGATGATCCTTTCCCTAAAAATTCCACACGGAACTATAATAGGCCTTTTAGTGTAGATGAGAAATTAAAGAAATTAATTATTTTTTCCCCCTATCCAGATGTTATAGAGATGAGAAGGTAGCCCTGGGGCTGGGAGAGCTGGGCTCCTTGGACCTGGACTGAGTGTCGCAAATATTTCTGTAACAGATCAGGGAATAACAAACAGGCCTTGCTTCTATTGCACACACACCCCTCTGGTGGCAAAGTCAGACGCAGGCTCCATCTGCAGAAGGAAATGCCAAGGAAATAGCCTCCCTTCTTTCTGGAGGCAAGAAAAAAAATGATTTCCTTTTACTGTTTAATAAACAGGGATCTAGGAACCTCTGGCCCCACCTTCTTCTGCCTTGTGGTGTAGGAGAGACTTTTGTAGTATTTGCAAGCCATCAAAGGCCAGAAACAGTTTCGGAAAGGCTAGCGTGGGGCAAGGCATTACTAAGAATGCTAAGATGTGGATCTTCCAAGTCATTTTTCTTGACCGCATCCTATGGGCAATTCTTTTCTTTCTCTCTTCTGAATTAGAAGCCTGAACAGCAAAACCAGAACGTTTCTTTTAAATAGAAGCTGAAGAGACACCGAGTTCACTGAGCAGCTAGTGGAGGAGAAGTCCTGTCCGAGGCACTGGATGCAGAGTGGGTATACACTGGGCTGCTCTCTGCAAGGTCAGCAGTTGGAAACCAGCAGCCACCCCACGGGAGAAAGATGAAGCTTTCTACTCCTGTCAAGAATTACAGTCTCGGAAACCCAGAGGCAGCTCTCCCCTGCCCTGTAGGGTCGCTGTGAGTCGGCATCGACTCCATGCCCGTGAGATTTGGGTTTGGAGGCGTTGAATAGTAGTGCCTTTAATGTTCTCCAAGAGAAGCGCAAGAACTGCGACCGACCGAGGACAGGAGCCTCGTTTCCTGTCTCACTCTGGGGTTAATCAGCCCCTGAGCCACAGGGGCACTAGAGGCTGCATGGTGGAACTTTGACCTTCCAAGTAGAAAGACCCAGCTTCATTCCTACCCAATGCTGTGCAACTGCCCCCCGAACCCCCGTCTGTGAGGGAGATGCAGACTCTGGACAGGTGTCAGCAGAGCTTCCAGTTCCAGACTGCGACAGACTAGGAAGAAAGGCCTGGCGATCTGGGGATCCCGGGTGTGGGTCTGATGTAAGACCTGTAGTTCTGCTGTGCACCAGGCTGCCTTGCACTGCAACGTAGAACAACAGCAGAGAGTTCTACCTCGGTCTGGGTGCCAGGATCAGAAAATAAGATGAAACAAAAATCAAAAAGTCTCTCTGCCCAGACCCAAGAGAGTTCCTAAGTAAAAGAGAACTGGCAACCAGGCCTCAGAGTACAGGTTTTGTTTTGTTGGGTTTTTTGTGTAACAACGGGTCGTGCCCATCATGAAGAGCCCACACGTAATGGAGGAAGGCTTTGAGACTGAGAGACTGAATTGAGGGGTGAGGGTGGAATCAAGCCGAAAGAGACCAAAGCTTCTGGTATCTCGTCCAAAAAGGGAGAAGCCTCCAGGAGAACAGGAGAAAAGGGTCCCCATTCACCCAGCTGGGAAGGCTGAAGGCGAATGGGAGGTGGGGGTGGGGAGGTTGTCTCCCAGAAGAGATGGGGGAGGTAGAGAACGGGTCGCAAACAGCCAGGAGGGGACAAAGGAGAAACTGGGATGGAACCGAGGAGGAGGGCTGAAAAGAAGGTGAGGGGGAGGGGAGGCGGCTGCGTGGAGAAGAAAACAAATGGCCGGGAGCTGGAGCAGCGAGGCTCCCCTGGCAGGAGGGGAGGCGGCTGGCTGTGTGTGCTGGGTTGGCGGCAGCCCAAAAAAACTTTAACTCAAAGGAGTTGTTTGAGTTTAATACTCCCCCGGGAGTGTGGACGAGGAAAAAAGGAAGGGGGGGCGGGGTAGTCAAAAGTCTCAAGAGGAAGGAGCTTTTCGTTTTAAAGGACTACCTCTTGGGCCTGTCCCTAATTTTCTAGGGTTTGTTCCCGGTGTCAAAGGAGAGGTTTTATGTCACCCGTGAGAGGCTGCATTTTTGTGGGATTCAAATATTCCTTAATTAGGTGTTGTCTCTTTACAGAAAGAAAAGACGCCTTTTATTTCATTTTACTTTGCCATTTTAATTTACTCCCTTTCGTGTTTAATAAGTAGGTAGGGAAATGCTAAACAGCTGCTGTAAAATATTACAAACCCTGCTCCCTGGGAACGTGAGGAAGAAACTTTTGAGCGCTATCTCCCAACCCAGAGACCGCCTGGGGGAGGGGGTCCACACATCACATGGAGCCTTGACAAGCCCCGATGGGGGGAGGGTCCAAAGGTGGTCTCTTCTCCCACCCATCAAGAGACACCAGCTTCTTCCTTTGGGGTCGGGGTCAGGGGAGGGGTCGCAGGGTGAAGATGGAAGAGGGTGGAACACCTGGATGGAGAGGGAAAGTCCCCGGCTTGTGACATCCACGTGTCCACCTCCTCCAAGCCACCTGCTACTTGCTTCCCTTTGATACTGGGAAAACAAGGCAGGCTGCTAGGGCTTTGTCCAGAGTTTGCTCCTGGGAAATTGGGGAAAGCCACAGCAAAACAGCAGAAGTGGCCAGAAACATATGTGGTCCTGGTCTTCTGGCTGCTGGCTTCCTTGGTGGCTTCTCAATTTGGGGAAATGCAATGGAAAGTTCTTTTACCAATAAACATGCAGGGGAGGGGCAGGGGAGGGCACCCTCCCGTCTGCTTTGGGGTTGGTCGGTCAGCAAAGGGTTGGTAGTGGTCTGCGAATCACAGAAGCCTCCCCAGGGATCAGGAACACAAATTTGCAGGGCAGCACAGGGCACCGGTTCCGGTCTCCTGAACTGTGTATGATTCTTCTGTGCTCCTTTTGCTGGCAAAAGAACCTGTCATAAAATGTAATACTGACTATAAAACAAATCAGCGCTTTGAAACGACTTGCTTCAGATGTTTTAATAAATCCCTAATGGCTCCAGCACTGCCTGCTATTGATAATATTAATGTGTTAATAGTTCCTCCGAAGCAGGAGCACTGGGTAGGGCTGGATGGACGGACACACACACACAGGCAAAGATGGGAACACAATGGGACTGGAGGACAACAGGCCTGGCTCTCCCCTGAATTCCAGCTGTCTGTTCCTGACCTCGGGAAGCCAGATCCAAGTGAGAACTGTGATATTCTGCATTCGTGGCTAGAAGCTCCCCCTTTAATGTAAAGTAGTTTACATTGGTTCATAAAAAATACCTGCTATGGAATAGATGTACGAATATGGATGGTTTGTAACAAGAGTTGTGAGAGCCCCCAATAAAATGATTAATAGATAGATAAAAGCTTTAAAAAATACCAACGATGTGGGGTTCAAATAAAAGCATGGCAGCTACGGATAGAAAGCTTCTTACAACCTGCCCTGTCCTCTCCTATTAGTACTTCCTACACAGGGTCTGAATTGGAAAATAGCGCCACCCCACCCCAGCCCCCAGCCCTGGTCCACCCACTGGTCCTCTGAGCTCCCAGCTCCCTGGCAGGTTGATGCTCGGCGTAGACTCAGGCCAGGCTTCTCCTGCCCTTCAGGAAATGGGAGGTTTTGAGTCCACCATTCCCCAGACATTCATGATGCCCACAGAAATGCCCACATGAAACCCAGTATTGTTGTTGTTTGTGAGGTGCCTTCGAGTCAGATCCACGTCACAGTGACCCTGCTGTTCACAACAGCACGAAACCCCGCCTGCTGCTGCGCTGTCCTCACGACTGGACTGTTCTCATGTGGGAGCCTGTGGCTGCAGCCACCCACCCACCGTGCCAAGCCATCTCATCGAGGCCCTTCCTCGATGGGGCTGCCCCCCTGATTCACCCATTCTGCTGGCCTCCCCCCAGTACCAATCTTACAGAACAATCGGAGAACCGAGAATGACATTTTTCGTGATGTGACTACTCTGCTTCTTTTCCATCGACATCCTTCAGGCTGGAGGTTGCCTCAGACAATAGACTAGCTACCCCATCACCTTGTCCACGGCCAAGGACACGAAAGGCCTCTTAATGCACACGTCTGCCTCTGGACAACCCAAGCCTTCCGATGTATGGGTTGGTTATAAAGGGCCTCAAGGAGCCCTGCTGGCGTGGTGGGTTACTGGGTGGGTTTGAAACCACCAGTCGCTTCTCACGAGAACAACTAGACTTTCTACTCCTACAAAGATTTATAATCAAGAAATCCACAGGGTTGTTTTGAGTCGGTTAGTTTGGAGGGCTTTTTTAATAAAGGGTTTAGAGAGGAAATGACTAGAAATAACAGGAGACACGGAGGGTGCTGGCTTGGTTGTCGTGTGTTTCGGTCTTCTGATAGGTTTCCTCTCTGAGAAGTCATGTCACACACGAGTTTGCCTCTCCCAGGAATGAGCAGATTTTTTTTTCCGGGAGCTACCTGAGTGGCTGAGTCTGGGGGCCGCAAGGGATAGCCCATAGAGGCCTGCACCTACCCAGAAGTCTCTATCTGTAACACAATTAACACCTGACCCAGACCATAGACTGTTTCAAGTCTTGCTGAATTTGGGTTCGTTTACTTAAGAACTGACCAGAGCTACAAACCTTTGCCCTCTCCTCTCAAGGGAAACACTGGCTTTAACTCCTCCCATTCCAAGTTCTCCCAGAGCCGCCCTCCATTAAAGTTAAATTTCCCTTCGGTATCATTACGAGAAATGAGACTGTAGAGACCTCCTGGATCCCACCCCTCTGGCTTTGGCTCAGTTCTGAGTCTAGAAGACATCGCTGGCAGACGTTTTCTTTCCCCTGCCAGGTCAAGAGAGGAAAACTGCCCCGGGGCAGCAAGTCTGTACAGATCAGGTGGGTCTGTGACTTGGTAGGGAAGAGTTGTCTTGTCGGAGTGGCGAGAAGGCAAGGACCCCAGTCAAGCAAGGAAAGCCGGCTAGAAGAGGCCAGCCTGGACTGCACGGGCGCCGTGGCCCCACAAGGATGTGGGGAGGGGCTCGGGGGCAGCTGCTAGGGATACAAAGCAATAAAGGTGGAGTTAGAACAGAGTCCTGGAGAACAGAGTCCTCCTGAGCCAGCTTTTAATCCTAAAAGCTTTTAGGGTCTGGAGCCCAGAGAGAAATGCTACATTTGAATATCACTAAGCAAACTTTGCAACCAGCCACCGGGTTTTCTAAATTAACCACTTCACCAAAATCCCTACCAGCTCATAAAATATTCCCCTGACTTTCCTTTTTTTCTCCAAATGCTATTTTATTAAACTGTGCAGAGGGCTGGAGAGAAGGGGAGGAGACGGGAGAGCAGTCTGAGGGAATTGCCGTTGATTCTAAAGGTCGTGTTTCTCACTCTTGCGTCCTTCAAGGCTGACCTTCATTTAGTTAGGTCGAGGACGTATAGGGCCTTGATCATTTGTACGGTTGGGTTTTAGATGTGCTCCCTGGTGAGCTGCAGGTTAGGCTTTGGGCTGCCAACACCAAGGTTGGAAGTTCAAACCCAGCAGCTGCTCCGTGGAAAAAAGATGAGGCTGTCTACTTCTTTAAAGAGTCACAGTTTTGAAAACCCTCTATAGAGTCGTCATGAGTTGCAATCTACTTGATGACTTTGATTATAATGTATAAACATGTAGACATGTCAGATCAAATATACTAATTCATTGAACATGCATGCACCAAACCAAATCCACTCAGGTTCATCTTATAGAACAGACTGGAATTACTCCCTAGAAGTTTTCAGAAACCGCAGGTCTTTATTAGGATCAGTCTCCTCTTTTTCCTGACCCTTAGAGCAACTGGTGGGTTTGAACCACTGACCTTGCAGGTACCATCCCAATACTTAACACATTGTGCATAGATATTCCATATGCCCAAGTAAAAGTCTGTACAACAGATTCTAAAGAGTATCTGGGTCCCAAAGAATGTCAACAACTAAGATTTTGCTTTATGCACCCATTTTAAATTCTGAGAGTCTATTTGAATGAGTTCAGCATGGACTCACTCTGGAAACCGGAAGTAGGGGGTAGACTGAGGGTGAGTAGGAAGGAGAGGGGTAAGCAAACTGCTTTGATATTTTAAAGGATGCCTCTCCCTGGTTGGTGGTCCTTCTCTGACTGCTGGCTCAAGTTCTCAATTATCCTAGGGGGGTCAGCAACCTCGGGCAGCTCAGCTAAACCTTCGAAATTCATCTGGGCTGCAGGAAAATCTACTTTGAAACAGGATCTGAGCTGCCCGCTGCCTCTTCCTCATCTTCATGTCTAGCAGGCGCAAGGATGCAAAAGACCTTTGGGCAGAAGATGGAAGTAAATAAGCTGAAAGAGGAACAGCGTCAGTGAAGAGTGGTGAGACCTGAGGCAAAGGGAAACCAGGAGAGAATGGAGCGGGGAGGAGGCTGAACAGAGCTGACCTAACATCGTAGTAGGCCAGTGAGAACCCATGCCAGGGTCTCTGCACTTCCAGGAATGCAGCCACTCTCACACAAAAGCGTGTCCCCCCACCCGCACGCCCAGAAGCAGGCCTTTCAGCACACGCACCGCCTTCCTGTTCCCACCCCAGGACAGATCCTACCACCATGCAGCCACTCACTGTGGCAGCAAGGTCTGAAGAGTCTTCTGTCGGGTCCATTTGAGCATAAACTGACAAGTCACAGAATCATCAATAACGAAATCATCGTCTGCCCATATCTCAGATCTTATCCCAAATCAGCCCATATACACGTCAACCCCTATCTTCAAAACCTCCCAGAAACACAGCCTATCTGCTAGACTGACCTCACCGATCCCCTGGGCCCAGTTCTTCCAGAAGTCCACTTCTCCCCACGCCTGTTCCTAACGGCACACGTGTGCGCACAGCCCTGACTGGCCAGCCCCGTGCCCGACAAGCTCAGGGGGCACTGATCCTGAGGACCCAGGGCTCCCGCGCCTTGCCCGGGCTTTCCCAGGCTCCCTCCATTTCCGGAGAGGGGTCCAGTCGCCGACGTTGAGCCGTTTCCTGTGCTGCAGGGACTTCTCCAACTCGGAGCGGAAATTGGGCCTGGGGAAGGAGCCCAGGGACGCGTCGCCCACGTTTTTGGCACCGAGAGCCTAGACGCCTGCGATCCGATCGCACGGTATTTGGACCGCGCGGTAGCGTGTGGGGAGAGATTATTACACTCGAAAGGAATCACGACTCCTCGCGGAGCCATTACTCCCGTCGCTCCGCACGCGCAGGTTCTGGCCAAGCTTTCAATAACGCCCCCCTCCTCGCCAACCCCTCGCTGGTAATTTGTGGGCTGCCGTGTCTCTGCGCCTGGGGCTGCAGCCCCCAAATTAAAGCACTTTTGCTGCCCGGACACCCAGCGAGCTGCCTCCGCGCAGGCCAAGCAGGTACCTCCTGCTCCCACCCCCATCTCTCCGCCCCGCTCCCCGGCAGCTCGCGCGCGCGCGCACACACACACACACACACACTTCCCCACGACACCGCCTGTGCACACGCACGAGCCTCTTTCCCTTGGCTGATCGCTTCTCAAGACTTGTTTTCCAGTACCCCCATCCCCTCTTCTGCCACCCCTCTTCTTGGCCCTCCTATCGGTCTCATTCCCCCCCCCCACCCTCTGGCCCCTCTTTGTGTCCCTCGGTCCCCTGCGCTCCGGAGGTGGGGGACGCGGAGAGCGAGGCCAACGTGGCCGAGCGCAGGGGCGAGTTCTGGGGAGGCTGTGAGCGCGGGGCTGGCCTCGGGCCTGCGCCCTGTTTGTTTTCCCTTCGCCCCCTGAATGCTAGATTAAGACGTAAAGATTACCCGGGCCGAATAATGCCTGGAGTCAACACTCAGAGCAAACAAAGTACTTGTAGAACTCCGCCAACCCCGCTGGGACCTGGGCTGGGGGAGCGAACGCGCTCCTCACTGCTAATTACAAATAAATGATGATGTGCTCACTAAGTAATTGATTTAATGAAGTTCCTATGAAACTATTAAACCCGGGTGGAGGTCAGGCTGGAGGCGCCCTAGAGCTCCTATTGTGGGCTGTTTAACTCCACCAGGCTCCTTGGAAAGACATCAGGGCTAATAGGTGAAGTCACAGCTGCTCGCGCCGACTTCGCTGAGCGCCAAGCCGGCCGCGGGCACCCTCGCGCCCTCCGCTTCCAGCGCCCGGGTGCCCCGCCGCGAGCGTCCCGCGCAGGCCTGCTTACCCACGCCACTCCCAGCCCCGCCGCCACGTCCCGAGGGCCTCTCCAAAGGGATCCTGGCTCTCGTTAAAAGCGGGAAGTTGAGCGCCGAACTTGTGCGCGCTGGCCGCAGTCAGAGGCATCCACCGCCTCCCACCCCGCTCTCCTCACCCCACCCCCGCCACTTTGTGCCTGCACATAAGCCAGTGTGCCACGCTGGGTGCTCGCGCGCTGTTGGCAAGGTGCCTGGAACCCGAGCGAGCGTGTGCCTAGGGTACTGGCTAGGGTGGAAAAGGGGGATGGGGCCTGAGTTGTGCATGAGTGTGCGTGTGTGTGTGTGTGTGCATCACCCAGGCACACACTCTTTCCACCCATGCCCAAAGGCATCTTTTCTCGTGCCAAAAGAGAAGTGGCAGAAGAAAAGACTGGGAGAGCCAAGCAGGAAGAGGGGAAAGATAGAAAACAAGAGAACCCAGTTTGGGCCTGCTAGTTCCAGTCTAGGTTTTGTGGGAGACATGATGGGGCTTTGCTGGGTCTGTACTCGCCGTGTCCCCATCTGACCACCTCTCGGTGCCTCATGCTCTCAGGAATTAAGAGATCCAAGTTGAATCCTCCAGTACAGAGCCTGGCCTCAACAGGAAAGGGAGGGACAGAAAGGGTCCCTGATCCAGGAGGCCCTGCGGCCCTCCCAAGGACCCTGCAGACGGATCTAAAGTTGAGGGTACTGAACTGCTGTAGCTGTCAGTAACTTGGGAAGGGGTCCGACCGGAAAGGCTCCATCTCATACATTCACCTTACCAGGCAAGGACAGTTTGACTGCCACTTCCGCTACCTCCAAAGGGCCTCGTGACTTAAAAAAAAGCTGCCTGTGTCCAACTGGAACTCTATCAAAAGAGACAGGGGCATGGTGGGGCCTCTGGCTGCAGAGGTCCTCAGGACTAAGTGTGCCCTGCACCTTTCTACTCAGCCAAGGCCTGTCTTTCCTCATCAAGAATGGATAGGACGATGCATTTTGTGTATGCCACAGTTACTTAGCAATAAGCGGCATTCTTTTTTTGGGGGGGTGGGGGTGGGGACGGGGATTGTAGTGGTCAGGAATTACCCACTACTGAAAATAGTATCCATGTGATTTTGAATCAACCCCTTGGATTTGGGGTATAGAGTTATATTCGCCCAATTGTTGGGGCCTTCAACAGAACCTCACTTGAGCCTGGGCCTTTGGTCTCAATGAGAGTCTCTACCTCCACCTCCTCGGGCCAATGACAACATCCTTTTCGGCATCTTGCCCGAGGTCTCAGTTTTACTCTCTGTAAACTTGAGGTTCTTTTGTGATCTTTTGTGATATGGGAAGGGGCCCTTAGGAGGATGGAAGAAGTCCACAAAGATGCTCGTTTGTCCCAAGCATTTGTGAGTCCCTTTGTAAAATAAAGCCCTTGCCAAACTGTCCAGTGGATTTTTACAGGGCTGGAGTTTTAATTGTCACCACGCAGGAGCGACAGAAAGGAAGTGTACCAAACCCCGAGAGTCCTGTGTAATCCTTGTTTGCTAAACAACCGCCTCCAAAATGTGCCAACAGCGGTGTGTGCAGTGCACACCACGCACCCTCTCTTCCCCCGCCCAGGGCAGCTGTTCCCATTTTGTTCGTGCTTTCTGTCCCCCCCGCCCCCCAGGCCTTCATATTCCTTTAACGCCTGCTGAAGACAGCCAGTGTCCCTGCTGCTGTTAACGTCGGATGGGCCCTTCTCTTCAGCCTCCAAATGAGAGGTGACATTTGCACTAGGCTCAGCCAACGCGTGAGCAGAGCATGGGGACACAGGTCCATTGACGGAGCGCAGCCGAAGGGGCCGGCCGGCATCCCAAGCTGCCTTAATTAATACCATCTTAAATAGTCCAGCAGCCACCGAAGACAAAGTTGAAGAAAGACTTTAGGGCTGAGTGCCCCTGGACAAGCTCTTTTCCCCCGTGTCATTCAATATTTCATGCGCCCGCTTGTACTGCTACTACTGGTGTTCCTTTCTCAGCAAGGACATTATTTTTTCACGGTGCCCATAGCCAGGGAAAGCCCTTTAGGCAAAGAAAATCAAAATGTTTGTTGTTTTGGATGACTTATAACTCTTGTTTAACACAAGCACTTTCAGTAAAGTATAACAGGCGCAGCTTCCAAAGCAAACAACACAATCCTTGTGACAGAGCGGGACACAAAAAGCACATTGTCTTGCGGACTACCCCTTTTCTCTGGTGCTAGATGGGGGCCTGTCTCCGAGTGAACACCACGATGCCATTTCACTTTTGAACTATTGTTTTTGAGTTATGCCATGTGGTCAAAAGGATCGAGAAGGGGGCTGTTTCCAGGCTCCTAAGACAAACGAGTTGCCTTTTCATTGAAGTCCCCCTGCGATCCTTGAAAACGGGAGTTTAAATGTCACCTCCTCCTTTCTAATGGGCACAGGGCTAGAGGCGACCCTTCAAAGCGCCTTGGTGATAAACGACCCATATTAAATATGGCCCGAGCTGCTGGGAAAGGCCCTCTCCCAGCCCCAGCGCAGAAGCACGCCCCTCACAGGAGAGCCCTGGAGAAGCAGGCGGCCCAAGCCCCAGGTCAGGCTTGGGGTGGGGAGGACGAGAACCGAGTGGAGGTGGGGAGCTCGGTGAGGGGGGCGCGTTGTAATACAACTTCTTATCTGCTGCCCCCAACACACCCGTGCTCCCCCATGCCCAGAGCCTCAGCGTGAAAGGCCGGTGCGTTTCCCCCCTGACTTCTTTTTGTCCCTTGCAAAGTGGCGTCTGCAAGTCTGAGCTGCAAAGTTACTGATTTGCAGGCTGCATGTTAAGGCCGCCCATGTAAGTAATTTCTCCAGGCACCCCAGCAAAGGAGAACAAATCGCTGACAAAGGCGAGCGCTTTCGATTCAGCGGCGTCGTTAAGGCAACCCCGAAGTATTCCTCATATAATAAGTTCCACTTCAAAGGGTTTCTCATTCAGCGGTGACTGCCTCGCACTTTTATTAAGTCGGGGCTTTTTCACTCGGAGGAATCATCTGTTTGGTTATTTTTCATCGTGTTTATTTTTCACCATTCACACAGTACTTGTATTAAATAAACAAAGAACAATCGTTCTACAAATAAAAGTACTTAGGTGGGGAGAGAAGGAAGAGGAACTGGGGCTCTGGTACCCCTGCCCTTCTCTCACCCCCCCACTCCACACACACACACACACACACACACACGCACACACTCATCACCCCTCACCCCTACTCTGCTTTCTCTCCTCTCTCCTTTCTTTCAGGCTAGAAGGTTCCCGGGGAATCGTAACCAAAAAGGTGATGAATATGTATATCGATGCGTGTATGTGTGCATATAAACAGAAATATGTATGTGTATGGATATACTTCTGAGGTGGTAAACGGGACGGAACTAGTACTGATGTGGCATGAAAGTAAAGGTCGCTGGAAGCGTGTCTTAATAGCGTTGGTCGCTCTGCCAGGAGCTGCCCGGCTCTGCCCGGCTCTGCCCATTGCCATAGCAATGCTGACTCCCTGCCTGAGGCGGCCCTCATGTTGGGTGTGAATGTATGTTCTGCAGTGTTTGGGTGTGGGCACGGGTTTGTATAAGATTTGTCCACAGAGGGGAAATGGGCAGACAACTCCAGGGGCTCCTTGGCCACCCTCCAGTCTCAGGAAAGTGGGTACCCCTGCCATGTGCTCTATGATAGTATACTCGGGGTGGGCAGGCAGGGAGGTGATGAGGTGACCGGGTGAACACAGCAGTGAGTGGCTTGTTTGGTATCCCTTGTCGTCTACCTTGCTTTCCTCTGATTTCAGGTGAGCATCTGAAAAGTGGGAGCGTCTCCATAGCTCCCCTCCCTCCCTTCCTAAAGAAACTACAATAAAACATCCTCTGGCAAACAGTTCCTGTTTCATACAAAGAGTGGGTTGATGGGTAGCATCAACGCCAGTCATCTCGAAGTGGATGGCAAACATAAGGACACTGCTATAGAAATACATCTGTGCCTCGTGGGGCCGGCCTGCCCAGAGGGTAAGGTCTCCTCTTTTCCCATCCCAAGGTAACAGTGCCCGTGTGGCCATCTACAACTCTCTACAAGAGCACGATTGCTCCCCTCGAATTCTTTGTGAGTCCTTCAGATTTTAGAACATCAGCTTTCCCAAAGAGATATTTGAATGAGGGGGAAAACAAGACATAAACCCCAAACAATCATGTGTTTGAAGATTCTCTTAGCTTGGAAAACAAAGCGAGATGAATGATTTAAACAGTGTCTGCGAGGGCCACGTTTTGCCCAGGAAAGATGAAGTCTTTGATGATAGCCAACTTAGTGTCAATAAGTGGCTTTCTTTGAGACATATTCAGATGGGAACGTCTTGCTTGCCAATTGCCATAGAAATCTTAACACACCATGAAGATTGTCCAAGCGCCAAGCCTTCCGTTCTGGACTAAATTACTTTGAAGTGGCGCAGGACGAGCAGTGGTCAATTTTAACTCTATAGACTGGACAGAGAACGCTGGGAGTGGGAGATTGTGCGTTCTAAAGCAGAAAATAAGAAGGGGAAACTTGTTTTATACACTCTATACAAGGTTCTCCTCATTGTCAGATATCTTTTATCTTTTATATTTCCCATGAATGATTCATGTCTTGGGGGCTTTGTGTCACCCTTCTTTTCACTAGAAACTTCATTAGAGAGCGATAAGTTCTCCCATTGATTGGGGTCCTCATTTATGAGTGTTTTTCTTCTTCGTGTGTTGATCATTGTCATCTGGCTTAAAACAACTCTTTGCAACCTGTTTCACCTTTACTGCATTTAACAAACCTTTTAAACACCACTATAACCTTTTGGAGAGACTCTTATTGACATTACTTCCAATTGTTTAACTATTTGCCTTTTGTCAGTTTTGTATCAGCTAAAATAAAAACAAGCAAATGCCCAGCCTTGTCGGTGTGGCTAGCCAAGGTCCTTTAAGCCACTTGAATTTGTTGCCATGAATTTGGATTTCTCAGCACCTGCCCCCAAGGCCTGAGCAGTGGCTTTCCCCAAATCATCCAGGATAAAACTGAATTTTTGTCCCCATCCCATGTTATTGAAGAGGCATTTGAGGCTCACTAAACTTCATTCGGGATGTTTGACAACACTTAGCTTCACACAAGTTTTGCTTTCTTCTGTTTTCTGGGAGGCTCACTGAGGGTTTATCTTGCCTCACTTTCTTTGACCACAGAAATGCTAAAATTCACTTTTTGTCTTTTCACTGATTTAGTAATTCAAGATAGTACTTTTAACTTAGCTCTCTTAACAGATGCATGCAGGAAAGCTTAAAACGTAGGCTAGCCTATTTCAACCTGCAGGGATTCATCTTCATAGAGGGGTTATATTCTCTAAATTATAAATTAAGTCACATTGTAAATACTTTATTGGTTAGGGACAACCTAAGAAAGCAAGAGGGAAGAAAGATTCTAAATGTTAATGTCAACGTGTAGTCTTTGTAAGGAAAGTGGCAGATGTGCCATTATGTAAAACATAAGCAATACATAGGAAGAATACCTTTATTAAATTACTTCATAATCATTCTTGCTTTTCTTCTATCGGAGGTACACATTTTAAAGTTTTAATTTTAGGTGTATCAGGAACCAATAAATCTGTGGCAGTCACCCTATGCATGGTGAAATACATAAAATACATATTCCTTTGTCTCATAATAAATAAACATGTAGCATAATTAGGTATAGTGCAAACTACCATTGAAAAAGTTGTATAAATAAAACAACTCATTATAAATCAGGAATATTTTGTTCTAATAAGTTTACAATACATAAATTATTCCCCTGCCCCACAAAGTTCATACCTTCTTATTGTCTATTTGAAAGGGCTTTGAAAGTGATTAGGACAATCAAAATAAACTTTTAAAAATGTAGAACTATCTTATATTCAAGTTTTCTGGTCTCCTTTATAAAAGAGGGTCTGGTCGGCATGTTCTGTGTTCACCATAGCAATCTGAAGACATGTAAAGGTTTTCAACGTGACAGCACCATGCACTAATCAGAGCTATAACAACACAATGCAAAACACACATGCAGGAAGAGTCTTGGTTCTCACATTACGTTGTTCATTCAAGTAAGCTTAGAATGATGATTTTCCATTTTCTTTCCTTTTTTTTTTTAAAAAAACCATGGATTATAAATGACAATCGTTTCACCAAAATGTATTAATATAATTCTTTGGTGCACTTTGAACTCTTCCAGGAGTAGGGTGGTGGCCTGAAAATAAATTAATTCAACTGTACAAATAATAGTCCTCAGATACAAGTTATTAACGACAAGACTACATCAACCACTCACAGCACACAAATTTTTACAAACCCCAAGGAGGTACCTTCAGGGTCTCTGAGGCTCAATCAGTGCTCTTTAGTGTATTTGCCCCATGTTTGTGATGGACCACACTTTGCACGAGATGTGTTGTACCAACCAAAAATAAATTGACTAAGAGTTATTGTCCTGGGTCCTTGACCTTTTTTCTCCCAGCTTGACAGCTCTGGCAAAGGTCACACATTCATCAGTGTGTGATAGTAACTATAAACCTTTAAAAAAATTTTAAATGTGTATAGGAATTCCCAGTCCTCTTCTAATGTAAATCATACACTTCACACATTGTCATTTTTAAATGGAAGAGTTGGAGTGCTTAGTGCTCAGGTGGAGAATGGAATGAAAATGGAGTTTCAGGCATTGGCAAATAGGAACTTTATAAAAGGTTGATACATCAGCATAAAAGGGTTGACTGGTTGTTAACACAACAGCTTTAAAATAAATAAATAAATAGGCACGATGCCAACATCACACCTCCTCCAACTTGACTGTAATTGTGGCATCCCAAAGAATTTACCATCTAAAACATCATTTCTTTATTATACAAGAAGTTTGAACACAATAAAGAGGCAGTGTCTGAAATTTCAGTTTGATTTTAGAAGAGGAACCCCCCCCAAAAAAGCCATAGAAAGAAAAGCACTTGAATATCTTCTATTTTTATAAAATATCAGTTTCACAGTTATGTCTGCTGCAGCAGCTTTTTCCCTCTCCGCTTGTTACGTGAGCAATCCCAGTAGCACAATATTGTGAAACTACATGAAGGTCGCTGCATCTTTGTGATTTTGTTTTTAATCATACAAGTAGGGTACTGAAGAGATAAACCTGTATAAAAATACTGTGACGGTGAGAGCAGTGGTAAAAGAGTGGAAATGAAAGATTGCAAACATTACAACCTCAAGGGTTTTTACAAAGAGGTTTGGACATAGGAAGAGTCCACGATCGGTTGGCAATGCAGCAAGTGTGCGGTTTTACAATCAAGAGGCCACCACCGAGGAAGCGCAAAAACAGCTCACATTATTGTGTCAAAGGCATTAGAGAGGCACTCCAGGAAATGCAGAGGGCCTTACTGTGTTAAATTCTGATCTAATCTTTTCTCTTCTCCTTGATAAAAGAAAAACACCCCAATATATTGTGTATCAGAAGTTTTTTATCTTGAGTAATCTCTCCATTCATTTCCCTTGGTATATTTTGCCCTCAGCTCTGTCCCCCTGTGATGTCCTACAAGTTCAGCTTGGTTGGCTATTTTTGTTTTTTTATAGAAAAAAATGTCCATCTTGGTTGGCTATTTTGTTTTTTATGGAAAAAAGTCCACATATCTTAATTAAATTAATTAAATTTACAAACACCATAGGGTTTCATATAGAATAAATAGGGCTAATTAGAACTGGTGGCAATTCTGAGTCATGGGTTTGTCACAGGCTTGGCATTGTCTGAGGCCAGGATAGGGTCAAGAACCGCCACTTCTGATTTTGCTTATAATTAATACTTCTTAATGTATAGTCCGTACAACTTCAGAGTTCTGATACATTTCCTCATCTTCAGACTCAGAGGTTGTTCCGTTGCTGGAAGGTGTATGAAGGTGGCTGGGGGCCCCACTGGCCTGGCAAACATACCACTCGTTGAGGTTAGTGACCTGAGGGGAGAGTGTGCTAGAGCGACTCCTGGTTGGTTCCAGCACAGGAGACAAGGGGGCGCCCACTGGAGTCCCCACTGATGAGTAACCAAGAGTTCCTGGGGAAGGTGGTGGAGACTTGCAGTGAATCTTCATGTGCTTCCTCAGGGAGCTCGGGTGAGTGTAGGATTTGTCACAGCCTCGAATCTTGCAGTAGTAGGGTTTGTCACTGGTGTGGACATGGGAATGTTTCTTGCGATCACTACTGTTGGCAAACTTCCTGTCGCAGCCATCAAACTCACACTTGAAAGGCTTTTCCCCTGAAATGAAACACAGATAAGGTTAACAATTCTTTTCCCAGAAACCTCTTGCTTGGCAGGGGAATCTTGGATGCATGTCCCCAGCTCCCACCTGAACGCCTTTATGTTACAGGATGAAATGGGAAAGGGGGAATACAGGAATGAACCTGGTGTCCACCAGTCCAGAGGCTCTCCTCAGACCTGTAGATCACAACAGTGGCAGCTCCGCAGACCCTGCAGGACCACAGGGGGCAGGGGAGGACCAGCTAACTCAAGGTCCAGGATGTAACACAACACACCTAGGACCCAGTGAGCCACCTTTTGATTCCCTATATTTGGGCTTTTATCCACCCCAAATATAAACAGAAGGCCTCCTCCAGTGAGACAAACACAGATAAAATGCTATTTCCAAAGTCATAGTAAGGGGGGAGTCTCTAAATTAAAAAGAAAAACGAACATGTACACTGGAAGTAAATGAAAAGTTCAGTAAAACATAGGGGGGAAATGGCATTTGGTTTTAAGTGTTCCCCAGGATTTCACTGATGGAACAGTTGGGGAAAGAAAGGAAATAGTAACGAATCCTTTTCAGAAACAAGGCACCTGTATGACACAATCCCACCACTAAATTTTACAAACTGGTCCCAGAATAGGCTGTTCGCCTCCGTGTTCTTCTACCAGCGTAGCTCACAGTTTGCAGTGGGATCAAGAACAGAGCAGATAGAATTTCAAGACATATTAAAAACAACTGTACACTAAGTCAGAACCTACCATTTACCTGCTGCCACAGTAAGCTTATTCTAAGCTTTGTATATTAACAGTCAAACATGGGCCATTTAACACTCCTGGCCGGTGGCTCCTTTATGCTGCTGCCCTAACTACACCAGTAATACGGTACCTTTAAATCCAAGGGGATTTGTTCCAGGAAGTAGAAGCGCTTAATAAGATAACGATAAATTCAGCTATATTACATCTTGATGTTAAACAGCAAATCAGGAAAACAACAGGTAACTGAATTCTCTCTCACCGTTCTTGATAGAATTGAGTCCATAACTATACACAAGCCATCTCAAGCATATTGTTGTTAAGTAATATCTTTAAGATTTAAACAGGCTTAATGTCTACATGTCAGAAGTTACTCTGGTGATTCACTAAATATGACCCTTTGCTTCATTTTGGATAATCGACAGCTTAAAAAAATAAAACCATTAAGGCTCAGTGTACATAAACTTCGATGACCCATTTCTATTCCCGTTTCAGTGCTTTTTTACAATTTTGTTAACATTTCACCAACAGCTGCTCCAGTTCCAGAGTTACGTAGGCTCATTGGAAGTAATCATTATTGCCTAGAATATACCTTTCCCTAGTTGCAAATGTTTAAAAATGAAATTAGACATTACTCAAATGTATCCTATTATTCTCCTACATGAACTATGGGGGGGGGGGGCAGACACAGCAATCCCAATCATGATCACAAAAATTCTGTGGGTAAGAGGCAACAAATTATTTTATTAAAGTTATTTTAAAAACACAAATTATTCTCCTTACCACTATTTAAACACAGTATTATTTCAAACAATACATTCCCCCCCCCAATTCTAATTACCATTTTCATGGAGCTATGTGGTGCTTAGCTTATTTACATGATGCAAATGTGTCATGTTATTTGCGGGGGGGGGGGGGGGAAGAGACTGTGTTTCTGAACAACTTATATAACCTGGATTGTGAATGGTAAACATCTTAAACATTGCTGGCTCCTCCACTGCATGTGATGAAAGGAAGCCATGAGATTCAGGAAAGGGAGACATGGAGAGGAAACGACAAGGAGAAAATCAGGGATAATGAGAAAGGGGACGGTAAAAAGGAAGGACAATAGAATTTCCCATGTGATATTCAAGGGCCTTAACAGAGCATCGAGCAAACGGCCAAACTAGAAGTGTGGCAGAACCCGAGGCTTCCCATCCCAGGCTCTGACATGAGGTTCAGACAGAATTTAACTCTTCCAGAGTTTTAACAGCCATGGTGCCAGTAACCAAGTACTAAAAGGTTTCTGCGGCCAGCTTCTAGGTCCGACCAGTTCTTTTTCAGAACGACTTGAATTAGGCCCAGACGCATGCTGTAAGCACTGAGTTGATACATTGTTCCGGAAATGGGCCCTCGAGAGTGGCTAGTGGATTATTCTTGGACCAATTTGTTTCGAGATCCCTGATAGCCCCCAAACAGCCCTCACAGGGGAAATCGGTGTGGGAAGGAGAGTGCCGAGGAAAAAAGCCGGAGGTTGTTTCTCTTTGAACAGAGCCCAGAGACCGAGGTCGACCCTGAGTTTGGATGTGCCCCGGAGTTCTTCCCCGGCGGGGCCCACAAAGCGGCGGGAACCAGAAAACAAAACCACCATGGGTGTCTCATCTCCCTGCCCACGTGAGGATGGAGGGCGGTAGCTGAGGTCTCCCTCATCCTCCCACCCCAGCATCTCACACACACACACCACCCCTCCCCCAACCCGGGCTGGGCCTGGGGGGGCGGGAGTGAAGGCCGGACTCGTGACCGGGCAGGTGCCTGAAGGTTAAGAGTGGGGTTAGCTTCCACACCATAAATTCCCAATTCCTCGTCTTACGGGAGCGGAAACTGCCCGCAGCTCCCGGCAACTGCTCAGAAGATTCACTTCTCCTCTCGAGGCCTCAAGGACCCCAAGCCGCGGACCCAGCACTTAGGTTTCCCTTTGGGGATTGGGTTGGGGCAAGCTTCCCCAAGGGTGTCCCCTGGGCTGGCCTTCGCCCCAAGGCTAAGTGCTGGTCTCAGGGGTTAGGACCCAACTCAGCAGGCCCTACTTTCCACTAGAGCCTCTTGGGAAATTCCTTTCGGAAAAATCATTAAGGCAGACAGGTCCTGATTGGGGGGTGGGGAGACAACCACAAACAAACCAAGGTCCTTGCCACAAACATGCTCGCAGCTAGCCCTCTGCGGCGGAGTGCCATAGGGTGGGCCTGCAGGAGCCAGCCGTGGGCGCCTTCACCACGCACTACCTGGTGCGCTGAGCGGCTCCAGCCCCTGCACATCAACCGCATCCTCTGCACCCTGGCCGCTGGCCGGGCCCACGCCTGGGGGCTGCCTCTTCCTCACGGCAGCGCCGATAAATCACCCGAGTAATTACGGAACGTAAACTCCAGTTACTTAAGTGTCCTCGGAGGAGTAATATTGTCTGTCCCTATAAATCCCGGATAGCGCTAGTGCTCATCAGCGCCTCCACACAACTCGCTCCTGTGCCAAGAGGTCACACCACCAACAGAAGCGACCTCAGCCACATGCCGCATCCTCCCTCCCTCCCTCGTGGTCTTAACACTAGCCCCACAAAGATGGAGTTTGGGGGGAGGGTATAGGGAGGCGTGACGGGAGGGATCTCCACGGCGCCAGGGACTTCCCCTCCAGGAAGAAACGCGCGGGCCACCGGGTCTTTCCGAAACCAGAAGCTTATTCGAAGGGGCAAAGCCAGCCCACTTCTCCAGAACACTTTAGCGGACGTGTGCATGGGGATAAGGGTGTGTAAATGAGGACCCGTGAAAATGTAGATGGGTAAATGGTAAGTCAGGTGGATGTCCAGCGGATGGGGCGGGGGCGTCTGCGGGGCAGGAAGGGTGCGCAGTTGTTTGGGTGGGCTGTGTGCCTCTGCGTGTGTGTGCGTGCTGCAAGCGGGCATCCTCAGGCGCAGTCCGTGCCTTGTGCCCAGAAGGGCGGGACCCCCTCTTCTCTAGGAGGGGCCGACTAAGCTTAGCCTGGAGGCCCCATTTGAGGGCCGCAAGTCCCCGGGAGCCCCTCCCACGCCCGCTCTAGTGAGTGGCGATGTGACCGAAGGGAGGGGGGCCGTCGGGTGGCTCCGGCTCCCGGGCCCCGCCGTGCTCCCAAGTTCCTGAGGCTGGCAGGGTGGGGGTGGCCGACCATCCCGGGCACCTTCCTGTTCTCGCTGCGGCTGCTGCTCCCGGGCGGCGGCGGCGGCGGCTGGAGCGCGTAGCCGGTCCCGGTGGAGGGGCTGCGGGCGCGCTGGAGACTCCGCCGTGTGCGAACCCAGCGCGGGGCCTGTGTGTGCTATCGAATTACTTATTCATAGAAAAAAAAGAGGGGGGAGAGAAAAAAAAGAAGTCACATGTCCGGGTTACACGTATGCCAAGAGAAGCAGCAGAAGGAGGGAAACAGGAAGGCTAGCAAGAGGAGTGAGAGAAGCGGCGGCAGAAGCTGTGGTGGCGCAGGCAGCGGCGGCAGCGGCGCGGACGGGGACAGACACCCACCTGTATGAGTGCGCTTGTGGATCTTGAGGTTCTCGGAGCGCGCGAAGACCTTGCCGCAGCCTGGGAAGGGGCAGGGGAAAGGCTTCTCGCCCGTGTGCACCCGGATGTGGTTGATGAGCTTGTATTTGGCCTTGAAGGGTTTGCCGTCGCGCGGACAGTCCTCCCAGAAGCAGACGTGGCTGCTCTGCTCCGGGCCGCCCACGTGCTCCACCGTGACGTGGTTCACCAGCTCGTGCATGGTGCTGAAAGTTTTGGAGCAGGGCTGGGCGCCGCCGGCCGGGGGCGGTGGCTGCGGCGGTCCGACTAGCTCGTCGGGGTCGATCCACTTGCAGATGAGCTCCTGCTTGATTGGCTGCCGCATGTAGCGCAGGAAGGCCCCGGCTGCCCCTGGGAGGTGGGGGTGGCGCTGGTGCGGGTGCGGCGCGGGCGGCGGTGGCGCCGGAGGCGGCGCGTGGTGTTGCAGGTGGGGTCCAGGCCCGGCCGCGGCTGCAGCCGCCGCCGCCGCCGCCGCCAGGTTCAGGTTTAAGTTCACAGCTCCGTACCCGTGCAGGGCGGCAGCGGCGGCGGCGGCGGCCATCGCCCCGTAGTGCGCGTCTCCGGAGCGCGGCGCGAAAGGCGGCTCGGTTCGGCCGTACAGCTCTGCCGCCGCGGCTGCCGCGGCCGCCGCCAGCCCGAGGCGCATCTGGCCGTTGAGCGGGTGCGGGTGGCCGCCAGAGGCCCCCGGAGTGTCGTGCAGGGCAGGGAAGAGCGTCGGGCCCCCGCCGCCGCTGCCGCCGTCCGGGCCCGCGTAGGTGCCGCTGGCAGAGATGAACATGCCGGCAGAGTGGGGAGGCGGGGCCGGGTGCTGGGGGGAGTCGGGGCCGCACCGCTGCTCCCCTCCGAGCGGGGCCCCGTGCATGGCCGCCGCGGGGGCCGTGGCGGAAAGGTCCCTCCGGAGGACGAAGTCCCTGCTGTGGTCTTTGCCGCTGTTGCCGCCGCCGCCACTGTTGGTGGTGGTGTAGCCCGAGAGGGCAAGGGGAGGGGGGGAAGGGGAGGGAGGAAGAGGAGGGGCTGGGGGCGGGGGCGCAGAGGGCCGCGCGCCGTTACTGCCCCCGCTGTCGGGGTAGGTGCCGGCGCCCGGGAGGACGGTGGTGGCTGCAGCGCTTGCGCCGGCTGCCGGGGCCTCGGGCGGCGCCGGGAGCCCCTGGGAGGGAGGGCTGAGGCTGAGCGCGCTCGCCTGGGCCATGTGCTCGGGTCCGAGCGGAGAGATGGCCACGCCGGGGTCAGCGCCCAGGTCCTGCGGGCGGAGGTGCGCGGCGGCGCCACGGAGTTGGGAGTGGGCGGGCGGGCTGGCCAACGCTGGGAAGCCTGTCATATTCTGAAGCGGCTGGGCTTTAGCTGTTGCCAAATCCGCTAATCTCAGCTCTGGCGGGCTCCTCTTGCTCAAAGGGGGCTCCATCACAACTACATAATCAGGCCCGGAGACCCTCACTGGGGGGACTTTTTTCCCTCGGTCCGCCTTCAAAAACATGTATATATTAGGCGCTCTTTAACTTCTTTTGTCCTGGCCTCCTAACTCTGCTTATTCCCGTTCCCACTCTGTCCTCCAGCGATTGGCAGAGCGAACACCACATTTGAGCTGCACAGTGGGACCGAGATTTTTGGAAATGGCACGGGTGGGATTGGAGGGAACCGAGTGATTGGCAGCAGTCGCGGCTGCCCGATTGGCTCCCTTTCAGGCCCTCGGCCCAGCGGGAAACCACCCGCGTGCTCTGGGCCGCCTTCACGTTCGCTTCACACTCTCTCCTCCCCCCTGGAGCCCCACGTTCCCGCCTCCCCGGGGATGCCCAAGTTGCACTTGCGGAAAGTTGAGCAGGGCCTGCGCGCGCAGCTCTGGTGACGCGCTTCCTAGAGAGCGTGCTCAGGCACGCGGGTGGAAGGGCGGAGGAGCTCTCCGGGTAGGAAGAAGCTGGTGACCCATAAGGGGCAAAGGGCAGGGAAGGGGGCCCTCCAATGCAAACCCCAGCACCTCAAGGCAAACTGCATCTCTTCAAGCACCCAAACACTTTGGACCCCTCTTCTTCGCTGAGTTGTTTTCATTGGGAAGATGGTGAACAGATCGATGTACGCCTTCATCGTACCTGAAGTGTTGATGTTATAAACTATTTGGGGCGATCCAATCTGCCGAGAGCACACATAGGGCGCCCAGACAAGAGAGAAAATGATGAAGGGTATTAAAATCCTATTGGTTGTGAAACAGCTTAAATGATTTGGTTCCACAAAACACCAGGTGAAGTCAAAATAAATCTTTACCATTTTACCTCCATTTTTTAGCTCATGGGATCCTTTTCAACACGGTTCAAAGGAGTTGGCTGGCAGTGGGATCTCACTGCTCATTGCATCCAGATATGCCACTTTCAATTAGATCTGTAGAGGTGTCGATCTGTAGAGGCAGAGATTCCAACTTGTCTTTCCAAGATACAGTGGCAGGCCAGGCCAGACAGCAACTCTCCAAAGAGCATCTACTAAACTAAAAATGTCTTTGAAACAATTTCTTTTCCTGCTTCAGAACACTTTATATCAGTGCCTCATTTTTTGGTGAAAGGACCACGCTTTAGAATTGGTCCAATAAAATAACTTTAAAATTGTACATTTCTTCCTAATTTATTGGCGAATGGAACAATCTTTATCATATAAGGAATAATATGTATATGGAGTGTGTATGTGTGTGTGTGTGTGAGAGAGAGAGAAGGGGGGGTATCACAGCACCAGTCCCAGTTAAATATTGTTCACATCGATGTAAAAGGTCCTATCCAATCAACTCTTTGAAGGATATTTATTATTACTACTCAGGATAGATATAAATGAACGTGACTACCTGGAAAGAAATGAATAAAATCAGGCTTTTTCAGCTAACCCCATCCCTTTTAAATGATTTGATATCATATGAGTTTGTGTGTAAGAGAGCTAACCTCTTAAGCCACTTTTGGGGGGTAAGGAAATTTTCCCCCAGTAACTCAGGGTTTTATTGGAGAAATATGCCATTTACATAAAAAAATAGACTATTTAAAAAAATATTATGATGTTCCAGAGGCTCAAAGCTAATGGCAGGATTGATATCTTTCCTTAAGTGAGTCTTTGCTCTCCGTGCCGTTGTTGTTGAAGTGATAAAGACTAGACTTTGCTGTACTTGCTGTGTTTTTGTGGTGCCCAAGCAAGCATGTTACCAATTTAATTTGCGTGGTGTTCAAGTGAAAATAGGCTGCCCAAAGCCGTCAGCTGGGAGATGGTCCTGAGAAGTAGTAAGAAATGTCTCCCAAAGAGTTGATTGGATTGGACCCTTTACATCGATGTGAACAATGTTTAACTGGGACTGGCTCTGTGATTCCACCCCCACCCCTACACACACACACACACACACACACACACTCACACACACTCCATTTCTCTTATAATACTGCCATGCAAACAAAGAAAGAAGCACAATTAAATTTCAAATGGAATTTTTCTTTACACTTCAATTGAAGTTCAAATATGGAGAAGTAAGAAAAGCACCCATGGAAACACAAGGACACAATTTTAATAAACAACAGGGACAAACCCCAATGAAAACATAGCCTTTCACAATGTTTGTTTCAAAGCCTTAACATCTCAGGCCAGTCAGGCAAAGGTCCAGTGAAGACAGTCACATCCAGAGGGAGTTTGTGAAGGAAGGAAGCATTATATATGGAATTGTCACCATTGTCGTAATTTCCTCAGAACGATTCAAAGATGCTCCCTTTATTTTAATCTCAGGGTGTTGGGTGCCAGTCTCGTATACTGGCAGTGTTGCGTCCAATCCTGCAGGTTATAAGTAACCCCCCCAAAAAAATGGATGAAGAAAATAAACGCAATTTAGTCAGTAATATGGATTGTTCCCTATTTTTATTGTGTCATAAAATGCGTACCTCCACCCCCTTCCAAGTAGCTTCGCCTCAAAATGATAACTGCTTTGTTTGATTTGAATTGCTGAAATTTAATGGTTTAATGGGTGAAGGCATGAAGGAAAGGCTGTAAAAATGTGAATCATGGTGCGGCATAGCCGTGCGGAATCTGAAACCCGCCTCCTTGTACAACTCTTGTTAAACGCAGCGTGATGTGTATCTGTCATCGATTTAATATGTCTTCATTCAAATATAGCTCCCTGATCCATTGCTTTTTATGGAGACCTTTAAAAAGGAAAGACTTTCTTAGGAAATAATAGAGATTGGGGTAGGATTGGGAAAAGGGATGTTTACAAAGTAAGTTTAATGAATATTTGCAAATTTATGGCCAAACACAGACCCTAAAAAGATAATTGACTCGGGTTAGTCGACTTGAGATGCTAATTCTCAAAAGAAAGGACTGGGAGCAAAATTTCAATCAACACCAATAAGGCGCCAATAAACTGCATGCCAATTAAACCTGAGAATAGGCCTGGCTAGATGGTCCTCAGGAAGGCTCGCCATGGATTTCCGGGATTGCCTTTCTTTATAACAGAGCTTTTTATTTTGTAGACGCGCTTTTTGTTATTGTGATGACCCGCCTGACCCCAGGTGCGCTGTTTCTTTTTCAAGCTAATTGAGAGTCAAATCAAACCCCCTTACCATCCCGAGTTCCTAAGTACCAATAACTGTGTGACACTTCCTAAATAAACATCAACAATTTCCAGGGCGTTGAAGAAAGGAAGAAGCGTCGAATAAAAACAGGGGGTCTACAGATGCTTAAGCCAGTTCTCGTTTTGTGGATTTAGTCCCCAATTTGGACCGGAGTGCTGGTCGTCTGGGCCCACACCCAAAACCTAGGTCCCAGTCTGCTTTTTTGAAGGGGAGGTACTTGGTGGGGAGGGGGCAGCAACTGGGTAAGTCTTGGAAAAGCCCTTTCTGGGGTCAACAGGGGCAGTTGGTGGATCGATTTTCAGACCTCTGGATGGCATCCGAACCCTAACTCCTTCCACCCCCCAAACAAATGCTGGAGGAGGCTGGGGAGGCGAAAGGAAGAGCCAGCGCCGAGCTGGCCCGAACCCGGCAGCTCTGCCGCCCTCAGTAGCCTAGAGGCGAAGGGCCCCGGTCCGGGGGACGCAGGGGCTGGTGCTCGAGGCTCCCCGCTGCGCAGAGCCTGGAGAATGAGGGGACGCGGGGGGGGGGGGGGGCTGTGGTTTCACCGGCCCTCAGTGCCCTTCGTTCCTCACGGAACACAGCCAAGTTTCCTTACGATGAGTGTGGGCAATTAATAAACTCTAAGGGAAGTGAATTGGACATTTCCTGGCTTTTGAGCCTTTGTGTGATTGTTTCTGCAAGCGGGGGGAGAGGGGAGCACAGGGACGGTGGGGGTAGAAAAGAAAGGAACTGGGGGACACAGCGAGCCGCCCTTTATTGCCCCTGCAATTGCTTTACGACTCGCCCGTCCCGCGTGGTTCCTCCGAGGGCAGCCTCCGGCCAGGAGCTGGGCAGCCGCGAGCTCGACGCGCCTAGTCTCTTGAGGGATAGGATGTAGGCAGGTTCAAGGGCGAACGGGGCGCCCCGAGTTCCCAGAGAGATCCGGGACCCTTTCAGAGGCCAGCTCCAGAGGGCCAACCGGTGCTCGATAGGCAGTGGGTACTCTTAGTTGTGAGGAGGAGGGCGGCGGTTCACTCAGATCCCCCTAAAGACGGGCCAGGTGGGCAAAGAGATCGCAAAGATGCGATGGGGACTTTGGGTGCAAGATCCAAACCGGTTCAAATCGGGCTCGCCAGGCGTCGAGGCAGCTGAGCTCTGAAGCCCTCTCCCAACGGTCAGTGTGTCTTGCATTTGGCAGACTATACACTCTACCCTCCCGCCTTCACCACTGGCGATTTGACCTGCACGGAGACAATGGCTGACCCAGGGGCTTAGGGTGCGCCCAAGCGCCTCACTGTTGGAGGTACTCTAGCTGCTACTCGAAGGGAGGGTCGCAGTTCTTTCCCGCTCTTCTGAGCTGGCCCTGAATCCTACCAAAAACCGAGCTTCTGGCTAGAGTTGTGATCCCTGCCACATGTGCCTGGACTTCACACGAATAAATAAGCAGAGGATTAAGGTCGTGTGACGATGATAAAGACATTGGACTGGGGCAGCTTGCTGGTGGTTAGTGAGGAAATGGACATTGGACGAAGCACATCTTGATGTCCACCTTAGTGGTTAAGAACCCATTGAGAAATTTCCACCACCAGAATTCTACACTACCAAAGACCATGAGTGAACTTAGCTCCTCATCAAATGCCCCCATTTATTTTCTTTATCAATCATTTATACCTAAGGCCTTGAATTACATTTGACCACTGGGACTGGTGAGTTCTTGGGAAGTGCATCCTCCTTGTGATTTCATATATATTCAGATCATCAAAACAAAGACCACAAAAAAAAAAAACAAAGACCACAAAACTTCCCTTACATGTTTTTGGTTCATACAAACACACCAAGTTTAATTTATTCATATTAGCCCCAAGATGTGCTTCTCTTCACCTTCATTCTCTATCCGTTACCGTTTTTTTAAAGTAGGAATAAAAGAGTTTTTAAAATTCTTAAATTTGTAGGGAGTAAACTCCCCCTCCCCCCATTCCCACCTCCTTTCCAATATCTATACTTCAATATTTGAGGAAGCTGTTGGGATAAATCAAATAGTGACACATTGACGGTTTTACTTGTGTAAGCAATATGGTTGACATATGGCATTGTTATTTATGAATGACAGCTTAAATTGTATTACAAAGTCTATTTCAGTAGCACTGCAGTTTATTGGAAAGCTGCTCCGCTGGCCCCGGTATTCAACCTCCCTGGATGTTGTTCACCTGGGAACCGGAAGGGTAACAATACCTCAGAATAATTAAACGCATCAGTGTAAGCGAGTGTCTCTGGTTTTACTTTTTCGTGTGTTCTTTTGTTTTGTCTTTGCAGCCTTCACATCAGGAGAAAGACAACCAAGTGAGGGCCTTCCTTCCTTCCTTTTGCAAAATCATAACCCCTAGCATCCAGGCAGTAGTCGAAGCAGGAACAGCTGGTTGTCATATTTTCCCCGCCCCTTCGGAGAGTCTTGTGAGGAATACACAACACTTGGGTCTCTTTCACTCAATTGCTGGTGAACACATATTTCATAAAGACACTTTTTATAAGCCCAGTTACAGAACAGCACATTTTAACTATAGGAAGAACAGAAGTCCTTTTGGCTGACTGGAGAGGGTTTTATCCTGTGTCACCTCCCACCTCCCCTCAACCTCCTCCTTCTTAAAAATTGGTATTTAGAAGTTACAACTTTGGCTGAGATTTTCATGGTTTCCCCTTTTCCCCATTTACACTTCCCTAAAGCCCTGACAAAGAACTTTTGTTTTTGGTGAATTTTACAGAGGGAGCTCCCCCACCACACATGTGGTCTTTCATGGGTCAAGGGTTGTCCAGCCCAGTAGTGGCTAAGACGGCTGAATCAAAGGTAACCTGCAACTTAATATCCTGCTGATGAGCCTGTAGAATTTATGAGTCGGTGATAGCAAGGACGGTGCTGGAATTCTGTGAAATCCTCCTTTTTTGTTGGAAGGGGGTGGGGTAGGCCTTGGTTACATTAGACAGTTTATTTCACGTTTGTTTCCCTTATCTCTTGCCCCAGCTTCCCCACTCTCATTTCCCTCCCTTGCTTTTAGAAGAAAATTGAAAGTTTGAATGGTAGGCAATCAAGTGCTTGTGCTTTTCAATTTAAGGGTCGATTTTGTTCCAGTTCCCCACCCACTCCACCCACCCTTTCTGATCTGCAATAGATGCCTGTGTGAGAGAGTATTTTGCATGTGTTTATACACTGTATTTGTGTACAGGGACACGAAATACACATCTTACCACAAAAGAACTCGGTCCACACTATTCACTGGCATCTACAAACTGGAACGAGGTGAGGTGAGGCGCTCAGTAAAATGAATGCTTGGAGGGCAGCGGGGGTTGTCTATTTCTGGAAGGCAATTTGAATTTTCCAATCGCCCTGTCATTCTCTACACTCGCCCAGAAATGAACTGCCGTCTGTGTACCTATGGGTCTGCCACGCCGATCTATTTCACATATAGCAAAGCCGCTAAGGAGGACTGCCCTGCCTCAACTCCCCTACCTGCCCCTCCCCCACGTACCCACCCAGCCCCAAAGCAAGCTCCGTTAGATTTAGAAAGAACGATTTTAGAAAACTTACAAAGAGGGGGCGTGTTTGCCCGTGGAGACACCACCTCAGATCGGCCCTTCCAGAAACCTGTTGAAAAATTAAATTCACTCTCACCGTCTGTAACGCAGCTTTGATGATTTCTTTTTTCCTTCACGAAGGAACCTGAGTCTACTTTGAGACAATAGTTATAAATCTGAAAGCCTTTACAGGTTTCTCACCCCCACCCCCACCCCTTGCTCTCTTTCCTCCCTCTCTCAGAAAAAGTACTGTGTCATGAGGGAAAGAGGTTTTGCGGTTTGTAGAGAAATAAAGCTCTTCTAAGAGGGGACGGCGACGTGACTTTGAACTTGGCTCAGCTTCTCTATGTCCTGCAGAGAGAGAACTGGAGCTGGGAAAGAATAGCCCGGAAGGCCCAGACCCCGGGGGCTCCGGCGGGAATTACCGCGTCCCCCACCACCCCGCCGCTCGCAGCTCTTGGAATCCGGGGCTAGCGAGCGCCCAGCGGCGCCATCCCAAGCGCAGACACAGAAAAAAGGAAAAATCAAAGGGAAAGGCGAGAATGGGTCTTCGGAGAGAGGGAGGAAGTGAGAAAATGGGAAAGAAGGAAACTGGAGGAAGTCAAACGGCTCGCTCGCAGGAATAATGTGCAGAACTCCTAATACCCCAAAGCAATCTTTAAGAAACTGTTTTCTTTGGGAAATACTTTTGGAAGAAGCCTTTCCAATTGTTCCTCTCTGGGCTCCTCGCAACAGAAATAAATTGATGGGCAGGTATAGCAAATAAACAAGTGGTAGAAGTGGCGCTCTGGACCGTTTTTCATTGATTCAATGGAGCAGGGCAGATTTTGTGCCTGTAGATTGGCTCGGTTCTTTCTAGCGCACTCCCAGGTCCCTTTCCGATAAGGGGGCCAAGTTTGGCATCTGCTGCCCCCCTCCCCCGGTCCCCTTTCGTAAAGAAATACGGAAAAGACACAAATGTCTTCCTTTTAGTAAAGTCAGGGATCTCCAACCGCCAAGCAAATTCTCGAGCTTTTACACAAGGTGCCCCGGCCTCCATCCTACTTGTCTACCCGCCCATCTCCTCCCCCAGCCCCCAGCCCAATGCGGGGGTGGGGGGATGGGGGTGGGGTGCGGTGGACAGCCCGGCGGTGCCCGGCCTCTCGCCTTAGAAGTGTCCTTTCAGAGCCACCTAAGCCCAGAGCGGGTCTGTGCTGCCACGCGAGCCCCAGGGTTTGCCAGCAACCGTGAGATGGAGGCTTTCCGATAAAAATAAAAAAAAATTTCAACTTGAAATTTTGCAACACGCATTGATTCTTTTATGTTACTTGCATTTATTTCAACTCCCAGAGGTTTAGAAATAAAAGGTGATGTCCACACCAGCCAGGCGAAGAAAGAAGCTAGCTTCAGTCCTTCCCTTCGTACCGCCTCCGGGCGGGCCAGTCCGCCCTCCCGCTAGCCCTGAGCGCGAGCTGGCGCTGCGGGCCAGCAAATACCCACACCCTGCAGCCTGCGACGCCGGCGCCACCCGAGCGGCCAGGCGGTCCAGCTGACCCCACTCGGGCAGTGGCCGCGCTGATAGCAACTTCGCTGCTCCGCCACCGCCCGGGGAGGGGGGGGGGACTCCCCGCGCTCGAAGAAGGGGCGAAATTTAAATACCCTTTGGAAAGATTTGAACTCTAATAAGAGACTGGTGCTTTCTTCTCCAGAGGCCCTGAGCCCGACCCGCTGTCCACTCCCGGCCTGAGTCTCCCTGCGCCGCGCGCCGCGGGCGTCCCTGCACTTCCCACCCCACGGTGGCAGCAGCCCGGGCTTCTGGGCATCCACCTCGAGGGCGACGCGGTCTTTAAAACCACTTCCAAAACAACCCCCTGCCTCGCGGGGCCGCTGCCCAGTGTTTACGGCTGTAATTGGAGCAGGACGAGAGCCGCGGGGGGAGCGGAGAGCGCGGGCAGCGACAGTGAGGTCCATGGCCCAGGGAACGCTATCCGGGTGAGCGACCCGGGAGTGACGGGAAGAAGGATGTTTGGTTTTATCCGTGCCCGCCGTCCTGCACCTGTGTTTTCGGTAACACGGCAAGTTTACAAGGAAGGAGGGGACGTGGGTGCGAGACCCGGGCCAAGAACTTGGGCTCAGACGACTCCCGGTCCCGGCAGAGCGCACCAGGAGGGGCCCCAGGCCAGCAGTGGCCCCGTGCGCGGTGCCTCCCGCCGGATGACCCGATGGAGCAGCCAGTGGGTCTAGATCTGGAATCCTGGGGGGGGGGATCGGGGGGGAGTAGATGACCGCCAGGAGTGGCTCGGCTCTCTGGGGAGGGGTGGCCTCTACAGAAGGGTGCGACCTCGTGGTGTGCCCCCCGCCCCCTCCAGGTCCAGGCATAATCAGAGCTGGGCGACCCGAAGGCCCGGGCCCGCACTTCAGCCGCCCAACTTCGAGACCGTGGGGCACAGCTGGCCAGGACTCGGAGCAACAGCGCCAGGCTGGCGGGCCGTGCGGGCGAAGCGGGCGAGTCCGGCCCGCGGCCACGCTAGCGGGCGGCTGCAGAGCGCCCGGGGCTCTAGGGAGGAGGGACAGGGCCGGCGTGGAGCGGGGGCGTCGGATTGACAGGAGTGAGGCGACCAATGGCAGTGCGGGGAGAGCGGGCGGGGCGGGAGCCGCTGTTAAAGGGGCGGCGTGACCGGGAGGCCTGGCCCAGAGTGGGAGAGAAAGAGGGAGGGAAGCCGTGGAAGACTGGGACCAGCGGACAGGAGTGGGGTGTTGGGGAGGGGGGGGGCTGGGTGGACGTAACAAGAGGAAAAGGAGGAGACAAAAAAATAAAAAGCGGCGGCGGCGGCGCCCACTGAAATAAACAAAGGCGGAGGAGGTGGTGACACACAGCCCAACGCCGCCCCAGAGTGGAAATCCGCTTTGGCCTCTCACGTTTGCTCAGGCTGCAGACCCGGCTCGGTCCTCGCGGGGACGGCCACGCGTTTCCAGGTCGGCGGCGCGGGCACACTCGGGTGGGGAGTGAGCGCAAGCGATCACTTTTGTATTGTTATTGTTTTTCAGTCCTGTCCCCCCCTTCCCCTCCCCCTCTTCGCCTTTTCCCCTCCCACAGCCCCCTCCCCCTTCCCCCGCCTCCTCCGCTGGCACAACTTAAAGAAAGAAGGAGCGGCGCGCCTCTCCCTTCATCTGGGGGAATTCGTAACCGCTGCAAGTTTACTACGCGAGGCGCCGGCAATGCCAAGCGCGGAGAACCAGGAGAGGGACAAACCCTGTGGCCGGCGTAGCGCCAAACAATAACTGTCCCGCGCGGGGCGGCGCGAGCTGGCCTGGGGGAGGGCGGCTTGGGGGAAGGAGCGGCCGCCCCAGTGCCGGCGCCCCCGGAGCCCCGCCGCGGTCAGGTGGAGCCCGGCCAGGACGCCGAGGGGGAGAGCGCCCTTTGGGCGTGCGCATTTCTAGCCTCCACACCGCCTCTGGGCTTGGATTCCGTGGCTTCGCCGCAGCTGTGATTTCGCTGTTTTTCCGAGTGCCGATTTGTGCGGCCGGACCCCTAGGTCCGCTGGGCGCGTGAGCGAGTGTGTGGGTTCGTGCGCGCGCGAGTGCGCGCAGGGTGGGGGCCGCGGCGCAGCCCCGGCGCTGCGCTCGCCCCCCGGCGGCCCCCCTCTCCGCTCTGATCAGCTCCCCACACCTCCCTCCTGCTCCCTCCTCCCGCCCGCCCTCCCTCCCCTGCACTGCCTGCCCGCCCCCGCCGCAGCTCCTTTAATACACTTTGGTTCTCCGCCTAGCTGAGGACTCTTCTCCTCCTCCACCTCCTCCTCCGCGCCTCCTCCACCTCCTCCTCCTCCTCCTCCTTTTCCTCTCCCCGTTCTTCTCTCCGCGCCTGGCCGCCAGAGGCAGATCCAGGCTGCAGCAGCCGAGTCGGCGGGCGCCGGAGCGCGACTCCCCGGGCTGAAGACGCCGCCACCGCCGCCGCCTGCGCCCAGAACCGGGCGGCCACCGGACGCGTCGTGCGCCGAGCCGGATCCGGGACAGCGCGGAGGTGCAGGGCTCGCCGGGGCGGGCGGGCGCGCTGGCCATGCTCCTGGACGCGGGGCCGCAGTTCCCGGCCATCGGGGTGGGCAGCTTCGCGCGCCACCATCACCATTCGGCTGCTGCTGCGGCGGCGGCGGCCGCCGAGATGCAGGACCGGGAACTGAGTTTGGCAGCGGCACAGAACGGCTTCGTAGACTCGGCGGCCGCGCACATGGGCGCCTTCAAGCTCAACCCCGGCGCGCATGAACTGTCCCCCGGCCAGAGCTCGGCATTCACCTCTCAGGGCCCGGGCGCCTACCCCGGCTCCGCTGCCGCGGCTGCTGCCGCCGCCGCGCTCGGGCCCCATGCAGCCCACGTCGGCTCCTACTCCGGGCCCCCCTTCAACTCCACCCGGGACTTCCTGTTTCGCAGCCGCGGCTTTGGGGACTCTGCGCCAGGCAGTGGGCAGCACGGGTTGTTCGGGCCGGGAGCAGGCGGCCTGCACCACGCGCACTCGGACGCGCAAGGCCACCTTCTCTTCCCTGGTCTCCCGGAGCAGCACGGGCCGCACAGCTCGCAGAATGTGCTCAACGGGCAGATGCGCCTCGGGCTGCCGGGTGAGGTGTTCGGGCGCTCGGAGCAGTACCGTCAGGTGGCCAGCCCGCGGACCGACCCCTATTCGGCAGCGCAGCTCCACAACCAGTATGGCCCTATGAATATGAACATGGGTATGAACATGGCAGCGGCCGCGGCCCACCATCACCACCACCACCACCACCCCGGTGCCTTTTTCCGCTACATGCGGCAGCAGTGCATCAAGCAGGAGCTCATCTGCAAGTGGATTGACCCTGAGCAGCTGAGCAACCCCAAGAAGAGCTGCAACAAAACTTTCAGCACCATGCACGAGCTGGTGACCCACGTCTCCGTGGAGCACGTCGGCGGCCCGGAGCAGAGCAACCACGTCTGCTTCTGGGAGGAGTGCCCGCGCGAGGGCAAGCCCTTCAAGGCCAAATACAAACTGGTCAACCACATTCGCGTGCACACGGGCGAGAAGCCTTTCCCCTGCCCCTTCCCAGGCTGCGGCAAGGTCTTCGCGCGCTCCGAGAACCTCAAGATCCACAAAAGGACCCACACAGGTAACCTCGGGCCGCCACAGGATCAGGGCACAGAGGGGAGAGAGGCTGTGGTTGGTTTATTGGGAGAAGCGCGCGGACCGCCACCCCCGGCCCTGAAATGGTAGCTGTTTTTGTGTGTGCCAGCAAGCCAGCCAGCCGCGTATTTTTGTTGGAGAAGGAAAGACTATTATTGGGTTGGGTTTTTCCATTTGCGGAAATGGTGTTTTAAGTGATCAGTGAAACATCAAATGTATGTTTTGGGTGATGGAAACGCTTCGTTTGCTCAGCCCTGGTTAATAATTTCCGTTCTAAATGAAATGCACCATATCAAACTGGTCCCTCCGTGCCCGGGAATTTAGCCCAGCCAGGGTTTTGCCAGCTTGCCTGAATGTGCTTTTCTGCTCCGCGTGTGTGTCTGTCTGAGGGCCCTGTGTTTTCCCACTTGTTTTACTTGAGGTCCAAATGCCCTTCCTCGGACTGTTTTCCATGAAACCAGGCTAAAGTTGTAAAACATTTCTCATTTCTGAAGTGTTTTAAAAGCCCGTTTGGGGGTGGGTCCCTAGGCTTTACGGGGGGTTTGCAGCAGTTTGTGAAATTCTCTAACGGGCACCGGCGGGTTTAAGATTCGAAACTTGGAACTTGGACCTCCAAACCCGGGCAGCAAGAGCCCCGGGCAATGCGGCCCCGCCGGGGGGAATCGCGTGAGAACTGAGAGCCGCATAATAACGTGCCTCCTGTCTCATAGATTATTCATCTATGACCAGGTCCCAGCCAATATCGCACCAGACGATTTCCTAAAAGAAAGCCAAATGTTTTAGCAACTTCCCCCGTCAATATTTACTCCGAAGTGGGGATGAGCCAGCGGCCTATTGTTCTCTTCCGGGAAGGGAGGGAGCCGAGGTGCGAGACAAGCTTTTAACAAGGTTTAAAATTCGAGAAATTTATTTGCATGAAATGCTCGCTTTGGAGTCCTGTGCCTGAGCGGATGTCTTTACAGAACAATTTAGGTGCTAATGGAATCTAACGTTAAGTGGTCCCCTTTCCAACTGGAACGTTGTTTGAGTCCTCACACCTCTAAATGACTCCAAGCATTTGGAATTCTGGCAACAGGATGCTGAGACCGCCAGAAAATTAAGCAGGGAGATTTTGAAAGCCTTTGCTAATGCCCCTACCCCCACCCCCTAGGCTGTGCCACACAACCAACCATCATTAGCTGGATGCTGCCTTCTCCTTCATATTTCCCTTTTCTCCCTTTATTTTTTAAAGACTGGAGGCAAAGCTAAACTTGTAGTTAATCCAATCGGCAGAATTTTGGATGGAAAAAAAAATACTGGCACAGCCACCACCCACAACCCCGTCCCCAAACAACACACAGCAACTCCAAAACTAATTGCTTACTGGCCCCAAAGAGAAGCCGACAGTAGCTCGGCAGCCTGTGTGATTTTAATAATGCCCCAAATATTTTGTCATAATAACAGCTTCTCCATGGCGTGCCCAACTTGTGAGAAACTGCGAATCCAAGAAGCCCTATAGAAAGGCGTGCAGGCTGGGTGCTTGCTTACCCCAAGTCCGTTAGAAATTTGGGGGCGGAGGGGTCTCAGCTTTGAATAAACGTAAATGTTAAATAAACAGTGTTTGGTAGGCATGTCGTTAATTTCGTCTTGGGCTGTCCGCAGAAGGAATCTCACCTGTCTAAGGGACCCAGCTCCCTCTCCCTCCTTCCCCCACTCGCGGAATTCTTTCTCCCCAGTCAGTGGAGGGTCCCAGGGCAAAAGGTGTCAGCAGCCAGAGTCCCTGTTTACCGTCCGCAGGGGAGAAGCCATTCCAGTGTGAGTTCGAGGGCTGCGACCGGCGCTTCGCCAACAGCAGCGACCGGAAGAAGCACATGCACGTCCACACCTCCGACAAGCCCTATCTCTGCAAGATGTGTGACAAGTCCTACACGCACCCCAGTTCACTGCGGAAGCACATGAAGGTATCAGCGGGGCGGCCAGCTCTGGGACTGGGGCGCGCAGCCGGCCCAGCGGTGGAAGCCGATGGTGGCCAGGGCCCACGCGGGTTGGTCCCCTCGGAGGGGCGCTCCTCGTCGGGAGCCCGGTGCCACACCAGCTGCACTCACACCCAGTCCCCTCTGGTCTCCCCTCCCGGTTTTTGTCTTGCAGGTCCATGAGTCCTCCCCGCAAGGCTCTGAGTCCTCCCCGGCCGCCAGCTCCGGCTACGAGTCGTCCACGCCCCCGGGATTGGTGTCCCCCAGCGCCGAGCCCCAGAGCAGCTCCAACTTGTCCCCGGCGGCGGCGGCGGCGGCGGCGGCGGCCGCTGCGGTGTCGGCCGTGCACCGGAGCGGAGGCTCTGCAGGCGGAGGAGCGGGCGGCGGCTCCAGCGGCGCTGGTGGCGGTGGTAGCGGCGGGGGCGGCGGCGGGGCTGGTGGCGGGGGCGGCGGCTCCAGTGGGGGCAGCGGGACAGCAGGAGGCCACAGCGGCCTCTCCTCCAACTTCAATGAATGGTACGTGTGAGGGGCCCTGGTCTCTCTCTCTCCCTGTCCCCGACCCCACCCTGGTGAAGCAGCCCTCCCAGTGCTAGCTCCAAGGGGAACTTGTGATCGTGTTGTTGTAATTATGAATCTGATTTTTATGATACCGAAATGATTTTACCAGCAGAAGGATTTTTTAAAGTTCTTTTTTTTAAGCTAGGCATGAAAAGCAAAAAAAAATCACTTCCAAGAATCTCTGCAACTAAAATGATAAAATAAATAAAAATTTTAAGGTTTTTTTTTTAACCAAGAAAAATATTGAACCAAACCCTCCTGCCTCCTGTCCTTCCCCATGCCCCCTGTCCCAGTCTCTGACAAACTGTACATAGCAAACTCTTTCCTTCCTTCCTTCCTTCTCTGAGGTGGTTTTAATGGATTCTTGGTGTATAGAAGTTCGTCTGTTTGTAAAAAGAACCCCCTGGTTGTTTTCCTTCTTGCCTTCTCTCCTTTCCCAAGTGATGGACTTTCTCCTCTCTCTTTTTTAGTTCGCCCGGTTTCTTTTTTCAGTACTGTGGAAGAAAATGGCTTATTTTGTATTGTGGTATAGAATATTGTGTTCATTTTTATGAGGCAATTTGATTGTAAACTTCATGCAACTATAGGCTGGAAAAAAGAAAAAGGAAAAAAAAAAGAACTGTGCCAAAGTCTCCCTTCTGTTGTTACTTCTTCGACACACCAATCCACAGCACACACATACCACCACCGCTTGTGAATGTATTTTTCTGTTAGCTGGTTTTACCTGTGATGTTTAGTGCTTTTGCAAGTTAAATTTGTTAGTTCCTGTATGAAAGATTGTGGGGTGGGGGGGAGTAAACGTTGTGCCGTTAGCTTTTTCCGTAATGACACACCCTTTTGTAAATACCCGTTACCATATTTATCCATTTGTAATTAAATTATGGTATTAACTTGCTACAGAGGAAACAATATTTATAAAGAATGTTTCTTAACTATAAATATGTACACTTGTGGGCATAAACTGTTTCAGATTTTTTATTTGAAGGTTTTAAGTGGTTTGATCATTTCTTGTGATATGTTTTGAGAGTAATGCATACAGAAATATAATAAAATGTGTTGAAACTGCATGAACATTGTTTTTTTTCCCTCTAGTAATGTTATTAAAGGAAAAACAAGGACAGCTAGCTGAGGGTTTGTATAGTCCTTTCTGAGAGTGAATGAGAGGCCCCTCCACACATTCTGGGATAGAAGGTGTATGTATGCTATTTAGAAATGAGGCCAGAACTGCCCCTTTGGCAGAAAGTCTCAAAATTATTTTCTCCATTCTTTGTTTGGTAGCTGAGAATGAATTAAATTTTTGGAAAGGCCCAGTCAGGACGGCTGCAGGAACCTTCTGAGGTTTTAATGGGTCCATTATCTAAGGGAATGCCTTCCTTTCTTTGAGCTATTTGGGCTGGATTTAAGAGCACTAAACATTTCCTTATTCTTTGTTTTCCCCATTCCCTGCCCCCTTTCCTTTCCCTCCCTCTGAAAAGCCGAGGTACTGTTATTTTTAATTGCAAGTTCTAAACTGAGCTGAGTACTTTTGTTTTTGAACTTGGCCCAGTGATTAAAGTTTAAGGGCCTAGTTCTATGAAAAGTTTTTGGTCCCCCCCCCTTGAAATTTTAAGCAGAGAGCTTGCTTTACAAATTCTGCTTATCTGCACAGCTGCTGTGCTTCAATAAATAGGATGTTCAAGAGAACGTGATAAATTAAGCACATTTTCTTTTGTGAAAATGGATAGGAAAGCAACAGACCGTTGGCCCAAAAGGAAAGAGCCTCTTCAAGAACCCGGGCAAATAAACATGAACAAGATAGAAGGACTTATATTGTCAAGCTTTCTAAAGTCTTAGCAACCTTGTCATCCCCTGCAGGAGTTTATCAGAGTTGTCCAACAGAAGATGCTCTGAGAAAGAAGTATTTTTAATAGCCATGGGGAAATTTTAATTTTAAATCAGTCATTTAGACATCTTCATCTCCTTGAATGTCCCCTCTAGTTTCTAGAGACCCAAGCAGCTCTCAAGCCACCCTGTGCAGTGAAAAGCAGCACTGACCAGTACAGGGATACCTTCATAGGATCTCTGAGCACAGCAGCACCCATTGCTCCCATGAGTTACCCTCCTGCCTGTGGACTGATGCTGCAAGGCCAGGCTCAGTCCAAGGGCCTTGTGTGTGGGGGGTGTGGGGGGGGTGGCGGGCGGAGGGAGGCTGTTAGGCTACGGTACTTGTTCAGTGAAGAGGGAAACACTAATGCCTGTGTGTTTGTGACCCAGAGGGTGATAGACATGGTGGCTACCCTCCCCAGCGGCCCTTCAGAGTCTGTTCAAGCGCCAACTTCTGAAACAATCAACTCCCTATTAAAATCAAATTTATAACCCCTAATAATATTAAGCAAAATTATTGAAATAATTGACATGTGTTACTGATCCTTGGGGGCTTTTGGTTGAACACATAATAAGGTGTGATGAAAATAGTTTGGGTTTCTCAAAAACCCTAGCCTTGGTTTTTTTTTTAGGGGGGGGGCAAGGAGAATGGGCAAGCCAGATTAAGTATTTGTCATAACCTATTATGCAACAATAAATGGCCTATTCCAAATGGTTTAAACTTTTTTTTTTGACGGGTTGGGGGTGGGGGAGAGGGGAGTGGAAATTGTTGGCTTTGAGACATCTCCGAACTTTAAGAAAGAAGAACCACGGGAGTAGGAGTGGGGAGCAACTTTAGCTCAACTCAAGGCCTTGGACTTGTTTTAATTAAGGAAAAAGGGCAAATGGCTAGAAAATGATAAAGATCTCACAACCATCAGGGATCTGGAAAGCAGCGGGGTGAAGGAGAGCCCAGGCTAGGAGCGGTCTGCTAGTCGACGCCGGGAAGTGCCAGCCGCATGGGAACTGCTTTCTCGGCAAAACAGTCCCTGGATCCACGACTTTAGATCCACGACTTTATCCAAACCAGCCGGGGAGTGGTCCAGCCGCCTTTTGGCCTTTCTCTTAGCCTCTTCAAACTCCAGGGACAGAATGAGAGGCCAGGTAGGGAGGGCCAGAGAAGGATGGGAAACGCGTATTAAAAATGTTTAGAGCGCAAGGACTCCAGGACTTCTCCGAGCCCTGGGCGCTGCTGAATGCAGGTGGACCCCCTCCCTGCCGTCCCTTCCTGTAGAGCTCACTTCTAACCTGCCCTTTTGCAGTGTTGACTCCGGAGCCGGGAGCCTGAAGGTGGCCTTTGCCTCCCTGGGGAACCCAGAGCTGAGCTGTGGCTCTCGGCTGGCCCCGACTGGCACCGCACGACTAGAGGACATTCTCCGCCAGCCAGCGCCAGTCAACTTGAACTTCAGCGCATCTAGCCCATACCGTTCGCACTGCTTACCTACCACCTAGTAAACCCCCCTCCTCGCTGAGCAGTCGCTTTATCCTGAGGCAGCTGGAGCCCCCTCGGGAGAATCATCATCATTATTAATTATTGTGATCCTCACTGCATTATTAATGACCACAATAATAACTGGCATTGATAGCAGCTTCGCCCAGTTCTGGGCAGGCCTCCGCAGTCCAGGGCGGGAAGGAGGAGGGGTCCTTCCTGGAGCAGAGGTGGCGGCTATTGGGCGACAGCTAGGCCGAATCAAGGAAACAGGTCCGGGCCCAGCCTCCCCAGCCCCACTCTGTCCCAGCCCCCTTCCTTTCTTCCTGCACCTCCTGTCTTCCTCCTCCCTAACCCCCTAGCCCCTTTGTCTGTTTTTCAGACGGATGTTTTCAGTCTCAAGTGGTATTTTCCACACAAAACTCTGAGATCAAGGGCAGATCAGAGGCTGGACCCGAGGCTTAGGTTTCCCGGCGTCCTGCGATACTCGCCCCGCATCCATGGCCTGGCAAGGAAATCTTGCACTCTCTCAAGATGATGGTCACACTGGGCCAGCACATATAGGTGTTCAGGAGCCTGTGCGACACCCCAGGCACCCGGTAGGAACTCAGGTCTGACCCTTCCCCACATCAGACCCCACTGGGCAGCCCACGGCCTTGGGATAACATCCAAGAAATTAACAATCACATCCCACCAAGACTTGGGTGAACCCTTGGGTGTGTTTTTCCTAAAGGGGAGACATGCCCCAGAAAGTGAGCCAAAGTAGGCGTTCAGTAAATACTTGGGGATTGATTGATTATAGTCTGATATCAGGCTCTGCAGAAACGTGGAGCGCCTCTGTCTATTGCTACCCGCAGCCGACCCCAATGAATAGTTTCTATTTTTAACTGGCAGCTAAGAACGCAGGCTGGGGGTGGGGTGGGGGAGTCGTCTTCTCTATCGCCCCCCCGCCGCTTGTTGCTGGGTTTTTATTGGGGGGTAGCATCTCAGTCCTTTCAGGCAGATCGAATGGTTGGGCATCAAGACCCAGGCCTATGGGCACAGGCCAGGCGCAGGGCAGCTATTAGGAACGAAAAGGCAGCAGTGAACGGGTTGTTACAAAGGAAGACTTGGGTAAATCGTAACCAGAGTAACCTGACCGTCCGAGTTCACGGTCAAGGCTGCTGGGCGACCAGGGCCCGGGGCGTTCACGCCCCCACTCTCCCCCCCCCCGCCTCCCCCCTCCCCTCAAGTGCAGGGCAGCCCAGGTCCTCAGCCTGAACCTCGAGGTCCTCCCCTCCTCCCTTCCCCTCCCCCACGCCTCTGCCACCCCTGCGTCCCACAGGACTCAGCGCCCACCATCCATGCTGGGGCCACCTCGTCGCTCTCCCACGTTTCTTTGATGTTCCAGGCGACGTGAGGAGTCGCACCCCTGGTTCATTCGCCTTCTGCTCGGTTCCATTCTAGTCCCGAGCCTTTCCGCCCGGCCTTTTAAGATGAAATTGAGCCGGAGTTGGTAGCACCCTTTCACTCGCGTGCGTGTGCGTACACACACAAACACACAAACACACACACCACCTCAACCCAACACCCACCCACCCCACCCCCACCCCCTACACATACTTCGCTTGGCTTCAGCCACAGGCTCTCGGGTAGGAAGGAAGAAGGCGACGAGGGGGCAGGGACCAGGGGAAGGCGGGGCACCAACCAGAAGATGCTCCCTTCACCCCTCTGCTTCTCCATAGCTACGCCCCCCACCCCCCTCGCAGGGGGCCCGGAAAGGAGCCGGCCCTGTGCTAGGTTCAACTCGGTATTGGAGGCTTCATAGCCTGGCAGCGCCCTGGCAAAAATGCTAGGCTGACAAGGCCGTGGTTTGAGCCAGGAGCCGGTCCAGGAGAAAGAGGAGGTGGTGGGGTTTCCTTAAGGATTTCTAGCCACCCTAGGAAATCCCGGGGTGTCGTTCTACTTTATCCCAAAAGTTGCTCTAAGTCAAAATGGACTCGACGGGCAGTGGGCTTAGTCTGGGGTTTAGGCTGAATGCACCAGCAGATGAGGGGTGATAGATAGGCCTGGGTGCGTCCCTGGTTAAATAGGATTGAGGGGTGGAAGAACGGACTTTTCTTACTTTGTGCCACAGCCCCCTCCTCTCTGAATCTCCCGGAGCCACACGTTCTTGGTCCTTGAGACTAAGCCAGGGGGCCTTGGGGAATAAAAGGAAGCGCAGCGCCCCCAGAGAAGGTGGGGGGTCGAAATAATAATAATAATAATAACGTTAATAATGTCGAGGATAATCATCGGAGTTAACATTCTGCAACTGAGCTGCTCCTCCACGGCCTGCAGAGGCCTCGGGAGGCTCCTGACTACTCTGAGCAGGCTTGGGGCAGGGGCGGCGGTGGGGCCAGAGGTCTTTGGGAGGTGGTGGAGCGCTTAGGTTTGCGTCCCCTCCCCCCTTTCCCCCAACCAAACCAAACCACCCACGTCGGGCTTGGGACCAGACTAGGCCAGGGAGTACGTGGAGACCTCACTGGCCTGGCCCTAGCCGTCTTTCTTGTGGCCCATTGGGCCCACAGTGGTTGATGTGGTCAAGTGTGGTTTCCCTCCACTTTAGGAGTCGGTTGGGTCTAGGAGCCCGCTGCCCACTCCCTCCCGTCCGCCCGTGGAGCGGAGGGTTTATGGAGAGCAGGGCGCATGGGCCAGGCCCGCAGTTCTGAGGATGGTCTGACCTGGAGCGAGGGCGCGAAAGGTCAGGCGCACGCCGGGCCGACTTGGGCTCCTTCCAGGCCCACGCTGCTTCGTTATTGATCCTGCGAGAAAGATAAACAGAAAAGCTGGACGCTCGGTCATGAATACTAATGAACCAGGGTAGCGGGTTTAATTGCTATGGACTTCCTTTTTCCAGTTCATCTTTATTGCAGACTTTGCTGCGGTCAGCCTGCTCTCCCGGACTGGCTGAAATGTCCAGGCGAAGGAAACTCAGTCCAGGCGAAGGAAACTCAAGTCCACTGGACGTTCTCCCTCCCCAGCGCAGTGCCCGGCCTGAGCAGCAGGAGAACACACCACCGTCCTTGGTCTCAGCTGGCATTTCTTCTGCTCGCTAATTCTGGAAATGTAGGGGGAGCTTATAAAAGCTGGGGTTTCACTGGGCCTTTGACAAGTCTGCTTTTTGACTTCCTCACCTCGTTGTTTTCAAAAACTTCGCGTGTCCTCGGCCTTTCAACTTCCTCTGGACAATTGCATCTTTCTCCCAGAAATGAGTTCGTTACCACTCCAAACGGGTGCACTCCATCCCCAACCGTTGTTTTCCTCCCCTCCAGGATCTGGCACTGACTTTGCCAACTGCAGTGTCTAAGTATTTCATCCTAGCCATGCGTTCTCGGGCAAGGAAAATCTCCCAACTCAACACCAATTCTGAGTTTTCTTTGGCACCTATAGGCAACACTGAAATGTGAGGCAAGAACCTAAAGGAATCTTCTGGAAGTGTTCTACCTCCAGTCTTGATATGCATTTATTTGATCACTTACCTCTGGTTTATTTTCCCCCCTGAAAGGAAGCCACTCGTGTGTTGAGCTACATTTTGAAACTCTATAAACTGACTATAAATTCCACAAGCCGTTTTCAGCTGTGTGATCAGGAGAGAAGAAAAGAAAAAGGCAAATCCATTTCGTGCCCAGATGATATAGAGATGTGTTGGAGGCCAAGGCGAAAGATTTAAAAATCAGCCCTGGTGAGGGTAATTTCCAGTCTTATTCAGGTCCTCAAGTTTGGGACAAAATAAGTCCATATTTCATCCAGATAATTACCAGTAGGTCCCGGCATTGAGGTCTCCTGAGAACACTGTTTCACTTACACTTTTCAGTCCAAACTTTTTTTCTTCACACAATGATTTATTATGTAGGTAATTTTAGGGGATACAGTTTACAGCTTGAATTATTAGACTGAACACCTCTGGCTGACACCACGACGCCTTTTTTTCCCCCTGCCTGCAGCTGTGAGTCACAACCCCATTTTCATACCCAAGCGCTGCACATTCCTTTACAATGTATACTTCCTTCTTGAGAAGATCAAACATGCTTTGGTCAAAGTGTTTATTTTAAAATACAGGAAAATTAAAACTAAACACAGCTCTACTGAAAAGATCCTCCGATGTATCATATTTTCCTCCTCTTGTGTCCACCCCCCCCCAAAAAAAGGGACAAATTGCAGTATTTTCTGGAATAAAATTTTGAATGAAGGAGAACTCACAGGCACAGTTTGCATTTTATTATTGAAGTACATCAGGCAACCTCCTCTTCATCTTTGCATTCCTGTTTGAGTGTCAGTCTTTTCTTTTTTTAACCAAAAAATATGCAAGCAAAATGACAAAAACAAAATCACCCCACATCCCTAAGGAGATACTGGCAAGCAGCTACTGTTTTATCTTCAGATTTTCCTTTTCATGACACCTTCCAAAATGTAACTTTAGGGTGAGGGGACATATGGAAGGATTGCCAAATGGAAAGCAAAAGGTTTCCCAATAATTAGACACTAGTTAGCAGTTCCCAAGTATCTCCCATCAGTCTTTGGTATACGCATGTTTTCCCTTTAAATTTAAGTGAACAGTTATTTCAAACAAAGTAAAACCAGTTTTCCTTCTCAGGACTTAAAAGTTGTAAAGTGGATTGTAACTGGCATTTTGGAGTAGACAGACAGCTAGCTAGCTCTTTTGCAGTCCACTTACTTAACTACTTCCCGCCTACTCCAGCTTCTCTCTATTCCCATGTGAATGGGACTTAGACCTCAGCCACCTCCTTTTTGTGGCAATTTACTTAGCTTCGCAAGCCACACAGTTCTTTAACGGTGGAAAAACTGTTGGGCTGTTTTCAATCAAGCTTGGAAGCGGAATCTTTTCCCTCTGACGACTGTGCCCCAGGGTGGATCTAGCCGAAAGTCTGAGCAGTGGGCAGTGGCTTCGGCCACCGATTTTACAGACACACCACCGGAGAGGAGAGTGACATTTAAAACCCTTGTGAACTGCAGAGATGTTTTTAAAGGATGAACTTATGATTCCCATATTCTTGAGCTAAAAAGCTAAAGAAATAAAAAAGAAACCTGAAATTATCTTTCACCTAGGAAAGGCAGCCCAAGAAACCATAAAGAGACCCGAGGCTTTGAGAATGTTCTTTAAAGACACTTTCAAATTAAATGCTGCCTAGGATCAATAACAGTTATTATTATTTTCTAATGATTTAATTGACTACATTTCCCTTAGGTATTAGTGATAATGACTGAACAAACTAGGTGTTCTTTTTAAAGAAAAATAATTGAGGAGCATATAGAAAATAATCTTTTGTGATCTTATTGTTGCTGTTTAAGGTGAGACAAATTCAAGCAGATGATATTTGAAATTTTTTTTGTTTTCTTTTGAAGAAATGAATGAAAATGTCTAGCCCTTGGATATTATTAAAAATTCTTTGTAAGAGAGCAAGGATTTTCAAGACAAGAACAAAACAAGGAATTAGATGACAGTCTTTTTCTAAAATATATTTCTTTCCTTGCTGGATTTTTAAATGATGCCTTTGATGAATCCTTGTTTATTTGAACAGTGTCCTCAGACTAAAATAAATAGAAAAATTTCCCCTCAGATTAACTTCTAACACATCAACGTTTTTTAAAAGTCCTAAATGATAAAGACTTCCAAGTGCATCAGTGATAACATTACATAGTTTGGCCAAACTAATTTATTGTGAATTTCCTTTCATCTTTGGTACATTATGCCTCACCTTGAAAATTATACTCTTAAAAGCAGTCTTAGAAATTTCAGGAATTAATTTCAAAGCAGAATATTTTGGGTTTCTTATTTCATTTCCATTTAAAAAATTCAAGTGCACTGATTTTTTAAAAATACATTTGGGCTAGGTAAAGGACATTGTTAGTGAAAATATCTTAAAGTATATGTCAGATACATGTTAGCCACCTCCTAACACACATATACACCCACATACACACACACACAGAAATCTTCTTGGGAGAAAATTTTCCAATTGAAGAGAGCAGTCATATCAGCCATCTGACTTCAAATGCCTTCCAGGAAAGCCAACCATAGACATTTTCTAATAGGACAAAAGTATCACCTAAAGCTTCAAAATGAGGTTAAAATAATACTTCATATAACAATTTATTAATTCAGAAATGTGAAAAGAGGGGGGACTTAAATGGGTAAAAAACGTCTCCATTTATTTGTAAATATAGGTAGCTCACATGCTGCTATTGTGATTTACTCAAGTTTTCTTTTTTTGACAATTGAATTAACTTTCAGACAATTTATTTTTCTCATGCTTCCAACATTCATGTGATTGGAAGTCAAAGATGGAGTACTGTGAGGTTGGAATCCAAGTGCCTTGTGTGGGAGCAGAAGATGCCTCCCTTTGACAGATGCTACTTTGGATGTCTTTTCTACTAAGTGGATCTCAGAGCTAAATTAGCCTCATCATTTGCGGCTGTTTTTTCCAAGGTTTGTAGTCCAAGTGGCAGTGCTTCGCTACAATAATAGATCAGAGGTCCTGCCCCAATCGAGGGGATGCTGCAAATTTTACTTCAAATTTTGTTTAATATTTAAAATGCAATAAAGTAAAATTAAAAATAATTTTGAAGAGAGCACTTGTAAAAAGCGCTTCCTTTCCTATTGCCAGCGTCGCTCGCTCCCCATCCTCTTGGCTGCAAACCTTGCTTTCGATTTGTTTGTTTCATGCATGTCTCTAAAGAAAACACCCTTTGCGCTGCTTAATTCTACTTTAAAGATGCATCACTTCTGCCTTGAATCCTTCTCTGAAACAAATTGCTATCGAAAATAGATCAGATTCGTTCCAAATACGAGATTTGAGTGAATATTCTCATGGTGCAAACATTAAAAGTGTTGTTTTTTTCTCGTAGGAATGCACTTTTGGAATACATTGTCATTTACAGTGTGTTGCCTGTATTGCTGATGCTAAACAAAAACTAGCGATTACTATCTGCTTAGACCTTCTCTGATTATTCTTTTCAGCCCCTGTATCATTACCTAACTGGTATGTGTTGTTCTGTCCAGCACTTGGTGATCTAGCTGAATTCTAGACATTGTGCCAAGAAGTGTATTTGAAGCTGATAAGTACGTACAATACAAATGCGTTTTGTTAGACCCGATGGAAGCTATTTTTCTTTTAATAGGTTTGTAGCAAACTAACACAATAACACAATGTATTCCTTTTCAAGGTACATTGTTGAAACAGGTCTATTAAGAGTGCGTTGAGCTATTTCTCGCTTCTATTGAACAGTCTGTTGCTCAAACACAACAGCCAACAAACGCCAGCTGCCTCAACAAAAGTAGAAACCTAACCCTTTTATGTAATGTTTTAACAGAAAGGGTAGCTCTGTTTAATTAAAAACACTGATGATTCAGCGAAACAATGGAAACTCAAGTTCAAGTGGTGCTCTATTGATTTAAGATGATTTTTACTAGCAATGGGTGTAACTCATTTCTTGTAGCCCCCTCCCTCCTGAGCGTTCTCTTGTGTAAAGGGGTTCCTTCTTGGGACATTATTTGGGTGAACAGGAAAAGACAGAGATGGCTCCTGCCTTAGAAACCTGATTAGCATTAAGGCACATTGCTTTATGGATAAGGTGCTTCGCGTAAAGCGCACTCCATTTTGTGTGTCAGTTTATTCATGGCAGGGAAGCTTTGAACGTAGCGCCTCTCAGCAGGTTAAAAAGTGAAGTCTGCGTCCTGGCATTTAAATGTCTTTGTTACAGTGTCAAGCAAGTTGTAGAAAACTGCATGCGCAGCATACTAAGGCTGGGCAGCCAGAGAAGGCGTGTGTGTGTGTGTGTGTGTGTGTGTGCGTGTGTCCGTGTGTGCGCGCCCCTGGGCGCCAGGCTGCGTGTGGGAGGACAATTCTTTTCATCAGCTGCCTGCGTGCCCGCGCCGACTGCTCCTCTTCCGAGAACCGACGGCTCCGGGGCTCCCCGCCCTGGAGGTCTCCTCCTTGGGAGCGCGGGCCACACGCGGGCGGGCAGGGGGGAGGCCCGGGCCGCCGGGTCCCCGACTCGCCACGACAGCGGGCGGGAGCGCGGAGCTCCGCGTGGGGCCGGGCGCGCAGGTGGGCGGGGACACGCGGGCGCCCGCGGCCCCGGGAGCCCGGCGGGGCGTCCGCCCAGGGTCCGCCCGCCTTGCCCGCGCCCCAGCCCGCGGGGGAGCGTCGGGTTCCCGAGCCCCGGGCCTGGCGAGTGCGAGACGGGCGCTCACAGCAACCAATCCCCACCCCACAAACGCCTGAGGAGTCCTCGAACCCGCCGCCCCAGGAGTCTGCGTGCCTCCCGAGCCCCACTGCCCGCCGGGGCCTGCGGCAGGGAGGGGTGCCTAAGGCCGGCGGTCCCGTCCAGCGCCCCGGCACGTCCCCACGGTGGGGCCGGGATGGCGCACCTCGGGCGCTGCCCACTTCCTCGGCCGTCGAGGCCCGGAACCAAAGGCCAGTCTGGAGCCGCTTCCTCCAGGCCTGACCGCGGGCGACCTGGGTTTCCACTTCCGCCCGATCCCGACGTCCTGCGCGCTCGCGGGTCAAAGGGCACGGGCGCCTCGGCAGCCTGCCTGGGGGGTCTGGCCTTCGTGGGAGTCCGCCGGACCGAGGCCGAGGCTGCGTCCAGCCGGGTCTTGTTTTCCGACCGCCGCAGGCTGCTGTGGGCCTGGGAAGCCCTCGACTGCGACTGCGCTGGGAGGAGGCCTCGAACCTCCGACGGAGGGGGCCAAGCGCCTGCCCGTCGACGTGCGCGGAAGGGACCCGCGAGGCCAGCAGCCACATGGAGCCGCAGGCCCCGCAGTGAATTATTTAAGCGGTTCCCGGTGTTTAAAGAGGTTTTTCAGTTTTTAAAGAATGTTGTAAAAAAATATCAGCCCTTGTTAACTCCCTCATTACATGCTTTTTTTCCCCCTCAGCGGAACAAGCCTTATTTCCTGAGACAGAGAAGGTATGTGAGTGTTTAAACATGTGTCAAGTGTCTTATAAATAATACAAATTCATAAAGAAGAGATGGAAACTGAACTGATACCTGGAGCACTTGGCATAGCTGCTTTTCACTTTTAGGTTGTTTTTGGCTGTAGCATTGTAGTCCGGAAAGGGCCCCGAGACCTTTCCTTTTCTTAGCTCCCTCTGGGTGAGTCTGAACCGCCTACCTTAGCTAGAACACTCCCTGGGGGTCGTTAGGCAGGTCACCACAGAAGTTCAAGTGGTCTGCAAGTATATCTAATATATAGAATCTGAGCTAGTGAACAATTTCACTTTTGGTATTCCTTCTCTTGCTTAAAAAAAAGGGGGGGGGCGAGATGGTGCCTTAACTTTCTTGAGAATGTCTGAGGAAGGTAAGTACACAGTTTTTACAATAAAATGACGTGGTGTGGAAATTAAATTAAATTTTAGAGTTACCTCCATATTGCTTTAATTCCTTGGATGATATATTTTTTTGTATCAGTTGTCAGAGAAAGATTTCTGTGGATAATTTTTATAAATGTCTACACTAGTGGAAAGTATCGTAATTTTCATGTTTTATAATAATCAAATGTTTTTATAAAGTCAGAAATCTCCTAATTTTAAAATGTGCCCATATTGCATGTAGTTGTCTTTAGTATAGAAAGCCAAAAATTGACTACATTGCAAATTTGAGGAGTACTTTACAAATTGACCTTCCTAAATAGTATCCCCCCAACATTCTTAATTTAAACGTTTGATGCCTCATATATATATTTTTTGTTATAATAGCTCTCATCTTCTTTTAGTTTTTAACTTTATTATGAATTAGGAGAAGGTTTTCGAAGCAAACCTGCTTTCCACTCAATAATTCATGCATATTTTGTTTCCTGTTAGTGATTACAATTTCCACATGGCAACATCACTTAACCTCGTTCCTCCCTGTGTTTCCTATTTCCATTCTTTTTTCCCCAACCCTTCTGAATGTTGTAAACGTTACTCCTTTGATCTCAAATAGTTGTGAATATTTGAAGGAGTGTATACCTCCCCTGGGTTATTGTTCCCTTAATAGACCTGTAGATGGTTTTTATTAATCCTCATCTTTGTGCTATATATATTACTAATGATCTGCCCCAGCTCTTCATATGGCACCCATGCCCCTGGTAAAACTCTCACCACATATTTCTGGTGTGCTCAAGAGATGTCCTAATGTGTTTTCAGCAACCAAACTGGCAGACTACCATGTAGTATATTGTATTTTAATTCTCTGTTTCAAATAATTACGATCTCTACGTTTTGCTATGTCTCATGGTTAATCCATATTGCTAGCTCTGCTAGATTTTGCCATTTCTATTTTTTGTCATCTCTGAGCACTGTTTCTGCTCTTCTAGATATAGTTGATGGTGAATGTACTGCTGATAGGAAGATGCCAGGGCTCTATGATGCTCACTGGTGATAGGTTTAGTGTTGATTATCTGAGATACACTCCATCCGGGCTCCCAAAATACTCTATAATATACTTTAGTAATAGTTTTGTTATAAACAGGTATTTTTATTTCATTTATGGCCCTAATACTTGTCTGCCAGTTTGCTGTACTCTGGTGGCTTGCTTGTTGCTGGGTTGCTAGAAGCCATGTATCCGTTGTTTCAAATACTAGCAGGGCACCCAAGGTTTTAGCAGAGCTTTCAGACTAAGAACGGACTATGAAGAAAGACTAAGCTGTTTACTCCTGAGGCGTTAACCACTGAAGCCCTCATGAAGAGCAATGGAATGCTGTCAGATAAAGTGCTGGAAAATATGCCACTCAGGTCAGAAGGCACTCAAAATATGACAGAGGAAAGGAGTTACCTTTTCAAAGTAGAGTTAATCATAACGATGCGGATAGAGTCGAGCCTGCGGGAGTACAACCTGCAGGATCTTCATTTGCTGATGGGGCACGACTCAAAAAGAAGAAATAGCTGCAAATAGCTATTAATCATCAGAAATTAGGACTATATGTAGGAATTATAGGAAAATTGGAAGTCGTCAACAATGAAATAGCTTAGCTCTTTTGAATCAGACAACCCTATGGGTGTTCTGGTATTGACAAATTCAACAGAAATGGCATCATATCATTGAAAAGGACATTTTAAGATCTATTTTGAAGTACAGTTCTGCCTGATATAGGATAATACATATACCCATACAAATAAATCTAGTTAATGTAACTTATTCAAATTTATGCACCAACCACTAAAGTTAGTGATGAAGAATTCTACCAACTTCTTTGGTCTGAAGTTGATCAAACATGGTGAGTAGAATGCCAAAGAAGGAAACAGGAAGGGACAGTGGTTGGAAAATATGGCCTTGGTGGTATATAAAAAAAATCACATAATAGGATTTTACAAGACAAAAAAATACTTTTGCAGATACCTTTTTTTAAACAACATACACAGTGACTATACACATAGACTTTTCCAGATGGAATACACAAAAATCAAATTGACTGCATTTGTGGGAATAGACTATGGAGAAGCTCTACATCAGCCAAAATGAGACCAGGGACTCTCTGTGGAACAGACCATTGATTACTCAGATGTAAGTTGAAGTTGAGGAAAATTAAATCAAGTCATGAGAGACAAAAATAGAACTTTTTGAGTACATCACTCACTCCTGAATTTTGAGAAAAATCTCAAGAATAATTCTGACTCATTGAACACTAATGACAGAAGACCTGATGAGCTCTGGGATGACATCAAGAACACCATACCCGAAGAAAGCAAAAGGTTATTTAAGAAACAAGAAAGAAAGATCAACGTGGATGTCAGAAGTGGCTCTGCAATTTGCTTTGATTTTAGAGTAGCCAAAGCAAATGGAAGAAACGTTGAATAAAAGAACTGAACAGAAAATTTCAAAGGGGAAAAAAATTTCAAAGGGTAGGTTGAGAAGCCAAAGTATTATAATGAAATGTGCTAAGACCTGCTATTAGAAAGCCAAAAGAGGAAACACTCAGCATATCTCAAGCTGAAAGAACTGAGGAAAATTAAATTCTCAAGTTACAGCATTGGAAGATTCTACGGGGAAGTATTGAACAAGGAAGGAAGCAGGAAAAGAAGATAGAAGGAATCCACAGTCTACCAAAAGCCTATTCAGCATTCAACCATTTCAGGTAAAGCATATAAGCAAGAACCAGCAGTACTGAAGGAAAGAAGTCCAAGTCACACTGAAGGTGTTAGCAAAAAGCAAGGTTCCAGGAATTTATAGATTATCAATAGAAATGTTTTATCAAGTGGATGATACAATAATTTTAGAAGACAATTACCTGGCTAACCACCTGGAAAAAACTCACTGCCATTGAGTCATTGCCAACTCAGCAACCCTATAGGACAGAGTATAATTGTTCCTGTGAGTTTCCAAGACTATTTACAGGCATAGAAAGCCCCAAATTTCTCCTATGGAGTGGCTGCTGGTTTCAAACTGCTGACCTGACAGCTCAGTGTATAACCAGTATGCCACCAGTGCTCACAGCCGCCTGGAAGAGATCCATAGTGTGCCAATACCAAAGAAAGGTGACTCAAGAGGATGTGGAAATTCTCACACAGTTTCATTAATGTCACGTACAAGTAAAATTTTACTGAAGATAATTCAACAATAGTTGCAGCAGTATATCATCACGGAGCTACCAGAAAATCGAGCCAGATTTCGAAGAGGACATGGAACAAGAATATCATTGCAGACATGAGATGGATCATGGCTGAAAGCAGAGAATGGCAGAAAGATGTTTCCTTGTGTTTTATTTCCTGTGCAAAGGCATTTGACCGTGTGGACAATAACAAACGAATGCAAGACTTGATGCAAAACCTGGAAGTGGATCAAGAGGCAGTTGTTAGAACCAGGGAATACTGTAAGGTTTAAAATCAAGAAGGATGTGTTCCAGGGTTGTATCCTTTCATCATCCTTACTCAATTTCTATTCTCAGGCATTAATCCAAGAAGCTGCACTACATGAAGAAGGTGTCATGAAGGTTGGAAGAAGGCTTATTAGCAACCTGTGTGATAATGCAGTTGACACAACCTTGTTTGCTGAATGTGAGAGGATTTGACCTGCTGATGAAGATTAGGATTGGAGTTTACAGTATAGATTATAACTCAATGTTAAAACATCAGAATCATCACAGCTCAACTCTTAAGTAACATCATGATGAATGGAAGAGAGCTTGAAGTTGTCAAGGATTTAATTGTGTTTGGAACAATAATGAAGACTCATGGAAACAATAGTCAAGAAATCAAAGGATGTATTGCACTGGGAAAAATCTGTTGCACAGACCTGTATAAAGTGTTGGAAAGCAAAATGTCACCTTGAGGACTACGGTGTTTCTGACACAGCCATAGTATTTTCGTGGCCTCGAATACATGTGGAAGGTGTGCACGGAACAGGAAAAAGTGAAGAATAAATGCATTTGAGTAATGGTGCTGGAGAAGAGCACTGAAATACCATGGCCTCCCCAAAGAGCGAACAAATCTGTCTTGTAAGAAATAGAGCCAGGGTGCTCTTTAGGAGTAAGGATGGTGAGACTTTATCTAACATACTATGCAAGTGTTCTCAGCGGAGATCAGTTCTTGGAAAAGGACATCATATTTAGTAAAGTAGAAGGGCAGTAAAATGCTGAAGGCTCTACAGGAGATGGATTGACACAGTGGCTGCAACAATGGTCTCAAACATGACAATTGTGAAGATGTTTCATTTTGTTGTACATGGGGTTGCTATGAGTTGGAGCAAATCGATGGCATCTAAGAACAACTCCTTGTAGAACATAGATTCTAAAATGAATTCAGGCACATTCAAAATAATTACTCTCATCTAAATATCTAGACTGTGGCTTTGTTTCTACATCAAGCTACCTCCCTTCTGGTCCCCCCTCCACCACACACGTCCATATACACACCTTGTGGAATGAAGCACAAGAGGAGGGCAGTCATCTCCAGTGTAAAGGTAAAACAAGGTTGTGGTCAGGTGATAAAATCCTCCACCATTGGCAATGGTTAAGTGTTTGAGGAGAGGCTGAGTCACTGGGCCTGGCGAGCTGAGCTCTCATCAGTTGACCTTGGAGATCCAGCTGGAATGCCTTTTCCCCTTTACTTTCTGGCCTCTTCTGGCAGAACATAAACAGAAGTACACTCCTCAGCCACCCACTGAAGGTGGATCTTTGACTTGTGTGGACCATGACTGGTGCTTTCAATATGAAGGTGTTTTTTTTTTTTTTTAACATTTTATTAGAGACTCATACAACTCTTATCACAATCCATACATATACATACATCAATTGTATAAAGCACATCTGTACATTCTTTGCCCTAATCATTCTCAAAGTACTTGCTCTCCACTTAAGCCCTTTGCATCAAGTCCTCTTTTTTCCCCTCCATCCCCGCTCCACCCTCCCTCATGAGCCCTTGATAATTTATAAATTATTATTTTGTCATATCTTGCCCTATCCGGCATCTCCCTTCACCCCTTTTCTGTTGTCCGTCCCCCAGGGAGGAGGTCACATGTAGATCTTTGTAATCGGTTCCCCCTTTCCAGCCTACTCACCTTCTACTCTCCCAGTATCACCCCTCACACCCCTGGTCCTGAAGGTATCATCCTCCCTGGATTCCCTGTGCCTCCAGCTCCTATCTGCACCAGTGTACAACCTCTGCTCTATCCAGACTTGCAAGGTAGAATTTGGGTCGTGGTAGTGGGGAGGTGGGGGAGGGGAGAAGCATTTAGGAACTGGAGGAAAGCTGTATTCTTCATCGGTGCTTTTTGAAAGCAGAATTATTGGGACAGATCAGAATTGTTCAGAATCATTGAGACCTGACCTTTTTTATAACTCCTGCCAGGCTAAGGCTTGTAAAAATGACAGATAGACTTCTGATCTACTTCAACTTTATGAGGTGGGGATATCAAGATTACTATTAACTCAAGGCTGATGATTCCTATGAGACAGGTCAGACATACTTCTTCTTTCCAACTTTTTACCAATTCTGACTCCAGCCATCCTTCCTATGACATACTCCTCTTCTCTGCAACTTTGGATCATTTGTTACAGTGGCCACACAGTTATGGGGTTTATTAGGGAAGCACCAGATTATAATTCAGGATCAGGAATGATTACAGGCACAGTTCTTTAGTTAGGGAAGCTGTTTGGCCATGCCTGTAAGCAGGTCTCTGTGGGCAGATCTCTGTTGGCTCTTTGACCCTCTGTCTTAACCTGGCCTCTGCCCTACTTGGGCACATGTTTGGTAGCTCCAACAAAATGTGCCCAAAAGGCATCTCACTTCACCAAGAAGCCTGCTAGAAGGCACTCAGTTATCTCTCTCAATCAGCATGTCCATCATAGTCATCTTGTTCCGTGGGCTGAGAAGTTCACTGAGCTATGTCACACACACCTCCTGGTTCTTATGCTGCCGTGTTTGTTTTTTCAAACGTTTTTTTAGGGGCTCATACAACTCTTATCACAATCCATATATACATCAATTGTATAAAGCACATCTGTACATTCTTTGCCCTCATTATTTTCAAAGCATTTGCTCTCCACTTAAGCCCTTTGCATCAGGTCCTCTTTTTTCCCCCCGCCCTCCCCGCTCCCCCTTCCCTCATGAGCCCTTGATAATTTATAAATTATTATTTTGTCATGCTCTGTCTGACATCTCCTTTCACTCCCTTTTCTGTTGTCCGTCCCCCAGGGAGGAGATCACATGTAGATCCTTGTAATCGGTTCCCTCTTTCCAACCGACTCCCCCTCTACCCTCCCAGTATCGCCATTCACACCTGGTCCTGAAGGTATCATCCTCCCTGGATTCCCTGTGCCTCCAGCTCCTATCTGCACCAGTATACATCCTCTGCTCCATTCAGACTTGCAAGGTAGAATTCGGACCATGATAGTTGAGGTTGAGGGTAGGGAGTGTGTGTGTGTGTGTGTGTGTGTGTGAAGAAGGAAGCATTTAGGAACTAGAGGAAAGTTGTATTCTTTATCAGTGCTACATCGCACCCTGACTGACTCATCTCCTCCTCTATCCCCCTCTTTAAGGGGATCTCCAGTGGCTGACAAATGGGTTTTGGGTCTCTACTCTGCACTTACCCCTTCATTCACTATGGTAAGATTTTTTTGTTCTGATGATGCCTTATACCTGATCCCTTTGACACCTCGTGATTGCACAGGTTGGTGTGCTTCTTCCATGTGGGCTTTGTTGCTTCTGAGCTAGATGGCCGCTTGTTTACCTTCAAGCCTTTGAGACCCCAGACGCTATCTCTTTTGATAGCCGGGCACCATCAGCTTTCTTCACCACATTTGCTTATGCACACAATTTTCTTCAACAATTGTGTCGTCAAGGTGTGGATCCTCAAACAACTCTTGGATTGGCAGGAACTTTTCCCAGGATGAGTCACCCTACCTCCACCCATTATCTACCCTAGAGGGAATTCTGTCCAGTACTGGATGCTCTGCACCCCTGTTCTCCTCGCCCCCCCTTGACCTCCTCAACCAGCAGAATGAATTGACTTGTCCTAGGTGCTCAGTCCCCTGCCATCTCTTCAGATAGCATGAGTGCCCTATACCTCCCAATTTTCTTCCCCTTGATTTTGATTTTTTTCATTTTCCTTCTTTTTGTCTGTTGCTATTTTATTCTTTTTCTTACTTTTTCCTTTGCTATTACCCTTTTTAATATCCTCTTCCCTCTAGGTTTTGTTTTTTTCTTCTCTTTTTCCTATTAAAATTGGAAAAAAAAATTGTTATTGTGTAGTATGTTTCCTCCCTTTTTCTCTTTTGTTTGTTTGGTTTTTTCCTCTCCTTTTTTTGGGTCATACCTTGCAGAAGATAGCAACAGTGCCCACACTGCCCAGCCATGTCTGCATCTCCAACAGCATACTCACTAGATAGAGGACACCATCTGGTACTGTACCACAGAATCAACAATAGATAGTGGCCAACACCAGCCCACCCTATCCCCAACTGCTCAAAGTATAGCATACCTTTCCTGCTCAATACTCTCCCTGCTTACTCAGATATATAAAAATAGTAAAAACAAAAAATCAACCAAGACAAAATACAAATATACACTTGCCAGTTAAATTCTAATACATCACAACCACAGTGTCTTAGAGATAACAGGAAACCTCAATTCACACTAAGACAGATATAAATGGCTCAAGTGAGTGATCAAAATAGAATCAGAAAACCTTCTTGAGGAAGAAACATTGGAACTGCCCAAGAAGGAATTCAGTAGAATGTTTTTTACATACTTACAAGGAACTGAGAAAAATGGAGGAATCCGCAAAGAAAATAAAGGAACATACCACAAGAACTCTAGATCAACTGGGCTTTCTACTCCCGTACACAGTTCACAGTCTTGGAAACCCCCACAGGAGGTTGCTGTGAGTCTGCATTGACTCCATGGCAGTGAGAGAATGTGATGTTGGAACATTCGGCTTCTCTTAGATAAGATGTATGAAGTGAGCTGGTATTGATGATTTTGCTGGTCTAATACAACCCAGCCTGTGGGCTGGATGTTATGCACATCTGCTCTAATTACTTGTGTTAGAAAAACAATTATAAATCAATTATTTAAAATTTCATTATAAAATGAATAGCAAATGATCAAACAACTTAAAATAAGTAAAAAGATGGAAAAAATAGAAATAAGAGAAAATTAGCTATCTGTTATCTAGTGCTGCTAAACCAAAATACCACGAGAGGGTGATGTTAATGAACAGAAATTTTACCCCCTTATCATTTAGGAGTCTAGTTGCTCACATTCAGGATGCTGGCTCTAGAGCGAGGTCTTAGTTCTTAGGGATCTTGGGAATTTTCATATGGCATCTCTTTTCCCCATGAATGCATCCTTAATCTCCATTATATTTCAAAAGAAACTGACTCAATACTGGGCATTGGAGATAAGGACTGTAGTCTCTGGGGACTCCAAGGTCAATTGGCATAACATAGTTCACATCCTTTTTTGTGATTAGAGACTCCAGGTTTACAAAGAAGTGAGCAGCCATCTAAGGCTCAGCTATTCATTTCTCCTTGTCTGGAGGAAAGAGAAGTCAAAATTGAAAGACATAAGACAACACTCCAGGGGCTTAATGGACCACACAAATCCGAGTATCCACAACCTTGAGATCAGGAGAACTAGTTGATGCCCAGTTAACACGGACAAAAGCTCTGTAAAAAAGACTGTACAGATGTGCTTTATACAATTGATGTATGCATATGTATGAACTGTGATAAGAGTTGTATGAGCCCCAATAAATTGTTAAAAAAAAAGTCACACTAGAAAGTCTTGGATAAAGTGGGAGAAAAAGGTGGAACAAAACTAAAAATCGTAAGAGACCAGGTTTATTAGGGTGGAAACTCGTGGAATCCCCCAGAACTATGACCTTCAGGTCAGAAACGCTGGTCAAATCAACTAATATCAAAAAGGCACCATAACCCAAGGACAGAGTTTAGAGAGTTGGGAAAAATGGAAATGAGAAACAGGGAAGAAGTGGGATAAGAAGGGACTGCAAATGGATGAGTTGAAATGGGTATGAATTGTTGAATGTAAAACCGATGATCTGCTCAGTAAGCCTTCATCTAATTCACAATAAAACATTAAAGAAAAAGCGATCAACTCAAAGCACACCCTATACTAAGGCTGCCATATTATCATAACAAAATATAATCTCAAATGAGATTATAACCATGGAATAGAGGTTAGAATTTACAAATATTTTTGGAGACAATTCAATTTATAATACCAATGAGACAGAGAATGAACAAATAATAGCAAAAATGAAAAAAGCATGTTTCTTTGAAACATGAAAAATTTATAATCAGTGCAATAAGTAAAAAAATACAATAAAATAAAGAACAGGCTTAACAGTTGGGAAGCAGGAAATGAAATGTACTGTTTATTTGCAGAGGACATGACTAAGTAGAAGATCTAAAAGAATCTAAGAAGTATTAAAAATAACAATTTACCAAGGTAAAGATAAAAAAACTACAAAACTGTATTTTTGCCTACTAGCAAGATACATATGGAAATGAAAATTCCAAATGTCATTTCTAGAAACATTAAAATAAATCCTGGGCAGCAGTCGCGATCTCACAAAACATGAAAGAAGAGGTCAATAGTAATTGAGCATAAATAAATAAATTAGAAATCAAAGAAAACAATTGGAGACTCAAATATTTTTCTAAAAAAATGAGTTTGACAAACTTGGCAACAATTTAAAAAGTCACAAATTACAATATTAGAAACTCTTAAGGGGAACACAACATATATATATATGTTAATTATAGAAACTTAAATTTTAAATTTCCTAAAAATATATCATTTCCCAAACTGATGGTATTAGCTATTACCAGTAGACAATTAAAAAAGCTATCCATTGTGACTACCCTTGCTATCACACAGAGTGTATTGGAAAGTGGATTATGGCGGTGGATGTAGCTAGGTTAAAATTTATCAACTTCTCATTTGATCTCCCTTTTGATACATTTTAAAGTTCTAGTTTTAATATCTGCTTTCAAAAATATTTCTTTTTTATTAAGGTTTTTTTCCTCTATTTTGTTAGTTTTTTTTTTGCTTCTTTGTTTTTTTATGTTTTTTTGGTATAGGAAATCCAGGATGGGTGGATCTATTGCAATAGTAACTGGATTAATGATTTCTTGGGGCATGGCAGGGGAGGTTGGTGGGAAATGGGGAGCTACTAACAAAGAAGACAATAAAGAAGAAAATGTTCAAAATTGGTCCTTGATATGATTGAACTCTTGAATTGTATGGCCCAATAAAACATTAAAAAATAACTTTATTGGGGGCTCATTCAACTCATCACAATCTATACATCCATCCATTGTGTCAAGCACACTTGCACATATGTTGCCATCATCATTTTCAAAACATTTCCTTTCCACTTGAGTCCTTGGTATCAGCTCCTCATTTTTTCCCTCCCTTCCCATACCCCCTCCCCATGAACCCCTGATAAATGTATAAATTATTTTGTCATATCTTATACCATCTGACGTCTCCCTTCACCCACTTCTCTGTTGTCTGGCCCCCAGCAAGGAGGTATAGAAATGGGGATGGGGAGGGAGATATTAGTCCTATAGTCTTTCCACTGATTATCACAGGATTTCTTGGTCCAAAAAAAAAAAATGAAACTCTTCTTTTCTATTCCCAGTTCTCCGAAATTGTATCTGTGATGTTATATTGGCTAAAATTTAGAGATGAAAGCAAATAAAAATGATGGCAGCTGGGGGAATGCCTGCCTTACCTTGATGAAGTGATCGTTTCCTACTTATGACATATGTATATATGTCTATTTCATTTCTTTATCCTCAAAGGAAGAACAGGTTTATTTTTATAAATCAGTCTATTTTTCATCAGTATCTTCATCCTTTCACTTTTTGAAACATTTCTTTTCTAGCTAAAGAAAAATAATGTTAAATGAACTAGTTTTTAAAAATGTAAGATTAAAACTGAAAAATAACATTGAGCACCTGTAGTCACTATACTAAATACTTTCTAGTTGTTTCTTATATAAATGCCTTTTATGGGTTTCATATATGAATTTTGCAATCATCATCTTACTAAAATGATTACTTTTATAATTATCACCATTATCCTAATTATGATAAGTAAAATGATTCTTATATTCAATGAACATAAGCAACAGATATGGTAAAAGAATGCCAAAAGTCTTATCTGACTTTTCCAATATTTATGAAGTGTGTTCGGGTTCACAGTAAAAGAAAAAAAGAATTATCAATTAGTCTTGGCCACTGTACCCTCCAAGCTTCACATGATTGAAGCAACATGTCCTCTGTTTAGAAAATTATACATCACCTCTTTTTAAAATTGCAAATTAAGCTCAATGGTTGCCATCATCATTCTCAAAACATTTGCTTTCTACTTGCCAATAAAACTTAAAATAATCCATTCTTTATCTTCCTTTATTAACACAGTTCTGATTTTGCTTGGTATTATAATGCTCACAGCTAAAAATATTCCTCAAGTTCCTTTTTGACTAGATTTCGCATGACGCAATAAGAGCTTTGCTTTCCTGATATGGGTGCCACCTGTCTTATGCTGGGCTCTTCAGAGGAGCAAAATCTGTTTGTAATCAGTTTCTGTCTGCTCTCGCTATTGTTGTGGTTAGGTGCCCTGGAGTCAGGGAGAAACTGCCCTGTCCTGCTCCATCCTAATCATTATGGCTACGCCTTCGTCTCGTGCTGCAGCCCCTGCGCCGTCCATCTCAGTGAGGTTTTCTGTCTTTTTTTTTTTTTTCTTCTCTGAACCTCTACCAAGCATAACGTTCTTTTCAAGGGAAAGGACTTTCTGTATCTGAAGTACTTGAGACAAAGTCTTGACATTTTTTTCCTAAGGAACATTCTGACTATACTTATTTCAAGACAGATTTGTTACTTCTTATGACAGTCTTTGGTAGATCCAATATTTTCCATCACTGTAATTCAAGTGCCAACTTTTATATGCATATGAAACAACTGATGAGGTTGTGTCTTGGCTCAGGTGCATCTTAGTCCTCAAGGTGATATGTTTGCTCTTCAACCCTTTGAAGGGGTCTTTTACAGGAGATTTGCCTAGGTTAACATGTTGTTTAATTTCTTGACTTTTGTTTCCATGGGTGCTGATTGTGGATTCAAGTAAAAGGAAATTCTTAACAGCTTCATTCTTTTCTCTGTTTATCATGATATTGCTTATTGGCCCAGCTCTGAGTCTTTTGTTTTCTTCCTCGAGGTGTAATCTGTATTTGAAGGCTGCAGTCTTTGTTCTTCATTAGTGAATACTTCAAGTCCCGTTTGCTTTCACCAAGCAAGGCTCTACAATCTGCATATTGCAGGTTTAATTATATATATATATATATATATATATATATATATATATATATATATATGCAGGTATATATGTATTTGTTGTTAGCAGAGGGGGAGAGACAGATATAGAGTCACACACACACACACACACACACACAGATTTATCTCAAGAAGATGGTTCATAGGTTGTGGAGACTGAGTCAGGCATCAGGCTAGCTGTTGGTTTCTCTTGACTCATGGTTGCAGAAACTGGTAGTTTAGAAACAGCTTTTGGTTCACATGGCTGTGGTGAATCCCAAAACCATCAAGCCAAATGTCAGGTTATTGGCTCATAGGCCTTCCTAAACTGGCAAATCTCCAAACTATCAGGTCAGAAAATGGCTTGCTGGCTCAAGTCCTAATAAATGTAGGTCAAATGATGATACTCTAGAGGCAGAATCCAAGGCAATGGAGAAGAAATACATTCAAGTATTTATTTGGTATCGGTCACATCTCCACAGAAACTCCCTTTGCATCAGATTTAGGGTGTGATTTGAGTGAGGGAATTACTTGAGTGGGGAGCAGAGGATGGCTTGAGTCATACCCTTTGTATGGCTGTGACCCATTTTACACCCCACACTAATTCTACCTCATGAACATCTAAAACCTCATTGCCATCAGATAGATTCCAACTCAGGGTAGAACTGCCCTTGTGGGTTTCCAAGGCTATATAAATTTTCATGAGAATAGAAAGCCTCATTTTTCTCCCATGGAACAGCTAAGCTGCTGACTTTTCTAACAGTTTGCAGCTCAGTGCGCAACCATTATTCCACCAGGTGTTTACAGCATAAAACAAAGGATAATTGTATGACATCACAGAATGGACTATAACCACGCAACACTGGACATCATGGCGTAGTCAAGTGATACACCACACTAACCACCACACAGTCCCTTCCGGATTTTTCTCTCTCAATTAACCTAATGCACTTTTGTTGGTGTTGAAATATCTATAGCAAACTATGCAATTCAACCAATTCCATATGTACAGTTCAGTGGCATTGTTTGCATTTTTCAAGTTGTGTTCATCATTCTCACCCTCCTTTTCTGATTGTTCCACTGAATTGTACCTTCAAAAGTAGACAAATGAATACAGTCCACAATATCATTCAGCTGACAGGCAAATATTGTTAAAATGGCCAATGCTTTTGTACATACATATTTACCAAATTAAAAAATAATAATATTTTATTGTGAATTAATAGTGAGGTCTACAATTTGTTTCTAATTAAATACTTGTATTGGGGCTCTTACATCTCATCACAATCCATGCATTCATCTATTATGTCAAGCACATTTGTACATATGTTGCTATCATCATTTCTTTTCTTTTTTAAAAATCATTTTATTGGGGGCTCGTACAATTCTTATCACAATCCATCCATCCATCCATTGTGTCAAGAACATATGTACATTTGTTGCCATCATCACTCTCAAAACATTTGCCTTCCACTTGAGCCCTTAATATCTGCTGCTCATTTCTCTCCTCCCTCCCCACTCATCATTTATTTTCAGAGCATTTTCTTTATACTTGAGCCCTTGGTATTAGCTCCTCATTTTCCCGCTTCCTACACCCTCCTTCCCTCATGAACCCTTGATAAGATATAGATGATTATTTTCATATCTTATATCATCTTCTGTCACCCTTCACCACTTTTCTGTTGTTTATCTCCCTGGGATGGGCTTATATGTTGATCCTTGTGATCCATTCCCTCTCTCCCTCCCCCCACCCCCCAAGTCTTTCCCTTATCCTCCTGGTATCTCTGTTCTCATTTTTGGCCCTGAGGGGTTTATCTATCCTGGATTCCCTGTGTTGTGGGCTCTTATCTGTAGCAGTGTGCATGTTCTGATCTAATCTGATTTGTAAGGTAGAATTGAGGTCATGATAGTGGGCGGAGCAGAGGGGGGGCGGGAAGAAGCATTAAAGAACTAGAGGAAAGTTGTGTGTTCCATTGGTGCTATACTGTACCCTGACTGGCTAATAATTTCCTTGTGACCCTTCTGTGAGGGGATGTACAATTGTCTACAGATGGGCTTTGGGTCTCCACTCCTCATCCCCCGCCTCCCCTATCCAGAACAAAATCTGGGTCTTAGATGCCTGTTACCTTATCCCATTGACACCAAATGATCACACAGGCTGTTAGGCTTCTTCCATGTGGACTTTGTTGTTTCTAAGCTAGATAGCCGCTTGTTTATCTTCAAGCTTTTAAGACCCCAGATACTTTATCTTTTGATAGCCGGGCATCATCAACTTTCTTCACCACATTGGCTTATGCACCCATTTTGTCTTCAGCGATCTTGTTGGGAAGGTGAGCATCACAGAATGCCGGATTATTAGAACAAAGTGTTCTTATGTTGAGGGAGTACTTGAGTTGAAGCCCAATGTCCATCTGCTACCTTAATTCTTTTTTTTAAATCATTGTATTGGGGGCTTGTATAATTTTTATCACAATCCATACATATATCCATTATGTCAAGAACATATGTACATTTGTTACCATCATTATTCTCAAAACATTTGCCTTCTACTTGAGCCCTTTATATCTGCTGTTCATTTCCCTCCCCTCCCTCCCCACTCCCCCCTACCTCATGAACCCTTCATCATTCATAAATTATTATTATTTTGTCATATCTTACACTGTCCAACATCCCCCCAACTTCTTCTTTGCTGTCCATCCCCAGGGGGGAGGAGGCCATACGTAGATTCTTGTAATCAGTTCCCCCTTTCTACCCCACATTCTCTCCACCCTCCAGGCATCACCACTGGTCCTGAAGGAGTTATCTGTCCTGGATTCCCTGTGTTTCCAGTTGCTATCTGTACCTATGTACATCCTCTGGTCTAGCCAGATTTGTAAGGTAGAATTGGGATCATGATAGTGGGGGTGGGGGGTGGAGGAAGAATTTTAAGAACTAGAGGAAAGTTATATGTTTCATCGTTGCTACCCTGCACCCTGATTGGCTCAACTCCTCCCCACAACCCTTCAGTAAGGGGTGTCCGGTTGGCTACCAATGGGCTTTGAGTCTCTACTCTGCACTCACCCACATTTTCAATGATACTCTTTTTTGTTCCCTGATGCCCAATACCCAATCCCCTTGCCAGCCCGTGGTCACACAGGCTGGTGTGCTTCCTCCATGTGGGCCCTGTTGCTTCTGAACTAGATGGCCACTTGTTTATCCTCAAGCCCTTAAGACCCTAGATGCTATATCCCTTGATAGCTGGGCACCATCAGCCTTCTTCACCACACCTGCCCATGCACATGTTTGTTTTCACTGATGGCATCAGGGACGTGGGCACCCATTGATATGATTTTTAGTTCTTTGATGTCTGATAACTGGTCCCTTCTACACCTCATGGTCAGAGAGGCTGGTGTGCTTCCTCCATGTGGGCCTTGATGCCTCTCAGCTACATGGCTGCTTGTTTGGCTTCAAGCCTTTAAGACCCCAGATGCTATATCATTTGATAGCTGGGCTCCATCAGCTTTCTTCACCACATTTGCTTATGCACACGTTTGTCTTCAGTGATCGTATCAGGAAGGTGGGCACCCACTGATATGATTTTTAGTTCTTTGATGTCTGATAACTGGTCCCTTCTACACCTCGTGGTCAGCGAAGCTGGTGTGCTTCCTCCATGTGGGCTTTGATGCTCTTCAGCTAGATGGCCGCTTGTTTATCTTCAAGCCTTTAAGACCCCAGATGCTATATCTTTTGATAGCCGGGCACCATCAGCTTTCTTCACCACATTTGCTTATGCACACATTTTTCTTCTGCAATCATGTCAGGAAGGTGTGCATCCTGGAATGCCAATTTAATAGAACAAAGTGTTCTTGCATTGAGTAATTGCTTGAGTGAAGGCCCAATGTCCATCTGCTGCCTCAGTACTAAACCTATAAATATATGTACATAGATTAGTTTCTCTACACTCATAGAAATATATTTACATATGTACATTCCAGACTTTAGATCTCTATAAATACCCTCTGTCACCTAGTTCCCTCCTCTATCTCCTTCCACTTTCCTCCTGTCCCACTATCATGCTCAGCCTTCATTTGTGTTTCAGTAATTTCTCTCGGTTACCTTGCCCTTGCTGAATCCCTACCAAGCCACTCACACCCTCCTTGCTACTGATCTTGGATCACTTGTTGCTCCCCTGTCCCTGGGTTGGTCAGCACCACCTCCTTGCCCCCTTCTCCCCCTCCCTCATGTCCCCTGGAACCATTGGTCTTGTTGTTTTCTCCTCCAGACTATTCATCCAGTCTCTCTTATCTAGATAGATCTGCAGAGATAATAATATGCACCAACAATCAAGTCATAGAAAGATAGGTGATGAGTGAGAACACCACTATGACAACAAAAAGGGAAATCAATTACCCATAGAAGAATAAATTAATTAAAAGAAAAAAATTAAAAAGAAAGAAAAACCTGTAAATAGATCAAGGCCTGATTTTTTTTATCTCTAGGCATGTCCTTTAGTCAGATCCCATGTGGTACCAAGCTTTGGCCCCAGAATCTGTCCTTTGTACTCCCTCGGGGCTCCCTGCTCTGCTCCCATGGTTGTTCTGCCGCACGCTTTTAATGCCTTGCCTCAGTGTAACAGGGTCAGTCTGGGCCACTCCTGGCCAAGAGTCTCCAGTGTTGTCCCCCTTAGGGCCCTGGGCCATCAAGGGACGGTGTGTCTGATAGTGGGATCAGCCATGTTGTCCACTCTCTCCATTGGCTTTTCAGAGCGGGGATATCATCCTCCAGGCCTGATGGGCCAGGATGTGCTCTACTTTCTCTTCCTCCCCCTTCTTTGCTCCCATTTGCTCTGATGGAACATGCCCTTCTCCCCTAGCTGCAGCTTCAGTGCCGTACTTTCAAGTAAATTCTTCTGGGGTGAGGGGCAGTTGTCCATGTAGCTGGTATGGGGGGTACCTTAATTATTTTTAAAAAAATTCTTAACATATTGATAACGTACATAGATCTATTTCCCTCTCGTTATATAGAAATATATTTACATGTGTACATGCCTGTACTTAGACTTCTATAAAAGTCCTTTGCTTCCTGTTTTTTTCTACTATTTCCTTTTACTTTCCTCTTGTCCCACCATCATGTCTGGCCTTCATTCAGGTATGGTAATTCCTTGCTATTACATTGCCCTTGATTAAGCCTCACTAGGCTTCCTATGCCCTTCTCTCCATTGATTTTAGTTCACTTGTTGTTCTCTTGTCCCTGGGTTTGTTGCCCTCCCTCTTTCTTCTCCCACCTCCCCTTCTCCCATATCTCCCCAGAAGCATCGGTTCTATTGTTTTTTGTCTATGAATTGTTTATCCCTCCTGTCTTATCTAGATAGACATGCAGAGACATTAATAAGAGCAAAAACCAGGCAAAGCCAAACAAAACAACAGAGGAAGACAAACCAACAAAACAATAAAAGCAACAAAAACCAAATAACAACAACAAAAAGAATGCCAATGACAAAAAAGTAAAGGCCTATAAATAGTTCCAGGTCTGTTTTTTGACCTTTAGGAGTGTTTTCCAATTGAGTCTGATGGAGTGCTACAGTCTGTCTCCAAAATCTATTTTTAGTATTCCTTGGGGATTTCATTGTTGTGAGTTCCTTGCTGCTCTGTTGCATGCCCTTGGTGTTTTGCCCCAGTATGATGGGGTCAGATTGGGTACAATTCCAACACTGTCTCCAGTGTTGTCCCCCATAGTGCTATTATTCAGTGAGGTACATTGTGTCTTGTGGTGGGGCCAGTCCGCTGGTCTTCTCTGCATTGTCTACTCTGAGCAGTAATGTTGTACTTGGGGCTTGGTGGGCCAGGAGGTCTAAAATTTTTTAAAAAGGAAAAGAAAAATTTAGAATGGAGAGTTATATGTTATACATATATATTGTAACAATAATAAACATTAAAAAATATAAAAAATAATCTTGGTTAAGGAAGATTTATCACAAATTGAAGGATGATATAAAACTTGCTGATATACTTTATAAATTCAATAGATTAAAGAAAATGCAATGATCATCTCAAAAGTCGTAGAAAAATTAGCAAAATTTAGGACTTATTCATAAAAGGAATAATAAAAGAATTCTCTTAATAAGCAAAAGGATATCCCACAAAACCCAGTATAAGCACAAGAAAATGGTTTCTTTTAAGCAAGAACAAGACATTGATGCCAATATCACCATTTCTGTTTCAGACTTAGAACTGAAAGTTCTATGCAGGGCAACAAGAAAATATTAAATGATAAAAGGCAGAAGAACTAAAAAAAAAAAGGAATATCAAAGCTTTTAGTATTCACAGTTAACAATGATTCTTGTGTAGAAAAGCCAAGAGAATCTTGCCATTAAAATTAACAATAGAATTTAGCAATACTGTACATTATAAAAATCAATATATAAAAGACTAATGACTATCATGTACACTACCAATAAGGAAGATAAAAAGTTAATTTAAAAATGTTATTCACCAAAGGATGTTGAAGATGTTCCTAGAGAAAATTATACAAATTTATTTAAATATTTAATATTCAGATGTAATATTCTTATGGATGGAAAGATTCAAACTCATATATACATACTCACATATATAACCATGCAGATTTATATTGGAACTCCCCTGAATGAATAAGTTAATGGAAGAAGAAATGACATATTAACTTATGAGGAGGTACCCCCCAAAACTTGATGCTCATTTGTTCTTTTGATGTCAGACTGTTAATCAGGCTTTCTATTTAGAGGTCCTGAAAAGATTGCCTAATAGTGTGTGACAAAAAAGGTCTGGCTTGTGGCAGATGAGAGACTGGTTTTGCCACCATGACAGTGTACCTGCCTACACAACCATCTCAGTGTGCCAGTTTATGGCAAAAGGCAGCATGCCTCTCTTGCCCCACACACCTTACTCACCTTCCTGTGCTCTAAGCTACTTCTTTTTGTTTCTGCAAATGAAGGGGGACATGAAAGGACAATGATTTAACAACATAGAAGAGGTAAAGAAAAAAAACAAGGGAGGTGCTATCAGCCATCCAAACAAACGAGCTTGAAAAATGCTTCCAAGAATGGAATCACAAATTTCACAAGTATATTAAGTATAATGGAGAGTACTTTGAAGGTGATAAGATTGCTTTGTAGAAAATATTTAAATGTATAACTTTGAAAAAAATCTGTTTTTTTGAACCCCCACATATATAGAACACTCCACCCAATAACAGCACAATAGATATGCTTATCCGTGCACATGGAACATTCTCCAGAATAGAACATGTGTTAGTTTACAAAAGAAGCCTTAATAAAATTTAAAGCAGTGAGATACTGCAAACTATTGTCGCATCTTAAGGCTATGAAATTAGAAATTAAAAATAGTAAGATCAAGGGAAAAAGTGAAATACATGAAAATTGAAAAAAAATTAAAAATGAAAATTGAACAGTGCTGCTTAAAAACTACAGGGTAATTAAAGAAATAAGGAATGAAATTTTAAAATTACTTGAAACAATTAAATTTAGTAATACAACATACTAAAAATGTTGGTCCCCAGGAAAAGCAATAGTCAAAAGGCCATTTATAACAATAAATATAGACATCAAAACAAAAAAATTCCAAAGCCACATTTTAACTCAACATCCTCAACAATGAAGCAGAGTAATAAAATAAACTTAGCCACCAGAAGGAAAAAATATCTAGCAGGTATGTGAGATAATTGAAAATACCATGACTTGGACTAGGTGCACCTTAGTCCTCAAGACATCTGCTTTCTAACACTAAAAATGTCTTTTGCGGCAGATTTTCTCAGTACAGTATGTCATTTGATTTCTTGACTTCTGTTTCTACTGGCATTGAAATAAGACCTCACAAGCAGGTAAGTTTTGATAAGCCTACTTTAAAAGGAGCAATAATCTACTGACTTGCCATTACAGTACCTGAAGTTTCTAATTTGAACTTTTGACTTGACAGTTATCCATGCATAATTTAATATGCTTTAGAATATAAAGGTTAGGTTATTAGTTTCATGGACTATTCAGTAGAGAACTCTAAGGGGATGGTTCAGAGGTTATACAAGTTCCAGTGAAAGTCAGTTATAGTTAATATTACAGTCAAAGCTACCTTGTGTTCTAGTGGTGGATACTGGATAACTACAGGAATGTTTGAAGGCATTAGAGTGCCTAGAGCTTGGTATGAGGGAGGGAAATCTCAAGTGCAATGTTTATCTTAGAGACAGTTTCACGTTTCATTTAGTTTTTAGTGTAGCCCTGCCTGGAAAACCATGCTTTCTGCCCATGCCAAGTAATTTTCACTTCTCCATTTTAGCCTCCCCCCCCCCCCCCGCCCTTGGCTTTCAGTTTGTTGTATTGTGGTGGCTTGTGGGTTACTATGATGCTGGAAGCTATATCACTGGTATGACAAATGCCAGCAGGGTTATCCAAAGAAAAGAGGTTTCAGCAGAGCTTTCAGACTAAGAATACACAACAAAGGAGGAATTGGCTGTCCACTTTGGGGAAGTAGCCACCGAAAACCTTATGTACAGCTTTGACACTTTGTCAGATACTGAAAACCTAGTGAGTGGAAGGCAATTGTGAGGATGCCACAGGACCACACAGTGTTTTGTTCAATTGTTCATCAGGCCACTAAGAACTGACTCAATGGCACACAACAACAACCACAACCATGATACAGCAGCACATTTCATAGAACTTCAGAAGACCTGGATTTGTGTGCCAGCTCTGTGTTCACTAGCTAGGTGAAATTGGAAAAGTCACCAAATCTCTCTGAGTGTGATTTGTTTTCTTTCAACTGAAGGTAGTAATACCAGAGTTTTATTGACTCTACCAAGACAGTTTATATGTGGATCTTATCAAAATATGGATAGCATTGGGAAGAGTAGGAATTCCAGAATACTCCATTTTGTTCACGCAGAACCTTACATTGACCAGCAGGCAGTCATTCAAACATAATAAGGGAATGCCGAGTGATTTACAGTTAGGAAAGGTGTGTGTCAGAGTTGAATCTGTTTACCATATTTATTCAATATGCATGCTGAAGAAATGATCAGAAAATGACTATATGAATAGGACAAGACTGGAGGAAGGCTTATTAACACCACTGAATATGTAGATATATAACTTTGCTGGCTGAAAGTGAGGAGGACTTGAAGCACTTGTTGATGCAGCCTTCAGTATGGATTACAATTTAATGTAAAGAAAACCAAAATTCTCACAACTGAACCAATAAGGAATATCATGATAAATGGAGAAAAGATAGAAGCTGTCAAGAATTTTGTTTTACTTGGATCCGTAATCAGTGCTCATGGAAGCAGTAGTTCAGAGATCAAATGATATATTGCATTGGGTAAATCTGCTACATAGGATTAAAAAAATAATTTTATTAGGGGCTCATACAACTCTTTTCACAATCCGTACATACATCATTTATTTCCAGCACGCACATTCGTACATATGTTGCCATCATCATTCTCAAAACACCTGCTTTCTACTTGAGCCCTTGGTATCAGTTTCTCATTTTTCCCCTCCCTCCTCACTCCCCCCTCCTCCTGAACCCATAAGACTTCTTTAAAGTGTTGAAGAGCAAGTATGTTACTTTGAGGACTCAGGTGCACTTGCCCCAAGCCATGATTTTTTTATCACCTCATATTCATCTGAAAGCTGAACAATAAAAAAAGGAAGACCTAAGAAGAATTGATGCATTTGAGGAGCCTTGGTGATATAGTGGGTACACAGTGGGCTGTGATCCTCATGGTCAGCAGTTTGAAACCACCAGCAGCTCTGTGGGACAAAGACTGGGCTTTCTTCTCCCATAAACAGTTACAATCTTGGAAACCCACAGGGGGTCTCTATGAGTCAGCTTTGACTCGATGGCAGTGAGTTTGGTCTTTGGTTTTGGCTAGTAAAGAATATTGAGACTGATTTTCAGTTTTGGCTGGTAAACAGTATTGACACTATCAAAAGAACAAAGAATATTGATACTATCATAAGATGCATATCCAGAATGCTCTCTAGAAGCAAAAATGGTGAAAATTTGTCTTACATACTTTGGACATGTTATCAAGAGAGATCAGTGCCTGGGAAAAGACAGCATACTTAGTAAGATAGAGGGGTAGTCAAAAAGAGGAAGCCCCCCAACAAAATTGACTGAAACGGTGACTACAATGATCAGACCGAATATGACAAAGATTGTGAGGGTGACGCAGGGCTGAGTGGTTCCTTTTGTTGTCCATAGGCTATCTATGAGTTGGGAGAGTCTCAATGGCTCCTAATAACAACATTAGGGGTGTTGTTCTTATGTGCTGTTATGTTGGTTCTGACTCGTCAGAACCCTATGTACAACAGAATACAACATTGCCCAGTCCTGTGTCATTATTTACAGTCATTTCTATGTTGCAGCTCATTGTTGCAGCCACTGTGTCAATTCATTCCACTGAGGATCTTCCTCCTTTTTCCTGACTCTACTTCACTAAGCACGATGTCCTCCTTTAGGAACTGGTCCCCCCTGATAACACGTCCACAGTATGTTAAGACAAAGTCCCCCCGCCTCCCCCTATACACCTAATTTACAATACAAAATTGTCAAAATGAAAAAAACTATCTCAATAATAAAAAGACATCAGTACATGCTTCTAAGAGATATTCTGGCTATACTTCTTTCCAGACATATCTGTTTTCCTTTTGATCCATGATAAGTCAATGTGTACCATGTCAACATCATAATTCACAAGCACCAATTCTTCTTAGATGTTCCTTTTTCATACATAATAATAGCTTGACTTGGTATTTATCTTCATAGTGACATCTTTGTGCTTTACCATTTTTAAAGAGCACCAGGTTTGCTCCGTGCAGTGAGTCATTTGACTTTCTGATGACTGCTTCCATGAGCACTGGTTGATGATGCAAGTAAACTGAAATTCTTTTCTCCATTTCTTATGATGTTACCTATTGGTCTGGTTGTGAGGATTTTTGTTTGTGTTTTTTACATTCGGTTGTCATCCATACTGAAGGCTGCAGTATTTGATCTTCATTAGTAAGTACTTCGAGTCCTCCTTGTTTTTAGCTAGCAAGGTTGTATTATCCACATATTCCAGTTTATGAATGAGCCTTCCTCCAAACTTCATACCATGTTTTTCTTCACAAAGACCAGCTTTTCTTATCATGTGCTTAGCACACAGATGGAATAAGTAGGATGCAAGGATACAATCCTGAAGCACTCCTTTCCCGATTTTAACCAGGAAGTATTCCTTCCCCATGCCCCTGTTTGCACAACTGCTACACAAGACCCATATTCCACCTGAACACAAGTAAGTGTTCTGAAATTCTTAATCTTCCTAAAATTATTAATAATTTTTTATGATCCAGATAGTTGAATGCCTTTGCATGGTCAATAAAACAAGTTAACGTCTTTCTGGTATCCTCTCTACTTCCAGCCAAATTCATCTGAAATCAGCAGCAATGATATCCCTTGTTCTATGCCCTCTTCTGAATCTGGCTAGATTTTTTGATACCTCATTGTTGATGACTTCATTATCTTCAGCAACATTTTACTTGCATGTGACATTAATGATATCATTCAATAATTTCTACTTTCTGTTAGATCACCTTTCTTTGAAATGGGCAGCTGGGTACATGGATCTCTTCCAGTCCTTTAGCCAGAATTCCTTGGTATAGATGATTGAACGATCCAAACATTGCACTGATTGGTTAAATAGCTCAACGATTTTTCCATCAATTCCCAGAGGTTGTTTATTTTTGTCAGTGGTTTCAGTGGGGCTTAGATTTCTTCCTTCAATTTTATCTGTTCCCAATTGTATGCATCTTTCTCGAATGGTTGATTGCTAACCAATTCTCCTTGGTGTAGTGGCTCATTTTCTTCACTTTAACTTGACTTTGTATAAGACAAATTGATAAGTTCTACAGTGGCCTGCTAGCCTGGTTTTAGGACATGATCATCTCTTTCCACAGGTGAAGTCACTTTTATTTGTGTCTTTCATCTGGAGAAGTGCACGTGTACTTTTGTGTTGTTGAAAAGGGTATTTGTGATGAAAAAGCCATTGCTTTTGCAAAATTTTATCATGCCATCTTCTGCTTCATTTCTATCACCAAGACCCTATTTTCTTGCAACTACTAGCCCTTCCTTTTTGTTTCCAACAGCAAGTGCAATTTATTATAGGACAATGCCATTGATATCACATGTTTTCTTTGTAGTTAGAAATAATCTATCCAATGATACTTCAGTACAATGGAAATATCCCTTCACTCAATGTTTAATACATACTTAACTGTTTTGTTTGAATGGCCCTGGTCTGGAATTAAGGAGCCCTGGTGATGCTATCGGGTAAACATTGGATTGTTCACTGCAAGGCTAGTGGTTCAAACCAGCCAGCTACTCTGAGGAAGAAAGTTGAGATTATCTGCTCCTATAAAAATTTACAGTCTCAGAGAAACCTAAAAGATTGGCTCACGATGATACAGAATCAACTAGATGGCTATAGGTTTTTGGTTTTGCATATGAACCTGATTCATATTCATAGCTCAAAATTAGGAGATACCTCAGTCTATCGTAGTGATTCACAACTGGGGGTGATTTCAATTCTTAGAGATATTTCTCAATATTTAGACACATTTTTGATGGCTACATCTGGGAAGGGAGTTCAATTAATATCTTGGCCAGGTATGCTGCTAACATCCTGAAAAACCAGACAGTCCTTATACCAAGAATTTTCTGGTCCAAAATGGCAATAATTTTGCTATTTTAAAAACCTTAACCTCAATGTTGAGTGAAGTCTCTCACACATGAGTCATGGACTGGCCAGGAGATTTTAATAATGTTTTAGAGCCTATGCTCAGCAATGGTGAAACCCAGCAGATGTTTCCCCAGGTTCCAAATTGGTCAGTTTTTTTACTACTCACCTGTCCTGTCGTTTCATGTCCTTTGTACATATGCTATTGAGAATGATTCAAGATATTTCCTTCTAGTCTTTGTAATTTAGTCAGTGAAATAAGGATTAAAAAAGATTAGAATTATTGCATCAAAGCAGTTTTGGTGCTTTTGTGTTTTCCAAAAGATTCTTTAAGAGTCTCCGAACCAGAGAAGAGAAAATGGAGACAGAGAAATACCAAGTTAAGAATTAATTCCCTGTTAAAAAATGGCCCAGCAAGAGAAATCAGAGTTCAAGAAGGGGCAGGCGAGTGCAGAGGGCATTTCCACTCTCACACCTGTAAGTTATTAATGGTGTTTGAAGTGATTGTTGATGGAAGAACTTGTACATTTGAGCTGCTTCATATGTATTCTTAGTGTTTTCAGAGAACTGCCTCACTTCTGGAGGCCTGAAATATCTTCAAACTGAATTGGAGATCAAACAGAAAATTCCATGACTTGGGAATATCATATAGCTATGTGACATGTGGAAGGACCCAGAATAAGAGAATCAATGCTTAAATAACTACACTGTGCATTTTAAACTCAGAGATCCAGCATTGCTTTCATAATTTTTTGCAGTCATAACTTTAAATACAGTGGTCTCAGAAAATAATATCCCAGGGTCTCAAAATAATACAAGATATACAATTTTAATATATTTGTTTTGGTTTGACCTCCCTATTCTTAGAAGACTAGAGCATAATTACCTTATTTTCCCACAACTTTTCATAAGAAACTTTGTAGAGTGTTCATTGTAGGGTATGAAGTCTTGGGACAAAGAAAGTACCATCCTCTATTGAGTACTGAATCAATACGTTTTTTGCATTAACAGTGTAAATCAATGCAATCCTAACATTTCTCTCTTGTACTAGTAATTGGCATATAACTAAATTTAGCAATGATAGATGGTTACACTTTTAAAGGCAGCACCAAGCTGCATAGGTCTATGACTTTATTTCTCCTGTTGATATTTATTGGAATTAATTTTACATGTTTTCTTTAAAAAAAATCTTCCCAACTCCAATAACAACAACCCTGGGCATGGCAGGGTATTAATAACAAATCCTAGAAAATCCAGTGAAAAATAATAGGACATGATTTATTTTCAAAGTAGAATTTTTACTCCTTATTAGTAGATATAGCAACCCTTGTTACACTTTGGGGATGTGCTTAGCTGCTAAGCAAAAAGATCTGGGGTTTCAGTTCCAGCTGCCCAGCAGGAGAAAGATGTGGTCATTGGCTTCTGAATGGTAGTCATGGAAATCCTAGGGCAGTGGTTGTCAACCTTCCTCACACCAGGACTCTTTCATGCAGTTCCTCGTGTTGTGGTGAGCCCCAACCATAAAATCATTTTTGTTACTACTTTATAACTGTAATTTTGCTACTGTTATTAATCATAATGTAAATATCTGATATTCATGATATATTTTCATTGTTACAAATTGAACATAATTAAAGCATAGTGATTAATCACAAAAACCATGAACTTCTATATTGTGAAATATTTATTTCTAATTACATATAAATGAAAATTTGTCTTGAAGCATGGTGTAGCATGAGTAACAGTCTTCACGTCCTGTGCTCTGTATGTGACTGGACTCACCTGGAGTTGGTGTCTCAGTTCCTAAGACCATTGAAAATAATGTGTTTTCTGATTGTCTTAGGAAACCCCTGTGAAAGGGTTGTTTGGCTCCCAAAGGGGTCGCGACCCACAGGTTGAGAACTGCTGCCCTTGGGGGTGGTTCTACTCTTCGTATTGACGTGCTATGTGACTGAATGGGCTCAATAGCAAGAAGTTTTATTAGATAGCAGTTTCAGGTGAATCTTTTCCGTTAGCAGCCCAACTCGTAACCACTACCCCTCCAGGGAGTTTCAGGTGAATCTCTTGATTAAAGATTAGAAATTAGAGTTTAAGAGCTTACTTCTAATAAATCGTTTTATATTATTTCCTGTGTCTGCTCAATTTCTTTAAAGTATGAAAAATGTAAAACTGTAACAGACTACCTATCATTATTCTCTTATACTTATTACCTACAAATAGGAAAAATAATGAAAGGGTTGATGAGAAGTTATCAATGAGAATAATTATTACAATATCTGGGTCCTGTCTGTTAACATCACTAACTTTTTGTTGTTGTTAAAATTCCCATTATTATTTTTGAAAAACAGATTCATGTAGAGCACTACTAAATGTCAACAAGAACAATGCAAAAAATTTTATAGGCTCATCGCCTTCATAAGTATCGATGAAGATAATATAAGGAAAATCTAAGAAAAAACTGAATGTAGTGAATAATAAAATTGATAAATACATTAGACCAGATTGAATTCATCCCAAAAGTGCAAGGTTAGTTTAACATTCAAAATTTGATTTTGATACCACATATATATATAATTTATTAGATTAAGGGAATTAAGGGTAAAAATTGTATGATCAGCTCAATAAATTCAGGAGAAAAAAATAGCTCTGAAGATTATTAGAAATATGTTGGATTTGCATAATTTGATAAAGGACATCTCCAAGAAAAATCAAAACTATAGTGAATTGTGAGATGTTACCATATATATACTCGTGTATTAGCTGAGTTTTTCAGTACAAAAAATGTGCTGAAAAACTGGGGTTCGGCTTGTACACGGGTCAGTGGTACCCCAACGAGGTGTAATATCTCGCTGTGGCGCCCTGAGGTAACGGGACAAGTGCCCATTATCTCGTGGGCGATTGCCATTTCTCCGGTGTTCATTCAAAGTCCCGCTGACATTGCAGGGCTCTGAATGTTTGTTTACTCACATATCACCAATCAGAGCTGTCCTATGACAGGGACAGCTCCAATTCACAGAAGCACCCGTAGTGATTCACTTACGCTGGCAGCTGAACTGGTAAGGATGTGTCTGTGTCTGTGCTCCATCTCTCCCCTCTGATCTCTGTGTTAATTCACATCCTGCATTCCCTGCCAGCAAGGACTTCCCACCCCCTCCTCCAGGCTAACATGTCGCGGGGGCGCATTACCATGAAAGTTCTTTTTCAAGGTCTTGGTTTTTTTTGCCTATTAGAAATGGATACTCTTGAGCCAAAACAAAAACACAATTCATATGAGGCTGGTTTCAAAATGAAGGTTGTGTCAAGAGCAGAAGAGAGCAATAACAGTATTGCAAGTAGGGAATACTGCGCTGATGAAAAGCAAGTTAGGGAGTGGCGGAAAATGAAGGCTGACTTGGAACAGATTCGAAAAGCTAAAAAAGCTCGTTGTGGTTTAACGTCTTTTTATGGGGCTTCAGAGAGTGAATTGCATAAATGGGTTATGGAGTGTCGTCAAAATGGTTACTGCGTAAAACGCATGGGAATCCACATACATGCTCTACAAATGGCTAAGGATGACAAATATAAAGCATCAGGCATTGAAAAATTTGCTGCGTCAGCAGGATGGTGTACCCGCTTCATGAATAACTTTGGCCTAGTATGTTTGAGACAAAGAACAAAGATTTTCCAGAAATTGCCACAAGACCTTGAAGAAAAAAATTATGTCATTCCAGTCATTTAGTATACAACAAAGAAGGATTTATAATTATGACCTGGCAGATATTGGGAATATGGATGAAACTGCCATAACTTTTGATCTTCCAAGCAACAGAATGTGGCAAGTTTAGGAGAAAAAACATATATCTCAAAACCACAGGAAATGAAAAAAAAAAACCACTTTACAGTTGTTCTATCATGTTTGGCTAATGGAACTAAGCTGCGTCCTGTCATTTTAAAAAGAAAGACCTTGCCTAAAAAGATCAATTTCCCACCAAGAATTGCTGTGTGTGCATTTGTTAAAGGCTGGATGGATGAAGACGGAACCAAAAAAATGGCTGGAAGAAATTTGGAACTGATGACCAGGAGCAGCCTTAAAGAAAAATCCATCGTTACTTGTTTGGGATATGTTCAGAGCCCACCTATTGGATGACATAAAATAATTGGCAAAATCTAGTAAAGTTACTTTAGCTGTTATTCCTGATGGACTTACATCTGTACTGCAGCCTCTGGATGTATCTTTGAATAAGCCTTTTAAAGACCGTATGCGAAGGATATGGCATGAATGGATGTCATCTGGTCATGCCCGACTAACAAAAGGAGGAAATCTCATGAAGTGTGACATAGAGTTAATAGCAAAGTGGGTTCGAGATGCATGGGAAGACATTCCAGAAGACATGGTGTGACGTGCCTTCCAGAAATGTAGTATTAGTAATGCTATGGATGGCAGTGAAGACTGTGCTTTGTATGAAACTGACAGCAGTGATGGTGATGACGGCGATCTCAGTGAGGACAGCGTCTATGATGACCTCACGCCAGCTGAAGCTCTGCATTGGGATACGGATGATGATGAGGAATCCAGTTTTGAAGGCTTTTAACTCTTTACATTTTAGCTTGGTTGCTGATTGAGCTCAGGGAATAGTGCTCTTAAGATATCATTGTTGATACCTTATTGTTTTTGTTGAACCTATTTTCCACTTCCTTTGCTGGCTTACTAATGTTAAATGACTTGTCCTTTTATTTATGTTTTTTATTTAAAATAAATATTTAAATGCATTACTCCACTGATGTCTCAATTTTTAGTAATTTTATTTTCATTTGTTTGGATTATTTAAAAAGTACAAGAACAGTATAGAAAATACTATTTTTTGTCCATATTCAGTTTTGGGTATCACATTATGTCATTAGCTATCTTTGTCTCTTTTAAATTCATTTTTTTCAACGAACTTTTAGATGTCAACTTGGATCCATGAGTCACAATCAAATTGAGGGCAGGGAATTTGGTTTGGAGTTTGTCTGCATGTCATTTTTCTGGGGCCATTTATTCATAAGTATATCATGTCCCTTTGTCCCTAGATACATCATTATAAGTTTCTTAAGAAAAAGGACATTTGCAAACATGCATGCACGTGTGCACACGAACACACACACACACACACACACCAAAAAATAGAAGAAAGAAAGGGGGCATTCTGTTATATAACCACAGTGTAGTAATCAATTTCAGGAAACTTAATGTTGAAATAAGACCTTAAATATATATATGTATATTGCCATCTATCTTCTAAATAGTCAAGTGACCTAATCATGCATTTGTTTTTTTTTCCTCCACTAGAGGCTGCCAGTATACATATCATATTCAGTTCTTGGGTTCTTTAGTCATTTTCGTTTGGAACAGTTTCTGAGCTTTTCTTTGTCCTTTGTGACAGTGATTAAAAAAAAGAATACTGGCTCTCTCCCCCACCCACACATTTGTCAGTTCAACATTTCAGTTGTATGATATACTGATATGAATTACATTAATCATGTGCAACCATCATCCATAATTGCTGCCAAATTTAGCTGCTTTTTTTTAAAGACTGATTCCCCTTATTAGTTATTTTTATGTTTTCTTATTATTATATTAAGGTCATGAATTCATATTAAAATATTACATAAATGTATTTTTCTCACAGGATCACATCTATTGTCTTTTATTGGTTGTGTTAGTCTGGTTGGATTAGAGAAACAAATTCATAGACATAGAATTCAAACTGAAGACTCAAAGGCTGCCTAACCAGTCAACAAACCTAGGAAAGAAGAAGCTGATAGTCTCAGGTACAGCTGGGAATAAAGAGCATCCTTTCAGGTAAAGGAGACTGCTGGCGATAATCCAACAAAGATTTTTGAGGGCTATCTCTTAAGTAACTATGTTATTTTTGTACCCCATTTACATTGGAAAGAGAAGCTGCCCAGTCCTGTGCCATTTCTATAATTCATTGTGCATCTCACTGTTTTGATAGCATTTTCATGGGTTCACTTCTGAAGATTGCTGACATTTCTTCCTGCTCTGTATTAGTCTGGAAGTTCTACAAAAGCGTGTTCAGCATCATGGCCACACTAAACTTCAGCTGATAAACGAGTGGTGGCGGAGCATGAGGTGTAGAAGGCAGGAGTGGACGTGTCTCCGGCGTGACTGCACCACCACTGCCCCTCAAGAATCCCTCAAGGACCTCCAAAGAAAGAGTTATCTCCGAGTGTCTGCAAAGGCCCAAGAGCATTAAGTTTAGATCTTATTAGTCAAATAAGAATGCTTCTCTCCTCCTCTTGGGGCGGGAGGGTGAATCAGCCAGAAACAGATATTATAAAAATTCCAGTAAGGAATGGTAGAAAGTTAAAAAGAAGATGAGGTTTGTTTTGTAAAGGGAACATGAAGGATGCCCTCTATCACCACTCCTTTTCAATATTGTGCTGAAAGTCTTCTCCAAAGCTGTTGGTCAAGAGAGGGAAGTTAAAGGCATAATGAGACAAACCCCCCTCTACTTGCATATGATATGATCCTATACATAACCCCCCCCCAAAGACTAGGTGAGAAAATTGTTGGAATTAATGGAAAGATTTAGCAAAGTTGTAGGGTACAAAATCAATATAACAAAAATCAGGCAATTTCCTTTATACTAACAAAGACAGCTCTGAAATTCTACACCTCTTCTTCTATTGGATATAAATACAGGTCTCTTAAAGTGGTGGGAGTACCACATGGCTCAGCAATCCCAATACTAGTATGTATCCTAGAGAAATAAGAATAGATATAAATATATAAATAGGTATACGATTAGATATATGACTAGAAATAAGAATAGATATATGCACACCTATGTTCATCAAAGAACTATTCACAACAGCAAAAATGTTGGAAACAATCTAAGTGTGCATCAGTAGACTAATGGATAGACCAAATATAGAATATACGATGCAATACTATACAGTATTAAAGAATAATGATAAATCTACAAAATACTTCATAATATGGATGAACCTGGAAAACATGCTGAGTGAAACCAGTCAATCAGAAAAGGACAAATATTGTATGAGATTGCCAGGGTCGGGAGGGGAAAAAGGATAAATCTAGGGAGTAGATGCATATTCACTTGGATGAAGGGGAAGATAATGTGTCATAAGGTGTAGGTCAGCGGAAAAATATTGAAGGCGCAGGAAGACACTACGAGCAATATATGAGTTAAAGGCAACCGTGGTAAATATTACATACCAATCCTGCAATAATCTCTAAGTGTATGCATAGAAACATGAATGAACTGATGTGGGCCTGTTTTTGTTTTGTTTTACATTTTATTGTGGATTGGGTGAGAGTTGACAGAGCAAATCCATTTACCATCCAACAATCCGAACAAACTGTGTTTCATCTCGCTGGTGGCAATGCCCACAGTGTAACATCACTTACCCTGCCTCCGCCCGGTGTTTCTGTTGCTATTCCGCCTCCTTTTCTAAACTTCCCAGCTTTGTCCTTGGGTGAATGCTGCTCTCTGGTCGCAGAGGGTTGATTTTTCTAAGGAGTATGTAAATTACTAGTGTTTTTGTTCCCCTTATAGTTACATTTATTGTTTGGCTGAATTTATTAGCCATGTATCAGAGGAAGCCAGCCCCTAACACATCATTACAGGTCCAGTAGGCGCAATTGTACAGCGATAATAAGTAAAGATCATAGTAAAGTTATAGAAAGCATGAGAGATAGAAGTGAAGTATTGAAATAAATGGGAGTCAGACACGTTTCATGGTAGCATGCTCACCTCTGTCCCGCTCGATGGTCCACATGGAGGGAGAGAGAGAGTTTAATGGTAGCTCCGACCCCTTTTATATTCTCTGGGGACATGCAAGCCCCCTAATTACAGGTGAGGACATATGTCACTGGAAGGGGCTGACCTTTGGTAATACAGTAATGAGACGGGAGTGGTCTAGGGACATACACGCAATAGGAAGGGGAGGGATCCTAGGTTCAGGATGGCAGCCTAACTTTGACCTATTCCCTAGATCTCCATAGGAACCATTATCAGTAGGGTGTGAATGCTTGGTCTCAGGCCTCAAGGAGGAATAGTTTACTGTCCCCAGTAGCAGGGAGTGAGGGCTGCCATATAGTCTGGTGGACTAACTGCCCTAGAGGCCTACCCTGTAGTCTGGTGACTAACTGTCCTGGGGAGGATGTCTATAAGCGTTTGACCTCTCCCCACAGCCATGCGAGTAAGTTCATTTCCAGATCTGAAGGATGACTATGGACCATACTTTTGGGGGTTCCACCAATTTTTGCTTTTTTTCTTAAATCATTTTATTGAGGGTTCGTACACCTCTTATCACAATCCACATACATCTATGTGTCAAGCACTCCTGTACATTTGTTTCCCTCATCATTCTCAAAGCATTTGCTTTCCATTTGAGCCCCTGGCATCCACTCCTCATTTTCCCCCTCCCTCCCCACTCCCACCTCCTGCATGAACCCTTGATAATTTATAAATTATTATTATTTTGTCATATCTTATGTCTGATGTCCCCCTTCACCCACTTCTCTGTCCATCCCCCAGGGAGGAGGTTATATGTAGATCCTTATAATCTGTTCTCTCCTTCTCCCCTACCTTCTCTCCATCCTCCCAGTATCACCATTTTCACCATTGGTCCTGAGGGGTTCATCTGTCCTGAATTCCCTGTGTTTCCAGTTCCTTTCTGTACCAGTGTACATCCCCAGGTACAGCCATATTTGCCATGTAGAATTGGGATCATGATAGTGGGGCGTGTGTGTGAAGCATTTAAGAACTAGAGGAAAGTTGTATGTTTCATCATTGCAACACAACATCCAGACTGGCCCTTCTCCTCCCCGCAACTCCTATGTAAGAAGACGTCCAGTTCCCTACAGGTGGTCTTTGGGTCCCCACTCCGCATTCCCCCTCATTCACAATGATATGTTTTTTTGTTCTTTGACACCTGATCCCTCATCCCTTGGACCCCATAATCAATCCAACTGATGTGCTTCTTCCATGTGGGCTTTGTTGTTTCTCAGCTAGATGACCGCCTGTTTATCTTCACGCTGTTAAGACCTCAGATGCTATATCTTTTTATAGCCTCGCACCATTAGCTTTCTTCACCATATTTGCTTACACACCCACTTTGTTTTCAGCGATCATGTTGGGAATGTGAACATCTCAGACTGCTGAATTATTAGAACAAAGTGTTCTTGCGTTGAGGGAGTACTTGAGTAGGGGCCCACTGTCCATCTGTTTCCTCAATACTAAACCTATCAATATATATACATGGGTCTAGTTCCCCCTCATAATATATAAATATATTTAAATATGTGTATTCCTGTATTTAGATCTCTGTAAATGCCCTCTGCCTCCTAGTTTTTCACTCTCTTTCTTTTTACTTTCCTCTTGCCCCACTATCATATTCAGCCTTCATTTGGGTTTCATGGATTCCTCTCAGCTACATTGTCCTTGATCCAGCCATGCTAGATCTCTTACATCCTCCTCACCATTGATTTTTAGTCACTTATTGTTTCCTTGTCCCTAGGTTTATTAACACGCATTTCCTTTCCCCTGCCTCCTCCTCTCCCATGTTCCCCTGGACCTGTCATCCCATTGTTCTCTCTTCCGGCTTGTCCATCCTGCCTATCCCTTCTAGATAGCCATGCAGCATCAACAGCACAATGAAGCAACATAGAAAATAAAACAATAGCTACACCAACAACAAAAAGGTAACAATAACAAGCAAAACAAACCCCATACATGTCAAGGTCTATTTGTTGCGCTATGAGTGTTCTCCAGTGGAGTCCAATGGGGCATCACGCCATGGCCCCACAGTCTATTTTTGGTATTCCCTGGAGATTTCCTTGCTCTGCTCCCCTTGCTGCTCTGTTGCATGACCCCAGTGTCTGACTTCAGCGTGGTGGGCTCAGGGCAGGCACAATTCCTGCCGTGTGTCTCCAGTGTTGTCTCTGGTGATGCCATGGGTCAGTGAGAAATGTCGTGTCTCGTGGTGGGGCTGGCCTTATGGTCCTCTCTGTGCATTGCATGTTCTGAGCAGAAATTTTGCCCTCAGGGTTTGATGGGCCAGGATGTGATTCACTTTTTTTTTCCCTCCCCACTTATTGGCTCCTGTGTGCTCTGGTCAGACAAGTCCCTCTCCTTGAGCTGTAGCTTCAGTGCTGTCTTCTGAAGTGAATTCTTCAGTGTGTGTGTGTGTGTGCATGCGTGTGTGTGTATGTGTGTGTGTGCTGTCCACTTAATTGGTAATGGGGATGGCTCTTCAGGCCTCTCTATTGGTTCCCTGCTTAATGTCCATGTGTGTGTTCTTGTCTTGGAGCACCAGGTTGAAGTCTGGTCTCTCTTGACCTGTGGAGATATAAATAAGACCCTCCCCTTGGGTGAGTTAGTGTCCTGTTCCCCCGCCATCCGTGTCTTTTTATTTCCCCCCTCCTTTTTAGTGGGCTACCCTGAGTTTGTATGTATCCCTGGGTTTAGTCTAGTCCCTGCCATATTACCTGGACCTCACCCCAGGGATCTATGTAGACAGTTGCTTCTTCCCTATGTTCCCTTTGGATTTTTTTACTTACCTAGTGGACTCAGTTGTATTTGTCCTTTTGTGTTTGCCTTACTTCACTGAGCATAATTTTCTCTAGTTCTTCCCATTCGGCGATGTGCTTCATGATTTTTAGGGATATGTAATACTCCATTGTACGTATGTACCACCGTTTTTTAATCCATTGATCTGTTGATGGATATTTGGGTTGTTTCCAACTCCTTGCAATTGTGAACTGCACCCCGAGGAACATTGGGACACAGTTTGTTTCTTGTCTCTTCTGGGTATATGTAGGGGGATTGCTGGATCATATGGTAGCTCAATTTCCAACTGTTTTAGATATCGCCAAATCGATGATCACAATGGCTGTAAATACATACAGGTCCACCAGCAGTGGACAAGGGCTTCTATCTCTCTGCAGCCCCGCGAACACTTTTTACTTTCTGATTTCTTGCATTGGGCCATCTTTGTGGGCGTTAGGTGGTATCGCATAGTTGTTTTAATTTGCATTTCTCTTATGGCTAGAGATCTGGAACATTTTCTCATATGTTTATTGGCCATTTGGATTTCTGCCCTTGAGAAACTCCTGCTCAGGTCTTTTGCCCACCTCCTGAGTGGACAATTGATTTTTTTCTTGGTGTAAGTTAGCAGAGTATTGTAGATTTTAGTAATAAGGCCTTTGTTTGATATGTCGTTGCTAAAGGTGTTTTCCCATTCTGTAGTTTCTCTTTTTACTTTCTTGGTGAATTCTTTCGATGTACATGAGTGTTTTATCTTTAGTATATCCCATTGGTCAATTTGTGCTCCTCTATGTTTGTGTCCTTCCCTATTTCTGATAGCCTATGTATTTCCTAAGTCAAAGTTCTCAGATTTGTTCCAATTCCCTCATTGATAGACCTAATAGTTTGGGGTTTTACCTCTAGGTCTGTGATCCACCTTGAGTTTATTCTTATGCATGGAGTGAGTTATGGGTCTTGCTTCATTTTTCTGCAGCTCTGCATCCATTTTTTTTTCCAGCACCACGAATTGAAAAGGGCATCTGCTTCCCATTTGATACTTTTTTTGGTTCTTATCAAAGATAAGTTGTCTGTATGCTAATGATTTTATTTCTGGGTTTTCAATCCTTTCCCATTGGTCTGAATATCTATCGTTATACCAATACCACACTGTTTTGGCCACTGTCACTGTATAGTGACGCTAAAGTTGGGTAAAGCAAGCCCTCCAACTTTGTCCTTCTTCTTGAGGAGTTCTCTGCTAATTCTCAGTTTCTTCCCCCTCCATATGAAGTTGTTAATCTGTTTTTCAAGTTCTTTGAAGGAAGATGCCAGAATTTGAATTGGGAGAGCATAGAACTTATATAGTGCCTTGGGTAGAATTGACATCTTTACAATATTGAGTCTACCAATCAACAAGCATGGGATCTCCTTCCATTTGTTGATGTCACCTTTGGTTTCTTTTAATAGTGTTTTGTAGTTTTCCTTGTACAGATCTTTTGTTTAGTCAGGTATAACCCTAGATATTTCCATTTGTGTTTGGCTATTGTGAAGGGTACCACCTTTTTTGAGCCTCTCTTCTGTGGACTTGTCTGATAGACTTCTGTTTGTTGATTTCGTAACCTGCCACTCTGCCATATTCCTCTATAGTTTCCAGTACTCCTCTCATGGAACTTTTAGGATTTTCCATATATAAAATCCTATTATCTGTGAATAATGATGATTTCACTTCTTCCTTCCCCAGACGAATAACTTTGATGTCCTTTATTTGCCTTATATTGTTAGCTAGGACCTCCAGTATGATGTTAAATAGGAGTGGGGACAGGGACATCCTTGTCTAGTCTCCTTTTTCAGAAGAATTGATCTTGTCTTTTATCCATTGACTAGCACATTGGCTGTTGGTTTTTCATCTGTAGCTTGAATTATATTGAGGAATTTTCCTTCCATTCCTATCTTCTTGAGTGTCTCAAACAGGAATTGGTGTTGGATGTTGTCGAATGCTTTTTCCGCATCTATGGATATTATCATGTGGTTCTTATAATTTTTCATGTCAATGTGGCAAATAATACTAATGGTTTTTCACATATTGAACCATCCTTGCATCCTGTTATGAATCCCACTTGGTCATGGTAAATTATTTGTTTTATGTACTTTTGTATTCTGTTGGCTAGTATTTTGATAAAGATTTTTGCATCGATATTCATTAGGACAATTGGTCTATAGTTCTCAATTCTTGTGGGATCTTTGCAGGCTTTAGATATCAGAATTATACTAGCTTCATAGAAAGAATTTGGGAGTTTGCCATCTTTTTCTGTGGTCTGGAAGAATTTGTGTAGGATTGGTGTCAGTTCTTCCCTGAATGCTTGATAGAATTCTTCTGTGAGCCCATCTAGTTCAGGGGATTATTTTTGTTGGTAATCCCTTGATAACCTTGTCTGTTTCTTCTATTGATATGGGTCTGTTGAGGTTCTTGACAGCCATTGGGGATAGTTTAGGGAGGGATTGTTTTTCCAAGAATTTGTCCATGTCTTCCAAGTTTTTGAATTCTTTGGAGTATAGTCCTTCATAGTACTGTGAAATCCTTTTGATTTCACTGAGGTCTGTTGTAATGTCCCCTCTTTCATCCCTCATCCTTGCTATCAAAATGTGTTCCTTCCTGTCTTTGGTTAAATTCATGAGAGGTTTGTCTATTCGATTTATCTTTTCAAAGAACCAACTTTTAGCAGCATTGATATTTCCCATAGTTTTCTTATTTTTCCTCTCCTGAATCTCAGACCTAATTTTTATTATTTCTTTTTCTTTTGCTATTAATTGGATTGTCTTGTTGACTCTGCTCTAGTTGCTGTAAATTTGTGCCAGGTTCCACCAGTTTTTATGCAGTGAGTCTGGTATGTTTTATGATTTTGAGTTTTTTTCTCAACTGTGGATTTTTAAATGCCATCTATTTTTAAAAATATTTTGCATCATTTAGTTTTTTTTTTTAACCATGTCATCCTTGGAAGATAGGCCTTGTGAATGACAAGCGAAACTTTTTCCCTTGTTGACAGGTGAAAAACTAGTGGCTATCATGATCTTCATGTGTTCCCCTTCTTTAACAGTTCATTAACCTTCAGTCCTACCTCTGCCATAATGGATTATGCCTTCGAACAGTTTTTCTTAGGTTAGATTTTCACAGAAATAGACTCCAACCCAAGGATGTAATGTGATAATTAATTAAGAATCTGCTCCGTGCAAGGTGTGAGAGGCCTGGTAGGGATTCAGCAAGGGCAACATAACCCAGAGAAATTACTGAAACCCAAATGAAGGCTGAGCAAGATAGTGGGACAAGAAGGAAGTAAAAAGAATTAGAGGAAAGAATAGGTGACAAAGGGTATTTATAGAGGTTTAAAGACTAGAATGTACATATGTAAATATATTTATATAAGAGTGTGGGGAAACAGATCTATATGCATATATTTATAGGTTTAATATTAAGGCAGCAGATGGACATTGGGCCTCCACTAAAGCAATTACTCAATGTAAGAACACTTTGTTCTATTAAATTGGCATTCCAGGATGCACACCTTCCCAACATGATTGCTGAAGAAAAATGTGTGCATAAGCAAATGTGGTGAAGAAAGCTGATGGTGCCTGACTATCAAAAGATATAGCGTCTGGGGTCTTAAAGGCTTGAAGATAAACAAGCGGCCATCTTGCTGAGAAGCATCAAAGCCCATATGGAAGAAGCACACCAACCTGTCTGACCACGAGGTGTAGAAGGGACCAGTTATCAGACATAAAAGAACTAAAAATCATATCAGTGGGTGCCCACCTTCCTGATATAATCACTGAAGACAAACGTATGCATAAGCAAATGTGGTGAAGAAAGCTAATGGTACCTGGCTATCAAAAGTTATAGCATCTGCGGTCTTAAAGGCTTGAAGATAAGCAAGTGGCTATCTAGTTCAGAAGCAACAAAGTCCACATGGAATAAGCGAGCTGTCAAAGGGATCAGGTATCAAACATCAAAGAACAAAAAATCATATCAATTTAAATGTGAGTGCAGAATGGAGACTCAAAGCCCATCGGTAGGCAACTGGACACCCCCTTACTGAAGGGTTGTGGGGAGGAGATGAGCCAGTCAGGGTGCAGGGTAGCAATGATGAAAAATATAACTTTCCTCTAGTTCTTAAGTGCTTCCTCCCCCCAACCCCCACAATCATGATCCCAACTCTACCTTACAAATCTAGCTGGACCAGAGGATGTACATAGGTACAGATAGCAACTGGAAACCCAGGGAATCCAGGACAGATGACTCCTTCAGGACTAGTGGTGAGAGTGGCGATACCTGGAGGGTAGAGGGAATGTGGGCGTAGAAAGGGGGAACTGATTATAAGAATCTACGTATAGCCTCCTCCCTGGGGGATGGACAGGAGAAAAGAGGGCGGGGGAAGACATCAGATAGTGTACCATATGACAAAATAATAATAATTTATGAATTCTGAAGGGTTCATGAGTTATGGGGGAATGGGAAAATGACCAGCTCACATTAAGTACTCAAGTAGACGGCAAAGGTTTTGAGAATGATGATGGCAACAAATGTACATATGTGCTTGACACAATGGATGTATGTATGGATTGTGATAAGAATTATACAAGCCCCCAATAAAATGATTTTTTAAAAATGTGCTCCTTGCAGGAACCATTAAGGAAGTGGGAGAAGCCAAATGTGTCAAAGAAGGGTACAATTTAGGTGAAGACCAAGACTTCACCAAGAAAGTGAAACATCACTTTCTACCTTTAAGCTTGTTTCAAACTGAGGCAATGGAAGTTGCTTTTGTATTTCAACAAGAGGCAGACATTGCCAATTCCCTATCCTTTAATGTCATTGGTTGCAGTGCCCACAGTGTAACATCATTATCCTAACCCATCCTTGGGTTTCTTGCTTCTATTTCTCCTTCTTTCCTAACCCTTCTGAACGTTGCTGTTGAGTAAATGCTGTCAGGTACTCTCCGGTACTTCTGACTCCTCTCATGGGCAAAGTAGCTGCAGTGTCCAAGGACATTATTCTAAAGCAGTGTATCTAAAGCCTTTCCTTGTTATTGAACCTCTAGTGAGTTTTTCCTAATCATCTTACATGAAAATTTACTACTGCACATTATTTTACATATCTGTATATGTTTATGTGCTGCATTAATATTTCTGCTGCACACAAAACAGTGACAATTTTCTTTTATTCCCCACAAACCAGTTATTTATTTCTTGAGAATGCATCATGTAAAGGCTGCATATGTGCACTCTTTTCTACAAAGTATTTAGGAACTGGCTTTTAAGTGAATAGAAATGATGAGGGAGCCAAGGGAATCTGTCAGGGACACCAAAAGTTTTGCTACAAAATTGATTTAATTATTTTGCATTGTTTTAATACTATTTTGTTGGGAGTATTTGCCAACACATGTTAGATCATCAAGTCCAGAACAGAAGTCCCATGTTTCTTAAAAGCCAAAAACAACAACATAAACCAACCCAAAATTTAACAGTTTTATTGACATAATTCACATGTCATAAAATTCAATGGTTTACACTTATTAAAAAGAATGTTCCAATCATAACTACAATCAATTTTAGGATATTTTCTTCTTTCTTCTACTCCTTATTAATAGTTCTCCATTTCCCCCAACCTCTCCTACCATAACCCTAAGAAACTATTACGCCACAAAAGAAGATGCAAGGAATACAGAGTCATTGTGCCCAAAAGAATTTGTTGTGAAAATCCATCTGCAGAGTATCCAATTAGATTAAGCTTCTAGCCATAGGCAAGGGACTCAAGCAGCTCTACTACTAGGCAGAGATTATTGTAAACTCGATTATTGTGGATCAAACGTGGTATAATTTGATACTTGGTCAGATGACCCACATTTTGACCCAAACTGAATTTGATCTAGGCTCAAGTATTTCTTGATTGTTCCATGACAAAAATTACTTCCCTGGATTTTAAAATATTGATGGTCATCTTTTCTTTCTAACTCTTTATTTGTATTTTTATATTATTACGGCCATTTTATCTTGTTTTTTATTGTTACTGGTTTCCCATTTTGTGAACCACTAAAGGAATAGAGGCATAGAGATAATAAGCGATGCAATGGTGTATTGTGTGTGTGTGTGTGTGTGTGTGTGTGTATGGTTGGGTGCATGAGAAATAGGGAAGGTGAAGGGATTTGGGGAGCAAACAAGAAATCCAGGAAGCGGAGTGAGCACTGGAACTGATTGTGATTAAGTATATACAACTCATTTTAAAAGTGATTTAACCATGGAGGTGTATAACTTGTGAACACTAAATCAAGAAAATCACTAAAAAAAGAATATTGATATAATGTAAAAAATGGAACTGATGTCATTGATCAATATGTATAGAAATTGTTTAATGGGATCCTAATTTGCTATGTAACTCTTAACAAAAGACAATAAAATATATTAAAAACAAAAAACTCTATTAATCCAGTTACTGCCTCTATAGATTTACCTATCTTGGATTTCATATAAAGAAGAACATACAAAAACAAAGAATAACAACGATAAGAACAACAAACTAACAATAACAAAATGAAACAGAAAAACCTCAATAGGAAAAGCGGACAATAAGGGAAACTAGAAAATGGATCAAAGGGGGAAAATGTCCTGTTAGCAAAACTATTCCCATCCCTGGTCAGAGGTCATTCATTGGAGGACTTATTTCACATGGGGCTCCTGCAAAAGAACTTTGAACTTATCTCTGTCATCTTTGCTTTCCGCAAGCTAGTTCAGAATTTAAGCTCTAATACTACTCCCTCCTTCAATCTTAGATTTTATTATTTACAAACTTTGGCTCTCACAGGGTGGTGTGTACTTCTGTGTGGACTTAGGTGAAATATCACTTAGATGGCTTCTTGTTTGAAGACAAAAGCCTTTAAGGCCCCAGACACTGTTCTTTCGGATAGCTGGGCACCCTCTGATTTGTTCACCAGAGTTGGCTGTACCACTCCTATCTTCAGTGTTCTCTTCACGAGGGCAAGTATCAAGTTGGGCCATGTTATAAGAACTTCTTTTTCTTGGATTAGGGCTATGATAAAGTACAACTCCCACATCCATTTACATATCTGGTTTATATATGTCCTTGGTCCACTTTAGAGACATCATTATCATTTTATTGAGGAATATTATAAATCAGCCCCATGGACTATATGGTAATTTTATAATAGTATTATTAATTTAGTTGATGGTACAGAATTTAAAACATTGTTAGAAAAGGAAAGTTTATGTGTATAGGACAACTTTTAAGATTAAAACACATGGTTTGTTGATTAATGCAGATTAAAAATTTAAGTGATTATACAAACAATGGGAGTTAAGAGATAGGTCAAAACTTTAACAACGCTTGTTCACAAAGGCAGAACAATGCCCCTTGGACTAACATATAAAAAGGCAAAGAGCATATGAAAACAACAAATATATGGTAGTCTTGAGTTACCACTTATTGGGCATCTTCAAAACAAGAGATTTGAACCAAATTCCAATGACTTCCAAATCCACAACCTTGGGATAGTAATCATCTGCTTCTCACTCAAAGGTCTTAAAGTCAAGCCTTAAGGCCAAGGGAATTTTTCAGTTCCTTTAATCTGGTACAGTTGTGTTTCGCATGAAGACCCATTTGCTTAGTTGGGTTTCCAAATTGGATCCCTCTGGTGTTGCCTATGAAGGATGTTGTGCACCTCAAAAAGACAGTCTAAAATCTTGGCAGTCTTTAGCACATGATATACCTGGGTCATTAAAGACTGGCTAGAACCTAGGTCAAAAGAGCCTAATTAGGAAGATAATTCCAGGTGTATTCTCCCCTCGGTGGTGGTGGGGGTGTCTATATAAGTAATACAGATTTTCCCCAATGGGAAGCTGCCCCACCTGGTTTACTTACCAACAGAAGTGAAATCACCTTCTCCAAGACAGACATGACTCCTCTGAAATTGGTTTCGATTCAAGTTCACTGAGCATTTCTGTAAGAATCTTTGTTGATTTGGGGTGACCAAAAAAATTTTTTTAAAGTTATATGACAGGGACTGATTAAAATCCTAGGGTTCTAAAGAGGTATATCATAGACACCAGCAAGCAGATTCGTGACACATAATCTTCTCTTTGACTGTAAGCTCTAAAAGTATTGTGGATAATAAACCTCTGTTTTCCTTAAGTTTTATTTATTTCTGTTATCGTTGAGAATATGTGCAACAGAATCAAAACCAATCCAACAGTTTCTGTGGGTACAATTTTTTTAGTGACGTTAGTTATTTTCCTTTTAAGGAAGAGAGTGAACACAGTCTCCTACTACCACCAATTGTGTACCTATGTTGTATCTGTGCTTGTCGTTTGTTGATGGCTATGTAGGCTGTGTCCACCGTTTGGCTTTTGTGAATGGTGCTGCAGTGAATATTGTTGTGCAAGTCTTTGGGGTCTATACCTAGGAATGGAATTTCTGGGTCATAAGGTAGTCTCTTTTTTCATTTTTTGAGAATCTATCACACTGTTTTCCACCATGAATGGCACTGATTCCTATCTATTTATGTTTGTCCAGTCTTCTTGATTAATTATAGAAGTGCACAATGTATACTCTATAATGTTCATCTTTCTCTCTTCTCATAAGAATTTATCTTAAATTCTACTTTGATATTAAGATTGCCACCTAGATATTTGCATAGAATATTTCTTTCCATAGTTACACTTTAAATCAGCTCTGAGGTGAAAGAACCTAGCACCACAATTTACAGAAAAGAAGTATTATTTTTTAATCGTTAATTTAGAATAGCCAGCTAGACATCCTCGACTTTAATTTTAATCCTTTCAAAACTGGCCTGAGGTGCTGTGGAAAAATAGAGAGATTTTGATGAACTAGGTGGACTCAATTTTTTTAAAAACATTTTATTAGGGGCTCATACAACTCTTATCACAATCCATACATATACATACATCAATTGTGTAAAGCACATCTGTACATTCTTTGCCCTCATCATTTTCAAAGCATTTGCTCTCCACTTAAGCCCTTTGCATCAGGTCCTCTTCCCCCCCCTTTCCCTCCCCGCTCCCCTTCCCTCATGAGCCCTTGATAATTTATAGATTATTATTTTGTCATATCTTGCACTATCCGGCATCTCCATTCACCCCCTTCTCTGTTGGGTGGACTCAATTCTATATGTGGAAATTAAGAGATAAATAAGATAATTTCTGCAACTAAGACTTGCTCTCTGATGTAGCTGCTGTATTTAGCAGAGAAAAAGGAATCAAATGTTATTTGTGTGTTGATTTCATGTAGGTGAGTTGAAGGAATTACTCAAGGTATGCCTTGCATTGGAGTTTATTTCTGTATTAAATTGTTTGAGTCAGAAAGTGACCCATGTGAGTCCGTCTTATTTAAATTTTACAACATTTTGGCAAGTGAGTATGGTATGCATATCTTCTGTCACACCAGGATAAGCAGAGTGAATTTATTGTAGAATTATAAAACTGTTCTCTCAATGCCTTCAACAACAATATCACATATGCTGTGTGTTTATTTAGACATTATCTTGTCAAACTTACTAAATCAGTCAAATATAGCTAGTCAAACATTATGGTTTACAGAACAGAGTAAGCCTTGTGGACTTTGTATTGCTTGGGACATTTCAATGTTTATTAACATCTCTGTGTATATATACATTTGTTTGACTAATGAAGGACTTCAGTGAAATATTGATTTATTAAAATTGATTCATTAATAGCTAATTTATTTTATTATCTGAGTTTTGAGTGTGTATTCCCTTCTGTCTATTAACACAGAGTTGGGTATATCATCACTTATAATTTAGCCTTTTTAGAGTATCCACTTAGTTTCAGTGTAGAAGCAGTTATTTCTTAGGATATACAGCACACACTTTTCATTGCTTATTTAACTGTCAGACAAATAAACATTTTATAAAAGTATAACTTTCAGAGAGATAAGTGTTCAAATAAGTGTACAGTTTAATACATTTTTAAAACAAAATAAACACCCATATGTAACTAACAACCAATCAAAAATGGACAATGTCAGCACACCAAATCCCTCTTTGAGCCTTTCTCACTCACTAGTCCCCCAGGGTAACCACTTATGTGATTTCCAATATCAGACTTATTTTATCTGTTTTTAAATTTTATTTAAATGGAGCTATACCATATGATTGCTTTTGTGTCTAGCTTCTTTTGTCCCACCTTGTATTTGTGAGACTCATCCCTGGTTTTGTATGCGTTTTTCAGAAATAGTTCATTCATACTACATGAAAAACTTTCAGCATACACAAAAATATACCACACTTACAGCCATTGAATCGATGCTGACTGTGGTACCCTGGGTTGACTAGAGAAACCAATCCAGAGGTACTCCAGTGTGTGTGAGAAACACTTTATATTAAAGAGTAATTGTATATGAAGACAACACCCCAGCCCAGTCCACATCAAGTCCATAAGTCTGATATTAACCCATATGTCTGGTGCCAGTCTCGAAGTTCTTCTTCAGACTCATGCAGCACATGCAATGATGTCGAATGCAGGAAGATCACAGGCCAGTGGGTGGTAAGTCTTGTGGATCCAGTCCAGTGGTGGTGGAAGTATATTTGGCTGACACGGGTCTCCACATGGGTCCTTTGGTTCCAGAGTCCTGGCTACCATCAGCTTAGTTCTGTGTGGCTTGTTAACAGGAATGTCTCACAGGGAGGGAGAGTGTCCTGCCTCCAATGAACTTTTTATAAACCAAAAAAAGCAAACTCACTACCATCGAATCAAGTCTACATCATAGTGGAATACAACTACTCCCTTGGTTCCCCCCCCCCCGCACACATTTTCCCCCCAAACAGTTTTATTGGCATATAATTCCTACTTGTATTCTACAATTCAATAGTTCAAATACATTAAGAAGAGTTGTACAATCATCACCACAATCAGTTTTAGAAGCTCCCTAGGTTTTGTGAGGCTGTAAATCTAGAACGGCTGGCTTGCAGTTTGTAGCCCAATGTACGTCATCATCAGGGCCCCACAGAATAATATAGTAAAGCCGTGTTTCCTGCCATCCAGCTTCAGTAATGATCAGTTATGGTTAATCTCATGGCAGTTATCCTTCTCCTGACCACTCCTAACTACAGATCACACTTCAAATATTGTATCATTTTTATCTATGGACATTTCAAGGAGCCGTGTAGAGGGTTTTAAGATCATGTGTTGTATGTGTTGAGCTGTTACTGTTAAGGTTGGCGTTCAACGCCACCAGATTATCTGTGGAAAAAACGAGATTGTCTGTTCTTGTAAAGATTTATAGTTCTCAGAAACTCTAAGGAGCATTTCTACTCTGTCATACAGGGGCAGTCATTGTTGAGAGAGACTTGATGGAGTGGGATAGACATTTAAATTAGGACCCAAGGTCTACATATGGTGATTGCCTTTTAAGAATTTTTTCCAATTTAAAAAATAAATTGAAGCATAATTTTTAAAGAGTGAAATGTACTGATCTCAAGTGTACAGTTCTGTCGGTCCTCTTTGGTGATTCAGTGTTGATGAACGTATTTCAAGACACAAAACATTTCACACAAAGTTCTCCATGTTCCCCTTCTCTCAATCCCTCTACAAGAAACAACTGTTGATTTGACTTCAATTAGAGAATTTATTGTAAATGGAATCACACAGTACATAGTTTTTGATATTGACTTTTTATTTCATACTTTCTTTTTTTATTTATTAATGAAATTATTGAGCCCTTGGGATCAGCTCTTCTTTATTTCCCTCCCTCCTCGCCCACATTTAATACTTTCCATATACATCCATGTCATTGTATCATTAGTATCATATCTTTCCTTGTTACTGATGAATATTATTTTATTTCCCATTCCCAGTGTAGTGATCTGCTTTCTGTCTTTACCTATTCTAGATGCAATGTGTAAATGTGATTGTACAATATATGATCTTTTGTGTCTGACTTTTTATTTTTATTTATTTAAAAAAAATTTTTTTTATTTTAACAATTTATTGGGGCTGATACAATTCTTTTCACAGTTCATACATATACATACATCAATTGTATAAAGCACATCTGTACAGTCTTTGCCCTAATAATTTTTTTCTCTTTTCTTCTTTTACATTTTATTAGGGACTCAAACAACTCTTACCACAATCCATACATATACATACATCAATTGTATAAAGCACATCCATACATTCCCTGCCCCAATCATTCTCAAAGCATTTGCTCTCCACTTAAGCCCCTTGCATCAGGTCCTCTTTCCTCCCCCCCCTCCCTCCCCATTCCCCCCTCCCTCATATGCCCTTGGTAATTTATACATCGTTATTTTGTCATATCTTGCCCTATCCAGAGTCTCCCTTCCCCCCTTCTCTGCTGTCCCTCTCCCAGGGAAGAGGTCACATGTGGATCCTTGTAATCAGTTCCCCGTGTCTGACTTTTTAAAATCAGCATAATATTTTTGTGATTTATTCAAGTTGTAGCAGGTATCAGGACTCATTCCTTTTAAACACTGAATGGTATTCCACTGCATGTTTATTTGTTTGTTGTTTGTAGGTGTTATTAAGTCAGTTCAGCAGATTTGTTCAGTGCAATGCATCGTTTGATTTTCTTCCCCTTTTGATATATTGATTGCTGCTTTCATGAGCATTCATTGTGGATCCAAGCAAAATGAAATTCCTGACAACTTCAACCTTTTCTCCATTTATCATTGTGTTACCTATTGGTCCCGTTGTGAGGATTTTAGTCTTCTTGTAACTGCGTAGTAATCCACACTGAAGACTACAGTCCTTGATCGTCATCAGCAAGTGCTCCAAGTCCTCCTGAGCATACAGATTGAGTAAGTATGGAGAATGGATACCAGCCAACACACAACCTTCTTGATTTTAAATGGCTGCTTCCTCCTCCATGCACAGGCTCCAGATGAGCACAATGAAGTGTACTGGAATTCCCAGTCTAATCAATAAACACCTTTCTTATGTTCTCTGTCTTCAGCCAAGATATCATCAGAAATGCTATCTCTGGTTTCACATCCTCTTCTGAATCTGCCTTGGATTTCTGGTAAATCTCTCTCAATGTATCACTACAGCCAATTTTGAATTATTCTTAGCAAAATTTTATTTGCATGTGTTATTCATGATATTTGTAGCATACTTTCCAGATTCTGTTGGGATCTTCGTTTGCCTTTGTTTCGAATGGGCACATATAATGATCTCTTCCATCAATCGGCCAGAGAGCCGTCTTCTAGAGTTCCTGCCAGAGACACGTGAGTGTTCTCAGTGCATCATCAGTTTGTTGAAACATTTCAGCCGCTATTCTGTCAGTTCCCGGAGCCGTGTTTTCTAGGGATGCCTTCAGTTCAGCTTGTATTTCTTCCTTCAACACTGTTGCTTCTTGATCATTTGCTACCTCTGGAATGGTTGAACAAAAACTACTTTTTGTAAAGGGACTCTGTGTTCCTTCCATCTTTAGTTGATCTGGTGTTGTTCATTATTTTCCCCATGGAATCTTTCAATATTGCCACAAAGGTTTGAATTTCTTCTTCAGTTCTTTCAGCTTGATATGATACATACTGAGTGTGTTCTTCCTTTTCGGGTTTCTAACTCCACTTCTTAATACATTTCATTATCATACTTTGTCTTCTTGAGTTGCCCTTTGAAATTTTCTGTTTAGCTCTTTTACTTCATAATTTCTTTTAAAAATATTTTATTATTATTGTTTTAAATATTTTTAAAAGTTTAAAATACTTTTATTGGAGGCTCTTACATCTCTTATCACAATCCATACATTCATCCAGTGTGTCAAACACATTTGCACATATACCGCCATCATCATTTTCAAAGCATCCTCTTCCCACTTGAGTCCCTAATATCAGCTCCCCATTTCTCTCCGCTCTTTCCGCCACCCACCCACCCTCACAAATCTTTGATAAGTTATAGATTAATTTTTCCATATTTTGCATTGTCCTCCATAACCCCTCACCTACTTTTCCATTATTCATCCTGCGTTAGCTGCTCTAGGATCAAGAGCAAGTCTCAGAGCCTCTTTTGAATCTACTTTAAGCTTTTCTTTTTTCCTGCCTTTTTAATGACCTTTTGCTCTCTTCATGTATTATATAATGTCATCCCACAGGTCATTAGGTCTTTTGTAATTTGTATTCAATGAGTTAAATCTATATTTAAAAAGCATTTTGCTAGGAACCCTTACAGATATTATTACAACTCAGAGTTCCATTAGATCAAACATAATTGTTGCCCTCATACATTTTCTTTTTTTCTTGAACTCCTTGATATTAGTTCTCTTTATTCTCTCCCTCCCCCACCCTACCACATCCCTGAACACTCAGTATATTATATATTTATATTATTATTATTTGCCTTAGCTTACACCATCCCATGTAGCCATTCTCCTTACATTCTGATGTTCATTCCCTTTGAGTGGCGTTATACAATCTTCATCGCTGTCTGTTCCCCTGTACCTTCGCTCTTCCCGTATCCTCAGGAAGTTAATACTTCCCTTACTATTTCTGAAGGGTACTCTATCTTCAATTTCGAGCATCCAAAGGTCTTGGTTGTTCTGGCGTACATATGCAGGTAAAACTAGAGCCATAATAGTGGGCCATAATAGTTTTAAAGAACTAGAGGATTATTGTGTGTTTCATCAGTGCTATACTGCACCCTGGCTATATCATCCCTTCCATGTGGCCTTTCTGTGAGGGACTGTCCATTTGTCTCACAGATGAGCTTTGCATCTCCACTTTACCTATGTTCCTTCATGTCAGTTTGATTGCTTGTTTTTGAATTTCTGATACCTTTTTCCGCTGACACCTCATGATCACACAGGCTGGCTTGCTTCTTCCATGTGGACTTTATTACTTCCGTGCTAGATGGCCACTTGTTTGACTTCAATCCTTTAAGACCCAAGAGGCTTTATCTTTTACTAGTTGGGCATCATCAACTTTCTTCACAGCATTTGCTTATGGACCCATTTTGTTTTTAGCGGTCGTGTCGGGTAAGATGAGGATTCTACATTGCCTTATTATTAGAACAAACCATTCTTGTTCTGAGGGAGGATTTAACTAGAGGCTCAAAATCCATCTACTTCCCTATCACACACACACACAAACACATATATGCAGATAAATACACCTATCTTTATATATTTATTTCTTTACATATATACATATCTATATTTATACCTATATATATAATTTTTCCTCCCTAGTTGTTTCCTCTCTTTTTTTCTTTCCCCCTGTCCCACTATCAAGCTGACATAAATTCATTCACCTCTAAGTAATTCCTCTCAGATAGATTACAAGTGCTCAAACACCCCCAGGGACAATAGTCCTCCTCCTTATCTATTTTAGATCCTTTACTATTCCCTTCTCCCTGATGGTAATTGACTCATCGCTCCTCCCCCCCACCATCTCCTCCTCTCCCATGCCCCTGCCCCCAACTGCTGGTTTGTTGCTGTCTCATTGGGATTGATTAATCAGGTCAGACTGGCTGCCCTCCCTGCATTATATCTTCAGTGATATCTTCTATATGTCTGTGATCTAGAGAGGAGGCATCATGTCTCCAACTAGGGCCAGTTCTGCAGTCCTCTCTTGCAGCTAGCTGCTCTGGCAGGAACATCGAACTCAGGGCTTGGTGAGCCAGAGTGAGGTGTACTCTCTGTCTCTCCCTCTTGAAGTTTGTTCCCATGTGGACAGGACAGACTGGTCTCTCTCTCCAGATTTATCTTCACTACTGCCCTCGGTATCGCTGCCATCTGGGAGGGGGAGCATCGTGTGAGTCAAATCTATTTTGGAGATGTTCTTAAAGTTCAGGTGGGATATACCAATGGTCATATTTTGTCTCTCATGGGTTTGTTTTAATTTCTTCAACTTCAACTTGTTACATAAGAACAATTGGTAATCTATGCTACAGTCTGCCCCTTACCTCCTTTCCACTGCTGCTGGTGAGTTTCTCACTGTCTCTTCCCTCAGAAGTAGTCAATTTGATATCTGCATATTTCGTCTGTAGAAGTCCACGTGTACAGTCACGGTCTGTGTTGTTGAAAAAAGGTATTTGCAATGAAGAAGTTGTTGGGGTTGAACAATTCTATCATGCAATCTTCAGCTTCATTTCTCTCACCACGGCCATATTTTCCAACCGCCGTTCCTTCCTCTTTGTTTCCATCTTTTGCATTCTAATCACTAATAATTATCAATGTATCTTGACTGTGCATTTGATCGATTTCAGACTAAAGAAGTTGGTAGAATTCAATTGCTTCATCATTGACTTTAGTAGTAGTCGGTGCATAAATTTGAATAATACTTGAATTAACAGGATTTCCTTGTATATGTTCATATTTTATCTTATGAAAGATAGCACTGATTTTCAAGATAGATCATGTGAGATTCTTTTTGATGACACCATTCCTTTTGAACTTGTCACTTCCTGAATAGTAAGCCGTAAGATTGTCAGAATCAAAATATAGCCAGTATCAGTCAATTTAAGCTAATGCCTATACTTTATACATCCCATTTTATTTTTGATGACTAAAAATTTCCTAGTTTTGTACTTTGTACATTTTATGTTCTGATTATTAATATATCTTTGTCGCTGTTTATTCTCATTTAAATTTTGTCCCATTACCATATGAGGAGCCCTGGTGGTATTTGGGTTAAGAATTGGGCTGTGATCATCACAGTCAGCAGTTCAAAACCACCAACAGCTCAACGGGTCAAAGACTTGGCTTTCTCCTCCTGTAAACAGTTCATCTCAGAAACCCACTGTGGGTCGCTATGAGTCAGCATTGACATGCTGGCAGTGAGTTTGGCTTGGTTTATCACCATATGACCGTCTCGGAAGCTTTACGCGATTTGTGTCATTAGAGGTGATCCTGTATTTACGGGCAACTCTTCCTCAATCATATTTTGATTGCTTGCTTTCTGACCTGCGAAGCTCATCTTCCAGGACTCTATCTGCCAATGTTCTGCTGAGATTAGTAAGATTTTCAGTGTACTAGACAATACTCCATGGCTATTCATAAAGTGTTCAGTTACAAATTCCTCAGAATTGAACAGCTTATTTCTCCTTCATAGTCTGTCTATCACAACAAGTTACCTGTTAGTTTATGCAACTATGGTAGCTTGTTTGTTGCTGTGGTGCTGAAAATTAGGCCACTGATATTTCAAATACAAGGAAGGTCATCTTAGGTGAGCTGGTTTCAATGGAGGGTTCAAACTAAGAACAGATTCTATGCATAGACCCTTTATAAAGTGGTATTTGGGGGCCCAGCTTGCAACGTAGTTGTAGTGTAGGTGTTGCATATGGCTTTTTAGTTTTGCTACCCAAGTGTACCTCTAATTTCTTGCAGATTCACCTCTGTGCTCTCCATTTTCCTCTTTTGGTTTTCTTCCTTCTTCTTCTTTTTGTGTATTTTCTTAGAGTCAAATTCCAAGATACATGGCCTCATCAAGCTACATCACAGCCATGGAGAACACATGCCCACCAATACAATAAATGCCACAAAATATAATAAGTGTTCTATTAAAGATGTATAAATAAAGTGGTAGCACATTAAGAGGAAGAGTTAATTAATTCTGGTCATAGAAATCTGAGAAGACTTCACCAACTAGCTATCATCTAATCTAGGTTTTTATAAAGGACTAGTCATTTTGTAGATTGACAAATAAATGATTTCAAAGTATTTCCCTTGAGATTGGACTAGTTTTATTTTCTCTTTCTTGACAGGATTTCCTTCTAGTAGATAACTCATATAGAACTTCACTTTCTTATAAGTCCATATTACCACAAATACATAAAGGCACTAAAAAAATGGAAGTGTGCAGTATATTAGCAAGAATAAATTAAGTCTGAGAACAACCTTCCTAAAAGGAATTGGTAGAAGAGGGACAGTGAAAGATACTGAGAACTGAAATGAGATATTTTATCAAGCAGATCGGAAGAGAGTGGTTTTAGAAAAGCCAATAGAATTTCAGTGAGTCAACAATGTCAATTTATACTAAAAGCTACATTGAATTTACCTTGAGCTATGCCACCAGATTTACTAGTTAGTAAGAATATGAATAACATTTGACATAAGATTAATTTACATGTGCGGATCCCTCATGTCCTATCTTCTCATTGAATCATTTTGATACCACTGCCCACATGGCACTTTATCTTCCTAACCTTAGCCACCCAGAGGTGGGTTTCCACACATTAGGACTCTGTTCTTCCAGCTCCTGCCAAATAGACAAATAATAGCACTTCTAACTGGTTCTCACTGCCTGTAGTGGGTTCAATAATTCTCTAGAATTACAGAAACTATTAATTATACTTACAGTTACCCATGTATTAGCCAAACAGGATTAAAAAATACAGATGCATCATGCTACATGCATGAACTTTCCCCAGGGAATACTGCTCCCTTTCCTCTATATGTATCTTCTCCTCAACCCAGAAAACCCCCAAAATAGTGCTTCAAATTTCTGAGTCCCATAGTCATTGGTACTTCAATGAATATGCATGATTGGAGCCTTAATTGCTAGCTAGAATGGACCCACTCAATGATTATGCATGACTGCATTTGTTTATCATAGGACAGATGATTTCAATCTGTGTTAACAGCACTCAGTATCTCAAAGCCTTTAAAAAAGAAAGCTTTATTAGTCAATTGCAATTAGTCTACATATTCACTGAGGGGTTGTTGAGGATTCTCCTCGACAGTACCATTGTTATCACTCCAGAGCTCAGACCAATGAAATAACCAATATAGACAGCGTCCTACTCACTGAGGAAGAGACTCCCATCTAAGGGATATCCAGGATGTGATATATTGCACTTCCATTCACGATGCTCTGGTCATATCTAGTCACACGACCTCACCCTCCTACAAGGGAGCTAGCCAATTCAATCATACGATGGACTTGACGGGGAGACATTATTTATTTTCATTTGTCACACAGTACTGATGGATCACCACAACATTGTTGGAGACTGAGAAAAAAATGTGACGTATGAACTGTAGACTACTCCAATAATAAATGTTGAAGGACAAAAAATAGATGTAATCTTCTGATAAGGCACACGAAGCCTATTGTGCTGTGTGGTAAAGTAGTCCATGCTAAAGGGAACAGGTCAATATTTGAATTAAGGACCTAGAACAGGTTGGAAGGAGTGGGGTGAAAGTCATGCATACACACATGCTTTGCAAAAACATCCATTTATGCATTGAATACAGGCCACACCTGCCAGAAAACGCCCCTCCCGCTAGATTGACTACTCACATCAGAGCACAAAATGGAGGGTGATTAGATAGTGTCTGCCAGACAACTGAGAATCACAGTCTAGCCAACTAGTCACATAACATTAAATCATCACAATATTCATTAAGTATGGGAGGTATGCCCTTTTGAACAACAATAACAACACAGGTGACTGGCTTCACTACCAGAGCTGATTCACTAAGACGAGGATGGGGCATTGATTTTTTTCTCAAGCTGGAATGAGCCAACTGCAGTAGAGATAGAGTAACCTCCTATCATTAAAGCTCATCTATGAGACTAGATTCTGGAAGAGGAAGAAAGTGACAGAGACTAAGGCACTCCCCTCTCTGTCCCAAGGGCCTGTGGAAAGAACAAAAGGAGAGACGGAGGAAGAGGGGGAGTCAGATACGTGTTCAAGTCCCTTCTCGAAGGAAACACTGAAGACAATGAAAGACTTGCCCTTCTGTCTGAATGGAAGTTTAGAGGACAATGCCCTGGTGGCGTGGTGGGTTAGACTTGGGCTGCTAACCACAAGGTCAGCAGTTTGAACACGCCAGCTACTCTCAGGAGGAAGATGAGACTTCCTGTTCCCCTTCAGACTGGTAGCCTCAGACACCTGAAGGAGCCATCCTCTCTTGTCCTAGAGAAGAGCTGTGAGCTGGAGCTGACTCAGTGGCAGAGAGGGTGCCTTCCTGGCTGCTGTGGAAAGTGAATCTGAAACAACCTGCCTGGTTTAGCGTAGTTAAATGAGCAGGGACATTTCCGAGCCTTCCTTGATTCTCTCTCATTGTAACCACTGGATTAAATGTCAGAGATCAGAGATGGATTAGATGAGCCAGCTCTCTGTGAGGAACATGTGCTAGAAAGTCATAGCCCAGCAAAGGCAGAGTGGAGAGGTTGACTCAGCCAAATAGGCCACTAAGTCATATGAGTTAAGAAAGAAGGGATTATCATTTTAAAGTACACTGATATTATATAGATAGATATCAACAGAGTGTCAGGTCCTGAATTTGTGTAGGGTTGAGGACTATTCTACTCTGTCAGCAAGAGATCACATTAATAACCAGTCCTTACATCTAAATACTGTTTCTGAGAGGGAGTTGTTTAAACTTGGGCTTGGTATAGGATTTTTGTCCAAAGCTAGTATCTTTCAGTGAACAAATGCCTTTTAGAGATCACAGTCTGAGTGGTGGGTTTGATATTTAAAGTTTCCCATTATCTTTGCTGGGCCAAGGCTCTCAGTTTGGCAGGTCAGACATAGTCATCTCCCATGATGAGATTTAAAATGTAATCACTACTATGATGAGATTTCTTTCAATCAGTTGAAAGAAAATTTCCTTTGGGGCACAGCTTATGAGGGTAACCCCCCAAAAAATGAAAAAAAAAACAAACAAACTCTTCTGGGGTGGGGGGGCGGCTTTTGTAGTATGCATTTTTCTCAAAAGGTGAGCATTGAGCAATTCAGTCTGAGTGTGCCCAGTGGTGTTGCATAGGGAGAGTGTCTCTGGTCACAGTGAATTTTTTTATACAAGCAGTTTCACACTCCCCCCCCCACCCCCACCCCCCGGTCGCTTTCTCCTGTCCTCCTTCCCCGTTCCCTCTCACTCCTGAAATTCACACCTTCCACATCCTCACGTGGACCACCAAGCAGGGCTAAGACACAGAAGAGCAGCATGAATCGGGAGAACCAGAGCAGCGAGTCAACATTCCTCCTCCTGGATCCCCCCATCCAGCTACAACAGCAGATCTCATCTGCAGTGGGGGACCTGCTCATCAAATTGCCCATCGGGCTGGACTCTCTTCCCCCCCCGCCCCCTGGCATGCACTTCTTCCTCAGCCACTAGGACCTCACTGCTACCTCCTTTTCATTTATCACCAGCCCATAGATGCCCATAAACATGCATACTCAAGATCAACCCATCTCCTGTGCAGAATGGGTATCATATTTGTATTTTAAGTACTTTTTAGTTGTATGTCTTGCAGTGATGGCACATGACAGGTATGTAGCCATCTGCCACTGTCACTCTATCCACCATGAGAAAGGAGCTATGTATCTTGCTGGTGGCTGCCTCCTGGATACTCTCCTGGGGTTGTGGCCTCTTGTACACCCTCCTCTGGGCTTGATGTTGTCCTGTGCTGATGGAGTAGTTACATCATCTGGTGTCTATTTGAGGCTTAAGAGTGTAGGGGTGGAGTTTAGGCTGTCAATCAGGATATAGCCAAGGAGGCCTCTGTGTCGGCATGACCTTCCCCCGAGAATTCTGGGAAAACTGGTTTTTCCCTCCTTGGAGGTGGGAGATACTCTCTGCTTACTCCCTTGGAGACGCTCTACTGACAAGACACATGGTAATACACTGACAAACCCTGTGCCCTAGGAACTGGAGATGCCCTGCCAGCACTGAGATGCTTACATCAGTGGATCCAAAGACTTTCTACCTACTAGCCTGTGATCATCCTGCATTCAGCATCATTGCATATGTTTTGTGAGTCTGAAGAGGACTTTATAGATTGGTATCAGACATATGGGCTAGTATTAGACTTGGACTGGACTGGGTTAGGATGCTTTCTTAATGTATAATTACCCTTAATATAAAACTCTTATACCAAAAACAAACAAACAAAAATAAACCAACCCCCTAAACAAACAAAGAAGAAGCAGTTTCACTTGAATCTCATTTTTTGTGTTAGCTGATTTAAGAGAACAGCTTGCAGCTGTGAAATTTTGTTTCCTGCTCAGAAAAAACGCTGCAGAAATTGTGATATCGAACACAGCTTACAAGAACAGTATTAAGGGAAAAACGCAAGTATCGAGTGGTTTTCTCCTTTCCAAAAAGGTGAAATGTCGATTGATGACAAACCTTGTTCTGGACATCCATCAGCTTCCCAAACGGACAAAATTGTTGACTCATAGAGTATTTGGAGTTTGTTCCACCAGGTCAAACTGTTAACCAAGCTTTTTATTTAGAGGTTCTGAAAAGATTGCATAACAGTGTGTGATAAAAAAGTCCTGATTTATGGCAGATGGGGGACTGATTTTGCCACCACGACAATGAACCTGCTCATGCAGTCATTGCAGTGCGCCAGTTTGGGGCAAAAAGCAGCACACCTCTCTTTCCCCACACACCTTACTCACCTGACCTCGCTCCGTGGGACTTCTTTTCGTTTCCACGAATGAATAGGGACATGAAAGGGGTGATTTGACTATGTAGAAGAGGTGAAGAAAAAAAGAGGGAGGTGCTGTCAGCCATCCAAACAGATGAGTTTGAAAAATGTTTTCAAAATAGGAATAAATAGCAGATTTGACAAATGTATTAAGTGTAATGGAGAGTACTCTGAAGGTGATAAGATTGCCTGGTAAAATACATTTAAATCTATAGCTTTGGGGAAAATCTGTTTTGGGGGAGGTACCCCATCATGTTTCCAGTATCTGTGGACACTGTGGAAAAGTTTACTTGCTTCTTGTTGGGTTTCTATCCTGTGTCTTGCTTGTCATGTGACCTCTGGATCTTTGAATTTGAGCCAGTGACCTGCCATATTGTCTACTAATCCTATTAGTCATCAGTAGCCTGCCAATTTGGGGTTCATCAATATCTATAGCTATGTGATTCAGGAGACGCCTCTAGTCTGACATCTGACCCATAACCATGTAACTGGCCTGCCCTCCAGTTGTGGGACACATTTCCTTTATATATACATATATAAGTTTCAGTGATTTTGCTTCTCTAAGAAACTGAACCTAAGATGGGAGGCATATTTATTGTGACTGAATTAGTCATTACTTTGGATTTTCCAGTTATCTGAGATGGGGGAACTATCTTTAAAAAATATTAATTGGGCATTAATACATATATCATATCTTAACTGTTTGTTCCTTTTAACATAAAAATACATGAACATAAATATAACCAGTGAGGACAATTAAGTGACGAATAAACATATGAAATAATGCTCACTATTAATAGGCATTCTCACTTACTCACTCATTCACTGTCATCACCTTGATTATATTGCATAGTGACCCTGTGGACAGGGTAGAACTGCTCCTGTGGATTTTGGAGACCAACTCTTTTTGGGAGTGGAAATTCCTGTCTTTCTTCCACAGATGGACTGGTGGTTTGGAATGCTGACCTTCTAGTTAGCAGCCCAAAGCATAACCACTACACCCCTATGGCTCCTATTACTAGGCATTTGAGTTATGCAAACCCAAAGTACAGAGAGATACCATCTTATTCCTGCAAAAAGGGGCACTTATGAAAATAAATACTAGTGAGGATATGGGGAGATGGGAACCTTTATTGATTGCTTGTAGGATTGTAAAATGATATAATGTAATAGGTAGGTTTATTGTGCCAACCTGGCCAATAAGGACATGTAAGATTAATAAGGTCACAGTTTGATTGGAGGGCAAGAGATAAATGACTCAGCAAGCCCTGCCTCTGTCTCTCGCTTGCTCTCTGGTGATTGGTGTGCAGCTGCCTTAAATAGTTCTCTGCTTCAACTTGTGAGCTACACTACTCTGTGGGACCCTCAACCTGTGGATCATGTCACTAGCGCTTGAGGTTCCTTCAAGACCTACTTCACCACACTGCTGGTGTATGCATCGATTGAGTTTGGGATTGTCGGATCCTGTCATCTGGCTGACTGTTGGTGACCTGCCCTGCTGTTTGCTGCCTGTGGCCGCACTGCCTGCATTGCTCTATGGAAGACTCAGCTGTTTGCTTCCTTGACCTTGGTCCCAGTAGCCCTCATGAGTTGAAGGACTTCCAGTATATTAACTGTTCCACGGAATTGAGTTAAACTGAGCCTTCTGTGTTGCTGTGTGGACTAATTAGCTGTTATATTCCTTCATGCTGTATATATCTATATCTATCTATCTATCTATCTATCTATCTATCTATCTATCTAAAATCATAAGTGTTCTGGTTTTGTTTCTCTAGAGAACCCTGTCTAACACATATAACCACTATGGAAAATGGTAGCAACAGAAATACCTCATGATCCAACAATCCCACTTCTAGGTATAAATCTTAGAGATATATAAAAAAGACACACATAGACAAATGTACACTTGTATTGATTGTAGAATTATCCCCATATCAAAAATATGGAAATGATGGTGCACCTCCACCCTGACAAGGACTGGCTTCAGATTTCTCTCTTGACTGCATGCACTATAGAGTGCATTCTTGTTAAATTGTAGTGTAGCTGTCTTGCCATTATACAAATCCTCTAAAGACACTTTGAGTGGCTGCATCATGTTTTCTTTCCTTCTGTCATTTCGAATTCTACTCTGATTGCCCACGACGGTGAACAAGGCTCCACCAAAATGCAAGAGAAAATATCATCTATGCCACCACCTCTGCCATTCCCTTCCCGGTGACCTTGCTCTCCACGCTTGTCAGGTGTCTCAGGATTTGAGAGCACTTCATTGGCAAAGCTTGTTTCTTTGCATTTGTCTCCAGCATTTGGATTCTTATCAGGATAGTATTCCTTGGCTAGCTTTCTGCAGGCTTTCTTCAGTTTGTTCTCGATGGCTCTGGACCACATGCCCAAGGTGACATGCAGCTTCGTGTCAGCCAAGGGTGAGTGGGGAAGGAAGATAGCAGAGCAGAGCAAAGCCCCACCCACCAGCTTCTTATATTTGTTATCCAAGCACAGTAAACACATAGTATGAGACTTAAAATGGCCAACACGAGTCCAGGTCATTTTATCATTACCCAAGATGCAGATCATTATGGGTTCCATTTCCTTTTTGATGACTTCCCATCGTTCTACTTCTTTCATTTCACATGCTGATTATTAATGGTTCTTTGCAGCTCTTTCTCCTCATTTTGAGCCATATCCCATTGGTAACTAAAGGGCCTGGAAGCTTTGCTCTACTCACCTCATTAAAGTTGACTCCACTTTGAGGAGGTAGAGTTCTTTCCAAGTTGTATTTTGACTGCTTTAAACCTTAGTGGTTCACCATTTGGCAGCATAGCAGACAACGTTCAGTTGCTGTTCATAAAACTTCCAGTGATTGATCCCTCTGATGTGGATCAGCTATTTCATCTTTCGAGTCTGTCATTAGGTAAGAAGCTCAGTTGAAACCTGTTCACCATGGGAGATGCTGCTAGCATCTGAGGTGCCAGTGGCATGCCTCCATCATCACAGCAACATGTAAGCCGCTACAGTACGACAAGCTGATAGACGAGAGAGGTGAAGAGAAAGGCGATTCTGATATGTGCTACAACATGGATGAACCTCGAAATCCTATGCTGAATAAAGTAAGTCAATCACCAAACATCACATATTGTATGATGTCATGTGAGAGAACTGGATAGGCAATGTATGTGGCTAAGTTCTACAAAGTTGATTCTGATTCATTGCGACTTTGTGTACAACAGAATGAAATACTGTCTGGTCTTGTGCCATCCTCACAATTTGTTCCATGATTGAGCCCATTGGGAACTCCCCTCCAGGGCAAAGATAGGGTAAGTGTGATTGCAGCTCATGATGACCCTAGGACAGGGTAGAACTGCCCTCTGAGTTTCTGAGACTGTTACTCCTTATGGGAAGAGAAAGTTCCCACTGAGAAGCTGGTGGTTTACAACAGTTGACCTTGCAGTTACCAGTGTAACATATAACTAGGGGGAGAAAAAAGACATTCTTACACATTTCTGGTGGAATTGTAAAGTGGCACAATATCTCTGGGGGAAAAATGGCAATATTTGAGATTGCACATCTATTTACCCATTTGATTCACTAATGCCAGAAATCCACTTGAAGATGCCAACTATGAGTACACAATGTTGTGCATTGTGAAATTATTTGTAATAATGAAAACAAAAAGATCCAAGCATTCATTAGGAGAAAACTGATTGAATAAACTAGGGCACACACACACACACACACAAATACACACTCACTTTTGTTAAAAATGGGAAGAATTTATTTTGCTTGTTAATGTGAGAGATAAAGATGATAAACAAGAATCTTGTGGTTAATTATAGAAGATGCGAGAATGGATACAGGAACAAGCATTTTCTAATTATCTCATTTTATATAGTTTTAATTTTTGAATCATGTGTATTATTTCTATATTCAAAACCAAAGTTAAGCCACTCTGTATTCAGTAACGATGTATGGCGGATTAGTTCTTTTCAGCATGTTCCTTCTGTATGATACTCAGAAAGTAATCAATTGTGCAGAAATAGCACCGATGTATGGCATTCAAAAATACGATCTCATCAACATGATGTTGGGAATCTACATGGATACATTAAATATATTTATTCGAGTTGCCAGTATGCTAGAAACTGGAAGCAACCAAAAGAAATTAAGTGACTTAGTTTCCGGCATCTCAAATATATCAGCTATCTTGCTTTTTTAATTGGGACACTACTTAACTAGCTTCTACAAGCAACTTTTGTTGAAGTTTACAAGATAAGAACATGGCAACATGTTTAATATATTTCAGTGTAATATTACGTAACAGGCTTTCTTTCTTTCTTCTGGAGAATACATTATCTTCCAAATATGCACAAGAAACAAAACCAAAGTTAAGGTTCTGGAAAGGTGGCATAAACAAATTATCTTTCTGATTTTTCTCCACAAACACAACAAGAAATACAATGAAGCAGTGTTTGGCAGTGGAGGGACCCTCTATTGGGGAATAGAGAGATGAGCAAAGAGGGACTGCTGATGGTCAAGAATCAACAAGCCCACAATGAGTTGAACATGCTAAGAAAATCAATTCTCCCTTACCCTGCCCTTGCTGAGGGATGTGCTGCTGGTTGCTCTGAGCTGGGGTAGTGGCCCTACTTCCCTAACCACTAGTCCCTGACTAGACACAGAGCTAGGGCTCTAAGCTCCTGCCCTGAAATCAACATGGCAGACTTCCTCAGGAATCTCTAAGGCCTGTGTCCTGGAGTCTCCTTTCATAGTCAGCGCTTGACTTGCTTCACTGTGCTTTTTCTAACTTTTTGTGTGTGTGAATTCTTTTCAATGAACATATGTCTGTCTATAGCTCTTCTATTAGGTCTCTAGACATAAAGTATTTCTATTTTTAGCTTTTCCATAGTAGTTAAGCCATTTAACAATCCTACCAGCAATAGATAGATACAGATTTCCATCTCATTACAAACTCACCAGTATTTGTTGTTTTTTGTTTATTTGCTTTTGCAGGGATGTGCTGGTATTGCATTGTGGCTTTGATTCGCATCTCTCTACTAACTAATGACAAACCCAATACCAACTCACTGCCCCGGAGACCATGCTGCCTGAGAGCAGCGCTCTAGGACCGAGTAGCACTGCCCCTGTGGGTTTCTGAGATGACCTCTTGACAGCAGTAGAAAGCCCCGTCTTTCTCTCAACCGATGAACCTGTTTCCATATGCTTTTGGCTGCTTGAAAGTCCTCGTGGGAGTCGCCGTCGGAGCCGGACTGCAGCCGCTGCGGCATCTCCATGGCACGACCCTGGCCTCCGATTTCAACGACTTCATAAGGAGGCGTTTCTGGGTGCAGCCGTGTAGCCCCTGGTTTCCAACGTGTGGGAAGAACGGAGTCACGAGTCTGACGCAGAAAAAGGTCTTGTGGAGCGCCCAGTGTAACTGACGATCAACCTTTTTTATGTTGTCCTCCCCTGCCTGCCAGAAGTGAACCATGAAGGACCGCTCTTCAACTCCCCCCTTACATGTTCACGTGGATGAGAACACCCCTGTCCACATCCACAAAGACACTCCTGAAACCATCAGCGACCAGCAGCCAGAAATCGCATAAGCGCGGAATGAAAGGGGACACAGTGGATGTGCGGCGGAGTGTCCCGGTGAAAACCAAGAAAGGACTTACTTAGCCAAGGAAGCATTGCTGTCTGCAAAGTCCTCCTAGGAGACCATGCACACGCTCCATATACGCCATCCCAACTATTCAGGGTCTTCTTCCAGCCACACCTCAGCATGGCTTACCTTCCCATACAGCCAGCCATCTTCATCCCCGTAGCACACAGGTACTGAGTGCCTCCTACATGCCAGGTAAGGCTGGCGCTGGAGGGACTGCTGGAGCCAGGCAGACCTGCCTTCGTCAGGCTGACAGTCCGATCAAGTGCAATAGGAAATCGCATCATAAGACAACGCTAAGAATTTGGGGCCATGTTTGTTTGTTTTTTGGGGGGGGCATGTTTTATACAAAGGCTTTTTTCTTTTTCCCATGTAAACATTTTATTTTGAATTAGGTGACGCAAAAGCCGTGCATCTTTGATATAAAGGACGGGGCCTGCCTTAAGATGACAACCGTTGGACTATTTTGAGAGATTGAGTTTTTCTTTGTGTTTTAAAATTAGAAATAAAAAAGAAAAGGAATTCTTAAGTTTATCGTCATAACCTCTCGGTTTAGTTTTCACCAATAAAGCTTTAAAGGTAGTGTGGGATATTGAGGGAATAAATGGCAAGAACACACACATTTTTTTAAACGTTTTATTAGGGGCTCATACAACTCTTATCACAATCCATACATATACATACATCAATTGTATAAAGCACATCTGTACATTCTTTTCCCTAATCATTTTCTTTTTTTTTTCCTTTTCTTTTTTTACATTTTATTAGGGACTCATACAACTCTTATCACACACACATTTATATATAAAATGTAAGGAAGATTGAAATGAAAGTGCTGTCTTGTACTTTTACTGTGACCCTCACTAATAATCAGTGAAATGTTCGTGAAAGCCATAGATATATTTTAAAGGATAATTGCTATTTATTTTAAAAAATTGGCTGTTCCACTCTCAAAAAAAAAAAAAAGAAAGAAAGAAAGCCCTCATTGGTGAAATATCTATTTATCTTAAAACAAAAACCAAATAAGACATTTCTCCATTCTCTGTTTACTGAACAATCCAAAGCAATGACTAATCCAGTAGTAATAAATATGCCTAACACTCAGATTGGAGATTCTTAATGGCATCTCCCACTGAAAGGTGTTAACTTTGAACACAAGTCCAATGCCAACTGAGGGTAAAAATATCAAGAACAGCCTAAAACAACTCCATCTCAGAAACACTATTTAGGTGTAGAGATTGGTAGGCAGGACACCTTATTAAATCGACCTCCTGTTGACAGAGTAGAATGGTCCTCAGATCCATACAAATTCAGGATTGATTTCCACAGATAATACCAGTGTGCTTTAAAATGACAATTCCTTATTTCTTAACTCAGCCATGACTTAGTGGCCTATGTGGCTGACTCAGCCTCTCCATTGTGCAGGTTGTTTCAGATTCACTTTCCACAGCAGCCACAGAAGCCAACTCTCTGCCACTGAGTCATCTCCAGCTCACAGCTCTTCTCTAGGACAAGAAAGGATTGCTCCTTCAGGTGTCTGAGGCTACCAGTCTGAAGGGAAACAGAAAGCTTCATCTTCCTCCTGAGAGCAGCTGGTGTGTTCAAACTGCTAACCTTGTGGTTAGCAGCCCAAGTCTAACCCACCACGCCACCAGGGCATTGTCCTCTAAATTTCCATTTAGACAGAAGGGCAAGTCTTTCATTGTCTTCAGTGTTTCCTTAGAGAAGAGAACTTGAACATGTATCTGACTGTTTGCCTCTCCTGTCTTTCCTTCTTTTTCTTTCCACAGGCTCTTAGGACAGAGAGGTGGGTTTCTCTTACCTTAATCTATATCACTTTATTTTCCCAGTCTCCAAAGGACTGCTGGTGATCTAGTGAATTCTTCATTGGGCTGCTAAACTCGAGCAGCACTTTGAAACCACCGACTATTCTGTCGGGGAAAGATGAGGATTTCTGCTTCTGAAAAGATGTAAAGCCTGGGAAACCCACAGCAGCAGTCTACTTTGTCCTGTGGGGTTGCTGTGGATCAGAATCAACTCATGGCCGTGAGTTTAGTTTTGGTTTTCCAGTCTCCAACAACTTAAAAACCAGACTCATTGACAAGTTCATAGCCATTTCAGCTCATAGTCACCACATAGGATAGGCTAGAACTACCCCTTTGGGTTTCCTAGACTGTAAATTGTTAGAGACATAGGTAATGTCCTCTTCTCTCAGAGCAGCTTGTCCGTTTGAACTGCTAGCCTTGTTTATTTGCCCAATGTGTAACCCACTGCCCCACCAGGGTTCCCTAGGTAAGCTTTAATAACAAAGAGGGTTACTTTGTCTCTACTGAAGTATAAATAGTTTCAGTCTTCCCAGTTTGAGGAAAAAAGAAAGGTGCTATCCAATCCCAGTGAATCAGAAGCTCTGATGGAGAAGCTCAGTCACCGGTGTTTGCTTTAAAGAGTTTCATTAATGAATACTGTGATGGTTAATATTATGTGTTAACTTGGCTGGACTGTGATTCTCAGTGGTCTGGCAGACACTGTGTAATCATCCTCCATTTAATGATCTGATGTGTGCAGTCAATCTATTGGAAGGGGAGTTTCCTCGGGGTGTGATCTGCATCCAATATAGAAATTAAGGCATGGCAAAGCACCATCTCTTCATCTTTCTATCTTGATTCTGCATTCATCTCATCATAAATTGACATCTTATTGTTTGGATGTGAATAGACTTAAGTCTGTCTCCTAAACCATAGATTTTGAATTTACCATACAGTTGATACTACTCCACTAGTTACTCGCCTAGTAGGGAGTTACTCGACTAGTTCTCGTGATTTTAACCCCATTCTTACCCACCTATTCTAGGTCCTTGATTCACTATTGAGCTCTCTCTTTTTTCCCCCCTTTCGTGGAACAGAATTTCCCAAACTAGTCTTATCAAAATATTTTCTGTAGATTCCCCTTTCAGGCAATACTGGGAACTATGTATTCATTATAGTCTGCCTTTTCCTCTGCTTTTGGGCAATAGTGCATTAATAGTTATCTGTAAGTTGACATATGGATAGGTAGACAGGTGTGGGAGCAAGAGGGAGATTCTATCCGCCAATGTATACAGGTTTGACAGAGGATACTTGTGCATGGGTATGCAGACAGGAGGGAATCCTATGAAACTTTGTTGACCTAACCCCAAACCTTGAGGGAATGAGTAGCTGAGCTTTTGGGCCCAGGACCATCATCTTGGGGGACATTAAGGGTAATTGGTATATCATAATCCACAAAGGCATTGCTCTACATTCTACTTTAGTGAGCAATGACCAGGGCCCTAAAAGCTATTGAATGTACATCTGTTGATCTCCTCTATTTAGAGGAAAGAAGAATGAAGAAAATTGAGGTCACCTGGAAACAGTCCAATGGATTAATGGACCACACAAACATTAGTCTCCATGACCCTGAGGCCATAAGAACTAGATGGTGCCTGTCTACCACTACCAGCTTCTCTTAAAGAGATCACATCTAAAGGATAGAGTGTGAAAACTGGTGAAACAAAACTCCACATTATTAAAAAGTCCAGGTTAATGGTCAGGTAGAGATTGATGGAACCCTTGAGACCATGGTCCATAGTCACTCTTTAGATCTGGAAATAAGCTCATGCCCAAGCCCAAATTTTACCCCCACAATGAATCTATGAAGGATCCTTGGTGGTTCTGTGGGTTAGGCATTCAGCTGCTAACCATAAGTTTAGCGGTTTAAACCCATCAGCTTCTAGCCTGGGGAAAGATCAGGCTAGCTACCTCCATTAACATCTGTATACAGTATTAGAAACCCTATATAGCGTCAGTGAGTCAGGATCAACTTGATGGCAGTGGGTTTGGCTTAGGCTTTTAGGGTCATGATAACGCTAGGGAAATATGTGTGCCTTAGAATAACTAAACATTGTGTTATATGTATAGAGAATAATTTTATATCAAGAAGTAATCTTATATCAAGAAGGCATCCCAGACAATCCAACTCATGTCCATGGGTCTGATGCTAGCCAGGACCTTCCTCAGATTCATTAGTTGCAGGCCAATGAAGTAGAAAGGTGAAACAGGATGCAGGGAGAGCACTGGCTGGAGGTACAGAATCACGTACATCTAAAGTTGGTGGAAACATGGTAAGAGTCCCACAGCTCTTCAAGTGAGCACTAATGGAGGCAGACACAGAGTTCCAGAGAGGAGGGAGGTCAATGGGCAAGAGAGAGAAAGGGAATTTCTCACTGTCTTTCTTATAGAAAAGGCCACCCAAGAAGGTATCATCAGACTGTGACCTGATTTTAGGTTGGACTCCTCCCCCACACTTTCCCACAGGAAATATCAGTTGATATCAAAAGAATAACATCATTTGAAATAAAAAGAATAACACTTATCTGAGGCAAGGTTCAGAAAGTTAGGAGAGGAGGAAGAATAGAAGAAAGAAACAAAGGGTAAGTATGAGAAATGGATACTGCAATTTATGACACGAAGCAAAATGTGTTCATGGGAAACTGATCTGCCCTGTAAACTTTCCGCCAATTCACAATAAAATTCTTTAAAAAACTGTCATAAGGGCAAACCAAGAGGAGAGTACAAAGGATCAGCAAGGGGAACAAAGCCAAGAATTCCCAGAGGTCTCCCGAAAGTGGACTCCTGACTGGAGGGGGCGGGAGGAGGGCAGTGCTTGGTACCTCATCTGAATTGGTTGGGCGATATTCACAAAGGTCAGCAGGTAAACCCGGAATTATTTATATGTTGTTTTCTATCTTTTCTCTTTCTCTCTTTCTTTCTTTCTTTCTTTCTTTCTTTCTTTCTTTCTTTCTTTCTTTCTTTCTTTCTTTCTTTCTTTCTGATGTCTGTCTAATAAGATAGACAGGACAAGCAATCTCAAGGAGAAAGCAATGGGACTGACAGTTGGGGGTGAGGTGGACGAGGGGACGACATGCGAGGGAAAGACATGGGGTAAGGGGAATGGTGAGCCAATATGTCAGGGACAGGGGGATAGCAAGGGACCTAAAATGGCAAAGACCTTTGATGGCAAAGAGGGTGTTTTGTCCCTGGTGATGTTGGATCAATTGAGATGTACCCAAGAAGAATTACTGAGAGATGAACAATGGGCAAACATAATAGTGGGGCAGGAGGAAAGAAAAAAGAAGTAGAAGAAAAAACAAGGAAGTGAAAATTATATATATAGACGTATATAGATTGCATATATGTAAAGATATAAAGATAGGTGTATTTATCTATGTTTGTATATATATATATATATATATGTAAGCATAATAGGGAAGCAGACGAACTTTGGGCCTTTACTTAAATCTTACCTCAGTACAAGAATGGTTTGTTCTAATAATGTGGCAATGTAGGATACTCATCTTCTCAACATGATTGCTGGAGACAAATGGGTGCATAAGAAAATGTGGTGAAGAAAGCTGATGGTGTCTGGCTATTAAAAGATATAGTGTTTGGGGGTCTTAAAGGATTGAAGTTAAACAAGCAGCCATCTAGCTGGGAAGCAACAAAGCCCACATGCAAGAAGCATGGCAGCCTGTGTGATCGTGAGGTGTCGACAGCAATGGGTATCAGAAGTTCAAACTGACATAAAGGAACATAGGCAAAGTGGAGACCCAAAGGTCGCCTGTAAGATAATTGGACAGTCCCTCACGGAAGAATGATATATCCAGGATGCAGCAGAGCACTGGTGAAACACTTAACTCTCCTCCAGTTCTTTGAAATTTCCTCCTCCTACAATTATGGCTTTAGTTTTACCCCACTAATTTTGCTAGACCTGTGTATACACATTGGCACAATCAAGATCTTTTTAATTTTATTTTTTATATTTTATCGGGGCTTATACAACTCTTATCACAATCAATTGTGTAAAGCACACTTATACATTCGTTGCCCTCATCATTCTCAAAATTTGCTTTCTGCTTGGGTTCCTTGAATCAGCTTCTCATTTTCCTTTTTTCCCTGCCCCTCCCTCCCTACTCCGCTCTCCCTCATGAACCCTTAATAATTTATAAATTATCATTTTATCTTATCTTACACTGCCTGGCGTCTCCCTCCACCCACCTTTCTGTTGCCCATCCCCAGAGAGGAGGTTATATGTAGATTCTTGTGATCGGTTCCTCCTTTCTACCTGCCCCCCCCCTTCCCTCCTGGTATCATCACTCTCACCACTGGTCTTGAGGGGTTCATCTGTCCTAGATTTCCTGTGTTTCTAGTTCCCATCTGTACCGCTGTGCATCCTCTGGTCTAACCAGTTTTGTAAGGTAGAATTGGGTTCATGATAGTTGGGGGAAGGAAGCATTTAAGAACTAGAGGAAGGTTGTGAATTTCATTGTTGCTACACTGAACCCTGAGTGACTGATCTCTTCCCCACTACCCCTCTGCAAGGGATGTCCAGTTGTCTACAGATGGGCATGGGTCCCCATGACGCGCTCCCCTCATTCACGATGATATGATATTCCCCCCTGCCTTTGTTGCTTGAAACCTGGTCCCCTCAGTCCTTCATGATCACACATGTTGGTGTGCTGTTTCCATGTGGTATTTGTTGCTTTTGGGCTAGATGGCCGCTTCTTTACTTTCAGGCCTTTAAGATTCCAGACGCTATACCTCTCGATAGCCGGGCACCATCAGCCTTCTCCACCACACTTACTTATGGACACATTCATTCTCAGCATTTATGTGGGGAAGGTGATCACACAATGATGTGTGATGTTCTTTGGTGTCTGCTACCTGATCCCTTCAACACCTTCAACACCTCATGTTCACACAGGCTTGTGTGCTTCTTCTCTGTAGGCTTTGTTGATTCCAAGCTAGATAGCTGTTTGTTTGTCTTCAAGCCTTTAAGACCCCAGACACTGTATTTTTGGATAGCCGGGGACCATTAGCTTTCTTCACCATGTTTGCTTATGCACACGTTTGTCTTCAGTGATCATGTTGGGAAGGTGGGTATCATGAAATGACCATTTAACTGAGCAAAGTGCTCTTGTATTAAGGGAATGCGCATGAGGAGGCCCAATGTCCACCTGCTACCCTACTACTAAAGCTATAAATATATGCACATAGGTATATTTCCCCCATAATCATAAATATATTTACATATGTACATGTCTGTCTTTAGGCTTCTATGCATGCTCTTTGCCTCCTACTCCTTTCCTCTATTTCCTTATGCTTTCCTCCTGTCCCACTACCATGTTCAGCTTTCATTCTGGTTTCAGTAATTCCTCTCAGTTACCTTGCCCTTGGTCACTCCCTACCAGTCCTCCCAACCCCTCCCTCCACTGGTTTTGAACCACTCATTGTTCCCTTTTCCTTGGATTGGCCAACACCTCCTCCCTTCTCCTACCTCCCACACTCTCATGTCCCTCCAGGACCATTAGTCCTGTTATTTTCTTCTCACATTGTTCACAATCAAGATCTTTTGATGTATGAAATTCAAAATGGATAACTGCCTCAGAGACAGTAAGGGGAGTAATGACTCCCTGAGGATACAGGAAGTGGAGGGGGAGGTACAAAGGGGAAACTGATAGCAATGATGATGACTGTATAACCCCACTGTAAAGGAACGAACATCAGAGTTTTAGGTGAACGGATACATGGGATGGTGTAAGTTAAAGCAAACAACAACAACAACAATAATATATAATATATTGAGGGTTCAAGGGTGTGGTAGGGTAGGGGAGAGTGGGGATACAGAGGAGCTGATATCAAGGAGTTCCAAGAAGAAAAGAAAATATTGAAAATTATGATGGCAGCAATTGTAGAATTATGCCTGATCAAATGGAACTCTGGACTGTAATATCATTCTCACATTTTTTCAGTCTTCAAGAACTTGATGGTAGGCATCAGTAGGGTGTGCCAAATAATACAAATCCCTCTGTATCAAGTTATAGTATGATTGTGCTTGTTAGTTCCTTTGTAATAGCGGCAGTCATGTGACTTGATATGGCCAGATCATCATGAATGGAAATGAAATCTATCACTTCATCTATGATCCCTTAATTGGGAATGTAAGACTCTTTAGAATGCTCTTTTCTTTAGTTGGTGATTAGGATGTTACTTTATTGTTTATTTCATCCTTCTGGATTCTCGCTCATTCACTTGCTCGCTCACTCACTCATTGTCTGCCATCAAGTTCATTTTATAGGGCAAGATAGAACTGTCTGTGTGGGTATCTGTGATGAAAACTATTTACAGGAGTAGAAAACCTCATCTTTTTTCCTCTGACTGGATGATGGTTTCGAACTGATGACCCTGGAGTTAGCAGTCCAACTTTGAATTCTGTGTGGCCATTGCAATGAATTATAAAACTCCGCATAAATGTAAAATGTCATGAGAAGAACAGTTGGTATCAGAATAGATAAAGAAAGAAGGACAGTACAGGCATGCTTGGGCTCTCCCTCATGGCCATGGGGAAGCCAGAGGAAGTCAGACATGGCTCCCATGTCATTTACTGCACCAATCCACTGTTCTGAAGCCAAAAGATGAAGCAGTCTGCTTTTGTATATGTACAGCTCTGGGAATCCTCTGGGGGCAGTTATACTCTGTCTTCTATGGTTATGCTGAGTCCTAATTGACTTGATGGCAGTGGGTTTATCTTGAGATAGACTTTACAATCCACTATAATCTGTCCTTTGAGATGGTACAGGAGAGGGAGCAGCATGTCCCTGTTGGTGTTGTTAGGTGCCAGCCAGTCAGTTCTGATCCATAGCGACTCCAAGCACAACGGAATAAAACACTGCCCTGTCCCGCATCATCCTCACACTTATTCCTGTGCCTGAGCCCATGGCTGCAGCCACTGTGTCAGTCCATCTCATTGAGAGTCTTCCTCCTTTTCCATGCCCCTCCACTTTGCCAAACATCATGTCCTTCTCCAGGAACTGATCTCTCCTGACAGTATGTCCCAAGTGTGTGAGATGAAGTTTCACCATTCTTGCTAAGGAGCAATGTAGCTGTACTTCTTCCAAGACAGATTTTTTTTTTGTCTTTTAGACAGTCCATGGTAATTTCAATAATTTTTGCCCACGCCATAATTCAAATGCATCAATTCTTCTTTGGTCATCCTTATTCACTGTCCAACTTTCACATGTATATGAAGCAATTGAAAGAAAAAAAAAGAAAATGATTAGGGCAAAGAATGTACAGATGTGCTTTATACAATTGATGTATGTATATGTATGGACTGTGATAAGAGTTGTATGAGCCCCTAATAAATTGTTAAAAAAAATAAAATAAAAATAAATTACAAATAAAACTCAAAAAAGAAAATACCATGGTTTGGATCAAATGCACCTTAGTCCTAAAAGTCCTGGCAAAGCAACAAAACAAGACTCTAAAGGGGTCTTGTGCAGCACATTTAACTAGTTCAATACATATTTTGTTCTTTTGACGGCTGCTTCCATGAGCACTGACTGTACGTCCAAGCAAAACAAAATCCTTGACAGGTTTAACCTCCATTTGTCATGATGTTATCTACCAGTCCAGTTGTGAGGATTTTGTTTTTCTTTACACTAAAATGTGATCCACACTGAAGGCTGGATTAACTTTCATCAGCAAGTGCTTCAAGTTCTCCTCCTCCAAGCAAGCAAGATTTTGTCATTCGTATATCACATGTCTTTGGGGACTATACATTGCATAGCAGGGAATCTCTCATTTTGTATGTTGTATCTCTCTACCTATATCCTGACTGATTATAAGAAATGAGTAACTTTACACATAACAGTTTCTCCGTATTCTGTAAATCATTCTAAAAAATTATTGAAATCACCTGGGTCAGTGAGAAGCAGTTCGAGGATAATTTGCTTATTTGGCACTGGCTAGAGTCTTAACTTGTAGAAACACAACTCCGGGTGATTAGGGTGGGAGAGATTAGGGCTATGTGGGCAGCAGGTATCAGATGATAAAGTAAGAAAAGTTGAATTGTCTTTGAAATTTTGGAAATAAGCCCTACGTCAGTTGTTAATCATATTCTTACTAAGTAGTAAATCCAATTATATTGCTCAGGGTATATTCAACTTAATTTCTAAGGTAATTTGGTATTGTTGACTCATTAGCTTATTATGAGAATTCTCTTCCTTCTTGTCTTGTCTGAGGTCCCTGTCTTCTAGTTTACCTTACAAAGTCTGACTTTTCCTCTCAGTATCCTACCATGGCTCCTATTCCTCTATCAGTCTTTTCGTTATAAGGTGTACACATTCTCATTTAGTACACACCTCCACATTATACTCTGCTGGCATGTATCAGCACTGTTGCATATCTATGTTCATATGTGAGGATGAACATTAATTTTTAATGATTGGGGTTTTACACAGCCTTGTGCCAAGTTCTCTAGGCTGGTGCTGAGAAGCAGTGGTGTTGCCATTGCCCAGGCAGGATTGGAAAATATTCAAGGTCTTTCTACTCATTTCCCTCCCCCGAAGAACATCCTCTCTGGGCCTGGAAAAGCTTGTAATAGGGAGATGTAGGTTTGTGTAGGTCACAACCTCATGCGGAATAAATGTTGTCCTGCAGGACCTTGTGTTTTAGGTCTTGGCTTGACCAGCATCAGACACTAACTGTCTAACACGGAAACCATGAAGTAGATCTAAAGTAAAAGAATTCAAGCTTGAGCATAGGTAATATGCCAATTTTGTAAGGTCTATAAAAGTTGGACAATCTCTGGATACATACTATCTCTTTCCTCGTTCCTGTCACAGCTTGATTTCTGTAAAAATTTCGTTACAAAGACTTGCTGTTTGAGGCGCTCTCGAGCTGTTTCTAGCGCAGAAAGACCCCATTTATAACAGAATGAAACCCTGCCCCGTCTTGCACCCTCTTCACAAGGATTACTTCTTAGCTGGTTATTGCAGCTGCGTCAATCCATCTCATTGAGGATCTCTCTCTTTTTCACTATCCTTATGCGTGACCAAGAATAAGATCCTTCTCTATGGACTGATCCCTTGTGATGTGATCACATGTACAGAATTAATGAGATGATGTCTTGCCACTCTTACTTCCAAGAAACAACCCAAACTACACTTGATCATTCTTCTGGCAGCCCAAGACGCTTTCAGTATTCTTCACCAATGCCATAATTAAAATGTATGGATTATCCTCCGATCTTTCTCCTTTCTTTTCCAGCTTTCACATGTATGAGAAGGATTAAAAGTTCCAAGACGTGGGGCAGACACATCTCAGTCTTCAAAGTGTCACCTTTGTTCTTTAACACTTTAAAGAGATCTTGTGTAGCATATTTGCTGCTCCTTCCATGAGCATTAATAGTGGACCCAAGTAAAATGAAATCACTGATAATCTCAATATTCTTTCCATTTAGCATGGTGTTGCCTATTGATCTAGTTGTAAAGATTTTTGTTTTCTTTTCAGTGAAGTGTAATCCATACAGAAGGCTGGAGTCCTTGACCCTCATCAGTAAGTGCCTCAGATTCTCTTTGCTTTTACCAAGCAAGGTTGTGCCATTGCACATTGAAGGTTGTTGATGACCCTTCCTCCAACCCGGATGCCATGTTGGTCTTCATGGGGTCCAGTTTCATGGATTATTTGCTCTGTACAAAGATTGTATAGTGTAGTGAAAAGTATTGGGGAAGGATGAAACCCTGATGCACACCTATCTTGATTTTAAACCATGTAGTATCTTCTTGTTCTGTTCCAAATATTGCCTCTTATTTAACAGGATCCATGTGAGCACAATAAAGAATTTTGAGATTCCTATTGCTCATAATGTTATCCATATTTTATTATAAGCCACACAGGTGAATGCCTTTCATAGTCAATAAAACACAAGTAAACATCTTTCTGATATTTTCTGTTTTCAGCCAAGATCCATTTTATATCAGCAAGATATCCTTCATACAATGTCCTCTTCTGAAGCCAGCTTGAAAATTTCCAACTGCTTTTGAACGATTTTCAGCAAAATTTAACTTGCATGTGACAGTAATGATTTTGTTAGTAAATTTTCATATTCTCTTGGGTCATCAATCTATGGGTCTCCTCCGATTGATTGCCCATGATAGCTGCCTCCCAAATTTCTTGGTATAGACAAGCAAGCATCCTAACGCTACATCAATATTTTGAAACATTTCAGTTGGGATTTTTAAAGTTTCTGAAATGTTCTTTTTCACTAAAGCCTTAAGCACAGCTTAGGCTTCTTCCCTCAAAGCCCTTGATTCTGGATAATATTCCACCTATTGAATGGATGTCAAATACTTATTTTTGGCACAGTGACACTGTATTCCTCATCTCTTCTTTTAATGCTTTCTGTTATTCAAAATTTTGCCTATAAAACAAAAGCAAATAAATAAACAGATGTGTTGCCATCCAGTCGATGCTGACTTCTAGCAACTCTATAGGACAGGGTAGAACGGCCCCTGTTTGAGTTTCTGAGACTCTTAAGTCTCATCTTTCTTCCTTGGAGCTGCTGGTGGTTTCAAACTGTCAACCTTGAGGTTAGTAGCTCATTGTATAACTACCATGACACGAGAGCTCTTTTTTTGCCTATAGACACCTGAGGGCTTAATTTTTTTCTTTAGGTCTTTCACCTGAGGAAATGAAACAAGTACATTCATTTCATCATGTGAAATGAAAAAGTACACAACTATTTCAGTGCAGAGAGGGTTCTCCTTTTCTTCTTCTTTTTAAACGTTTTATTAGGGGCTCATACAACTCTTACCACAGTCCATACATATACATACATCAGTTGTATAAAGCACATCTGTACAGTCTTTGCCCTAATCATTTTCTTTTCTTTCTTTTTTATTCCTTTTCTTTTTTTTTTTTAACATTTTATTGGGGCTGATACAATTCTTTTCACAGTTCATACATATACATACATCAATTGTATAAAGCACATCTGTACAGTCTTTGCCCTACTCATTTTTTTTTCTCTTTTCTTCTTTTACATTTTATTAGGGACTCAAACAACTCTTACCACAATCCATACATATACATACATCAATTGTATAAAGCACATCCATACATTCCCTGCCCCAATCATTCTCAAGGCATTTGCTCTCCACTTAAGCCCCTTGCATCGGGTCCTCTTTTTCCCCCCCCCTCCCTCCCCTTTCCCCCCTCCCTCATATGCCCTTGGTAATTTATACCTCGTTATTTTGTCATATCTTGCCCTACCCGGGGTCTCCCTTCCCCCCTTCTCTGCTGTCCCTCTCCCAGGGAAGAGTTCACATGTGGATCCTTGTAATCAGTTCCCCCTTTCCAACCCACTCACCCTCCACTCTCCCAGCATCATCCCTCACATCCTTGGTCCTGAAGGTATCATCCACCCTGGATTCCCTGTGCCTCCAGCCCCCATATGTACCAGTGTACAACCTCTGCCCTATCCAGTCCTGCAAGGTAGAATTCAGATCATGGTAGTTGGGGGGAGGAAGCATCCAAGATCTGGGGGAAAGCTGTGTTCTTCATCGATACTACCTCACATCCTAATTAACCCATATCCTCTCCTAAGCCCCTCTATGAGGGGATCTCCATTGGCCGACACTTGGGCCTTGGGTCTCCACTCTGCACTTCCCCCTTCATTTAATATAATATATATATACACATACATATATACATATACACATATATACACATACATACACACACTTATATCTTTTTTTTTTTTTGCATGATGTCTTATATCTGGTCCCTTGGGCACCTCGTGATCGCACTGGCCGGTGTGCTTCTTCCATGTGGGCTTATTTGCTTCTGAGCGAGATGGCCGCTTGTTCACCTTCGAGCCTTTAAGACCCCAGACACTATCTCTTTTGATAGCCAGGCACCATCAGCTTTCTTCACCACATTTGCTTGTGCACCCATTTGTCTTCAGCGATCCTATCATGGAGGTGTGCAGTCAATGATATGATTTTTTGTTCTTTGATGCCTGGTAACTGATCCCTTTGGGACCACTCGATCACACAGGCTGGTGTGTTCTTCCATGTGGACTTTGTTGCTTCTGAGCTAGATGGCCGCTTGTTTATCTTCAAGCCTTTAAGACCCCAGTCACTATCTCTTTTGATAGCCGGGCACCATCAGCTTTCTTCACCACATTTACTTGTTCACCCACTTTGGCTCCAGCCGTTGTGTCGGGAGAGTGAGCATCATAGAGTTCCAATTTAATAAAAGAAGGTATTCATGCATAGAGGGAGTGTTTGAGTAGAGGCCCAAGGTCCTTCCGCCACCTTAATACTTGACCTATAAATATCGACACAAAGATCTATTTCCCCAACCTCCTATATATATTTGCATGTACATGTCTTTGTCTAGACCTCCATGAATGCCCTTTGACTCCTAGCTCTTTCCTCCATCTCCCTTGACCTTCCTCCTGCCCTACTACCATGCTTCATCGCCACCTGGGCTAGAGTATACCTCTTCTCTAAGCAACCTTACCCTTGATCATTTCCCACCAGGCCTGCCACTCCCCCTTCTCTACCCTTTGGGGTCCCATGTTTTTCCCTTGTCCCTGGGTTTGTTAACACCACTTCCTTACCCCCCCCCCTACCCCCCACCCCAAGTCCCCCCGGAACTGTCGGTCCCGTTGTTTTTCATCCAGATAGTTCATCCAGCCTGTCCTATTCAGACAGACCTGTGGAGTCACTAACATGCATGAAAACTAGACAGAGGAACACAAAGCAACAGTATACAACCAGACAACAAAACAAACCACTGAAAAAGAACAGAACAAAACAGATCACAAGAGAAAAGCTTGTAGTTAGTTCAGGGATCTTTGCTGGCCCTTAGGAGCGTTTTCCAGTCCAGTCTGTTGGGGCACCACGCCCTGGCCCCAAAGTCCACTTTCAGCATTCCCTGGGGACCTTGCCACTCCATTCCCTTGCTGTTCCGCTGCACTCCCCCAGTGATTTGCCTCGGTGTGGTGGGATCAGGTCAGGTGCAATTCCCACACTGTGTCTCCGGTGCTGTCCCCTGTATCGCCCTTAGTCACTGAGGGGCATCATGTCTCATAGTAGGGCCAGCCATGTTGTTCTCTGTGTGGACTGGCTGCTCTACTCAGGAACATCATCATCACGGCCTGGTGGGCCAGGCTGTGCTCCACTCTCTCCTCCTGCCCCTTCATCTGCTCCCGTGTGCTCTGATCAAATATGTCCATCTCCCATAGCTGCAGGGTCAATGTCGTCCTTTGGAACAAGTTCTTTTCGGGGGAGGGGCAGGAATCCACTCAATTTATGGTGCTGGGGCCAGCCTCCCAGACCTCTCCACCGGTTCCCTCCTCCACGCCGGGATATTGCATTCACACCTTGCGACACTGGGTTGAAGTCTGGTCCCTCTTTCCCTGTGGAGATATAAACCATACCCTCCCCTTGGGTGGATTAATGCCCCATTTCTGTCATGCTGATTGTACTTACCTCAGGGGACTCATGTTGTACCTGTCCCTTTGGGTCTGGCTTACCTCGCTTAACATAATTCCTTCCAGCTCTTCCCATGAAATAACGTGTTTCATGTGCTCATCGGTGCTTTTTAGTGCTGCATAATACTCCATTGTGTGTATGTGCCAAAGTTTGCTAATCCACTCGTCTATCGATGGAAACTTAGGCTGTTTCCAAGTCTTTGCTATTGTGAATTGTGCCGCAATAAACATTGGAGCGCATATGACTGGTCGTGTTTTATTTGCTGCTTCAACCGGGTATATGCCCAGTAGAGGGATGGCTGGGTCGTAAGGTAGATCAATTTCCATTTTCTTTAGGTATCGCCAGATTGCTTTCCACAGTGTCTGTACAAATCTGCACGACCACCAGCAGTGGAGGAGGGTTCCTATTTCACCACAGCCCCTCCAACACTTGTTGCTCTCTGATTTACTGATCTGGGCTAGCCTGAGGGGTGTTAGGTGGTATCTCATGGTTGTTTTGATTTGCATTTCTCTTATGGCAAGGGACTTCGAGCACTTTCTCATATATTTATTGGCCATATTGATCTCCTCTCTAGTGAAAGTTCTTCTCATTTCTTTTGCCCACTTCCTTAGGGGGTTAACTGTTTTCCTCTTTTTGCAGGTCATCATGGTGTTGTAGATTTTAGTAATGAGCCCTTTGTCTGACGTGTCATTACTAAAAATCTTCTCCCAGTCTGTGGGTTGCCTTGTCACCCTCTTGGCAAAGTCTTTCGAGGTGCACAGGTGTTTTATTCTTATTAGATCCCATTTGTCGATTTCCAGATAACCTGTGTGTGTCCCCTTCCCTGTTGCAGTGAGCCTATGTGCTCCCTGGGCCAGTGCTCTGAGATTAGTCCCGATTCCCTCCTTAATGGTCCTGATGGTTTGGGGTTTGACTTCTAGATCTGTGATCCACCTTGAGTGTATTCTTGTGCATGGGGTGAGGTAGACGTCTTGTTTCAACTTTCTACATGTGGATATCCATTGTTTCCAGCACCACTTATTAAAGAGGGCATCTGCTTCCCACTTGACGTTTTTGGGACCCTTGTCGAAGATCAGTTGTCTATATGCTGATGATTTTACTCCTGGGCTTTCTATTCTTTTCCACTGGTCTGAGTGTCTATCATTGTGCCAGTACCATGCTGTTTTGACCACTGTAGCTGTGTAGTAGGCATTAAAATCAGGTAGGGCGAGTCCTCCAATTGTGTCCTTCTTCTTGAGGAGTTCTCTGCTAATTCTGGGTTTCTTCCCTCTCCATATGAAGTTGGTGGTCAGTTTTTCCAATTCTTTGAAGAAGGTTGATGGTAATTGGATTGGTATAGCATTGAACTTGTAGAGTGCTTTAGGAAGAACTGTCATCTTTACTATGTTCAGCCTACCTAACCATGAGCAGGGGAGCTTCATCCATTTGTGAAGGTCACTTTTGGTTTCCTGTAATAGGGTTTTATAATTATGCTTATAAAGGTCTTTAGTATTGTTTGTTAAGTATATTCCTAGGTATTTCAGTTTGTTCTTGGCTACTGTGAAGGGTACTTCCCTCTTAATCGCCTCTTCCATGGCCCTGTCCGATGTGTATAGAAACCCTACCGACTTCTGTTTATTGATCTTGTATCCTGCTACTCTTCCGTATTCCTCTATTGCTGTAAGTATTCCAACTGTGGAGTTTTGGGGGTCTTCAATGTATAGGATCATGTCATCTGCAAATAACGATAGTTTCACCTCCTCCTCTCCCAACTGGATCCCTTTGATGTCCTTCCGCTGTCTTATGTTGTTAGCCAGAACCTCCAAAACGATATTGAATAGAAGAGGGGACAGGGGGCATCCTTGTCTTGTACCCTTTTTCAGTGGTATTGTTCTTGTCTTTTCTCCACTGACTATGATGTTGGCTGTTGGTCTTTCATAGATAGCTTGTATGAGCTTGAGGAACTTACCTTCCAATCCTATCTTCATGAGTGTTTTGATTAGGAATGGATGCTGGATGTTGTCAAATGCTTTTTCTGCATCTATGGATATTATCATATGGTTTTTATCCTTTTTCTTCTCGATGTGGTGTATGATATTGATGGATTTTCGGATGTTAAACCATCCCTGCATCGCTGGGATGAATCCTACTTGGTCGTGGTGAATGATATGTTTGATGTTCCTTTGTATTCTATTGGCCAATATTTTGTTAAGGATTTTTGCATCTATGTTCATTAGAGATATTGGTCTATAATTCTCTACACTTGTGGGGTCTTTTCCCTGTTTGGGTATCAAAGTAATGCTGGCTTCGTAAAATGAGTTTGGGAGCTTGCCGTTCTTTTCTATGTTATGGAATACTTTGTGGAGGATCGGTGTCAGCTCTTCCCTGAATGTTTGGTAAAATTCTGCTGTGTAGCCATCTGGCCCTGGGGCCTTTTTCCTTGGTAGGTTTTTGATGACACTCTCTATTTCTTCCTTCGCTATGGGTTTGTTGAGGTTCTTGATCTCTGTCTCAGATAATCTAGGGATAGATTGTTTTTCTAAATATTTATCCATGTCTTCCAGGTTTCTGAATTCATTAGAATACAAACCTTCATAGTACTTTGTGATTATCCTTTTTATCTCATTGGGGTCTGTTGTTATTGCCCCTGATTCATCCCTCATCCTGGCTATTGATGATTGTTCCTTTCTATCTTTGGTAAGCTTTGCCAGGGGAGTGTCAATTTTATTAATTCGTTCATAAAACCAGCTTCTACTTGCGTTAATCCTTTGCATTGTTCTTTTGTCTTCCCACTGGTTTAACTCCTCCCTGATTTTTATTATTTCTTTTCTCTTGCTATTGGAGGAGTAGTTCTGTTGACTCTGTTCTAGTTGTTGGAGGTTTTGTGTTAACATATCTGTCATACGCCTTTCTTCTTTTTTCATGTATGCATTCAGTGATATCAAGCTACCTCTGATAACTGCCTTTGCAGTGTCCCATAAGTTTTGATATGTTGTATGCTCGTTCTCATTAGTTTCTAGAAATTTCCTGATATCCTCTCTGATCTGGACCTTAACCCATTCATGTCGCAGGAGATCGTTGTTTATTCTCCAATTGGTGGCCCTTACTTTTCTGGGTGCCCTCCTATTAATCTCCAGCTTTATGGCATGGTGGTCTGAGAAAGACGTCTGGATAATATCTATGTGTTTGAATTTACTCAGGCTGGCCTTGTGCCCCAGCATGTGATCTATTCTTGAGAAAGATCCGTGTGGATTGTAGAAGAATGTGAAACCTTTTGCTTTTGGATGAAAGGCTCTATAGATGTCTATCAGGCCCTGTTGCCTAATTACATTGTTTAGCTCTCTGGCCTCTTTGCTGAGCTTCTTTCCCTGTGACCTGTCTTTCTCTGATAGTGGAGTGTTGAAGTCCCCCACTATTATTGTTGTTTCCGTGATTTCTTCTGTCATTTTTTTAATAGTTTGTTTGACGAAGTTTGCCGCACCATTATTAGGTGCGTAAATATTCAGTATGCTTATTGCTTCCTGGTTTACTGAGCCTTTGAGCATTATGTAATGTCCCTCTTTGTCTCTTTTTATGTTTTGGATCTTGAGATCCATTTTGTCGGAGATTAAGATAGCTACTCCTGCCTTCCTGGAGTTACCATTTGCTTGGTAAACTTTCTGCCAGCCCTTTATTCTCAGCATATGCTTGTCTGCTTGCTTAAGGTGTGTCTCTTGCAGGCAGCAGATTGATGGGTTATGTTTTCTAATCCAATCCTCCAGCCTCTTTCTTTTAACATATGAATTGAGCCCATTTGTATTCAAAGTGATTATTACAATCTCTGGCTTCATGGTTGCCATATTCTGTTTTGTGTTTTGGGTCTTTGCCTATCTTCCTTCATATCAGTGTACTGCGTTTGAGTGGAGGGTTTCTATCCTGTCCTCTTTTCCATCTGAGACCGTGTTGTCCTGGTACATGTTGCTGGCATGTTGGCTTCTAGATGGAGATGGGCTATATGGTGGTCTCCTGGTGGTTCTAGTTGGAGCTTGATCTTCTGGCCATAGTGAGTCAGCCAGTATGTTCTGCAGGGTCGGGTGACTTGCAGTATATTTTTTGAGTTCTTCCTTGTCCTGGAAGACCCTTATCTTACCCTCTATCTTAATGGATAACTTGGCAGGGTATAGGATTCTGGGGGAGGCATTTTTATCTTTCAGTTTTTGGAAGATGTTGCTCCATTCTCTCCTCCTCTTCATGGTTTCTGCTGATAAGTCTGAGCATATCCTTACCTGCGCTCCTTTGTATGTGACTGTCTTCCTTTCTCTTGATGCTCGTAGAATTTTCTCTTTTTCCTCTAAGTTGGATAATTTTACAATTATATGTCTTGGCGTGTTCTTCTTGGTGTTTAGCTTAGCCGGCGTCCTCTCTGCTTCCTGTATGAGAGTCGGATTCTCCTTTGTTAGGTTGGGGAAATTTTCTTCCAGGAATTCCTTTGCTATCTTGGCGGTCGATTTGTGTGTTATGTTGTGTTCCGGTAGACCGATTATTCGAATATTATTCCTCTTCATAGCATCTGTCATTGATCTCAGGCTGTCTTCTGTTTCTTTAATTTTCCTATCTGATTGTTTTTCTCGCTTGCTTCGTTTGGTTTGAGCGTCCTCGAGTTCACTGATACGGTTCTCAGCCTCCTCAAGCCTAGATATAGCTTCTGTGACCTTTTGTGTGGCCTCTGCTACCTCCTCTGTTAGTTTCTGCAGTTCCTTTTGGTGGATAGTATTCATCCCCTCTATTGTGGACTTCATCCCCTCTATTGTGCATTTTATCCCTTCTATCGTTGCATCCTTATTTTGGTTTGCTTCTCTTAGCTCCTGTATTACTGCAAGCAGAGTTCTGAAGATTTCCTTTTGTGGCTGATCTATATCTGTTTCTTCTATGAGTGACGTTAGGTCTCTTAAAGTGCCTCGTTTCTCTGATTTTTTTGTTGGGAGTGATGTGGTCTGTTGATTTTTCCTTGATCCTTTAATAGGCCCCATGCTTCTGGGAGACAGGAGTAACCTTATTGTGTGGAGGCTCAGGCCACTGTGCCGTCTCCTGGGGTGGCTGGGGCGGGCTGCGGCAGGCTTAGGGCTGGCACTGGGGACCCAACAGGGCCCCAGGTGGTGAGAGCTGGCTGGAGCTCACTGACGGCTCCTCAGGGACTGCAGAGACGAGACCCAGGCTCCACTGCAGGTGGAATGTTTGATCTGCCCGGGCTGTGAGCGGGCGCGGGGAGGCCCCTTGGATAGCTGCGCAGGCAGCTGCGGGACACTGCAGGGAACAATGGTGTTCGCTCTCCGCCCTTTTGGCGCGAAACCGCAGGGGGTAATGGCGCTGGCAACGGAGGCTTGGCGCGAAACCGCAGGGGGTAATGGCGCCCTTCCTCTGCTCAGAGTCGCGGCCGGCGGGGTCCCCTCAGCACCCTGTGGAGGGCACCTACTCTTGTGCCTTGCGCAGGGAGGGGCCCTTGGTGGGCATACTCAGCAGCGCGGGGCGCGGCGCTCCGCGGAAGCTCAGGGTCCGGGACAGGCGCGGGTTGGGCTATGGCTCCTGTTCGCGGGAAGTGCTCAGCGCAGGGTCCCCGAAGGAGTGGAGCTGGCGCTAGGCTGCCAAGGGCTGGCGGGGGCGGGCGGGGGTGGGAGGCCGGCACACGGAGGGCAGGTGGAGAGGTCCGTGGCAGCGGTGCGGGTGGATGGTCCCCCGTGGGGGTCGCCAGACAACCCGCGGGTCCGCTCCCCTGAGCTTGGATGAATGGAGGGAGGGACGTGGGCCCGAGGGCAGATCGCTGCCCTGTGGGGAGAGGGGAGCTGCGGGAGAGGAAAGCTTCTCTCCCAGTGGGGATCCGCGATAGGGAGTGGGGAGTGGGCCGCTGGAGTAGGGGAGCGTGACCTGCTGCGCCTGTCTAGGCAGGGCAAGCAAGCGGCTCTGGGCTGGCGTCCGGTTTGGGGATGGAGCCTAGGCCGGTCGCCAGTGAGCTCACGGCAGCTTAGTGGCCAGAGATGTCCCACTAGTCCGGTCCTCTTTCACCTAGACCCCTGCTCAGGACAAATACGTGGGGTAGGACTGGGGTGCTGTCCCAGGGGGATATTTCACTCACCAGACTCTTACTATTCAGCTACCTGGTCGCCAATCCCGCTTTGTTTGGAGGAGCTCTCAGAGTTTGCGGGTGTCCCGGTCGGCCGTCTTCCCCCTGTCTCGGGCTCTCCTTTTCTAATTCAATGTGGTGTGAGGTCTTAGGTTACTAGTTATCTAGTCTATTGAGATGTTTCCCATTTAAAATGTGCCTTTCTGGTCAAGTATTGTTACCTGTAGAATCACCTAATACATAGAACATGGAGCTAGGAGCTCCACAAAGGAATATGAATATACACCTACTAATTGGCGTAAGTATAGATAGTAGCTAAATCTAAAGCAAGTACTAGCTAATATTGGACATCCATTTATCAATCAATTGCAAAAGGCAATGTCAATGACAGGTACCTTATAGACAGTGGGAGCAAGTAAATTTTTAACAACAGATTCTCTGTGAAGTGAAGGAAGTGGAGAGGGGCTGATTTGTAGCAGTCTCTGATTTCCATTGTATAAGCATTCCCACCACCACTTGCCTGTCTGTTTGTTGTAGTTGTACTTCTTACACAGTAAAACACAATTTATGATGTTGAGAATGACACCATGAAGAGAAATGGCATGACATTTTTTGTTAAAAAGGGCATTAGAAAGTCAATGGTGAAGTACAATCCTACCTATGAAAGGATTATATGGAACTGCCTTCAAGGAAATCCAATGAATACAACTATTATTCAACTTTATGCACCAATCACACAAGCTAATGATGAAGAAATTAATGAAGCCTATTAATGTCTTTGGTTGGCAATTGTTCAAACATTTAATCAAGATGCATTGATAATCACTAATGATTACAATACAAAAGTTAGAAACAAAGAGGAAGGGACAGTATTGGAAAATATGGACTTGCTGATAGAAATGAAGCTGGAGATTGCATGATAGAATTTTGCAAGACCAGTGACTTGTTCATAACAAATGCTTAACGGCGACCATATATGTGACCTTTTCCAGATGGGATACACAGCAATTAAGTTTACTATATCTGGGGGAACAGACGATGTAGGATTACAATATCAACAGCTAAAATTAGACTAGGAGCTGACTGTGGAACAGGGCCATTAATGTTTCACATGTAAATCCAGGATAACGTGGAAGAAAATTAAGACAGGTTCCTTAGAGGCACCTTGAGACTACCCCACCTGAATGTTAAGAGTATCTCAAGAACAGATTTGATACATTGAACACGAATGACAGAGACCTGATGAGTGGCAGGAGGACATCAAAACACCGTTAATGAAACAGCAAAAAATCATTAAAAAGACATGAAAGATGGATAGGTCAAAACGGATGAAGGAAGAGACTCTGAAACTTGTTCTTAATTAGAGCAGTTAAAGCAAGTAGGAGAAATGATGGGGTAAAAAAGCTGAAGAGAAAATTTCAAAGGGAAGCTGAAGAAGACAAAGTCAATTATTATAATGAAATGTGCAGAGACCTAGAGTTAGAAAAACAAAAAGGAGACCATACTCAGTACAAGGGGGTTTCCCCCGAAACAGAAAAATTTTTTCAAAGCCATGTATTTGAATTTTTTTACAAAACAACCTTATTACCTTCAAAATACTCGCTATTACACTGAATGCATTTGTCAAGTGTGTGATCCCATTCTGGGAGACATTTTTCAAACTCATCTGTGGATGGCTGACAGCACCTCCCTCATTTCTTTATTCACCCTTTCTGTGTTGTTGACAAATTGCTGGCCATTCATGTCTCTCTTCATTGTTGGAAACAAAAAGAAGTTGCTTGGAGCTAGGTTATGTGAGTAAGGTATGTGGGGCAAGAGAGGCATGCTGGCTTTTGCCAAAAACTGGCACACTGAAATGGCTGTGTGAACAGGTGCGTTGTCGGGGTGGCAAAACCAGTCCCCCATTTTCCACAAGTCAGGCCTTTTTAGTCACAAACTGTTATGTAATCTTTTCAGAACCTTTTAATAGAAAGCTTGATTAACAGTCTGACCTGGTAGAATGAACTCCATATACACAACCCCCCTCACAGAAAAAACAAACCATGACAAATGAGCATCATCTTGATCTTTGATTTTACTTGACAAGGTTTTTTTTTTTGGTGAGGTGACGATGGCATCTTCCATTGGATTGATTGATGTTTGCTTTTAGGGTCTAGAAATAACATCGTGTCTCTTCACTAGTAATGACCTTGGGAAAAAGTCTGGTCACTTCAGAGCTGTTCTTTCAAAGCACAGCATTTGGAGCTCTTTTTGCTGGCAAGTCAGAACTCATGGCACACATTTTGAAGCAACGCTTCTCATTCCCAAATCTTGTTAAAATTTGCTGAACTGAACTCCAAGATAGTCCAAATAACTCCCCCATCTCTTCAATGGTCCGTCATCAGTCTTGGAGAACTAGTGCACATGTTTTGTTGACAGTTTCATCTGTTCAGGAAGTTAATGAACATCCAGAACGAGGTTTGTCAGCAAGCGACATTTCACCTTTTTGAAATGAGAAAATCACCCGTACACTTGAGTGTTTCCCATAGCGCTGTCCTTGTAAGCTGTGTTCAACATCACAACAGTTTCTGCGGCATTTTTCCTGATCAGGAAACAACATTTCACAGCTGCACACTGTTCTCTTCAACTGGCCATCACCAAAAACGAGGTTCGAGCGAAACTGCTTTCATGAAAATATTCACTGTGACCAGAGAGAACCTTCCCAGGCGATGCCCCTGGGTGTCCTAACTCAGAGTCAGTTGCTGGATGCCCTCTCATATATCTGAAACTGAGAGAAATCAAGAAATATTTCAAGTCTTGACTTGCAATCTTCAAAGATTGTATGGGAAAAATATTGAGTGTTATAAGAAGCATCAAAAGCAGATGGAAAAAAAAACAACAGCGTCACTGTACCAAAAAGAACTAGTTGACTTACTGCCATTTCAGGAAGTAGCATATGAATAAGAACCAATCGTGTTGACAGAAGTTCAAATTATGCTGAAAGCATTAGCCAAAAATAAGACTCCAGGAATTTATGAAATACCAATTGATGTTCCAACAAGCTGATGGAGCACTGGAAGCACTTACTTGTCCATGCCAGGAAATTTGGAAGATAGCTACTTGGTCAACTGACACATACTTGTACCCATTCCAAAGAAAGATGACCCAACAGAATGTTCAAATTATAGAACAATATCATTGCTATTACATGCCAGTAAAATTTTGCTTAAGATCATCCAACAACGGTTTCAGCGGTACATTGACAGAGAGTTGCCAGAGGTTAAACCAGATTCTGAAGAGGACATGGAACAAGGGATATCACTGCTGGTGTCAGGTGGATTTTAGCTGAAAGCAGAGACTCCCAGGACAATATTAACTTGTGTTTTATTGACTGTCAAGGCATTTGACTGCATGGATCATAGCAAACTATAAGTAACCTTGAAAAGAGTGGCTATTCCAGTACACTTGATTGTGCTCATTCAGAACTTGTACCTGGATCAAGAGATAGTTATGCAAACAGAACAAGGGGGTACTGCATGGATTAAAATCAGGAAAGGTTTGCATTAGGGTTGTATCATCTCACCTTATTTATTCAATCTGTGTGCTGAACAAATAATCAGAGAACCTGGATTATATGAAAAGAAGCAATGGGATTGGAGGAAAGCTTATTAACAACCTCAGACATCCTCACAACTGGGTTTACAGGTAACATTATGATAAACGGAGACTAGGTTGAAGTTGTTAAGGATTTTGTCATACTTGGATTTACAATCAATACTCATGGAAGCAGCAGTTAAGAGATCAAAACACATATTGCATTAGGTAAATCTACTGCACATGATCTCTTTAGAGTATTGAAGAGCAAGGATGTTACTTTGGAGACTTAGGTGTGCCTGACCCAAGACATGGTATTTTCAATTGCCTCATGTGCATATGAAAGTTGGACATTTATAATTTATTAAGAGGCCAGGAGAGTGGGTTATGGGAGGGAGGGGAAAAGAAAAGGAGCTGATACCAATGGCTCAATAGAAAGTGAATGTTTAGAAAATAATGATGGCAACATATGTACAGATATGCTTGATACAATTGATTTATGGATTGTTATAGAGCTGTAAGAACCCACAAAAATGATTTTTTTAATTAAAAAAATGTTGAGGAGAAAAAAAAAAGTTGGATACTGAATAAGAAAGACCAAAGAAGAATCTATGCATTTGAATTGTGGTGCTGGAGAAGGATAGTCCAAGTGCATGGACTGCTGAAAGAACAAACCCATCTGTCTTGAAGGAAGTACGGTCACAGTGCTCCTTGGAGGCAAGGATGGTGAAACTTCATCTGACATATTTGGAACATGCTGCAAATTCATTTATGTATCTATGGCTTATATTTACTGGTTCACTTTAGAGATATCATTTTATGATAAGGAACATTATAAATCCTACTCTTGGAGCATAGACAATTGTATTGATGTTGGTAGGTGCCATTGTGTCAACTCTGACTCATAGTGATCCTATGCCCAAAGCAATGAAACACTGCCTGGTCCTGTGCCATCCTCACGATTGTTCTCATTGCTGAGCCCATTGATGCAGCCACTGCATCAGTCCATCTCATTGAAGGCCTTCCTCTTTGCCACTGCCCCTCCACTTCATCAAATATGATGTCCTCTTCCAGGGACTGGTGTCTACTGATAACATGCCCAAAGTATGTAAGACGTAGTCTTGCCATCCTTGCCTCTGAATACTTTGACCTTACTTCTTTCAAGACAGATTGATTTGTCCTTTTAGCTGTGGTTCTTTGAATATTCTTCTCCAGCACCACAGTTCAAATGCATCAATTCTTTTATGGTCTTTCTTATTCAATATTCAACTTTCACATGCCTATTACGCAATGGAGAATACCATGGCTTGGGTCAGGCACACCTTTGTCCTCAAAGTAACATCCGTGCTCTTCAATACTCTAAAGACGTCATGTGAAGAAGATTACCTAATTCAACATATCTTTTGATCTCTTGACTGCTACTTCCACGAGCATTGATTGTGAATCCCAGCAAGATAAATCCCTTGAAAATTTCCACCTTGTCTCCATTTATCATGGTGTTACCTATTGGTCCACTTGTGAGGATTTCGGCCTTCCTTGCATCGAGTTGTAATCCATACTGAACTCTACATGCTTTATCTTTATCAGCAAGCGCTTCAATTACTTCTCACTTTCAGCAAGCAAAGTTGTATCAACTGCATACCACAGTGGTTAATAAGCCATCCTCCGATCCTGATGCTGCACTCATCTTCATATAATCCAGCATATACATTGAACAAGTATGCTGAGAGGATACAACCCTGCCGCACACTTTCCCGATTTTAAAACATGCAGCTTTCCTTCATTTCGTTTGCACAACTGTCTCTTGATCCATGTGCAAATTCCTCATGAGCACAACGAAGTGTTCTGGAATTCCCATTCTTCTCAAGGGTACCCACAGTTTATTATGGTCCACAGAGTTGAGTGCCGTTGCACAGTCAATGAAACACAAATAAGGATCGCTCTGGTATTCTCTGATTTCAGCTAAGATCCGTCTGACATCAGCCTTGATATCCTTGTTCCATGTCCTCTTCTGAATCCTGTCCGAACTTCTGGCAGTTCCCTGTCAATGTATTGCTGCCACCGTTGTTGATCTTAAGCAAAATTTTACTTGCATGCGATATCAATATCAATCTATAGTTTGAGTATTTTGTTGGGTCACCTTTCTTTGGAATGGGCACAAATGTGGATCTCTTCCAGACAGTTGGCTAAGTAACTGTCTTACAAATTTCCTGGCACAGATGAGTGAGTGCTTCCAGTACATCTTCAGCATTCTGACACATTTCAGACACCTGGTTTTTGGTTAATGCATTCAGTGCTGGTTGAACGTCTTCCTTCGGCACTGTTGGTTCTTGTCTATATGCCATCTCCTGAAATGCTGGTATGTTGAATAGTTCTTTTTGGTACAGTGGCATTGTGTTTTCTTTCCATTTTCTCTTGATGCTTCCTGCATCATTCAATATTTGCTTATAGAACTTCCAAAGTTGCAATTTGAGGTTTGAATTTTTTCTTGAGTTCTTTTGTTTTCAGATTTGCTGAGCGTGTTCATTCATCTTGCTTTTTAATTCTAGGCCCTTGCACATTTTGTTGTAATATTTAGTTTGGGCTTCTTGTGCTGCCCTTGGAAAATTTCTATTCAGCTCCTTGACTTTATCCTTTCTTTCATTTGCTTTAGCTACTCTACAATTAAGAGCACACTTTCGAGTCTCTTCTGACATTCACTTCAATCTTTTCTTTCTTTCCTGTCTTTTTAATGACTTTTGCTTTCTTCATTAATGTTGGTCTTTTTTTTTTTAAATGTTGGTCTTGATGTCCATTTAGTTCTTCTGTCATTAGTGTTTAAATACTCACATCTGTTCTTCAGATGTTCTCCAAAGTCAGGTGGGATAGACTCGAGGTTGTATTTTGACTTTTGTTGGTTTGTTTTAATTATCTTCAGCTTTATATTGAACTTATATATGAGCAATTGTTGGTCTTTCAACAGTTGGTCCTTGGTCTTGTTTTAGAGCTTCTCCATTGTGTCTTCTCACAAATGTAGTCAATGTGATTTCTGTGTATTCCTTCTGGGGAAGTCCATGTGTATAGTTACCATTTTGTTGTTGTTGAAAAAAACCCTATATTTGCTATGAATCAGTTGTTGGTTTTGCAAAATTCTATCATGTGATCTCTAGCTTAATTTCTGTCATCAAGTCCATATTTTCCAACAATTGTTCCTTCATATTTGTTTTCAATTTTTTCATTTCAATCACCAATAACTATCAATACATCTTGATTGTATGTCTGATCAATTTCCAATTGAAGACATTGGTAGTATTCTTTAATCTCTTCATTACTAGCTTTTGTGGTTGGTGCATAAAAATTGAATAATAGTTTTATTCATTGGATTTCCTTGAAGGCAGATAGATATAATCTGATCACCGATAGCATCGTATCTCAGGAAGGATTTAGCAAGACCCTTCCTGACAACGAATGTCAAGCTACTCCTCTTATTTGTGTTATTTTCAGCACAGTAAATCATATGATTTTCTGATTCACAATAGTTAATATCAGTCACTTCAGCTCACCAGTGCCTAGGATTTCAGTCTTCTTGTGTTCCATTTATTTTTGACCACTTCCAATTTTCCTAAATTCAAACAGCATATTCCAAGTTCCAATCATTGGAAGATTTCTGTAGCTGTTTCTTTTTAGCTTGAGTTGTGCACTATCAGCAAATGAAGATCCTGCAGACTCCCGTCCTGCAGGCTTTACCCAACTCATGTCACCATGGTCGACTGCCCTCCACAAAATCAGCTCTTTAGTTGTATTTCTGTGCGCTCCCAGACCTGAGGGCCAGTATCTCCAACAATGTACTGCTTCCTTTGTTTAGGCTTTCCATATTTGAAAATAGTTCAAAGCTATGCATAAGGTTTTCAGTGGCTTCTTCCTTAGTAGTAGAGTTGAGACCTTCTTTATTGCCTGTTCTTAGTCTGGAAGCTCCACTGAAACCTGTTTCCCTTGGGTGACCCTGCTGAAATACAAGTGACATAGTTTCCAGCAACAAAGAAGGCACCATGGTACGACAAATTGATAGACAAGTGTTGCATTGTATTGATAGTAGCATTCATTTAGCCAATGGTATAGAATTTAAAATAAAGCAAAAACAAAAACAACACAAACTGAACTCACTGCCAGTCAATTCTGACTCAAAGTGACCCTGTAGGATGAGGTTGAACTGCCCCTGTAAGTTTTCTTGCTGTAACTGTTTACAGAAGCAGAAAGCCCCGCCTTTCTCCCAAGGAACTGCTGGTGGTTTTGAACTGCTGACCCTGTGGCTCAACTCATAACCACTAAGTCAGCAGGGCTCCTTAGAATTTAAAGTAATGTTGAGAAAAGCAAATTATGCAAGGATAGGCCAACTCAGACTTCAATATATGAATTGTTGAAGATTAAACTCTTAAGTGACTGGACACTATTAACACACAAAAACAGGGATTGGCGATAAGGTAAACTTTCAAAACCAATAATTCACAAAGACAGAACCATCTCTACCAGACTAATACATGTCTGTCATAAAAAAGCAAGGAGAACATTAAAACAGTAAACATATGGTTGTACTGGGCCACCATTCACTGGGAACCCTCAAAGAAAGCAATCTGAACCAATGTCCAATGACTGCCAATTCCATAACCTCAAGATCGCAGTCATCTGCTTCTTCTTACACTAGGGTGTTTCAGCTTTAAGTCCAAGGGAGTATGTCTTTGGTTTCTTATATTTGCTACACGTGAGTTTGAGGGAAAGCCCGGTTCACTTAGTGGGATTTTCACATGGAATCCTTCTGGTGTGGCCTATGAAGGATGTTGTGTGCCTTTAAAGGGCAGAGTCTAAAGCCCCAATAGTCTATCTACCAAGAGCCTGATTTTTGTCTTGGTGTTTATCCTTAAAGTAGTGAACTCATATAATAGTTGTCCTTTTGTGACTGACTAACTGCGCTCAGCATCATGGTTTATAGGCCCATCCCTGCCAAGGGATGTTTTATGGTTTCATCATGATTTTTTTAGGGATGCGTAGTATTTAATTGTGTGTATGTACGGTTTCTTTATTCTTCTACTGCTGGGCGTTTTACTGTTTCCAGCTTCTTGCTATTGTGAACTCTGCTGTTTTGAGGATGCATCGGTTAGCCTTTCTTTGTCTTCAGTGTTTCAGTCCTGGATCCATGCTTTAGCTCTTCGTCTCAAAAATTTTTGTGGGCGTTCTCTCTTTCTCTCCAAAGTTACATTTGGGTGTATGGAGTGTAGGGCATACAAAATGGTCCATTTCACCTGAGACCACAGATACTTTATTTACATAGTAGCTGTAGTCACTCTGCTTGCATAGTCCACAGATAATTAATTTTCATAGCAATTTGACTAATGTCTTCAAGGTGTGTACCAATCCTAAGGGTCGGCTATAGCCCAGATGAAAAGGATCAACTCAAATTGTTTCTGGCTGACCCAGAATATGTCAATTAATCTGGACAAAACTAACAAACTCTCCAGGGTAGAAAACTGGGACAACGGTAATTCCTCAGGGTTTTGGGGAAAATATCTTTCAAGAAGTTTTCCCAAAGAATGAAGACAAATGGCCACATAAAGTAACTAATTTTCAGGACACTTCCAAAGTTTCTATCTAGAAAGTTCAAACAATGCAATTCTTATGCGTTTATGTGGTTGTTCTTAGATCACCTTTTTAGGTAACTGATTCCTTGGGTCTTGTCAGACTTTCATTAGAGGATCTTTCTAAGGGGAGATGGGGGTAGATCGTGAGGAGGATCAATATTTCTGAAGGAACTTTCTTCAGGAAATATTCTTCAATTACATTGCGTAACACACTCTAGGTCATTCTTAGCTTTGTGAATTTTTTTCAAGGTGACTGTTGGAGAGGAACATTACTTAAGAGCAGAACATGTGATACTGAAGTATTTATAGTTCAGATGACCTATGAGTGATATGCTTTTAAGTACTCCAGCAATATCGCTTCTCGGCCTTTGCCTAAGATCAAGTGTAAACCCCCCTAATTATCATGATCTACCTTGTGGACCTGGTTAGACCAGAGGATGCACAGCGGTGCAGTAGGGATCTGGAAACACAGGGAATCTAGACGGATGAACCCCTCAGGACCAGCGGTGGGAGAGGTGACACCGGGAGGGAAAGGGGTGTAGAAAGGGAGAACCGATCTCGGGGATCTATGTGTAACCTCCTCTCTGGGGGATGGGCAATGGGAAGGTGGGTGAGGGGAGATGCCGGGCAGTGTAAGATAAGATAAAATAATAATTTATAAACTATTAAGGGTTCATGGGGGGGGGGGAGCGGGGAGGGAGGAGGAGGGGAAAAAAGGAAAATGAGCTGATTCCAGGAACCCAAGTGGAAGGCGAATTTTGAGAATGACGAGAGCAACGAATGTATAAGGGTGCTTCACTCAATTGATGTATGTATGGATTGTGATAAGAGTTGTATGAGTCCCAATAAAATTATTTATTAAATTAAAAAAAATCAAGTGTAAAGTACTTCAGCAAAAAATATGTATATGTATGCATATATCTATATGTAGATATATATATATATAAAGGAGGGAACAGATGAAGCAGGTTTGAAAATTGCATGGTAGGCACGTGGGTGTTTATAATAACTACTTTCTCTCCTTCGTGTAGGTTCTATAGTAAAACAGAATAAAAATGGATTCTCTGAAGGCAGCCAGACCGGGGTTGGAACGCTAGTTTCATTGTTTGTTCGTTTAGTGACTCTATCTCTCAGTTTCTCAAAGTGAAAATTATATACATCATTAAGATTTTTGTAAAGTTTAGCCTAGATTGTGAAGCATCTAGCACAAAGTCTACGGAACTAACAACGGTTCCTGTGTGCACGCAGCAGAAACAAAACAAAAACAAAAAACCACGAACTCCAAGACACAGAAAACTAGTATGACAAAGAGCTGCCCCAGGTTTTCCTCGCTGGAAGCCACTGCCAGGTCTTTCTCCCCCAGATCTGCAGTGGAATTAATGTCTTCATCTCACGACAGTGATTCTCACTGGCTAATTTCAGGACAGCTAGATAGTAAGGGACAGAGGTAGGGTTTCCACTCTGATCTTACATTCCAAACCTGCAACTTTTCCCTGTGATTATACTTATCCCAAACCCTGCCTTGGTCCGGTGCTTGCAATTTACACTTTCAAATATAGAGGAGAATCAATCAATCACTGCCATGGAGTTAATTCTGACTCTTGGCGACGCTATCGCACAGGGTAGAATTGCCCCTGTGGGTTTCCAAGGCTCTGACACTCTTCTGTGAGTAGAAAGCCTCATTTTCGCTGCGGGGTAGATGGCTATAGAGCTGACCTTCGCAAGGCCACGTGCTGGTCACTAAGTGGACAGCAGGACCGAGTAGACCCGTCCCTCTGACTTTCCTAGCTTGTCAATCTTGACGGAGGCCGACTTGCCACATCTTTCTCCCCAAAGTTAGCAGCTGGGTGGTAGGCAGGCGTCACCAAAGTCTTGGCAGAACTCGGCCTTTCTCCTGCTGGGTCCGGAGCAAGCGGCCCACGGCGCTTTCCTTTCCCGTGCGCCGCGCGGGGCTTTCCGGGCCTCTCCCCGGGTCCGGCCCGCGCCCGCTCGGCCCCGGAATTGGAGCTTGGGCGGTCTGGGGAGCTCTCCCTCCCCACCCGGCTCTCGCGGCGAGGGGCGGGGCCGGCGAATCCGGGCCCGTGATTGGCCCAAGCCGCGGCGCGCTCCTTCCCCGCCCCCTCCGGCGAGGTGAGAGGTCAGGTGGAGCGCTGGTCCGCAGGGGCGACAATGGCGGGTCTCTGGGCAGGGGCTGGAGCTCTGATGGCGAGCGGACGGCGTGGTCGGCGGCCGCCGCAGGTGCTGATGCGGACCGCGGCGCTGTGGACCCTGAAGGTGAGGAGCGACGGGGCGCCCTGGCGGCGGGGGCAGCCCTTGGCTTGCAGCTCCGCACCGCTTCGCGCTGACCAGCCCCCCCCACCCCCACCCCCCAGTCCTCGGCTCCGGCTTCTCAATGGGTCCCGGCCGCGCCGCGCGATACTCGGGCCGCAGCGGCCCCCGGCCGGCGTGCGCTCGCTCCCTCCGACTCCTCGCAGTTGCAGCGGCCGGAGGCTTCTGGAGGGCCGCGGGGCTCGAGGGAAGCCGGCGGCTCGGTGGGGTTTGCGTGTCTGGCGGCGGAGGGCAACAGGCTTGCGGAGTAGCTGATAGCAATCTGACAGTATTGCAAGTTTGTCAATTACCCGTGTCTTGGTTGTGAGCCTTGGGGTATTGACTTTGTCCGAAGTGTTCCAAATGAAATGCCCTTAAATTTGGCGTTGAAGGCACTGTGTGAACTGCTGCTGGAGTAGAAGGGGGCGGGGAGAGAGTGCGGCGGTGCGGTTATCTGTGTAAAATACTATGTGATGTTAGTCTTCCCAATAATTTTTACGTGTGCTCTGACAGCCTGTTTTTAATGTATTACATACACCACGGTATGTGAGAACCCTGGCCTGGGGGTCTCCTCACCTGCCCCCATTCTAGACCCTGAAGACCCACGGGACAGAATGCCTGTTTCCATATATTGAAACACATCCTATGAATGGTCTCTTCTAGGCAGTGTTTAGCCTGGCCTTGGTCCTGGTTCTAAGCTCATTTTACCAATGCTTTTTTCTTGCCCCTCCCCTAAAGTTTCATAGTGACCACCAGGACCCTAATATGGTACGGACACATAATGTCGCTGCAAGTTGGAATCACTTGATGCTGCTTAACAGTATTGGCTGTTGTACTGGTTCTGAACACATCATAACAATGCTTTTTTCTGCCCTAAGATTTCATAGTGACAACCGTGAGTTGAATGATGGAGTGTTTGTGCATGTGACTTGTAATGCTTATTCCCTGCAGCTGGGAGTCTCTTGTCATTTTGGGGGATATTGGTGCAAACAGTGTATGCATGCTAACTACACAGTGGTGGCTGGGGTCCCTGACAGAGTCACCTCAGAAAAAAAGGTGTTCTGACAAATCAGCCCTTGAAGTCAACCAGCACCCTCCTCTCCACCCCTGCACACCTTTTTGAGGGTTAGAAAACACATGGCGTAGCTTGGCGGAAGACTCTAGAGCAGGGGTGCCCACACTTTTCAGCGTGTGAACTACTGCAGAAATGATCAAGTCAAAATGATGGCCAACTACAAAAATGCAAAACATATATTTGTTTTAATTTATTACATTGATTCATAAATGCATTGAGAATTCTTTATATGTACAATGCGTGTTTATGTACCTTGCATAACTGATGCATGAGTCCGTATTGCACAACGCAACACAATTAACTATGTACATTTTTTGTCATTACTTGAGTTGACTCTGATGACTTGCATTGAATGGACTGAGCCAGGGATGCATAGTCTGGGCAGTAGCTGGTGACAGCCAGCCTCAAGCACACTTCCAAATGATCATCAGTCATGGTGGAACGGTACTTGGACTTCATGCTCTCTCTGTGGGAAAAGGCCGACTCACATAAATAAGTAGAGCCGAGTAATGCAGTCAAGGAGGTAGCACATTTTCTCATGTTTGGGTACTTTCCATCTGCCGGTAAGTTCCAGAACTGTTCGTGTGGTCTGGACTTCAGCTGAATGTCAGCTTGTAGTGTCAAAATCTTCCATTCCGTATGAAAGTGATATGTTTTTCTGTTCTTGCTTGGTCCAGCTCCCCCACTCATTTTAATACCCTTTCTTATGTTTAAGAGAACAAAACCAAGGTCTAAAACTTGACAATAACTTAGCTTGTTAGTTTTTAAAAATAAAAATATTTTTTAAAGTCAGTTTTATTGGCATATAATTCACTTTTCATATAAGTTTAATCAACCAAGAAAAGTTGTACCACCACCATCAGTTTTAGAACATTTTCTTCAGTGTTCTATAATGTTCTTCAATCTTTATTATCCCCCATTTTCTCACAACCTCCCTTGCCATACCCCCAAGGAAACATTAATCCAGTTAATATGCCTATAGATTTACCTATCCTGGATTTCATATATAGAAAAACTGCTTTTAAAAAACTAACAACCAGAGGACCTGATGCAAAGGGCTTAAGTGGAGAGCAAATGCTTTGAGAATGATTGGGGCAGGGAATGTATGGATGTGCTTTATACAATTGATGTATGTAATATATGGATTGTGATAAGAGTTGTATGAGTCCCTAATAAAATGTAAAAAAAGAAAAGGAAAAAAAAAGAAAATGATTAGGGCAAAGAATGTACAGATGTGCTTTATACAATTGATGTATGTATATGTATGGATTGTGATAAGAGTTGTATGAGCCCCTAATAAAACATTAAAAACAAAACCAAAAAAAACAAACAACCATCGGACAGGTCAAGATAGGACAAAATAATAATTTATAAATTATGAAAGGTTCATGAGGGAGGCGAGAGTGGGGAGGAAGGGGAAAAATGAGGACCTAATGTCAGGGGCTTAAGTGGAGAGCAAATGTTTTGAGAATAAGGGCAATGAATGTACAAATGTGCTTTACACAATTGATGTATGTATGGATTGTGATAAGAGTTGTATGAGCCCCTAGGGAAGAAGATGCTGTATACATACGTCCCTGGGGTGAAGCCCAGGTAATATGGTAGGGGCCAGACTAAACTCAGGGATACATATGGGATACATATAGTAGCCCTTTAAAAGGAGGATGGAAAAAAATATGGATAGCCGGGGGAACAGGGCACTAACCCACAGAGGGGGAGGGTGTTGATTGTGTCTCCACAGGGAAAGAGGGACCAGATTTCAACCCGGAGCTCCAAGACAAGAACGTAACACATTGACATGAAGCAGGGAACTGACAGAGAGGCCTGAGGGGCCAGTCCCATTACCAATTAAGTGGACAGCACCATGCTCCCCCCAAGAAGAATTCACTTCAGAGGAAAGCACTAACACTACAGCTCAAGAAGAGGGCAAGAGGGACTGGTCTGGTCAGAGCACACAGGAGACAATGAGGTGGTATAGAGGAAAAAAAGAAAAGAGTGACGCACATCCTGGCTCACCATGCCCTGAGGACAATGTTCCTGCTCAGAAAAGCAATGCACAGAGATGACCACATGGCTGGCACCACTATGGCACACAGCGTTCCTCATTGACCCATAGCACCATTAGGACAACACTAGAGAAACACAGCGGGAATTGTGTCCACAATGAGCTCATCATGCCGAAGCCAGCCCCTGAGGGCATGCAGCAGAGCAGCGGGGGAACCGGAGCATTGTAGTCCCCAGGGATAGAGGCGTTGCCAGGGCATGGCACCCCATTAGACTTGACTGGAAAGCATCTGAAAAAAAAAAAACCAAACTAACCGTGAACTAGTCATACGTTTGTGTGTGTGTCTGTGTGTGTTGTTGTTTTTGCTTCGTGGTACTCAATCTTGTGATATTACATAGTATGTCTACCTGGAAGGGATAGGCGGAGCAAGCAGGCCAGAAGAGAGAACAACGGGATGACAGCTCTGGGGGGACATGGGTGTAGGGGTGGCGGGGGAAAGGACGAGGATGTTAACAAGCCCAGGGACAAAGGAATAACAAGTGATCCAAAATCAGTATCAAGGAGGGTGTGAGAGGTCTGGCAGGGCTGGATCAAGGGCAATGTAACTGAGAGAAATTCCTAAAACCCAAATGAAGGGAGAACATGATAGTGGGACAAGAGGAAGGAACAAAGAAACAGAGGAAAGAACTAGGAGGCAAAGGGTAGTCATAGAGATTTAAGTACAGACATAAAGATGTAAATATATATACAATGAGGGGGAAATAGATCTATGTACATATATTTATAGGTTTAGTATTAAGGAACCAGATGGACAGTGTGCCCCTGCTCAAGTACTCCCTCAACATAAGAATACTTTGTTCTAACAGTTCGGCAGTCTGAGATGTTCACCTGCCTGGCATGATCGCTGATGACAATGGGTGCACAGGCAAATATGGTGAAGAAAGCTGATGGTGCCTGGCTACCAAAAGATATAGCACCTGAAGTCTTAAAGACCTGAAGATAAACAAGCAGCCATCTAGCTGAGAGACAACAAAACACACATGAAAGAAGCACACCAGCCTGTCCCAACTAGATCACTGAGGACAAAGTGGGTGCATAGCAAAAGTTGCGAACAAAACTGATGGTACCCGACTATCAAATGATATAGCATCAGGGGTCTTAAAGGCTTGAAGACAATCAGGTGGCCATCTAGCCAAGAAACAACAAAGCCCACGAGGAAGAAGCACACCAGCCTACCCAGACATAAATGCTGAAGACAAAGCGGGTGCATGGGCAAGTGCGGTGAAGAAAGCTGATGGTGCCCTGTTGTCAAAATATATGGAATCTGGGGTCCCATAGGCTGGAAGATAAACAAGGAGCCATCTAACTGAAAAACAACAAAGCCCACATGGAAAATGCACACCAGCCTGTGAGATGACAAGGCATCGAAGGGATCAGGTATCAGGCATCAAAGACCAAAAAAAAAAAAAAAAAAATTTCATAGCATTGTGAATGATGGGGAATGCAGAGTGGGGACCCAGGGCCCATCTGGGGGAAATTGGATCCCCTTGCAGAAGGGTTGTGGGGAGGTGAGGAACCAGTCAGACTGTAGTGTAGCAACGATGAAACATACAATTTTCCTCGAGTTCTTGAATGCATGATCCCAATTCTACCTTACATAACCGTCTGGACCGGGAGATGTACACTGGCATGGATAGGAACTGGAAATATAGGGAATCCAGGACAGATGAGCCCCTCAGGAACAGTGGTGAGAGTGGTGATATTGGGAAGGTTGAGGAAGGGTGAGGGAGAAACGGGAAACAGATGACAAGGTCTATATGTAACCTCCTCCCTGGAGGATGGACAGCGGAGAACTGGGTGAGGAAGACGTTGGATGGTGTAAAATATGATAAAATAATTAATTATTTATAAATTATCAAGGGTTCAGTGGGAGGAGAAAATGAAGAGCTGATGCCAGGGGCTCAGGTGGAGAGTGGGTGTTTTGAGAATGATGATGGCAACATATGTACAAATGTGTTGGATACAAATGATGTATGTACAGATTGTAAAAAGAGTTGTATGAGCCCCTAATAAAATGATTTAAAAAAAGTTGTATGAGCCCCTAATTAAAAAAAAAAACAAACAAAACACTAACAACAGTAACAAGGTAAAACAGATAAAATCCTCGATGGTAAAGAAAGCAGAAAATATTGATACTATGCAGTCATATTTTAAAAATCTTTTAAACCCATGTCAAGGCAGATGTTTCTACTTCTTATGCAACTGACCCATTTCCCTTGCACAGTGACGGTAATTAGATGGAGCAGATAACATGGAACTCCTTTTCTAGACCAGATTACAACCCAAAGGTCAAATCAGACTCAGTACCTGCCAGGGAAGTGTGCAAGCAAAGAATGGTATTTCATTTTTTATTGACCTTTTTAAAAAAATTCATTTTATTGGGGGCTTGTACAACTCTTATCACAATCCATACATGCATCCATTGTGTCAGGTACATTTCTACATTTGTTGCCATCATCATTTTTTTAAATCATTTTATTGAGGGCTTATACAACTCTTGTCACAATCCATGCATATATGCTTGTCAGTTTTGCAGCACTTAGCACAGTTGTTTGTGCATGTGTTTGACAACTAAGCTTGCATCTGATTGGCTGCGCTATATAGCTATTTAGTGACATGTTTGATGATAGGTTTAAGTGTATTTTTTCAATGCCATGGGATCTACCCACACATTTCCTCGTATGGTGACCACACCTAGCCAGGAAATTCTTTTCGTTGCTACTTCATAACTGTAATTTTGCTACTGTTATGAATCAGGCGACCCCATGAAAGGGTTGTTCGACACCTAAAGGGGTCGCGACCCACTGGTAGGGAACCCATGTTCTAGCAGAATTCTGGCCACTCTTTAGAAGACATTGAATTTTAGGGTGTATATAGTGTTCACTTTTAGGTCTTACTTGTATATGAGCTTTTTTGGTGGCTTAGATATTTAGCCTTTTCTTTTGCCTGCATTTTCCCAGGGGTCTAGGATATTAGCTTTATGGTAATTGCTATGGCTTTTTGAACTGTCATACGTTTCAGATACTTTTTATATATCTTATCCAAGTAACAGATTTTAAAAGTCCGGATTTCATGGAGGTGGAAACAAAGCTCAGCACAGTTAAGGAACTTGTTTAAGGACCCAGGTGGCGAAGGGAGATTTTGAATTTTGGGTAAACCTGATTCCTAAGACTCGCTTTCTCAGTAACATGCCATCTTTCTTAAGAGTAATGGTTTTGTTGTATGTGCTGCCCCTAATTTGAATGCTTTTGTCGTTGTTGTAGTTGGGGGAAGCAGAGGTAATTCTGACTCAGATTGCCCACAGATGACATGTATATAGCTCTCTGCCCCATGGAGTCTCCTTGGCTGCTGCCATCTCTATGGGAGCAGATCAACAGATTGTTTTCCCGTGGTGCTGCTGGCTGGGTTTGATCTGCCCTTTCAGTGGCAGTACAAGACGGCTTCAAAAATTCATGGAAAATTCCTTTATCTTTCAATTACATTTTTCTGTTTCTACATAGTGAATGGAAGAACCTTAAAGAAGTACCATATATACTCATGTATAAGCCGAGTTTTTCAGCACAAAAATGTGCTGAAAAACTGGGGTTTGGCTTATACACGGGTCAGTGGTACCCCAGTGAGGTGTAACATCTCAGTAGCCCCCCCCCCCCCTGAGGTAACAGGATAGCCAGCACCTGTTATCTCCCAGGTGATTGCTGTTTCTCTGCTGTTCATTCAAAGCCCGGCTGACACTGCAGGACTTTGAATGTTTGTTTACTCACATCTAACCAATCAGAGCCGTCCTATGACGTGGATGGCTCCAATTCGCAGAAGTACCCATAGTGATTCACTTATGCTGGCAGCTGATTCACTTATGCTGGCAGCTGAACTGGTAAGGATGTGTTTGGTCTCTGTGTTAATTCACATCCTGTATCCCCCGCCCACACGGACTCCCCCATCCACCTCCCAGCTAACAGGTCGCAAGGGATGGGTGCATTACCATGAAAGTTCTTTTTCAAAGTCTCTTTTTTTATCCTATTAGAAATGGATACTCTTGAACCAAAACAAAAATGCTGGTCATATGAGGCTGGTTTCAAAATGAAGGTGTGTGAAGAGCAGAAGAGAGCAATACCAGTATTGCAAGTAGGGAATTCTGTGTTGATGAAAAGCAAGTGTGGGAGTGGCGGAAAATGAAGGCTGACTTGGAACAGATTCGAAAAGCTAAAAAAGCTCGTCGTGGTTTAACATCTTTTTATGAGGCTCTAGAAAGTGAATTGCATAAATGGGTTATGGAGTGTCGTAAAAATGACTACTGTGTAACACACATGAGAATCCACATACGTGCTCTACAAATGGCTAAGGATGACAAATACAAAGGAGCAGATATTGAAAAATTTGCTGCATCAGCAGGATAGTGTACTCGCTTCATGAATAGGTTTGGCTTACTCTGAGACAAAGAACAAAGATTTCCCAGAAATTGCCACAAGACCTTGAAGAAAAAAATTGTGTCAAAGAAGGATTTATAATTATAACCTGGTAGATATTGGGAATATGGATGAAACTGCCATGGCTTTTGATCTTCCAAGCAACAGAACTGTGGCAAGTTTAGGAGAAAAAACCATTTTTCTCAAAACCAAAGGAAAAGGAAAACAAACAAACCACTTTACAGTTGTTCTATCATGTTTGGCTAATGGAACTAAGCTGCGTCCTGTCATTATTTTTAAAAGAAAGACCTTGCCTAAAAAGATCAATTTCCCACCAAGAATTACTGTGCGTGCACATGTTAAAGGCTGGATGGATGAAGACAGAACCAAAAAATGGCTGGTAGAAATTTGGAACCAACGTCCAGGAGCAACCTTAAAGAAAAACCCATCATTACTTGTTTGGGATATGTTCAGAGCCCACCTATCGGATGACATTAAAAAAAAATGTCAAAATCTAGTAAAGTTACTTTAGCCATTATTCCAGGTGGGTTTTCATCTGTACCGCAGCCTCTGGATGTATCTTTGAAGAAGCCTTTTAAAGACCGTGTGCGAGGGATGTGGCATGAATGGGTGTCATCTGGTCAAGCCTGATGAACAAGAGGAGGAAATCTCATGAAGCGTGACATAGAGTTAATAGCAAAGTGGGTTCGAGATGCATGGGAAGACATTCCAGAAGACATGGTGTGACGTGCCTTCCAGAAATGTAGTATTAGTAATGCTATGGATGGCAGTGAAGACTGTGCTTTGTATGAAAATGACAGCAGTGATAGTGATGACGGCGATCTCAGTGAGGACAGCGTCTATGATGACCTCACACCAGCTGAAGCTCTGCATTGGGATATGGATGATGATGAGGAATCCAGTTTTGAAGGCTTTTAACTCTTTACAGTTTAGCTTGGTTGCTGATTGAGCTCAGGGAATAGTACTCTTAAGATATCATTGTTGATACCTTATTGTTTTTGTTGGACCTATTTTCCACTTCCTGTGCTGGTTTACTAATGTTAAATGACTTGTTTTTTATTTATTTTTAAAATTTAAAATAAATATTTAAATACATTACTCCGCTGATGTCTCAATTTATAGTAATTTATTTTCATTTGTTTTGATTATTGAAACTCACCAATAGCTTCTGCATTTTCCAGCCTACGCTTATACTCGAGTCAATCAGTTTTTCTGGTTTCCCAGGTAATAATTAGGAACCTTGGCTTATACTCGGGTCGGCTTATATTCGAGTATATATGGTAGTTATTTTTTCTTTAGTATATTTAGGCAGTGTATTTATTCTTAGAGCCAGCTATCCATTGAAATGAATATTTGAGGAACACCTGTTGAGTGCCAGGCACTGTAGTAAGCAGTGAGGAGTCAAAAATTAAACTATTATCACTCATCAAGTTCTGGCTAGAGAGGTCAAGAAATGAACAGAAAGATGGAAGAAATGATTTAAGAAGGGCTTTAATGAGAATTTCAGCTCGATGAAATTTTGTATGCAGAAATAATTACCTTGGTTTTGCAGGTAGTCTCCAATACTGACAAAGGGTTTGTACTTTTTAAAGAATGTTGTATGATGTTAAAAATGTCTTTAATTTATTTTAAATGCCTATTGCCTATGACTTTGGTGAAGATTTACAGTTTTGGAAACCTCAGTGGATTCGTTCTACTCTGGGAAGGTTGTTATGAGTCAAATTGATTAGATGGCAGTGGGTTTTGTTTTGTTTTATTGGCATTTAGAAAACAGACTTTATTTTTTGGAACAGTTTTATAGAAAGCTTTACAGAAAGTACAGAACTTTCATTTACTGACTTCTTCTTTAAGTACTGTTTCATTATTAACATCTCATATTCCTATGGCGCATTTGTTAAAATTGCACAAGAAATAGTGATACATTATTAATAGCTAAAGCCCACCTTTTACTTTGGGGTTATGCTTTGAGTTACATATACAAAATGACAACTACATGTCATTGCCTACTGTAATGGAATCACATAGAATAGTTTCAGTGCCTGAGCATCGACAGTGTTCCTTCTATGGGTTTTATCTTCTTCCTTCTGAACTCCTGGAAACCAGTCTTCTTTGTACTGTCTCTATAGTTTTACCTATAGGAGCCCTTATTACACAGCACGTTGCTAATTACATACAAGTTCAGGTGCTCAAAACCATCAGCAGCTCTTTAAGAGAAAAATGAGGCTTTCTACTGCCATAGAGTCACTTTCCCAGCCTGGGTGATCCAAGAATTGTAAATAGTAAAATCCAAACTCAGTGGAGGGAATGATAGTGGAACTTAAATTCTGACCATCGGTTTGCAGAAGTTACAGATGACAGTGAAAGCTCAAAATCCACTCGCAGGGTCCCCCTTGTGAATGCAGACACTTGTGATTGCTGGACCGCATGGTAAGCATTGTGCTTAGCTCTATAAGAAGTTTCCAGATTGTCTTCCAGAGCCGCTGTGCCACTTCCCACTAGCAAATCATGAACAACATTCCTGTCGCACCACATTCTTTTTAAAGAATAATTTTATTAGGGACTCATACAACTCTTATCACAATCCATACATACATCAGTTATGTAATGCACATCTGTACATTCTTTGCCCTCATCATTTTCAAAGCATTTGCTCTCCACTTAAGTCCTTGGCATCAGGTCCTCTTTTCCCCCTCCTTCCTCCCAGCTCCTCCTCCCTCATGAGTCCTTGATAATTTATAAATTATTCTTTTGTCATATCTTTCCCTGTCCGATGTCTCCCTTTACCCACTTTTATGTTGTCCGCCCACCAGGGAGGAGGTCACATTTAGACCTCTTTCCAACCCTCTCACCCTCTACCCTCCCAGTGTCGCCCCTCACACTCCTGGTCCTTGAGGTATCATCTGCCCTGACTCCCTGTGCCTCCAGCTCCTATCTGCACCAGTGTACATCCGCTGCTCTATCCAGAATTGCAAAGTAGAATTCGGATCATGGTAGTGGGGGTTGGGGGGAAGAGGAAGCACTTAGGAACTGGAGGAAAGCTATATTCTTCATCGGTGCTACATCGCACCCTGACTGACTCATCTCCTCCCCTAGACCCCTCTGCAAGGGGATCTCCATTGGGCGATAAATGGGCTTTAGGTCTCCACTCTGCATTTCCCCTTTCATTCAGTATAGTAAGATTTTTTTTTCTTCTGATGATGCCTTATACCTGATCCTTTCGACACCTCATGATCACACATGCTGGTGTGCTTCTTCCATGTGGACTTTGTTGCTTCTGAGCTAGATAGCTGCTTGTTCACCTTCAAGCCTTTAAGACCCCAGACACTATCTCTTTTGATAGCTGGGCACCATCAGTTTTCTTCACCACATTTGCTTATGCACCCATTTGTCTTCAGCGATCCTGTCATGGAGGTGTGCAGTCAATGATATGATGATTTTTTGTTCTTTGATGCCTGATAACTGATCCCTTCGGGACCACTCGATCACACAGGCTGGTGTGTTCTTCCATGTGGACTTTGTTGCTTCTGAGCTAGATGGCCGCTTGTTTATCTTCAAGCCTTTAAGACCCCAGTCACTGTCTCTTTTGATAGCTGGGGACCATCAGCTTTCTTCACCACATTTACTTGTTCACCCACTTTGGCTCCAGCCGTTGTGTCAGGAGAGTGAGCATCATAGAGTTCCAATTTAATAAAAGAAAGTATTCATGCATTGAGGGAGTGTTTGAGTAGAGACCCAAGGTCCTTCCGCCACCTTAATACTTAACCTATAAATATAGACACATCGATCTACTTCCCCATCCTCCTATATATATTTGCATGTACATGTCTTTGTCTAGACCTCCATAAATGCCCTTTGACTCCTAGCTCTTTCCTCCATCTCCCTTGACTTTCCTCCTGCCCTACTACCATGCTTCGTCGCCACCTGGGCTAGAGTATACCTCTTCTCTATGCAACCTTACCCTTGATCATTCCCCACCAGACCTGCCACTCCCCCCTCTCTACCATTTGGGGTCCCATGTTGTTCCCTTGTCCCTGGGTTTGTTAACACCACTTCCTTACACCCCCTACCCCCCACCCCAAGTCCTCCCGGAACTGTTGGTCCCATTGTTTTTCCTCCAGATAGTTCATCCAGCCTGTCCTATTCAGACAGACCTGTGGAGACACTAACATGCACGAAAACAAGACAGAGGAAAACAAAGCAACAGTATACAACCAGACAACAAACCAACAAAAACAAACCACTGACAAAGAACAAAACAAAACACTTCACAAGAGAAAAGCTTGTAGTTAGTTCAGGGATCGTTTGCTGGCCCTTAGGAGCGTTTTCCAGTCCAGTCTGTTGGGGCACCACGCCCTGGCCCCAAAGTCCACCTTCAGCATTCCCTGGGGACCTTGCCGCTCCATTCCCTTGCTGTTCGCTGCACTCCCCCGTGCTGTGCCTCGGTCGCACCACATTCTTATATGCGTTTGGCTTTGTCAATATTTTGGATTTTAGCCATTCCAGTAGGTGTTATGTTGCTTTGGAATCCCCTCAAATCAAAGGAGCCCTGCTTGCACTGTGGGTTAGGTGTTATGGGTTAGGCATTGGGCTACTAATTGCAAAGCCTTCAATCCAGATCCACCAACCATTCTGTGAGAGAAGCATGAGGCTGTCTGCGCCCATAAAGCTCCACAGTCTCGTAAACTCTCTATAGGATCACTACATGTGGCAATGGAAATGACATCTGACAGAGCTGGTGAGGTGCAAAGTACTTTTAATTGACTCTGAGACTAGAAGTTGGTAGTTTGCAACCAACCAGCAGCTCTGCTGAACTGCTTTCAGATGAATTGCAGTCAAGAGAACCCTATGGGACAGTTCTATACCTAACATTTACAAACACCTGTTTTTTACAAGTAAGATCTCATTTGCAGGTTCCAAGAGGTAGATATATCTTTTTTGCAGACTACCATTCAGTCCATGATACCTACTATATGATGGGAAGTACAAAATATTGTTACAAATCATAGAAACCTAAACAAAAATATCAAAATGTGAAGGTGTTATTTCTCAGCATACCTTCCAATAGTGCAATACACTTCTGAAGGCAGGTTTTTTTTTTTTGCTGTATCTCTTAACCTTTTCCTAAAGCATTCTGTGCTTTCCCATTTATTGTGCCTCAAAATGGCAAGTTTGGCATTCACAAGGGCCTTCAGTTGTTTTCCTTTTAAACGTTCTTGAGTTTTAGGAACAAACAGAAGTCTGAGGGGAAATGTCAGATCAGCAGGGAGGATGGAGTAAGATAACCTAGTAAATTTCTTGTGGGACAACCCTTGCTATCCTAACAGAATGAGTATGTGCATTGACAAACTAGAAGATTCCTCAGTGCAACTCCCCTGGCCTAATGCAGTTTTCTGAAAACTTCTTCATAATAAACTCTTGCAATTGTCTTGCAAACCCTTTGAGATCCCTGAAAACAGTTGTCATACCTTCTGACGTGACCTTTCTGTTTTGTTGGCCTTTTATTGGACCTTGATGTTGGTAAATCCAAGATGTGTTCCTAGTTGAAATTTGTTCCCCAAATTGCTCTTACTAGCTTTGATCTTACTTAGAAAGTGGATGAAAAGATCAGCTCTTTGAAGTAGCTGATCTTCATACAACGCTTATTTTTACTATCCTGCTTTGTTTTGTTTGGAAGGCACCTTAATAAGACCAAGGGCTCTTCCTGAAAGAGCTTGTCTGTAGCCAACTACTGCTTGCCGAGACAGGTTTCAACACTTTTGTTTGTAAACCATAGGTGCATGAACTGGAATGCCAGTTGCAATACTTTTTGATTTCCTCTCACATGCCAAATACCATTTAGAGCTTGGGATATCATAGTGAATATTTCTGCCCATATTGAGCCTATACTGTGACAAGATTTACAGAAATAGATAAATCTACTAGTGACCAGTGTTGTGAAAGGAGAAATAGGATTGTGGGATGGAGTGATGTTGGTGTTGGAGTGAGGAGTATTTCTTTAAGGAGAACATGTGGCATTTGAGCAGAAAATTGAATAAGGAGGAAGAACCAATCAACCATGTGATGGTCTGGGGCACTAGCATCTCCTACAGAAGGAGCATGATGGCAGAGGCTCCGAGATGGGAATTACACTTGACAGGATAAGGAGTGGATATGTCCACCGGTGGAAAGGGGAGTGATTGAGAAGGCAATGCTAGATGAGATGGGGCGGTAGACAGGACAACTATTTAGAGACTTCTAGTTGGAATTAACGCAGATCAGATTTATATTCTAAAAGTGACTACTCTGGCAACTGTGTGGTGAAAATATTGGAGGTGGAGATGGGGGAAGAGTAGAAGTCCAAGCTAGAGATCATGGCAACTTGTGGTAGGTTGGTAGCACAGAAGTTGGTGAGACATGGGTAGATTTGGAATATACAGGTATTTTGGAGATAGAACCAATATTACTTGTATTGGTTTAACAAAGAAAATGACTAAAAATGAATCTTTAAAGCCAGGATACCAAAGGCTAATACGATATGATTGCATTTATATGAATGTCCACAATAATTAAATCTATGTATAGAGAAAGTAGATTAGCTGTTGCTTGGGGAAGGGTGGAATAGGGAGCAGCTAACTGGTAGTGGCTTTTCTTTTTTTTGTGGGGGTGTGATGGAAATGGTCGAATTGGATGGTGGTGACAGTTGTATATAACCTTGTATCTATTCAATACCCACAGAATTGTATATTTACTTCCAAAATGTAAATTTTATAATATGCAAACTATTATTTTTCTTTAAAAAAAAAAGAATGACTCAAAAGCCTAGACTAGGTGTGCTGTTGGCTTAAAGATATAGAAGGCTGGGTCTTGGGAAGGTAAATTCAGAAAACAGTTAAAAGTTTTAATTGAAGTTGCAAAACCCAGCTCACTAACTCACTGCCATCCAGTCAGTACTGGCCCATAGCCATCCCCTGTGCTTTTGAGACTAACTAGAAAGCCCAGACTTCCTTCCTCTGATCTACTGGTGGTTTTGAATTGCTGATCATGTGGATCCCAGTCCAATGCTTTAACCTCTACACCACCAGGACTCTGTACAAAACCCAGGGGGGTGGTTATTTGTTGATAGTGGTTAGGGTTGTCTACTGGATATCTAAAAGGTCTGAAAACACCTTCTCAGATGGATTAGATGATTTTGTAGTTACACAGAATGACAAAAAGGAGAAAAGCTATGTTTATGTATGTTATCTCGTGTAATTAAACAATTTTCAGATGATTCCATTTTATATTTAAAACATAAAGAAGTAACTGACTTGCCCAAGGTCACAGCAATTAAATGGGAAATTCAGGATTCAAACCTCAGTCTGTTTTAGAAGCCCTTATATTAAAGAGTCCTGGTGGTGCAGTGGTTCAAAGCCACCAGCTGTTCAGTGGAGAAAGGCGAGACAGCCTCCCCCCCCTAAAGATTTACACTCTCAGCAACCTCAAGGAGCAGTTACCCTCTGTCCTCTGAGGTTACTGTGATTTGGAATCAACTTGAGGACAATGGGTAGGATTGTACCATAGGAAACAACCTAGTAGTAAAAATGAGAAAATGCAGCTTTATATCTTTTGGGCACAAAAATTAGTTTTGATCTTTATAGCAGTCTTGGAAAAAAGGGGAACAGTAGGCTTTATAGCTGTCAAATTAGTTCATCAGGACCTTGACCATCATATGCATGAGGTATTAAAACTAAACCAAAGTCATTGCCATTGAGTCAGTGCAGACACACAGTTACCCCACTGTGGGGTTAACAGTAGTAGAAAGCCCAGTCTTTCTCCCTTGGAGCTGCTGGTGGTTTTGAACTGCCAGCCATGCAGGTCACAGTCCATTGCTGAATCACCACCAGGGCTCCTCCTATAGGATACATTATATGGGGGAAGGACTTTAAAAGTTCATGGTAAAATCCCGTGATTTTTTCACTTTATTTTGAAACCACCTCCTCTTTCCTATGGCTCCATTACGCTACAATTTTGATTTTAGTTTTTTCCTTATAATGAACTATTTTAATATGATTCATCTCAGTGTTACTGTGAATATGTTAAGGGCTATGGTTTTGGCAGAACTAATGTTTAAATTCTGACTGGTGCACTTACCATCTTATAAACAAAGTTTGTTTCCCTGTATTCCCTGTTGGAGAGGATGCATGTAGTTTGTCCATTATTTCCTCCTCTTTAGGTTGTAGGATTAATACATGTAAGACTGGGCTAGCCATATTGCTTATTCCCATTCATTCCCCTGAAAATGCCTTATGTCCTACATAAGTACTGCTTAGTAGGTACTGCTTAATGCGATTTTACATATAAGGCATTATATGCCTTTAAGACACATGAGAGCCAAGTTTGAACACAGTTCAGAATTTGCCTGCGTCAGACTAGAGCTCTTCATTATTGCATTATTACTCAGACGGTAACTACCAGTTGTTTTGGTGAGCTTTAAAAAAGTGGGCAGTTGCAAAATTAATCTTGGTTTTGTGTAATACCCTGTTGCTACTTAAAAAAGTTTATAAGGACTCATTTGATCCTTTTAGCAACTCTGTGGGAAAACAGGGCAGGTGTGATCACCTGTACTTTATAGATGGAAACAAATCCATAAAAGTGCCTTGCTCCATGTCACATAGCTATGAAGCAATGGAGCTAAGGCTTAACCTAGGTCTTGTGACTGAAGGTCATGCTAATTCCCATGTACCATGCTGTTAGCAAGCATTTCTTTTCTAAGTGTGGAGAAGAGGGAAATCTTTAGGTTTGCAGAGGGAATCAGTGTGAGTATTTTACTAGGTAATCATTTTACATAGCCTGACCTTTTTTCTTTTAGCAATGATAAACCTTAGAATCTTTATATAGAGAGTTGACTAACATTTTCCTAGAACTCTGGGAAATAACTAAAAGGATTTTAGACTGGATTCATTAGCAGCTGATGATAGCAACCAGCAACTTTAAAATTCTGTATAGAGGTCCAAATGAGTCGACTTCTCCCATTTCCCCATTTATTATTTATTTTAAAATAAATCCTATTTTGAATCTCTAAAAAAATGTATCTGATTTTTGACCCATACATATTTATAACATTGAACTTTCAGGATAGTCCCATGAGCAAACAGGAACAGAGTGCAAACCAGTTCAGATACCCCATGGGAATTGTTCTATTTCTGCAGAAAGTCCAGGGTTGCTACTTCCAGTTACTGGCTAACCAGGGGCATCTGTGGTGTTTAAAATATTTGAACCATATTATCACAAATTCCTATGTGTACAAGACTATATGATTTTTTTAATTTAATGTTTTTGTTGGTTGGTGCTGCTCAGTCAGTTCTGATTCATAGTGACCTTAACAAAGTGAAACACTACCCAGTCCTACACCATCCTCATGGTCATTTCTATGTTTGCATCCATCGTTGCAGCCCCAGTCTTTATAGATTTTTTGCTGACTCTCTGCTCTGCCAAGCATGACGTCTCTTTTCCTGATAACATGTCCAAAGTATGTGAGATGAAGTTCTACCATTCTTGCTTCTAAGAAACATTCTCTGTATATTTCTTCTAAGACAGAGAAGCTTGTTCATCTGGCAGCTCATATTATATTTTTTATATTCAATATTTAAAAATTCTCTATATTCAGTATTCTTTGCCAGCACTATATGTGCTAGGCAGGTGAGGTAGTTAAGGCTTATTGTGCCAACCTGGCTGATAAACACATGTGGGATCAATTGAAGGGCGGAGAGTTAAATGGCTTGGTAAGCCTCACCTTTCTAGTTCTCGGGTTTCTTGCCTTCTGATGGTCGGACCAGGGTGCAGCTACCTTCGCCAGTTCCCTGCTTCAACTGGCAAGACTCACTCCCTGCAAGACATCCCCACAGAGAAGCTGCCTGGACCTACCCTGATGCAGCTCTGGGTGCTGGAGCAGCCGTGTGGAGACCCCTACCAGCAATGAGGTGCTTACACATTCACTGAGTTGGCTTTCCTCCTGCAGTTGGCATCGTGTGTGTTTTGTGAGATGAAGGAGGACTTTGTAGATTGGCGTGGGACATATGAGCTAATGTTGGACTTGTAGGCTTGGGTAGCACTGGGTTGAGATGCTTTCTTAATGTACACCTACCCTTTATATAAAACTCTCTCTTATACATATGAGTTTCTGTGGATTTGTTTCTCTAATATATCCAGACTAACACAGGGATTCTCTAGAGAAACAAAACCAGGACACATTATTTAATATATATATATATATAAATGTGTGTGTGTATATATATATAAATCATGTGTGTATATATATAAATCACATGTTCTGGTTATATATTTGGATAGATTTATACAGTACGAAGAATTTTAACAGCTAATTAATCCACAGAGCAGTACAGAGGGCTCAGTTCAACTCATTTCCATGGAACATTTAATATACTGGAAATCCTTCAACTCACAGGACTGCTGGGTCCAAGGTCAAGGAAGCAGTCTCTCAGGCAATGTAGGCAGTCCTTTCACAGACTGCAAACAGCAGGGCTGGTCACCCACAGTCAGCAGCTCAGGAGTTTAGCAAAGCAGGTCTGGACAGAATATCAAACTCAAGCTATGCAAGATGACAGGATTCACCAGCCTTAAGCTCAAGCAATGTATACACCAGCAGCATGCTAAAGCAGTTCTTGAGGAACTTTAAGCTCTAGCAACACGGGTTGGCTGTCCCACAGGTAGTATAGCTCACAAGTTGAGGCCAATAACTAGTTAAAGCAGCCACACACTGGTCTGATCACCAGAGAGCGAGAGAGCGAGAGAGCGAGAGAGCGAGAGAGCGAGAGAGCGAGAGAGCGAGAGAGCGAGAGAGCGAGAGAGCGAGAGAGCGAGAGAGCGAGAGAGCGAGAGAGCGAGAGAGCGAGAGAGCGAGAGAGCGAGAGAGCGAGAGAGCGAGAGAGCGAGAGAGCGAGAGAGCGAGAGAGCGAGAGAGCGAGAGAGCGAGAGGTCGGCTTTGCCGAACCATTTATCTCTTTGCCCTCCAATCAAACCGCGACCTTATTAATCCCACATGTTCCTATTGGCCAGGTTGGCACAATAAACCTACCCATCACACTATAATTAAAATGCATCACTTTCTCTTTGTTCTTCCATAAACATTTTACTTGCATAAGAGGTGATAGAAAATGCTTAGGATTTTGATCTAGACACACCTCGATCCTCAAAATGAAATCTTTGCTTTTAACACATTATAGAGGGCTTTTGCAGTAGATCTGATTGCAAGATTTTTTTTTTTTTTTTTTTGCGAAAGCCAAGCTAGATCTCAGCGTGTGGGTTCCTGGATAGAGCTGGCTTCTCTGGCCTGGGTCCTTGACTTGGGAGGAATCGTCCTGCTGGGCTAGGGTATTTGAAGGGGGGAGTATTTTTAAAATTCCACAGTGCCCACAACTGGGAAGAGCACGTGCGTAGTGAGAGTGTGGGTTGTGGAAGGAAGTGTGTGCGATCAAATCCTGACTGGTTAGATCTTTTGGCTACGTATTTTTTTTTTAGTTCAACAAACAATTTAATTGATTAGGCCTAGTGTGATTTTCTGCTATATGTTTTTACCACATCATAAGAAATTGTGGTCAACTTGATTTATTTTTAAGGACTATGTAGTATAAACACTATAGTATAGTATAGTTCAGTTTATTTTTCATGAGATTGAATCTATATGCCCCAATGTCTTTATTCCAAAAGGCCCCCTAGAAACTTAATGCATATTTTTCAAGTTCTGTAAGACTAATTGCATGCCCACTAAACAATTCTGCATTTGTTGTTTTTGTTAAACTCAGAGCAATTCAGCTGTAACTAAGATTTGTGGCACCATCTTCTTGGACAGTGTATGTGGTGTGTCTCCATTAACTGTCGCTTGTTGCTGTTAGGGTGCTGTCAAGGTGGCTCTGACTCATAGCAACCCTACGACAACAGGAAAACTCTGCCTGGTCCTGTGCCGTCCTCACAGTGGCTCTGTTTGAGCTCATTGTTGCAGCCACTGTGTCAGTCTGTCGTGTGTGTGTGTGTGTGTGTGTGTGTGTGTCTGAGTCTTTTTCACTGACTCTCTACTTTACCAAGCTCAGCATCTTTCTTCAAGGACTGGTTCTCCTGAAATATGTCCAAAGTAAGTAAGACAGAGTTTCTCTACCCTTGCTTCTAAGCAGCTTTCTGGCTGCACTTCCTCCATGACAGATTTGTTTGTTCTTCTGACACTCCAGGCTACTTTCTTTCTTTTTAAAATCATTTTATTGGGGGCTCATAATATAATGTAGCACCATAATTCAAATAGCTTTCTGGCATTCTCAGCTTTCAGCCAAACCCATCTGATGTCAGCAAGGAAAGCCTCCCAGCCTGAATTTCTGGTAGCTCCTTGTCCATGATCTGGTGCATCAGTTTTTGAAGTCTCTTCAGCACATTTTACCTGTGTGTGATATTAATGATATTGTTGGATAACTTCCCCATCCTATGGGATCATCTTATTTTGGAATGGACACAAATAGGGATCTCTTCTAGTCATTTGGTCAGATAGCTGTCCCCTTCCAAATTTTTGGCATAGGTTAGCGAGTACTTGCAGTTTTGCACCAGCTCATTGAACATTTCAGTTGGTATTCTATCAGTTAATTACTAGAACTATGTTTTTCTTCAATGCACCTTTGACTCCTTCCTTCAGTAACATCAGTTCTTGATTATATGCTACCTCTTGAAATGATTGAATGTTGGTCAAACATTTTTTTATGTGTGGCACATTGACTGAATTCCTTTTGTTGTCTTTTGATGCTTCCTGTATTTTTCAATATTTTCCCACATTATCTATTAATATCATAAATCCAAGGCTTCCTTTTTTTTTCCAGTTCTTTCATCTTGAGAAATACTGAGCTTGTTTTTCTCTTTCGGTTTTTAAATTCCCTGTCTTTCTACATTTTATTATAATGTTTGACTTTGGCTTCTAGAGTTGTCTTTTGAAATTTTCTATTCAGCTCTTGACTTCATTATTTTTTCCATTTGCTGTACTTCTCTGTGATGACGAGCAAGTGCCAGACTCTCTCATGTCACGGCATCCACTTTGTTTTCTCTTTCCCCGTCTTCTCAGAACCTTTCCTTTCCTCCTCTGTCATCTTCCGGATGCCGCTCTGCAGCTTGTCTGGTCTTTCATCATTCGTGTTCTGTGTGTCTAATCTGTTCTTGAGGTGTCCTCTAAATTGGGGCTGGGTGTACTCAAAGTCATAGGAGATCTGGTACCATGGTGGATTATGAGTTGGGGCTTCTGCCCCAAAGGTTGGCAGTTTAAACCCACCAGCTAGTCCATGGGAGAAAGATGAGGCTTTTGTGAAGCTTGTTCTGGTACTATAAAGATTTACAGAATCAGAAACCCATAGCAGGAGTTATACTCTGCCCTGTAGGAGTGCTGTAATTTGGAATTGACTCTATGGCAGTGAGGTGTTTTTTTAAATATACTAAAGGACATCTTTTGACTCTTTTTTTTCCCCCATTTTTTAAAACGTTTTATTAGGGGCTCATACAACTCTTATCACCGTCCATACATATACATACATCAATTGTATAAAGAACATCTGTAAATTCTTTGCCCTAATCATTTTCTTTTCTTTCTTTCTTTTTTTTCCCTTTTCTTTTTTTACATTTTATTAGGGACTCATACAACTCTTAGCACAATCCATACATATACATACATCAATTGTATAAAGCACATCCATACATTCCCTGCCCCAATCATTCTCAAAGCATTTGCTCTCCACTTAAGCCCTTTGCATCAGGTCCTGTTTTTTTTCCCCTCCCTCCCCACTCCCCCCTCCCTCATGTGCCCTTTGTAATTTATACATCGTTATTTTGTCATATCTTGCTCTATCCGGAGTCTCCCTTCCTCCCCTTCTCTGCCGTCCCTCTCCCAGGGAGGAGGTCACATGTGGATCCCTGTAATCAGTTCCCCCTTTCCAACCCACTCACCCTACACTCTCCCAGCATCGCCCCTCACACCCTTGGTCCTGAAGGTATCATCCACCCTGGATTCCCTGTGCCTCCAGCCCTCATATGTACCAGTGTACAACCTCTGCCCTATCCAGCCCTGCAAGGTAGAATTCAGATCATGGTAGTTGGGGGGAGGAGGCATCCAGGATCTGGGGGAAAGCTGTGCTCTTCGTCGGTACTACCTTGCACCCTGACTGACCCATCTCCTCTCCTAAACCCCTCTATGAGGGGATCTCCAGTGGCCGACACTTGGGCCTTGGGTCTCCACTCTGCACTTCCCCCTTCATTAAATGTGGTATACACACACACACACACACACATATTCTTTTTTTGCATGATGCCTTATACCTGGTCCCTTTGGCACCTCGTGATCGCACTGGCTGGTGTGTTTCTCCATGTGGGCTTTTTTGCTTCTGAGCTAGATGGTCGCTTGTTTATCTTCAAGCCTTTAAGACCCCAGACACTATCTCTTTTGATAGCCGGGCACCATCAGCTTTCTTCGCCACATTTGCTTATGCACCCATTTGTCTTCAGCGATCCTATCATGGAGGTGTGCAGCCAATGATATGTTGATTTTTTGTTCTTTGATGCCTGATAACTGATCCCTTTGGGATCACTCAGGCTGGTGTGTTCTTCCATGTGGGCTTTGTTGCTTCTGAGCTAGATGGCCGCTTGTTTATCTTCAAGCCTTTAAGACCCCAGTCACTATCTCTTTTGATAGCCGGGCACCATCAGCTTTCTTCACCACATTTACTTGTTCACCCACTTTGGCTTCAGCAGTTGTGTCGGGAGAGTGAGCATCATAGAGTACCAATTTAATAAACGAAAGTATTCATGCATTGAGGGAGTGCTTGAGTAGAGGCCCAAGGTCCTTCCGCCACCTTAATATTAAACCTATAAATGTATTTCCCCATCCTCGTATATATGTTTGCATGTACACGTCTTTGTCTAGACTTCCATAAATGCCCCTTGACTCCCAGCTCCTTCCTCCCTCTCCCTTGACTTTCCTCCTACTCCACCACCATGCTCCGTCCCCACCTGGGCTACAGCTATACCTCTTCTCTATGCAACCTTACCCTTGATCATTCCCCATCAGGCCTGTCACTCCCCCCTCACTACCATTTTGGGTCCCATGTTGTTCCCTTGTCCCTGTGTTTATTAACACCACTTCCTTACCCTCCTCCCCCTCCCCCACCCGGAACTGTCTGTCCCCCCGGAACTGTCTGTCCCATTGTTTTTCCTCCAGATAGTTCATCTCTTTTGACTCTTATAAACTTGTTTTAATTTTTTTCTGTTTCAAGTTGAACTTGCATGTAAACAATTGATCGTCTGTTCCATAGTCAATTCCTAGTCCTTTTAAATTTTACTTTTAATTTTTATTTTCCTAGTCTTGTTTTGACCGATGATATTGCTATACTCTGTGTTAGGCCAGATTGACTAGAGAAACAATCCAGTGACACTTACATGTGTGTAAGAAAGATCTTTATATCAAGAAGTAATTATATATCAAGAAAACATCCCAGCCCAGTCCAACTCAAGTCCTTAAGTTTGATACTAGTGCATAAGTCCCTCTTCAGACTCATGCAGTCACAAGTAATGATGCAGAATGCAAGAAGATCACAGGTTGGTGGGTGCAAAGTTGTGTGGACCCAATGTAACATCACAGGGCACTGGCAGCAACCAGAGTCAGCCAGCAGAAAGGTGAAGGGAGAGAGAGAGAGAGAGAGAGCGAGCGCAGCATCCATAGGGCTATATATCTCAGTTACCATCTCCAGTGAGGTCATCAGGCTATGACCTGACTGACAGATAAACCTGAAGTTATATAACTACTATATCCTTCATTGTTTTTTCATAGATTCTTATGTATTCCATCTAGCAAGAGCAATTTTAGGTTTATGGACAATTGTGCAGAAAGTACAGGTCTCCAATATACCATTTCTCTTGCATGGTTTTCCCTATTACTAACATCTCGCATCCTTTGGTACATTTGTAACAATTGATGAACCAGTATTGATGCATTATTATTAACTAAAGTCCATAGTCTATTAGGGCTCAAAATTTATATTATATAGTCTTGTATTTGTTTTGAAAAATATGTAAACATATAATGTTATGAGTGCACGGTCACAATATCATGCAGACTAATTTCATTATACTAAAATGCCCCGGAAACCTTGATTGTTTTAATTGTCTCCATAGTTTTGTCTTCTTAACATTTAAATTGGAATCATACTATTTGTAGCTTTTTTCAGACTGGCTTCTTTCAAAGAAATCTATACACTTAAGAATTCGTCTCCCCACTCTCCCCCTCCCCCCCAGAAGAATTCACTTCAGAGGACAGCACTGAAGCTACAGTTCAAGAAGAGTTTCTTGTCTGATCAGAGCACACAGGAGCCAACGAGGGGGGAAAGAGGGAAAAAAAAAAAGAGTGAAGCCCAGTCTAGCTCACTAAGCCCTGAGGACAATGTTTCTGCTCAGAGCAGCAATGCACAGAGACGACCACAGGGCTGGCCCTACCATGGGACACAGCTTTCCTCATTGACCCATAGCACCATTGGGGACAACATTAGAGACACACGGTGGGAATTGTGCCTGCCCTGAGCTCACTATTGCTGAAGCCAGCCACTGGGGGCATGCAGCAGAAGGGTGGTGGTGGGGGGTGGGGTGGGGGAGCAGAGCAATGAAGTCCCCAGGGATAGATGTGTGGCCAGGGCATGGCACCCCATCAGACTTGACTGGAAAGCACTCATGAAGGACAACAAATAGACCCCGAATCATTTGTAGGGTTTTTTTGTGTGTTGTTGTTGTAGCTATCATTTTACTTTCTTGTACTCAGTCTTGTGATGGTACATAGCATGTCTACCTGTAAGGGACAGGCAGAATAAACAAGCCAGAAGAGAGAAAAATGGGGTGACAGTTCCTGGAGGACATGGGAGAAGGGGAGGCGGGTGAAAGGAAGTGGGTGTTAACAAACCCAGGGACAAGGGAACAACCAGTGGTCCAAGATCATTGGCAAGGAGAGTGTAAGAGGTTGGCAAGGCTGGATCAAGGGCAATGTAACCAAGAGGAATTCCTAAAACCCAAATTCCTAAAACATGATAGTGGGACAAGAGGAAAGTACAAAGAAATAGAGGAAAGAACTAGAAGGCAAAGGGTAGTCATGGAGATCTAAATACAGGCATATGTAGATGTAAACACATTTATATACGATGAGGGGGAAATAGATCTTTGTACATATATTTATAGGTTTAGTATTAAGGAAATAGATGTACAGTGGGCTCCTGTTCAAGTACTCCCTCAACACAAGAACATTTTGTTCTAACAATTTGGCAGTCTGATATGCTCACCTTTCTGGCATGATTGCTGAAGACAAGGGGTGTGCAAGCAAATGTAGTGAAGAAAGCTGATGGTGCCCAGCTACCAAAAGGTATAGCATCTGAAGTCTTAAAGACCTGAAGATAAACAAGCAGCCATCTAGTTGAGAAACAACAAAACCCACGTGGAAGAAGCACACCAGCCTGCCCCGACTCAATTGCTGAGGACAAAGCGGTGTGCATAAGCAAAAGTGGTGAAGAAAGCTGATGGTGCCCGGCTATCAAAAGATATAGCGTCTGGGGTCTTAAAGGCTTAAAGATAAACAGGCGGCCATCTAGCTAAGAAACAAAAAAGCCCACATGGAAGAAGCACACCAGCATACCCCCACATGATCGCTGATGACAAAGCGGGTACGTAAGCTATTGCGGTGAAGAAGGCTGATGGTGCCTGGCTATCAAAAGATATAGAATCTGGGGTCCTATAGGCTAGAATATAAACAAGGGGCCATCTAACTGAGAAACAACAAAGCCCACATTGAAGAAGCACACCAGTCTGTGAGATCACAAGGCGTTGAAGGGATCAGGTATCAGGCATCAAAGACCCCCCCCCCCCCAATCTTAGCATTGTGAATGAGAGGGAGTACGGGATGGGGACCCAGGGCCCATCTGTGGGAAGTTGGACATCCCCTTGCAGAAGGGCTACGGGAAGGAGACGAGCCAGTCAGGGTGCAGTGTAGTAATGATGACATTTTCCTCTAGTTCTTGAATGCTCCCCCCCCCCTCCACCTCTCACTATCATGATCCCAATTCTCCCTTACAAATCCAGCTAGACCAGAAGATGTACACTGGCACAGATTGAAACTGGAAAGACAGGGAATCCAGGACAGATGAATCCCTCAGGACCAGTGGTGACAGTGGCGATATGAGGAGGGTGGAAGGAAGGTGAGGGAGAAAGGGGGAAACAGATTACAAGGATCTACATATAACCTCCTCCCTGGGGGACGGACAGCAGAGATGTGAGTGAAGGGAGATGTTGGATGGTATAAGATATGACAAAATAATAATCACTCATAAATTATCAAGGGTTCATTGGGGAGTGTGGAGGGGGCCGGGAGTGGAAAAATGAGAAACTGATACCAAGGGCTCAAGTAGAAAGCAAATGTTTTGAGAATGATGATGGCAACATGTGCACGAATGTGCTTGACACAATGGATGTATGTATGGATTGTGATAAGAATTGTATGAGCCCCCAATAAAATGATTGAAAAAAAAAAGAATTCTTTGTGACTCTTCATGACTTGATAATGCATTTAAAAAGTTGCTCATGAGAACATCATTGTATGGATGTATCACACTTTGCTTATCCAATTACCCACTGAAGAACATTTTAATTGTTTACAATATTTTGCGTACTTTAAAAATGAAGCTTCTTAAAAAATAATAATAGCCCAGTTTCTGCCCGCACCGCAAGCCCAGCTCGCCGCTGCCCTTGGGTCCGTGGGGTTGTGGTTGGCACCCGGGCACAGCAATCATGATGAATTTAATCCAGATGGTGCGTGACCACTGAGTTGTTATCCTGGTCCCTGTGGGATTTGTCATTGGATGTTATCTGGACAGAAAGAATGATGAGAAACTGACTGCCTTTCGGAATAAGAGTTTATTATTTAAAAGGGAGTTGAGACCCAGTGAGGACGCTACCTGGAAGTGAACACGGTGGCTGATTACAGAATGCACGCATTTCAAAACCAGGCAAAAAATAAAGCCATGCTTATTATTTGAAAAATAATAATAAAAAATAATAAGGTAAAATGAAGCTTTTTAAAGGCCAAGACTTTGAGTTTGTATTCTTGTCAAGTTCTCTAGGTATGTGACATTTCTGACCCTTGTCTATCAGGCTACAGAAAGGCCTTTCTTCAAATTTTCCTTGGCACATTGAGGCTTGTCATTATACTACCTTGGAGTTTATTTTAATGCTTTTGATTTCTCCTGTGTGCAAGCATGATGTGTCTATTAATGACTTCTCTTTCATCGCTGTGGCATATTCTTTGGAACTACAGGTAATGATTGATAAAACATCTTAACCGGAAGCAAACTAGATAAAATATCCTAGGGAAACAGTTTCAGCTTTGATCATTTATTCTGCTTTCTTTTTGCAGCACGTTCCACACTATTCAAGATTGTGCTTAATGGTTTCCCGTAGTCTCTCTTCAGTGAGATATGATCGTAATGAAAAAGTAAGTATGTTAAACATACTCTCAATTGCTAATTCATACTCGTTCCACTTTCTCTTCACATTGTGCTTAGTGTGAGCACAATAAATTTTATTAATGTCATGTAATAATTTCTTGCTCTGTAGTATAGGCTTCATAAGTGCATTTTGTTTCTTTCTTTTTTTTTTTCTTTGTGGGCCAAAACTTGAATCTATTTGTAAAGATCATGTGGGAGCCATGGTTAACCTCCTCTGGCTGACTTCACAAGGGGCAAGGAGAATCCAACTTAACATCAACCTAAGGCTAAGGTGGAGATTAGATATGCCTCTACTATTTTTTAACCTATTCTGAAACCAACTTCCCTCTCTCCCCCAAGGTGCGCTGCTTCCTCTGTGGGGTTCAACAATCCATTGCAATGGCCACACAAGACTCACAGAAAACACTTAACATTATGGAGCTTCCTCAGGAAATCAGTACACTTTAGCATATCAAGATTGCTCAGGATACAGTTCTCCTGGGCAGAAGCATGTCTTCTCAGTCATCCTTACAGGCATTGCTCTCTCTGATTACTTGACTTCTCAGCCACGTGGCCCATTGGTTACTGCCCTGCTCGGGCATTGTTACAAAGCTCTCTCAATGCTTCTGAAAAATGCCCAAAGAGCTACTACTCTGCCATAAGCAGCAGTCTGAAGGGGCTAGGTTCTAGCTCTGCGGGCAAGAAAGCCTAGTTCCCCTTGGATGCATCCTACTTAGCAAGTGAGCCGCCTGCCTCTTCTTTGGCCAAGGATTTCACCTGTGCCTGGTTTTACTGCTGCTCTTCTGCCACTGCTTCTTCACTGCTCCTCTGCCTTCTCAGCTCTCTGCCTCCTGGATTGAAGCTGTTCATTGTGCAGGGATCTTGGGATCTAAAAGACACTTTTGCCTTTAGCCCCTGAATTGGACAGTATAGGTCCAGGTGAATTAGCTATGAATAAATTTTCTGTTCTAAAAACTTTAGCATAGTATTATGCTTTGTGTGTGTTTGTATGCATGCATGCAAATATATGTCAAGGTTCGAGAGCTTTTTTGATTAGGATTACTTTAGGAGTGGTAAGGAGACTAATTGCCATCCATTTGGTCCTGACGTATGGCTATACCATGTGTGTCAGATTAAGAACTGTGCTCCCTAGATTTTTTAATGACTCGGTTTGTTAGAAACAGATTGTCAGACTTTTGTTCTGAGGCTCTCTGAGTAGAAATTCAAATCCCTTCTCCTTGGTTAGCAGCCAAGTGACATTAGCTGTTGGGGTTCCCTCAAAGTGTGGAGGTAGCATTCGTTCAGGAGGCCACATATCAGAGGAGCATGGTAGACATGGGTCAGCCATTTGTTCTATAAATCCGTAGCCTTCCTCACTAGCATTATACCTGTTGAAATGGGCTCTCACTGATGAGGTGAGTGCTGTATAAGATATGTGTATTGACTAACATGTTGTAGAGAAAGACTTGGCCTTATATTAACAGGCTTTACCAACCCATATCCCTTTGGTCTTTGTCCTTTTAATATACTGTCTTACTGTGTTTAAGTTGAAAGTGCACATGTCGCATTAGGTTCCCATTGAACAGTTTTTACATAGAGTGTACACGGGTGTTTTCCCAGGGTGTCACTCTTCTCTTTTATTTCATTCTGCTCCCACCACTGTCAGTATGTTACTTTCCCTGCCCCTCACCTTCTCATCTTTGAATTACAGGAATTGTGATCGTTTGGTCTCCTACAAATTAAAGATTTTCAAAGACCTTTAATACTCATAGCTGACAGTCTTGATTTTATTTTGTGAGATAAATCTGTTATTTGACTAAAAGGTGACCTCAAGGGATAGTTTTGAATTATGATTTGAAGAGTATCTCAGGACAACAGTCTTGGAAAGTCATTTAATCTCAACTAGTCCTATAAGTCAGGACTTTTGAATAATTTGAGTTTTGTTCCACAGTTTTCTGGATCAGTATATTGTGGCCCTGGTCAGATCAGTGGGTAGTGAGAGCCAGGTAACATCTAATACTTCTTTTGATTTCAGGGTAGTGGCCATGATTCATGCTAACTGCTAGTTCTTAGCCTACTTTCTTCACCTAAGTATTCGGTCTCTTCCTCTTTTGTTCTTGAGGGGTAAACACCAACAGTTGTATCCCAGATGACCACTTGCTAGCTTTTAAGACCCCCAAACAGTACTCACCACATTGGTATGTAGAACATTTATACTGTGTGAACTTTATTATGCCATTCAGCTGAGTTGTGCTGTGGGACTATGGTCCTGAGCCTTTAAGCCTAAAAATATTGGTTTTACGAGGCATTTGGCTATGTCTATATGGTTAATTATATATGCATACACATATATAACATATGCATACAGATACACCTATCTGTACATAAGTAGGTACTCCCATGCCCATATATATGTCTACATACATATTTGTAAAACCATACTCATATTTTTCGGTTGGTGGTGGCGGTGTAAAGTTATGTCCTACACCTAAAAGATCCTTTTCTTGCACGTTTCTTTCTTTCTTTTTATTTATTTATTTATTTATTATTTCCCTTTAATTTTTTTTTAAATTTTAACAATTTATTAGGGACTCATACAATTCTTGTCACAGTTCATACATATACATACATCAATTGTATAAAGCACATCTGTACAGTCTTTGCCCTAATCATTTTTTTCTCCTCTTTTCTTTTTTTACATTTTATTAGGGACTCATACAACTCTTATCATCATCCATACATATACATACATCAATTGTATATAGCACATCCATACATTCCCTGCCCCAATCATTCTCAAGGCATTTGCTCTCCACTTAAGCCCCTTGTATCAGGTCTTCCTTTTTTTTTTCCCTCCCTCCCCCTTCCCCCCTCCCTCATGTGCCCTCAGTAATTTATACCTCGTTATTTTGTCATATCTTGCCCTATCCGGAGTCTCCCTTCCCCCCTTCTCTGCTGTCCCTCTCCCAGGGAAGAGTTCACATGTGGATCCTTGTAATCAGTTCCCCCTTTCCAACCCACTCACCCTCCACTCTCCCAGCATCGTCCCTCACACTCTTGGTCCTGAAGGTATCATCCACCCTGGATTCCCTGTACCTCCAGCCCTCATATGTACCAGTGTACAGCCTCTGTCCTATCCAGCCCTGCAAGGTAGAATTCGGATCATGGTAGTTGGGGGGAGGAAGCATCCAGGATCTGGGGGAAAGCTGTGTTCTTCATCGGTACTACCTCGCACCCTAATTAACCCATCTCCTCTCCTAAACCCCTCTATGAGGGGATCTCCACTGGCCGACACTTGGGCCTTGGGTCTCCACTCTGCACTTCCCCCTTCATTTAATATGGTATATATATACATATACATATAAACACATATATACACATACATACACACACTTATATCTTTTTTTTTTTTTTTTGCATGATGCCTTATACCTGGTCCCTTGGCACCTCGTGATCGCACTGGCCGGTGTGTTGCACGTTTCTTAGTGCCATGTACACTATCAACAAAACTACAAAAGCAATTTTTTACAAAAGATCCTTTAGACCATTGGCTGAACACAGGACTATCAAGTTTAGGGGTCAAGCCTGGGTGCTCTTTCAAGAGGAAAGCATGGGCAGACCAAATAATCACAAAGGATAAATAGTATACAATACATATTATATTTTTGTTAAAAGACAAGAATTATATATAGATAGAGACCAATGATTATTGGTAACTATTAGAGATGGGTGGCAGGTGAGTGGGGAAACATGCTTGAAGTAATAAACCCAATCAGAACTCACTGCCTCTGAGTCTTTGCCAACTCACAGCGACCCTTTAAGATAGGGTGGAACTGCTCTTGTGTGTTTGCGAGACAGTAACTCTTTGCAGGAGTAGAAAACCCTGTCTTTCTCCTGCTGAAGTGGGTGGCGGTTTCGAACTGCTGACCTTGTAGTTAGCAAGATAGTGGACCTGGCAAAACAACTTCCCATTCAACAATTTCTGCCCACGCTGTTCAAAGGCATTGGCTACATTCTTCACGTCATGTCAACATGCTCATCACTTTCATTGTAGTTGCTCCTTTCAATTACACTTAGGTCGCTGCTGCCCCCTCCCTGTCCATGCTCTTTCAAGTAACGACTGTTCATTTGATCTCAGGTAGATCCTTTTTAAAAAGAGCACAGTACTTAGGGGTGGCATTCATTACTTTGTGAGCAACTTGCTATTCCGTTACAAGGTGACTGCAGGGGATAGTTCTGGTACCGTTTTTAGATGATTATCTCAGGGTGGTAGCCTTGAGGATTCCTCCAGTTGTAATATGTCTGTATTTGTTGAGAATTTGACATTCTGATTCAATTTTTCTTCTTATTGATTGGGGTCCTTCTATTGTGATGGTCTGGAGGATTCTTGAGGGCTAAGTCTAACAGTACAATTAGCTAAATCAGAATAGTGCTGTCTTTGCCTTAGGAGAATTTTTCTTTTTTTTTTTTTGGGCTGTGTACTTGTTTTTTTTAAAGATCATATTTATTGGAGGCTTGTACAACTCTTATCACAATCTATACATCCATCCGTTGTGTCAAGCACATTTGTACATTCTTTGCTGTGATCACTCTCAAAACATTTGCTTTCTACTTGAGCCCTTGGCATCAGCTCCTCATTTTCCCCCTCCCTCCCCCCTCTCCCTTTCTTCAGGAACCCTAGATAATTTATAAATTATTATTTTGTCATATCTTACACTGTCCGACGTCTCCCTTCACTCACTTTTCTGTTGTTCATCCCCCAGGGAGGAGGTTATATGTAGATCCTTGTTTAAATCGGTTCCCCCTTTCTACCCTACCTTGGGAGAATTTTTCATGCAGGCTGTTTAAGCATTAAAAAGTACAGGACATTTGAGATATCACTGAACTCATATTATTGAGCAGGTTTTAAAAACTCTTTGCATGTTTGATAATACATTTTTGCCATTGGGCCTCTATTCAAGTCCTTTTTCAACTCAAGAACACTGTGTTCTAATAACCTGGTACTCTGTGATGCTCACCTTCCCGACATGATCGCTGAAGACAAAATGGGTGCATAAGTTATGTGTTGAAGAAAGCTGATGGTGCCTGGCTATTACAAGGTATAGTGTCTGGGATCTTAAAGGCTTGAAGTTAAACAAGCAGCCATCCGGTAGGGAAGCAACGAAGACCACATAGAAGAAACACATCAACCCATGTGATCATGACGGTTGACAGGATCAGGTATCAGTCATCAGAAGACTCAAAGCAAACAGCCATTTTGATGCTAATGAGAGGAGTCTGAATGGAGATCCAAAGCCCATTTGCAGACAATTGGATATCCCCTCACAGAAGGGTCACAAGGAAGGGATGTAGCCAGGGTGAAATATAGCATTGATGAAACATATAACATTCCTCTAGTTCTTTAATACTTCCTCCCCCGCTATCATGACCCCAATTTTATCTTACAAATCTGGCTAGACCAGAGCATGTACACTAGTACAGCTAAGAGCTTTCAACAGACATTAGATTCCAGAACAGATAAACCCCTCAGGATTAATAATGAGAGTAGCAATACCATGAGGGTAGGGGGAAGGTGAGGAGAGAAAGGGGGAACTGACTACAATGATCGAAGTACACCACCCCCTCTCTCCTCCTCCCCACCTCCTGCCCACTGGGGATGAACAACAGAAACATGAGTGAAGGGAGACAATAGATGGTTTAAAATATGAAAATAAAAATAATTTATAAATTATCAAGGGTTCACAGGGTGGAAGGGTCGGGGAGGGAAAAAAGAGGAGCTGATACTAAGGACTCATGTAGAAAGAAAAAATGTTTTGGAAATGATGGCAATATATGTACAGATGTGCTTGACACAGTGGATGAATGTAGGGATTGTGATAAGAGATGTAAGAGCCCCCAATAAAATTATTTAATTAAAAAAACCTGTAAGAGCCCCGAATAAGATGATTTATTAAATTTAAATAAATAAATACATGTTTGCCTGTGCGGCAGAATTTTATCTTAAGATTTGCTTTTTGGTGGGTGCATAAGCAAATGTGAAGAAAGCTGATGGTGCACGGCTATAAACATATATAGCACCTGGGGTCTTAAAGACTTGAAGGTAAACAGGCGGCCATCCAGCCTAGAAGCAACAAAGCTCACATGGAAGAAGCACATCAGCCTGTTTGATCACGAGTTGTCGAAGGGATCAGGTATCAGATATCAAAGAACAAAAAAATCATAATATTGTGAATGGGGGGAGAGTGGAGTGGGGACCCAAAACCTGTCTATAGGACAGATGTCAATTGGACATCTCCTTACAGAAGGATCACGGGGAGGAGACGGACCATTCAGGGTGCAGTAGAGCAATGATGAAACATACAACTTTCCTCTAGTTCTTTAATGCTTCCGACCACCCCCTCCACTATCATGATCCCAATTCTATCTTATAAATTCGTGTAGACCAGAGGATGTACACTGGTACAGATAGGAACTGGAAACACAGGGAATCCAGGACAGATAAACTCCTCAGGACCAATAATGAGAGTAGCGATACCAGGAGGGTGGAGGGAAGGTGGGGTAGAAAGGAGGAACCGATCACAAGGATCTACATATAACCCCCTCCCACAGAAAAGTGAAGGGAGGTGCTGGACAGTGTAAGACATGACAAAATAATTTATAAATTATCAAGGGTACATGAGGAAGGGGGTGTGGGGAGGGAGGGGAAAAATGAGCTGATACCAAGGGCTCAAGTAGGAAATATTTTGAGAATGATAATGGCTACAAATGTGCTTGACACAATGGATATATGTATGGATTGTGATAAGAGATGTACCAGCCCCCAATAAAATGCTTTAAAAATTTAAAAAAAGAAATAGATTTCCTTTTTGTTATGATTGCATAGGGAAGTTATAGGAAGATTAACCACTTGCCCAATGGCGATTATTGTTATTCATCAAAAATAAAACGATGAGCATAATTATCTTGATGTAGAACATTTTTAATGAGCCCCACCTTGGAACTCACTAAGCATGTACACATTTGCCATCCATATCTCTGAATTATATCTGCTATCTTTGTCATCCCCTTTGCTCTGCCATGCCTGAGCATAGGTCACCAAAGCTATTTGGTCTATTGCTCCATTTTCATTGAAAAATAAAAATCAGCTCTACCCTGCCAATGAAAAACTTTTGTATTGTAGCCCATAATCCACAATCAAGTGCTGGTCTATTCTTTTGCAGCCCCTGGCTCAATGAGCACCTCCAGCAGGCGGTACCATCCACGTGGAGAAGTACTGGTCTAATGCAGTAGTGAAGAAACGTACAGCTTCACTAGTCAGTGTTGGATCTATTTCTGCACTTACTGGTCTTAACAACCCAGATCTTGCTTGGCATGGCTGAGAACCCAAGACAGAAACTTGTTGAAAGTGGAGGAAATATTTCTTTGGTTGATCAAGTTGAGACTAGAGTCAGGAGGACAAGCCCTTGAAAAAAAGAGTGGGGTGGGAGGGATTGTGCAGTTTTATACATATTTATAGGAAGTACATTGAGGGTATTTTGAATATGTAATAGATTTCAGACAAATGGTCATGAATATGCATTTGGGCAGATTTTGGGGGCAGAGACTTGCTTAGCTCCGCCCTTCTAAAAGTTATTTGAGTTGGCCTGGTACATCTTTCTACTGATGTTTTGTTCTTTTGTTCCAGGATTAATTGTAGGTTGCTGATTGTCCACATGCTAAATGGGCCAGATCTGGTTATAATTGATACTTGCTATGGTGGGATGCTTTCCCTGCGAAGAAAGGGCTCAAAAAAACAAAATCTACCTCCCCTCCCCCTACTACATCAGGCTCTATCAAGAGGGAAAGAGTTGGAAAGCAGGCTAAGTATACACTATATATGAGGCTTACTTTCAATGTCTGGCAATAACTTTTATACCCTATAGACAGATTCACTGGGCAACCTGTGGACTGTACAGGGTTACATAGGGCTGAGTGGGTTGAAGGGGATACTACTAGTATGGGCACCTGGTCAACTCAACTTGGCAGCCTAATCTTTCACAGCAAGGCTGCAGTCAATCCTACCTTCCTACTTCCTGGGATTCTTGGCATCCTTCTCGTCCTTCATTAAACATTGTATTTGTTCCTGTCCCAAATGCCAGTAATACATCAGATTTGTCTAGTCAGTTCTTACCTGAATGGACTTGATGGCAGTGCGGTGAATAAGGGGCTGGTTCAGTCATTTCAAAATGCAAACAGACTTATTTGGTAAAGGGGAAAGCACCACTTGTCTGTAACTCAGAGAGCTGTAACCCAGGAGCTTCCTTTTTGTACTTACAGTTCAACAGGGCCTTACCCTGATCATTTGAGTGAGAAAGCAGATTATTTTACAGTCTTAGGCCTGAGATGAAGTTCAGATAATGTAGGTGCTCATTCGAACTGCTTTCTGATGGCTCGGGGTTCTATCAAAGTAGGAGTATACCTCCTTATGAAATGTCACCATTTTTCATAGTTTGTAGGATAAACATTAAATACTTTGAGGGCCTCTTTCAATTCTGAGATTCTGTATGGACCATTTAGATCAGTGTGTTAGTCTGGGTACATTAGAGAAACAAATCCACAGAAACTCATGTATAAGAGAGAGTTTTATATAAAGGGTAAGTGCACATCAAGAAAACATCCCAACCCAGTGCTGCCCAAGCCCACAAGTCCAACATTAACCCATATGTCCAACACCAATCCACAAAGTCCTCCTCTCACAAAACAGACACAATGATGCCGACTGCAGGAGGAAAGCCGAATCATTGAATGTGTAAACATCTCGTTGCTGGCAGGGGTCTCCACACGGCTGCTCCAGCACCCAGGCCTGCATCGGGGTAGGTCCATGTGGCTTCTCCTAAGGGATGTCTTGCAGAAAGTGAGCCTTGCCAGCTAAAGCAGGGAACTGGCTAAGGCAGCTGCACCCTGTTCTGACCATCACAAAGCAGGAGACCCAAGAACTAGAAAGGCGAGGCTCACTGAGCCATTTATCCCTCCATCCTTCAATTAACCCCACATGTGTTTATCGGCCAGGTAGGCACAATGAACTACCTACCTCAAGCAGCTATAACTTTTATAAATAAAACTAAACAGAATAGCTTTTCTTGCACCAAATAGCATAGTTCCATTTTGTTGTTACTCTTTGTCACTCTTGACTCTTAGTGACCTTGTTCACAATGGAAGGAAATATCAGTACCTGGATTATTTCCATAATTGGCTGTGCATCAGACTTTGTGATCTAAAGGGTTTCCATTGATTGATTTTTGGAAGAAGATTATTAGGCTTTTCTTCCTCATTGGCCTTACTCTGAAGCTCTGCTGAAGTTTACTCAGCATCATGATGTTATGTTCCATTGGGTTAATTCCAGCTCCCAGAAAACCTATGTATAGGTGAACAAAACACTGCTTGGTCCTCCACCATTCTCCAAGTCTTTGCTGTATTTCAGCCCAGTCTTGCAGCCACTGTGTCCATCCATCCCATTGAGTGTGTTCCTCTTTACATACTACCCTTTAGTTTATCAAGGAGGATAACAGCCTTTAGCGATTGGTCCTTCCTGATAACATATCCAAAGTAATGAGCCAAATCTGTGCCATTCTCCCTTCTAAGGAGCATTTTGACTGTTCTACTTCCAAGCCTTGACTGACAGATGCATAGTAGCTGTACATGTGGTACATGGCTGGCTACTGAACCTGAGTCTCCTGCATGGACGGTGAGAATGTTAGATCTTTCAGAGGAGAGATATAGCTTGGTCCTTGGCTCCATGCAAGAAAGAATTCACGCTGAAGCCTGGTTTGGGATCCAAGTGAGTTTCATGAGCGTTAAAAGCAGTTTCAGGTTTACACTGGCACCCACAGGGCTCCTCACAACGTGCAGCCTGCCCGGAAACTGCTCGCAAAGTCATGCAGTCGGCTCCGGGCTCCATACTTTTCAATTATTCCATGGGGAGGCGTGGTGGACGACCCCTGGGAGACCCCATCAGCTGAATTGAATTCACCTGGCCTAGGTGGGCCACTCCAGGTGCAGCACCCACCCACATGTACCTGGCAGAAAACCTTAACCTCTGAGCATGTGCACTGTGCCACTCCATTGTTCCCAGTACCTCAGCCCTCTGGGCATACGTAATGGACGTCCCAATCCTTCGCTAGACTACCTAACATTCAGCCCTGAAGAGATATGGACCCAAGTCTTTGGGGTACTGGGTGATGACATCTCTAGGTAATTCCTGCTTACAAAAGGGGCAGAGTGTGGTTTTGGGTCCTTACCCTTCCTACTCTGTTAGAAGGGGTTGTCCACTCAGGGCCCAGGATGAATAAGGTCGAGGTGGTCCAGTAGATGGTGGTCCTGGAGCTGGCACACTTGATTCAGATACCTTGGTAACCTGAGAACTTCTGGAAAAACAAACAAACAAACAAACAGGTGAACAGTTTAAGTGAGACAAGGGTAAGATTGTAGGGTGGCAGTGCCCTTGAAGTTAGGTTAGTGTCACAGGAACTAATTAAAAATCTTAGGACTAACAGGTATGAGTGTTTGGTCACTGTAAAAACAAGAATGGGGTAAAGGCATTCACTGGCCTAAAGGCTGGGAGGGGTCTGAGATAGAACCGTATGGGTAGCCCTCATCTGTCCTGGGGTGGCGATGAAGTACCATCCTAAGATGGTCCAGTGACTCACAGGAGTATTCGTCTGCAGCCTCTGCCTTGGAGGGGTCGGATGGTGATGGTTTCCAGGGTTTCACCCGTGTATGGTGGAACCAAGCACGCTGCCCTGGAACTTTGACAGCAGTGGGGATAGAGAGAATTACTGGCAAAGGTGCCTTCCAGACTGGCTGGAGCTGGGAATTAGGGGACCTGTCCTTCCAAGTTTTTATAAGAACTAGGGAGGTAACTTTTCCTCCCCTTGCGTCCCAGTGAGCCCAAACTGATGGGATGCCTCCTGACATTGGGCTACTTGGGTGGCATATTGCTATATTAAGACTACCTTAGAGTCTATTGCTGGCTCTGTTATAAGAAAAGACCGCCCGTATAAGACTTCATAGGGCTCAAATGTGGGTTGCCATGGGTCAAACCTAAGACGTAACAGAGCTATGGGTGGCGCATTTTTCCAGCTCATCTGAGTTTCTTGTGTCAGCTTTCTGAGGGTTAACTTCAGGTGTTGATTCTCTACACCTGCCTGAGGCCTCCTGGCACAGTGGAGACGATAACTTATTCCCAAGTGTTGGGAGACTACCTGAGTGATTTGAGACATGAAAGCAGGCCCATTATCACACTGCAGCGATTTGGGAAGCCCAAATTGAGGAATTATTTTCTGAAGTAGTTTTTTAGCCACTTCATGAGCCTTCTCAGTGCGGGTGGGATATGCTTCAATCCACCCAGTAAAGGTGTCTATAAACACCAAAAGATACTTAAATCCCTGGACAGCAGGAACCTGGGTAAAATCTATCTGCCAGTCTTCCCCAGGGTAGGATTCTTTGCGCTGGACAGGTTGAGCAAGGTGACTTCTGAGTGCCCTTGGGGGCTGTTGATCTGACAGGTGAGACAATGGGAAGTTACTGACCTGATGGTTGAGGTTAAGTTGGCCCCACAGAACTGCTGAGTGAGCAGGGTCAAGGAGGGCTTATGGCTAAGCCGAGTGACGTCGTGAAAGGCTTTCATGACTTTCCACTGTAACCTCTTGTGGCAAGAGGAGCTTGTCTTTCTCCCACCATCCATCAGGTCGAAGGCAGTATTCCTGTGTCTTTGCTTGTTCCACTTCTCTGGCGAGTAATCTGAAAGAGGGAGCTGGTTTCGGGGAATTAGGGAATTTACAGAAGCTGAGGAGCTGGTGCCAAGGTTGCCTGTCTGGTGGCCTTATCAGCAGCATGGTTGCCCACGGCGACTTCAAGTTTCCCCTCTGGTGCCCTTGGCAGTGCACTACTGCCACTTCAGCTGGTATTTGGACAGCTTCCAAGAGTGCCTTGATTTGGCTCCCATACGTAATGGGGCTTCCCTGAGGGGTGAGAGATCCTTGCTCCTGCCAGAGAGAAGAGTGGGCGTGGAGAACCAGAAACCCATATTTGGAGTCAGTAAATAGCATTAGTTTCTTCCCCTCTGCTAGTTCAAGGCCCTGGGTTAAGGCTCTGAGTTCAGCCAGCTGGGATGAAGTTCCCGGGGGCAGGGGACTAGCTTCAATGACTTGGTCGAGGGAGACAGTGGCATAAGCTGCCTTGCGCACTCCCTCAATCACAAAGCTGCTCCCATCCGAGAACCACATATGGTCTGCAACCACCAGCGGTTGGTCTTTGAGGTCTGGTCATGGCAGGTTATTAGTGGACAGCAGCTCAAAGCAGGAATGAAGGGGTGGAGTGTCCTCCCCTGGATCAGGGAGCAATGTGGCTGGATTGAGTGTGCTACAGGTCTGGATAGTGACATCAGGGTTTTCTATAAGGAGAATCTGGTACTTCAATAGGCAGCTATCAGAAAGCCAGTTACAGCCTTTAGCTTATAGCACTTCGGAGATCCTATGATTAGTTAGGACCTCTAAAGTACCCCCTATGGTGATGTTTACTGCATCCTGGACCAAGAGGGCCACGGCAGCAATTGCTAGTTGACAAGGTGGCCAGCCTGCTGATGTAGGATCTAACCTCTTTGATAGGTAGGCCACTGGCTGGGCTGAGGTCCTAGCTTCTGGACCAGCACCCCCAGAGCTACCCCCTTTCTCTCATGAGCATGCAGGAAAAACTTCTTAGGAGGGTCTGGGAGACCCAGTGCTGGAGCTTGAAGCAGAAGAGTCTTAAGCTGGTTTACTGCTCCCTCAAAAGGAAAAATGCTCTGACATACAGGATCCCTGCCCACTTCCCCATCGTTCCACAAAAATACTCTAGCTGGCTCAGGGTTAGAAGGGAAAGTGTACCACTGGTTGGCCACGATTCTCCTTTCTCTAAAAGGTACAAAGTTGCAAAGTGTAATCAGCTTCTGTTTGTCCAGCCTCTCTGGATCAAGTCTATCCCAATTGGATAGGATACATCCAAGGGGGCAATTCCTGGGTATCGAGCTGGTACGTCCCATCTAGAAAACACACAACAAGGAATGCTATTGAGAGCTTGATGCCTCAAGGTCGTAGCTGCAGCTTCAGCATGCACCTCTGGAGTACCGTGAATCTGAGGCCTCAGGCAGGTGTCCCCACCCGAGGGAAGGGGGTCAAAGACCAGTCGCTGCAGCCAGCATTTGGTCTGACTGTTTTCTAGACCACAAGCCAGGAGGGCCAATGCTTGGTGTGGCCCCATGGCCTTCAAAGTCGCCTGCCAGCAAGAACACACTCAAATCTCTGAAGGGAAAGGACGTCTATCCAGCAGCTCAGGGAACCTTTAGGGAAATTGGAAATTTCTGGCTGGAACATCACGTCAGCGGAGCTGTATTAAGAACTGTCCCCAAAAGTGCCGGAGGCAGCATCACTGAAATGTGAAAGTTAACATTTACTTTGGCTCGGCTTCCGAATGCCTTTTGCCTAGGCCTGGCAATGGAAAACCAGCTGGTAGCAAGGAGCAAGCCCACACTGGGAGAACACTATAGCAGCTTGTTTGAAAAACCAGGAGAAAGCTAAGGGGAATGGAGGGGGAAAGGGAAACAGTCGGCTCCTGGGGCTAGGCAGGGCTAGCTCCCGGGCTCTAAGCAACCAGCTCCCTAGGCACTGCCCCTCCACATGTTTGGAGCAGTGGGCACCATCTGGCCAGGGTCACCCGCTCCGTTGGCCTGAAGCCAAATTGGTGGACCACCGGTGGCGACATGCTGCCAGGGCATGGAGACTCACGTGGTTGGAAACTGGTGGCCACAGCTTGCGGCCTAGCCGAAAGCCAGCATGGGGCTAGCCACCAGAGCCAGAGCCCTGCAAAAACCACCAGGGTTGACACGGGCACATCCAGCCATCCAGCCGGCCGGAGTACGAAGCAGACCACTGAGACTGGAAAAGGCTTTGGGAATCGCTATCCTCCCACCCTGCAGGCAACAGGGTCCCAGCCCCCCTTCCAGAAATCCAGACTGGGGAAGGCATGCAAGTTCCTGGGAAGGCAGGCACAGAAAGGCCAATGTAAAATCCCATACACCAGCAAGAATAGCCGAAAAGATGGCCACAAAAGGATGGGGCTGCAGTAATACATTACGAGTGTCCCCATGAGTTGGTTGGGGAGCCATCTGCCTCCAAGATGTTGCCAGAGGAGTTCAGCCATAGCTAGGCCCTCTGGGCATGCTTTATGGACACCCCATCGCCTATGATAGACTACCTAACAAGAATTCTACCCTTGAACCACCATTGTTCTTGTAATTCTATGTAACTTACCACAATTTAGTAACCTGGGAATAATTGTGTACTAAATGCATTATATAGAGGTTACTTAACATCATTGTTATTTTAAAAAGGATTAGCTTGCATAATTTTATAGCAGGAAGTACATCTTATCAAATAGTTTCCTAATAGAATACCATCAGTTTACTTGGTTACTTCCATTTATTGACAACTGGTACTTGCAAATTTATGGACAACAGGTATTACGCAAATTTGCCCTCAGTTTGAATTGATTGAACCCAGAACCCCTACTTGCAACAAATTCTTTACACAAATCACTTTCATTTGCTCCATGTGCAGCTTTTAAATACTTGAAAAGCCTTTGAGCTTTTCTTGCAGTAAAGTTAAGACTAGTTAAGAACTCTGCCTGTTCAGAATAACCTGTACATTCAACTTGAAGACATAGTTAGGAATGGATCTTTTTAGTTACTTGAGGACCGCCTGAATGTGGAAATTAAGACTTATAGGGATCCCTTTTTCTTAAACCCAATAGATTGTTAGTGGCAAAACTGGGGCTAGAATTTACATCTCTAGACCACACGTTCTGAAATTAATATGGCCTACTGCCCTCTTTTCGGGAAGAAAAAAAATTACCCAGTGCTCCCATGACAATTAAAAACTTTTTTAATATAGCCCAATATCCAAGATAAAAGGTAGGTATCTGCTTTTGCAGTAAATTTGTCCAATGAAATATGCTATTTGCTGTGTTTTCTTTATGTTGAGGTATAGTCTATACTGAGGCTGTATTCTTTGACCTTCATCAGAAAGTGCTTCAAATTTTGTTTGTTTTCAGAAAGCAAGATTGTATTGTCTCCGTATAACATACTAGTTGTTGATAAGTCTTCCTCCAATCCTGAGAACACATTCTTCTTCATATAGTACTGCTTCTCAGATTATTTGCTTAGCATATTGATTAATTAAGTCTAGTGAAAGGATACAACCCTGATGCATACCTTTCCTAATTTTAAACTGCCCCTTGGTGTTGTGTGAATGCCTGCCTCTCGGCCTAAATACAGGTTCTGAAGGAGGACAATTAAGTTTACTGGAATTCTTGTTCTTCTAATGTTATCCACAAATTTTCATAATCCACACAATTGAATTGCTTAGTCCATAAACAGGTAAATCTCTTTCTGACAGTCTTACTTAGTTTTCTTATGTCTAAAGTAATCTAATCAATTGATAGTTTAACAATACTGCAGGGCTAAATGTTAGATTAATTTAATAGCTCCATAGTTGTAAATGGGCATATTACTTGTAGTTTTTAATGAGAAGCAATAGTTAATGGGATCATACTGTTAATTATGGAAAACCATGGTGATTTGTGGTCATAGAGTTTTCATAAGTGATTATATTGTCATTAAAAAAGATACAGTTCTGAAGTTCATGATTATAGAACCAGAGTATCAGTAATATTTTATGTAATTTGTCACTAATTATAAATATATGTGAGTAAATAAAAATAATGTTGATTTTAATGGTCTTTTACTGGAGAGTAGAGCAGAGCTTTCACTTTTAGGTGATTTGTGTGTGTGTGTATATGTGCATGTGTGCACACGTGTAATAATGTCTAATATATTTTTTCTCTCTTTAGACTTTTGATAAAATTCTTGTTGCTAATAGAGGAGAAATTGCATGTAGGGTAAGTAGAATTTTAATCTTATTTTATTACTAGTGAATTAATTTAAATATGAATAACAGTTGATATTAATGTCTCTTAAAATAGGTCATTAAAACTTGTAAGAAGATGGGTATTAAGACGGTTGCCATACATAGTGATGTTGATGCTAGTTCCGTAAGTATATTTTTGCTTTATTTATTTCAAGGCTTATTTTTGAGTCATTTAAAAAAATTAAAGAGTGTAAGGTTTTAAATTTTATTCTTGGCTTGAAAAGAGTATATTCAATTAAAAAAATCAGTTTTATTGTTCACTTTTGTACTAAAAAAAATGCAAGCATCACAGTATCTTCTATGAATGTGTTCATGATTCTTTTTCAAAGCTCTGAAAACCAGAGTCAAATAAGAAAACTGCCAGAATAATTACTCGTCACCAGAATAGATTTAAGCAAAGCTCTAGAATGTTAGAGTTAGCTTAATTAAATGTTTATACAATCCTATTTATGAGAAGATTTTGCCCCACAGCATAACTGCCATGTCACTAAGGGAATACTGTAATTGTTTAACTTTCCTAAGTGATTTAATATTCAGCTGAAAGTTTCATAACTGAAAAATAATCTAATACTATTTGTATATGAACAAAAGGTATAGCTTAAAGCAGTGAATTATATATAATTTTAATTGGCATTTTGAATACAGCTGGATTTCAGCTGGATTTTCTAGCAGTAATATAATCTGAATGAGTAGAACACATTCTAAAAAGAGGAAATATTCCACGGGGAAAGCATGTAAACTATTAGAACTTTACAAAATGTAGTAGTTGTACTATAATGTAGGTTATGTTTCCTCTTTTCTTTCTTGAATACTACTTGAATAGCAGGGCCCTTGGTAAGGTTGAGGCGCCACAGTGGCAGGGTGGTTCCATATTGGGTTGTGATCTGCAAGGTCCACAGTTTGAAACCACTGGGTACTCCTTGGGCGGGTAGGAGTAGGGAAACCAAACAAAATGGGGCTTTCTATTCTTGTAAAGAGTTACAGTCTTGGAAACCCACAGGGGCAGTTCTACTCTGTCATATTGGGTCACTATGAGTCAGCATCGACCCTATAGCATGAAGGGTTTTTCGTCCCGTGAGGTCAACTTTTGTAGAAGTAGAATAACTTCATCTAAGGAGCCTGGCACCCTGATGATTAAGCCCCCAGCTGCTAACTGAAAGGCTGGTAGTGTGACTGCACCAGCAGCCCCAAGCAGACCTCCTGGGGGTTGTACGCCCGATAGCCTAGGAAACTCTGCGCCAACGCCAATCTGCTTTACAGGGTCTCTGTGAGTTGTAATCTCCTTGGCGACACCAAACAACAGCAATTTAATACAAAGATTTTCTAATTTTTATGGTTTCTTATTCTGTTTCATCTAGCAGTGTATTGCTCGGGGTGGTCCTTGTTTTGTGGTTCTTCTGTACTCCTCTGTGTTCCAAGGAAGTGAAGGAGAAATGAAGGTGACAATGGGATCAAGAGTATTGTATAGTATTTTATCTTTTTGAAATTTAGGTAGAATAATAACATGCTGTAACCTGAATGTTCAGGTCTTGTGCTTTGGCATTTGCATTTGCCTATGTATTCTCCATCCCAAACAAGATACAGAATGTTTCCAATCCCACCGAGAAAATTGCTCCAGGTCCTTTTCCAGCCAGCCTCGCTTATTTCCATTACCATAGTTTCACCTACTTTTGCGTGGCGTAAGTGGCCTCATGCATCATGTATGTCTTTGTTTCTGACTGCCTTCACTTAATACCATGTCTTTGGAGTTTGTTGATGTTGTTGTGCATATCAGCAGTTCCCCGACTCCGTTACCCACCACCCCATTTCTCCTGAATAATGTTCTAGTGTATGGGCAAACTTAGATTTGTGTCTTCATTCCTCAGTTGATGGATGTTTGGATCATTTCCAGTATTTAGCTACTGCGAATAAGACATCTATAAACATTCAGGTACAAGTCTTTTGGTGGACATGCTTTCATGTCTCAGGTATCGCATTGGAGTGGAACCCTTGAGTCCTAGATCAGGAGTTGGTATTAAATAAATACCTGTCCCAATAGTAAATATGGAGCCCGGGTGATGTAGTGGTTATCTGTTGGGTAGTTAGAAACTACCAGTGGTTCAGTAGGAGAAAGAGGGGATGTTCTACTTCCGTCAAGAGTTAGTCTCAGAAACTCCCAGGGGAGTTTGACCCTGTTCTATAGGGTCTCTGAAAGTTGATATTGACTCGATGGAGTGAGTTTGTTTCTTTTGGTTACATAGTAAATGTCTGTTAGGCTTCCAGGCTACTTAGGGTCCCCATAGTATTTTCTTCTTGTTTTTAATAGTCCTTTAAAAACGTAAAAGCTTATTAACTTGAGGGCTATACAGAATCAGATTATAGACTGGATTTGACCCATGTGTAGTCATAAGTGACTGATGCCTGCCATTATGTATGTTTAACTGTAAGAAATTTCCAAATAATTCTGGCAATTTTGTATTGTATCATACGCTCAGTTAGTATTGTCATTGTTAGCAGTTAGTGTTAGGAGTTCTGATGGCATGGTCGACAGTTCAAATCTACCAGCTGCTATATGTGGTCCTGTAATGAGTTGGGATCAGCTGGATAGCAGTGGTTTGTTTCTTTAGTGGCTAGATGACACCTTAAAAAAAACCCATCAACAAGTGGCTAAGATGTGTTGCCTCATTGTAGCTTTAATTTGAATTTCCCTGTTTAATACTGATGTCATGTACTTTTTTGTAGGATAGCCATTTCTTTCTTCTTCTTCTTTTTTTTTTTAGTTCAAGGATCGTTTGTTGGCTTTTAGGAGTGTTTTCCAGTCCAGTCTGTTGGGGCACCACGTCCTGGCCCCAAAGTCTACCTTCAGCATTCCCTGGGAACCTTGCTGCTCCATTCCCTTGCTGTTCCGCTGCACTCCCCCAGTGCTTTGCCTCGGTGTCGTGGGATCAGGTCGGGCGCAATTCCCACACTGTGTCTCCGGTGCTATCCCCCGCAGGGCCATGGGTCAGTGAGGGATGTGATGTCTCATAGTGGGGCTGGCCATGTGGTCCTCTCTGTGGACTGGCTGCTCTAATTGGGGTCATCGTCCTCAAGGCCTGATGGCCCAGGATGTGCTCCACTCTCTCCTCCTCCCCCTTCATCTGCTCCCATGTGCTCTGATCAGATATGTCCCTCTCCTAGAGCTACAGATTCAATGCCATCCTTTGAAATAAATTCTTCTGGGTGGAGGATAGCCATTTCTATTTGTGTCTTTGGGAAGTGTATTTTTAAAGGAAAAATTGAAGGACTTACAAACCCTCTATGTACCATTCACTTAGATTTTCCATTTTAACATTCAAAACCTTTGTTTTACACCTCTACCCATAGACAGGAAACTTCAAAATTATATATAATACCATTTTTCCATGAACTTTCTCATCTACATTATGTATGCATGCGTATGTGTACCTTTTTATTTGCTGGTGATTTTGAAGTCAAATACATTGTGTCATAATACATTTAACTTGTTCAACGTTCTTCTCTCACGAATATGGACATTCCCCTTCATATTTAGAAAACAGAGAAGATATCCTTTCCTAGTTATTCTATAATATCATCAAACATATACACTGTATTAAAATTTATGTAATTGCCCCAAAGATCTTTTATAGCATTTCCCTTTGATTTACAGTCCTGTCAAGACCCATAAATTCCATTTTGTAGTGAGTGTGTCAGTCTTACTGCCCTGCCCACCTTTAAAGTTGTTTTAATGATGTTGACGTTTTCAGGCATCCAGGCCAGTTAGATTTATCTGATTGCTTCTTCATAGAACAATTTAAATATTTTCATAAAGTTTTTTTTGGTGAATTTACTTTATAAATGGCAAATGTTTATTTCTTATTCTGTCATAAGAGGTCATAATTTAGGTTGCTCTATTACTTACACTAGTTTGATAATTTGGTTGAAGTCGTTTTTATTGTCTTGCTATTACAATAGTTTACTTTCTTTAATTTTAAAGAACTTAATACCTTGTGGGTTGAATCTTTGAGTCCCTGTTCCTATTTTGTCCCCCAGCAACTTTTCATGTAAAATTTAATATTAATACTGCTGCCCATCTAGAGAATTATTCCTGCTCAATGATTACTTGGTCAGTTAACAGCTGTCCTCTTTGTGGACTCTTGAGAAATTTGTTGCTCTTTTATGTCTCTTCAAATTTTCCTTGTTTTGAATTGTGTTTCTTATATATTTGATTGTTTTCTTCTGTCTTATTAATTTTTGACATACATATATTAAGGTTAGATCATATTATGAGATTATTTGGAATTTCCAGATGTGCATAATCCTCCTAACGTTTTCCTCACATGTTTAGGTGGGGCTTTTGACCTAGTATAGGTGTACCTTCAGTGTTAGATTCTTCCAGGGTGTGGGTTCCAGACATGGCCCCTAATGGTGGGCACTTAGTTTGTTTCTGGAAGACCCTCTGGCCTGTCACTGCTCTGGGACAAATTTTTATATTAATATCTTGGGATAGAAGTTGATGATTATAAAGATCGTGAGAAAAAGAAAAACAAGAACCCAAGATGGAACAAAATACAAAGTACACTTTCACACACATACCTCCTGAATAGGCACATATTTTCTTCTAGAAAAGACTTTTCCCTAACTTCTAACCAGGGCAGATACAGTTAAGTATTTTTACCCTCCTCTGTTTTTTTCCCTTCCACTGAGAATTGGATCGTTTAGTGATCCGGTCTGATGCCAGGGTTTTTTCTTCTAATCTTTAACTCATACAGAATTTTGTTCCTTTCCATGTATGCTTGTTAAAGAACAGTGCTCCAGATTATTGAAATTCTTGCTTCCACTTTCCAAAATTTGCTGTGGTTTGTGGCTGTCTCTTTGTTTTTGAGCCTTAGGAATTATGTGTGGCTTGTTGTAAACCAACCTACCATATATACTCCTGTATAAGCCGAGTACTGAAAAACTGGGGTTCGGCTTATAACAGGATGAGTGCCCATTATCTCGCAGGTGATAGCCGTTCCTCCACTGTTCATTCAAAGCCCCGTTGACACTGCAGGGCTTTGAATGTTTGTTTACTCATATCTAACCAATCAGAGCTGTCCTATGATGTGGACGGCTTCAATTTGCAGAAGGACCTGTAGTTAGTCACTTACGGCGGCAGCTGAACTGGTAAGGATGTGTCTGTGGCTGTGTTCTGTCTCTCACATCTGGTCTCTGTATTAATTCACATCCTGCATCCCTTGCCCGCACAGACTCCCCCAACCCCTCCCGGTTAACACATGGGGGAGGGGTGCGGGGAGGGGAGAGTGGATTACCATGAAAGTTCTTTTTCAAAGTCTTGTTTAAAAATATTTAAATGCATTACCCCACTGATGTCTCAATTTTTAGTAGTTTTATTTTCATTTGATTATTGAAACTCACCAATAGCTTCTGCATTTTCCACCCTAGCCGTATACTCGAGTCAATCAGTTTTTCTTTTTTCCCAGGTAATAATTAGGTGACTTGGCTTATACTCGGTTCAGCTTATATTTGAGTATATATGGTATTCCTTATTTTTAAAAAATCATTTTATTAGGGGCTCATACAATCTTATCACAATCCATACATACATCAATTGTGTAAAGCACATTTGTACACTCATTGCCCTCATCATTCTCAAAACATTGCTCTCCACCTAAACCCCTGGCATCAGCTCCTCATTTTCCCCTCCCTCCTCGCTCCCCACTCCCTCATGAGCTCTTGATAATTTATAAATCATTATTTTGTCATATCTTTCCCTGTCTGACGTCTCCCTTCACCCGCTTTTCTGTTGTCCGTTCCCCAGAGAAGAGGTCACATGTAGATCCCTGTAATCGGTCCCCCCTTTTCAATCTACCTTTCCTGTACCCTCCCAGTATCACCACTCACACCACTGGTCCAAAAGGAATCATCGGCCCTGGATTCCCTGAATTTCCAGTTCCTATCTGTACCAGTGTACATCCTCTGGTCTAGCTAGATTTGTGAGGCAGAATTGGGATCATGACAGTGGGGGAGGAGGAAACATTGCTACATCACATCCTGACTGGGTCGTCTCCTCCCCAGACCCTTCTGTAAGGGGACGTCCAGTGGCCTACAAATGGGCTTTGGGTCTCCACTCTGCACCCCTCCTCATTCACGATGATAAAATGTTTTGTTCTGATGATGCCTGATACCTGATCCCTTCGACACCTCGTGATCACACAAACTGGTGTGCTTCTTCCATGTGGACTTTTTTGCTTCTGAGCTAGATGCCCGCTTGTTTACCTTCAAGCCTTTAAGACCCCAGACGCTCTATCTTTTGATACCCAGGCACCATCAGCTTTCTTTGTCACATTTGCTTATGGACCCATTTGTCTTCAGCAATTGAATCATGGAGGTAAGCACACAGTGGTATGATTTTTTTGCTCTTTGATGCCTGATAACTGATCCCTTCAGCACCTCGTGATCACCAGACTTGTGTGCTTCTTCCAGGTGGGCTTTGTTGCTTCTGAGCTAGATGGCCGCTTGTTTATCTTTAAGCATTTAAGACCCCAGATGCTATATCTTTTGATAGCAGGGCACCATCAGCTTTCTTTACATTTGCTTATTCACCTGCTTTGTCTACAGTGGTTGTGTCAGGAAGGTGAGCATTATAGAATGCCAATTTAATAGAAGAAAGTATTCTTGAATTGAGGGAGTACTTGAGTGGAGGTCCAATGTTCTGCTACCTTAATACTAAACCAATAAATACATGCACATAGATATATTTCCCCATCCTCATATATAAATATATTTGCATATGTACATGCCTTTATTTAGACCTCTATAAATGCTATTCCTTTAAAGGATGTTTGTTATATTAAATCGAGAATTTTCAGGTGTTTCTGGGGAGGACTTACACATGTTATTTTACTGACTTATTGTTGGATTATCTTAGAATAGTATGACATTCTGTTCTCTGTTGACATTCTTTCACCTTCTTTGAGAAGTGAGGAAAGACTAATCTAGAGCAAGTCTTTGCCCAGGAAAAGTTAATCTATAATGGTAAGATTAATGTAGGAGCTGGCATCCAGGGATTGTGGTGATCTGAGGCCAAAGCCAAGCATTGTAACTGTACTCCAATAGGCAGTGGTCAGGGTAGGAGAAAGGAAATGGATGATAAGCCTCATCCAGACATGAATTCCCTTTTATTTTTCATTTTCCAGGCCCTCAGAGCAACCCAATCCAAAGCAAATTCACTGGTCTTTGGAGAGATAGTGAGGAGTGGTTTGTTATCAAAATCAGTCATTGTAGAAGAAGCATTCTAGGATGCTTGTATTATATTCTTTCAGTTGAACTAATACATGGTTATTGTGCATCTGTGCAATGTTGCAATGACAGACATGTAGGTGAAAGAGTTTTTGTCTCCACTGTCAAGTCTTTTTGGTAGACATCCAGGAACACACTTATTTCTAGGTCATGTCTGACTTTTTAAGGAATTGCCAAATGGTTTCATTAAGCGTTGCACCATTCTATAATCTCACCAGCAATAGATGAGGGTTGCAGTTTTCTTGACCTCTTATTACTTGTTTTTCTGATGATAACCATCCTCTTGAGTATGTGGTGGTATCTCATTATGGTGTTGATTTGCATTTCCCTCATGGCTATAACTCATCTCTTTTGATTCTGATGACAACCCTTTTAAATGCATGATTTCCTTCTATTTGAAAAACTAAAAGTGAAGCTTTAGTCATGAAGTAATATGCCCAATAACCAAATGGGATTTGAATTTAATTTATCTTGACTTCAAAGCCCTTCCTTTATCCCCATGACTCTCCCCAAAAGAATCATCCATTTGTAGTTTTCCAGTATTTTCCCTGGAGTAAACTGTTTGAGGAAGCCCTGGTAGTGTAGTGGTTATGAGTTGGGTTTCGATCCGCATGATTGCCTATTCAAAACTACCAGCAGCTGTGTGGGGCTTTCTACTATAAACAGTCTCAGAAAGCCATACTTGGTCACTATGGGACAGCACCAACTCAGTGGCAATGAGTGAGCGACTGATATTAATGAAAAAGTTTGATACTAAAGGAAAGGCTCCTCTTATCTACTTTTTTGTTCACTATTTGTTATAGTTTAAAGTTGATGGCGAAAAAACATAAGGTGCCCATGTGCATATCTTTAAAATGTTTATTATGTATATGTAAATTTATTAATATATAAACATAGGGATATAGGCTAATGTACATATATTTATATGTTAAGTGTTAAGGAAACAGATGGACATTGGGCCTTTACTCAAATACCCTCTCAGTGCAATAACACATTGTTCTAATAACCTGGCATTCTGTGACTTTCACCTTCCTGGTGTGATCATTGAGCACAAAATGGGTGCTTAAGCTAATGTGGTGAAGAACGTGGATGGGGCCCGGATACTAAAAGATATAGTGTCTGGGGTGTTAAAAGCTTGAAGTTACAACAAGCGGCCTTCTAACAGGGAAACAACAAAATCCCTGGAAGAATCACAATAACAACATTCCTCTAGTTCTTTAATAGTTCCCCTCCCGCCCACGATTATGACCCCAGTTCTACCCTACAAACCTAGGTATCCTGAAACATTTACACTGGTACAGAAAAGAGCTCTCAACACAGGAAATCCAGGACAGATAAACTACCCAGGAACAATAATGGGAGCAGCGATACCATGAGGGTATGGGAAGGGTGGTGGGGAGGGGCTGAGGAGGAGAAAGGGGAAATTGATTGCAATGATTGATGCATTATCCCCCTTCTCCCCCCCACCCAGGGATGATCAACAGAAATGTGGGTAAAGGGAGACAGTGGATGGTATAAGATATGAAAACAGCAATAATTTATAATTTATCAAGGGTTCGCAAGTGGGAGGAATGGAGGGAAAAAAGAGGAGCTGATACCAAGGGCTCAAGTAGAAAGAAAATGTTTTGCAAATTATGATGGCAACATATGTACACATGTGTTCGTTACAACTGATGTATGGATTGTTTAAGAGCTGTAAGAGCCCCCAATAAAACGATTTATTTTAAAAAATGTTTAAATAAATAAATTTAAAAAAATGTTTATCATGTTATAGGGAAAAAATGCTAGAAAAATTAAAGCTATACAAGGAAGGAATCAGTGAATAGTAGGAAACCTCACAGCAGTAATTTCTAGTTTTCTTACTCAAAAATACTTATAATGAATAGAATAATACCGCTTTCTAGAGATAGTGTTCATGTTGTTGATAATATTAGATATATTTTAATATTTTAATCATTTTATTAGGGGCTCATACAACTTTTAAAAAATCCATACATACATCATTTGTGTCCAGCATATTTGTACATATGTTGCCATCACCATTCTCAAAACACCCACTCTCCACCTGAGCCCCTGGCATCAGCTCCTCATTTTGTCCTTCATCCCCACTCCCCCTCCCCCCGAACTCTTGATAATTTATAAATAATTATTTTATCATATCTCATACCATCCAATGTCTTCCTCACCCAGTTCTCTGCTGTCTGTCCTCCAGGGAGGAGGTTACATGTAGACCTTGTCATCTATTTCCAGTTTCTCCCTCACCCTCCCTCAACCTTCCCGATATTGCTACTCTCACCACTGTTCCTGAGGGGCTCATCTGTCCTGGATTCCCTGTATTTCCAGTTCCTATCCATGCCAGTGTACATCTCCTGGTCCACCTGGTTATGTAAGGTAGAATTGGGATCATGATAGTGGCACGGGGGAGGAAGCATTCAAGAACTAGAGGAAATTGTATGTTTCATCGTTGCTACACTACACTCTGACTGGTTCGTCACCTCCCCACAACCCTTCTGCAAGGGGATGTCCAATTTCCCCCAGATGGGCCCTGGGTCCCCACTCTGCACTCCCCATCATTCACAATGCTATGCTTTTTTTTTTTTTTTGTCTTTGCCTGATACCTGATCCCTTCGATGCCTTGTCATCTCACAGGCTGGTGTGCATTTTCCATGTGGGCTTTGTTGTTTTTCAGTTAGATGGCTCTTTGTTTATCTTCCAGCCTATGGGACCCCAGATTCCATATATTTTGACAACAGGGCACCATCAGCTTTCTTCACCGCACTTGCCCATGCACCCGCTTTGTCTTCAGCATTTGTGTCGGGGTAGGCTGGTATGCTTCTTCCTTGTGGGCTTTGTTGTTTCTTAGCTAGATGGCCGCCTGATAGTCTTCAAGCTATTAAGACCCCAGGTACTATATCATTTGATAGTCGGGCACCATCAGCTTTGTTCACAACTTTTGCTTATGCACCCACTTTGTCCTCAGCGATCAAGTCTAGAAAAGACTGGTGTGCTTCTTTCATGTGTGTTTTGTTGTCTCTCAGCTAGATGGCTGCTTGTTTATCTTCAGGTCTTTAAGACTTCAGGTGCTATATCTTTTGGTAGCTGGGCACTATCAGCTTTCTTCACCACATTTGCTTGTGCACCCATTGTCATCAGCGATTGTGCCAGGCAGGTGAGCATCACAGACTGCCGAATTGTTAGAACAAAATGTTCTTGTGTTGAGGGAGTACTTGTGCAGGGGCCCACTGTCCATCTTTTTCCGTAATACTAAGCCTATAGATATATGTACATAGATGTATTCCCTCCTCGTCGTATATAAATATATTTACATCTTTATATGTCTGTGCTTAAATCTCTATGACTACCCTTTGCCTCCTATTTTTTCCTCTGTTTCTTTGTACTTTCCTCTTGTCCCACTATCATGTTCTGCCTTCATTTGGGTTTTAGGGATTCCTCTTGGTTACATTGCCCTTGATCCAGCCCTGCAAGACCTCCCATACCCTCTTTGAGACTGATTTTGGATCACTTGTTATTCCCTTGTCCCTTGGCTTTCTTTCCCTGTCACCCTTACCTTCAAGTCCCCCCGGAACTGTCATCCCATTGTTCTCTCTTCTGGCTTGTTTATTCTTCCTATCCCTTTTAGGTAGACATGCTTTGTACCATCACAAGATTGAGTACAGGGAAGCAACAACAGAAACTAAAACAATAACTACAACAGCAACAACAACACACACACACATAAACGTATGACTAGTTCAGGGTCCGTTTGTTTTCCTTCACAGGTGCTTTCCAGTCAAGTCTGATGGGGTGCCATGCCCTGGCACCGCCTCTATCCCTGGGGACTTCATTGCTCTGCTTCCCCCACTGCTCTGCTGCATGCCCCCAGGGGCTGGCTTCGGTGTGATGAGCTCATGGCGGCCACAATTCCCGCTGTGTGTCTCTAGTGTTGTCCTAATGGTGGTATGGGTCAATGAGGAACTCTGTGTCCCATGGTGGGGCCGGCCCTGTGGTCATCTCTGTGCATTGCTGTTCTGAGCAGGAACATTGTCCTCAGGGATTGGTGAGCCAGGATGTGCGTCAATCATTTCTTTTTTTTTTTTCCCCCTATGGCCCCTTGTTGGCTCCTATGTGCTCTGACCAGACCAGTCCCTCTTCCCCTCTTCTTGAGCTGTAGCGTCAGTGCTGTTCTCTGAAGCAAGTTCTTCTTGGGGGGAGGGTGGTGTCCACTTAGTTGGTAATGTGGCGGTCCCTCAAGCCTCTCTGTCAGTTCCCTACTTCTTGTCAATGTGTTGCGTTCTTGTCTTGGAGTCCTGGTTGAAGTCTGGTCCCTCTTTCCCTGTGGAGACACAATCAACACCCTCCCCCTGTGTGGGTTAGTGCCCTGTTCCCCCGGCTATCCATATCTTTTTCCATCCTCCCTTTTAAAGGACTACTATATGTATCCCATGTGTATCTTTGGGTTTAGTCTGGTCCCTACCATATTACCCGGGCCTCATCCCAGGCACGTATGTCTACAGCATCTTCGTCCATGTGCCCCTTTTGAATTTATTTATTTATTTTTTTAGCTTACCTCTGCAGACTCATGTAGTACTTGTCCTTTTGTGTTTGGCTTACTTCACTTAGCATAATATCCTCCAGTTCTTCCCATGCGGTGATGTGCTTCATGCATTCATCATTGCTTTTTAGGGATACTTAATACTCCATTGTATGTATGTACCAGAGTTTTTTAATCCATTTGCCTGTTGATGGGAATTTGGCTGTTTCCAACTCCTTGCAATTGTGAACTGTGCCGCAATGAACATTGGAGCACAGATGTCTGGCCGTGGTTTGTTTTTCGTCTCTTCTGGGTATATGCCCAGTAGGGAGATTGCTGGGTCATATGGTAACTCTATTTCCAACTGTTTTAGATATCTCCAAATCGATTATCACAATGGCTGTACATACATACAGGCCCACCAGCAGTGGACAAGAGTTCCTATCTCTCCGCATCCCCTCCAACACTTTTTAATTTCTGATTTCTTGAATTGGGCCATCTTTGTGGGTGTTAGGTGGTATCGCATAGTTGTTTTGATTTGCATTTCTCTTATGGCTAGAGATCTGGAAAATTTCTCATATGTTTATTGGCCTTTCGGATTTCTGCCCTTGAGAAACTCCTGCTCAGGTCCTTTGCCCACCTCCTGAGTGGACAATTGGTTTTTTTCCTGTTGTAATTTAACAGCATGTTGTAGATTTTAGTAATAAGGCCTTTGTCTGATGTGTCATTGCTAAAGATGTTTTCCCATTCTGTAGTTTCTCTTATTACTTTCTTGGTGAATTCTTTCGATGTACATAAGTGTTTTATTTTTAGTATGTCCCACTGGTCAATTTGTGTCTCCTCCTTGTTGGTGTCCTTCCTATTTCTGATAGTCTATGAAATCCCTGTTCCAAGGTTCTCAAGTTCGTCCCAATTCCCTCACTGATGGCCTACCTCAAGGACTGTGATCCACCCTGAGTTTATCCTTGTGTATGGAGTGAAGTAAAGGTCTTGCTTCATTTTCTGCAGCTACGCATCCATTTTTTCCAGCACCATGAATTGAAGAGGGCATCTGCTCCCCATTTGATACTTTACGGCCTTATCAAAGATCAATTGTCTGTATGCTGATGATTTTATTTCTGGGTTATCAATCCTTTTCCATTGTTCTGAATATCTATCGTTATACCAGTCCCACACTGTTTTAACCACTGTGGCTGTGTAGTAGGTGCTAAAGTCGGGTAAAGTAAGCCCTCCAACTTGGTCCTTCTTGCGGAGTTCTCTGCTAATTCTTGGTTTCTTCCCTCTCCATATGAAGTTGGTAATCTGTTTTTCCAACTCTTTGAAGAAAGTTGCTGGAATTTGGATCGGGATAACATTGAACTTATGTAGTGCCTTGGGTAGAATTGACATCTTTACAATATTGAGTCTGCCGGTCCACGAGCATGGGATCTCCTTCCATTTGTTGAGGTCATCCTTGGTTTCTTTTAATAGTGTTTTGTAGTTTTCCTCATACAGATATTCTGTTTTTTGAGTGATGTATATCCCTAGATATTTCAATTTGTGTTTGGCTATTGTGAAGGGTACCCCCTTTTTGATCTCTTCTGTGTCCTTGTCTGATGTGTATAGTAGTACAAAAGACTTCTGTTTGTTGATCTTCTAACCTGCTTCACTGTCATATTCCTCTATTCCAGTACTCCTCTTGTGGAGCTTTTAGGATTTTCCATATATAAAATCTTATCGTCTTTGAATAATGGTAGTTTCACTTCTTCCTTCCCCCAGATGAATACCTTTGATGTCCTTTCTTTGCCTTATATTGTTAGCTAGGACCTCCAGCACAATGTTAAATAGGAGTGGGAACAGGGGACATCCTTGTCTAGTCCCCTTTTTCATAAGAATTGATCTAGTCTTTTCTCCATTGACTACCACATTGGCTGTTCGTTTTTTCATATATAGCTTGTATTATATTGAGGAACTTTCCTTCCATTCCTATTTCTTGAGTGTCTTAAACATGAATTGGTGGTGGATGTTGTTGAATGCTTTTCCTGCTTCTATTGATATTATCATGCGATTCTTATATTTCTTTGGTTCAATGTGGCGGATGATACTAATGGTCTTTCGTATGTTGAACCGTCCCTGCATCCCTGGTATGAATCCCACTTGGTCATGGTGAATTACTTATTTTATATATTTTTGTATTCTCTTGGCTAGTATTTCATTAATGATTTTTACATCAATATTCATTAGGGACATTGGTCTGTAGTTCTCAATTCTTGTGGGATCTTTCCCGGTTTAGGTATTAGAGTTCTACTAGCTTCATAGAAGGAATTTGGAAATTTGCCATCTTTTTCTATGGTCTGGAATAGTTTGTGTAGGATTGGTGTCAGTTTTTCCCTGAATGCTTGATAGAATTCACCAGTGAATCTGTCTGGTTCCGGTGCCTTCTTGGTTGGTAATTCTTTGACAGCCTTGTCTATTTCTTCTATTGATATGGGTCTGTTGAGGTTCTTGATGGCCATTTGGTATAATCTAGGGAGGGATTGTTTTTCCAAGAATTCATCCATGTCTCCCAAGTTTTTGAATTCATTGGAGTACAGTCCTTCATAGTACTGTGTAATTATCATTTTGATTTCACTATGGCCCATTGTAATATTCCCTCATCCTTGCTATTGAGATGTGTTCCTTCCTTTTTTTGGTCAAATTCACGAGCGGTTTGTCGATTCGGTTTATCCATTCGAAGAACCAACTTTTAGCAGCATTGATTTTTTTCCCCATAGTTTTCTTATTTTCTCTTTCCTGAATCTCAGATCTTATTCTTATTTCTTTTCTTTTTCTGTTCGTTGGATTTTCTTGCTGAGTCCACTCCAGCTGTGCCGGTGTATCAGTCATGAGCCCCTCCTCCTTCTTAATGTGTGCATGTAATGCTAGGAGACTTCCTCTGATGACTGCCTTGGCTGTGTCCCACAAGTTTTGGAATGTTTTGTTTTCATTATCGTTGGTTTCTAGAAATTTCCTAATTTCATCTCTGATCTGAGCCAGTGCGCCCTCTTTTTGCAGTAGTGATTCATTCTCCAATGGTTTGCCCTTGATTTCTTTATGTTCCCTTTGTTTGTTTCCAATCTTATGGCACAGTGGTCAGAGAGAGAGGTCCGTATGATATCAGTGTGATTGAATTCATGTAGACTCGCCTTATGCCCTAACATGTGGTCTAATTTCATAAATGTACCATGTGGACTTGAATAGAATGAGAGTTCTTTTTTGTTTGGGTGGAGAGCTCTGTAGATATCTATGAGATCAAGTTGTCTAATTGTAGTGTTTAGATCTTTAGTCTCCTTGTTGAGTTTCTTTCCGAGTGATCTATCTTTCTCAGAGAGCTGTGTATTGAAGTCACCTACTGTAATTGTTGAGGCTGTGATTTCTTTCTTCATCGTTTTCAGTGTTTGCTTGACGTATGATGCTAGATGCTTGTTTGGAGAGTAAATGTTTAGAATGCGTGTTGGTTCTTTATGCAATGCTCCCTTGAGCATTTTATTGTGTCCATCCTTATCTCTTTTTATGGTTTGCACTTTGAGGTCAGTTTTATCTGAGGTTAGGATTGCAACCCCTGCTTTTTTTGAATTAGAGATTGCCTGATATTGTCTCCATCCCTTCATTCTCAGCCTGTTTTTATCTATAATGTTGAGATGTATCTCCTGTAGGCAGTAAATCGAGGGTTTGTGTTTTCCAAGCTAGTCTATTAGCCTCTGTCTCTTAAGGCCGTAGTTCAAACCTTTAATATTCAGGGTTATTACATCTATCTGTGGACCCTGTGACGTCATTTTATCTCTCTTGTGTTGGGTGTTTTCTTACCTCTCTTTCTTTTCTTTGGGCTGTGCATATATGTGTTTGTGGTTCATGCTTGACTTCTTTCCATCGTTGAGCCTGTTCTATCTTGGGGGCTGTTTTCCATTGATGGTCTCTGAGTGGAGGTGTTCTGTGTGGCGGTCTCTTGTATGTGCTTGGTGAGTGTTGTTCTTCTGCCCATACTGGGTCAGTGAGCATCTTTGTAGTGCTGGGTTCCTTTCAGCATATTCTCTAAGGCTTTCCTTGTCCCAGAAGACTCTCACTTCTCCCTCAATTTTGATAGATAATTTGGCTGGATAAAGTATTCTTGGGTTTGCGTTATTTTCCTGCAATTTTCAGAATATGCTGCTCCACTGTCTCCTCTTCTTCATAGTGTCTGCTGACAGGTCTGAGCATTTTCTTAGCTGCTTACCTTTATATGTGGTTGCCCGTTTTTCCCTAACTGCTCTCATAATTTTCTCCTTTTCCTCCAAGTTAGATAGTTTGACAACTATATGTCTTGGTGACGTCTTCTGGAGATTCAGTCTTGCTGGTGTTCTTTCGGTCTCCTGGATAGTTGCCTGGTTTTCATTCATTAAGTTAGGGAAGTTTTCCACCAAGCATTCCATCACTATTTTGGATGCTGATTTCCTTGATGTGCATTTCTCTGGCGGGCCAATAATTCTGATGTTGTTCCTTCTCATAGCGTCAGACATACCTCTGAGGTTTTCTTCAGCTTCTCTGATAGACTTGTTAGACTTTTTCTCACGTTTATTAATTTCTGCTTGAGAATCTAGGTCACTGGTGTGGTTCTCTGCCTCCTCCATTCTCCGGGTGATGTCTGAGTTTGCTATTATTTTTTATTATCTCGCCCTTTAACTCATGTATTTCCCTTTGGTGCAGGGCCTTTATTTCCTCTATTATTTCATCCTTTTTCTGTAATGCTTCCCTCATGTCCTGTTTGACTCTAAGCAGCATTCTGATGATTTCTTTCTGTGGGAGGTCAACCTCTGCCTTGTCTATGACTGCTGTTAGTTAGGTCCAGGTGGTCCTCTGGCATTGGGTTTTGTTTCACCTTTCTTGTTGAAACTGTGGAAGCAGCTTGCTGTTTTTTGTTCGATTTGTTGGAAATTGGTGCCATTTTCCTGGGTGTCTCAGAGCCCTGGGCTCTCTCTTTGGGAAGTTGGTGTTTCAGCTGGTTGCTTTTAGCCAACTGTCTCACAGGGTTGTGTTTCACTGTTGTCCTACTGGGGATTCCCTCTCGCCTTGGCCGTTGGTTCGTACTGCAGTCACCTTTAGGTCCCCTTAGGGGCTGTTTGCAGCTGTGCACGCTGCGGTCTGATAGAAAGTATTGGCCCCAGTGCAGGGGAGAGTATTTAGGGGTTGGGTGCTCTATTTCTGGGTAGGGGCACTTCCCTCAGGTAGGCAGGTGGGAGGGGGCCGCGACTGCTGTGCAGATGCACTGCTTGGAGCCCAAATGGTGGGACAGAGTGAATAGGGAGAAGGGCGAATGCAGTGAGCAAGCCCCAATGGCTTGGGTCCCTATGCCACAGCTGCAAAAACCTCTGTCAGACTTGGGTCCTCTGCCTGGCAGGCCTGAAGCGGTGTGACAGGATGGGAATCTCTGCGTGTGTGTGTGTGTGTGTGTGTGTGTGTGTCCCCGCGCAAGGGTGTGCGCGGGTATGGGTCGAGGGGTGGGGGAGGTCCAGGGAGGGGGCTGGCTGGCAGATCTGCAAGGATCGCCGCGATGGGCAGGCACCTCTGGCTGAGACCTCTGATCTTGCAGCAGCTCTGAGTGGTGGTTTGCGCAGCCTCTCCTTCCCCCTGGCTGTGGCGGTAGGCCCGCCTCCTGGGAGAAGAGGGGAGGGTCTAGCACACTGGACCGCGGGGTGGGGGTGGGGGCGCTGGGGGGGAGTGTGGCCTCGAATCTGCAGGGTGTGGGGTACTGACCTGCGGTTTGCGCAGAGCGCGGAGGCAGGCGCAACCTCCACTGTTCACCTGGCTGCCCTGTGGCGCTGGTGCCGGCAGAGCGGGCACCCTTAGCATCGCGCCAGAGTGTCCGCGGAGCCCTGGCGACCAGGTGGGGGTCCACCTCTGGGTCAGAGAGATGCTCTGAGTGGTCTTGGGAATCGAACAGGCAGATGTGATACCCCTACTTCGCCCCCAACTCCTAGAGCTCTGGGCGTGAGCTACCTATCTGGCTGCCATCTTCCTGGAGTCGATCGATATCTTTTAATATTAATACTGTTGAATATCTTTTAATATTTTTCAGTAGTTCTGTTGAGCTACAACTCCCATACCATAATTTACCAATTTAAAGTGTAAAATTCAGTAGTTTTTAGTATAGTTACATAGTATTACACCACCACAACAGTTTTAGAACATTTTTACCCTTGCAAAAAGAAACTTCGTATACTTTGGCAGTCATCTTCAAGCCCCACAACCCCCAAGCTCTAGGTAACTCATAATCTCCTTGTTATATGCTTATGCCTATTTTGGATATTTCATATAAATGGAACTGTATGTGCTTTTCTGTTACTAGTGTTTTCCACCTAGTGTAATGTTCTCGATGCTTATCCATGTTCCACTGTACACCAGGACTCTATTTCTCTCACTTCCAAATAATATTTCATTGTTTGGAGATATTACATTTGCCTTTCCGCTGATGATTTGATGGACATTTGGGTTGTTTCTACTTTTTTTGCAGAGTTATAGTTCCATTTTTTGCCTTTATTATTGAACTCTTGAGAGTTCTTTATATATTCTAGATCTGAGTTTGTTATTTATTTATTCAAATGAACACTTTTATCATTAAAAGCATCTCTCTGTGTCTCCGTTAATACTTCTAGTCTAAAAGTACACTTTCCAGGTAGGTTAAATTGTGTATAGATATAACAATTTGTTATATGTAAGTAGTTTTATTTTATAATAATTTTTGTTTTATTTTTTGCTTAATTTCTCTGTTAATTTATAGCACAATGCTAGATAGAAGTGACAAAACTGAGAATCCTTATCTTGCACCAAATTTTAGTGAGGAAACATTTAGCATTTTATCAATAACTTTGATATAATCTCCATATTTTTGTAGATCTCCACTATCAGGTTGAAGATGTTCTCTCCTATTTCTTATTTGTTGAGTGTCTTCATCATGAAAGTAGGCACCTTCTCAAATGCTTTTTTCTATTTATTGAAATGACCATGAAGTTTTGTCCTTTACACTCAATTTGTGTACTATATTAATTGATTTTTGGTTATATTAAACAAGCTTTGCATTCCTGGGATGAATACCATTTTTCCATAATGTATAATCCTTTTTATTTATTTATTTTTAGATCATTTTATTGGTGGCTCTTTCAGCTCTTATCACCATCCATCCATTGTGTCAGGCATATTTGGATATATGTTGCCATTAACATTTTCAAAGTATATTCTTTCTACTTTAGCCTTTGGTATCAGCTCATTCCTCCCTTCCCCATGATCCCTTGATCATTTATAAATTATTTTTTTTCATGTCTTACACCGACCTCTGTCTCTCTTCATCCACTTCTCTGTTGTTCGTCCCCCTAGAAAGGGGCTATTTGTTGATCATTGTGCTCGTTTCCCCTTTCTCCCTTCACTTTCCCCTCCCCCTCCTGGGATTGCTCCTCTCGTAGTGGGCAATCCTTTTTACATGTTGGTAGCTTTAGTTTGGAAAGAGCTGCTAACCAAAAGGTCTTCTGTGTCTTCTATACCTTTTGGGTGAATTTATAAAGGTTGAGTATCTATTATTTAAATGTGTGATAAAATTCATCAGTGAAGTCATCTGGGTCCAGGCTTTTGGTGGGTATTTTTATTTAAGTCTCATTACTCATTGTTTTAAGTCTATTTAGATATTCTATTTATTTTTCTTGTGTCACTTTTGGTCAGATGTGAGTTTCTAGAAAATTTCCTATTTCATATCTAATTTATTGGCATACTGTTGTTCACAATACAATGTGCCACATAGTATGTTAGGATAACATCTAAATATATAGGTATCTGTCTCCCAATCATTATAAAGCCTATTATACTAAACATTCAAGGTACCTAAGATAGTTTCTCAAAATAAATAGGCATTAGTTTGTGATTTGCATTACATTATCATTAATACTATATTATATTAATGTTTTAATGTATATGGAAGAATTTCTTTAATGCTTTTTGGTATAAACTATACTATATAGTATATACTAATATAAATATTTTACTAACTGATGTTACATACAAACTATACCTAACTGTTCTGACTTATGAACACATGCTACCTCAAGACAGAGGTAGGAACAGAACTTGTTTGTAATTCAGTGTAATAGGTATAATATCATGTTTGCATAATATCCAGATCACAAAGCATACTATTTGGCAGAACCTATCATGTCAACATAGCTGCCAAGAAGTCAAAAGACCAAAAAGGAAAAGGAAGCAGATCTGCATTGGACAGGTGTCCTGCGAAGAGCACTTTGAAGTGTTGAAGAACTAAGCCATCACTTTGAAGGTTAAGGTGCACCAGGCCCGAGCCTTAGTATGTTCTCTGTTGCATGTGAAATTTGGACACTGAATAAGGAGCACCGAAGAACAGTGGATGCCTTTGAATGATAGGGCTGAGCAAAAATAATGAATGCATCACAGACTGCCGGAAGAACAACAGCTTTTTCTTGGAGGACGTATAATCTGCAGAAACGAGGATATCCTGGTGAGAGTTCAACTAACATACTTGAGACATGTTATCATGATAGACCATTCCCTGGAGAACATCATGCTTGGTAACGAGTCAGCAAAAAAAATTTTTTTAAATGGGATTTTATGGTTTTAAAGGCATTTGTGTCCCCACCCCCCATGAAGTTTTTATTTTGTTTTGCTCAGTGACAACTTGGGACATTGTAACTGAGAGAGCCTGAATAAAGTAAGAAATGACTGACGAAGCGATTTCATGTTGTTATGCTTTGGGTTGCAATCCACCAGTTCCGAGGTTAGAAACCACCAGGTGCTCATGGGAGAAAGAGGGAGCTCTCTACTCCCATAAGGAGTCTGGGAAACCCATAGATGCAGTTCTACCCAGTCCTATAAGGGTTGCCAGGGGTCAAAAAATTGACTTAATTGTAGTGAGTTACAGTAGGAATGGAGGGGAGTGTATAGGCCTAGATATTCTCACAGGAATTCTTCACAATTTTTCCAAGAAGATACTGTTTAAGCTGCTCTGAAACTTAGAGGGAAATGGGTTTTCATTTCTATGAATCCAGATTAATAAAATAGTTGAATAATAATTATGTAGGCCAATAATAATTAGTAAGCAGATAATAAAATTAAAGTGGTTGTTACTTAAGAATATTGCTAAAGGAATTTTACATCATGTTAGGAAATAGAAAACAATTATTTATTTAAATCATTATAATTATGTAGGGTTTATCCTGGGCATTTCACTATTGTTTAATATTAGAAACTCTTGATTTAATGAACATATTTATAGACCCATGGACATAAATGATAGGATTATCTCAAAAAAGGCCTAAATATCATTTGAATTTCTTTCAAGTGATATTTAGGATTCTTCATGAAACACAACCAAACCAGTTGTCCTCCAGTTAGTGCTGACTCATGGCCACCGCACATGCTCCATTGTTTTGGGGAGGGGATCACTAGGTCTGTCTTTCTCTGGAGGCACCTCTGCTGGTTTTGAAATCCATCCTTTCCTTTAGAGGAAAATCTCTTAGCAAAACAGAATAAGGTGAGTGGGACTTTTTTTTTAAAATGGTTAACCCTTTTAATACATTTATAGTTTTAAAGGCAAGTTAAAAAATTAAACTCACTGAATGAAATATTCTAAAATATTTCAGGAAATCCGACATGGCAGCTGGTAGCAAGTTCAGGTCTGCGGGCATAAATAATGTACTCTGCAAAATGGCTTTATACCGAATTTGCTCTTTAAGTGGGACCTTTGTATTATACAGTATTAACCTGACAGTATGACAGCAGCATTGGCGTGACTGTCAGGGTAGAGAATGATGTTTGCTAGTAGTGCCGTGACACAGCAGCTTTCTGGAAATGCTCGCTCTGGCATTTCTAAGAGTTCTACATCGGTGAATAGGAAAGGCAAAAGCTAGATTGTAGTATGTTTTCAGTTACACAATCAACTGAATATGTAGGGGTGATAAGAAAATTCAGTTGATGGTTAAAATATATATAAGTTTACACTTATCTATATGTGTATATGTATATATCTGTATAGGAAACCCTGCTAGTTACAAGGTTGGTTGTTCTAATCCCCCAGTGACTCTGCAGGAGAACGTTGAAGCTGCCTGTTCCTGTTAAGATATACAGTCTTATAAATCCTACACAGGGTCACAGTAAGTCAGAATTTACTTGATGGCAGTAGTATGTGTGTGCATGTAGGAGCCTTGGTTGTATAGTAGTTAGCAGTTAGAAACCACCAGCTGCTCCATGGGAGAAAAATGAGGCTTTCTATGCTCATAAAGAGTTAGTCCGGGAGACCCATGGTAGGCTGTTCTTACAAGGGTCAATGTGAGTTGGTTTCGACTTGAGAGTAGTGAGTTTGATTAACTTTGGTGTGTGTGTACCAGCAAGGTAGAACCTATAACTTTCCAATAAATTTATAAAAGCCGTGGAAAAGACAAAACACTTTAGGAAATGAAATTGATATGAAATTTGTAGTATTTACATAAGGACTCCCTATTTTTGTGATGGAAACTCAACATTGTAAATGTTAGTTATTCCTAAATTAATATGTAAAATTTCTATTAAATACTAATATAGATGAGCAAGAGGGAAACTGACAAAATAGTAAACATTGAGTATTGACCTACAACATTTTGAGGAATATTGAAATATAACACCTTGTCCAAAAAAAACAAACTCTGCCACCAAGTGCATGCTGACTCAGTGACCCTACAGAACTGCCCAGAAAACTGCTCCTAATGAGTTTTTGAGACTGTAACTCTTTACAGGAGTAGTAGAAAGCTCCATCTTTCTTCTTAGGAATGACTGGTGAGTTTTGAACAGCAGATCTTGTGGTTACCAGGCCAACACATAATCAATCTACCACCAGAGCTCCTAACGTAATAAAGTAGAGCGAATAAGAAGTACCTCACAAAATTTTGGTGCAAGAAGAGCCAGAATGGTAGTATAAATTCATTAGGTTTTAGGCAGATGACTGATATGAGAATTCCTTGACCCATTATAAGAGGCCCTTATTAAAATATTGTGTAGCATTAGATGGCAGTAGATGTGGATGCTATGGCTGTAGGCTTCTAATCTACTGTGAGTTTTGTGGCCTCAGGCAATGTAAGAAACACAAAGAATGTGAAGTCTTTAATGGCTTTAGTGATCAGGCTTTCTGACTGGGCAGGTAGGGCCCAGTTCATTAGTTTGGCTAATAGTGGAAGCAAATAATTTGAGAATTTATTGAACCTATATTCCTCCAAGTGCACATTAGATTACCTTTAGTTTTAAAATTCGTTATTTTCAAGTTTACTTCCCAGAAAAATAGCAGCAGCAATAGCAACAGCAGCAACAACAAAACTGTTGCCTTAATCTAACGTCTCTAGTTAGGATTTTTATTTTTAAACAGAATTTCATTTTAAACTTGGAAAATGCTTTCTATACTTCCACCTTTAACAATATTTTCTGTCTTTACTCCTAAATTGAACTTAGCGATATTTTGTTGCTTTGACTATGTACTATAATGTTGGATATCAATTAGGAATAGTTGATATTTACCACATTAAAACACAGATCTAAAATTGGGGAAGCATGCATTGTGATTCACATCTTACTCATGCAGCCTGCTGCTTAAAATAGGATTCCTGGTGAGTATTGTAGTCTTAGCCCTTGCATTCAGTAATGAGATGCAGTGGGCTTTCCTGTGAGCACCCTTGGATGATTGACAGTAAGTCAGGGACTCATCACTTATCATGTCTGCCCTTGCTAATATTTCCCTGCTGTCCTGGGAGGTACCAAAGACAGATAGTACTACTTTGTGATGTCTAAGTAATTAGTGTGTGTTGGTTCCAGCTGAACAAACTGGAGGGTAATGATCAGGTAAATATGGGTAGAATACATTACATTAACATGGGAAAGGTATACAAGACATGAGGGAAAAAGTTATCAAAATGTTATGAGTTTGTTAGAATATGTTCAGTTTGGCCATACATCTACATAGAGATTAAGCTAAATGCAGATTAATGTTCCCCACTTTCACCTTTTATATTTAATGTGATTTACTCTCAGCTTTTTTATTTTTCAAAAGGTATTAAAGTTCTTTGAAAAAATCATGAAACCTATGCATGGGCCTGTTGATAATGCTATCATTGATCCTCAGATTGGATTACGTTTCTGGGATCAGGCTGAAAACTATAGATATCCTTTTAGTCGTGTGTGTGTGTGTGTGTGTGTGTGTGTATGTGTATTTAAAATGCTTTATTTAAATAACTCACTGCCATTGAGTCAGATCTCACAGGACCTTGTAGGACAGAATAGAATGGCCCTGGGGGTTTCTGAGCCTGGAACCCTTTACAGGGATAGAAAGCCTCCTCTTTTTTTCAAGAAGTGGCAGGTGGTTTCAAACTGCTAACCTCATGATTAGCAGCCCAAGGTGCACTCACTATGCCAGGGCTCTCATTTAAATAACATTTTCTTGAATTAACTTTATTAGCAATGGATATTTTAAGATGATGACAGACATAGTTGTGTTTCCCAGTGGATCCTTAAATGGGCCAGAATAATTTCTAGTCATTTAGATTTCAAGAAAAATCTATAGGCTTCTTAATTTAGTCACATCTGCAAGTACAAGTTGTTATTGTTAAAGAAAAATTTTCCTTATCAGAAACAATAAGTCTCATGGATAAGCCTTTGAATAGTGACTATAATATTGCATTTAATGAGAAAGCAGGAATAGGTTTCATTAATTTGATTTTGGATCGTAGAGTTCTGAAAATTAGGTTATGACAAGATTTTTAAAAGGTATACTTGCTCTAAAACTTGCTCACTTTACTCATAAAAGTAGGCCTTCAGTAAGCTTTTAGATTGAAATTATAATGCATCTATCTATGCAAACTTGAAATACTAGGCTTTTCAGTGAAAAACTCATTAGAGGAGTAAAGCATTTGGGTCTGTGGGCATTTTCATTTTTACTTTTCCGGTCTTTGGAGATTTTTATTTTGCAGAAACATTATAATGTATTAATTTTAGATGCTTTGATTATCTTTGACTGGGTTAAATTACTTACTTTACATTTTTTACTAAAATGGAATAAGGTAGGGTTCCTGGTAGGAATTTGTTCACATTAATATGGCTCATCAGGGACATTATATTTAATTGGGGATCCTGCAGAATAGTAGCAGGAGGCTGGAGAGAATGATTTAGCATTAGCAATGGCTCGTCTGGGAGTTGTGCACTAATCAAGGAGCTTGAGTGTTAGCAGTGGGGATGATGGGAATTGTGACGATTATGACATGTAAGCACGTCTGTGTAAGAACTGGACAGGCAATGAGTTAATCAAGAAATTTATTAAATGACTCCCATGCTGATTCATTATTTTCTGCTATACTGCCTGTCAGGTTGTGTGTTTAAAAAAATACAATTATTCAATGTGTATATGAACTGAATTCAGCTACCATCCTTACTTCAATAAAATAGCCTCTGATTGCTATACAATACAAAATTGTCACCTGTGCTGACAGTGTGATTTGTGTTTTAAAGTATAGTGCTTCATAAAAAAAACACAACAAAACAAAAAATCTACCCACCACCACCACAACCAAAAAAAGAATTTCAGAATAAACTTCATACATTAAAAAAAATGATTTGTTTTGACCTTACTTGGTTTGTTGTAAATACTCTGTGTATGTTTTTTTACTACCTAAAGATTCAGGGTTTTTAAATTAACTTGATGTATTTTTATTATTTAAGCAGAAAAAGAACACTAATATTTGAGAGAGAGATTGGTATTTCACACTGAAAGCTGTGCCTCATCAAAACAGTAATCTTCTCAAATGCTCCCCAATCAGAGGTGGTCATGGTGCTGGTGCTCGCCTTTTCTTTAGTGGACAGTCTCTTGGTGCCAGGTCGACCCATTGAGTTCCCAGCACAGTTAGAACCATCTGTCATGAAACTATCTGTTAGAAATGTGAGAAATGTACATTTTGGGGGGGTAGTGGAGCTAATAAATTGACTTCCTTGTAGAAAATAAATCGGAATGCAGCATAAATCCATGAGCAAACTGGATTATATCTGTGAGCAAATTTAGAGTTACTTTACAGATAATACAGAAGTTATTTATTTTTTATATATCATAAGCACTATCAAATTTAATAACATTTCCTACCAAACAGTGAGTTTCATGTATTAATTAAAGCAACTATGGACAATACTCGAAAGTGCTAACTTGTAGGGGGTGGTTATTGAAATTTGTTATCTATGAAGTCAGTAACCTCAGATGTCGTGGTCAGCAACCTCAGAAGTAATACTGTAACTAAGATCCTCCCTTGGGTGCTGTGAGCTCAGCAGGTCAAATCATCAAATACTGTCAAAACTTCTTAAAAGTCAGACAATTTAAAGCCCACTTAGAGTTAAAGGTAAACTTATTATTATATATTGAATTGTACCCCCTCAAAATGTGTCAACTTGGCTAGATCATGATTCTTAGTGGCTTGACAGTAGTAACGAAGTGATTTGGCAGTTATGTAATGAGGTGATTTGGCAGTTCTGTGATCATTCCTCATGATATGAATAGCTGTAATTATCCTCACTTTTGATACGCTGTAAGTCGGGATGCCTGTGTTAATGAAGGAGCCCTAGTGGCACAGTGGGTTAGACATCGGGCTGCTAACTACAAGGTTAGAGGTTCAAACCCATTGACTGCTGCAGGGGACAAAGATGAAGCCCTGAAATGCAATGGGTTGAGTATTGGACTGGTAACCTCAAGGTTAGTGGTTTAACCCTAATGTGCCTCCATGAAGACTCACTGCCTTGGAAACCCTAGAGAGCAGTTCAACTCTGTAATAGAGTCACTGAGTCAGAATCAACTCGATAGCAGTGAGCTTAAAAGGTGGCATATTGGGTAACATTTGACTGCTAACTGAAGGGGTAGGCAGTTTGATTACACAAGCTGATCCTCAGGAGAAAGATAAGACCATGTGCACTTCTAACCATTATAGCCTCAGAAACCCAAAGGGGCAGTTCTGCTATGTCCAGTATGGTTGTTATGGGTTGGTGAGTTATAGATTTGCTACAAGTTGTTGGTAAGTGGCATGATGGTTATGCACTTGGCTGCTAACTTGCCAGACACTGGCTTGAGGAAAAATACTGCTCCCATATTGCTCCCATAAAAGTTATAGCCCAGCAATTGTACTCTGTCCCATGAGGTCTCTTTCAGTCAGATTGACTCAGCAGCATACAACAACAACAACATGAGGAAGATGGTAAGTGGATTTAGATATGATGTATTCATTTGAGCTACAGCTGCTAGTAAGGACGACAAATTCCAGCTCTGGTGAGTAAATAAGATATTTTAATAAAGAGACTTTAACTTTTGTCATGCTTGTTCATTCGTTTATCCTATATGGATACTGGAAAGCACTATGTCCTTGCTAGAATTGGGATGTGGTATCTCCAGAGAGAATTTATACTTTTGAGAGCAAGAGACTTGTTTTCTACATGAGAGTGTTTTCCAATAAAATTACTAATGAATAACCCAAACCTTACTACCATTGAGTTGGTACCAATCCATCAGCAGCCCCAGAGGGCAGAGTAGAACTCCTCCATAAGATTTCCGAAGCTGTAAATCTTTTCTTTTTAATTAAATCATTTTATTGGGGGCTTGTACAAGTCTTATCATAATCCACACATACATCCATTGTGGCAAGCACTTTTGTACATTTGTTTCCCTCATCATTCTCAAGACATTTGCTTTCTACTTGAGCCCCTGGTGTTTCCTGCTCATTTTTGTCCTCAGTCCCTGCTCCCCTCTCCCCCATGAACCCTTGATAATGTTTAGATTATTATTTTGTCATATCTTACACCGTCCGATGTTCCCCTTCACCCACTTTTCTGTTGTCCATCCCGCAGGGAGGAGGTTATGTGTAGATCCTTGTAATCGGTTCCTTTCTACCCCACCTTCCCTTCACCCTCTTGGTCTCGCCACTCTCACCACTGGTCCTGAGGGATACAATCTGCCCTGGATTCCCTGTTTCCAGTGTCCTATCTGTACCAGTGTACATCCTCTGGTCCAGCTAGATTTGTAAGGTAGAATTGGGATCATGATATTGAGGGGGAGGAAGCATTCAAGAACTAGAGGAAATCATATGTTTCATAATTGCTACACTGCACCCTGACTGGCTCGTCTCCTCCCCGCTGTAAATCTTTATACGAGCAGATTAGCTCATCTTTCACATGCTGCACAGCTAGTTGATTTGAATTACAGATCTTTCAGTGAGCACCCAGAGGCTCAGCCCATGGTATTACCAGGGCTCCTTTATTTACAAACAGTATTTCAAAAGGCCTTCTTTTTTTAAGACAACTGAATGTTTCGTTGCTTCCATGTCTTCCTTATATTAAAAATATATAAGTATAGCTTCCAAGTCTATATTGCATTCCCAGAATGGATATTAGATATTTTAATACAGAGACTTCATAATTAACTATAACTAAGTATTTTCAGTGAACTATTCTAATTAAGTGTTATGCATCCCGAGGCAACACTGATGAAACTCAACTGGGATGCTCAACATGTGATAGGAGAGTTTCATGTAATTTTTCTTTTCAGTAAGAAATGCTTCACATATATTTGTCTTCAGATAATATGCTTTGTTTAAGTGTCTAAGAATGTTCCAAAAGATTTTTCCACTGTACAATATCTTATTGTATTTCTTAGGCAATGACAGATATTCAACATTTAACAAATAATTTTATATCGGATATGTTGTGATCTGTCATATGAAGATCCTGTGTCTTTGAAGCTAGTCCAGATAGAACCTCTAGTTATGTCTTTGAATTCCAGATATGATGCGTCTGGGTAGCTTCCAGTTCAGTGGGGGGGACTTAGTACAATTATGATATATATGGTTTCAGGCAAGACTTACCGTACATACTCGAATATAAGCCGACCTGAGTATAAGCCGAGGCACCTAATTATTACCTGGGAAATCAGCAAAACTGATTGACTCGAGTATAAGGCTAGGGTGGAAAATGCAGACGCTATTGGTGATTTTCAATAATCAAAACAAATGAAAATAAAATTACTAAAAGTTGAGACTTCAGTGGGGTAATGTATTTAAATATTTATTTTAATTAAAAAACATAAATAAAAGGACAAGTCATTTAACATTAGTAAACCAGCACAGGAAGTGGAAAATAGGTTCAACAAAAACAATAAGGTATCAACAATGATGCCTTAAGAGTACTATTCTCTGAGCTCAATCAGCAAACAAGTTAAAATGTAAAGAGTTAAAAGCCTTCAAAACTGGATTCCTCATCATCATCCGTATCCCAATGCAGAGCTTCAGCTGGTATGAGGTCATCATAGACGCTGTCCTCACTGAGATTGCTGTCATCACCATCACTGCTGTCATTTTCATACAAAGCGCAGTCTTCACTGCCATCCATAGCATTACTAATACTACATTTCTGGAAGGTACGTCGCACCATGTCTTCTGGGATGTCTTCCCATGCATCTTGAACCCACTTTGCTATTAACTCTGTGTCAGGCTTCAGGAGATTTCCTCCTTTTGTTAGTCGGGCTTGACCAGATGACATCCATTCGTGCCACATCCTTTGCCACACGGTCTTTAAAAGGCTTATTCAAAGATACATCCAGAGGCTGCAGTACAGGGATAAGCCCACCTGGAATAACGGCTAAAGTAACTTCACTAGATTTTGCCAATTTTTTTATGTCATCTGATAGGTGGGCTCTGAGGGTATCCCAAACAAGTAATGATGGCTTTTTTTTTAAGGCTCCTCCTGGTCATCAGTTCCAATTTTCTTCCAGTCATTTATTTTGTTCTGTCTTCATCCATCCAGCCTTTAACATGTGCACGCAGAGTAATTCTTGGTGGGAAATTGATCTTTTTAGGCAATGTCTTTCTTTTAAAAATAATGACACGACACAGATTAGTTCCATTAGCCAAACATGATAGAACAACTGTAAAATGGTTCTTTCATTTCCTGTGGTTTTGAGAAAAATGGTTTTTCTCTTTAACTTGCAACAGTTCTGTTGCTTGGAAAATCAAAAGTCATGGCAATTTCATTCATATTCTCAATATCTGCCAGGTCATAATTATAAATCCTTCTTTGTTGTATAATAAATGACTGGGATGGCATAATTTTTTCTTCAAGGTTTTGTGGCAATTTCTGGAAAAATCTTTGTTCTTTATCTCAAACATACTAGGCCAAACCTATTCATGAAGTGGGTACACCATCCTGCTGATGCAGCAAATTTTTTATTGCCTGGTGCTTTATATTTGCTATCCTTAGCCATTTGTAGAGCACGTATGCGGATTCCCATGTGTGTTACTCAGTAACCATTTTGACGACACTCCATAACCCATTTATGCAATTCACTCTCTAGAGCCTCAGAAAACGACGTTAAACCACAACGCGCTTTTTTAGCTTTTGGAATCTGTTCCAAGTCAGCCTTTATTTTCTGCCACTCCTTCACTTGATTTTCATCAACACAGAATTCCCTACTTGCAATACTGTTATTGCTCTCTCCTGCTCTTGACACAACCTTCATTTTGAAACCAGCCTCATATGACTGGTGTTTTTGTTTTGGTTCAAGATTATCCATTTGTAATAGGATAAAAAAATAAGACTTTGAAAAGAACTTTCATGGTAATGCCCACCCCCCGACGTGTTAGCCGGGCGATGGGGTGTGGGGCGGGGAGGAGTACGTACGGGTGGGGGATGCAGATGTGAATTAACACAGAGACCAGAGGGGAGAGATGGGTCTCAGTCACAGACACATCCTTATCAGTTCAGCTGCAGGCGTAAGTGAATCACTACAGGTGCTTTTGTGATTTGGAGCCGTCCATGTCATAGGATGGCTCTGATTGGTTAGATGTGAGTAAGCAAACATTCAAAGCCGTGCAGTGTCAGTGGGGCTTTGAATGAACAGTGGAGAAACGGCAATCACCCGCGAGATAAGGGGCGCTCATCCCCTTACCTGGGGCGGTGGGGGGGGGGGGAGGCGGGGAGGACAGCGAGATGTTACACCTCCCTGGGGTACCACTGACCCATGTATAAGCCGAACCCCAGGTTTTTCTGTGCTGAAAAACTTGGCTTATACATGAGTGTATGTGGTACTTTATGGATGCTGTGATATTGTTGGTTGGTTGCAACTCACAGAGACTCATAAGTACAACAGAACGAAGCACTGCTTGATCCTGCTTATCTTCATAATCTAATTATGTTTGAGCCCATTGTTCAGCCATTGTTTCTGTCCATGTCAATGAAGGTTTTATACAGTTTTTTTCTGACCTTCTGCTATACTAAGCATGGTGTACTTTGCCAGTGACTAGTCTCTCCACAGTATGTAAGAAAGTATGTTTTGCTTCCAAGGTGCATTCTGGCTGTCCTTTTTCTAAGACAGGGTTGTTTGTTCTTTTGGCAGCCCATGGTGTATTTAATATTCTACACTAACATCATAATTCATAGGCATGAATTCTTCCTCACTCTTCTTTATCCATTGTCCAACTTTCCCCATGTCTATGAAGTGATGGAAAACACTATGGCTTGGATCAGACATGCCTTAGGCTTCAAGGTGACAGCTTTGCTTTCAGAACATCTCAAAGGGGTCTTGTTGCAGCAAATTTGGCCAATGCAATATGATGTTTGATTTCTTTTTTTAAAATCATTTTATTAGGGGCTCATACAACTCTTTTCACGATCCGTACATACATCATTTGTGTCCAGCACATTTGTACATATGTTGCCATCATCATTCTCAAAACATCTGCTTTGTACTTGAGCCCTTGGTATCAGCTCCTCATTTTCCCCTCCTTCCCGACTCCCCCTCCCCCCGAACCCTTGATAATTTATAAATAATTATTATTTTATCATATCTTACACCATCCAATGTCTCCCTCACCCAGTTCTCCGTTGTCTGTCCTCCAGGCAGGAGCTTACATGTAGATCTTGTCATCTGTTTCCCGTTTATCCCTCACCCTCCCTCCACCTTCCCAATATCGCCACTCTTACCACTGTTCCTGAGGGGCTCATCTGTCTTGGATTCCCCATATTTCCAGTTCCTATCCATGCCAGTGTACATCTCCCAGTCCAGCCGGTTATGTAAGGTAGAATTGGGATCATGATAGTGGAGGGGGGAGGAAGCATTCAAGAACTGGAGGAAAATTGTATGTTTCATCGTTGCTTCACAACACTCTGACTGGTTTGTCACCTCCCCACAACCCTTCTGCAAGGGGATGTCCAATTTCTCCACAGATGTTAATTCCAATTATATACTACCCATTAATGATTTCCACTGCATTGTTTAATTCAGCAATTCAGTTTCATCCACCATAACTTTTTAAGATAACTGAGATCTAACGAATCTAACCTTTTATATAAATTTGTTATAAAGTACCTGTAAATATTTGGATGAATTATGGAAAGAGGAAGAAAATTTGGAAGACAGTTACCTGGCCAAATAAATGTAAGAGATCTGTATTTGTGCCCACTTCAAAGAAAAGAGACCCAACAAATTAAAGACATTATTGGATAATTCTACTAATAATTACATGTAAGTAAAATTTTGCTGAAGAGCATTCAAGAACAATTGTAGACACACACTGATAGGGAGCCGGCAGACATTCACATCAGATTCAAAAAGAAAACATGGGATGAGAGACATCATTGCTCATGTCAAGTAGAAAACGGAAAATACCAGAAAGATGTTTCCATGTGTTTCATTGACTAGACAAAGGCATTTGGCTCCGTGGATCATAACAAACTAGGGATAACATCGCAAAGAATAGGAATTCCAGAGCACTTCATTGTGTTCATGGGAAACCTGCACACACGGCAGAAATACTTACTCAAGCAGAATAATGAGATGCTACTTGGTTCAAAATCACAAAATATATGCATTAGAGTTCTATTCTTTCACCATATTTATTCAAACTGTGCACAGAAGCTGAACTACATGAAAAAGGTGGCAGCAGAATTGGAGGATAATTAAAAACTCGTGATATGCTGATGGCACAACCTTGCTTGATGAAAGTGAAGCAGATCTGATGCCCTTATTGATGAATATGGAAGCCATCAATATGGCTCCTTGGTGAAGTAAAAGGTCAATGAAGAATAAGAAGATCCTTAACCACATGGATTGACATAAACATAACAGTAATACTGGCAGTATTTTGTTTGTTCTGTACACAGGGTTGCTATAAATTGGAGCTAGCTCAACAGAACCTATGAGCAGCAGCAACATCAACAACGATATAAAGTACGTTATTGATAACTGTTCCCTCTCTTGATATTCTCTTAGTTTCTTATATCATCTACTGTCTTTGAGGCCTTTAAGAATTGATTATGCAATTTTCACTGGTAATTGCAATTCCCAGATGGCTTCTATCTTAGGATTGTTTGTCAGGTTAATTTTAACTTCCTCTTTATTGGTCATTAGTGACACTCTTATGACATAAAGCATAAGTGCTAGCTACCAGGAATATATTTTTTAAACGTTTTATTAGGGGCTCATACAACTCTTATCATAGTCCATACATATACATACATCAATTGTATAAAGCACATCTGTACATTCTTTGCCCCAATCATTTTCTTTTCTTTTTTTACATTTTATTAGGGACTCATACAACTCTTATCACAATCCATACATACATCAATTGTATAAGGCACATCCATACATTCCCCGCCCCAATCATTCTCAAAGCATTTGCTCTCCACTTAAGCCCTTTGCATCAGGTCCTCTTTTTTTTCCCCCTCCCTCCCCCCTCCCTCATGTGCCCTTTGTAATTTATACATCGTTATTTTGTCATATCTTGCTCTATCTGGAGTCTCCCTTCCCCCCCTTCTCTGCCGTCCCTCTCCCAGGGAGGAGGTCACATGTGGATCCCTGTAATCAGTTCCCCCTTTCCAAACCACTCACCCTCCACTCTCCCAGCATCGCCCCTCACACCCTTGGTCCTGAAGGTATCATCCACCCTGGATTCTCTGTGCCTCCAGCCCTCATACATACCAGGAATATTTTACACAGCACATCTTACACTGTAGTATATTTAAAAGATATTAAATTCAAAATCTTCTAATTATTATACAAACTGTTTAAAGAGACAGCTATAAGTTTCAACAGACTAGTACTTTGATTTGGAGAAAGGCAAGTGACCCTTAGCAAACTAAGAATGACTTTTTTAAAATCAGTAAATATTAAATTCATGTTGAGCCCATTTTATAAAATCATGTAACATCAGGATACATTTAACCACAACTATTTCTGGATGCATAATAACAGAGACTACCATTTTCTTCTGTTATAACTTAGATTCTAATCACTTGAAATTTCAAAAGAATCAGATTAATAGCTGTCTGTGTCTGGAGGTGGTAATAAGTGACAAAGTACATAGAGAACCTTTTTATTTGAAAACTGAACTGTAATACTACACAGTGATATAAATTTCCAGCGATGTAAATTTATTAGAACTCATTGAACATTTAAGATGGGTAAATCTTATGCTTACAAATTATACCAAGCCAAAGCCATTAAAAATAAAAATAAGGCCCCCAATAAAATTATTTTAAAAAAAAGCAAACTACTGATGAGTTTGAAATAAGAAAAATTTGCATTCAATTTATTTTTAAATTACCTGTGTAACCGCAGTGATATTTTTTGGTTATTATCACTGCTGTTGGACATTTTAATATGTTCTAACATTTACCCAAATTTCCCGTCATTTTGTGTATTGTTTCTTTGTTTTTGTCATGTTATTGGGAGGCTCTTACAAGTCTTATGAAATTCATTCAATTTTATTAAGTGCATTTGTACATATGTTGCCAACAGCACTTCCAATATATTTTCTTTTTACTTGAGCTCTTGGTATAAGCTCATTTTTATTTCCCCTCCCTCCCCGACAGTCCCACCCTCGTGAATCCTTGAACAATTATGTACTATTGTTTTTATTTCGTGTCTTACACTGTCCGTTGTCTCCCTTCACCCACATTTCTGTTATTCATACCACTTTCAGTGGGATGTGTATCCAACCTTGTGATGCGTTCTGCTCTAGTCCAGCTGCAGCAAGGTCCGGGAGTCCCTCAAAGTGGGTCACGGTGTCAGCGAGTGGGAGACAGAAACCACAAGACTCAAAGGTTGTGAGTGACTGCTCCAATTTTATTCATGCAAAACTTCAACTTTCAAGTTCTTTTATTGGCTTAAAGCTTATGGCCTGAGGTCATACATTAGGAAATTCTCAGGTGACAAGACCATGACAAGTTACGTAAACCCATCATGATTCTTGGTTAATAATTAGTACATCTTGAAACTAAAACTTTCTCTACTGCAAGGGTGATAGACATAAACCTTCTAACAACAACTGAGCACACTTCATCCAACTAGGGCACATTGTTCTAATTATGAAATCAATAAAGCATTAATACATTTCATTATCAAAAATTGCTTGACAGGCTTTGGCTGTTCTTTCTGTTCTTTCTTAGGCTTTTCCTCTAGGGCTTTCATTTCTTGTTCTAAGTTCCCATAAATTAAACTCCCAAAAGTCTTTCTGTACCAAGGTATGAGTTGCCTCACAATAGGTAGCTTTGCGTCAGTGGACTTCAAACACCACGGGGGCCCTCCTCTTGCTAACCTTTCCATAAAACTTAAACTACTAAAAGGAACTTATACACCTTCGTTGTTAACGATTCTTATGCCATTCTTATTATAAGCCCTCGTATAAGCTAAGTCAGTGTCAGGAACTCTATTTCTCTTTGGGAGGGGAATGTCATATTTTACCCCCTATGCAGTAACCAATATAAGGAAAGGGAAAAACCGTGGGAAGAGGATGATAAACTTTTTTTTATTCTGCCTATTGAAGGATACACTTTATTTCCACAAGTACGATGGGAAGATTCCATTTTTGTGTATGTGGTAAACAGGGTCAGTAGTCTCTTATTATTTATCATCATTACTATTATTATACTTTTTAAAATTAATAAATCTTTTTATTGGGGCTCATACAGCTCTTATCACAATCCGTACATATATCAATTGAGCAAAGTACCCTTATACATTCGTTGCCCTCGTCATTCTCATAATTCACCTTCCACTTGGGTTCCTGGAATCAGCTCGGTTTGTTATTCTCAAAGCTTGGTATTCTGGATGGGGTCTGGTCCTTCTCTCCCTTTCCTGGGAGACATAAACAGTACCCTCCCCATGGGGGTATTAGTGTACTGTCCCCCCATCCTTGTTTGTTTTTTCCTCTCTTTTACCCTTTTTTTAGTTGGCTGCCATATGCATCCCTGTGTTGGGTCAGACCCCTGCCAATGTGTCTGGACCGGAACACGGGATTTATGCATTAAGTAGCTTATCATTTATGCCCATTGTACTTTTTGAGCTTACCTCAGTGGACTCATGTTGTACTTGTCCCTTGGTGCTTGACTACCTTTGCTTACATATTTTCCTCCACCTCTTCCCTCGAGACGATGTGTTTCATGTGTTTGTCACTGCTGCATAGTACTCCATTGCGTGCATGTATCAGAGTTATTTAATCCATTTGTCAGTTGATGGAAATTTAGTTTGTTTCAAATTCTTCTTAATTGTGAACTGCACCACAATGAACAGTGGAGCACAGAGGTCAGGTCTTTGAATGTTTCCTACTTCTGCTGGATATATCCCAGTAGGGAGATTGCTGGATCATATGGTAGCTTGATATCTATTATTTTTAGCTACCGCCAAATCAATTTCCATAGTGGCTGCACATACATACAGGACCAACAGCAATGATGAGAGTTGCTATCTCATCACACTCCCTCCAGCACCTGTAGCTCTCTGATTTTTTAATTGGGCTGTCTTTGAGGCGCTTAGGTGGTAGCTCATAGTTGATTTGATTTTCATTTCCCTTATGGTTAATGATCAGGAACATTTTCTCGTGTGCTTATTGGCCATTCGAATTTCCGCCTGTGTAAGACTTCTGTTTAGGTCTTTTGCCCACTTCCTCAGTGAGCTCTTTTTTTTTTCTTGTTATGAGCTAGCAGAGTATTGTATATTTTAGTAATAAGCCCTTTATCTGATGTGTCTTAGATCAAGATATTTTCTCAGTCTGTGGGCCCCTTATTATTCTCTTGGTGAAGTCTTTTGATCTGCAGGGGTATTTTATCTTTAGTATATCTTGCTTGTCAATGTATGCTTCCTCTGTGTGTCCTTCCCTATTTCCAATAGCCTGTTTATTCTTTGCACCAAAGTTCTTAGGTTTGTCCCAATACCTTTGTTGATGGTCCTAATAGTTTGGGGTTTTATCTCAAGGTCTGTGATCTGCCTTGACTTTATTCTTCTGCATGGAGTAAGTTGAGGGTCTTGCTGCATTTTTCTGCAGGTAGATATTAATATTTTCCCAACATCACTTGTTGAAGAGAGCATCCAATTCCCATTCGATATATTTGGGGCTCTTATGGAAGCTCAGTTGTCTGTATGCTGATGTTTTTATTTCTGGATTTTTTTGTTCTTCTCCATTGGTTTCAGTATCTGTTATTATACCAATATCACACTGTTTTGACTACTGTGGCTGCATAATAAGTGCTAAAGTCAGGTAAAGTAAGCTGTCCTACTTTGTCCTCCTTGAGGAGTTCTCTCCTAATTTTAGACTCTTCCCTCTCCATATGAAATTGGTAGTCAGATTTTCCAATTCCTTGAAAACAGATGTTGGTATTTGTAACGGTATAGTGTTAAATTTATATAGTGCCTTGGGTAGGATTGACATCTTTATTATATTGAGTCTTCTGATCCATGAACATGGGATATTCCTCAATTTGTGGAGGTCACTTTTGGTTTCTTATACTTGTTTTGTAGTTTTCCTTGTACAGATCTTTTTTGTTGTTAGGTGTATCCCTAGATACTTCAGTTTGTGCTTTGCTGTTTTGAAGGGTACTATCTTTTTTATCTCCTCTTCCTTTATCTCATCTGGTGTAGCTAGCAATCCAATAGACTTCTGTTTGTTGATCTTGTATCCTGCCACTTTGTCATATACCCTTATCACTGCCAATATTCCTCTTGTCGAGTTTTGGGGTGTTTTAATATATAAAATCATATCATTTGTGAATAATGATAGTTTCACCTCTTCTTTCCCTAGATTAATTCCTTTAATGTATTTCCTTTGATTTATGTTGTTAGCTAGGACTTCCAGTATGATGTTGAATTAAAGAGGGGACAAGAGACATCCTTGTCTGGTCCTCTTAATCAGTAGGAATACATATGTCTTTTCTCCATTGGCTAATACATTGGCTGTTGGTTTTTCCTATATGGCTTGCATTATATTGAGGAATTTTCCTTCCATTCATGTATTCTTGAATGTCTTAAACAGGAATGTGTGTTGGATGTTGTCAAATGCTTTTTCTGTGTCTTACGATATTATCATGTGGTTCTTTTAAAAATTGTTTTATTAGGGGCTCATACAACTCTTATCACAATCCATACATACATCAATTGTGTAAAGCAGATTTGTACATTCATTGCCCTCATCATTCTCAAAACATTTGCTCTCGACCTAAGCCCCTGGCCTCAGCTCCTCATTTTTCCCCTCCCTCCCTGCTCCCTCCTCCCTCATGAACCCTTGATAGTTTATAAATTATTATTTTGTCATATCTTGCATTGTCCGATGTCTCCTTTTACCCACTTTTCTGTTGTCCCCCAGGGAGGAGGTCACATGTAGATTCCTGTGATCGCTTCCCCCTTTCCAGTCTACCCTCCCAGTATCGCCACTCACACCACTGGTCCAGAAGGAATCATCTACCCTGGATTCCCTGCATTTCCAGTTCCTATCTGTACCAGTGTACATCCTCTGGTCTAGCTAGATTTGTAAGGTAGAATTGGGATCATGACAGTGGTGGAGGAGGAAGCCTTGCTACATTGCACCCTGACTGGGTCATCTCCTCCCCGAGACCCTTCTGTAAGGAGATGTCCAGTGGCCTACAAATGGGCTTTGGGTCCCCACTATGCACTCTCCCTCATTCACTATGATAAAATTGTTTGTTCTGATGATGCCTGATACCTGATCCCTTCGACACCTCGTGATCTCACAGGCTGGTGTGCTTCTTCCATGTGGGCTTTGTTGCTTCTGAGCTAGATGGCAGCTTGTTTACTTTCAAGCCTTTAAGACCCCAAACACTATCTCTTTTGATAGCCGGCACCATCAACTTTCTTCACCACATTTGCTTATGCACCCATTTGTCTTCAGCGATTGTATCATGGAGGTGAGCACAAAATTATATGATTTTTTTTTTTTTGTTCTTTGATGCTTGATAACTGATCCCTTCGGCACCTTGTGATCACACACGCTGGTGTGTTTCTTCCATGTTAGCTTTGTTGCTTCTGAGCTAGATGGCAGCTTGTTTACCTTCAAGTCTTTAAGATCCCATCCGCTATCTCTTTTGATAGCTGGGCACCATCAGCTTTCTTCGCCACATTTGATTATTCACCTGCTTTTTCTTCAGAGGTTGTGTCAGGAAGGTGAGCATCATAGAATGCCAATTTAATAGAAGAAAGTATTCTTGCCTTGAGGGAGTACTTGAGTGGAAGCCCAACATCCTTCTGCTACCTTAATACTAAAGCTATAAATATGTGCACATAGATCTATTTCCCCATCTTCATATATAAATATATTTACATATGTACATGCCTTTATTTAGACATGTATAAATACCCTTTGCCTCCTAGCTCTTTCCTCTATTTCCTTTGACTTTCCTCCTGTCCCACTGTCATGCTCAGTCTTCATTTGGGTTTCAGTTATTCCTCTTGGTTACAGTACTCTTGATCACGCCTTACCAGGCCTCCTACACCCTCCTCAGCATATCATGTGGTTCTAATCCTTTTTCTTGTTAATGTGGTGAATAATGTTGATGGACTTTCAGATGATGAACCATCCCTGCATCCCTGGAATGAATCCTACTTTTTCGTGATGAATTATTTGTTTTATAAACTTTTATAATACATTGGCCAATTTTGTTATGGTGTCCATCTCTGGAAGTACCTCTCGGATAATGTTGGGAAGGATTCATTTTCCGAGTATTTGTCCATGTCTTCCAAGTTGTTGAATTCATTGGGGGTACAGGCCTTGGTAGGGCTGTGTAATTGACCTCTTAATTTCATTAGGGTCCATTATAATTTCCTCTGTTTCATTCTTCATCCTAGCTATTGAAGTTTGGTTCTTCCTTTCTTTGGTTAGGTTTCCCAATGGTCTATTGAATCTATAATCCTTTCAAAGAACCAGCTTTTTCCTGCATTGATTTTTTTAAATTGTTTTCCCAGTTGTTTGTCTCTGCCTTGATTTTTATTCTTTCTTTCTTTCTTTTTTGCAGTTAGTAGGATTATTGAGTTGACTGTTCTCTAATTGCTGGAGGCTTTGTGACAGAGTATCAATCATTACTCTCTCTTCCTTATTCATGTGTGTATTCATCGCTGTCAAGCTTCACTCCTACTACTGCTTTTGCTGTCTCAAAGGTTTTGGTACATTGTATTCTTGTTTTCATTGGTTTCTGAAAACTTCCTCATTTCATCTCTGATCTGGACCAGTATCCACTCATTTTGCAGTAGGGAGTTTTTCATCCTCCCTTGTTTTCTTAACCATTCTTTTGTTGGTTCCAGCCTTGTTGCATAGTAGTCCTAGAGGAAAGTTTCATCTCTATGTGCTTGATTTTACTCAGGCTTTACTTGTTCCCCAGCATGTGGTCTCTCTTTGAGTGTGTGCCATGCGCTCTGGATAAAAATAAGAATTTTTTGAATTTGGGCGAAAAGCTCTAAAAATGTCTATTAGGTCAAGTTGCCTAGAACTGGAGCTTATCTTATCTATCTATCTATCTATCTATCTATCTATCTATCTATCTATGTATCTGTTGAGTTTAGTTCTGTAGCTTCCCTGTGATCTATCTTTCTCAGAGTGATTTCAATTTTCAACTTTTGGATGGTTTGATTGATGAATTTTGCAGGTCTCTCATTGGGTGCGTGTATATTTATTATGCTCACTGGTTCTTGATCTGCTGTTCTCTTGAGCATTATATAGTGACCCTCTTTATCTCTTGTAATGTCTTGCACCTTGATATCAGTTTTGTCAGAGATTAGGATTGCAACCCTTACCTTCTTTGAACTGCCATTTGTTTGGTATATTTTTTGCCAGTCTTTAATTTTAAGCCTATTTTTGTCTGTGAGCTTGAGATGTGAGGTAGTTTCTTGTGCCAACCTAAACACATGTGGGGTTAATTGAAGGGAGGAGGGATAACTGGCTTGGTGTGCCTCGTCTTTCTAGTTCTTGGGTCTCTTGCTTTTTGATGGTTGGATTAGGGTGCAGCTGCCTTAGCCAGTTCTCTGCTTCAGCTGACAAGGACGGCTTCCTGCAAGATATTCCCAAGGAGAAAGCACATGGACCTACCCTGATGCAGCCCTGGGTGCTGGAGCAGCTATGTGGAGACCCCTGTCAGCACTGAGATGCTTACACATTCACTGATTCAGCTTTCCTACTGCAGTCAGCGTCATAATGTGTGCTTTGTGAGATGGAGGAGGCCTTTGTGGATTGGTGTTGGATGTACGGGTTAGTGTTGGATTTGTTGGCTTGAGCAGCACTGGGTTGGGATGTTTTCTTGATGTGCACTTAACCTTTATATAAAATTCTCTCTTATAGATATGATTTTCTGTGGATTTGTTTCTCTAATGTACCCAGACTAACACAAGATGTGTCTGTTATAGACAACAGATCGATGGGTTGTTTTCTAAGCTGGTCTGCTATTCTCTGTCTTTTAATGGGTTAGTTAAGTCTATTGACATTTAGATTTATTACATTCATCTGTGGACTCTGATGTCATCTCGTACCTTTTCTGTTGGGTAGTTGCCTACCTTTCTTCTTATCATTGCATTGTGTGTGGGTGTGTGTGTGTATGGAGGGGTGTATGTATTCATACTTGCCATCTTTTCACCATTGAGCTAATGTTATATTGGGAGCTGTTTTTGATATTTGACCTCTGCATTGAGCACCTTGGAGGGTGTGCATGGGTGATCGCTGCGGCATAGAATGCAGTTGTGTGTGGGTGGGGTTTCCCTAGGTGGTGGGGAGAGCTGTGGCAGGCAGGTGTCAGTTTACCCAGCTGCCTTCAGGGCTGTGGAGTGTGGGTGGGAAATCCCCCAACCACTGGATTGCTGTGGAAGGTGGGCGGAAGTTCCCCCAGCTGCTTGGAGTGCCTTGGAAGGTAGACATGAGTTTCCCTAGCCACATGGAGAGCTGGCGGGAGTTCCCTCAGCCTCATGAAGGGCCTTGGAGGCCAGGCAGTAGTTCCATGGGGGGCCTTGGAGGCCGGGTGGAGTTGTCATAGGCAGAGGAGAGTGCCCTGGAGGCCGGCTGTGGTGGGAAAAAGAAAGAAGGGAGAAAAAAAACCCAGAAGAGCCTAGGACCTGCTGCAACTGTGGCGGGAAAGAGAAAAGGGCAAAAAAATAATAATAATAATAAAGGAAACAAACGCAGAGCCATACCAACCTGACCACAGGTGTAGAATGGTTTAAACACTGTCCCAAGGCTTCAGCAGCTGTGGCAGAGTTGAAATAAAGCCTTTAGGCTGGCCAAGGTAATCTGGCACCAGCTGTGAATGTGACTGGGCTAAAGTTAAGCCCCAACCCGCCCCTGCAGTGGTAAACCAAAATCCCACAGCTCTTCAAAACCTAGTGGATCTGACTCTACTTATCTGTATGCTACTCCTCCTGTGACCTGAAAGATTGGAGTTTGCCCTCTCAGTGGCTCTCTTGCATTGGTTTCTACAGAGCCCCTCCAGTGTGTGTTACTCTTTCTCCATTTTGACCCCTTCTTGTCTATTTCTTTTGTCATCCTATAACTTGACTAAGTTATACAGACTCCACCCATATTGGCTGTTACCTTTCCCATCAGCAAAAACAGCTAGTGTCTACTGTTTAGTGATTCCTCTTCCATCCTTGGTAACCACCACAGGAAGTTGCTTTCTTTGTCTTTTAATAAATGTGGGTTTGATGTAATATATATGCATTTGTGGTTGACTTATTCCACTCAGCTTAATTTCTTCCAGATTCTTCATAGTATGTTTTATAGACTCATCATCGTTCTTTATCATTGTGCAGTGTATATATTATAAGCTATTTTACTGACTCATCACTATTCTTTCTCATTGCATATTATTCCATTTATATGTGTTCTATAATCTATCCATCCATCTGTTGATGGACAGTTAAGTTGTTTGCTTTTAGATCTCTAGGGTATACTGGGGGTAGGTTGGGGGTGGTGGTACCCCCACAAAACAAGTTTTTTTCAGTTGTATATTGAATTTTTTTTTACAAAACAACCATATCCCCTTCAAAGTACTCTCTATTACACTTAATATATTTGTGACAGCTGTGATTCCATTCTTGGAAAAAAATTTTCAAAATCATCTGTTTGGATGGCTGAAAGTATCTCCCTTGTTTTCCCTTCATCTCTTTAATAAAATCGCTGCCCTTTCATGTCCCTCTTCATTTGTGGAAACAAAAGGAAGTTGCATAGACTGAGGTCAGGTAAGTAAGGTGCTTGGCAAGAGAGGCATGCTGTTTTTTTGTCAAAAACTGGTGCACTGAGATAGTTACATGAGCAGGTTCATTGTCGTGGTGGGAAAACCTCCTCACATCCCCCCCAAATTGAGCATCGTCTTAATCTTTTATTTCACTTGACAAGCTTTATTTGGACGAGGTACAACGGTGTCTTCCACTGGCTTGATTGATGCTTGCTTTTTGAGATTATAAGAATAGCACAATGTCTTGTCACCACTAAAGACCATAGAAATAATATCTGGGTCACTTTGGAACTGTTCTTTCAAAGCAGAGCATTTGACCACTGGATGCTCTTTTCGTGGTCAGTCAGAAACGGAGACACACATTTCGCACGGACCCTCCTCATTCCCAAATCTTTTGTTTAAATTCACCTAACTGAGCTCCAAGGTAGTCCAAATAACTTCCCCATCTCTTCAATAGTCTGTCATTAGCCTTTGAGCACAAGCGCATGAATTTTGTTGATTATTTTGTCCATTTGAGAAGTTGGTGGACGTCCAGAATGAGGTATGTCATCAATCAACATTTCACCTTTTTAAAAATGAGAATATCACTGGTACACTTGCGATTTTCCTGTGGTGCTGTCCTTTTAAACTGTGTTCAATGTCACAACAGTTTCTGCCCGCATTTTTCCTGAACAGGAAACAATTTCACAGCTGCATGCTGTTCTCTTAAATTAGCCATCACAAAAAAATGAGGTTCAAGCAAAATTTCATTTATGAAAATATTCACTGTGGCCAGAGAAATCTCCCCAGGCGATGCCTCTGGTGCAGTGACTCAGAGCCAGTTACTGTATGCTTGCCTCGTGGGAAAAATGTGTACTCTGAAAGCTCCAGCCAGAGGAGGGTTTTCCAGGTTTCTTTTTGTGTGGTGGTATCCCCTCATCTAGCTGGGAACTGGATCATAAAGCATTTCTATTTCTAGCCTTTTGAAGAAGCATGTCATTTCCACAGTGGTTGCACCATTTTCTTTCTTATTTTTGATTGTTCCATTTTCAGTCCCACCTGTTACGTATGACCTCATCATTTATTGTTTACAGTCATTTTAATTCTTAATGCAAAATTTTAATGTTCATCTTTCTACTAGATAATGATTATAAGAATCTTTCCATATGTTGTTAGGCATTCGAGTGCCCTCTTAGATGAAGTGTGCATTATTGTCTTTTGCTTGTACACGTATCTTTTAATTTCTTATCTCTCATACAACTTCCATTTGCCATGTGTAGTGCAAAAGTTTTTAAAAAAATCCACCAAACTCACTGCTGTCGTCTATTATGACTCATAGTGATCTAATAGAACAGAGTAGAACTTCCCCTTTCAATCTTTGAGACTTTCTGTCTTTCCTGGCGCAGACAGCCTCACTTTCCCCCCTGGAGCAATGCATAGGTTCAAACTGCTCTCTTGTGGTTTGCAGTGCTTAGCCAACTGTGGTACCAGGGCTCTTGAGAAAGCTAGAGAAAACTTCATCCGCATATTATTAGTTTGATCTTTATTGCAATGGCAATGTTTGAACAATGAAAGGTACTAAATACAATGCCTTCTAAATATACCTATCAGTTAATAAGCTTTCAAGGCGTAAACTCTGTTTTGGAGAAAGTTAAGGCAATACAAGACCTGGTTTCTGTCCTGTACTCGCTTATGATCTGGAGGAGAAGAATGTATAAACCACAGCCGAGAGAAGTCCATCTACAAAGCCGTTACAGTCGCATTGGAGAGGATACAGTTGTCAAAATGTGCCATTGAAGTTCACATGAAAAGAGAGTCATTTGAAGCTACGACTTTGGAAAAAGTAAACTTAGTTCATCTTTAACAATAAGTATGTAGTTAGAATGATTTTTAAAACATAATAAGGAAGTAGTATTGAAAAGAGAAAATATGTGGATTTAACTTTAAATAAATACTTTATTCCAATTTGGCTAATATATATATTTAAAGATTTAAAAAATATTGATCAATTTATTCCTTACAGAAATAGAACAAAACAAAAGACGAGAATCCAACTATAATTTCTTTTTTTAAATCTTGAGTTTATTTGTTCCATTTCAATGATTTTTCTAATGTTACCAACTATAATTTCAACGACAAAATTTGTCCTATTAGGTTCTGAAATGGCAGTGGGTGATGGAGAAAGGAACCTGTCCGTAGGAAAGAAGAACAACTGGAGTCGGGGAGTTAGCAAAGCCCAACCAACCAGGAGAGGGCCTTGCTGTGAACATAAGAGTCCTTAGGATCCTTGATAAGCCTGCCTGTCTTTCTTTGCAGTTTATAGAATTATAGCAAGCATATATCTGAGTATTTTGTATTAAAATATGGATCCTACATCCTATGAGGGCAAGTGTCTTACATTTTTCAATATAATTTTCTTTTTTAAAAATTTTATTTCGTTTTATTGAATTGTTAAAGAGCATTCAGAGCTTTGAGAAGACTAATTATTAGGTTTTCTTTGTTTGGGGAATGTATAGTAGGTACCTTTTAAAGCTAGGGTTGCTTTTAAAAATTACTTCCCAGCTGAAGAATATAACTTAGAAATACTCAAATACTCAAAGTATTTGCCACGTTAGACTTTTTTTCTTGTCAAATGCTTGTGTACTAGCTTCATGCATCTGCTTGGTAAAATACTTTAAAACTGATTATAAGAGTTCCCTAATCCATAAAACTGTTGGTTGGGAAAAGATATTTGAAAAATCACCAATCCCTGTATCATTGAAAGAGAAGAAAGAAAAAAAAGATTTGCTTTAGTAGTTAACAACTTAATTCTTCAGTTTTGAATACCTAGTCCTCATTGAAAAATAGCGATTTAAAACATTATAGAGTGAGTAATCTTATTAATGGAATAAACAGTCGTGATTTTAAGTAGATTTCTAACTTAGTGCACATATCAACTATTTGAGGAATTATAGTAAAATGGACTTGAATCAAGTATGAGATTATTCAAACGATTCTTCAGATTTTCTGGTTCATGGGTGGTGATCTTGTGCTCTTTAGTCTTAGGCTTGCATTTGTGCCTGGTGGTGCTAACCTGATGCTGTGCAGCGACGCTCACTGCATCCCTTCGTTCAATTCCTTCTAATTATCCCAACATCCAGGGGAGAGTGCTTAGAACTAGTCGAGAGTGTTCTCTATTAAAATATTGGGCTACTTTAAAAGAAAGAAAGAAAAAAAAAACATTGGTCTATTCTGGTCACATTAACAAAGAAGGTTTAAAAAAAAAAAACACCAAAGTAGGTTTTCATTTAAGTTTTAAAATTTGTGAAATATATTCTAATACAAGATTTCTGTTGATGAAGCGACTAGGGAGCTAAGGATTATTTGTTGTGATTTTGCTTAATTACACAGGGAAGGGATATTATGGAAACCATGTTAGACAATGAATTAGGCTTGTAATGAAATCATGGTCAGTATAGTTCCTGAATATATTCTGTGTACTGTTGTTTTGTAATCCATAATGAAAACCAATTCTGACTGACATGAGAAACAATCCTATTTTCAGTTTTGTAAATTGTTTTTGCCGGCAGCATTTGTTAATGTAGAATTTTTGCCCTTTCAGGTTCATGTGAAAATGGCGGATGAGGCTGTCTGTGTTGGCCCAGCTCCCACCAGTAAAAGCTACCTCAACATGGATGCCATCATGGAAGCCATTAAGAAAACCAGGGCCCAAGCTGTGAGTCTGAATGAGCCTCTCTACTGCAGCTGTTTCATATGTAGTGAGCAGACAGCCTGAGTTTATATTAAAAAAATAAAAAAGGAAAAAGCATGATTGAAAATGCTGTTGTAGTTAGTTTATGTCATCTGAGTTAAATGTAGCTGTATTCGCGACTGGGAATCAAAGGCTTTGTGGCATCTGGCAGTGTTGGTTGCTGATCCTGCAGGTGGCTGCTGGATTCAGCTCTCACACCAGGGAGCAGTTTCAGTTCATTTCCAAATTTGCTCGAAGAAAGAAATCCCAATTAGTTTTGAGTATTAACCCTTTCAGTGTAATAGGAATTTTTGGGGGGGTTTAATTCTGTATCATAAACAAAGATTCAAAAGACGCTGGTTTTAATTCTTTTTTAATTGTAAAAAAAAATTCTATATTCTTAATTGTACTTCCAGAAATAAAAATGGTGAGTTTGGTGATTATCTTAGTTTGATCATGTTAATAGAATATACGTTAACTTAGATGGATGGGTTGATAATTTACTCTCTACTACCTCGAATTTGGTTTAAACAGCATAGCTAGCGTGGCACACACTGACTCGTGGCAGGGTTAGGTGGTGGAAGTGTTGTTTTTCAGCAGAGAACTAATTACATATAATGCTAAAACTCTATACAGCGTTATCTCTAAAATTGGATAGAAGCAGCCAACACCAGTAATTAGCCTGGAGTGCTTGAATTAGTGTTCACATTTCTCTTGAAAGAAATGTTTTAGTAAGATATATTTAAATAAAAAACTGAATTCATGAACCTATATTATAAATGTTCACAGTTTATTAGCACAGTTAATGAAGACAAAACTCTTTTAACCTTTTAACTACGGCTTCTAAGTATACAATCTAGTTGAATGTTTATATAACATGAAATTGGTGTAGTGAAACTCTTATAATGCAGTGATTCGGTTACTCTACTATTTTAAAGCCTAATTTTGCACTAAAATATCTCTGATGTATTTCTTAATTATTATACTGGCTCATTCAGAAATAGGACCTTTCTTAGTAATTGTATTGTTTTACTAGAAATACGTTTAATACTGATCAATACTTAACTCAAGCCCAATTTGTTGTCCAGTCTATTTTCACACATCGTAACCACATAGGACAGAGTAGTATTGCCTAAAGGATTTCCAAAGCTGTAATCTTTACGAAAGCAGACTACCATGTCTTTCTCTGTGGAGCAGCTGATCGATCTGAACCTTTTGGTTAGAGTCAAGCACTTTAACTATTGTACCATCAAAGCTCATTGACTGACCAATTCTCAAACCAAAAAAACTAACCATACGGTCATCAGGTCGATTCCCAGTCATAACAACTCTATGGGACAGAACAGAACTTGCCCCTATCCTGTGTCTGACACTGTGAGTCTTACAGGAGTTGAAAACTTCAACTCTTACCTATGGGTAGCTGGGGATTTCTCACTACCGAGCGTGCGGTGCAGCCCAATTTGGAACCACTACACTTCCAGGGTTCCTCGGACCAGCACGTAGAATCACCCAATGTAGCTCCTAAGAACAGAGTGGTGAAATCTAGTTTGTAGCCATTTGGCATGTGAGAGAGGATAGAGTCATAAAGTATACTTGCAAATGACTGCGTGGAGTGAGGGGAGACAGAAAAAAACTTCAGAATACAAAGTTAAAGTAAGACCAAATCTTTGTTTTGATTCAGTTTGACAGAAATTGTTCATTATAGAATGTGTACATATATTAATTCCATTAGGAGTAGCTTTGTTGTTCAGCTCAGCAGTAAAGCTTTGGGAGAGTAGTAGTTGTTTCTGGTACTACAAAGGCAGGAGAATGTAGTGTTTTCATGCATCTTGTTAATGACATATTTTCACTTGTTCTTTGATTCACCAGTTTTTATAACATTCTTCCCATTTGTGATTGAAGTTAAGCTTTGTAAAAAGTAGAGGGGATTTACATTGTGGTGAATTAATGAAGTCAAATACAGACAGGTAGGAACTATGTAGGTTTGGGGGTGAGGTTTTGGTCAGAACAAACGTAGTATGTAGAAAGTGAATGTGATCGCCATTGTTGATATTTTGGTCTAGACACAGGAATATGGTGGAGAGCTGAATCAGTACTTAAGAAAAGTAACCTTATTCCAGATGCCTTGAACAATAACCATTAATATTGCTATATTTGATGGTATAGTTTTTGCAATATAAAATTGAAAGTGCTTTTGGTTTTTATTTTCAAGGTGCATCCAGGTTATGGATTCCTTTCAGAAAACAATGAATTTGCCAAATGCTTGGTAAGTTTGCACTTAAGCAGAAACGGTTAACTTCTATTTCAGAAAGCAGTCAAGTATCGAGGCATTTGACAAATGTGGGTAGTGATGAATTACAGAATTTTTAAGGACTCAGTGTTTCTTTGAAAATAGTTTTCACCCCCATTGGCATCATTTCCCATACGTAGGGTCAACAGAGTCCAGTTGAATGAGAGATGAACTATGTAGGACCTAGTGGGTTGGGGCTCAAGGTGGAAACTCCTCCTATCAACAGTGTCTGGAGTGCTGGGCCATTGGAAAAATTGATGCTGATAGCAGTGCAGTTGACTTATACCGCCCCAGAGGGGTGATTGATAATGCTACCTCTTGCTTTATATGGGGTTTCCCTTTCCTGCTGTAGCTTGCTTTTTTTTTCCTTACTTTTTTTTCTCTCTCTTTTAGGGTGTGTGTTCTGTTTGTTTGTTTGCTGGTTGGCTTATAGCTACTATTGTTGCAGTTGGTCTTATAGGGTTGTGAGTTTTGCCATATTACCACTGCCGCAGTAAACCTGAGATGTGCAAACCCCATGGACAAGCAGATGCGCTCTGGGTTCTTACTTAATTCTAGCCTCAATTCAAGAACAGTTCGTTCTGATTACATGGTCCTGCTTTATACACACAGTCATGAAATGATCACTGAAGATAAGGGTGCTGCAGCAAAGTGTTGGGAAAGCTATCAATTGGAATAGTGTCTGGGATCTTCAAGGTTTGTATTCAAACAAGCAGCCATCTACACAAGGAGTCCACAAAGTCCAGACGGAAGTAGCATACCAGCTTGCATAATCCAAAGATGACAATTATAAAATTAAAATAGGTGAAAGGAAAAGTATCAGAACTAAAATTATGAACATCCAATTTATAGAAGGCTATGGAGGACAGTGGGAGCCCAGACCAATCTGCAGAGTATCTAGTTAGACTGAGCTGCTGGTAGATCCACTCTAGCCACAGATGAGAGTCTCAGACCAGCCTTACTATCAGGCACAGACAGACCATTGTAATATGAATATGCTGAATTAAACTGCTCCTTGGCCAGATGACCTCCATATGGACCAGACCTGAATTGGTTCTGGGTGCAAGTATCTCTTATTTGTTCCATGACAGAAATTTCTTCCCTGACTTTTGGAATGCGAACAAGGGTCTTTTCTTTTTCACTCATTATTTGTATTTTTGGTCTTTATATTATTATTATTTTATCCTTACCACCTTATTTTGCTTTTGGTTTTTATTGTTTCTGTTGGGTCTCCCAGTTTGTAAAGCATAGGAGGAATGAATACATAGTGATAATAACCAATACAAGGGTTGATAGGGGATGCAGGGGTGGGGGGTAAGTTACAGGGAGGGAAAGGGGATTTCAGGAATGAAAACTGAAGGCAAGAGTCGGGAGGGAGCACTAGAACTGACTGCTATTCCACAACTCATTTTATAGGTGATTTAACCATGGGGTGGTGGGAGAGGGTGGACGTTCTAAAATTGATGTGGTAATGATCACACAATTCTCCTTGATATGATTGAACTACTGATTTGTATGATATGTAAATTATATGCCAATAAAACTGGTATTAAAAAAAGAAAATAGTTTGCAAAAAAATTAGATTTTTATAGTGTAACCCAAATTTTGATTTGAACCGTAATTATAGAAATGGAAAAGTTAGAATATCACCATTATAGCTAAATAATTAAATAATGCATGGAATTTAGATTTCAATCAATTAGTTGATTCACTGGATAATTATGATGCAAATTTACCTTAAATGTTAAAGGCTTAGAAGCTTTAACGATCATCTTTGTTTAGCCCATGTTAATATGCTGTTAGTGTGTTAAGGCACTGTTGTTCCATTGCACAGGCATTTGGACATTGGGTCCATGGCCTGTGGATAGGCAGTATATTTTTTCCCTTGACATGTTTTTAATGAATGCCTTAAAGACATTCAGGAAAGTTTAAAAAATACTACCATGAATACCAGTGTACTCACCACCTAGATTCTACAATTAATATTTTATTAAATTATTTTTTATTTGGTGTAAGGGTCTAAATTTATTTTTGAATGTTGCTATTCAATTGTTCCATATTGTCTCTTAAAAAGATAATCCTTTCTTCTTCGATGAGTTGCCTTAGCACTGTTTTAAAAACAAACAAACAACATATATATGTGGATATGGTTTCTGCACTGCTTGTCAAGTACTATGTGTACTTGAACTTTGCTCCCTTTTTTTCTCCCCGTGTTAGTTTGGCTACTTTTCTTGTTATTAGCGTACCCATATAAATTCTATATAAATTTGCTTATTAATTTCTCAAAAATAGCCTTGTAGGATTTTTATTATGATTGTGTTGAATCATAGGTCAATTATGAGAAAACGAGTTCAGATGAGTTCTTTGCCTGCTAAAGCGAACAAGCAAATAAAAACTACTCTTAATAGGAACATAATAGAGGATGCTGGCAAAGAATGAAAAGTACCACAGACTGCCAAAAGAACAAAGCCATCTCTTTTGCAAGCGTATATCCAGAATGTTCCTTAGAAGTGAGGATAGTGACACTTTGTCTCATCTCCTTTTGGGCATGTTGTCAGGTGAGACCAGTTTTGGAGAAAAGGACATGCTTAGTACAATAGAAGGGCAGAGAAAAAAGAGACCTTTCAGGAGATGACTTGATACATTGGCAGCAACAGTGAGCTAAAGCGTAGCAACAGTTACGAAAATGGCACAGATCTGGGGTTGCTTCATTTTATTGTACATGGGGTCACTGGGATGTGGAACTTACTCAATGGCACCTACCCAAGACAAATTTAGGATGTCATTCAGAAAACGTGACACATACTCAATAGAAAAGACATTGAGTGTGCATGGACACTCACATATCCAAGAGAAAGGTGTTTTTTTTCCTCAGAAATATTTTTTTCTAATGGAAAATACTTTAGATTGTCCATTTTGCTTGTCCCCGTTGAATGTGCCTAACTTTCACTAATGCATTTTCCATTTAAAAAATACTCTGCCCACACCCCCTCCCATTTACTTAGTAAACTTACTACTCTTTACTTAAGGCATCATAGTTTTACAGTCTTCTTCCTTATCAATGGCTGAAATCTTTCATATCAGGATCAATCCAATTTAAACACATATTCAAAACTTGTTCAGAAATTGACCGAGAATAAATGTTACTATCAATTCTCTATTTCTACATATCTTATTGTACCATTATTAGTCAGAATAGACTCGCTGGCAAACAAAACATTGTGTTTGTCTTATTTTCACCTATATTTATTTATTTCCATATATATTGACCCTGGGTAAGAGAGATCCCCTTTTCACATCCTTACGTGCTTACTTAAGAGTGGATGTGAAGGTTGCACCCATTATTAGAAGTATATAAATGATCAAGTATAATTCTACAAAGCTATTGCCATTGAGTTGATTCTAATTCATAGTAACCCTATGTAAGATTTTGGAGACTTTAAATCTTTACTGGTATCCTTTTTCTCCCACAGAACATCTGATGAGTCTGAACTGCCATTCTCGAAGTTTTTAGCTTAAAACCTAACCCACTATGCCACCAGGGCTCCTTCTATAGTAATCAAGGAATTAATATGTATTAGTAAGAGATTTTTTTAGGAGCCCAGGTGGTGTAGTGACATGTTGGGCTAGGATCCACAAGGTCAGCTGTTTGAAACGAACAGCTGCTCCTGGAGAAAAAGGTGGGATTTTCTTCTGTAGAGTTACAGTCTCAGAAACTCACAGGGGACAGTTTAATAGTGCCCTATAAGGTCCCTCGGAGTTAGTATTGACTCAATTACAGTGAGATTTTTTCTAATGGAAGGTCTTATTTTTGACGGAGACCCAGCGTGGCATAAATGGGTACGTACTTAACTATTAGCTGAAAAGTTGGTTCAACTCCACTCACATGTTTCTTGTTACATAGGCCTGCTGATATGCTTCTGAAAGGTCCTCATCCAGAAAACCGTATGTAAAGGTTACGAAAGAAAAATAGGGGCAAACTTAGAGCTCCTCATTTATAGCATAACTAACTGCCAGCAAGTTAGTTATTATAACTTGTAATATATATCCACTATTACTAAATGTACATCATGGTTTGAAGATAATCTAGATGACTGGTACCACCTAAAAGTTAACACTTATGCGTATCAAAACTTCTCCAAAACAGTCAAAGAAAACCTATAAACTGGAAAAATAATTTTTGGCTATGTCATGTTTGACAAGGGACTAACCTCTAAGTTTGTAGGAAACTTCAGCACCTCAAAACCAAAAGACAGAGAGCAGCTCCAAGATGGCTGTTGTGTACTTAGAGCCTCTGTGAAACCCTCTGTAAGGGAACATTTTAAAAAGCAGACAAGATTCAGCAACCTGATTTCTGGATCTACCCTGAGGAGTAGAAACTTCTGCTAATTTCAGTTTTGCATCTCAGAGGGAGGAATTGACATAACGAATCCTCCAATAAAGATTCTGTGTTGCCAGGTAGGATACCAGGGGAGCCACCTCCCTGGCTTCCTCTGGCTCTCTGGACCTCAGCGGGGCAGGTGGGGCAAACCGTGAGCTCACGACTCTTCTCCTTCTCACCCAGCCCTACTTAACACTGTGGAGGCCTTGAACATTCTTCCCCAACATACTTGAGGGGAGATAAGAGTCAGCACTTGGGTGGGAAAATTCAGATTACTGTGCTCGGGGACAGAGAGGGTCTCATTGCATCCCAGCCGGATAGGGAAGATTTAGAGAAGGTGTAAGCTGGCTCTGAACACCTGGCTCTGGGACTCTTAGGAAGTTGACTATAGCTGAACTTCCCTGGAGCATGAGGTAGGAAGTGGCAGGGCAGATAGGCTAACCTGAGGTGAGGGGGGGGGGGGTGGCTGTAGAATTAGGTGGGCCTGAATTAGGGGAGGGAATCTATAAAGCAGACCCAGGATTCAAAGTGGCATCACCTCTTGCCTAGTGGATGGCATTCAAATAGAAGCCGGGCCGCTCTGACGTGCGGGGTCAGTGTGTTGCTTGTGTCGTTCATTGCCTAACACTCCTGGGGACTTTGGGGCCAGCCTCAAAACCGGGGTTTCAGCAGAGGCAGTATTTAATTGTTCTCTGCCTGTGGCTCCTGCTGGAGGGTCGGCTAGTGCCGACCTCCCTGGCCACCCTTGGCTATCCAGGATGCACAATAAGTCACAGGGATTGCTTTGTGCCCATATATGTCTGTGCCTTGGAGAAGGAAAAGCTTTGGATCCTCCCATGAGGGACTTTGGGTCGATGATCTCTGGCTACTTTGAGCGATTGGAGGAAAAATTTGATAGCAAGAAAGAAAAAATAGAAGAGACAATACAGGAACTCAGTTAAGCATTATAAGATCAATTTGACAAAGTAAATGAAAAAATGAGAATGACTCCAGCAACTCAAAATAGAAATTCAAGAGTCAAACACTAAAGTATTAGAACTGGATAACACTTTCAAAGAAGAAAACAGAAGAATTCAGCAGTGGAATCCAGAATGGGGAAATCCCCATGGATTCAACCTGCAGTGAACCCCCTCTGCCATAGACCGAGGGTGTGAATAGCTGTGTCCTCCTGCAGAGCGCATTGAAAAGGGGATGGTTGCAGATGTGGTTAAACTTGAACACCTTATCATTAGATTTCCCTTTTGATACGTTTTAAATTTGCTCTAGTTTCTAATACATTCTGCTTTTTTTCAGTTCAGATTCAAAATATCTGTTCTGTATTGTTACTCTTGTTCTTATTTTTTGGTATATGAGCTCCAGGACAGGTAACTCTATACAGACAGGTACTGGATTCATGATCTCTTAGGGATACGGCATGGGGAAATAGAGAACTAATAACAATGACAAGAATGAAGAAAATGTTCTATAATTATTGTGGTGATGATTGTACAACTCCTCTTAATATAATCAAACTATTGTATGATTTGAACTCACCAGTTAAGGGATGAAGACTAACTGACTGGATAAGAAAATACAAGCTTTTAATATGGTGCTTACCAGAAACAAATCTTATATATAAAGATAAACATTGACTAAAAATGAAAGAATGCCAAATATAAATATCATGCTAACAGCAGTCAAAAGAATTACTAATTTCTTGAAAAACAGACATCAGAGCAAAAATCATACTGAGACTAACAGTTCATAATGTAATCATATATGCTTCAAGTGAACAAAAAACTAAAATCATAATTAGTATGTTTGCAAGTGCATCAGATGAAAGATTTTCAACATGCGCTTATCAAATTTATAGAAATTAAAAGACAAACAGACCATAATATGATAATACTAGCCTAATTTAACATCACTTTTGAACAAAGATCTATCAACTAGAAAGAAAGTCAATAAAGATACAGAAGAACTAAATAACACAACCAACCTGTATCTTAGACAAATACAGAATAGTTCACCTAATACAAGAATAATATACATTTGTTTTACTAGTACACATGGTACTCTAGAATAGATCACGAGCATCCATAAATGTTAAAACATTGAAATATTACAAACCATTATACAGATTACAAAGCTATAAAAATAGAAATCAACCATAGGAAAATCAACTGTCCAAAGTCAAATATATGGAATTGAATGACACTTTATTTGAAAAAAGAAAAAAAAACAACAACCAAAAGTTCATTTTATGTCTTTACTTGAAGAAATAAAGAACACAATAAAAAGTTATTGACACAAATAAGAATGAAAATACAAGTGCCCAAATCTCTGAGACATAGCAAAAGCAGTATTTACAGGGGATTTTATAGCAATAAGTGAACACATCAACAAAGAAGAATTAGAAAAAGAATGAAAATAAACACTTCACCACATCAACTGCAACAATTAGAACCAGATCAGCCAGACAAAGCCTCAGAAACCAGTTGAAAATAAATCATAAAGATTAGAGCATCAGTAAACTAATGCATCATGATCAGATGGGTTCATACATGATGATCATGTGTGATCATATGTGATCAAGTCGGGTTGAAAGGATCAAGTGGGTATGCAAGGATGGTTTAATATTGGAAAATCAATCAATATAGTCCACCACTTAAAATAAAGGAGAACCATATGACTATTTTAATTGATGGAGAAAAGGCATTTGACAAAATTCCCCGTCCATTCTTGATAACAGCACTGAATAAAATAGGAATAGAAGGGAAATTGTTCAATATAATAAAGGTCATATATACAAAACCAATGGCTATCCTTTCATTTAATGGAGAGAAAGTGAAAACATGCCCCCTTCCCTTCTGAATGGGAACCAGAGCTGACCTTTATCAGCACTCTTAATCAATGTAGTTCTGGAAGTCTTAGCCAGAGCTATCTGACTTCAAAAAAGATACTGAAGGCCTTCCTACTGGCACAGAAGAGCAAAACTCAATTTGCAGTTGCAGATGATATAATTTTATATATAGAAAACCCCACAGATTCAGTTAAAAAAATTCTGGAGCTGCTTGAAAAATTAGGCAGGCAGCAGAACAGACTATAAGCTCAACATATAGAAATCACTTGGATTCTTGTACCTTAAAAAAGATGATACTGAAAAGAACAGCATGATTTACAATAATTACCTAAAAGGTAAATATCTAGGAATAAATTTTACAAGAGAAAGAAAAGACTTATAAAGAAACACTGAGATCAGCCATGCTGACCAGGAAGGATTTTTTTCCTCCTAAGAATATCTTAATAAATTTCTTTTGTGAAAATAAATAGATAGATAGATAAATAAATACATTTTTTGGTGATGCCCTATGTCTTTCTTTTGGTAAGAGAATAAACTGAATTTTAGCCTATCCAGGAACAAGAGGGCCACTGAACAAAAAAAGCACTGTTCTTCCCCATGAAGGAAACAAACCAGAGGTTTACCCATCCAAGGAGCTATCAGCAGAATCACTTGCAATTTTGCCTCCTTGGTATCGAGGGTAGGAATCCATCCAGATCCCAGTGATACTGAAGAATGTTGGCATCAAGGTTGGAGTGAGGCTTGTTAACAACCTGAGATATGCAGTTGAACAGGCTTGGTTGCTGAAAGGGAGGAGGATATCAAGTACTTGCTGAGGAAGAACAAGGATTGCAGCCTTCTGTATAGATTACATCTCAATGTAAAAAAAAAAAATAGCCACAACTGGACCAATTGGGAGGAGATGGCATGGGGGCCACATCTGACCTCTGTGTGGCTGTCCACAAGATGAAGAGAACTCCACCCTAGACCATGACTGAATGTCATCAGCAGAGGAGAGAGAAGCAAGCTGAAAAACAAAGACCAGATTATCACCAAAAAGAAGAGCCAGGACCAGAGAATGTCCTTGGGAATTGGAGTTAGTTTCTTGCTGCACATTTTCTTAAGCCAGAGGAAGACCGTTAAGAAGATACCTGGAGATCTCTGAGGCATGCTGGGCTCAAAGCTGTCGAAAGAAGAAAATAAATCAACACAGAGAGGAAGCATTCCCCTGAGCCAGCAACCTGAGTTCATTCACACTTCTAGCCTTCTGATTTGTAAGAGCATAAATTACTGTTTGTTAAAGCCATGCAGTTCTGGTATGTCTGTTACAGGAGCATCAGAGAACTAAGACAGAGAGAGGAATACTTTTTTTTTTAATCTCGTAACTATGTGGTCTAGTGAACCATCACCAGACTCTTAGATTAATGTTATATTATTTATAGAATAATATGTTTATACTTTTGAACATTACCTCCGACTATAAATAACAGCAAAGAAACTAATTTGATACAAAGTATAAAATAACTTTATGAAATCTTAAATATTTCATCAATATTTGATTTCTACTATATAATACAACACTCATTCACTCCCCGAGTTGATGTTGACTCTCTTTTAAAAATCATTTTATTGGGGGATCGTACAATTCTTATCACAATCCATACATACATCCATTGTGTTAAGCACATTTGTACATTTGTTGCCATCATTCTCAAAACATTTTCTTTCTACTTGAGCCCTTGGTATCAGCTCCTCATTTCCCCCCTTCCCTCCCTGCTCCCTCTCCCTCATGAACCTTTGATAATTTATAAATTATTATTTTGTCATATCTTACATTGTCCGATGTCTCCCTTCACCCACTTTTCTGTATATGTAGATCCTTGTAATCGATTCTCCCTTTTTACCCCACCTTCCCTCCACCCTCCAGGTATCACCACTCTCACCACTGGTCCTGAAGGGATCATCTGTTCTAGATTCCCTGTGTTTCCAGTTCTGATCTGTACCAGTGTATATCCTCTGGTCTAGCTGGATTTATAAAGTAGAATTGGGATCATAATAGTAGGGGGAAGAAGAATTTAAGAATTAGCTGAAAGTTGCATGATATACCCTGCATGCACCCTGATTGGCTTTTTTCCTCGCCACAAGCCTTCTGTAAGGGGATGTCAAGTTGCTTACAGATGGGCTTTGGGTCTCCACTCTGCACTCCCCCTCATTCACAATGATACGACTTTCTGTTCTTTGATGCCTGATCCCTGATCCCTTGGACAGCTCATGGTCACACAGGCTGGTGTGCTTCTTCCATGTGGGCTCTGTTGCTTCTGAGCCAGATGATGCGGACTCTCTTAGGGTTTACAAGACAGCAACTTTCTCTCTCTCTCTCTCTCTTTGAAAGAAAATGTTTTAAAACTAATTGTGGCGATGACTGTACATCCAACTCCTCTGGATGTGACTGAACCACCGCACTGCCTGCCATGTAAATTATATACCAAATAAAACTTAAAAAAAGGCCAAGCCTAAGTTGAAATGTGTGAATCCCTCTCTTGTGAATACAGCTCAGACAGTACTTGTCCTTTGTCCCAAAGGTCTGGCAGGCGTCTCCCTGGGACCCTACCCCACAAGTGCACTGAATGTTGTACTCGCCACCCCCCACTCCCAGTTCGGCGGCATATTAAATTTGGAAAGATATTAATCTTAAGAAAAGCAATCCACAGACCATTCTAGAGGGGAGCAGCCCACACAACCACAGTGAGTCAGGATTGTGAAATCAGTTCTCAAGAAACCAGCGCCAGCTGCTCTCTTGGAATTCTGCAGCAGGTCACCCAGGGAGGGGGGGCGAGAGGTGGGAGGAGCTAGCTGCCCAGGGCTGCAAGGATCCTTGAGGTGGTCCCAAGTACAAGAAAAAACCCACACATGGTGTAGCCAGCGGGCTCTTCCTGGAGGTAAGCCCAGGGTGTGGGGCGCAGGACTGCTCCCAGGATTGTTGGTGGCTGCATATTGCGGTTGTTGATAAGTCATCCTCCAGTCCCGATGCTGCACTCATCTTTATGTAATCAGCGTCACTGATGGTTTCCTCAGCAGATAGATTGAAAAGTGTACTGGGAGTAGAGCCCTGCCGCACATATATCCATTGTGTCAAACACATCTGTATATAGGCTGTCGTCATCTTTTAAAAAACATTTTCTTTCTACTTTTGCCCCTGGTATCAGCCTTATTTTTCCCCCTCTCCCTCCTCCCTCTGTCCTCCATGTCCCCTTGGTAATTTATAAATTATTTTTGTATTTTTCATGTCTTACACCGGCCAGTGTCTCTTTTCACCCCTTTTTCTGCTGTCTCTCTTCCTCGGAAGGGGGCCATACGTGGGTCATTGTGGTCCATTCTCCCTTACTCCTCCTCCCACCTTACCCTTCTTATTGGTCCTCAGGGGTTTATTTGTTCTGGATTCCCTGTGTTTTGAGCTCTTTTCTGTTCCAGTCTTCATGTACCGGTCTAGCCAGATTTGTAAAGTAGAATTAGGGTCATGATCGTGTGTCTTTGTGTTGGGGGGAGGGGGCTGAGGAAGCATTAAAGAACCAGAGGAAGGTTGTATATTTCATTGGTGATGCACTGCACTCTGACTGGCTCTTTTCTTCCTGTGGTCGTCCACACAGGGGATGTCCAATTGACTACTGATGGGCTTTGGGTCTCCACTCTGCCCTCCCCCTCATTCCCACTGATATGATTTTTGTTTGCTTGTTTTGTTCTCCGTCTTTGATGCACATATTTCCAGTATGCTCTGCTTTCAGCCAAGATCCATCTAACATCAGCAATGATATATCCCTTGCTCCTGTTCTTCTCTCAATCCGGCCTGAACTTCTGGCAGTTCCCTGTCAATGTGCTGCTGCAACTGTTGTTGGATGATCTTTACCTGTGTGCGATATCAAAGATACCATTCTATAGTGTGAGTATTCTTTTGCGTCACCTTTCTTAGGAATGAACACAAATATGGATCTTTTCCTGTCCATTGTCCAGGAAATTTCCTGGCATAGATGAGTGAGTGCTTCTAGTGCTAGAATTAGGAAACCAGAAGGGAAGAATATATTCAGCATATCCGAAACCGAAAGAACTCAAGAAAACATTCAAGCCTCAAAGTGCAATTTTGAAAGCTTGTACAGGCAACATATTGAATGATGCATCAAGATAAGGTGGAAAAAATACAGTCACTATACCAAAAAGAACTAGTCAGCTGTCAACGATTTCAGGAGTAGCATGCCAAAAGCAAGGTTCCAAAAATGGGTAGAATACTCATTGAAATGTTTTAAGAAACTAAAAAAAATTACTGCCTGAAAAACCTAAAGAGTGATCACAAGTGGGTAGAATCAGGAAGGGAATCTACTCTTTTTTTATTTTTGCTTTTCTATCTTTATAACACCAAAGTGAATCTTGCTACTCTTTCTACTCTTGAGAAAGGGAAATGGCCATGACTTGTTGCCATGAGTTTTCCTCTTGGCTGGGCTGCGTTGGCATTGATTGAACTCTTATACCTTTTGTTTTGATTGGCTTGAGTGTTATACTTGTAATGCCGTATTTCATCTCCTGTTACATTTCTTCCAAGACATACTTCTGGATCTTGGCCTCCCTTGTTCAAACTTGCCATGCAAAGATCTGCTCTTGTCAGCAGCTGATTTAGGTACAACAGTGTGGGTACCTAAGTGGAAACTTGGCTCAGTTTTTATTTTTAGTTATAATTGTATAAGCTGAACCAATGGAGATGCACTTCATTGTTGGCTGTTGTTCTGTTACCTGTCGGTCCTCTTCAGTTAAAGTACAGACAAGATTGAATTTCTCGCCTTTTGCTGCAGTCTTCGTCATCCAGAGGGTCTCATCCTTTCTGAAAACGAGTTCTCCATTTAAAATGACTGCTTCTTTGGAACCACAGCCCCATAAACTTTTTGTAAAGCACCAGTGATTTCCTCATCTTCCACCTAAAGCTTCACCAAGAATTTGACGTTTGTTCTTGCTTCAGGTTTAAATGAGTTTGTGTTATTCTGAAAGGGGCTCTTTTCAAAGCGGTGCCTTCTTCCGAGTGCCTCAAAGGAGATCTCTCCAGGTACGCTACAACACGCTGTTATTGTTAGGTGTCTGTGAGTCCGGCCTCACAAGTCTTCCAGTGCCTGGGCCCACTGTTGCCAGGCCACTGTGTTAATCGATCTTTTAGTTCGTTCGTTAGCGTTTATTTTGGCATGCAGATTTCTTGAAATCTTTGCATAGGTTTTTTTTTTTCATGGACTTTTTGAAGACCTGTTGTATATGTCACTTTCAAACTGCTCTGAAGCCTCTTCATGTTTTATTTTTTTCACAATAGAAATGTGTATCCTTAATAAGAGTGAATATGTGTACAGTCTAGACTATTTTACTATTTGGTCAAATGAATTTACCTTGTATCTTAAATTTTATTCTTACATTGATCATGTGATAGTTACTTTTTAAATTTAGTGTGATAAAATTTTTGAAAATTTACTTTAAAAAGTTAATTTATGTGAATGAATATAGTAATTTATGTGTTATGCAGTTCACTACTTGAAATCGTGGAAGCTTACAAATGCAGCCAATTTGATAAATGCAGTGTTTGGAAGTATCAATAGTGTGGCACCATCTACTTTCAAATTCATCTTTGCTTCTTATGAATTGCTATACTTTGGATAATATAACTGTTCTTTGTATAGAATGCATTAGTTTCTTTATGTAAAAAGGAATGGTCATATGAGTGAGATATCTTTGTGAAGAGAAATCGTGTTAATGTGCATTCTCACGTGGCATGACAGTCATATAGTATTTGCCTATGTGTAAGGAATAAACACCCCATCTTCAGGATGTAGGTGGTAACATATTACATTGGATCTTTTTCATGGATATTAGAGATGGAAATCCAGCTCTGAAAACGGAAAATAATAGGTTGGCTTGATGTCAAGTGAAACCTTGCCTTATCTGAGTCATCTCATCGCTACTTCTACATAGCACATACCAGATATGTTACTTAAAATATGCAGCTTTTAAATACATTTACCCTTATAAACTATTTTAAATTCTCTTCCCATACATTTTAAATAAAAAGTATATATTTTTTTCAAACGCCCTTGTAAAATTGAGAATATTACCATATATCTGTATGCAAGCAAATTCAATTGTTTCCTTACTACTTAACATCCCTTGAAAATAGCTTTTCAGTGCATTTCATTTCCATTGTCAAATGCAATGTTAATAGTTATTGAATAGGCATCAGATTAAGTTTAAAAAGCATGTTCTTTCCAAGAAGGTAAAAAATGTCCAGATTATCATCGTTTTATCACATCTTAATTTAAGCATGACTGCTATGAAAAGGTATTAAAGCTGTGTTCTTCATCGGTACTACCTCGTACCCTGACTGACACATCTCCTCTCCTAAACCCCTCTATGAGGGGATCTCCAGTGGCCGACACTTGGGCCTTGGGTCTCCACTCTGCACTTCCCCCTTCATTCAATATGTCAGTCAGGGTGCGAGGTAGTACCGATGAAGAACACAGCTTTCCCCCAGATCCTGGATGCTTCCTCCCCCCAACTACCATGATCTGAATTTTACCTTGCAGGGCTGGATAGGACAGAGGCTGTACACTGGTACATATGAGGGCTGCAGGGACAGGGAATCCAGGGTGGATGATACCTTCAGGACCAAGGGTGTGAGGGGCGATGCTGGGAGAGTGGAGGGTGAGTGGGTTGGAAAGGGGGAACTGATTACAAGGATCCACATGTGACCTCCTCCCTGGGAGAGGGACGGCAGAGAAGAGGGGGAAGGGAGACTCCGGATAGGGCAAGATATGAGAAAATAACGATGTATAAATTACCAAGGGCACATGAGGGAGGGGGGAGCAGAGAGGGAGGGAAAAAAAGAAAAGAGGACCTGATGCAAAGGGCTTAAGTGGAGAGCAAATGCTTTGAGAATGATTGGGGCAGGGAATGTATGGATGTGCTTTATACAATTGATGTATGTATATGTATGGATTGTGATAAGAGTTGTATGAGTCCCTAATAAAATGTAAAAAAAGAAAAGGGAAAGAAAAGAAAATGATTAGGGCAAAGAATGTACAGATGTGCTTTATACAATTGATGTGTGTATATGTATAGATTGTGATAAGAGTTGTATGAGCCCCTAATAAAATGTTTAAAAAAAGAAAAGAAAAGGTATTAAAGAAGTACCCTTCTTGTGTATATAAACTGGTTACTAAACCAGAAGGGACACTTGAAACTACCTTTATGTTATGTTAGTTAAAAAAAAAATATCCTGTACTTAATCTGTAGTAATCTAAACCGAATCAAACCCAATGCCATCACATCTGTGCTGCCTCCTAGAGGTTTTCTAGGACGGAGTAGAACTGCTGGGCTGGGGTTTCCAGCCTGAGGAACTTTATGGGGACAGACACCCTTATTTTTCTCCCCAAGTGAGGTGGTGATGATTAATATTTATAATTCTGTGTCACATGATAGTATTTATGCTTTAGATCCCATTATGGTAATCCTAAAACTATCTATCACATATGCCCACCGTAGGTCTTTTGCCTTGCGATGCTATTGTGATGTGTACTTAGATGAAAGTGGGCAAAACTATTTCCAGGACAAATTAGTTGCCACAAGAAACTCTGAAATAAAAAATAATGTCTGTTTTGCTTATAATAGAATAAAAATCAGAAAAATTATGTCCTTATTTTTTCATATGATGATCTTAAGCTACTGAGTCTTTGAATTTACATAATCTCTATTAACACAGCATAATTTGGAAAGATGCTGTACTATAGTAGGATGAATAGCTTCCACTGTTGGTATTTTCTAGTTTTAACTGTAAAGAGCTACAAAGTTTATTCAACAAAGAGTGATATTATGTGTGCATTACAGGGATTACAAAAATTAGAAAGTTTCATTTATTTAAGAGGGTCAATATTCTTTGTCCAATGTGGAAATGCACCATTCCCTATTCAGGATTGTAGATAAACTCAGTGGTAAACAATACAAAGTCTTTATTTTCGTGGTTTTTAAAAATTTCTAATATGGGGAGATGGGTCATAAATACATGGCCCTCAGCAACCTTTCCGGTCTACACTTGAACTCACAGTGAGCATTGAATCCATTCAATGCAAAGATAGTCAATGCAACATCTGTCATCCCTCCTCCTCCCCGTGTTTTCTGTTCCATATATGCCTATTCTATAATAATTACCACCCCACCCACCATGAAGCGAGTTCTGTGACTCAGTGTTCAGCCAATCAATAGATAGGTTTATAAGGAGAATAATACACGAGTGTGGTCCACATACCTTACAACAGTGGTTCTCAACCTTCCTAATGTCACGACCCTTTAATACAGTTCCTCATGTTGTGGTGACTCCAACCATAAAATTATTTTCTTTTCTACTTCACAATTGTAACTTTGATACTGTTATGAATTGAGCGACCCCTGTGAAAGTCATTCGACCCACAGGTAGACAACAGCTGCCTTAGGATAATTATTTGAGATGAAGGGGAAAAACCTTTCTTCAAGGACAAAGTTGAGAAAATTAAGAGATGAGTGGAGGTTGGAAGCATGTGGGTGGGGTGGGAATTATTATAGAACAGGCAATATAGAATAGTAAACACGGTGGGGAAGAGGGGTGACAGATGTTGCATTGACTACCTTTGTATTAAATGGATTGCAATGAATGAGATGAAGCACAATGTATATGAGTTGTTGAATGTAAAACTGATGATCTGTTCTGTGAATTTACTTAATTCACAGTAAAACTGAAGAAGAAAAAACAATTAACAAAGAAAATGTCAGATCATGATGAGTGATATAAAGAAAATAAAAGTGACAGATGCATTAGATCAGTGGTTCTTAGTGTGGTCTGGTGCCTTGGGGTCCTTGAGATCTTTCACAAATTCTGTGAAGTAAAGACTGTTTTCACAGTAGTTTCCCTCTGCTCATTTTCATAATTGCACCGTGGAGCTTTCCAGAGGCTACATGATGTATGTTATCACAGCAAATTGAATGCGGAGCCAGATGAGAACGCATCTGTCTTCTATTCAGCTAACCGTTAAAGAGATTTGCAAAAATGTAAAAACATTGTCACTCTTGATAATAATTTCATAAAGTTGTATCTATAATTTTAAGTAGAAAATATTGACAAGAACCCTTTGAGATCATCACTTTTCACGTTTGTAAAGGATGCCTAGCCCCCAAGAGTTTGGTGACAAGGTAACTTCTTCAGATGCCGTGATGAAGAAGCTGACATTGAAGCTGAGATCTGATTTGAGAAAAGCATTTTGGGTGGAAGGATCACGCTTTCCCAGACTTCCCCATCCATCCGCCCACCTTCACAGTTCTGTTTTCAGCTCTGTTTTTCTTTTCATTAGTGCATTACTTAATTATTGTGCAAATTAGTTCAAGGGCTTTACTCATCTCTGAGATCCTTCTATTGTGTGTAGGTGAGCATAGCACATTAATTAGGTCCCTTTAAACCATGCTTGTATCAATTGTTCTATTTTCACAATGTGTTAGTATTCTCATTATTTCCATCCAGGTAGTTCTGATTTCATTGATCTAATTTCTCTTCTCTTTCCCTTCTCACTTTTGATTTTGGGTGAATGTTGACCATTTGACCTCATAAAACTGATTGTTTAAGGGACACATTATTCCTAGGCAGTATCATTTATTTTATAGGCCAATATGTCTATATATTTTAGCTAACCAGGTGACTTCTAGGAGTGGCTTTAGTGCCCAGTTCAAACGGCATCTCAGGCCAGTAGGCTTGGAGGGTTCTGTAGTCCCTGTGAGTTCATTTTTGCCACTAGCTCCATTTACTCCCATGAAGTTACAGTCTCAGAAACCCACAGGGACAGTGCTACCCAGTCCTGGAGGGTCACTGTGAGTCAGCATGTGTCAGGGTGGAACGATGCTCCACTGAGTTTTCAAGGATTGATATTTTGAGGGGGTAGGTCTTCAGACTTTGCTATGGTCATGACTACTTGACTGTACTATTTCTGAGGAAGAGATTACACTAGTGATTATGAGACAGAGGAAAACAATACTATAAATTTTACAAGTCCTTTTTTCTCACTTGTCATTTTATATACATATATAGTCTATAGAGAAATTATGTATTATAGTTTTTAATATAGTTATATTCCTATATCTTATAATTTCTTGATTAAATGGCATGCAATGAATGAGTTGAATGTAAACTTGATAATTTGTTCTGGAAATCTTTACCTAATTCATAGGAAAAGTTATATATATATGATTTGTTCAGCCTCTTAGTATCTCCAGCATGTAGAGCAGGGGTGATGAACGTTTTTTTTTTCTGCCAAGGTCTATTTGAATATTTATAACATCATTCGCTGGCCAACTGGCCATATATTTAATTAACTCACCTACTAGGATGCCAAGGAGCGCTAGTGGTGTTATGGTTGTGCGTTGGGTTGCTAACTCCAAGGTCAGCAGTTTGAAACCACCAGCTGCTCTGTGGGAGAAAGATGGGGCTTTGTACTCCTGTGAAGTTACAGTCTAGGCAACCCACAGGGGCAGCTCCACCATGTCCTAGAGGGTTGCAGTGAATCAGCTACGAGTTGATGGCAGTGAGGTTGGTGTTTGGAGTTAATGTGGTGACTGGAATGGCTTTTCCTTAGTGAAGTGTGTGATGTTAGCTGGTACTGATGATTTCTCGGGCCTATGCACTACTCAGGCTGGGCATTCTGCACCCCTGAGGGAGAGCATGCCTAGACTCAAAAGTGAATATGTTATCTGCCAAGGCCTGCTTCTCCCTCAGAATCTAGAATTGAGAACCAGAAGAGACTACAAGAAAAGCACAGAGAAGAGGGAATAGTGGAAATTGCTAAGGGTGGGTTGTAGGGTGGTACTTATTGAGTCAGTAGGTGGGTGTCAACAATCTAGAAAGAACACACGTGCTGAAGGAATTGCTTTTCAGATGCCCTGGCTAGCTAGTGACTTGGGGCAGAAGGAACTTAGAGGCAGTAAGAACCTTTGGTAGAGATTAAAAACAGTGGTGGAGAGAATGAGCTACAGATATTTTAATATTTTCTTTAAAATTATTAAGAAATAGAAGATAAAACATTTAATTCTAAAAAAAAAACCCCAAACAAAAAATCCCCCCAAAACATTTATTTCTCTCTGAGGTGCCTAACGCTCACCAGTGATGCAGAAATACCCTAGAGGAGGTCGACAAATGCTTTTTTGTTATTGGGGAAATTACCTGGATAGATGTACATTTTCTTCAATGTGGAAGCAAGTTAAAACACTTCAACTTCTGATGTGTAGACAGGTACACTTATAAAGGAGAGGATGTTGAATGTGTTTCCAATACAGGAAGAATGATGACTTGAGTTATCATAACTAATGATTCTCAGATGTAGTACCATCTATGCAGTGGTTTTACATGTGTCTCTTTAATAAAAATCCTATAAAACTATGATATTGTTATCCTTATTGTACAGAGGAAAAACCTGAATCATAGAGAAATAAAGAGATTTCCTAATCACATATGTTGGGACTAGAACCCATGTTCTTTTGATTGTAACCTATTTTCTTTTTTAAAACTCAAGGGTTTCTTTAAAAGGTAGAATTTAACTGCAGACCATTCTTTACTTGTATATGGGAAACCTAACTTTAGCCAGAAATCACAAAAAGAAAATAGCTACAATTGCCTTTCTTTCTTTTTAATGTTATTGTGCAATATTTGTTGTGATTGCTCTTTAGAATCTTTAAGGATCTGAGTTGCAAGCAGAGAGAAAACGTTTTGAAAAAGATGACAACATTTGTACAGATGTGCTTGAAAAAATGGATGTATGTATTGATTGTGATGAGCTGTAGGAGCCCCCAATAAAAGAAAAAAGAATCTGAGTTGTTTTGAAGGTCATTAGAGAAAGATAAAGTTATGTTCAAACTAGTGATCAACCTCCGAGCTCTTCTGCCAAGTCTGATTTTTATGCAGTGAGCCTACTGATAGCTCCTAGGGATCAAATTAATATCACAAATGCTTAATTGTATTTGTGTTATTCCTTATGAAAATAGGGAGTTGCTATGCCAGGTAATAACTTAAAATAATAAACTGACATTTTTACAATACCTTTATTTATCCTATGGCTACAGTTGCCTTGAAATTTTTATTTAAATTAAAAATTTTTTCTTCATTATATAAATCATAATTTATTAGAAAAGAATTATTAGATACTACCTGCTATTCAGTGGCAGTATGTTTGATTTTGAGTTTGAGCCTACTCACTAAAACTTTCCCAGTTAAAACTGTAGTTGGTTTATTATGAATAGATTAAAACATCCTAATACAAAATCCCTTCAAAAATTCCATGTTAAAGTCCTATTATCTTTTAATTCAATTTTTTCCATGAAGTTTTTGAAACTTTCATATTCTTTGTCTCAATAAATGTGTGTTTGCATTTACACCAGATAATTTAGATGTTTTGATATCTAAATCACTGATTTACATGACACACTTAAAAAATTTTATCCTCAGTACACTTCTAAATGTTTAGGGTCTTATCAAGTTATGCTCTAGATATCCAAGTCTAGCACTCTTTGAATCAATTCACAAATTAGATAACTTATTTTTACCCTTAGAATACTGTTTGATAAAATGGAAATTTATAGTCAAGTTTCATACATTTAAATGAAACCTGATGACATATACAATGATATTTTCACTCTAAAGTAAAAGTGTACATTGAAGATACAGTGTGAAGAACCTCATGTTTGCCGTAACTTTAGGCATCTGAGGCATTAAGAGTGGTGACAGGGGTGTAATGTACTCTGTTACTGTTTTGCAATTAGCTTCTTTAATTGATGTTGAATTGTGGCTTTCCGTTCACACAGGGTTAAGTAAAAAGGTTGTAGGCATCTACTGAGCATTTTTTCTTTAATGTGCTCATTAGTGGTGGCAAAGCCAGGTTTTAGCACATGTCAGTCATTTACATTTCATAGCTGAGTGCCTGCCCTTGTTCAAGAATTGTTTCTAAGGCTGATGAATATACTGGTATTGGGAATAATCAGAGTAGAAAAACTGAAAGCCAAATACCCTGCCAGGCCTTTCAATTATTTCTGAAGTTTCCAGTGGGTTGTGATTAGCAATGCAGTAAGAAGGATGGAAATGCAAAGATGAAGAAGTCTACAAAAGTTGTCCCAGGTAGGCTACCCCTTAAAGTCCCTTCTTTGTGACTACCTTTCCATTTCGTCATCCCCAAATCCTTCTTTGGTGATGGACCTTATGTTAAAGTTAAACTATTACTATATTAGACATATGAACTGAATAATACGGGATCAACCATGTAACTTTTCTTCCAAGTCTGATTATTGTGCTGTGAGTCTAACATGTAAAGGGTTCCCTGGGCCTTATAGCATCTTGGCATCAAATTGTGTGATTGGAATCCTGTGATTGGAATTATTGTCTGGGACTCGTTTTCCCTCTTTGTCTGGTTGATAGCTACTTGTTCTAACTTCTAAAGACTTGCCCAGATGACAGAGGCAGTAGATGCTGTCGTTACACATACATACAGGAGGACATATATTAATATTGTATTTGAGATTATGGGATTGGGGAAAATCTAGAAACTTTCTTTTTGAATAAAAAAGAGGTTGACATATTCTTTTTATAAAATTTATTTTTATTTTATTTTTTTTACATTTTATTAGGGGCTCATACAAATCTTATCACAATCCATACATATACATACATCAATTGTATAAAGCACATCTGTACATTCTTTGCCTTAATCATTTTCAAAGCATTTGCTCTCCACTTAAGCCCTTTGCATTAGGTCCTCTTTTTCCCCCCTCCCTCCCTGCTCCCCCTTCCTCAAGAGCCCTTGATCATTGATAGATTGTTATTTTGTCATATCTTGCCCTATCCAGAGTCTCCCTTCACCCCCTTCTCTGCCGTCCATCTCCCAGGGAGGAGGTCACATGTGGATCCTTGTAATCAGTTCCCCCTTTCCAACCCACTCACCCTCCACTCTCCCAGCATCGTCCCTCACACCTTTGGTCCTGAAGGTATCACCCACCCTGGATTCCCTGTGCCTCCAGCCCTCATATGTACCAGTGTACAACCTCTGCCCTATCCAGCCCTGCAAGGTAGAATTCGGATCATGGTAGTTGGGGGGAGGAAGCATCCAGGATCTGGGGGAAAGCTGTGTTCTTCATTGGTACTACATCGCACCCTGACTCCCCTAAACCCCTCTATGAGGGGATCTCCAGTGGCCGACAAATGGACATTGGGTCTCCACTCTGCACTTCCCCTTTCATTCACTATGGTATATATGTATATATATATATATATATATATATATATATATATATATATATATATATATATATATATATATATATATATATTTTGGATGATGCCTTTTACCTGGTCCCTTTGGCACCTCATGATTGCACAGGCTGGTGTGCTTCTTCCATGTGGGCTTTGTTGCTTCTGAGCTAGATGGCCGCTTGTTCACCTTTAAGCCTTTAAGACCCCAGATGCTATCTCTTTTGATAGCCGGGCGCCATCAGCTTTCTTCGCCACATTTGCTTATGCACCCATTTTTCTTCGGCGATCATATCATGGAGGTTTGCAGCCAATGATATGATTTTTTGTTCTTTAATGCCTGATAACTGATCCCTTCGGGACCACGTGATCACACAGGCTGGTGTGTTCTTCCATGTGGGCTTTGTTGTTTCTGAGCTAGATGGCTGCTTGTTTATCTTCAAGCCTTTAAGACCCCAGACACTATCACTTTTGATAGCTGTGCACCATCAGCTTTCTTCACCACATTTACCTGTTCACCTGCTTTGGCTTCAGCAGTTATGTCGGGAGGGTGAGTATTGTAGAGTGCCAATTTAATAAAAGAAAATATTTATGCATTGAGGGAATGCTTGAGTAGAGGCCCAAGGTCCTCTGCCACCTTAATACTAAACCTATAAATATAGACACATAGATCTATTTCCCCATCATATATATATTTGCATGTATATGTCCTTGTCTAAATCTCTATAAATGCCCTTTGACTCCTAGCTCTTTCCTCCATCTCCCTTGACTTTCCTCCTGCCCTACTACCATGCTCCGTCCCCACCTGAGTTACAGCTATACCTCTTCTTTACGTAACCTTACCCATCATCATTCCCTACCAGGCCTGCCACTCCCCCCTCACCACCATTTTGGGTCCCATGTTGTTCCTTTGTCCCTGTGTTTGTTTACACCACTTCCTTACACCACCCTTTACCTCCCCCTATCTCAAGTCCCACTGGAACTGTCGGTCCCGTTGTTTTTCCTCCAGATAGTTCATCCAGCCTGTCTTATTTAGACAGACCTGTGGAGACAATAACATGCACAAAAACAAGACAGAGGAAAACAAAGCAACAGTATACAACCGGACAACAAAGCAACAACAACAAACCACTGACAAAGAACAAAACAAAACACATCACGATAGAAAAGCTTGTAGTTAGTTCAAGGATCGTTTGTTGACCCTTAGGAGTGTTTTCCAGTCCAGTCTGTTGGGGCACCACGCCTTGGCCCCAAAGTCCACTTTCAGCATTCCCTGGGGACCTTGCCTCTCCATTCCCTAGATGTTCCGCTGCACTCCCCCAGTGATTTGCCTCGGTGTGGTGGGATGAGGTCAGGTGCAATTCGCACACTGTGTCTCCGGTGCTGTCCCCTGTATCACCCTTGGTCACTGAGGGGCATCATGGAGGTTGACATATTCTAATGACATTTTTGTACTCAGGATTTATTACAAGTTGCTGCATTCACAGATGGAATAGCATTAGGAAGCTCTAGAAGATTAAAAATCTTACAATTTATTAATACACACAAAGTTGAAAATTTTTATTTGAAATCTGGAGTTTATTCTAAGAGATTAAGTTGTAATGTTGCCAGTTGTGTGTTTGTATGGTGGATTGCTAATCCAGAGATTGAATTAAATAATTTTGTTCAGAAATCTTGGATAACATGAAAAGAGAGTGATGTTAACAATGCAGGATTGAAAAACACGGGGAAAGTGGCTATTACGCCAGATGGTTGATTTTTCTTTATTTTGGATTATTATAAGGATTATTAATTCATTTAGATGTGACTTAGCAATTGGGTCATTTAAAAATAAATGTTTCTTCAGTACAGTTAATTAAGTGTTTACATTATTTTAAAATTTATTTAGAGTTTTAAAAGAACAACATGGCTTTTATATGTATGAAGATTAAGATTCAAATCTTCAGAAAGTTTTCTGTCATTCCTAATCATTTGGGTGTATAAAAATGCAATAGTGAGGACTACTTGAAACTATTCTTTTTGGATGCTTGCCAGGAAAAAGCCCCATGAGATTAAAGTTCTGGAAAACCACTTGCAAATGTGTTAGGGATATATCAGAGACTTGGAAAACTAGTGGTCCAAGATGTCATGTGTGCACATTCAATCTCTACACCGACTTAAAAAATTATAAGTTTGTCAGCCAGTTAGCATTAAAGGTGACATCTGCTTTTAATTGGTGTTTTATTTTCTTCCAAGTCAGCGAAAATTCAGTCAGACATGAATTGTCAAATTTTGTAATGATATGCTACTTGTCCAGTGACAGTAAGTACTTACCTTGAACAACGGTACAGATGTGAAGTGTTAATATTTTGATTAGTTGTCCAGAGTTCTGATCTTGGTTTTAGAAGGCTAAAAGCATATATAGCCATTGCCAGTTTTCTAATGTCAGAATAGTATTCGTTTGTTAATTTTGCAGGTTTTTTCAGTTGCTGGCAAGTTACCTACTACTAATGAGCATTTAAGTAGTCCGAGCGGCATTTGGGCCCTTTCTTAGGCGTAGAACCCGGCGTGGCAAGCTGGAGCTCCTGGGCCTCCAGTGGGTTGTGTCTTAGTGAGCAGCTTTGCTAAATTCTGTGTAGCAAGTAAGAATTGGAGCAACCTTCTTAACCCTTCTAGACATTAGTTAACTCTGGCGTTCTCTGTTTTTGTCCACTTGTAAATATTTAATCAATGTTTTTTCTAGTAAGGCATTTTTATTATCAGAAAAATATTGGCTTATTTAATTTGATTCAAGAATTCGCCCCTGTCTGGTTACTTAGACGTTAGGTAGATTTTATTTCAACTTAAAGAAAGAGAGTGCTGTGAAAATTATGTTAATCCATGCAGTTTTCAGTGCAATTTATAAGCAGCATCTTAAACCACAGGCCAAGTTTAGCAGCTCTTGTACATTTGTAGAAAGTATATGTAGTTGAAATGATAAAGTTTTAGGGCTTTATCTAAACTATACAAAACGCTTTTATAGTCATTTCGGTGCCTGATAACTTCAGGGTTCATTGCCCCTGTGCATTTTTCGAATTATTTGCTTCTTAATACATAAGGCTTTAATTTGCCTCCTACCGACAAGCCCCAAATGGGTTTTAAAGAATTTTGAAAGCGGCCTGCTGTAGTTATGGCACTGATTGCTGATACAGAATGTCGTACGAAGCCTTAAATTTAGAAAGATGGGGAATTTAGGCAGTATCTTCTCATGATAAAAACTATTTTTCTTTTTGAAAGACAATTGCTGTTTTCTCTAATGTTGGTTTCCTTTGAGTCCTGTTTTAATGCCTGTATTAAAAGAAAAGATGTTTAGACAAAAAATTTAACCATGCATAGTTAAATGTTAATGTAAATTAATATTTGAATGATCCTTTTTAAAATATTGAATTTAAAGATTAATAAAATCAAATATTTGCATCTGAAATGTACTCAAGCAATAGATTATTATTTCCATAAATAACCCTGATAGTAAATATAAAATATATCCTGGTGACATAATACTGATGAATAATATTAAATCTAGCATGTCTTTTTATGGAGGTACTCAAAATGATGATCATGCCATCTTTCATTCTTGCCATGTCTTTAAGCCATAAAGGAAATAGATGGTGTCTGCGTCTTACTAGGAAGAAGGCTAAACTTATAACTAGAATTTGAATTGGAGTTACAGCTCAGTGTGGCCAGTAGACTTTATTTGCTATTTATATCTGTCTTTCTGTTTTGCCTTTATGTGCCCAGCTCCTATTGTTTTAGTCCCCATGGTGTAATTGACAATTGGTTGGATCAGGGATTTGAGCCTGATGATCATATGGAGAAGGGGAAAAAAACTCATTGACTCAGTGTGTGTGTGTACACACATGTGCAAGCAGGGAGTGGTGGGAGTGCAGAGAAGGTGGTGGAGGACAGGGAAGGTTGAGGCATTTGGAATAATAACTGAATGATGGAGACAGCCAGCTTGTGAAGATCAGGGCAGACTTGAAGATCTCGAGCCATTTGCCACTCATTTTGGTACATACATGTTGTTCTGAAGTAACGTTGAAAATGGAAATAAAACTTCCGTTGTTTCATCTATAATACATGAAAAGTATATTATTTAGATAACGTTTATTTCATTTGTTTGTAAGAATATATTTATGGCTCTCAAATTATTTTTAAATTGTTGTGAGGGACCGGATTGACTCATCTGTCTCAAAAGTTTGCTGGCTGGCATCTAGGGCAAGAGCTCTCCGGGCAGAGGGACTAGCAGGTGCGAATGTTCTAAGGCAGGAATGAGTTTAGTTAGCATGCTGAATATAGGAGAAGAAGGAGTGTGACAAGTGGAAGAAGACGAGCTGGGAAGGTAGACTCTGGGCACATCATTTAGGGTCCTTTAGGCCATTATGAGAAGGTGGATTTCTAGTCCAAGTGCACTGGGAGACTACTGGAGTGCTTTACTCATATTACGATGTATTGCGATGTCCTTCTGTACTGGTAGCACAGTGGTTAAAAGCTTGGCTGCGGACTGCACAGTCGGCACTTCGAACTCAGCAGCTGCTCAGCGGGAAAAGATGTGGTAGTCTGCTTTTGTGAAGATGGCAGCCGTAGAAACCCTGTGGGGCGTTCCGTCCTATCTGGTTTCTATGAGTTCGAGTTGACTGCATGCAGCAACCGTCAAAATGCATATCTGACTGAAGAATTATGTAATTAAAAGTAGTTTTAATATCTTTTTGTTAGGCACCTCTTGGTCTATGTACAGGTTCCATAGACGCATAGTTAAATGTTCTGGAATTCCCATATTTTACAGTGCTGTCCAGAATTTAGTATGCATTTGCATAGTCACTGAAAACACAGGTAGCCATCTTGATGGAATTTTTTGCTTTCGCCCAACATCCACCTGATATCAGCAGTGGTATCCCTGGCGGAAAGAAATTAAAGTGTATACTGAATGTGATAAGTAACAGTGTCTTCGAAGTTAAATTGTCAGCAGGGAGGGGTCAGTTGTTTATGTGAAGTCTTCCCTCCTTCGTTTTGTTCTACTGCTCTTAGAACCCCGCCTCTCTGTGAAAGCATAGGGATCTTTTTATTAATACTTGGCAAATCATTTTTTTTTACTAAGTCCCTTCCTTGTTTCTTCGGGCGAGTCTAATACCAAGAGCCATTCCTTTTCTCACAAGGGATTTTTTCCCCTGAAGTCTCAATTATTCCATCTTGATAGACATCGTGGAGGATCTTGAGAAGAGTTTGGGGAAACAGATGGATCCAAAGGGATTATGAGGCATGTGGCATTCCAGTTTAAGGTAATTGTTGTTAGGTGCTGTTAAGTCGGTTCGGACTCATAACAATCATACGTACAATGGAACAAACCACTGCCTGGTCTTGCCCTGACCTTACCATTGTTCTTATGTTTGAGCCTATTGTTGCAGCCACCGCGCCAGTCCATCTTGTTGAGGGCTTTCTTCTTGTTCACTGCCTCTTCAAGCATGATGCCCTTCTCTAGAGACTGGTCTTTCCTGATAATGCGTTAATGTGTCCAAAGGCATGTGAGATGAAGTCTCACTCTCCTTGCCGTGAGGAACATCTGGTGTACTTTTTCTAAGACAGGTGTGTTTGTTCTTTTGGCAAGCCACGGCACTTTCAGTATTCTTCATCGACATCGTAGTTCCAATGCATAAAAATGTCTTCTGTTTCCCGTATTCAATGTCCAACTACCCCATGCACACTTTAGCCCTCAAAGCAACATCTTTACGTTAACGTGGCTGTACTAAATTCTTTCTTTTTGAATATTTTTCCACCAGGGGCTAATCACTTTTATTTCCGTCTGGCTCTCCTGTGGTGATGGCATTGCACAAATATGGTTGCTTGAATGCCTGTATATAGTCAGACACTTATGTACACGCACATTCAGTGGGACTGCAAAAATTTTGTGGAAAAATGGAATGAAAAGATAATGGAATTTTTCAAACTCCCCTTGTACGCGTGGATTCTAGTGGACAATTTGCTTTGTTAACATCCTTTCAACCACAGGCGATTTGCCGAAACCAGTTATGATAGTCTTACCTTCCGGGATGGCTTAAGTCAATTTGGGAGACTTGTTTGGAATTTTTAGGAAGGAAAACTTCCCATTTTCAGTCAGTGGGAGCCAGGCATTCTCTCCCTTCTGTGAATGAGATGGTCTGCTGTGTGGTAGCTAGTTTGAGAATCAAGCTGATTTACAGAATGGGGTAGATCTGTGAGTGGGACAAAGAAGATCAGGTTGGAGACCTCATCAGATCACATCCTTTGGGTTCTGTTTTTGTGCTTTTAGTTATTCGAACCACTAAAATTTCAGATTCATTCAAGTGTAAGTTGTTCTTCCGTTACATAGAGCCCAAGTCATCCTAATTCATAGGCTCTCTTATATCTTCCCAAAATAAACATTTGATTTTCAGAGATAGTAGGACAAAAGAAATATTATAGGGCTAACTGTCACAATGGGAATGGCTTACTTTATTATATAGAATAATGTTTCTCTGTCAGCCCTTCTCTTCCAAGCTGAGACCCCTTGGGTCTATGCTCTTAGCTAGCCATCGTGCCTGGAACGGAACTCACCATCCTAGCTCTGTTTTAAGAACATGGTCCATTGTTTGTCTCATGGTTACTTGAATTCCTTTCCAAAATTAGAATGAACCTTTGGTGAAGTCTTAATTAAGATACCACATTTTAATTTCTATTTGGGATTGTAGAGATTAGATTCATTAAGGACACTCTGTCTGCTAGAATATTTATCATTCCAGCTGATATACCTAAATGTAAACTGGGGAAAAGTCAATTAGGCATGTTCTGCTGAATGTCTCAATTTTTTTTGGAAGTCAATCGACCCTGTTCTAGACCTCTTCAGCATTTGTGTTTGACTAGATGGCGGTGGCTGTGATGGTAGAGCTTGTGAGGATTAATTTGTCCAGTTCTGGGGTTCATTTAATAGGCCCAAAATGACTCTCACATTTAGCTAGGTCCTACAATCTAGTCTATATTAATTACAGACATAGTAGTTTTTAGGTTCCATCTACCCATTGTTACTGTTTATTTCTGTAGTCAGTCCTAACTCATGATTGCCCCTTGTAGAATACAATGAGACATTGCCAGGTCTTGTGCCATCTTCACAGGGTTGCTGTGCTCCGGTCCATTTTTATGGCCACTGCATATATTTAGGGCAGTTTAATGTAGGCTGCTCGTCTTACAGTACCACACCAGCTAATAGCCTGTTGTGCTTCTTAGAGTGTTCAGAAGTAGATTGCCAGGCACTTCTTTGTAGTCTGTCTTAGTCGCTTTGCCCTGCTGAAGTCTATCAGCCTTGGATGACCCTGCCGGCATTTGAAATAACGGTGCTATACTTTTCAACATGATAGCAGCATGTAAGCCACAATGGTATGGAACTCTGACAGATGGGTGGTGATTCATCTAACGTGTGTGCTTTATTTCTCAGTGTGTTCTGAATCTGGATATAGAAGAGGTGAGTGCTGTTTATTGGGTTTCTTCTGGGGTACTCTCACATCTGATAGTGAGCGTAGAAGGGGGCTTCAAAACATCTGTAGAAAAATAGAGTTAAAAGACAATGGAATTTTTCCATAAGCCTTTGAACCCCCGTTGCTTACGAGGCCTAAGGAAGTACAAAGACAGAGAATCAGAAACGACATTTTTAGAAGAATTTCTATCTAAAACTTTTGGGTGTGCCTCTATAGAGTGGGATATTTAATGGGTCAATGACAACTTGTTTTTTTCATCAAGACACTAAATTTTGCTTATCCCTGTTGTACTAGACACTAAGAAACCGAATCTAAAAGACAAAAAGCAGAGCATAGGACTTACCTTTTGAGGGACGTTATTCACTGGGATTGTGTCGTCAATTCCTTCTGTTAGATTAGGCACCTGAAAGAACACTCCAGTACTGTCAGTTTAAAATCTTCAAAGCTCATTGCTCAGAACTTACCGGGAACTCAGGGTCGGGATTGTGGGTTGGACTTCCAGAATTATCCGTATTTTATACTTGAGTACTTTAAGGACTGCAAGAGAGGATAACCAGACCTCAGGAAAACATTTGACACAAGCTTGTTGGCTGTCTGGTCATTTTCTCCCTTTTATTTCTGTGTTTGTGCGTCATTCTTTGCGATCTTCTTGCAAACCAGTTTTTTTTTTGTGTTTTTCTGGTTCATGTGACCCTCTGGAACATGCTGAGTTGAGCTCACAGCTCCTGAGTTTATGTGCATGTCGTTTGGCATTTTAGAAAGAGTGAAAGTTTCTTTTTCTCCCAGTTCCTGGCAAAAGGTCTCTTGATAGATCTATTTGGGTCAGCTGCCTTTTGATATAATCAGCTATGTCCAAGACACAAGATCACACTATTCAAAAGGACGGCATAGGGGGAGTAGAGAGCGTCATGCTAGGAGTAGGAAGACGGTAACTCAGGGAAGTTGTCAATGGGATACTCCTTCCACAGAATGTCTGCTGTACTACATAATTACAGGACAGTAGGGTAATTGCAACAAATCAAAATTTGCCTTATGTAGATATTGCAGAAAGGTACTGGCTAACTCTGGTAAGTTGAAGGACGGATACAGCTACCAAAAAATTGACATTTAAAATAGGATGTATGTGTGAGTGTGTGTTTGTGTGTATGACTGGAAGGGTAAGGAACAATATTTCATATTTGTATAGGTGATATGCTTCATCCACAGAAATTTACCCCTGTCCCAAAAAAACCCTATGCACCAATGAAGCAATGTTTCTTAACTGTAACATCACCAGAGTTTTAAAAGCACATAATATAGGGGGAAATGGTTCTTTTTCTAAGGTTCTTGGAAATAATGTAATTTGATTGGTGTAACATGTATTTTGATATGGCAGATTCTAATGGTGATGTAGTGATTTATGAGTTGGGCTCCTAACTGCAAGATCAGCAGTTCAAAACCACCAGCCATACTCCATGGGAGAAAGACAAGGCTTTCTACTGCTGCAAAGAGTTACACTCTTGGAACCTCTTAGCCGCAGTCCTGCCTGTCCTGTTAGGTCACCACGGTGAGGGAGGATGAGTACAAAGGTGAAGACTTATAGTTGGATGGAGAGCAGGGTAGCTCCCGCCTCTGTGCTCTTAGCTAGCCATCGTGCCTGCAACGGAACTCCCCGTCCTGGCTCGGTTTTAAGGCAAACAGCAGACAGGTTTATAAGGCGAACAGTGACACTAGGAGGCACCACTCCGTAGCATAATCCACCATTTAAGATCAAACGGGCAGTGTTTGCCTAAAAACAACGTTAGCGAGAGGTTGGGAAAGAAGCCGGAATGGAAACGCAGAGAGGAATTGGGACTGCAGTCCATCTTATTGAGGGCCTTTCTCTTTTTCACTGCCCTTCATTTTACCAAGCATGATGACTTTCTCCATGGTCTCTCCTGAGAACATGTCCCAAGTATGTAAGATGAAGCCCTGCCTTCCTTGAAGCCCAGCCAGCCTCTAAGGAGCACTCTGGCCTTATTTCTTTCAAAACAGATCTCTCTGTCCTTTGATCAATCTATGGTGTTTTCAGTCATCTTTGTCAGCACTGCATTCAAATTCTTCTTCAGTCTTCCTTATTCAGGGACCAAGTTTCACATGCATATGAGGGAGGCAATGGGAAACACCTTGGCAGGCCTCTAGAGGCCCCTCAGAGTATCTTGGTAGTGTGGGTGAGCTGTACACAGCCCCCTGCCCACTGCGGCTCATCGGCCAGATGCCTGAGGAAGTGCATCGTGGATTGTCCCACTCCTTCCCTCATCATCAGTCCCTTCTGTTCTGACAGGGACATTTTTCCCTGGGAGTTGGTGTCTAAAGCTTCTGACAAGGGAGAAAGATGAGGCTCTCTCTCCCTCTGAAGAGTGACAGTCTCGGAAATCCGCAGCAGCAGTTCTCCCTGTCCTAGAGGGTCATTTGGGGTCAGAACTGAGACGATGGCAATGAGTTTGTTTGTTTTTGTATTGAACTTGTAGTATGATATTTTTTTTTAATTTCAGAAGGACTTTTGAAGTTTACTTGTAATTAAGTATCAGTGTTAAAACCAGGAGTTGAAAGCTTTCGATCAAATAGAATTACCACAGTCATCAAAATTGAACATTTAGAACAAGAAAACCTTTTAAACTCTCTAGAGAATTCCTGCGTGAGCCACAGTACAGCCAAATCAAGTACTTAAAGTAATAACAAAGTGATTAAACTATTTACAAGTTGTCAGAAGTACTTAACATGGTGCAATAGGGAGTCTATAGTTAAATATGGTGTCATGAGCTTTGTAAGGTTTCAAATGTGGGATATTTCATTGCTAGAAAGTGTGCTTCTCCCAAAAAGAAAGCTTCGAAGGCTTTAGGGTTGTGCTAGAGGCTTGCTCGAGTTGGACTTGGGTTGATGGTATTGAGATGATGAGGAGGCGGAGGAGAGGAGTGGAAAGAGTGCTCTTCCATTGAGCCAATGCCACAAAGCAACCCGCATCCTTTGTTGAATGGAAAGCTAATTTGCACTATAAAGGAACATGTAAGAATAAATAGATAAAGCATGCTTCCTCTGTATTGGCTTAGGAGTCCTGGTAGCATAGTGGGTTACTCACGGGCAGGCTAACCACCAGGCCCGCAGTTCCAGGAGGAAAATGAGGCAGCCTGCGCCCATACAGATTGATAACCTTAGAAACTGTGTCCCACAGGACGGCCTGGGGTGGGGAGTGGTTTGACTTTGTGTTTTACTGGTTTGGTGTCTGCTTTACCAAAGACATTCACAAGTCACTCACAGAAGTCTCCCTGCAGTCGTGCCACTATGAAACTATGGGTATGTTCAACATGAAACTCATTAACTGTAACCCAACACGCTTTTCTGGTCCCTACTACAATTCATTTTCTGAGAACCTTACAGTTATCTCTAACTACTTCCTTTACTTTGTACAGTGTAATTAACACATCCCCCCTAAATCCATTGCCAGGTCTACTATTATTAATACTACTGTGGTTCTTCCCACCACTTCTCTTTACTCAGCCTCTTGCCTGAATTCCCACTGCTGTGACCTTACTTACAATCGTTGTTCCTTTGCGGCTGCCTGGACTGATGTCTTCTCCACTTGTAGCGATCGTTGTACGATTGCCAGTCTATGCTTCCTGAAGTACTGTACACTTCTTCTGTGTTGTAGCATCCAAATGAGGGGGCCTCCAAAAGTTCATAGGAAAATGCCATTATATTTTAATTTTGCTGTATTATTCCATTCTAGTGTTTCACTTCCTTTAACTTTTGAAGAAACATTTCTACCTACCTGTAAGTGAATCTCTACTTGAGTCACTCCAGTATGTATTATTGCCACCTAAACTTTGTTATTAATCAGAATATAAAAGGTGAAAGCCGCAGGTTATAGGGTTAGAACAGTGCTAAGTAGTGTGAGGAATTATTCAGTTGGTCCAGGCAATTAGAAACCATGATCTCCGCTTTCTTAATCTCTCATTCAGTAAGCTTTAAACTGTAGGTTATACTAAAGCACAGCAATGAAATACTCCAAACAAAAAGAATACCCCAACTCTTGAGCGAGCACGCTGTATTCAACCCATTTAACTCTTTGTTTCTGTCCAGCAGTGTCATTGAAAACTCCATGTATTTCAGAAGTAGTAATTTAAGCAGGGGTATTAAAGAACCTTTATTTTAAATTTTAAAAAATCTAAGAGAAATCCACAAACATTTAAAAAGGAAATGGAAAACGTTTATAATTCAGATTAAAATGTCTAAGACCAATTTTTAAAAGTTCAAAATTTTAATGTAATATCTGATCTTCAGGCTAAACTAAACATCTGTAGCCTGTCAGCAGTTTTTCAGCTTCCTGGTATGTGATTCATTGCTAGCCAGGCCATAAGTACTAAGAGACTGTGCAGAGTGAACAGGAAGGTGAGCTATAAAATGTTAATTTACTTTAGTATACTTGCTAATGTAAATTTGTAGTTATTTTAAGTTATTCTAAACTTGAACTAGAAAACAAATACTTTTCCGACAAAAGTAAAACTTAATGTTAGCATTCACGAAATAATCAAAAAGCTTGAATCAGGAAGACAAGAAAATGACTCATTTTTAATATCCAAATTGTAGCGATAGAAGAAATAAATGACATTTTACATGAAGTCTTAATGAAAGCAAAACAATTATTACATCAAAAGTAAATAATTCCTGTGATCAGGCTTTGTTAAGAGCGCCTCGTCCACATACATCAATTATGTGTGAAGCTTCCGACCTGCCCTCTTAGCTGTTACACTAAAAGAAAATAATGTAAGATTATACCAGAACCTCTGCTTAAAACTTGGTCACTACAAGATCACTAATACAAATAAGTGTTAGCTCCTTACAAATTCCAGGTAGCTGAGTTATCAATTTAACAATTTTATCCGAGGAAATTTGGCGTTATTTAATTATTAATTTTTAAAATGCATTAGATCTTACAACTAGGATTTCTTTAAAGGAGGAACGGTGGACATAATCTCAAAAGGTTGAGATTTTGTTAACTTTAATATTCTCAGTGTTATCGATTGATGAACAAGTTACTGAGTTAATTTTCTCTGGAATTTTCTATATTGCTTTTCTTTGATTATGCCAATGCAACTAGTCTTAAGATTTTACATGATAAAGGAAATCTGTGGAACTAATCCTAGAAACCTCTTTCTGTTTTCTTGGGTAACACCTCCAGGCACAGAAAAGACAAAATACTTCATTTGCATTCTTAAACATTAGGAACTTAGAATGGGCCTTTCAGCTGCAAATGTTATTGCATCTACATTTCCCAAAGAAAAGAAAGGTTAACAGCCCACTCAGGTTTATGTTAACTCATCATCTCTTTCTAGTATCCGATCTGCACAAAGTGTATAGAATGTTGAAGCTTTAACCACCCAGCCCCTTTCTTCTTTAAAATCAATTAGACTCTGGAAAGAGATACCAGGGCTGATTGCCGGGAAATAAAAAGGACTCAGATGTGCACAAACGACATGACAGATACTAGCAAACTGCAATCTTAGTCTTCTACAAATGGAAAGAACATGTTAAAAAATAATATGGTAACTAGAATATTTAAAGAGAAAATATTTCTCCCATGGAACTTGAAATGCTGACCTAAGAAACTCAAAGATATTTAGGAGCTTATAGTTTGTTTAAGTGGTTTTTGTTTAATTAATAAGTATTTTTTAAAACCAAAAACAGAAACAAACCACTTTTTTGGACTGAAGGAACTTTGTCAGACAACCCCAAACGTTTAATAAAAGGAATTTATTATTTTTTCTGGCTTTACAAGATTAACTAAGAAATTAGAAATGAAAATTATTCCATTGTCACATATTAAAACAGAACATTATACTGCTGTTTATCTACTCCTTATGCATAAAAAGCAGGATTTTCTATCTGATTTATTTCTTAGAATGCTAAAAATAAAACAACAGCCAAACAAACAACAACAACAACAAAAAACACCCCAAACAGCCAAGTCATCCTCCATTTTGTGATCTGATGTGGTCATCCTCCAATTGTGCCTAATGCCGATTTTCACCTATTGATCTGGTCTTAGAACCTAGCCATGTCAATGAAGTTCAGAGTGCGTATGTTTATTATAAAATCCTAGCATTCACCTGCTGTTTGATTACACAGTGTATGATTTGTGTAAGTAATGTAAAATAAATACTTAATGCTTTTTACTTACTAGTTTTTTAGATAATTTGGTTTTCATTTATCTCTCATAGTTGATGGCTTTCTTTTTGAAACTCACTGTAGAGTAAATGTAAACACATTTGGGAGCTTTCATTTTGTTGAAGTTATGGGAGGCGTATCAAGTTGGCTCATGAGTATTACATGAACCTTATAATCTTTTATAACTTCCATGCTATCTGGTCAGGCAAGATATTCTAGACTCAGCTTTTATATTATATGCCCTAGACCTGTAATCTTATCAAGTCTTGTTTTTTTTTAACATGAATAAAATTTTGATTTTATTCCCCATTAATTAAGGCAGCGGCACAATTCACCTGGGCAAAAACAGAAACAAAAACAAAAACCTTAGAGGGAAGAGGCAAGGAAAGAAAATTTAGGTAATCTCTCACCCGTCCTAGAAAATGCAGATGAACAAATCTCATAGTAAGAGACACAGAAAGAGAGGGTTGAAAATCATCTAGTGTGCCCAAGGTGAGGTAATTCCTTCATCCTCCTGTCTGTACACTACTCCATCAGCACTGTCCATTTCAGATCTTTTTTTTTGCGGATTATTTTTATATCATTACCATTTTCCCTGATTTTCATACACAAGGAGCATTGATTGGCATATGTGGTCATGTCGCTCCCACCCACAGGGCTTAAGTCTCTCGGACATCTTGGTCATTAATCCTGGCTACAGTATGGTGTTCTGTGTTCTTCAGACATGTCAAAGTGTCCGCCAGCAGAGGCTGCTGCTACCTTCTTGGCTGAGACCATCAGCATCAAGGCGGCGTGACCCACGCCATCCTCGGGGCTCAGCCACTGCTGGATGTGCTTCTTGGTTTCTTTTAATAGTATTTTGAGACAAGTTTGTGTGCTACCATAGTCTTTGATTCTGATTGGTCATTTTTTCCAATTTTTGTTACTAGCGCTAATAAATAAGATATGTAAATTATGTGCACACACATTATTCATGTAAATGTGTTCTATGCAAAATATGGTGATGTATTTTATATTAATTATATATTAGCATATTTTCATAGATTTCCAGCATATTTAGTCTATAAATATATCTAGATATAACTTTAGCATTAGCCTCCAACCCAAAGGGGGTATGTTTAACACAAATGTCATCAGTAATATAGATATGTAAACATCCTATATTAAAACACATTATTTTCTAATACATAATATATTTTTATATAAGATAATATACATTCTATTTTCCTAGTATTACTGACTTAACCTCTTCTTTATTACATCTGTCTCTTTATTCTGTCATATAAGAATTTAATTTCTCAAGGACAGGGGAAATGGTAAAATTAGAACACCTGATATTACTTTTTATCTTGTCCAGTAATATACACTCATTGCCATACAGCAATATCAAAACAACAATAAATAAATAAGATTACCAAAAACATTGAAAATGTTTGTGTAAACAGGAAAGTAAAAGGAAATAGAGAAAAGAACTAGGAGGCAATGGGCATTTACTGAGGTCTAAATACAGGCTGTACATATGCAAATATATTTTTATATGATGATGGGGAAATAGATCTATGTGCATATATATATATAGGTTTAGAAGTACGGTAGCAGATGGACATTGGGCCTCCACTCAAGTACACCCTCAATGCAAGAACACTTTGTTCTATTAAACTGGCATTCTATGATGCTTACCTTCCCAACCCCATTGCTGGAAACAAAGCAGGTGCATAAGCAAATGTGGTGAAGAAAGCTGATGGTGCCCAGCTATCAAAAGATACAGCGTCTGGGGTCTTAAAGGCTTGAAGGTAAACAAGCAGCTATCAAGCTCAGAAGCAACAAAGCCCACATGGAAGAAGCACACCAGCCTGTGTGATCATGAGGTTTTGAAGGAATCAGGTATCAGGCATCAGGCATCAAAGAACAAAAAATCATATCATTGTGAATGAGGGGGAGTGCAGATTGGGGACCCACAGCCCATCTGTAGGCAACTAGACATCTCCTTACTGAATGGTCGCAGAGAGGAGATGAGCCAGTCGGTGCAGTGTAGCAGCGATGAAACATACAACTTTCCTCTAGTTTTTAAATGCTTCTCCTACCACCACCACTATCATGATCCCAATTCTACCATACAAATCTGGTTAGACCAGAGGATGTACACTGGTACAGATAGGAACTGGAAACACAGGGAATCCAGGACAGATCATCCCTTAAGGACCAGTGGCAAGAATGGCGATACCAGGAGGGTGGAGTGAGGGTGGGGGGGAAATGGGGAATCAATTACAAGGATCTACATATAACCTCCTCCCTGGGGGATGGACAACAGAAAAGTGGATGAAGGGGCACATCAGACAGTGTAAGATATGACAAAATAATAATACTTTATAAATTAACAAGGGTACATGAGGGAGGGAGGAGAAGGGGTAAAAATGAGCTGATACCAAGGGCTCAAGTAGAGAGCAGATGTTTTGAGAATGATGAGGGCAACAAATGTACAAGTGTGCATGACACACAATGGATATATGTATGGATTGTGATAAGAGTTCTCTGAGCCCCCAATAAAATGATTTTTTAAAAGTTTTTGTTAATCCTCTTTGTTCTTCCACATTAGTTGTACTATATTGTCTTAAAATATAGCTATTATGTGTTATACTTTCTAACTTAGTCTTCCTTTAATTTTAGTGCTAGTAGTAGCTATAGACTTTTGTGTTGATATTTCTTTGGTCATCTTGGTTGCTTAATACTTATTTCTTAGAACAGGAGCAGACAAAACTTTTACTTTAAAGGGGCAGATAGTGAATACTCTGGGCTCTGCCAGCAATGCGATCTTTGTTTCAACTACTGAACTTTACTTTTGGAGTATGAAAGTAGGTATGAAGGGTAGCTAGAATAGGGACTGTGGGGTTGTCTCCCCAGTGCCTGCATGGGCCACAGCAGAGGGTTTGGAAAGCCATCGGGCAGCCATTGCATATAGACTGAAACTGAGCACGCACAGACTAGGTTTGCCTAGCACTGGTGAAATCTAAAATCTAGCCTCCACCTAGGACCATACATCACCCAGTTGTGACTAAATGCAGATTAAATGCAACCAATAAGATCAGCCAATACCTTCAACCACGCCTGCCCAGCCAGAGGTGTTTAATACCCCGGCTGCTGGAAGGCCAGTTTCTGTTTTCTCTGGTCTTGTACAGGAGGTGCATGCTGTAAGCAAAGAACCTCCTGAGTGACCCCTCAGGGCCTGCTTGGGGGCTGCACCCTCCTGGGCTCTTGGCCTCTTGGTCCAGGGGGATTCCCCAGTTCTGCACATGTGGGTTTCACACTCCTAGTATTCTTTCCATGTTATAGTGAACCCCAGTGCTACTTCTGCGTGGCCTGGCAATCTTTCCAGAAATAGTGTGTACCCACCTGAGACTGGAAAACCTGACAATTTCCTTCATAAAAGCTCAATTGGATTACAAAAGTGCTTCTGTGGCATGAATTCTTTCAGCGCCTTAAACCAAGAACTGAGGTATAGCCCATACCAGAAACCTAACAGCTAGAGGCAGTATATAGACTAATGAACATAGATGTGCTCTAATGAAGATGCCTTTTAATTTCATAAAATTTAATCATGTGATTTTATTGTTCCTTGGACTCCCCACATCCCCTCCATCAAATTATTTTAAATATAGAGAACTGTTATTTTTTTTACACTATACAAAATCAGGTGGCAGGCTAGATTTGGTCAATGAACTGTAGTTTGCACACTCCTGCCCCATTGGGCTGTTCACAACAATTTCTTGCATGTTATTTGCTTTGCCCTTTATACTTAGAAGACAGTTTTATTAAATGTAGCATTCTTAGCTCATGTTCTTGTTCCTTGAATAACAAACATATGCATGGGTATTTTCTGTAAAGTCTGATGATAAATTAAATCTACTCTCATTTATAAATTACATACTTCACTTTCACATCCCCCAGGAATATAAAATAATATATGAGGGGGTAACCCCCAAAAAACTGGAATATTTTTTCAAAGCTATGTATTTATATATTTTTTATTATACAACCTTATTGCCTTCAAAGTACTCTCCACTACACTTAATACATTTGAAAAATCTGCAATTCCATACTTGGAAATACTTTTCCAGCTCATCTCTTTGGATGGCTGACAGCACCTCCCTCCCTTTTTCTTCACCTCTTCTATGTCATTAAATCGCTGCCCTTTTGTGTCCCTCTTCATTCATGGAAACAAAAAGTTCATTCATGGAAACAAAAAGAAGTCGCATGGAGACAGGTCAGGTGAGTAAGGAGCATGGGGCAAGAGAGGCATGCTGTTTTTTTTGCCAAAAACTGCCACACTGAGATGGCTGCTTAAGTGGATTCATTGTCGTGGTAGCAAAACAGTACACACACACACCCCGCCACAAATCAGACCTTTTTTGTGGCACACTGTTATGTATTATTTTCAGAACCTCTAAATGGAAAGCTTGATTAGCTGTCTGACTGTTAATTAACTCCAAATGAACTATTCCCCTCACATCAAAACAACAAATGAGCCTTGTCTTGATCTTTGATCTCACTTGTGGAGCTTTTTGTTTGGTGAGGTGATGAAGGCATCTTCCAGTGGCTTGATTGATGTTTACTCGGGGTTGTAAGAATAGCACCATGTCTTATCACCAGTAATGACCTTATAAAAAAGTCTAGGTCACATCAGAGCTGTTCTTTCAAAGCATGGCATGTTTCCACTCCATGCCCTCTTTGCTGATCAATCAGGACCAAAGCACAAATTTCATAGCGACCCTTCTCATTCCCAAATCTTGTGTTAAAATTCACTGAACTGAGCTCCGAGTTAGTTCAGTTAACTTCAGTGATCTGTCATCAGTCTTTGAGCACAAGTGCATGAATTTTTGTCCGTTCTGGAAGTTGATGGCACCCAGATTGAAATTTGTCATCAATCTACACTTCACCTTTTCTGAAATGAGAAAACCACTCATATACCTGAGTTTTTCCCACAGCACTGTCCTTGTAAGCTGTGTTCAATATCACACCAGTTTCTACGGCATTTTTCCTGAGCAGGAAACAAAATTTCATAGCCCTATACATTTGTCTTAAATCAGCCACACAAAAAACGAGGTTTGAGCGAAACTGCTTTTATGAAAAAATTTACTGTGACCAAAGAGAACCTTCCCAGGCGATGCCACTGGGTGCACCAACTCAGCGAGTTGTTTGATGGTAGCCTAGCGAGAAAAAGCGGACTCCGAAAGCTCCGCCCATCGGGACTTTTTTCTAGTTTTTTTTTTTTTGGTTATTCCCTTGTATTGGTCTTATTAGAGTGCATTCAATAAAAAGTCAAATCATCAACAACAAAAAAGTAGTTTATTAAACACTTGTCTGAGTAGTTACCCAAATTACTATTGTTTGTTTCCTTTTGTTTTGGATGAAACAGAGTCGTCCCTAAATATTTGATGCAAGTTCATTTTTTTTCCTTGTCAGTTTTATATTGGGGGAGCAGTGGAATAAATGCAGAAAAAAATCTGTTTAATCATTGGTTCCAGGTTGTTTTGCTCCTCTTAATTACAAGTTGTATTGAATAATCATAACCTATTTTGGATGTTCTCATTTATGCTATTATGTTGACTGTGTGTGTATGTGTGTGTGTGTGTGTATTCAGATTGCTTGATTGCATCTACCTGGTATTAAAAGCAGAAAAAAAAATCAAAGGCAGTACCATCAAGCCAATTCTGACTCATAGTGACCCTATAGGACAGGGTAGAATGGCTTCAGTGGGCTTCAGAGACTGTAACTCCCTATAGGAGTAGAAAATCCCATCTCTGTGTAGTATAGTTGCTTTTAAGTAAGTGGTTATGGTGAGCTTCTTTTCTCTTAGCAAGTAATATGAAAATGGAGTGGGTCGCCCTTTTGGGATAAAAAACATGAACTCAACTATTGCTATGTTCTAAAATGATTTAGTTACCTTGTTGAAAGCATAGATTATGTAGTTATGTGAGGTGATCACCTACAACCATTTCCCCCTCATAGAGCAGGTCTACTTTCATGTATTGTACATTTATATAGTTTGACATAGCATATATTTAGAAAACAAAGTTTTACTTCGAATAATTAGATAAACATATTTGATGGACAGGAACTTTATAAGCAGTGGTTATGGCTGAAGGTGTTTCTTAGCTACAATTTTGCATTTGAACACTGGTAATTATGGGTATTTAGATCCTATAATCTACAGGGATCCCATGGGCCTAGCTGTCTTATTATTCTTTTATTCCTGTCTTATCAGAACCTTCTGGAGCGGGAAGGAAAACAAAACAAAAACAATCTTGCCATTCTGCTTAGTGCTTTAGGTTATCATTTCATTTAATTCTTCAGTCAAACTTGCCAGGTAGTTATTGTTCTCATTTCACACGAAGAAACGGAAGTTCATAGACTTTAAACTCAGAATGTGTACTTTCTCTTCTGTCTTGCCCTTGAGCAGGAAGGAAGGCATACATCCCGAGTGTGAGAGAATTGGCTTTTATCCTCCTTTATTTTCCCCCCACTCATATTCTTTAAATCCCTTCATTGTTGATATCTTGAAAAATCTGTATCTCATTCTGGATTTGTCTCAAAACCTTAATACCTCTGTTTCCGCTTTTGAATATCGGTTCTTGACAGTCACCCAGGCATTTCAACTTAGTTTGTGCCACATTCTTCTTCTTTCCCCCAAATAGCTGCCCCTGGTCTCCTTCGTCTATTCATTCTGTTGATTCACTGTCCTGCTTCTACTTACTGCTGTAGGTAGATTTGGTCCTCTGGCCTAGAGTGGCCCGAAAGCAGTCCAAGTATCATAAGATTTTTATCAGGTAGTAATGTCAAAGGGAGAACCTAAGACATCAAACTGATATACAAATAGTGAGTTTATTATTGTTTTGACCTTGACTAAAGGCTATGTGAGAATCTAAGTATACATCTTAATTTTTTTGTTGCTTAGAACTCAGGTCTGTTTGTATCTACCTTATATTTGACTTCAATTTTTACCTAATGACTTTATCCTTCCTCTCAGAAAACCCCTCCCTTTTCTTTAGATCTTGCTCCATACTCTGGCAAACAAGAGTGTATTTTGTTCTGCTTCTAATTACTGTTTGCTTAATTTGCATTTACTTGATTATAATAACTTTAACATGGTGTAGTGGACCCATTCCCAGTGAACTAAACTTAATGTGTGCATAACAATTTTTATTGAAACCATAAATCTACTTGGTTTAAATGCCCACTGTATCCCTGAGGAAATAGCCCAGCAGCCAAGTGTGACCCCACTTCGCTACACAAAGGGCGAGGAAAATAGATAGCAGCGAAAGGCCTGCAGCCATAAGATCAGCCGTGCCCCATCCTTTCTTACCCTGCTCGGACACACACTGCAGCTCCTGCAGCACTAGCACAATCCTCTGAGGATGGGGGTTCTTGGGGAAGTTGGCAGATAACCACAAGCCAGGATCAGAAACGGAAACGATGTGGTCTTTGCTCCACAGCAGCACCACCTCTTCTCAGCCAGCAGTCAAGTCTCTGATTCTCAGACTCAGTCCTGGGCTGCTCTGACCCCTGTGTCCATGGGTCAGGAAGGCTGCCTGCTATGTAGCCTCACTACCCTGAGCATGGTCTTGACATGGGGCTGCTAATGGCGTTAGCAGCTTCCTTGCCTTGTAATCTCACTCAGTCGCTCATCTGGTGGGAAGTGCAGAGAAATGGGCATAGGTACTTTATTTTACTTCATAATTTCGAATTAATTTATTGTACTCACAGGACATAAATGGATTAATCTTTTAGAAATGGATATAAACTTTTGATATTTCATCTGTTTCTCTGAGGTGCTGGTCTATTCCTGTTCCCTTGAATTATTATTGACACCCTGTGGTTTTCACTCATGATGTCTCCACATTTTAGCTCACATCCCTGGCACACAGTTGATATTCAGTAAATATGAGTATTTGTGTTATACTGTGTTACAGAATGTTGAGAACACAAAGATTTATGAGGTGTTTTAAATACAAACTGATTACATTGGGTGGCAAGATATTAAACCATAAATATAGCATCAGAGAATTTGCTTTCCAAAGGGTATTGATAATCTCAAGCAAGAGTTCATGACTTTCAGTTAATTTTTCTTGGACCAGACTTTGTTTCATATATCTTATGTCTCAGGATAAGTCCTAAACTATTGGTACAAAGCGGCTTTGTGACGTCTCTGGCTGCGAGGGCAGGGGTTGGGCAGCTGAGCGTCGGCCCGCCCTCTTTCACCAAGGCCAAGGGGATAGAAACAACTGTCCCACGTGCCGGAAGCCAGCTGGAGGTGACAAGGACCCTTTTACCGGAATCTCATCGCGCTGAGACCCTGCGGGTGTCCTCGCGAGGTGAGGTCTCCGAAATGGCCGGTTCCAGTCAAGGAAACTTCGAGCCTCTGGACCTTGCAGAATTTGCTAAAAAGCAGCCCTGGTGGCGCAAGTTGTTCGGCCAAGAATCGGGGCCCACTGCCGAAAGGTGCAGCGTGGCCACCCAGCTGCTCATAGGAGGCGTCACCGGATGGTGCACGGGTTTCATATTCCAGAAGGTTGGAAAGTTGGCGGCAACAGCGGTGGGCGGTGGATTTTTCCTCCTTCAGATCGCGAACCATACCGGTTACATCAAGATTGACTGGCAGCGAGTCGAAAAGGACATGAGGAAAGCCAAGGAGCAGCTGAGAATCCGTAACAGCGACCAGATCTCCAGCGAAGTCCAGAGCAAAGCAGAGGAGGTGGTATCGTTCGTGAAGAAGAACGTGCTTGTGACAGGGGGTTTTTTTGGAGGCTTTCTGCTCGGCATGGCATCCTAAGGCGGACACCTTGTGTGCTGTTTCCCCCCGTCATGCTTCAGAACGCGCCAGCTGTGTTTTTCCCAGCAGAAGCTTCTACACGCCATCACAGGATATTGCGTCTCTGCTCATCTTCCTCTCCTCCTGCGCCTTCCTCCTTGCATTGGCAGATCAGAATAGCACTCTGTTTGTACAAGTTAACTTGGCGCTGACCCGACTTGAACTTGCCGGTGACGGCAGAGACAGTGGACATTAGCTTCTCCTCCCAGCACTCTCCCTACATGGCTAGTCTGTGCGTCAGCAAGAACGAGCCTCTCCTCTTCATACGCTGCAAGCTGGCCCACCCAGAAGGATGGCTGGGTCCTCAGAGGTTGCCCCGAGGTGTTGGTTTGGAAAAAAATAGCATGTAGACATCTTGTACTTACATCCGGCACAGAAAGGACCTGAATACATTTGCCTTCAAGCATAAAATACTCTGCTCTCTTGTCTACTTCTTTTATTGGTCTTAAACGATAGAGCGAGAACTGTTTATACCTGTTACTATGATCCTGATGTAAATAACCGCATAAACATTTACAATTTAAAAACTCTGACTATAGAACGAACCTATGAAAGTATGAAGGTATTTGGTAGGAAGGTCTTTGGGACACTGGTCCTTACCATGGACTGGCCCAATTTAGGTAATCCTGTGAACTCCACGACTGAGCATAAGTGCTATGTGATGGTAAATGAGTGACTAAGTGGGGCTCGAAGGAAGTGCTCAGCTTTATAGTTAATTAAAGTTTAAGCTTTCAAATTTGAAATACTCTTCCCTTTTTGTCAGAACACACTGAAGTAGCCATAGCTCCTAGCTTCAGTACCAATTCTAGTATTTTCGTATTTACTCTATAGGACATTTGCAAATTTGAACCAAAACTTTTGGAGAAGTGAGAGTCTATTGCATTCCGAATTGAAAAGGATGTGATCAGCTGTCTCCCAATGGTCCCAACTCTTAGCATTTTTTTCAGAAATAAAATCGTGCAATCTTAAATATATATATACATATATATATTGTTATAAAATTATAAAAAACATTTTATTAAACAAAATACCCAAAATAAGAAACTTTCAATATATCTTCTGTCCAGGTCTCTGTATTTCTGATGGTGGCATTTCTGTCTTTGTAACCCTTTCTTGACTAATTCTTCACTCTTTGATTTATACCACATCAAAATGGCAATATTGATATCCCCATAGGGCTCCAATTGCATTCCTTTAAAATGTTCTGTGAGTTTTAGAAAAAGAAGTCTGGAGGGACGCGCTCGGCAGTGGGTTGGAGGGGTAAGGGTGCCCAATCGCAGTCTGGAAGGACAGCCCCTGCCTACTAGAAGAATGAGTAGTTGCGTTATTGTGATTGAAACAGATTTCTCCATAGAACTTTCTTGGAAATGTTCTCGCCAGTGCAATTTTGGATATTTTAAAAATTTCATTCTAATAAGTGATCGTTCTATTGCCTTCATAAAAAGCTACTAAGATGAACCCTTTGGAATTTTCCCCTCTCGCCACAAAAAAAATTCCTTTTAACCTTGTGAGCTGACCCCTCAGCCTTGAATTTAACTGGCCCAACAGATCGTACATGCTTGCTTTTAAGTTGTTTTTGCTATATAAATAATAAATACATGTATATATTTTTCTTTTTATAAAATTTGACTTTCTATAAAGCTCTCTAATTTTTTTTGGTAGTTGTTATAAATTTCAACTTGTATTTTTCCACAGGCAGCAGAAGATGTCGTTTTCATTGGACCTGACACGCATGCTATTCAAGCCATGGGGGACAAGATTGAGAGTAAATTACTAGCCAAGAAAGCAAAGGTCAACACGATCCCTGGCTTTGATGGGGTAGTCAAGGTGAGGAACTAGTTTACTATGCTCTTTATTGTATGAGACTTCAAGTCAAATATTTTGTCAAAAGTGGAAGGTAAAATGCAATTATGTACTTATTTTTAGATATATGTGTGTGTAAAAACAGCAATGTTGCTTACACTTGTGTTATTTTAAACAGTATACATAAGTTTAAAGATAAATGAAAGCCCTTTTAGCATTTTATTTAATGGACCACTATTGACTCATATTTTCATATAAAAAAGGTGTTTATTTAATAAAACGGTTTTAAAATGTGATCTCAAGTCTTTCTTTTTAAAGCTTGTAAATTTATGTAATGTTCTAAAGAATATGTATGATTTCCTCTGTGCATCTTTCATTAAGCCTCTCTCTGTATATATAATTATAAAGTACAGTCATACTTCAGGTGGAAAGTAACCATCCACCATGACTGAGTCCAAATAACAAATCTTTACTGAGCAAGTGAATCCTCTCGCATGAGACTTCTGAGGAATAGAGAACTTCAAATTTGTGATCCCGCCCATCTAGGAAACTTACTTGTTTTTCATATGAGAGGAAAATCCCTAGGTAAGCATTTAACTTTGTAATTTGACTTAGAATATAAGAACTATTCATTTCAGTGTTTCTTATTGTCAACTGGTGTCAGTTCTTCATTGTGCAGGATTATTTTATGCGCTGCAGAATAATTAGTGACTTGGGCCCCTGTTTAGTGACTACATTTTTGTGCAGCGTCTATATTATTCTTTATCTTTATTCAAACGGTTTTCTTTTTTCTCCTCTTTTATTACTAGAATGAGGTGATCTACATCCCTTCTAAAGCCAACTACCTTTGTTCTCGATATATCTTACTGTTGTATTTTCTTTTCTCTGTATCTTAAAATTCTTTATTTTTGTAAAGCTCCTTTCAATTATCATTATCTATTAGAGATGCTCAGGAAATCAAAAGGTACACTGCTCTTTGTGCGAGATGAGGAAGCCGTAGTGATAAACTATTGCCATGTTGCGGCTCACACATTTAGTGCTGAAGACATCTATGTCTCGCCCATCAGTCAAGAAATGCAGCCCCTCACCACCACTGCATTGCTAGCTGCCACTGCATTTCTCCTCTTCCTCAGAAAAACATCTTACAAAAATGGTTCCTGCTTGCTTTCATAGCTTCCCCGAAACCTTTCATCTCTGCAATCCAGTTTCTGTTTTCTTTTCCTCATAAGAGTTCATTGTTTGACTCGTATATGTTTCTGAGGAGATTCAAAATACCCTGGCTTGGGTCAGGCGTACCTTAGTCCTCAAAGTGACATCCTTGCCCTAAGGTTTCTATCTAATCTTTTGAGTTACTATTGTCAATTTTAGGCGCTCTGGTTGTGTACAGGGCTACACATTGACCTGCTAACCCCAAGGTCAGTGGTTCAAACCTACCATCTAGCTGCTCCGTGAGAGAATGAGGAGACTGTCTATTCCTGTAAAGATATCAAGTCCTGGAAACCCAAAGGGGCATTTTTACTCTGTCCCAGAGGGTTGCTATGAGCCAGAATCTGCGCAATGCCAGTGAGATTGGTTTGGGTTATTGTCGATTCGATTCCATATAGATTGCTCTTTAAAGAAGCAGACCTTTTGTACTAATTCACCGAGACTGTGTTTGGTTTGAAGATGACTTTAGGGGATATTTTTGGTTTACGGTTTAAAGATGAACTCAGGTTATAGTTTCAAGAGTTCATCCAGCCCCATAACTCCAGAAAATGTGGAGTCCATGAGAATGTGAAATTCTGTATATATTCCTTCCTTTTTATCTGGATTCTTCATTAGAATCTTTGATCAAAATGATGAGGAAAGGTAGCTGGGCTCCATCCAGTTCTCTTAGTCTCACAGCAAAGGCAAACGTTACTCATGGAGCAACTAGCCCACATTCATCCCCGACTCCTAGTCATGATTCCTCCTCTTCCTCTGTTGCTCTAGGCCAGTGGTTCTCAACCTTCCTCATGCCACGACCTTTAGTACAGGTCCACATGTGCGGTGACCCCCAACCGTAACATTATTTTCGTTGCTACTTCATCACTGTCATTTTGCTACTGTGATGAATTGGGTGGCCCCTGTGAAAGGGTCGCTCAGCCCACAAAGGGGTCACGGCCCCCAGGTTGAGAACTGCTGCTGTAGGCAAACGGACCAATGGTCATGTCTGGCATGGCTGCTTGCAAGACGTGGACACTGACTGAGCAGCAGATTCTTATTGGTTATTTTGTAAGAAGGGATGTTCTTTGGTCCAAGAGTGACAGTTGTGGGCTGGGACAAAGCCATCATTTAAAGAATTTGTTTACTCCGAGGGAGAACTTGCATAAAAATTGCAGAATTTTACTTTAAGTTATAGCACTTGTATCAATGAACAAAGTTACCCATTGTCAACTTATGACCAGTGAAATTTCTTAATGGTAGTGGTTCTCAACCTGTGGGTCATGACCCATTTGGGACCGAACGACCCTTTCACAGAGGTCACCTAAGACCATCGGAAAACACATTACGGTTCATAACCCTAGCAAAATTATAGTTCTAAGTAGCAACGAAAATAATTTTATGATTTGGGGTCACCACAGCATGAGGAACTGTATTAAAGGGTTGTGGCATGAGGAAGGTTGAGAACCACTGCTCTATGGGTGGAAAATGGGTGCTTGATTTGTCATTGCAACATTGCCCTCTGTGTTCTGTTTTCTTCATTTTCTTGGCTAATATACAGCACTTTTTTTTCCCATTGTTTCATAAGGTTCATAGGTGTCATTGCTAAAAGACGCTCAACGGTGGAAACATTTCGTTTCATCTGTAAGGTCCTGAATTTATTCTGGGCCTTTTTCTGCTGGGTTTCAAGTTTTTCCAGAATATGTAGTATGAGGTTGGAGATATGACAATGTGGCTATTTTTCATCCAGTTTTTACTTTTTTATTAGTTAAAATTTTAATTTCTGCCCCAAGGCTGCTCACAAAAAATGGGACGAGAGCAGAATTCTCTCCCACTTAGGGTCTACTTCCGAGTGCCTGCTACCGCTATTCAAGAGTCTATTTCTGAACTTTTTGGTAGACGCATTCTTTCTTTGCTAGCACACTGGGACTCAGTGCACAGGCTATTTTTATAGGGACTAATTTTGTGATAACTTACAAAAGACCTTGTTCATCATTTGTATTCATTCTAAACCTTTTTGGTTCCTCCTGTGATTTGGTGTTTCAAGTTACCTTTAGGGTCTCTCTCCCCCCACCCCCTTTCATTCCATAATTTCTATCCAGAGGTTCTTATTAACACTACGAACCGTAGATGTCAATTTTAGACCGTGGGTTATATATTCTTAGAATATTCTCATTTTTTCTGTAAATGCCTGTTAACCTTACAGAGGTTTTAGGTAGTCTTTGACAACTGCCCCGGGTTGAGCTTGAAACCAGGGTTTTCATCCAGCCGCATGGCTGCCATTGGGTCAGCCCCAACTTGCGGTCACACACGTGTTGCAGAGTAGAACTCCACTTCACATCATTTTCTTAGTAGCTCTTATCAGGGCAGATCACCAGGCCTTTTCCTGGGTAGAATCTCTGCAGGCAGTGCATTTGTAACTGTTGGAGCCCTGGTGGGTTAGTGATTACACATTGGACTACTAACTATAAGCTCAACAGTTTGAAACCACCAGCTACTCTGAGGGGGAACGATGAGTTGTTCTACTCTGGTAAAGAGTTAATTTCAGAACCCCCCCCCCACCGAAGGACTTATACACTGTCCTATAGGGTCAAACTATCCGTATAGAATCGACTCAATAGCAGTGAGTTGGGTTGTTGAGACAACTGGCTCCTGTAATTTCTTATAATGAAGATCACTTTCTAATAAAGAAGTCTAAGGCAGCCAATTTCCCTTCCCTGTGCACTTTGTCGTACAGAATTAGAATAAACAATATCGAGAGCATTTTGTTAATCATAGGCAAAGTTTTCTATAACGATACATTTTTTTCTTAATTAAAAGATCACATAATAATTCATACATCAGTTGTATCAAGCATATTTATACATATGTTTCCATCATTCTTTTCTAGATATTTACTTTCTATTTTTTTAGAATGCAAATTTTCTTTTATATTAGCTTTTTACAAATTAAATAAAGGAAATTGTAATTGGGAATCTTGCCAGTTGCACACACTTAAAATGGTATGTATATTCATTAAAAAAATTTGTTGACGGCTCATACAACTCTTATTACAAGCCATACATACATCAATTGTATAAAGCACATTTGTACATTCATTGCCCTCATTCTCTCCCTCATTTTGCTCTCCACCTAAGCCACTGGCATCAGCTCATTTCCCACCCTCCCTCCACGCTCCCCCTCCCTCATGAACCCTTGATAATTTATAAATTATTATTTTGTCATATCTTGCGTTGTCCGATGTCTCCCTTCACCCACTTTTCTGTTGTCTGTTCCCCAGGGAGGAGGTTATATGTAGATCCTTGTTATTGGTTCCCCTTTCTACCCCACCCTCTTTCCCCCTTCCAGTATCGCCAGTGTACATCCTCTGGTCTAGCCAGATTTGTACAGTAGAATTGGGATCGTGATAGTGAGTGGGAGGAAGCATTTAGGAACTAAAGGAAAGCTGCATGTTTCATCGTTGCTACACTGCACCCTGACTGGCTTGCCTTCTCCCCACTACCCTTTTGTAAGGTGATATCCAGTTGCCTACAGATGGGCTTTGCGTCCCCACTCCGCATTCACCCTCATTTACAATGATATGATTTTTTGTTCTTTGATGCCTGATACCTGATCCCTTCAACATGTCGTGATCACACAGGCTGGTGTGCTTCTTCCATGTGAACTTTGTTACTTCTCAGATAGATGTCTGCTTGTTTACCTTCAAGCCTTTATGACCCCAGACACTATATCTTTTGATAGCTGGGCACCATCGGCTTTCTTCATCACATTTGCATATGCACCCATTTGTCTTCAGCTATCTTATTGGGGAGGTGAGCATACAGTGATATGATTTTTTGTTCTTCGATGCCTGATAACTGATCCTATTGACACCTTGTAATCACACAGGCTGGTGTGCTTTTTACCTTTGGGCTTTGTTGCTTCTGAGCTAGATGGCCGCTTATTTACCTTCAAGTCTTTAAGAGCCTAGTTGCTATATCTTTTGATAGCTGGGCTCCATCAGCTTTCTTCACCACATTTGCTTATGCACCCACTTTGTTTTCAGCGATTTTGTCAGGAAGGTGAGTATCATGGAATGCCAGTTTAATAGAAAAAAATGTTCTTGCATTGAGGGAGTACTTGAATGGAGACCCAATGTCCATCTGCTACCTTAATACTAAACATATATATATATATGCACACAGATCTATTTCCCCATCCTCATATAATATATATTTGCATATGTACAAGCCTGTATTTAGACCTCTATAAATGCCCTTTACTTCTAAGCTCTTTCCTCTATTTCCTTTGACTTTCCTCCTGTCCCACTCTCATGCTCAGGTTTCAGTATTCCTCTCGGTTACATTACCCTTGATCACACCCTGCCAGGCCTCCCACACCCTCCTCACCACTCATTTGGATCACTTGTTGTTCCCTTGACCCTGGGTTTGTTAACACAACTTCTCCCCCCACCCTCATGTTCCCTGGAACTGTTGGTTCTGTTGTTTACTCCTCCACATTGTTCACCCAGCCTGTCTTATTTAGACAGACCTGTGGAGATAATAACATACATAAAAACATGACAGAGCAAAAGCAAGCAACAGAAGAAAACAAAACAACAACAACAAAAAGCTAATAACAAAAAAAATCCTCAACACAACAACATAAAAAAGAAAAGCTTGTAGTTAATTCAAGGACTGTTTGTTGGCCTTTACGATTGTTTTCCAGTCAAGTCTGATAGAGTACTAAGCCCTGGCCCCAAAGTCTATTTTTAATATTCCTTGGGGACTTCATTGCTTAGTGTATTGCTTTGGTGTGGTGGGGTCAGATCAGGCGCAATCCCCACACTGCGTCTCCAGTGTTGTCCCTTGTAGAGCTACGGGTCAGTGAGGGATGTCGTGTCTCATAGTGGGGTTGACCATAACTTTAAGCACAGTACATAGTATTAGATAACTATTAATTAATTAAAATAAATTTATTGAACCTGTACAATATGGTTCCCAAATAAACATTTTAAGAGGATTCTCAAGGAATATTTTTTTTGCTTTAAAGTCTAGTTTTATTTCTAATACACTTTAATTCTGAGACTTATAAAAGATATGCATAAGCACGGGAGTTTCAAAAAGTTCTTGTGAAAATGGATTTAAAAGATAGTGGAATTTTTTCACAAACTTTTTCATACGCCCTTGTATAAATTTATATATATATATTTAATCTTGGCAATTTAGATTTCTTGTATAAGGCTATATCCAAGTCAAATTATCTTAAACTCACTGTCACTGAGTTGATTCACTCACGGAAGCCTTATAGGACAGTAGAGAATTGCCCCAAACAGTAAATGTTTATGAGTCTAGAAAGCCTCATCTTTCTCCCAAGTTGCATCTGGTGGTTTCAAACTGCTGACCTTGCAGTTAACAACCCAGGGCATGATCCATTATGCCACCAGACTCCAGTTAGAACTATAAAACTTTTCAAATTTTGATGTTTAGAGTTTTTGGGCAGATTACCTTGAGAAGATATCTATACAGATAGACATTTATTGATAACAAATAGGTAATGTAAATACTTGAAACATTCTTAGAATTTTAGCAACTCAGTTAACAATGGTTTTGCATGAGAAGAATGCACGTTCTAATGCTAATAATGATGAGTACCAGAATGAAGAATATTTCTAAATCCGATTGTGGTGATGATTGTACAGCTCTGCCTGATGTGATTCAACAATGGAAGAGAAGATGACTTTATAAGGGTTCTTCAAAATTAGTCTGTAGTATTTTTAAGACTCTTTTTTTTCTTGGCAACGGAATTTATTATGTTCTTTTTTCCCCTTGGCATAATTTTCACCATAAGCTTGAGTAAATTTGTTATATTTCTCATTAAAACTTTTGTTCTTTTCCCACATGAATATTTAGACTATTGTGTGAAACTATTTTACCATGCCCTTAGGACACATTATGGACAATACTTAAGTAGTCTTCTGGTATGGTTTTCCTTATGGTTTGTAGTTCAGTACTCGATTCATCTTTTTTTCATTGCCAAGAAATGAAGGCTTTTAAAGTATCTTTTTAATTAGCTATCTAATATCCTGCATTTACCTTACAACACTCAGTCTTTTTCAACATCTTGTCAGCTTACTTTGTGGCAGTGGATAGCAGAATGAGGAGGATGAGGCACCAGGAGTTGAAAGACAGCATTTGGGACCCCAGCTCATTTGTTTAGCAAATAGTAAGTGCTGACTATTTGCCTCAAGGAGCCGTGGTGGGGCTGCATTGCTAAGCACAAGAAGAATAGTTCAAACTCCCCTGCTCTGAGGGAGAAATAACAAGGCTTTCAAGTACCCTGTAGCATTATAGTCTCGGAAATCCACAGAGGCAGTTCTGCCCTGTCCTACAGGGTCGACTGGAGACAGAATTGACTGGATGGCAGTCAGTTGACAGTCTCAGGGAGTCTACATAAGTTAGCTCTCAGTCATCAGTAACTCGATGACAGTGGGTTTGGTTTTTCGGTTTTATTCTTTGCCCTGCCGAGACCTAGATGAAATCATTTGAGTTGGAACAAAGTGGGTGGTGTGAAGACAGATGGCCAAGTGTAAGCTATAGGATTATGTGATTATGTCTAGTGTGAAGTCTAGGGTGGAATCACCAGTGAGTGTTGAAATGCCCTATCATTAGTCCAGTTTTGGTGGAAACCCATTTAAGTTCTCTGGATTCATAGTGTTTTTTGAAGGAAATAATAAAAGCACTGTATGGTAATATATTTATATGAGCTTTGAAAATGCACGCAGTGTGAGTTTAAAGGAGTAATCGTTTTATTATCTAATTAACAAGCTTTTTTTTAAAGACATTATTGCTTTGGCAGAAAAGGGCAGATCTTTTAAAAAACTAGTGACAAGGGAATCCACACACACGGAAAAACATCAAAACAAGTTGTGCCCTAGTCATTTGAAAGTACAGTATTGAACATTACATATTGTTAGCCCTGATGAACCTAAAATAAGGAGCCTGGGCGGCAATGGTTGAGCGCCTGGCTACTCTCCAACAAGTTCGAGGCCTGAATTCACCCACTGACTCCGTGGGGGAATGATCTAGTGATCTCCTATAAAGATTGCTAGCTGTCCAGCTATGTGGACAACTGCCCCTCCCCCCAGAAGAATTTACTTGAGAGGATGGCACTGAAGCTGCAGCTAGGGGAGAAGGGCATGTTAGATCAGAGCAAAGAAGGGGGAGGAAGAGAGAGTGGAGCACATCCTGGCCCATCAGGCCTGGAGGATGATATCCCCGCTCTGAACAGCCAATGGACAGAGTAGACAATATGGCTGATCCCACTACGAGACACACCGTCCCTTGATGGCCCAGGACCCTAAGGGAGACAGCACTGGAGACTCAGGGCCGGGACTGGCCCAGACTGACCCTGTTACACTGAGGCAAACCACTAAAAGCGTGCGGCAGAGCAACCGTGTGAGCAGAGAAGGGAGCCCCCGAGGGAGTACAAAGGACAGACAGACTCTGGGGCCAAATCATGGCACCCCTTGGACCTGACTGAAGGACACGGCTAGAGATAAAAAATCAGACCTTGATCTATTTACAGGTTTTTCTTTCTTTTTAATTTTTTTCTTGTAATTAATTTATTCTTCTATGGGTAAAAAAAAAGAAGATTGCTAGCTGTTGTTTTGTAGGTTCGAACTCATAGTATCTCTGTGTACAGCAGAATGAAACAAGGCCCAGCCCCGCACCATTTTAACAATGGTCGCTCTTTGACCCCATTCTTGGCGCCCCTGTGTCGGTCAGTTGGTTTTGTTGAGGGTAGTCTTCCTCATTGCTGACCTTCCTCCTTCCCACGGATGACAGCCTTATCCAGAGACTGAGGCTGGTCTCTTCTGAGGACCTGTTCACAGTATGAGATGAAGTCTCACCGTCTTCTTCTCTAAGCAGCACTCTGGCAGCATTTCTTCCCAGGCAGATTTGTTCATTTTTCTGGCAGCCCTGGTACTCTCAGTATTCTTTGCTATGACTCAAAGGCACCGGTTCTTCTGTCGCCTTTCTTACTCATTGCCCAACTTTTGAATGCACACGAGGTAACTGAAAATAGCATGACTTGTTTGCACCTTTTTTCTCAAAGTGACTTTTTAAAATTTATTTTTTTAAAGCAGCGTAAGCCTTTGTGCAGCAGATTTGTCCAGTGCAAACCATCATTGGATGTCTTGACTGCTGCTTCCTTGGGCATTCATTGATTGTGGGTCCAAGTGAAATGAAATCCTTGGCAACATGAATATTTTCTCTGTTTGTCGTGATGCTGCCTATTGGTTCAATTGTGATGGACTAGAAAACCCTATAGGGCAGTTTCTTATCCGTCCCACGAGTTGACTACACTTAACCACAAACCAAACCAAATGTTTTGACTTTCTGGATACTATCTCAGAGGCATTAGTTAATTTAAGAGCCAGTCTTGTTTACTATGCAGATTTTATAATTATATGAAAGCACACAAACTTTCAGAAATACATGAATCTATATTAAAACATAAAGATTATTGTGCTTGACATTGAATCAGCTGGTAAGCCCTATGAGCTGAAACTCATTTCTGGGGCCCAGAATTATTTAGTCTTGCTTAATTTTATGTAATATTGCTGGATAGATGTAGGATGGTTGAATTTGTGAAAAGTATGTGTACATATCTACACGCACATATATCTAATGAGGCTTCAAAAAGTTCATGGAAATATTCTGCTTTGAAGTCAAACTTTAACTTAAGCTTTTTGAATTGCCTTCATATGCATACATTATTGGTGAATTCTCTGAATTACCCATTAAAACTTGCCCATTAGGTCTTTTAAAGGAATTTCTTAGAAGTTTATTTTCTTTCAGAATATATATATATAATTTTGCAAATATACTTTTAGATGTTCAAGTGAAAAGAAATGTTAAACGTTTCCTCGTTGGCTTATTATAATCCAGTGTTCATCAGTCATCACGCTTCCGGTGTTTTGTGCTGGAGTCTCTAATTGTCCGCGTTTGGCAGGTTTAACACTTCCTGACTGAGAGGCTATTAAGGGGAAGTATTCTCGAATAACTGTCAGTGACTTGAACAAAGAACCTTCAAACTGAATGTGTGGAAACCACTAACATTCTTAAATGGCTCTTTTCATGGATTTTTATCCCTTTAAGCTAAAATTTGGAGAATGTAGGGTTAGTGAAAACAGCAAGGTGTAATAAAGCAGTAAACCTTGATTTTGGGGTGAGGGTAGGAGGTATAGATTTATCTCTGCCTTGAAAACAATTGTTATTTGGAAAATCTCATTAGCAGATGTGACTGCTTGGAGTTAAAAAAGACTTAAAACTGATGTTGCTTTCAGGACTGCTTTGAACTTAACAAGCACCTATTTGTGGAGCAGACTGGCTAATGAAAGGAAATTAAATTTTTCTGACAACTTCCCCTGCCAACCTCCTTATACAGGGGATGTTATTAGGTACTGAAGACTTTTAAGGAAGATTTTTTTTTCGTTAAAAGACATAAAGGAACCCGATATAAACATCCCCCACCCCCACCCATTCTAAGGGTGTGGGGGGGGGTTGGGGTGGGGGTGGGGGTGAGGCTGTTGACATTTTCTACATTTAGAATGTGTTACCTTAAAAAACTCCAGGCTTAGAAAATGGTTTGGGTTTAGCATCTTTCAACTTCCTCTGTTTTCCCTCTTTATTCTTATATGAAAAAAATGCTTTATAAGTGTTCTCTGTTGGGTGTGTGAGGTGGGAGTTAATGATCAGGGAAACGGCTTAGATTCAAGCCAAGTTTTTGTCCTTTTAGTGTCTTAGAGGTACACGTTGCATGTGGTGACATTTAGCAACAACTAACCCTTATCTTCTACTGCATTGGAAGGGAATTTATTTCCGTGGCTTTTTAAGTATTTTATTTCTCTGGTTGGTGTATATAGGTTTTGAGTTTTTAATTTTTGTTAAAAACCTTAACTGGCAAAGATAAGATTTATACCGGGGGTGGCGGTGGTGGTGGTGGTGGTGGTGGTGGTGGTGGTGGTAGGGATTTTAAAAAATGTATTCCCCTCCCCCAATAACAGATCATTCTTCTGTAGGTACTGGAATTTACTTTTTTATTTCTGTAAAAACCTATTCAGTTTTTGCCAAACAATAGAGAATCAACTCCCCCTGCTGACAGAATCTCGGAAAACATGACATAAATACCAGCGACAGAAACAAGCTGGCTGTGGACAAGCTTTAATGGTCTGATTTATGATTCAGTATTGATTGTAAACTTCTAAATTCTGCCATTAAATTCTGCAACTGCACCAAATCATTTGGCAATTCAGGTAGTGCTTCCTGCCAGCTCATTTCAAACTGCTTTGAGTTTCTTAATGTAATAATGATGAGGTAGAATTTACATTCCACTTATGGTATTAATTTTACATTTCTCCGAATGAAAAGGGTTAGAAGGTTGTAAAATTGAACATTAAATGAATCAGAGGAGACAGTAGTGCAATATATGACTGCCCTGAAGACATTGTGCAATGGCTGATGGGATTAATGTTGAGTCTCATTTCCTGCTTTTACAGGATGCAGATGAAGCTGTCAGAATTGCAAGGGAAATTGGTAAGTTCTTAAATCAACTTTGGTGAGGATCCTATGCTTTTCAGTAGATAGGCTGGACTAAACATATGAAGTAATTTCTTTTTTTGCAAGTAATTTCTATAGAGAAATAATATTTTAATGGCTTTAGGTTTCTGATTACTTGTCTTTCTAGATGAATTTATCAGCTGAATTGCCATACTCTATTATTAAAGTGGACTTTAAAGGATAATTTGACCTTAGTTAAAGCTTTATTGTAAGATGAAATCACTAGCTGATTACAAAAAAATTGTCTTAAGATTGCTTGTATGCAATGTAAATTTATTTGTGCATAGTTAAATTTAGTTTATTTAAGTTAAGATCATATGTGATTAAAATGAAGATATACTTAACAAGTCTATCCCAGTGTTTACCTTTCCCAAGACATTAAATGTCAATTTAATAATCTTGCTGGGACAGAGGGAGTAGAATGTGAAATGCTAGGACCAAATATTCTAAATTCGAGGAGCCCTGGGAGTGTTCTTGGGTAAGTGTTGGCCTACTTACTACCAGGTGGGTGGTTCAAACCCACCAGCCACTTGGAGGGAGCTGGATGAAGCTTTCTGCTTCCAGAAACACTAATAAGGTTGTTGAGTGTGAATCAATTCAGTGGCAGTGGTATATTAAACTGGAGAAACAAGGCCAAATGAGGGACATTTTAACAACCCTTTTACATCGCTGTATTAAGTTTAATTGCACTTGGATTGTGCTTCTCAACTTTTAATAAAAAAATTATACTCATGACGCTTGTATTTTCAGTAGTTAAGAAAATGTATTAAAATTATGGATTAATATTGCTATGAAATTATTTTATATTTTATTAATCAAATCTATGTCTGTCTGTGTTTGACAAATGGTTGTTGAAAAATGAGCAATAGTAGACACTGCTTGGTAATCAGTGATTCACAGCATCTTCTTAGCTTTCCAAGAGTCTTTAGTCCAAACGTTACAGCATATTACATTAACATTTCTATAGTCCTGTTTTCTCATCAGGGTTGATTATCTAAAATTACTTTATGCATTTGGACACATTTGATTTGGCAAATTGTACATAGCTGTCATATGAAACTGACCATTTGCATCAACAAATATGTTCTTCGCAAATGGCATAGGCTGCTTAGCAGTTCTTCAGTGAGTGACTTGAAAAAGCATTTTGGGTGGTTGCATCCCTGTTTCTAGTTATGTCTGATTAAATTATTTGGGCCATCTTATTGTTTGCGTGTGTGTGTGCTGTAAAATAATTCCTTACTGATCTACCAAAAAATCCCAAACCCATTCCTATCAAGTTGATTCTGACTCTCAGCAACCCTATAGGACAATATAGAACCTCTGTGGGTTTCCAAAAGTAAATCTTTACAGGTGTAGAAAGCCTCATCTTTCCCTGAGTCTAGGAAGTTCTCAGTGCTGGGACTCTGGATTCAAAGGACATGTTCATTCCCATCTCTTTCTTGTGGTAGTCAGGTTCTCCCTCTCACTGCTCAATTCTCTCTTCTTTTATCCTATGTAAGATACAAGCCACACCTTGGGGAAACTCCTTTTACATTGGGTCAGGACTGTGCCTTATTCGCCGCCCCCCCTTTTACAACTAATTGGCTGGTCATTTCATATCATATCATGGGGGGGGCGATTACATCATTACTTAACTGCAAAACCACTGAAAAATCTCTACCTAGCCACATTGACACATATTTTGGGTGGCACAATTCAATCTGAGACAGGGAGGGTTTTCTAAAATATTTTTTTCTTTTATCATCTACCTTCAGCTTTCACAATTTTGCTTTCTAATTCCAGTTTACCGAAGACCCATTGCCATCGAGTTAGTTCCGACTCAAAGAGACCCTGAATAAGGTTTCCAAGGCTGTATTCTTCCTCCAATTCCATTTGGAGGAATCTAGCATTTCCTTTACGGGAAATGCTTTCTCGAACCCTCGACCTTTTGTTAGTAGTGCAACGCTTACCCAACGGCACCACCAGGGTTCATGACATGAGATTTTCATTGTCTGATTGTCAGAACTTCCAAGATTCTCCAGTGGAACCCCGATATTTCAGAGTCTAATGCAAACCGATCGTGTTATGTTGTTGAGTGCCATCGAGTTGATTCTGACTCATAACAACTCTGCATACGACAAAAGGACACACTACTCAGTCCTGCACCAGCCCCACAGGTGTTCTTGTTTGAGGCATTGTTACAGCCCCCCTTCCCCCATCCCCTAGCAGTCCAGGTGGTCCTGGGGATGGTCAAACTGGGACAGGGCTCTGTTGTTCTGCACCTAGGGTGTGTGGGATTGGTTGCCCATGGAACTGCCATGAGTCAGGGCTGACTCTGGGGCAGCTAGCAAGAACAGCACCCTGCAGTACATAAAAAGGACATCATTTGGAGGAATTTAGAGAAATAAAAAAGGGATTAGAGAATATAGAATTATATGAGTGTGATATATTTTTAATTATTAAGCTTTCATGTCTAACATATCCTTTATGTAAAATGTCCTGGGCCAGGTTCCTTTACTTGCTTTCATGTCTCTCCTCTACCTTAGAGTATTGTGTAATCTTTGTAATAATAATCTGTAAATCATGTAGTCCGTAGACTGGTTTTCATTGTTTTGCTTTAATGCTGTACTTACTCCCTTTTCTGCTTTTCATCACTGAAGTTGCCCTCTTTCCTTTGTATTTGGACTCATTCTTTATAACTCTGCTCTTTCCTACCTTTCTTCAATTCTTACCCAATCATTCCCTCTCGTTTGTGGAATAAGTAATTGCAGTCATGGCTGTTAAGTTAGAAGAGTACTAGTGTGTTCCTCTTGTACTCAAAGTAAGGAAAGCCATAAATTTTAGGTTAATAGACTTAATAAAGATTCAGGGTCATCAACTTTTACAAACTTTCTGGAATTTCCCAGAAAAAACTCTTTAGACTAGCAGTAGAAGCTTCCCATAAAATGTATTTCTAAAAGAAAAATCTATTTCTAAAAGAAAAAAATTACATAATAATAAAAAGTATTTTTTGCATTGTTTGATGATTTATCAGTTTTACTTTTATTCATTTTAAAATAAACAATGTCTTGATTAATAAATAAACAACACCTTAACTTAAACAGCCGTGTATAAACTCCTCTGAGAGTTGACCCATAGGGTAGTGATCCCCTGGGACTCCCATACAACTGGATTACAGTAAAACCTCTGAGCCTACAGTGCATGTGTCACACTGGCTGGTAGAATGCCCTCTCTTGCCTTGCCGGCGTTCCTGTTGTTGCCTCTCCTGTTCTCAAATATCTGCTCGACTTCTCTGTTGGAAACAGAAATCAGTGCTGCCAAGAGAGAACCTTGTGTTGAGCATGGAGGAATTAGGTCCTCTTGGCTTTTATTTATATAATAATGGGAGTTGCTGCTTCGGAGACATTTAGGTCCAAGTGCCTAGCACTCTGTAAGTTCTTTTCTAATGCTAATTCTTGGGTGTCGCTATTTCATTTGCATTTAAGGAAACTCACCCAGAAAAACTAAGTCAATTAGCCCAAAGTTTTAGAGCACCTGAGTGGTGGGCCTGTTATGTAAATGTAGGTGTGTTTGATTCTATTCGTGTGTGTGTGTGTGTGTGTGTGTGTGTGTGTGTGTGTGTGTGTGTGTGTGAGAGAGAGAGAGAGAGAGAGAGAGAGAGAGAGAGAGAGAGAGAGAGAGAGCGAGGGAGTAAGTTAGGGAGTTAGTGGGAGGGTGAGTGAGTTAGTGAGAGTGAGTGAGAGAGTGAGAGTGCTTGAGAGTGAGTGAGTGAGTGAGCGAGTGAGTGGGAGAGTGAGTGAGAGTGAGTGAGAGAGTTAGTGAGTGAGTTAGGCAGTTAGTGGGGAGGGTGAGTGAGTTAGTGAGAGTGAGTGAGAGCGTGAGTGAGTGAGAGCGTGGAAGAGTGAGTGAGAGAGTTGTATTTGATTTTAAAGACCATGGATACAGATTCAATTATTGGGATTAGAAGAATTCGAGCCACCACGTTGTGCAGAGTACTCCTTAAGCACTTGCTATGCAGAAGTAGATGGCCTCTTATCATTGACTCCAATGAGGAAAAAACCAGTTAAGCTTTTGTTACACACACACACACACACACACACAAACACACACACACACACACACACACACACACACACGCTGGTTTTCGTCACCCTCCTTGTCTCCTGCATTCACTCTGGTATTTCCCTTTGCTTCTCCAAGGTTAGCGATAAGAAGACGATTATTATTTTCTCCTACCTTTAACCCTCTGGTATACAAAAACAGTGAACTTGATTTGCATTAGGATTGTTTTTTGTTTTTAAACTGGTCCAAAAGATACCTAATATAAATTGATTCTTAGAATGAAAATAAATTGTAAACCTAATACTGTTCCTTTACATTCCATTTCTTTTCTTCATCCCTCTTTCTCATAATCACAAATAGTGCCCACACTTAATATATTATAAAATCCTTGATTCTATCACACGCTAAACCTACTTCGCCCACTGTTTATGCATCTCACTATTACCTCAATCAGTCGCTGAATAAGTTACTGAGATTTATCCTGAGAGTGTCTTTCCCTCATCCCATGGCAGATCTTTCCGAAAGTACCGTCAGATCTGCATCCAGATTATATCCCATATTTCTTAGCTGTACTACACGAACCTTAATGGCATTGTGGGTTAAATATTAGACTGTGATAGCCTAAAGATTGATAGTTCAAATCCACCAGCCACTCTTAACTGGAAAGATGAGGCTATTTGCTTTTGTAAGTGGAAACCTTCTGGAACAGTTCGATTCTGTTTGGCTCAACAGCAGTGGGTAGGTTGCAATCTTTACTACAAAGCCTCCTGGTGGCACAGTGGTTAAAGCACTGGACTGCTATCCCCAAATTGGTTGTTTAAACCTACCATTTGCCCTCCTGAAAAAAGCTATTACCTTCAGCTTCCATAAAGGTTTATGTACTTGGGAAAAACAAACAAACAAACATATGGGTACTTCTACTTGGTCCTATAGGGTTGCTGTGAGTTGAATCAGAATCAACTTGATAGTAATAGGTTTGCATTCTTAATTTTATCTTCATTAATGTCATTCTCCTCCAAGCCATGCTCATCTCTTACTGAGACTGGGTTTGCTGTGATTCCCCTGGCCAGTCTAGTAGGGGCCAGTCTCATGCTTAGAAACTTGTTTGGGCATGCCCTTGATGGAAATTGGAGTACTAGGGTCACATGGTTCTAAGATCACCCTTTTGGCACTGCCCTTCACGTGAGCCCCAGCCTTCTCCGTGGTGGCGAAGACACCAGTGGACTCTACGACATCCTCGACACAGGCCTCCCCCCACTTGATGTTGGCGGGGTCTTGCTCCTGGAAGATGGAGATGGTCTTCCCACTGATGATAAGCTTCCCATCCTCAGCCTAGACGGTGCCATTAAACTTAGCGTGGGTGGAATCATACTGGAACTTGTAGACCATGTAGTGCAGATCAATGAAGAGGTCATTGATGGCCACAACATCCATTTTGCCAGACTGGAAAGCAGCGCTGGTGACCAGGCGCCCAATTCGGCCGAATCCATTCACGCCAATCCTCACTGTCCTGTGTCCGGGATATGGCTGGGACTGCACGGAACGGGGGAGGTGGCTGTCTGTTGCACGAGGAGGAGCAGAGAGCCTGAACTTCTTGTAAAGAATAGTTTTGTATACTCTGGAATTCCATACACATGGGTTCACATATTAGTCCACTTTTTAAGATTTCCTACACTCAGCATAAAGCTTTTGGAATTTCTTGATATTGTTACATATATCAGTGATTTGTTCTTTCTTTGGTTAAATGTTATTTCACTGGATAAATAGATCAAACTTTATTCCAAACACCATGGCTGCAACAATGGGCGTCAGCCTAGGTTTTTGTGAGCATGGCATATGAGCAGACAGTGTTTTGTTCTGTTGTGCATAAGGTCGCAGTGGTTCGGAACTGACTTGATGGCACCTCACAACCACAAAAAACCGCAACAGCAACCACTTTCCTACTGTAGCAAGATTGTATAGGTAACAATATTTGCCTTTGTTACCATTAACTCTTACAAACCTCCCAGTGTCTTACTTGCTTCTATAATTTTTTTAAAATATGGAATATTTCAGAATTTACGTGTCATTCTTCCGCAGGGGCCATGCTAATCTTCTCTGCATTGTTCCAAGTTTAGTACATTTGCTGCCGGAGCGAGCACTTTATACTTTTTTGGTGCCAGCTTCCCTCTTATTGCATGCTTTCTTCCAGTTCATCCAAACGAACACTGATAAGCCCTCTCAGTTGTTATTTCCCACTCTGATAATCATCAAAAATGTTTCTTTTTTGATGAACGCTTCTTAATTTTTGTAATTGAGATCGCATATGCAATATTTTTTGCTTAAATAAATTTACTCAGCATAATGCCCTCCAGGTTCATCCATGTTATTAAGTGTCTTTAAATGTTATTCTTTAATATTGTGTGGTATTCCATTGTGTGCACATACTGAAGATTATGCATTCTCTCACCATGGGCATTTTGATTTTCCCCCATTATTTTGCTTTTGAAAATAGTGCTGCAGTGAACATGGATGTGAATATATTTGCTCTTATTTCCTTAGGATATTTAGCAAGTAAAGTGATTGTGGGGTCAAATCATATTTCGTTTCCCAACTTTATTGGGAAACATTATACCACTTTCCAAAGTAGTTGCATTGTTTTATAGTCCCACTAGCAGTGGGTGAGGGTTCCAGTTTCTCTGCACTCTCTGCTGTTATATGTTTTTGTGAACTTTGCTATTATTGCTTGATTGAGATGATATCTCATTTTAATTTTTATTTGCATCATTCTAAAGGAGTCTTGATGATGCTGTTAGTTAAGTACTGAGCTGCTAATCTCAAGGTCAGCGATTCAAACCCACCGAAGGCTCCCAGGGAAAAAGATGAGACTTGCTGTTCCTGCAGTTTGTACCCTGTCCTCTAGGATAGTTATGGACCTGATGCTAGTGAGGGTGGAATGGGTAATAATTGCGAGCATGTTTTCATGCTTTTGTTGGCTGTCTGATTGTCTTCTTTGATGAAGTGACTATTCATGTCCCCTGTTATTTTTTAAAAACTGTATTGTTCATCTTTTTGTTCTTGATATGGTGAAGATTTTTGTAAACTTTAGAGATTTGTGTAATATGTAATTGCCAAAAATAATTCCTAAGTAGTAAATGAATTAAAAATCACTAACAGAGATCTAAAAATATCTAAAAATAATTGATCATTAAAAATCCCTATCGGGCCGGCCCTAATCCCAACTTTGTGGACCCACCAGGTGAATGCCCTTCAGAGATCAGCACTGAAGCTACAGTTTGGGGAGAGGGGCATGTCTGATTAGAGCACACAGGAGAAACAAAGAGGGATAGAGAGTGAGGGGAACTCATCCTGCCCCACCAGGCCTGGAGAATGATATTCCTGCACAGAGCAGACAATGTACAGAGAGGGCCATAGACCCTCCCGGTGTCACCACTCTCAGACAATGTACAGAGAGGGCCCCACCACCAGACACAACATCCCTCACTGAACCATACCATTATGAGGGACAACACTGGAGAAATAGTGTGGGAAGTGTGCCCGATCTGATCCCATCACACTGGGGTGAAACATTAAGGGCATGCAACAGAGCAGCAAGGGAAGTAAAATGATGAAATCCCTGGGGAATATAAAAAAATAGACTTTGTAGACCGAGTGTGGCACCCCATCAGACTCGACTGGAAAATACTCCTAAAGGTAAAAAAAAAAAAACATACCTGGAACTATTTATAGGCTTTTCCTTTTTCGTCATTGGCTTTTTTGTTGTTATTTTGTTTTTGTTTTGTTGGTTTTGTCTTCCTTTGTTTTGTTTGGTTTTGCCTGACATTTGCACTTATTAATGTCTATCTAGAAAGGATAGGTGGGATAAACAATTCAGAGTTGAAAATAATGGGATCGACAGTTGTGGGGGGACACAAGAAAGGGGAGGTAGGAAAAAGGAAAGGGAGTGGGCAATCAACCCAGGGACAAGGGAACAACAAGTGAACTAAAATCAATGGAGAGAAGGGCCTAGGATGCCTAGTGGGGCTTAATCAAGGACAATGTAACAGCGAGGAATTACTAAATCCAAATGAAGGCAGTATATTATAGTGAAACAAGAGGAAAGTAAAAGGAAATAGAGGAAAGAACCAGGAGGGAAAGGCATTTATAGAGGTCTAAATACAGGCATGTACATATATAAATATATTTATATGTAATGGGGGAAATAGAACTATATATTATTGATCTTAAGAATTAAGATAGATGGGCATTGGGCTTATTTAAAAAATCATTTTATTGGGGCTTAGACAACTCTTATCACAATCCATACATACATCAATTGAGTAAAGCACCCTCATACATTTGCTGCCCTCATCATTCTCAAAATTCGCCTTCCGCTTGGGTGCCTGGAATCAGCTCATTTTCCATTTTTCCCTCCCCCTCCTTCTCTGCTCCCCCTTCTCTCATGAACCCTTAATATTTTATAAATTATTATTTTATCTTATCTTACACTGCCCGGCATCTCCCTTTACCCATTTTCCTGTTGCCCATCCCCCAGAGAGTAGGTTACATGTAGATCCCTGAGATCAGTTCTCCCTTTCTACACCCCTTTCCCTCCCAGTGTCACCACTCTCACTGCTGGTCCTGAGGGGGTTCACCTGTCCTAGATTTCCCGTGTTTCCAGATCCCTACTGTACCACTTTGCATCCTCTGGTCTAACCAGGTCCGCAAGGTAGAATTGGGATCATGATAATTGGCGGGGAGGAAGTATTCAAGAACTAGAGAAAGGTTTTGAGTTTCATTTTTGCTACACTGAACCCTGAGTGACTCATCTCTTCCCCACTACCCCTCTGCAAGTGATGTCTAGCTGTCTATAGATGGGCATTGGGTCCCCATCACGTACTCCCCTCATTCACGGTGATGTGATTCCCCCCCCCCCGCCTTTGTTGTTTGAAACCTGGTCCCCTCTGTCCTTCATGATCACACATGTTGGTGTGCTGCTTCCATGTGGGCTTTGTTGCTTCTGGACTAGATGGCCGCTTGTTTACTTTCAAGCCTTTAAGTCCCCAGACGCTGTATCTCTCAATAGCTGGGCACCATCAGCCTTATTCACCACACTTACTTATGCACACATTCGTCTTCAGCATTTATGTGAGGAAGGTGATCACACAATGATGGTTTTTGTTCTTTGGTGTCTGCTACCTGATCCGTTCAACACCTTGTATTCACTTAGGCTGTGTGCTTCTTCTCTGTGGGCTTTGTTGCTTCCGAGCTAGATGGCCTTCAAGCCTTTAAGACCCAAGATGCTCTATCTTTTTGATAGCTGGGCACCATCAGTTTTCTTCACCATGTTTGCTTATACACACGTCTGTCTTCAGCGATCATGTCGGGAAGATATCATGGAATGACCATTTAGCTGAGCACGGTGCTATTGTATTGAGGGAGTGCGTGCGAGGAGGCCCAATGTCCACCTGCTACCCTACTACTGAACCTATAAATATATGCACCTAGGTCTATTTCCCCCATAATCATAAATATACTTACATATGTACATGTCTGTATTTAGGCTTCTATGTAAACCCTTTGCCTCCTACTCCATTCCTCTATTTCCTTATGCTTTCCTCCTGTCCCACTACCAAGTTCAGCCTTCATTCTGGTTTCAGTAATACCTCTCAGTTACATTGTGGGCATTGGGCTTTTACTCAAGTACTCCCTCAACCCAGGAACACTTTGTTCTCTCTTTTTTTTTGTTGAACACTTTGTTCTAATAATCTGGCTGTGATGCTCACCTTCCTAACAAGATTGCTGAAGACAAAAATGGGTGCATAAGCAAATGTGGTGAAGAAAGTTGATGGTGCCCAGCTATCAAAAGATATAGTGTCTGGGGTCTTAAAGGCTTGAAGACAAATAAGTGGCCATCTAGCTGAGAAGCAACACAGCACACATGGAAGAAGCACACCAACTTGTGTGATCACCAGGTGTTGATGGGATCAGGTATCAGGAATCAAAGACCCAGAACAAAAAATCATGTCATTGTGAATGTGGGGGAGTACAGAGTGGATACCCAAAGCCCATCTGTAGACAATTAGACATCCTCTTACGGAAGGTTCACAAGGAATAAAGGAAGCAGTCAGGGTGCAGTATAGCACTGATGAAACATACAGCTTTCCTCTAGTTCTTTAGTGCTTCTTCCTCCCCACTATCATGACCTCAATTCTACCTTACAAATCAGATTAGACTAGAACATATACACAGCTACACATAAAAGCCTGCAACAGTCCCTAATAAAATGTAAAAGAAGAACAAAAAAAAAAAAAAAAGCCTGCAACACAGGGAATCCAGGATAGATAAACCCCTCAGGGCCAACAATGAGATTAGAGATACTAGGAGGATAAGGGGAAGGTAAAGGGAAAAAAGGAGATTTGATCACAAAGATCAATCTATAAACCCTTCTAGGGGGATGAACAACAAAAAAGTGGGTAAAGAGTGATAGAGAATGATGTAAGATATGAAACTAATAATCTGTAACTTATCAAGGGTTCATGAGGCTGGGGGAGGGAGGAGGAAAAAATGAGGTGTTGATATCAAGGGCTCAGGTAGAAAAAAATGCTTTGAAAATAATGATGGTAATATATATACAAATGTGCTTGACACAAGGGATGCATGGATTGTGGTGAGATTTAAAAGCCCCCAATAAAATGATTTAAAAAAAATTACACTCTCAGAAACTCACAGGGGCAGTCTTCCCTGTCTTAGGGTGCTGCTAAGAGTTGACTTCTATTTGATGGCAATGAGTTTAGTTTTGGTTGTTTAATCCATAATGTCAAATTTATTTTTACAGGAGTGATCATAACATTCCCTTCTCATGTATAGAAATTAGTTACTACCCCTTTGTCATTATTTTGGTAATTTTGCATCTTTTCTCTTGTGCTTTTGATTAGTTTAGCCAGAGATTTATCAATTTTATTAAATTTTTCAGTATTTCAGTATGATTTCATTATATAGCTTTGGTTTTGACTGTTTTCTGGCTACTATGAACTTTGAGTTTTCTTTTTCATTCTTAGAACTTTACATAAATATTGAAAATTATATAATACTTTATATATGCATTACACAATTCCTCACTCTATGTAGTACTTAAAGAATCATTTTATTGTGGGCTCATACAACTCTTATCATAATCCATACATACCCCATTGTATCAAGCACATTTGTACATTTGTTGCCATCAACCTTCTCAAAACATTTGCTTTCTACTTGAGCTCTTGGTATCAACTCATTTTTTACTCCTCCTTCCCTTTCCCACCGACCCTCCCTCACGAACCCTTGATAATTTATAAATTGTTATTATTTTTCCATGTCTTACACTGTCAGATGTCTCCGTTCACCCACTTTTCTGTGGCCCATCCCCCAGGGAGGGGGTTATATGTAGATCATTATGATCGGTTCCCCCTTTCTTCCCTACCTTCCCTTCCCCTCCTGGTATCTCTACTCTCATTATTATTCCTGGGGGGTTTATCTGTCCTGGATTCCCTGTGTTCGAACTCTGATCTGTAGCAGTGTGCATCCTCTGGTCTAGTTGGATTTGTAAGGTAGAATTGGGATCATGATAGTGGGGTGAGGAAGCATTTAAGAACTAGAAGAAAGCTGTATGTTCCATCGGTGCACCCTGACTGGCTTGTCTCTTCTCCGTGACCCTTCTGTAAGTTACAGATGGGCGTTGGGTCTCCACTTCCCATTCCCCCTCATTCACAATGATATGATTTTTTTTGTTCTTTGACACCTGATCCCTTTGACACCTTGTGATCACACAGGCTGGTGTGCTTCTTCCATGTGGGCTTTGTTGCTTCTCAGCTAGGTGTTTTCTCCTGTAGGTTATTTATCTTGCCTATCTTATCTAGATTGACCTGCAGAGATAATAATATGCACAAAAAACAAGGCAGAGCAAAACAAACCAACAAAAGTAAACAAAACAACAAAAACCAACATAAACCAAGGGGGGAAAAAAAAAGAGAAATGTCTGCAAATAGCTCAAGATCTGTTTGTTGGCCTTTAGGAGTGTTTTCTGGTCGAGTCTGATGGGGTGCCATGCCCTGGCCCCAAAGTCTATTTTTGGTATTCCTGGAGACTTCGTTGCTCTGTTCCCCTTGCTGTTCTGTTGCACGCCCTTAGTGTTTCGCCTCAGTGTGGTGGGGTCATTCGGGTGCAATTCCCACACTGTCTCCAGCATTGGCCCCATATAGATAGTACTTTTATATAACGTGCTTAAAGGTAGAGATTGGGATCCAAGGAAAATCTATTTTTCTTCTCTTGGAGACTTAAAAAAAAATAGATCAACATCTGCTCTACCATACTTAATGTTCCCTGTGCACTTAAAAAGATTGTGTATTATGATGTTTGTTGGGCGTGGAGCTCTGATGCAAACCACGAGGTCAGCAGTTTGAAAATCCGAGTGGCTCCAGGAAGCAAATGAGACTGTCTACTCCCAGGAAGATTTCCAGGCTCAAAAACACACAGGGCCAGCCCTGCCCTGCCCTGCCCTGTGGAGTTGTCCTGAGTTAAAATCGACTAGATAGCCATGAGGTTTCTTTCTTTCTTGAGTGACTAGGTGGAGTATTGTATAATTGTTACTTAGACCTATTGCCTGATAGTATTTTTCAAGTCATTTATTATTATTCTTGCTACTTTTTTCTCTTCTTAATCTATCATTTACTATAGAGAGGGCTATTAAAGTTTCCAATTTTTATTGAGTATTTTCTCCTTTTTTGTTCTTTCAGTGCTTTCTTCATATATTGCAGCTCTTTTATACACATATCTGTTGAATTGTTAAAACTTACTAATTATCTCCTTTTTCATTCTGTAATATCTTCATCACTGCTAATATTTCATATTCCGTGTATTTGATAATTTTTCTATTGTTATTTATGTTTGTATGTATGTATATATATGTATTTATTTTGCTAGTGTATTACTTTCTTGTGACTGCCATACAAAGTACCACAAACTGGGTGACTGACTTAAAACAACAGAGCTTTATTTGCTTGCAGTTCTAGATGCTAGACTTAGTTAAGGTTTAGGCTGGGCCATGTACCTTCTGAAGTGGTTCTTCTCAACCTTCCTAATGCCGCGACTCTTTAATACAGTTCCTCATGTGGTGGTGAACCTCCAGCCATAGCATTATTTTCGTTGTTACTTCATATCTGTATTTTTCTACTGTTATGAATTGGGCGACCCCTGTGAAAGGGTCATTCAACCTCCAAAGGGGTCACGACCCACAGGTTGAGAACTGCTGGTCTGGGCCTCTTGAGGGGGAGACTATCGCATTGAAGTTTATTGGATTAAAGTTGTCAAAGATTTCATCTTGCCTGTATCCACAATCAATACTCACTGATGAAACCGTTAAGAGATCAAGCAATGCATTGCATTGGGGAAATCTACTGCACAAAACCTCTTAAAAGTGTTGTAAAGTGCTTCCTTTAAGAACTAAGGTACGCTTGAAGAAGCCATGGTATTTTCTTTTTTTTTTAAACGTTTTATTAGGGGCTCATACAACTCTTATCACAGTCCATACATATACATACATCAATTGTATAAAGCACATCTGTACATTCTTTGCCCTAATCATTTTCAAAGCATTTGCTCTCCACTTCAGCCCTTTGCATCAGGTCCTCCTTTTATTTCCCCTCCCTCCCTGGTCCCCCCTCCCTCATGTGCCCTTTGTAATTTATAAATCGTTATTTTGTCATATCTTGCCCTATCCGGAGTCTCCCTTCCCCCACTTCTCTGCCGTCCCTCTCCCAGGGAAGAGGTCACATGTGGATCCCTGTAATCAATTCCCCCTTTCCAACCCACTCACCCTACACTCTCCCAGCATCGCCCCTCACACCCATGGTCCTGAAGGTATCATCCACCCTGGATTCCCTGTGCCTCCAGCCCTCATATGTACCAGTGTACAACCTCTGCCCTATCCAGCCCTGCAAGGTAGAATTCTGATCATGGTAGTTGGGGGGAGGAAGCATCCAGGATCTGGGGGAAAGCTGTGCTCTTCGTCTGTACTACCGTGCACCCTGACTGACCCATCTCCTCTCCTAAACCCCTCTATGAGGGGATCTCCAGTGGCCGACACTTGGGCCTTGGGTCTCCACTCTGCACTCCCCCCTTCATTCAATGTGGTATATATATATATATATATATATATATATATATATATATATATATATATATATATATATATATATACACACACACACACACACACACACACACATATTCTTTTTTTTTGTTGCATGATGCCTTTATACCTGGTCCCTTTGGCACCTCGTGATCGCACTGGCTGGTGTGCTTCTTCCATGTGGGCTTTTTTGCTTCTGAGCTAGATGGCCTCTTGTTCACCTTCAAGCCATTAAGACCCCAGACACTATCTCTTTTGATAGCCGGGCACCATCAGCTTTCTTCGCCACATTTGCTTATGCACCCATTTGTCTTCAGCGATCCTATCATGGAGGTGTGCAGCCAATGATATGATGATTTTTTGTTCTTTGATGCCTGATAACTGATCCCTTTGGGATCACTCGCTCACTCAGGCTGGTGTGTTCTTCCATGTGGACTTTGTTGCTTATGAGCTAGATGGCCGCATGTTTATCTTCAAGCCTTTAAGACCCCAGTCACTATCTCTTTTGATAGCCGGGCACCATCAGCTTTCTTCACCACATTTACTTGTTCACCCACTTTGGCTTCAGCAGTTGTGTCGGGAGAGTGAGCATCATGGAGTACCAATTTAATAAACGAAAGTATTCATGCATTGAGGGAGTGCTTGAGTAGAGGCCCAAGGTCCTTCCGCCACCTTAATGTTAAACCTATAAATGTAGACAATTAGATCTATTTCCCCATCATATATATGTTTGCATGTACACGTCTTTGTCTAGACCTCCATAAATGCCCCTTGACTCTCAGCTCCTTCCTCCTTCTCCCTTGACTTTCCTCCTGCTCCACCACCATGCTCCGTCCCCACCTGGGCTACAGCTATACCTCTTCTCTACGCAACCTTACCCTTGATCGTTCCCCATCAGACCTGTCACTCCCCCCTCACTACCATTTTGGGTCCCATGTTGTTCCCTTGTCCCTGTGTTTATTAACACCACTTCCTTACCCTCCTGCCCCTCCCCCACCCGGATCTGTCTGTCCCCCCGGAACTGTCTGTCCTATTGTTTTTCCTCCAGCCTGTCCTATTCAGACAGACCTGTGGAGACACTAACATGCACGAAAACAAGACAGAGGAAAACAAAGCAACAGTATACAACCAGACAATAAAACAACAAAAACAAACCACTGACAAAGAACAAAACAAAACACTTCACAAAAGAAAGGCTTATAGTTCGTTCAAGGATCGTTTGCTGGCCCTTAGGAGCGTTTTCCAGTCCAGTCTGTTGGGGCACCACACCCTGGCCCCAAAGTTCACTTTCAGCATTCCATGGGGACCTTGCCACTCCATTCCCTTGCTGTTCCACTGCACTCCCCCAGTGATTTGCCTCGGTGTGGTGGGATCAGGTGAGGTGCAATTCCCACACTGTGTCTCCGGTGCTGTCCCCTGTATCACCCTTAGTCACTGAGGGGCATCATGTCTCATAGTAGGGCAAACCATGTTGTTCTCTCTGTGGACTGGCTGCTCTACTCAGGAACATCATCCTCACGGCCTTGTGGGCAAGGCTGTGTTCCACTGTCTCCTCCTGCCCCTTCATCTGCTCCCGTGTGCTCTGATCAGATATGTCCATCTCCCGGAGCTGCAGAATCAATGTAATCCTTTGAAACAAATTCTTTTCGGGGGAAGGGCAGGAATCCACTTAATTTTTGGTGCTGGGCCCTACTCCACGACGGGATATTGCATTCACACCTTGCGGAACTGGGTTGAAGTCTGGTCCCACTTTCCCTGTGGAGATATAAACAATACCCTCCCCTTGGGTGGATTAGTGCCCCATGCCCCCACTCCCCTTTTCTTCCTTATATTCATCCTTTTATTTTCCTTTCCCACCTCCTCCACTGTTGTCTACCATGTGCATCCCTGGTTTTGGTCTGGTCTCTGCCATACTACACAGTCTTCACCCCAGAAATGTTTGTATACAGTAGCTTTTTCCCCTATGCCACTTTTGCATAAAAAATTTTTTTAAAATTTTTTTAATTAAAAATTTTTTTAATACTTACCTCAGCGGGCTCATGTTGTACTTGTCCTTTTGTGCCTGACTTACTTTGCTTAGCATGATTTCCTCCAGTTCTTCCCATGCCGCTATGTGCCTCATACGTTCATCACTGCTTTTTAGTGATGCGTAGTACTCCATTGTATGTATATACCACAGTTTTTTAATCCAATCGTCAGTTGATGGAAATTTGGGTTGTTTCCAACTCCTTGCAATTGTGAACTGTGCCGCAATGAACATTGGAGCACAGATGTCTGGTCTTGGTTTGTTCCTTGCCTCTTCTGGGTATATGCCCAGTAGGGGAATTGCTGGGTCATATGGTAACTCTATTTCCATCTGTTTTAGGTATCGCCAGATTGATTTCCATAGTGGCTGTACATACTTACAGTCCCACCAGCAGTGGATGAGAGTTCCTGTCTCCCCACAGCCCCTCCAACACTTGTTGCTTTCTGATTTTTTGAATTGGGCTAACTTTGAGGGTGTCAGGTGGTACCTCATTGTTGTTTTAATTTGCATTTCTCTTATGGCTAAAGATCGGGAACATTTTCTCATATGTTTGTTGGCCATTCGGATTTCTGTCCCTGTAAAATTTCTGTTCAAGTCCTTTGCCCACCTTTCAAGTGGGCTATTGGTTTTTTTCTTTTTGGAAGCTATCAGAGTATTGTAGATTTTAGTAATAAGACCTTTGTCTGATGTGTCATTGCTAAAATGTTTTCCCAGTCTGTGGAATCTCTTATTACTCTCTTGGTGAATTCTTTAGATGTACACATGTGTTTTATCTTCAGTATATCCCATTTGTCGATTTGTGCCTCCTCTGTGTTTGTGTCCTTCCCTATTTCTGATAGCCTGTGTATTCCCTGCGCCAAAGTTCTCAAGTTGGTCCCAATTCCCTCATTGATGGCCCTAATAGTGTGGGGTTTAACTTCAAGGTCTGTGATCCACCTTGAGTTTATTCTTGTGCAAGCCATGGCATTTTCAATCACCTCATGCCTGGGGAAAAAGCACAGCCGGGAGAAGGGTCCTTAGAGGCAAGGATGTTAAGACTTTGCCTCAGGTACTTTGGGCATGTTATCAACAGAGATCAGCCCCCAGAGAAGGAAATCACACTTGGTAAAGTGGAGGATAAAGCAGTTTAAAGAAGGAAGGTCTTCCGGCAGAGGGCAATACTGGGGACACACGGCACGGAGTGAGTCTGGTTTGACTGTCCCAAACAGTGGGGTGAACCAAGAAGGGAACATAACAGATCTGCAACGGGAGCAAAGCCAAGCCATAAAACCCCTGAGGAGCCCCCACACTAGACTTCAGGCTAGGACGGGCAGTTCCAGGAGCCCCCTGGACTGGTGGGGAGATAGTCATAAAGGTCAGCAGTCAGACCTGGAATTACCAATGTTTTCATCCCCCCCCTTTTTATTCAATCTGTTGTTTTCTTTTTGCTTTGTCTATTATTTTTAGTGTTGCCTACCTTTATAAGACAGGCTTGGGAAGCAAGCCTGAGGAGAAAGCAAAAGACGGATGGATGGTTCCGGAGGGACTTGAGGGGAGGAGGGGTTCAGGAAAGGGAGTGGTGAGCAGGCAACACCATAGATGGGGGAACAACTAGGGAATTGAAATCAACAATGAAGAGGACGAAGAACACCTAGTGGTGTTGGAGCAACAGCTATCTAGCTGCGAGGAATTACTAAGAGGCAGAAGAAAGGCGAGCGTGATGGTGGGGCAGGAGGAAGGTAAAAGGAAAAAGGATCTAGGAAGCAAAGCTATGAATAGAGGAATAAACATAGGTATATACATCTGTAAATATATTCATTCATAAAAATAGAGGTATTGGCCTATGTACTTATATTTATATGGCAATACACAGAGGGAGTGGATGGACTGTGGGCCTTTAGGGGCCTCTGCTCAAGCCCAATATATGTCTATAGACATATTTCTATATTTTCTCCACTAGGGAGTAAGCTCCACAGAACAGGAGATTTTTCTCAATTGTTCATCTTTGTATGTGACAGAGCAATATTCTAGTACATAGTAGACTGAGCCCTAGAGCTGGCGGGTAAACATTGGATTGATGACTAACAAGGTGAGTGGTTCAAACCTGTCAGCCACTCTGTAGGAGACAGGTGAGGCTATCTGTTCCTATAAAGATTTACAGGTGAAGGTATGAAGAGCAGATCACCGATTCTGTTACCCAAGTTTCACATTGTACGTATTTTGTTTCACCTCATTCTTTGTAACCCCCTCAGTGTAACATCACTTTAACTCACTTGCCCCTGCTTCCTATTTCTATTCTTCCCTCTTTCCTGACTTTGAACTTTTCCCCTGACTAGATGCTGCCCTTTTGATCTTAAATGGTTGATTGTTCTAGCCAGGAGTGAGTTCAGTTCCAGACCTGAGGAGTGCTTAAGAGCCATAATCTCGGGGGGTCTCACTTGTCTCTACCTAACCAGTAAACCTGATTTCTTTTATTATTTTGAGTTTTTATATTTTTATTCTCACTCTGTCCAGGATTTTCTAATGTGATTCTCTTTAGAGCAGGTGGTAGCCAGGCACCATCTACACACTGGTTCTCAACATTCCTAATGCCGCGACCCTTTTTCACACAGTTCCTCGTGTGGTGTTGACGCCCAACCATAGCATTATTTTCGTTGCTACTTCATAACTGTCATTTTCTACTGTTATGATGGGACGACCCCTGTGAAATGGTCATTCAACCCCCAAAGGGGTCTCAACCCGCAGGTTGATCTAATTCTTTTTGGTGTCAACATTGTGGAGACTGATGTTTTCTTGGTCCCATAGTCCATGGTAGTATTCGTTTCCATCTGTCTCGATTTTCATCATTTTTTTTTTACCAGTAGTTGTATATTACTTAGGTGATTCTAATGAAACCAGGAAAACTAAATAAAAACTTTCTCATCCTCAGAAAAAAACTGAATATATTAGATATGTAAATTATAACTAACATTTCTAATAGTCTCCTGTTATATGGGTAGTTTTTGATGATGAATTAATGACATGGGCTTTTTGCATGTAAACCCATGTGTATAATGAAGAGATTATTATTATTATTTTAAAAGATTTTCTCAGGCATGCTAGATTCTAATTTTTAGAAAATGCCTTCTTAAAAAAAATAGATAACGAAAGGCTCTTCTTTACTGCTTAGGAATAGGCTCCTTCATTTTTCCTGCTTTCAGCCTGGATCCCTCTATGTGACGGTCACGGTGGTGGCACAGCACTGACCCGGACAAACGCTGTTCCTCCCACTCTCATGGAGGACCTGTGGCATGCACAGTCTTTCATACTTGGCTGTAGAGCTGGTATTTTTAGTTTCCCAGTAGTTCCCCTACTAGCCTCCCCGATACTTTTACTGAATTGTACTAGTTATTTTTTAAGCTTTTCCCATGTGTTTTCAATTTTCTCTTGTTCCACTATTTTTCCTGAAATGTCCAACTCATGTTCACATTTCATAATCTGTTCAATCTCCTCTTTTTACAAACATATTTATCTTAATCTTATCTGTACCTTTCTCCAGTTTTTTCTCCTCTGAATCCCCAGTGATATAATTAGCTAGGGACTTTCCCTCTCTCCTCTTCAATTATAAGGTTCCCAATGTAAAAACAATATGTTATCTTCTTACTGTACTTAGCATTATTTATGATCATCAAAAAACTAAAAAATTACTCCATGTAAGTATAAGTATCCACAAAAACATCAGTGTTGATTAAATTAAAATGACAACTGAAGTAGTTATGAAACAGGAAGCATGAATCACTTTAGCTCAGTTAAAGTGAAGAGTGATGTTTTGTGATGCAGGGTTCAGAAGGTCTGTGACATTTAGCCTTCTCTTTCCCTGAAGGATTCTGCAACCGGATTATTACTGTATTAGAGCATTACGGTCCTGAAGAACCTGTTACAGACTCACTGATAACTACTTTCTTTAGAAAAGATCATAAACAAATGGTTTCAGACATAAGGGTATCTTCACCCTATTAAAAAAAACAAAACACTTCTTTAAAAAAAAACACTTTTCTTGATTAATCATTATATATGATATTTGCCAAAATTTTTAATTGGTGTTAATGTAAATACTCAATGCTTTAACTGAAGACAATCTTATGATTTTATGTGCTCATTTCAAACTAAGTGTAGTGCCCTGTGTTTGAGGCCATATTTTATATTTTCACAATACCTGTTAGTCAAGGTACTATGTTGAATGCATATGATCCCATAATAGCTTCTCAGTTGATATCGGGGACCTGTGGGTGTGCTGGCTCAGCCCATAATTTAATAGCCAGGGCTTGATTTTCACAATACTGTCTATCGTGTCAATTCTTGCTGACAAAAGCAATAGGGGTTCCTTCTGACTTTTCAGTTGAAAATACCTCATATAACTACAAATCACTAGTTTTTAAAAAATGGGATTTCGTTTGTTATGCAGGAAAACATCAGTTTGGGGGGATCATATTTTTGTGTGTACGTGTGTGTGTGTTTTCTCTTGGTGCTATAAGTTTCTTCTTGTTTCAGATAGCGCTATTTATATCTCTTTCAGGTTATGAAATTCATTGCAAGTTTAGGTTCTGCTAGCTATTATTTCATTTATGGAGAAAATGTCGTTCTGTTTGTTGATACAAATAGCCTTGTCCTTGGAAACTGACCACATTCACTTATTTTAAAAATGTATGTAACATCATCTTCCTAACTCTAACGCAAGGAACTTTTAGATAAATTAGTTGTTGTCTTTTGTGCTATTGAACATGTGGTCAGTTGTCATGTTCCTACATCCACATGATCAAAGTCTGTCTTATTCTTCCCTGCTGATAGGCTACCCTGTCATGATCAAGGCCTCAGCAGGTGGTGGTGGGAAAGGCATGCGGATCGCTTGGGATGATGAAGAGACCAGGTGAGATGCTGTCCAAAATGCATTTTGATGTAAATTGCAGTTACCAGAGTTTTATCAAACTGACTAACAGATACCGAAAGCATAATCGAGTAATTAGGATAGCCATATGATTTTTATTCTTTTCGATGAGAAAACAATGAAAATTATGCAGGTCACTTCCTTATTTGAATTTTAATGATTATCATGTGATGTAAAAGTGTTTTCCTCTTTGTAGCCATTAATAAAGGATCATCTTTTTGTTTTTATAATGCATATTTTAAAATTTCATAGTTTGATTCTTTTTTTAATCTGTCTGATTATTTTGTAGGCAAAAATTTGGTGGTATAATTTTGACTATAAGCTCAAGATTTAAGACAAAGCAGTTATAATTTCACTGAGATTTTATGTATCACCCCAGTGTCCTTGGTTTCTTTTATTAACCTATAAAAGTAATTACTTTGATGGTTTGTAGTGTGAAATATCTTCTCTCTTCTTCTGAAATTGAGATGATCTCCTCTCAATGGGAAGCCCTCTATTGTAAATGTAGAATATTTTCTTATTTGCTTCATAAATAAAAAACACCTCTTACTACATAAATTATAAAAACAAAGTATTGATTACATCAGAGCCATTAGAATTGTTTGAAAAACTGGCTAATACAAGCAGGCTTTCTGGGACTCTGTGCAGAGTTGTATTCTTTGCTGGTTTTCAGGGTTGACCACAGAAGAGACTGATGACTGCCTTGGAGGCAAGGGAGGAATAAAATCTCTGAATTATCGTCAATGTCGGCTTTTCTACCCTCGCTCTGCCCTGATGTATTTTGTTATTCTAAATAGTTAATTTAATTGGCTTTGTTTCACTGCTTCCTCCCCCCCACCCTGTTTTTCTTCCTGCCCTCTCTCCCTCCCTCGTTCCTTCTTCCTTTTCTTAATCATATTTTTTTTGGAAATAACTTTGGGAGACCATGAAAATATTTCTGTATAAGCTATTTTTCATAGTTTAAAAGTTTAAAAAAAGATGATCATATTCTTGTTTATAATTCATCAAGGTTATGAGTTACATGACTCGATGCAAGTAGGTTTGGGATAGTGAGAATGCCACTTTTACTCAGGAAAATTGAAGAATAAGTTGCGTTGCTGCTTTTTTCAATCCAGGTGTGTTTCCCACTTGCTAATTTATGATCTAGTTGTGGTGCTAATCGGAGTAATGATAAATATGAATTGTTCTAAATGGGAAGGATATCAGAGGAAGTCGAAGGTGAAACCTGAAATGGAGCAGTTGGTTGATATGTGACAAATGAAATCCACAAAGCACGAGTTATGGGAAGGTGTTGACATCAGGTGTAGTTGGTAGAGAGAGACTGATTCCAGCGAGGCCGATAGGGACCTGGAGTAGTTCACTGGGAAAGTCAGTCATCCTGTGCAATGGAAGCCAAACCTAACTCGGAAATTAGGCTTCAAATTTAGCAAGTCAGGCCACTCTCTCTTAGAGGTAATATTATCCTTCTCAATCTTAGGGGAAAGCACCTTGCTGGTAAAGGTTCCTCTCTAGGTAACTAATGAAAAGGAAAATCAGTTTAGATTGAGCGGCACCAGGTAATTGGCGATGGAGTGAAGCTACATGATGAGTACAAGTTTTTAAGCACCAGACTCACTCCCACGGTGGCACTAATGCTATGACTACCTGACTCTCATTAGATGCTCAGCTTCCATTTTATGCTCGCTTATCCAAGAAGCATACATTTGCTAAGGAATGGCAATATCTGGTGAGAGCTTAATAGTCAACATGCACTGGTCTAGTTGGGTTCTGGAAATGCAGCAGTGATCAAATGGAAACATCCCTGTTCCCCACTCCCAGGCCCCCCCAAAATATCTTTCCTTCATGGAGTTTATGATCTAGGGTAGATGTTCTTTATTTTAAAGCCACAGATCCTTAGACTTTAGAGGAAGTACATGAACTAAGATGGGAAAAGAAATACATATTTCTTTCATAAACTTGTAACTGGAATTTAATAATTTATGTACAAATGGACCTAAAATAATGGAATTCTTTCCATGAGCATTTTGAAGCTCCCTCAAACAGTGGCATAATATAGTAGTATTTATAAATAGTGTCTGTGTAATTTTTCACTAATAGGAAATAATTTATTTCATTAATGTATTATAGTGTTGCACACATATTGAAGATACAATGATTGTTTGGCTTGTGCTCAAGATTATTCAGTGATTTAATAAACAAGCCCATGCATCACAATTTGTTTTTTAAAGTATTTTGTTAATTATATTTCGCTCTAATGTATGAATTCCTTCAGGTTGTGTATTTAAAAATATTCTAAGCAATTTATTTTTGCTCTTTTGTTCTGCAAATGGGGTCCATGACACAAACATGAGTCAGACACAATGAACAAAGTAAAAGTAAATTATATACCATTGTTGTGTTAGTCCAGGTTGACTAGAGAAACAAATCCAGAGACATGCATATGTGTGTGAGAGAGAACTTTATTTCAAGAAGTAATTATGCATCAATAAAACATCCCAGCCCAGGTCAGATCAAGTCCATAAGTTCAATATTAGTCCATGAGTCCAGTATTAGCCCATCAATGCCTCTTCAGACTCATGCAGCACATGCAGTGATGCTGATTACAGGAAGATCACAGGCCGGTGGGTGGAAAGTCCTGTGGATCCAATGGCAGTGGACGTATCTCCAAGGCTCTCACTGCCATCAACATGGCTCTATGTGGCTTGTCAACAGGCATGTGTAGCAGAGAGAGAGAGAGAGAGACCCACCTCTTCTTATAGCAGAATCAAGAGAGAGGAAGTTCCTAGAATCCTCATGAGAAGGCCATGCCCACAAGGAGGGATTATTAGGCTGTGACCTGATTGACAGGCTAGACTTCATCCTTCCTTCTTTTTCTCAAGTTGACATGAAATTGTGTAACTACCACAATTGTGAAAAATGATTAGTACTTTACAGAAAAATAAAGGCAGGGAAGAGCCAGGGAATGCTGGACTAAATACTTACTCTAAATAGAATTGTCAGGGTAGGCCTCATTGAGAAGGGAATCAGAAGTCTAGGGAGGTATGGTTCCAAAAAAGGAAACAGTAAGTTTATAAACCTGACAGGACCATTTCCTGAGTGATTTAGGAAGAGCAAGTTGGCCAAGTGATGGAGGGAAACAGAATAAAAAAGAGATGAAGTTTGAAGGGGCTTGTGGAGGAGAGGGGCAGATTATGCTGTCACCAGGCCATTCTTGGCAAGAAGCTTTAGTTGTGCAGTGATTTTAATATCCACTACTAACCAAAAGGTCAGCTATTTGAACCTGTCACAAGCACCTTGGGCCAACGATCTGGCAGTCTATTTCCATAAATATTTCAGCCTTAAAAACCCTATGGGGCAGTTTTACTTGTTGTATAAGGTCACTATGTGGGGGTACTCCGTAAAGTGGATTTTTTTTTCAAAGATATAATTTTTTTCTTTTTTTACAAAACAACCTTATCACCTTCAAGGTATTCTCTATTACACTTAATACATTTGTAAAATCTGCAATTCCATTCCTGGAAACATTTTTCAAACTCATCTCTTTGGATGGCTGACAGTACCTCCCTCACATGGAGTAAGGTCACACAAGTAAGGTGTGTGGGGCAAGAATAGTATGCTTTTTATTTGCCCCAAACTGGTGTACTGAGATGGCTGCATGAACAGGTGCATTGTTGTGGTGGCAAAACCAGTCCCTTATCTGCCATAAATCAGACCTTTTTGTCACACACTGTTACACAACCATTTTTTGTTTTTTTAAATATTGGGCGCTCTTACATCTTATCACAATCCATACATTTCTTCAATGTGCCAAGCACATTCGCACGTATGCCATCATCATCATTTTAAAAGCATTTCCCCCCACTTGAGCCCCTGATATCAGCTCCCCATTTCTTCCCCCACCCTCCCCTGCCTACCCTCCTTTGTGACCCCTTGATAAGTTATAGATTATTTTTTCCATATCTTAGATCGTCCTTCATCGGCCTTCACCCACTTTTCTGTTATTTGTCCCACTGGGAGTAGGTGCTAGGTTGATCCTTGTGATAGATCCCCCCTTTCTTACCTCACTCTCCTCTGATCCTCCTGGTATCTCTACTCTCCTTGCTGACCCTGAGTGGTTTATCTATCCTGCATTCCCTGTGTTGCAGGTTCTAGTCTAATCCGATTTGGAAGGTAGAATTGAGGTCATGATAATTGGGGGAAGGAAGCACCAAAGAATTAGAGGAAAGTTGTGTGTTTCATTGGTGCTATATTGCACCCTGACTGGCTCACCTCACACAATCTTTTCAGAACTTCTAAATAGAAAACTTGATTAACAGTCTGACATGGTGGAACAATTTGGGAAGTTTGCAGACTTCCAGAACGAGGTTTGACATCAATCTACATTTCACCTTTTTTGAAACAAGAAAACCACTCATACACTTGAGTTTTTTCCAAAACACTGTCCTTATAAGCTGTGGTCAACATCACAACAGTTTCTGTGGCATTTTTCCCAAACAAGAAACAAAAGTTCACAGTTGTACACTGTTCTCTTAAATTGGCCATCACAAAACATGAAGTTCGAGCAAAACCTATTTTGCAAAAAAATTCACTGTGACCAGAGAGCATCTTCCCAGGTGACACACTAATTCAGAGCAAGTTGCTTGATGCTTGCCTAGTGGGAAAAATGTGTACTAAAATTGTGCTGCCCAGTGGAGCTTTTTTCTGTTTTGGGGAGTGTATCCCCTCATATGACTTGGGATCAGTTCAACAGTGGTGGGTTTTGTTTTGTGGTTTAGGATACTTGAGGATTTTGAATAGAGAAATGATACTCATGTGACTTAAAGTCAACATTAATTATAATTTTAAAGTATAAGAATTTTCAAACATACAACAAAATAGAAGGATACAGTGAAATTCTATTCTCATCTGCAAATCATCCAGATTAAACAGTTACCAAGATTTTTGCTGTTGACTTTAAAAGGATCACCTTTATTGCTATGTGGGTCTATTGGTCTGGTTTGACTAGAGAAACAAATTCTTAGACACTCATATGTGTATAAGAAAGAAGTTTATATAAAGAATAAATCGAATATTGAGAAAACATTCCAGCTCAGTCCAGATCAAGTCTATAAATCCAGTTTTAGCCTGTATGTCTGATACCAGTCTATAATTTCCTCTTCAGACTCACACAACACACGCAATGATGTCGAATGCAGGAAGATCACAGGCTAGTGGGTGGAAAGTCTTGTGGATCCAGTGGTGGTGGAAGCATCACAGCACTGGCACGGGTCTCCATGTGGCTCCTCCAGTTCCAGGGCTCTGGCTCCATCAGTGTGGCTCCACGTGGCTAGTCAACAGGAATGTGAAGTAGAGAGAGAGTGTGTTTGTCCTGCCTCAAGGGAGGAAGACAGAAATTCCCAGAATCCTCAGGAGAAGGCCATACTCACACAGAGGCATGATTGGGTATGACCTGATTGACAAACTAGACACCCCTTTGCTCAAGTTGACAGATTATGTAAGTGCCACTGTTGGTAATATACTGAAAGGAGACAGAGTTGAAATCAAGGAAGCAAGTTAAGAGGTCATTGAAATAGTCTGTGTAAGAACTGATGGTGGCTTTGCTCGACGAATAGTGCCAGAAGGATGAAAATCAGTTGAATTTTGAAAGCAGAGCAGTAAGACTTGCTGAATTGAGTGTGTGAGAGTGTTCAAGGGCAACTTACAGGCACTGTTTAGATATAGATTTATGCTTTCTGTCATTATCTGTTTGATCTTAATATTGAATCTATTTGAGTTAAAATTGAAGAATGCTCATTTGGTTCTGGTTTTCAGTCTCTCTCTGAAACACCTGGAACTGGTGACTACTAAATTTTGTTGAATGAATGTTTAAGTTAATGTAGCGCATTATGTTCTTCCCTGTGATCATGTGGACTCACCTTCTTACTGCAGGGCTGTGGTTAACTATGTGAATTGTTTGAATTTGCTTGGGTGTTTTTCTGTGTGGGTGGAAATGAGTATAGAGAAGGACAGTTCTCTTTTTACCCCATTGACCGTCCATTGTGACTTTGGTGTATCACAGTTCAGTGTTAGGTCTGTGACCCCTCTGCACAGGTGGTGGGGACACTGGTAGCACCACGGGGTGAAACTGGACTACTGAACTTCATACCTGACAAAGCAAAAAGTTATTAAACAATAGGAAAGAAAAACAAATGCATTTCTTGAATCTAAAGTGAATGGAAAAAAATTATGAAGTAAAATAACTACAGAATATTTCAAAGGGTGACTCAAGAAAACAAAGTATTATAATGAAATGTGCAAAGCTAGAGTTGGAAAACCAACAGGAAGAACATGCTTGGCATTCTCAAGCTGAGAGAACTGAAGAAAATGTCAAGCCTAGAGTTGTAATATTTAAAGATTCTATGGGCAAAATAGGAGTCCTGGTGGCCTAGTGAACTTTAAGTGTTGCATTGCCAATAGCAGAGTCAGCAGTTCAAACCTGCCAGCTGATGAGCAGGAGAAAGATGAGGTGTTCCTTGCCTGCAAAGATTACAGCCCACAGGGCAGCTCTACCCTATCCTCCAGGGTTGCTGTGAGTCAGAATAGACTGTGATTCTCAGTTTTTTTAAATTTATGAGCAAAATATTGATAGGTGCTGGAATCATTAAAAGAAGATAGAAGGTAATATCATACTGTACAAAACGAATTGGTTGTCATGAAACCATTCCAGGCAGTAGCACATGACCAAGAACTGATAATATTGAAGGAAGAGACAGACTACACTGAAGACAAAGGACAAAGCTCTAAGAATTGACAAAATGCCAATTGAGTTTCAACAGTTGGATACAACAATGGAAGCACTCACTCATCTATACCAAGAAACTTGGAAGATGATTGCCATCTTTGTACCTATTCCAAAGAATTATGAATAGATAAATGCAAAAATTATCATTACTGTCACAAGCGAGTAAAGTCTTTTTGAAGATAATAAAAGCACTATCACAGCGGCACACTGGCACGGAACTGCACACAACTGAACCTGGCAACAAGAAGTCAGTGCTGACTTCCAGAGCTACAGATTTCAGGTGCAAAATGAAAAAGTCTTGCTCATTTTAATGTCAATAGATGGATAGTTTGCATATTAAAAGAATCGAAAGATTTTGACTTTGATGCCATAAATGTTTAATCTGAAATTAGGAAACGTTATTAAACATTTATGTGTTACATTTTGAATTTTACTATAAATTTATTTCATAGGGTATGAACATAGTAAGCATACTTTACTAATTACTTACATTATCGTGTTTGGCAATAACATGATATTTAAAGTAATAAGATTTTTCTAATTTATTTTAAAATTGTGTTAAATTTATTAATTGGGAGTTAATAATAAACCATTCCACAGTTCAGTCACATGAAACATTATTGTACAATTGCTGCCACAGTTTCTAGATGTTCTTTTCCTTCCTGAATTCCTTGAGATCATCTCCCTTTTACCCCCCCCACTGTTGTATCCCCCTCGCCCCGCCCCCGCTCCACTTCACCTGAAACCTTTATTCTGCTTGCTGTCCCATAGGTTTATTAATCCTGGGTTTCATATGCCAAAAACCAGAAAAACATATCAAACAACTTCAAGCGAGTAAATGATACTTTAAAATGATACTTTTCTCTCATTATTATTAATGCTGAGTCCTTTTAATGAAGGGAAAATAACAATAGACTGTGTGGGTATGTAGGGAAAAATTGCATTTCTAATGATATAATTTTAAATATCAATAAATGTTTTTGAAAATACTGCTAATCAAGAGAATTGATGTCCTCTCACTAACTCACAGCACTATGGGACACACACACACACACACACACACACACACACACACACACACACACACACACCATGAAGGGAGCACAACAGACCAGCAAGGGGAGCAAAGCAAAGCAATGAAGTCCCTGAGGAATCTGGAGCCAACAAACCCAGGGGCAAGGAACAACAAGAGTTCTAAAATCATTGGTGAGGAGGATGTAGAATGCCTGATGGGGTTTGATCAAATGCAATATATTCGAGAGGAATTACTGCGAGCTGAATGAAGGTTGAACATGATAGTGGGACAGGAGCAAAGTAAAAGGAAATAGAGGAAAGAACTAGGAGGCAAAAGACATTTTATAGAGGTATAAATATAGGCAGGTATATATGTAAATGTATTAATATATGATAGGATGTAAATCTGTGTACATATATTTATATGCTAAGTACTAATGTAGCAGACAGACATTGGGCCTCTACTCAAGTCCTCCATTAACAAATGATCATGTTCTAATAAACTGCGATGTAATGCTCACCTTCCTGACACAATTGCTTAAGTCAAAATGGGTGCATAAGCAAATGTAGTAAAGAAAGCTGATGGTGCCTGGTCGGCTATTACAAGATATAGCACCTGGGATCTTAAAGGCTTGAAGTTAAACAAGTAGTCATCTAGCAGGGAAGCAACAAAGTCTACATGGAAGAAGCACACCAACCTGTGTGATCATGAGGTGTCAACAGGATCAGGTATCAGAAGACCCAAAACAAACAATCATATCAATGTGAACAAGAGGGTTTGGAATGGAGACCCAAAGCCCATCTGTAGACAATTGGACATTCCTCACTTTAGCGTTATAAAGAAAGGATGAATCAGCCAGGGTGCAGTATAGCACCCTCTAAACACACATTTCTCTAGTTCCTTAATGCTTCCTCTCCCCAACTATTATGACCCTAGTTCCACCTTACAAATACGCTAGACCAGAGTATGTACACTGGTACAGATAAGAGCTCTGGACACATGGAATCCAGGACAGATAAATCCCTAAGGAACAGTAATGGGAGTAGTGATACCAAGAGGGGAAGGGGAAGGTGGGAGAAGGGGGAACTGGTCGCAATGATCAACATATAGCCCCACTTCCCTCCTGAACAACAGAAATGTGGGTGAAAGGACACAGTAGATGGTGTAAGATATGAAAATAATAATAATTTATAATATCAGTGTTCACGTGGGAGTGTGGGGGAAGGAGGGAATAAAGAGCTCAAGTAAAAAAGAAAATGTTCTGAAAATGATGGCAACTTTTGTACAAATGCGTTTGATACAACTGATGTATGGATTGTTATAAGAGCTGTTAGAGCCCCCAATAAAATGATTTATATATATAAAGGAATATACTACTAATGTGTATTCACATCTTAATGAATTATTTCCTATAGCTATGTTCTGGTTGGACATTTGACTAAACCTTTGTATTTTTGTTTGCATCTTCTGAATGCTGAGTAATATGGGTATACATTTTAACAATTTTATTAGGATTATTGTGATTGAATATTAATTGTAATGATTGTCTGGGTATTTTAATAGCAATGTTAGAGTTGAAGAAATATAACTAGTCATATGTTTTGACTGATTGACTAAGTATCTCATATTTAACAGCCAGTTATGTAAGTATTGTTATTCCTGTCTTGTAGTTAGAAAGTATAGAATCTGGAAAGTTAAACAACACACCCAAGACCACAGAACTAGTAAGACATACAGTTGAACCAAGATTAATTTAATTCAATGTGCATTGACTGAATTTTTGTATGCTTTGTTCCGAAGTTAGCCAGTGAATATTTAATTGCATTTGTTTTGTTGGGCATGATATATTTATTTTGTTAGTGACTGTATTGTTTTATTTTTTATTTTATTTAAATCATTTTATTGGGGCTCATACAATTCATCACAATCCATATGTGCATCAATTATGTAAAGCACACTTATACATTCATTGCCCTCATAATTCTCCAATTGTTTTTGTTTTTTAGGGATGGTTTTAGATTTTCATCTCAGGAAGCTGCTTCTAGTTTTGGTGATGATAGACTACTAATCGAGAAATTTATTGATAACCCTCGTCATATAGAAATCCAGGTATATTTTAAAATGCTTTCTAATTTATATAATTAAAATTATATCATTTATTTCCATTAGAAACACATCATTTCCTTTCATGAGACTGTTTGTGAATTGTTCAGTATATTGAGTAACTAAAGAGTAAGAAATGTTTATAAATTGATTTCTTTCCTTTGAAATCTAGTATAGCTTTTATTAAACTACCAGGATGTTGCTCTGGTTTTGAAATGATATGAAAACTAAGCTCCCAAGTGAAACAGTCCAAAGATATCTGGCCAGGCTAAATTTATTCTGTTAAGAACTTTATTCTGACCTTTCCAACATTTTAAAAGAAGAATGGCTGACCTGAACTCTTGTCATTTCTGTTCACCAGACGTCGAAGTGCCTTCCCATTGACAGGTATTATGTAGAGGTTCATTGTACAGAAACAAGTGAAGCTCTCTTTTTCTACTTAAGCTTTTAGCAAAACAGAAAGGGCTAGCTGAATGAATTTTTTGATCCATAGGCTGTCCATGAGGGCAGTTGTCATATAGGATACTGGCTGGTTTGGAATGTCTATGCTGGCTCTCATATTTTGGGTGCCTTGGAGTAGAGCGCCCTGGTAACATAGTGGTTATATGTTGGGCTGCAAATCACAAGGTCAGCATTTTGAAACGACCGCTACTCTGGGAAACACATAGGGATTTCTACTCCCATCATAAGTCTCGAACACTCACCATGCAGTTCTACCTTGTCCTTTGAGTCCCTGTGGGTTGCCGTCAACTCGATGGCAGTGAATTACAGTTTTGGAGTGAACTCTGGGTTAAAGGCTGGGCTCAGATGAGACACTGGGGTACCTTGGCCTCCCTTTGTCTGTGTAAAGACCTGGGACATCACCACATGGTTTCTGTATTTTTAGAAAGGTTGTTACATATCTGGTCAGGGTTTCCCACTATATGTGGTTATGAAGCTGTCCTACCACTTTAAAAAATTGTTATAATTGTATTTTAATAGTAAAAGAGAGCAAATCATTTTTTAAAAAATTGCTCAGCCAAAAAAATTGGAAAGCTGAGACACCAGGCTAAATTTATTCTGTTAAGAACATTATTCAGACCTTTTCAAAATTTCAATAGAAGAATATTTTATTTAAAAGAATACTTTAAGCAAAGTATCCCAATCATAAACCAGGGCTCCTGGCAGTATTATTGACAAGAGCCAAATGGTGGAAACAATTCAAGTGTCTGTCAACAGATAGCGGGTAAACAGGCACAAAATCACTTATTCTGCATATTGTAAGTTCATTGCCAGCCTAGGTCTATTGCCAGATGAAATTATACATGGTAGAAATATCACGTTTTGCGCTTCATGGATACCCATCTTTGATTATTAGTCCTCAATGTTCATGACCTTTTACATATAGAATGTGTCTAACCTGACACTCAAACTAGGATTTCTACGTCAAACATAGCTCATATGTGGATTGGCCTTATGTATTGTTCCTCAGGAACAGTTCGTTCTTTTGCAGCAAAGACCTACATACTTAAGTAGTCTCTTACAACTAGTCACCCAACATAAAATGCGAGAAAGGGACAGGACACAGCAACAAATTCCTTCATTCAACCAGGTAGAAAAAGGGAGACACACAGTCATGGCTTCTCGGAAGCTCTCGAATCTGTTTCTGGCTCAGAGTGATTCACTGTATCAGAGTACAGCTGTTGCAGATGTTCTTCTGGTCCGGTACTGAATGGGGGCTGATAGGTCTTTCTTCCTCTGGAGCTGCTGAGAAGGTTTGAATTGCTCACCTTTCGGTGAGGCGAGCACCACCAGGAAGTCGTTACTTCCCCACTGCCACTGCCAACTCATAGTGATCCTAAATAGAGTTTCTGGGTACAGATAGCCTCATCCATCTCCCAGAGAATGGCTGGTGGTTTTGAACTATTGGCCATACTGTTGGTGGTCCAGCACTTGCCTGGCAGCACTCCTATGGCTCCTTTAAGTCACTACTGTGCCTTCCCAAGGGTCCCTGGTGGCAGTGACTCCCTCAGCTGTCTGAGTAATCAAAAGAATGGGGTTGTCTTTTCTTGGGTGGGATAGATTGTGGGAAGTGCTTATTTTGGGGAGAAAAATCAAGGTGCCCATTAGACATCTAAATTTAAGTAAGCAGTTAGGTATTTAGGTCAGAAGTGGAGAGGAGATACTTGAACGCCCTTCAGTTTAGGTTATAGAGACACTTACACTTTTCCTTCTTTATTTTCTCTATCTAGCACTTATTCACACTATCAGAAGATCACTTAATGTTCTTTTATCTTTTAGCTAGCTGACTTTTCTGATAGATCATGAGGTCCTTTGGAAAGGGGATTAGATCCTATTCACATTACTCTTTCCAGTTGCCTGGTCAGTGCCTTTCATTTCATTTATTAAGTGCTATTATTAGTACCTAATAAGTATTTATTGGGTTACACACTATAATTTTATATCTTTATCAACTTTTTCCATTTTTAAGTTAGCCATATGCTTAATCTAAGTTTAAAATTTAAGTGTAAGTGTTGATCGTAAGGCGGGAATACGGATCTTTTCCACATCTGATCTACATTTAGAGGATTTAAAATGGTCTTTTTTTCCTTTATGTTGTTATTTATATTAAGTAATTGCTGTACATGATATAGAGTACTATAATGATGTGAATCGTGTCTCCAAAGAATATATGTTAGAAAACGAGCCCTATACCAGTGAGCTTAATCCTATTTGGGCATACAGTTTTCTTTGTTACGTTATGAGGTCGTGTAGGTACTGAGTGTGTCTTAAATCCCATCACTTTTGAGATATAACAAGAACAAATCAGACACAGAAACAAGCAAGTAGGAATGGGGGAAAGAGATGCCGTGTGGAGATCTGCAGGGAATGGCAAGCAGAAAGAAGCTGAGCTGAGGATTTTCACCCAGAGCAGACCCAGAGAGCCTCCCTTACAACTGGTCTTGATTTGGGACTTCTGGCCTCCATCGTGACAAAATAAATCACTATCAACGCTGCCTACTTGTGGTGTATCTGCCACAGCAGCACTAAGAAACTAAGACAATGAAATGTTAGCATCTCTGTCAGTCTTAACTTGAATTCTCCTGATTTCTTCTCCTAGATACAAGCCCTATTATTATTATTTTAAATAATATTGCAGATCTATCCAAGGAAGTTTATATGCTGATAGTGTCTCTCATATTTTCCACCAACTGGCGTATACTGTGTACCTCCCCCATGCTGGGGTTGCATACTGCAATCCACAATGTAAATGGCAGCACCTTTGTTTGATTTAAGTCAGTGGTTTTCAGCTACAGCACTGCTGTCATTTAGTAGGTGGCATCCAGGGATGCTAAAGGTCTTGCATTATATAAGATTGTTTCTTATGGTGCAGTGGTTTTCATTAAGCAGTATACCTTGGAGATTTTTCCATATTAAGTACATGTAGATTTGCAAAGAATCATTTTAAAACTTTAAAAGAACCAATCATATATATATTAAAAAATTATTGTAACAGTTTTATTGGTTTGGGTCAGATTTTGTTTAATACCAATCATATATTTATTGACGAATTTGCCTTACAAGTACTTTTTGCTTATATTGTTTTCTGGTTACTTAGTGCTCTCATTATTCATTGGTTACTTAGTCCCCTCATTATTCATGAGACTCATTTTTATTGTATGGGTAGTAAATGTGCAGAACCTAAAAAAATGGACTGGAAGACTAAGCATAATTTAGAGAAAGAAAAGTATTGATACTTTCTAGTTTTTTATTAAAAAAATAATTTTGTATAAAATTCAAATTTAACTAGATGGCATGTATTTTGCTGTCATGCCTAGCCAAAGTCCCATTAGCACAAAGTCATAATGTGCTATATATTAACCCCATACCTTTTACTCATTTTCTATAGCATCAATAAAGCACAGTGAAGACATTCATACATATATACTCAAGTGTAAGCCAACCCAAATATCAGCTGAGGCACCTAATTTTACCACAAAAACTGAATAAAACATGTGTTGAGAAACTTGACATATATGAGTATAAACAGTAATTAGCAATATTGTTTTGAATGTATATGCATAATACTTCATTTCCTGATCAACAAATACCTATTATGATTAACAACAAGAGTTGTATAACATGTGGTACCTCTCCTAAGCACCCTTGACATGCAGAATGTATGTCTTCTTAGTGATCATTATTTTGCAAAATTCTTATGGTTTAAAAATATAATAAATTTTTGTTGAAATCTTTTTATAAAAATGTTTTATTGATTTTGAGGTTATAAATGTAAAGCTTCCCTCTATTAATATTAACCAATAAATATTTGAGAGGTATATATAGGTTTGACTATTAAAAATCAAGAGCTGTTACATGAAGAAATGGTAACCTGGGACATATTACGTGGTTTCTATATATTCATATGTTTTGAAAGGTATTAATCTTTCAGGTTTTAGGTGATAAACTTGGAAATGCTTTGTGGCTTAATGAAAGAGAGTGCTCAATTCAGAGAAGAAATCAAAAGGTGGTAGAGGAAGCCCCGAGGTAAGAGTCTCCCATGAAGCTTTATACTAGCTGTGTGAGTCCTGGTGGACTAGAGAAACAAACCTAGGCTGACACTCATTTATGTATAAGAAAGAGCTTTGTATATGAGAAGCTGAATACTGAGAAAACATCTCAGCCCAGATCAAGTCCATAGGTCCGATATTAGCCCATATGTTCCATACCAATCTATAAATTCCTCTTCAGATTCATGCAACACATGCAATGACACTGAATGCAGGAAGATCAGAGGCCAGTGGGTGGAAAGTCTTGTGGATCCGGTGGCAGTGGAAGCTTCTCAGTGCTGGCAGGGGTCTCCACGTGGCTCCTTCAGCTCCAGGGCTCTGGCTGCATCAGCATAGCTCCATCAGGCTCATCATCCGTAATGTCTCACAGGGAGGGAGCAAGTTCCCTGCCTCCAGCAAGCTATTTATCTCCTTAGAGCCCTCAAATGAGGTCATCAAGTTGCGATCTGATTAACAGGCTAAACTCCACCCCTTCACTCTTCAGTCTCAAATTGACAACAGATTATGTAACTACCACACAGCTTATCTATTTCTTATATCTGTTTTCATGAAGTGGTCACTGAAGATAAGGGTGCTACAGCAAAGTATGGTGAGGAAAGCAGATGGTACCTGGCCATCAGAGAGAATAGCACTGCGACTCTTGAAGGCATCTCTTAAAACAAGCAGTCATCTAAATAAGGTGTCAGCTAAGTCCACACAGAAGAAGCACACCAGCTTCTGTGATCTTAGGATTGTAAATAATAAAACTCAAGAAAAGAGGAGGAAATTGTATTAGAGAACCCAGTTAGCAGAAGGTATGGATGACAGTAAAAGCCTCTAATCCATTGGTAGAGTCCTCACATGGACTTAGTCTCCATTGAACTCCTCGGAACTTTGACCAGATATGTGAACAGTTTTGTCCTCAGACAGAGTACAGTGGAAAATAGATTACTATAGATATAGGTAACAAAATCAAACATTTTACCATTTATTTTCCCTTTTGGCCCATTTTAACTTGTTCTATAGTTTATTATTTTCTGCTTTCTTTTGGATTGAAGTTTATCGTTTGTTGTTGTTGTTGCTAATTTTTTGATATGATTTTCTTTATATGATATCTAGGGTAGGTAAATATTTAAACAGTAAATAGATTAAACGATTCTTAGACTTATGACAGGGAAGGCTGAGAGGCAGTGGAGAACTAGTAACAGTGGGTACAAGAATAAAGAAAATTATGAAAAATTGATTGTGGTGATGATTGCACAACTCTAATTTACTTAAACGCTTGGATTGCGTTGTCCACGAAGTGTAAGTCATTAAAGTGGTTATATATGTGTGTGTGCATATGTGTGTCAACATTATGAGTTTTATACAGCCAACCAAGAATATGAGGAATGAGACAGAAAAATGATGAGTTCTTGATACCCCATTCTCTGAAACTGAATGATTGGAAGGAACAGGGGGTGTGTATTGGAGACATTGTAGAGTAAGAGATGTTAAAGATATTAAAACCAACCCATTAGCTATATCTGTACCTTATTTGGATACTGATTGAAATAAAAATAAATCAGCTGTGAAACAATACAAGTTAATGAGGAATGTTTGACTATAGTGAGCAGATATTAAATGCTATTAAGGAGTTTTTGTTAAATTTTAGATGTGGTATATTATGAAAGAATTATTAGCTTGTGGACTCAGCTATAGATGAAATGAAATCTAATTTGGGATTTACCTAAAAAAAAGTAAAGGCAGGCCTTTTGGCTATGTATTCAAACTCACTGCCATCAGATTGACCCCACCTCAGAGTGACCCTCTAGGATTTAGTAAAGCTGGCTCGTTTTTGAGATTGTAAATCTTTATGGGAGTGGAAAGCTTTATCTTTCTCCTGCAGCAACTAGTGTTAACGAACCGCTGACATCGCGGTCAGCAGGCTAACATGTAGCCCTTAGTGTAGTGGTGTGTTATAATAATAGTTGTTGATATGAGACAGTCCTGTCTTTGTGTCTGCTGTAACAGAAGTTCTGCTAGCGAGTGACTTGAAGAACAAAATCATTCTTTTCACAGCTCTGAATGACAGAGGCTTTAACTAGAGGTTAGCCCTGCCTGTTTATTCTGAGGTAATCCCCGTTGTTCTTTGGTTCCATGGCTTACAGACATTACATGGTCTCTGTCCAACCCTCCACACAGTTTTCATGCCCACATGTGTAATTTTGTAGCCCGCAAGAGTTTATGTGTAGAACTTACTACTTAGGTATTGTTATGGATTGAATTGTGGCCCAAAAGAATATGTTTTGTAAATCCTAACCCCTGTTCCTGTGGTTCAGGAGACCAGGTGCCAAGCTGTGTTATGCATTGGGCTGCAAACCACAAGGCGAGTATTTCAGAACGACCAACAGCTCTACAGAGCATATGAGGCTTTCTACTTCCATAGGATGCAGAGTCTCGGAAACCCCCAGGGGCTGCTCTGTCCAGTAGGGTCAATCAGAATGGACTCAATGGCAGTGAGTTTGATTTTTGGTTTATACCTGTCCTTAAACTCCCATGTTGGATGGACTACCTTTGTTACAGTAATGAGGGAGGATGGATGTGAGAGATGCCTAAAGGCCATTTCTTTTGCTATCGAAAGAGAGCAGATCCAGCAGCGCTGGGGAAAGGACTATGCTGTGCCTCATGGCATTCTGAAACTGTGGCCACGTCAACAGTTTTAGCTACATATATTATTTTGTAAAAATTAATTTTTCTCACAACTATAGCACGAAGGAATACTGAGTATACGTGTTAAATTTTACCCAGTTGACACATAGTTTTATTTTTTAAAGTAAGTTAGTTAAAGTTACAGTATGTGGAAAATTCAAGTGTTAGTTTTATTTAAAAAAAACTAAAGTTGATTAGTTTACGCATGCGTAGTTAATGTAATAAAGTTGTGAATGGATAGAGACGGCCTGTATCTGAGTAAGCTTTTTAAACTGACATGTAAGCTGCACAAAGAGAACTTAACCTTTGCTCAAGGTAGAGGGATGCTCTTGCTGTGCTTGCAGTGTTTTTCTGGATCCTGACACTCGAAGAGCAATGGGGGAACAAGCGGTGGCTCTGGCCAAAGCAGTGAAGTACTCCTCGGCTGGAACTGTAGAATTCCTGGTGGACGCAAACAAGAATTTTTACTTTCTGGAAATGAATACTCGACTCCAGGTAACACAGGGATTTTTTTTTGGTATTTTTTTTTCTCTTTAAATCCCTATCCATGCCTCCAGGGTTTATGCTTCCTCATGTATCTCTGTTATAAAAAGTGAAAATTTTCATAAACTGGTAAAATAAGATTACTTATGCTTCTGTGAATATATCTGTCCTGGCTGACAAAGTTGACTATAATCTAAAGTAGCCCCTCTACTTTGTTATTTTTAATGCCTCATATAAGAGATTCCATGTTTCATTCTTGAATTGCTTATGTGGAGATCCTATGCATGGGCCTTGCCACCAGTGAGGCAATATCCAGTGAGACTCAGGGATGAAGCAGAAGCTGTAGGCACTGTGGTGGTAGCCAGAGGATGATGTCCTTTCCAGAGATTGGTCTCCCTTGCACACATGCCCAGAGTACAAGAGATGTGTCACAACATCCTTGCTTCTAAGTATTCTGGCTATACTTCTTCCAGGGCAGACATGTTTGTTCTTTTAGCTCATGGTACCTTCAGTATTCTTTGCCAGCAATATAATTCAAAAGAATCAGGTTTCCTTTGCTCTTTCTTTCTCATTGTTCAACTTTCATATGCATATGAAGCGTACCAGGGTTTGGGTCTGGTCCCCTTATTCAAAGTGACAGCCTTTCTCCTCAGTACTCTGAAGAGGTCTCATACAGCACATTTACCCAACATGATGCACTGTTTCATCTCTGGACTGCTATTTCTATGAGGATTGATATTGATTGTGGGCCCAAGCAAGACAAAATCCATGACAACTTGAGTCTTTTCTCTGTTTCTCATGAAGTTACCAGTTGTGAGAATTTGTGTTCTTGACACTGAGTTGTAATCCAGACTGAAGGCTGCTAGCCTTGATCTTCATCAGCCAGTGCTTCAAGCTCTGCTCACTGTCAGCAAGCAAGATTGTTTCATCTGCATATTCCTCTAATCCTGATACCATCTTCTTCATATAATCCAGCTTCTGTGATGATTCACCTAGCATGCAAATTAGATTGAATAATTATAGTGAGAAGATACAGCCTTGTTGCACTCCTTTCCTGATTTTAATCCACGCAATATTCCCTGGTTATCTTTACACAGCTGCTGGTTGATCTGTGTACAAGTTCTGCATGAGCACAATAAAGTGTTCTGGAATTCCCATTCTTCTCAAAGCTGTCCATAGTTTGATATGTTCCACAGTCTAACACTGTTAAGTAGTGAATGAAACACAATGCACATCTTTCTGTTATTCTCTGCTTTGACCCAAGATCCACATGACATCATCAGTGATATCTCTTGTTTCATGGCCCCGTTTGAGTGTGGCCTGAACCTTTGGCAGCTTCCTGTCAATGTACTACTGCAACTGTTGGATGATCTTCAGCAAGCTTTCACTTGTGTGCGGTAACAGTGATAGTATTCTATAGTTGGAAACTTTTGTTGGGTCAACTTTCTTTGAAAGAGACTGGGTCTCTTCCAGTCATTTGATCAAGGAATTGTCTTCCACATGTCCTGGTAGACTCAAGTAACTGCTTCAGTGTGTCAGCGTTTGAAGCGTTTCACTTGGGACTCCATCATTCCCTGGAAATTTGGTTTTGGCTACTTCCTTCCGTGCAGCTTGAACATCTTCCTTCAGTACCGTTGGTCCTTGTTCATTTGCTACCTCTTGAAATGGTTGAACGTCGACTAATTCTCTTTGGCATAGTGACTCTTCTTTCCATCTTTTTTTTTTCCTTTTTAAAAACATTTTCTTTTATTGGGGGCTCTTACAGCTCTTATCACAATCCATGCATACATCCATTGTGTCAGACACATCTGTACAAATGTTGTCATCATCTCTTTCAAAACATTTGTTTTGAGAGTGATGATGGCAAGAAATGTACAGATGTGCTTGACAAAATGGGCAGATGTATGGATTGTGATAAGAGTTGTATGAGCCCCCAATATAATGATTAAAAAAAACTAAAAAACATTTTCTTTCTACTTGAACCTTAGGTATCAGCTCCTCATTTCCCCCCCTCCCTCCTTCCCCCTCCTTCCCCCATGTTCCCTTGATAATTTGTAAATTATTCTTTTTTAAAATCTTTCTTTGATGTTTTCTACATTATCCAATATTTTGCCTGTAGAAGTTTTCAGTCTTGCAACCAAAAAATGGAATTTTTCTTGTGTTTTTTCAGCTTAAGATGCACTGAGTGTGTTCTTTTTTGGTTTTCTAACTTTAGGTCTTTACACATTTCATTGTACTATTTGATTTTGTCTTCTAAACTGTCATTTGAAATTTTACGTCCAGCTCTTTGACGTCATTTCTTCAATATACCCTAGCTTCTCTATGATTAAGAGCAAGTTTCAGAGTCTCTGCCCACATGCACTGTGACCTTTTCTTTCTTTCCTTTTTATTGACCTTTTGGTTCTTTATGTATGGGGTTCCTGATGTCTACCCACATTTCACCAGGTCTTCTGCTAACTAGTGCTTAGTGTGTCAAATCTGTTCTTGATTTGTTCTCGAAGTTCAGGTAGGAAAAGGTCTTACGAAATTCTATCATGCCATCTCCAGCTATGTTTCTATTACCAAGACCATATTTTTCCATCTACTTTGTTTCTAACTTTTATATTCCAATCACCAATAATTATCAATACATCTTGATTGCATGTTTGATGAATTTCCAATTGATAGAACTCTTCAATATTTTCATCACTTAGTGTTTACTGCATACATCTCAATAATAGTTGTGTTTATTGGATTTCCTTTTATTCAGGTCGATATTATCCTATCACAGGTAACATTATACTAAAAGAGAGATTTTGAAATATCCTTTTGGACGATGAATGTGATGCCATTCTTTTAGAATTTGTCATCCCCCTCATAGTAAACCATAAAATGTCCTTATTCAAAGTGGCCAATGCTAGTCCATTTAAGCTCTTTAACACCTAGCATATCTATCTTTATGTATTTTATTTCATTTCCAATTTTCCTAGATTTATGGTTCAAACATTCCATGTTCCGGTTATTAATTGATGTTTGCAGCTGTCCTCATTTTGAGGCAGGCCCCATCAGCAAATGGAGGCCATGAAGGCTTTCCTCCATCCACATCATTAGGGTGACTCTACTTTGAGAAGGCAGCTCCTCCTCAGTCATGTTTAGAGTGCCTCTGCCTTGAGGGGCTCACATTCTGGCACAGTCTCTGACAGTGATCTGCTGCAACTCATGACGTTTTCTGTACCTGACTGGTTAAATGCTGCAAAGGTTTCAAGAGTTAATTCCTCCAAGGCAGACAGCCTAGTCCTCCTTCAGAGTCTGTTCCTAGTCTAGAAGCCCTGCTCACACCTAGTCACTTTGAGTGATCCTGCTGGTATTTGAAATACCAGTGACATAAATGCCAGCAACAGACGAGCCACTACAGTACGAGGCATGAGCAGATAAGTGGTGGCAGTGTAGACAGCCATCTATAGAGAAGGCTTTTAACGATGATTAAATTTCTACAGTAGTTATAGGGCTGTACTTATGTAGGCTTTGTTAGTTTTTTTAACGATGAATTAAATTTCTACAGTAATAGGGCCATTAATATTCTTTTAGCTGTTCTTATGTAGGTTTTGTTAGTTTGTGACTTTCAATAAATTGATCTCTTAAGTTGTTGAATTTGTAGGTATAGAATTGGTTGTTTTCATATTCTTTTAATGTCTATAACGTCTATACTAAAATCCCCTCTTTCATACTTGATATTGATAACTTGTTTCTATTCTCTTTTTTCTTTGTTTTCCCAGTTAGAGATTTATAAATTTCATCAACCTTTTCAAAGTTCCTGCTTTGGGTTTTGTTGATTACTCTCTATAGTATTTTGTTTTCAACAGTTTTTTAATTTTATCTTTCATGTTGCTTAAGATTTCATTTGTTCTTTTTTCTAATTTGTTAAGGTAGAAACTTTAGATCATTGATTTGAGAACCTTCTTTTAAAGTTTTAATATTTTTGATAGGATCAGGTATCAGGCATCTAAGACTCAGAACAAAATCATACCCAATGTGAATGGGGGGACACCCATGGAGTGGAGACTTAATGGCCATCTGTACACAATTGGACATCCCCTCAGAGAGGGGTCACAGGGAAGAGATGAGCCAGTCAGGGTGCAGTATAGCACCGATGAAACACACAACTCAGGGGCTCAGGCGGGAAAGGAATGCTTTGAAAATGATGGCGGCATATGTGCAAACGTGCTTGACACTGGAGGAATGTATGGATTGTGATAAGAGATGTAAGAGCCCCCAATAAAAGTAAGAAAAAAAAGAGTTAAAGTTACACATTTTCCTCTGGATATTTTAGCTGCCTTTCATAAATTATGATACATGTTTTTTTCTTTTTAAATCTTTTAATTGGGGGCTCGTACAACTGTTATCACAATCCATAAATCCATCCATTATGTCAAGCACTTTTGTGCATCTGTTGCCATCATCATTCTCAAAATATTTGCTTTCTACTTGAGCCCTTGATATCAGCTCCTCATTTTCCCCCTCCCTTCCCACTACCACTTCTATCATGAACCTTTGATAATTTATAAATTATTATTATTTTGTCATATCTTACACTGTCTGACATATCTATTCACCCATTTTTCTGTTATCCACTCCCCAGGGAGGAGGTTATATGTAGATCTTTGTAATTGTTTCCCACTTTCTATCTCACCTTCCATCCACCCTCCCAATATCACCACTTTCACCACTGGTTCTGAAGGGATTATCTGTCCTAGATTCCCTGTGTTTCCAGTTCCTATCTGTACCAGTGTACATTCTCTGGTGTAGCCACATTTGTACGGTAGAATTGGGATCATGATAGTGGGAGTGGGGGTGGGGGAGAGGAAGCACTTATGAAATAGAGGAAAGTTGTATGTTTCATCATTGCTACTCTGCTCCCTGACTGGCTCATCTCATTCCCGCGACCTTTCTGTAAGGGGATGATACATGTTTTTCTCATACAATGAAAATATTTTCTAATTTTCCATGAGTCTTTTTCCTTTAATTATGTGATTAATTATAAGTATGCTGTTTATTTTTCATGTACCTGGATATTTTTTATTCGTCTTCTAGTTAACTTTATTTCTTTTAGTCAGGAAAATATATATTATTTAAATTCTAATAAGTCTATTAAGGTTTCTTTTATGTCTCAGAGTATCACTTTTCTTGGTGAATGTTTCATGTGAACTAAAAACAAATTTCTTTGGGGTGAAGTGTTTTATAAGTATTATATGAGACAAGTTATTTGACAGTATTATTCAGGCATTTCTGTTTTTTCATTCAGGCATTTCTAACCATATTTATTTTCTATTTTTATTTGAAATGGAAGTATTGAAAGGCTCCCCAATAATTGTTTTTATTGTTAGATGCTTTTTTTGGATACTTTTTTTGGGGGCTCTTACATCTTTTTTTAGAACATTTTATTGGGGGCTTGTACAACTCTTACCACAATCCATGCATCCATCCATTGTGTCAAGCACATTTGTACATATGCTGCCATCATCATTCTCAAAGCGTTTTCTTTCTACTTGAGCCCTTGATATCAGCTCCTCATTTTTCTCCCTCCCTCCCCCGCCCTGTTAGATACTGTTTTGTACCATCCTCACAAATGTTAGACTTGAGCTCCTTGTGACAGTCACCCTCCGTGTGAGTCATTGTGTCAGTCCATCTCAGTGAGGGTCTTCCTCGTCTTTTGGCTAATCATCTACCATAGTAAGCCTTTTGATATTTTCCAGGGACTAGTCTGTCCTGTTGACATGATCAAAGTCCTTGAGGTGAAGTCTCACCATCCTCACTTCTAAAACACATCATGCCTATGTTTCCTGAAATCGATCTTGGTTCTTCTAGTAGTTCTGAATACTTTCAGTACTCTTTGTAAACACCATAATTTAAGTGCATCACTTTTCCTACCGCCTTACTTATTCATTGTTTATCTTTCGTATGCCTGTGAGGCCACTAAAAATACCACGGTTTGGGTCAAACTGAATAATTTTGTTTGCCTCTCTGTACATTCAGTTTTACTGGTTTTCTCTATCACTGCAATTGACTCACAGTGACCCTGAGGACAGGGTAGAACTTCCCCTGTGAGTGTCTGAGATTGTAGCTGTTTATGGGGTAGAAAACTCCATCTTTCTTCCGTGGAGCTGCTGTTGGTTTAGCATTGCCAACCTTGGGGATCGCAGCCCAACAGGTAACCACATCCCCAAGGTTTCTGACATACATGCTAGTTTTAACGAAAGCGGTTAGTTTTATGTCTTTTGAAGCACTTGGTTTAGGTTCGTAAACCTTTGAGATTTTTATGCCATCCTAATGAATTGATAAGATTTTTATTATGATATGCTTATTTATTTTGCTCAGTGTTGTACCTT